>NW_026294573.1:82103649-83403649 GCF_007827085.1 Peromyscus californicus insignis
AGACAATTTTGAGTAGCATTCTACAGGACTAGTAACAAATAGAACAGATTCCTTACTCATTTCTTCTTATCTCAATTCCTAACCCTTTCTTTGCCATACCTCATGATATTGTTTACCAAATATGCTACTTGTTGACAAGACCAAGTCTTAGCATTTGTTTTTGAGAAACAGTGGATTTGGTAAATGAGGACTTTCTTGCTGTATTATCCAGTGGCAGAAAATAGGATGGAAAGAAATTATATTCAATGGAGAAGAAAAAGAGCCAAATTTCATCATTTTAGCACTGTTTTGGTGACAGCTAACTAATTCCTATAATAATGTCACTAGTCCCTATATTAGTCATGATTCTCTAGAGTGATAGAACTTATGAAATCGATCTTTCTCCCTCCCTCCCTCTCTCCCTCCCTTCCCCTCCCTTTCTCTTTCTCTTTCTTTCTTTCTTTCTTTCTTTCTTTCTTTATTTATTTATTTATTTATTTCTCTCTCTCTCTCTCCCTCTCTCTCTCTCTCTCTCTCTCTCTCTCTCTCTCTCTCTCTCTCTCTCACACACACACACACACACACACACACACACACACACATTTGTTGGAATCGCTTAAGAATGCAATCTCACAATGGCTAGCTATGAATGGAAATATCAAGGTCCAAAAATCTAGTAGTTGCTCAGGCCTGCAAGGTTGGTGTCTCAGCTGGTCTTCTGTATATGTTGGAATCCTAAATAAGTAGGCTCAGGTGCCAGTAAGGAATTGATGTGCTGACAGGACAAGGGCAAGGAGGTAAATAATGAACCTATCCTTCCAGTGTCCTTATGAGGTTTCTAGTAGAAGCTATAGCTCTAATAAAAGGTATGCCTTCCTGCCTCAAGATATGGATTAAAGGCATGTGTCATCCTACCTCAAAATCCAGATGAGAAGTCTGTATCTTCCAACCTCATGATCCAGATCAAAGACATGTTTTCTTCCTGCCTCAGGATCTTGATGATGTGTGTCCCCCATTTCTCGATTGTGGTTCATTCCAAATACAGTCAAATTGACAACCAACAATAGCCACCACAGTACCTTCATGTAGGCAAAGCTCTTGTGAATTAATTGTCTTTTACAATCTCAACTTCTCATCACAGTTTTACTAGAGAATAAGTGACCAGCATTTAAATTTGTGAACTTGTATATTCCAACCATGTCACATGGTTAGAGTCAATAGCTCAGCTATGGAGCAAAACTCCACCTATAGAATATGATAACATTTACCAACAAAAATTATGAGGATGGAGGACAATGTGAATGAAGCAACTCTGCCCATGTGCTTGCTCCTTGGAAATACATATTGTTTTGTAAGAATATTTGCATCCATGTACAGTCTTCTCAAGTTGAAAATGCATTTCCTCCTACAAGATATATACAGTCATTTCTGGGGTTGAAAAAGTCTCCCTTTGGCTCCTTATTGTCACATTGAGACCATCCTTACCTCCTTTGTTAAACTATTCATCTTTAAATCTCATTTTCAGTCTATATCTCTATGTAGACTATTACAAAAATACAATCATAATGGAAGTTTACTTGGAAGTTCTTGAACTCCTATCATCCAGCATAGTTATATTGTCACTATAGTAATATCATTAATAGTAAAAGATCCATAATCTCAAACTAACCCATCTTTGGTCTACCACCTGCACAGTTTCAGAACACTATCTCTTGTAGTGAGACTTACTCTGTCAATTCTTTTACCAAACTAATGCAACATAAAACTTAATGATCCAATGATCTAACCACATTTCTATCTTCTTTTGCATTTTCAGTGTCTAGCAAATTACATTCTGTGACTTACTATTACATTAACTTTCTCACTCTTTTATCCCTTCATTGCATTCATATGGCAAAACACTAGAAATGGTGACACATAATCCTCAGTCAACTTCTATCCTGCACAACAACAGCTCAACGTAATAGGGAATAAACAGATATGCCCATGTACTGCACTTCAAACCTATGGTAATAAGTTTCAGATGAATTCCTGTTGATGTTGCATGACCTTTCTGTATTTGCTGATCCTAAGCAGTCTTCTGTACACCTGTATGTCTAGTTAGACGCCTTTTATATTTTGCTTAAACCACCAAAACTTACATTCCCATCCTTATATTCAGCTACTGACCTTGAATCTGGTGCAGCTAAGTAAAAGTAAATAGATAAGAAAACTCCACACATAAATTTTGGAAGTTGATATTATTTTCATTATAAAGCATTAGATTCAGAAACACAAACTTCATATAAATACTAGACTACATCTCATCTTACCTACTTTACTTATTCATATACAAACAGCACTCATTTCTTTCTTTCTGTCATGGCAAATCACTCTGTGCTCATGAAATCACTTCTTTTAAGTATAGACACTTTAAATCCCACCTGTACATTAAATTTATTAATATATGTATATGTACATATCATATAACCTTTCCTTAATTCTGTTCCCTCCAATTATTGCAAAGTTAATATTGTTATTAGAGAGACATTTCTATTATAAACTTTCCTCTATTTATTGTCAATTCTTTTCTTCCATATTTATCTTAAACAAACCCAATTAAGATTTTTTCCCCAAATACATCTCAAAAATTATTCTTGTTAATGTCAGTAATGGATTCTTCACTGATATTGTTTTGCCAATACTCACAAATGAACATCAACTATATGTGGATATGTATCATTTGTGTAACAGTGTTCATTTCATTTTCTTTTCCATCCTTGGCCTTCAGGGCATCATGTTCTACAGATTTGCAGCCCGTGATGTTTCCCACTCTTCACTGTTTTTCAACTTCCTAACATGAGAGAACTAGTGTTCATTATCTAGACTTCTCTATCTACAGTAATTTTTTGCTGAGTTTATATAATTTCATATCTATATATTGACAGTTATCAGGTTAATACCATAAGTCAACACATATTTCTAAAAAGATATATATGTTTGTTTATTAATCTAGTAGGTACTGCAAATTAATAAAACTATGAACCTACACATCTCTACCTCAAAACTAATTGTACTGCTTTTAAATTTTAATTTAGGAAACTCTATTTTTAAGTTTCTTAGAGCAAAAAGATATTGATTAACAAAAAGACAGTTATAATGAAGGCACATATAAACATATTTTTTAACTGCTACAAGAGAAACACAACATTTTTTTAATCTCACAACTTTTAGCCAAGTATTTTCTCTCCAGTAAAAACATTTTTTTGAAGCGAATAAGATACATACTTTTTTTTTAGTAAACCAAATCTGAGAGAATTTGTTGCTAGCCAATTTAAACAAGAAAACTAAAGGCAGTTCTAATGCTGGTGGGAAAATAATGCCATCTGGAGGTTTGAATCACCAAGAAGTGAGGACATGGGTAATGATAAACATGTGGTAAATATAGACAGTATTTATTCCTCATTTCTTTAAACCTCAAAAAGTGTGTTGAAGGATTAAAATGAAAAGAAGTGCAGATACAGAGTCGGATTTACATCATGTGTATGTGTACGCATGTGTATGACAGTATGGGTGCTAAGATGTAAATTCATTCAAAGTATTATCTTGAAGTTTTCCCATATCATATGCTTTCACATAAGTTCAGTAAAAATTTTAAAAGATTTTAGAGTGAATATTTCAATCTCTATGATACCTATAAGAGGAAAAATATGAATTAGTATTCCTAAATATCTAGGACTCAACAGACCCCAAAAGATTGAGGATGAACATGGATTAAAAAAAAAGAATGCAAGCAGAAGATATGCAGAAGAAGTAAAGAGGGGAAAAGGGAAGGAGGAACCAGGGAATAAGTAGTGGGAGAGAAAATCTGCGCAACAATGTCAATAATTTATGTTAATTCCAAATTGGGCGATGAACTCCTATCAAGTGATTGTAAACAAAAACATTTAGAGATGTTCAGAAGCAGTAAATAGCAATAATAAGCTGTTTGCAAGAGGCAAACTATCAAAAGACACAAAGTTGGAGGTAAGTAAAATAGCAGTATGAAATAAAACTCTTAAATCAATGCAAGCAGATGAAGTGGTATTAGTAACATATGAAGTGGACCTCAAGACAAAGAGGGTCATCAGAAATGAAGTTGTTTTAGAATGATTAAAGGTATTTTTTTAAATTATAAATGTTTGACCAATAGCTCAGGCTTATCACTAACTAGCTCTTACATTTTAAGTTAACCCATATTCCTTATTTATGCTCTGTCATGTGGCAGCACCTTTATTAGTGTGGCATATTCATCTCCTGCTCCCTCTGCATCTGGCTGGCAACTCCAGACTCAACCTTCTTCCCTCTGGCGTTCTCAGTTTGGCTCTCCTGCCTAACCTTATTCTGTCCAGCTATTGGCCAGTCAGTTTCATTATTAAACCAATCTCAGTGATATATATTCAGTGTAAAGGAATATTCCACAGCATTTATTTTAAATTTTAATTTTTTAATATTTTTATTTTATTAATAATGTGTGTGTGTGTGTGTGTGTGTGTGTGTGTGTGTGTGTGTGTTGTGTGCTATGTGTGTGGGTGATGATAAAAAACAAAAGAGGAAGTAGGATCCCCAACTCCAGTTGGAGCTACAGGTGGTTGTGAGACAATTGATGTGAGTGCTGGGAACAGAACTCTGGTCCTCTTAACCACCGAATTGTCTCTCCAGCCCTGTGTGTTCTATTTATTTATTTTAATTAATTAATTTATTGTTTTTTGTTTGTTTGGTTGGGTTTTTTTTTTAATTTTAAGATTTATTTTATTTCATGTGTATAAGTTTTTTTTGTTTGTTTTTTGTTTTTTGTTTTTTTTTAATGCTGAATGCCGTTTATTGAAGGAGGGAGGAGGTCTTGAATACAGACTTACAGCACAATGGGAGAACTCTGGAGGGTAGAAGTTCGCTACAGATGTTTTACAATCTTGCATCTAAGCTGTTAACGTCCATTATGCAGGATACATAGACGAGGAAATTCCCTTAAGCATTCAGGAGGGTGAAACCTGGGAGGGAATTAGCATAGGGAGGATATCAAGGTCAAGGTCAGCAAACAAGGCAACAGTTATCCAAAATGGGGGCCAGGGCCCTACAGGTCCCCCTTTTACTAATAGATGAGCTTCAGGTTGCATGGGATGTCAGCAGGTCACCTTACCCGTCATGGAGACGCCTGCCCAGGCCACAAAGGCACTCTGTCTTAGGTTGGTGAGTGCCCCCAGGCATTACCCGTCTCTGAATACTCATTATCATACAGGCTCAATCCTGTGTGGGCTGCAGAGTTAACTGCTGCCAAAGATCTCAAAGTGGCACTGGGCTTGCAATCTGTGTGTTCGACACAGAAAAGACCAACAGAAGTCCTAACCCACCCACAGCCAGTAGGTTAAAGGCAACTGAGCCATTCCTTTCCTTAACGAGCCTTACTGCAAATTGGAATCCTTGTAAGATGGTATCCCAAAGGCAAATGGAACTTGAGTTAATAAATTTATAATTTTAAAAGCCAATTGAAATGCATATAACTATTGAATTAAATTATTATGCCCAATAGAATGAAAGATTAATTAACTGTGGTAGCTACTTTTGCTGCCAGGGTCTCCACTGTGCTAGCTGTAGTAAGCAATTACGAAATGGTAATCCCAGAAACAGTAGCAGTGGTGGCTGCCTCTGCTATAACAGCAACAACAGCTGTTATAGGTAATTTTAAAGGTAATTTTAAAAGAACATGGCCATCCTTATTGTACAAGTGCCTTAGAACAGAATTACAAATTCCATGCCAATAAAAATCACAACTAAATCCTAATGCTAAAGATTGCTAACACCCTTCTCATTTATAAATATAAAAACTATCATCCAGTAAAAATGTAGCAGAGATGAATAGCACCTTATATCCTAATAGGTATTTCTAGAGAGAAAAATAAAAGGAAAAAGAGGATTGGAGATAAAACTCATTTTCAGAACACTTGCTAGAATGCATAATGCCTTAGGTTGAATCCCCACTGTTGCTCCTCTTTTACAAACATGTACTAGGGAGTAATACGTTGCTCAGTATTATCAAAGTATCAGCGTAATAAACATGGTCTTATTAACAACAAAAGAAAAAAAAAAACATTTGAGAAATCCCACTAATTCCCTGGGAAAAAATATCAACAAATAACACCAAGGAAATCTCTTGAGTAGATAATAATTGATAGATAACATATCTCTAGATTTTTAATGTGTGATAGCTATTTAATGCTTTCTATGGATAAGAAAAGTAGCATATTTTACCCCTTACATTTTGAATATTTGATAAAATGGGAGAAAACAAAAATAGCAATATAACAAACAAAATCAAAAATAGAAAAGAAGACAAAGTAGCATATTGTATTCACTGCAATGGCACAGATAATCACAAAGAATTTATAGACCACTAACAGATACATATTAACAAAACAAGTGAATTTGGGATTACCATAGGGAACAGGATTAATGTACAAAAATTATCTGCATCAATATGAAGTTTTGTGAATGAGTTGTAAAATGAAGTTAACATGAAATAATGCCATTTAAAACACTAAAATAATAACTTTACTTAAGTGAACATTTAAGCAAATGCAGAGTTTCCATAGTGAATCTTATCACTACACAACATTTCAGAGAGAAACAAAGTAATGGGGAAATGGAAGACACCCCTAATTTCAAGGATTTATTAAATAATGTTAGCATCTCCTGTCTCTCTACCTCAATCTATTTTTCACTGTAGTCCTTTTGAAACTCCATGCAAGAACTTAGCAGAAGATAAGAAGCAGAGTTATACACATATTGTGAACTTATTTTCATGAGAAATAATTAAGGAAATTTAAGGGAAAATAATTACTCTCAGAAATAGCTCTTCTAAGGACTGGATCTCAATGTAATTTCAAGATTTGTAACACATATGTATACATAATCCTTGTACAATATATAAACTTATTTTAATATTTATATATAAAGCTAAATGTAATAAAAGTGAAACTATGAAAATTTCAAATGTAAACTTAACACAAATCTTAATCACGTTATAAAAATTATTCAATAACATAAATATAGTTAATACCATTTGTGTTTCTTCAAAAACAAATATATGTGTTTTTATAGGTAAGGGTAAATATAGTAGAAGAAAAAGAAAAAGCTTGCAGATAATATTGTATGTATATACTGTAAGAGACTATATATAGTGGGTATTCATGTATGATATAATAAAAGCAAAACTTATTTTTTAATTAATAAATTTTTTATTCATTTTACATACCAACTACAGATCTCCCTCTCTTCCCTCCTCCCACCCCCTAGCCTTACCCCCACAACCCACCCCCATTCCTTCCTCGGACAAGGTAAAACCTCCCATGGAAAGTCAGCAGAGGCTGGTACATTCAGATGAAGCAGATCCAAGCTCCTCCCCCTGGGTCAAGGATGTGCAAGGTGTCCCACCACAGATAGTGGACTGATTATGGGGTCCCCTGGCAGTAGGATCAAGATACATCCCTGGTGCAAAACCCAATTTTAATGGACATACTATTTGAGAAGACATCAAATGAAGATACATGAATAACAATCATAATGAAGTTTCCCAATTTGCCATAAAATTGAAAATAAATCTACAAATGTGTTTTATATCCAATGGAATGGATGATTAAAAACAGTTAAAAAACTCTTACAATATCAATTATTGACAAGAGTGTGGAACAACTGGAAAAAGTCCACACCATATGTGTGGGACAACTAGAATAAGCACACACCACTGGTAATGCTGAACAGTACAGGACTATGTTTTTTAGGAGGATGGACACTTCAGAAAAAGTAAATTACACACCCAATTGTTAGAATCCATGAATTTCAGATCAATGGGATAAAATAGAAACATATAGCCACAAAATCCCTTGAATAATGATATTAACATATTTTTATTAACTTTTTGAGAATTCCATCCAATGCATTTTGAAGATATTCACACCCTAGTGTCTTCCCTTTACTATTCTCACAACCTTTCAACAAGGAGATTATTTGCTTTTGTTTGTTTGTTTAATTTGTTTCTTCTATTTTCTTGCTTCCCCATCAAGTTGACTTTGTGTTGTCCAGCTGGTTTTGGGATTAGGAACTCTTCCAGTGTATTGTCAGCCACTAGGATATTCATATCGACATTATTTGCAATAGTGAAAACTGAATACTGCTCATGAGCAGAAGATGAGAAAAGGTTTCTTTAAATTATTCATATATAGGATGTTGTTCAGAAGAATAAACTCTGTCCTTCTCCATATATATATGAAGAAAAGCCTGCTAAAATTGCCCCAGGAGATTTAAATAAGCACACACACACACACACACACACACACACACACACACACACACACACACCTGTAATATATTATTCTATTCAAAATATTTTGAAACATAAAGCCATGCTAAAAGAAATGATTTACATGCTAGCCTTCAGGAGATTGAGGAATGAAAAACCATAAAAATGTGCATAAAGTTATATGCATAGTGTGATGTGAGCATTGGTTATATGAATATACATATTCTCAGTACTCATTAATGTGCATTTAAATATGTACATATTATGTAAATTTAACTCCATTCAATGATCGAGGTGAAGTAGTTATCATTGGCTTCTTTAGCTACATTTAATATGCCAACCAATTACTCTGAGCACTTATATGAATTATGTGACTTACTTCTCAGAGAAATCTTGAGGGTGCTCTTTCTCATTTTACAATGTGTCACCAGAAACTTCATCAAGGTCAAACAGCAAAAAACCCTCCAGAGTGAGAGTCAATTCTAGTTAGTCTTACAACAGAACAAGGACAGTTCTCATCTCTGTTATAACCAAGCCCTTCCAAAAGTATACAACCTTTAAAACCGACACTCACTTCTGCAGGGTAAATGTTAATGCTGCTTCCTTACTATTTCTAAAAGTGTGTCATCCCACAGTGGCTTCTCAGGATGGTAACAGATACTAGAATGTACCTGAAGTGAATGGTGAGGAAATATATTCCAAGTTCAAATGGTGAATAGAGTCTCTAAATAGCAATCCTTGAACTGCGGACAGTGAGGTGGGCTGTCAAACAATACATCAAGGAGAGAGAATTGCTCAGTATGAGGCTGATGAGGCAGCATCTAGAATAGTGTAAACAGTTCTGGTCATCTCAACATGAGAGAGCTGTCAAGAAATTGGAAGAGATTCAAAGAACATCAGGGAACACGATTAAAGGACTGCAAAGATTGATTTATGGGGAAAGATTAAAAGAAATAGGTAATGTCTATATAGATGAGCATAGCTGAGGAGGAATATACTAAACACATAAATATTTGAAAGGCACATACCTGAGAGGAGGAAGCATGCTGACATTGCCCCAAAGGATTTAAATAGGCCTTATAGAATAAAATCCGGAAGTGAATATTTAGTCAAACTATCATGAAACATGCCTTAATAATAAGATCAATTAGACTTTGAAATATCTTCTGAAAGGAAGAGTGAAAATCCAGTGCTCCAAACCATTGAGACTCAGCCCTGACACTGAAGTACAAAGAAAGCAAAGGTGAAAGTTCAAGAGAAGCTCAATGGGCGATGTTACAATTCATATGACATTGTGAAAGTGGAGGGAAGTTGCCAACATGGTTGGCCAAAGAATAGGGATGTGAAAACATGACATCTACCATTGTATTACTCCATGCTCCTTTGCAACTCCTGACTTTATTTCTTGACTACAAATTGATTAAATAAACATTAACAAATACGATTAATATTATTATAGATGCCTGGAACACATTATTAGATATAATTTTTTAACTAAACATGAATATTTTTATGGTTATGCAACAAAAACATCAACCAAGAGATCCCTCTTATATCATTTTACAAAATATGAATTGGTAACTTTGTCTGCATTTTTAACAACTGTGTGTGTTATGGTAGTTGGGTTTATCATATTGTTTCAGTTTAAATTTACATAAACAGTTGAAAAGGCTTGAACAATAGGGACTAACCTACCATCTCTGGAGTGGTCAAGGGCAAAAACAATAACATATAATTATTTGAAAGTCTCCTGAACAACTCTGGCCAACAACTCAAAATAGGTTTTCTCATGCTTAGCATTGGGTTTCATTAGGTATCTATGGCTCTTGTGGAAACATGGTCATTCCAGATAGAAAATTTCATTTAAACTATATATGTATGTTTATAAACAGACAACGTGTATGTAGGTATTTTTAGGTAGTTATTAATAGCATGGTTTCTTGTGATTTTTTTCAGACATCCTTTTATTTTATCCTCCTTTTTTTTCCTGCAGTATTCCCTTCCCCTCACTAGGGCCCCAAATATTTTCCCTTTCAGATCACTGTACTCTCATATTTCCCTCCTATTACTCCTCTGCCTTCTCCCACAATGCCCCCTTTTACTCTCCTAATTTCTGCTGTTACTATTGCCCTTTGATTATCCCCCAGAGTTAGAAAGTAAATCCATATTGCTGAAGACATCAGACACCTTAACCCAGCATCCAGAGGTACCCCAAGCTGGATCTGACCTCAAGAACTCCTCCAGAGAACTAGAGAACAACTACCAGCATGGCATGATAAACTTAAGTATGCAGTAAAGGAACACATACCTTGGTGGTAATCAACAGATCTCTGATGGCTAAGACCATATCAACAAGAGGGTCTCCATGCCTGGTAGTAGAGACCTATCCAACTACCCAGAACTAATGAAAGCATGAATTGTGGTAGAAAACCTGGTACCACTACTTTACTAAACCAGCATAAATCCTAACTACATTCTAATATTTGTCTTTGTACACATGGATAAGTGTAATTCTCATTCCTTATCAATAAAACCTCTTTTTATAGCAAATGCAGACCAAAAAAGAAAACCACAAATGGACAAAATGTATATATTAATGAATTTTCTGGAAGCCATAACCAATACTTACACCTACACCACATTTCCTGCATCTATAGCTCAGGGAACATCATGAAAGAGGAGAGAGAAAGACTGTAAGAGCCAGAGTACCAGGAATTCTGCTGTGGAAGACTTTCTTAGAAATAGCTTCATAAACAAGGCTGGAACAATGGCAATATCAATGGACACAGAAGTGGGAAAAGGTGTATTGTGTCCAACCCCCAGACAAAGAACTACAGAGAACTGATGACTGTTGAGAGAAGGAAAACTAGTCTCTTCCAAGTATGAACTTCCTTATTGGTTCTCCAATACAGAGCTGTCAGCCCTGAAATCATATTCACAGTAATAACTAAAACATACTGGGCAGATATTATTGATATACATTTGTATGTAAACATATATACATACACACACACACACATATATATATGTATATATGCATGTAATAATAATAATCTAGAAAAAAAGGCTACCAATTAGAGTGTAGGAGTGAACCTGAAAGGGGTTGGATGGAGGGTACGTGGGAGGTGCTGGACTATGGAAATGGAGGAGGGACCGTAGCACAAATATATTTCAATTAAAAAGTTTAAAACTTTTTTTTAAGTAAAAAAAAAGTGTTAAAGCAAAGCACTCTTCAGATACATACAGATAATAGGAAGCTTCCCACTCCTGACATCTAAATATGAAAACAGGTAGTCATTATTAATAGCATGGTTATCCATCCTGAATTAGAAAATGTTCATTCAATTGGGTTTGCATTTAAATTTTGAGTTCTTTTGGACAGATGAGTTTGTTTAAAGATCATCTGCTGAAAAGAGTGCCTGGCTGAAAGAAGATCCTTCTCAAAACAAGAAACATTAAAAATGTTCAGGGCTGCTGATCATTAAAGATCAATAAGGAAAGATAAAACATTCTCCAATCTTAATGGATATTGATAGGAAATAGGATTTCACTTATGAAATTTTGATTTATAGGTAACAATTTTATTTTCTCTTTTATTATCAGAACACCTGAAGTCCCACCTCCATTATAAATTAGTTTTGTGATTCTAGTGATTCTAAAGTAAAACACAACAATAACAACAACTAAATCCTTATTTTCCTTAAATTAATCTTAAATCTACAAGATCATTTAAATATTTATGTTTATTATTCAAAACATGCACTTCAAATATTAAGAACACAATATGAACACAACTTTTGAATGAGTGAATGGGTAAATTAATTAAATAAAGAACGAGTTTAAAGCTTTGCTATAGTATAAAAGGAAAAACAAAGGAACAGTAGATACCAATTATGTAGCCTGGTTTATAGTTATAACATGCTAGCTAAAATATGCATAATCTTGGGGCATATGTGTATGATTTCTGATCCTTGACTTCTTCATATGTAAAATTAATCTTACTGAGATATGTAAAAGTTATTAAAGATATTTCCCAATAAGAAAATACTTCCTAATTCTACCTGCTTAGCTGTGATCTCTGGAAAAGATTTCCAGTTTTAATGTGTTCAGACTAACCTCCACCAATCTTCAGAGCCAAAGGCAGGCTTAGTAACTTCCTGCCTTACTAGGGAGCTGCCTCCCAGACAGTGAATTTCAACTAATATTATTCAGAACAAATACTAAAAAGAAACAACAACTGCAGAAGCCAACATTTTCTTCTTCATTTGATTTGATTCTCAAGTCACATAAAAAAACAAAAAAATCTTTCTGCACAATGAATTCACCTGAATTATGTTAAAATATATAAAAAAAAATTTCATGTGTATTGGCTTACTGTCATGAAAGTTATCAGAGCTATTTTGGGGCTTAATTCAACTCCAACTTCCCTCTGAGACATAAAGGTTTTTTATTTAAGTCAACTTTGTAAGAGAAGGGAATTCAGTTTTCTATAGTATGCTTCTTACTCTGGATTTTCAAAAGAACATCATACAGCAACATGTTAGATGCTTGCTTGTGGAGAGTACAGCAGGATCCCGGAGCCTCTGAGGAGCAGGCAATGCTTCATGCTGCTCTCTGATCAGCTGATTTTTCTGTTACTAGGAGCCAGTAGTGAGTTTAGCTGGGTCTGGTACTGTAGAAAAGGCTTAAAAAAAGCAGCAGTTCACAGAAGGTGTGCATGGTGAGAAGGGCCAAAGAACTAACCAGAGCAAAAAGTTACAAGTATGGAGAAATGAAAAATAGGATGAAAAATAGTAAACTGACTCATCTCGGAGAAACCAGCTATTGATCTACCTTAAGCTACACTGATGGGCCTGAATTTATCAGGGATTCAAAATCAGCTCATTTGTGTTTTTAACTGGGATACATCTTTAAGCGGAAAAAAAATAGTCCTGTTATTCTTAATGTTTGCTGCACTTTCTCTTCTCTCAAACACGTAGTGAAGACAGTTCTCACAGAATTTTGTCATGATGAATTTTTTCATGGATTTCTTTGAATATATTCTGTGCTGCTGCTGAGTTCACAAAACACGAATCAGAAGATTAGATTAGCCATGCCACTTTCCTGAAATGTGTAATCTCCAATCCAATAATCTATGGAGGATGTAGGTGATAGCCAGCGAGCACAGAGCAATTATCAAACATAAAGCTAAAAGGGAAAATTGGTTCTCCATACTGTGTGCTCTCATTGTTCAGTTTCCATATTACTACACTTGAGAGTTTGTGTTGTAGTATGCCCATTTACATATCCATTCTTTAAAACAGTGTCGTTTCAGAGATTGGGATCCTTTTAAAAATATATTTTTAACTGAAAAAGAATTATATCATTTTCCTTCTTCCCTTTTCTGCTTCCAATCCCTCCTAACTATCTTCCTTCAAACCCTTTCCATGTATATCCTACTCTCAAGTTGATAGTCTCTTTCTTATTCTTACTGTTATTATTGTTTTATGTATGTATGCACACACACACACAGATGTATATATGTGGATACTTATTTGCATGAAACACAAATTGCTGAGTTCATTTTTGTTGATGGTGTGCATTTGGTGCCAAGGCTCTTCACTTCATATTGGACAACCAGTAAGTGGGGGTCATTTTTGGAAAAGGATAATTTTCCTTCTCCCTACAGTCATTACCTTCCAGTAGTTCTTTGTGTAGGCATGGGACTTCACAAAATCCCCCCTTTCACATTAACATGACCATTGATAATGCCATCATTCCTGTCTTGTTCATGCAGATAATTCTAACAGAGTCTGTTCCACAGCAGACTTTCTGATATTCTGGCTATATCATTCCTTCAGCTTTTTCTTGACATTCCTTGAGCCACAGATTTGGTAACTTTAATGTAGATTCACGTTTTGAGGTTGGCTTCCTCACAATCTGTTGGTATTTGCACTGTTTCCAGTTGTGGTTTTCTGTGATAGTCTCCATTTGCTTCATTGATGAGGGTTGGTAGCTACACATATCTATGGGAAAAAGAAGATAGTAAGGGGTCATACTCATTTAATAAACTGTTAGTAGTAGACTCTTCTGTAAAGTCTATGACCACACTAACCCTAGGAAACTGAGTAGGCTTCCAGTATGAGGAATGACTTTCCTCATAATGAGTGGGATTTAAGTCCAAATGGACAGCTGTTTGTTACCATCAAAATGCAGCTGCCACTTATTGCACATTGTGGGATATGTTTGTGGCTGGTCATTGTCATGGTTCATAGGTGTTTCAGTTGAATAGTTCTGTTTAATTGTTTCACTCCCTTTGCAATCTGCATAATATTTTTTGTTATCATGGAAGGTAGTCTCAGGAAAAGTGGCTTTCACGTCAGATCCATCTCAGATTGCATGATTTCCATTTCCTAATTTTTGGTGTTCCACCTTCTACTCCTGATAGATAACAAAGAACTAAACCAATTGTCTATTATCACACTCATCTTCACATTTCTGTTCTCAAGAGTGAATGACAGAATAGGTGATTACATGAATGAATATATGAATAAATTAAGGTATCTTAATTAATTAAGATCCTTTCGCATTGGAGTTACATGTGCTTGTGAGAAGCCTAGCATGGGGAACAGAATGTGGTCTTTTGAAAGAACAGCAAGCATTCTTAACCACTAAGCCAACCTTCACACTCCCATTTCATTTCTGTGTCAGCTTTCTCTAGGCACTCTCCATTTTACAAAGAAGAATTCATTCTTCTCCCAAAGTCTAGTAATTATGACACACATATAATCTGAGAATCCCTGGGGTAGAATGACATATGTTCTGAGTCTTTTAGTTACTATCGATGAGAACTATCTTAGAACTGGGGAAGTTCATAGAACCAGAGAGAAGACAAACAGCTCTTAGGTTCACAAGTTCAGCACTGTGGCAGACGGAATCATTTGTCATGTTCTTGAGAGTTTAATATACGCTTTTGATGGTGTACTCTTCTCCTGTGTTTGGAAGGTTCCAGAGGTATTTCAAACAACTCTTCTGAAGGGTTTAGGTTGGAAGGAAGGCACAGTTTCAGTAACTGAATCAAATACTGGGAATGTTTTATTCGAGATAAGGGACAGACACAGAGCTGTGTGCATTTCCCAGCCCGAGCAAATCTGAAGAAATCACAAGTCAGTTCTCAACACTGACTCACAGTTCCTGAAATGGTGAAGATGAAAACTCACTGCTCTGAGTAGCAACAAAATGAAATATTTTTGAACACCTTTTCCTGACAGGTTTAAAAAAGCAAAGGAAGCAGTGGAAGGTAGAGTTGCCGGCTGCAAACGCCAGGAATGAATGTATTGAGAGCAGTTATTTTAGAGATGCTGGCGATAAAAATTAAATGGGGCCTTATGGGAATATACATTCGTCAGAAAGTGCTGTGACAAATGCACGTTTTAAAGACATTCACACCAGCCAGGCACACATGGCAAGGAATGCCAAGCCAGAGTGGAGATGGAATGGAGAAAAGAGAGAGCCCAAAAAATGATACAGCTTGCCAATGCATTTAGGGATATCTGGGACATCTTTTAAAGTGCTCAGTTCTAGAAATGCAAAGAGGATTCAGGGTGAGGGACAAAGAAAGAAAAATGAGGTTTAAATGTAAGAAAATAAATAAAAAGATAAGAATCTAAAAAGTTTTAAGGCCCAGAGAAAGAGAGAAAAGAATGATTGTGCATCATTGCTAATTAATGAGAGATAGTCTAATAAAACTGCCAACTTTGTAGGATCGAGTGAATCAAGCTGAGAATCCACCTCTTCTACTTAGTAACTATAGACTTCACATAAATCATGTAAGTTCTCTGAATACTTCTTTCTCACTTTAAAAATCATAATAGGAATGAATATTCCTCATTAAGTTTAAATTAAATAATTGTCCTAAGGGTCTGGAACAGCCCCTGACAAATGGATAACACTTAAGCTGGTCCACTTAAAAATTTAGTAGAGTAAATTCCTAGGCAAAAAGAACAAGGCAGTATTCTTGTCAGGAGGAGTTCTAGGCAAGTATGTCAGTTTCTATTGTGTTTGCAATAGGGTCATCACAGATTTGATATATGCTTAGATATTTCTGCTAAATGGATGTTCTATAGAGCATGAAACCTGTTGATAGTTCATAAGAGATTATACATATACATATATGAAAAAATAGCAATTAGTAAAAAAATAAAATAAAGGAAGCATGAATTTGATGGAGAGTGGTATATAGAAGGGTTTGAAGAGAGTATTGAGGAGAAAATGTTGTAATTAAATTATAATCTAAAAAGCTGAGTCTAAAAAATAATATACAGATTATATCTCATGTGTGTTCATATGTTCATACATACGTTCATAACCTGAAATTTAAAAAAATATATAAATCCCTATTGAACCTGACCAAAGGGAATATGGGAAACTTAGCAGAGATTTCAAATTTCAAAGGAGGTTCTGACCTTCTCATTGTGCAGAACTAGACAATAAAATGAGCCTCCAGGGATGACTTTTCACTTCTGGGTGGACACCTATTGGAAGGATGACTTTTCTTTTTGTTTTCTCTTTTAACTTTTTGTTGATTCTTTGTGGGTTTCATATCATGCATCCTGATCCCATTCATTTCCCCATCCCTTTGTATCTGCCCTCTGCCCTTGCAACCCCCCCCAATAAAGCAAAATAAAAGTTAAAAGAAAAGAATTCCATCATGAAAACTGTAGTGTGACACTACGAGTCACACAGTACACCCTTTAGTCTATACATCTTTACTTGCAAGTGTTCATTGCAATGAGTCATTGGTCTAGTTGAGCTCTTTGGTTTCTGCTATACTATCAATATTGTGTCCTCACTGGGACTCCTCTTGGATATCTTATTGTTGCCCTATGTCATGAAGATTCCACCACTTTGAATCCGCAGGACAGGCCATTTCATTTGCTCAAGCAGTTCATAGATAGGGTGGATGTTGGGGTGGGGTATGCTGGTCAGCCTGCCATCTTTTCCTCATCCTCGCCACCAGTGGTGAGCTCTCCAACACTGCCCTGGCTAGTTCACCTAATGCATCAGGCAGCAAGGGATGGGGCCAGTTCTCCTGGTCTCACACCCATAGGGGTTGGCTCATACACACACACACACACACACACACACACACACACACACACACACACACACACACACAAACACACACACACACACACACACACTGCCAGGGCCAGATCTATTGCATTGTCTAGGCAAAGCTCAGGGCCCACTCTCCCAAGTGCTGCAGTTGGTGATGGGCTGAACCAGCTGTCATGCCCCGAAGGCCAGCTCTCCCACCTGACACAGATGGCAAGAGGCAAGGCAGTAGAGGTGAGTGTGGTCAACTTTCCTGCTCTCAAGCCCTCAAGGCCACCTTATCTGCACTCCTGCTAAGAGAGTAAGCTCTACTGTGCTGTCGAGGCAGATGCAGGGCCTGCTCTACCACTCTCATGTTTGTGGATCGGCTCAACTGGACCCTATCAACAGGGTCAGCACTACTGTATTGTCCCTGTAAGTTTTAGGGTTTTCTCTCCTGAGTGCTGCATCTGGTGAAGGGAAGGGCTAGTTTTCCCTAGTGTTTGTAGCCAGTGACAGGGGGGGACAACTCTGGGCAGTCTTATCTGCAGTCTTATCTCTTACCTTCAGGGGTAACAGGAGCCAGGGATATCAATACAGACTGAGGTTGGGGCAGGGCCACAGACCCAGCCATGGCTGTTAGCAGCAGCCCAGGCCAAGACATCACCATGGTGGCAAGCAAGTGACACATCAGGTCTGCCTCTCTCCCCAGGACTGGAATCACTTTATGCCTCTCTCTCCCATACCCCACTATGTATTTGCTCACCACAGTGGTTCCAGACTGCCTAACAGTGCAAGCACCACAAGGCACCAGTGCAGCACCACTAGGCATGGATTCTCCTCTGCACCCAGAGCAGGCAGTCACAGCTGTGCATGGGTGTCTCCTTCTACTGCTGTTTTGTTTGTTTGTTTTGTTTTTATAGGACTGCCATGCCCCCCTCGCCCCCCCCCAAAGAAATAGGACCAAGTCTTGCTGGATTTCCATAGAAATACCTCCAATTCTCAGGTATGCGCTACCTTCAATCTAGGAAGTAGAGACATTCAAACACTGTTTCTTACCTGCAAGATACAGAATCTGCTCTAAACATGGAACAGGAAAAGTTATAGTCTAAAATGCTTAGAGTAACAGGATTTAGGGAAGGCTTCTCAGGGACGGGATTAGGAATCTGGAAAATGACAAACAAACAAAACAACAACAACAACAACAAAAACTGCCTAGAGTAGTTGATGTTACATCTGTTCACATATTAAAGACACCAAAATATCTGCAACAGAAGAATTGTGTTCATCTTTATTTAAGAGAGCCTACTCACCCTTATCCCTTTAGCCTGTTAACATCTGAACATATCATGGAACAGTCTATGGCACACAGGGCACTTGCAATGGTAGAGCAGAAGAGAAGAGCACATTGAGGCTGAGAGCAGGCTGTAAGGAATGTTGATTTTACACAGTCCCATTTCAGAAGTGAGGAAAGGTGAGAGGAAAGAAATGAAAAGAGAGGAGTGGACTGAGAGGGATTGGGTCGGGGGAGGCAATGGAGGAGAGAAGGAAGGGAAACTTTGGTCAGCATGTAAATTAAATAAATTAATTAAATTAAAAAAATGAAAATAACCATAGCTGGTATGTAATTAGGTGGCAATAGCCCGATTCTTTAAATTCTTGATTAACATTGTAATCTCATATCTGTTTGGCTTGCAAGGTTGTTGTTGACCAGCATGCCATTGAGCTGTCTATTCCTGAGTCCCTAAGCCTATTAGGACACCAGGGAAATGTACATTGCTATTGGATATTGAGGAAAAGCCAATGGAGAAATCACAGGGATGGGATGCAACTATTCTATAAAGGGAAGGATATCTGGAGGACGATCACAGAATAGTATGCATGCTAACTCTAAAGTTTCCTCCTCCATTATTCATCAAAACATTTTAATTTCTGTAAGACAAATTAGGAGTGATTGTCAATCACCAGTGACCTTTATTCACAAGAACTGAGTGATAAGAAAGCACGAAGCTGTGGAATATGGGTGAACTCAGTATGCAAACCAATAGTCCCTCCCACTCTTCCTTCATGTTCACACCAACCACATTAAATAATTCCATTTTGTCTTCCTAATTTAATTGTAAATTTGATAATAAATCTTTTAGTAATTACCTTCAAATATCAGCCAATAAATAGCAATTTCATGTTTCATTTGCAACAAAGAACAGCTGTTTTATAAGATATGACTATTGAGTGAGTGACATTTTGAGATATAGATGAAGTGTGTGTATACATACGCACACACATACGAAACAGTAATAATTAATGAACATATCATGAATTTGAGAGACATGGTTAGGAGTTGTACTGAGAAGAATGAAAGGAAGAATGATTTAGATGCAGTGATCCTGTTTGACAATCTTAAAAAAAAAATCTTTAAAGATCTTTATAAAGAAAGCAATAAAGTAAACTTCACCGGCTCAATTGGTTGACTACATCTAACATAATCTGTTTTACACATGGTTACCAACATTTGTTTGTCTACATGCAGAGACTGGAGGACAAAGGCATGCAAGCTTGGTTATTTGTAAAACTGAGCCTCCACTAGATCAAGTATATTTTAATTTTAGTAATGGAGTTTCTGCTTTAATGTTGTGATTGTATATTGATCATATGCTTTGTTTTCAGTAACCCAGTCTGTATTTTGCAGTAATGTACCTGATTAAGGTTGACTATCACATGAATGAGTGAGATGACAATGTTCTTGGAAGTATTTGGAGTCCTATGTAGTAACTGCTAATGTTGTGACTTACCTAGACTATTAATATTTATAAAATTAGACTGACTCTACTTACCATATAGAAGACCAAAGTAGTATTTCTTATGAAATATTTGGTGTGTGATGAGTATTTAAAGTTATAATTATTCAGTTTAGTTGGATGTTAGTTCTTCCATAATTTAATATTTGTTTATTTCTGTATTATCTCTCAATTATCTTTTCAATTATAATATTCTAACTTTTTTTAGGCATGCCTGTTTACTACATCCCCTAAAACCTACAATATGTCAAATTCTTACAGGCTACCTGGTAGTGCTTTATTTATTCTCCATAATTTTATGAGTATTGCCTTCAGCTTCCTGTCAGTTGGGAAAAGTCTATCTGCTGATGTCACTGAGCATATCCACTTTTCTGATCTTAGTTTTTTCCAATCTGGTGTCTTTATCAGCACTTGTCTACTATTCTTAGACTTGATGCTGGATACTCATCACCCTAGCCATATGCCATTATCTATGTTCGTGTAAGACCAAAAATCAGTTGTCTCATGAAATACATATTAAGATTTAAGAAACTAAAATGAAAAACATTGTTGCTGAAGTTTATCTTGTGTCCTGCTCAGACCCAAATAAACACACAGAAGCTTGTGTTTATTATAACTGCATGGCCCTGGCTCAAGCTTTCAGCTAGCTAGCTCTTTATCTTAAATTAGCCCATAACTCTTAATCTATGTATTGCCACATGTTCCATGGCTTTACCTGTGTCCCATTACATGTTGCTCTTTGGGTGGCTTGCTGGCATTTCTCCCACCTTCTTCCTGTCTCTCCCTTTAAATTTTCCACCTGGCTCCAAGCTGTCATAGGCCAAACAGCTTTATTTATCAACCAATCATAGAAACACATATTCACAGCACACAGAAAGACATTCCCCCATCATCCCCCCTTCTCTGTCTAAACAAAAGGAATGTTTTAACTTTAACCTATTAAAATTATATATAACAGAACAGTTATCAAGCAAGAATTACAGTTATAATATCTAGTCTATTTGTATTTTGTAAAATTAAAGAAAATTTTTTTCTATCCTATGTTTGTGACTCTAAGGTTTCATATCTAATTCATCTTTTATCATGACCAAGGAAAATTATGATTATAACTATCTAGTCTTCAACTACATCAAAGACCTCAGAAGGATACAAAATTATCTAAGTAAACAGGAAGTGCATTGTAAGCATCTTCCAAAAATCTAGAAAGACAGAGACAGCTGGCTGACTGCACAGTCATCTAAAGTTCTTTGACAATGTTGGAGCATCCATCTTCAGCCTATAGGCTTAGAGTCTCTCAGTTGATTCTCTCTATGTCCTGTAGAATGTTTGGCAGTCTCCTGTGTGAAGCAGGAACCTGAAGTACCCTTCATCTTGCAAAGATCCGTGGTCACCTTCCTATGGGTCCTGTATGTCCACTTTATACAACATACTGTCAAGCAGTCATCGCAAGGGCACTTTTATGCCCAGTGGCTAATCTTTGCCACAAAGAAAACAAACTCCATAATGAGTTTCTTCAATATCCATTATCTTCTCTAAAGTAGATTGGTGCTGCCAGGAGCAGGCATGTCTCATTGTCCAGAAAGTCAAAGTTCTTAACACATTTTAAATGCCATATTCTGTAGGTATTTGAATTGTTTGAAGATTACCTACCTAATTGAATTATATCTATTTATACCTAGAAAACTTAGCTAACATGACTATAGGTTTGATTATCATAGAGGACTAATTATTAATCTGTATTTTAATTATCCATTAAAATTTAAATGAGTTACATAAACGTAATACCTTAAACAAGAATAGAAATACATATACAGAATAACAAAATTAATTTTAAATTTATATCAATAAACTAAAATCTATAGCAATGTAAAACAGTTTAAACAAGTTGCTCTTTAAAAATAGGTTCAATAATCTACCCTTTCATCCTATCATATCTATATAGTATCCACCTTTTTCCTTCAGAAAGATATTGACTATAACCAATAACAATTTGTAAGCAATCTCTAAACAAAGACAAATACCCATAATCCATTTTTTGGGAATGTGGGCATAGTGTTCTAGGCTACTTCCTGCTGATAGGGGGCACTGGTAATCAAATGAGGACACAAAGAAATTTTTTTTCTTTTTTTTTCTTTTCTTTTTTATGGACTGGAGAGATGGCTCAGTGGTTAACAGAACTGACTGTTCTTCCAGAGGACCCAGGTTCAACTCCAGCACCCACATGGCAGCTTACAACTGTCTGTAACTCCAAGATCTGACAGCCTCACACAGACATACATGCAAGCAAAACACCAATGCACGTGAAATAAAAATAAATAATTGAAAAAATATTTTATTTTACAATGCAATTCATTTCTACATATTAGCCATGGATTCCCTTGTTCTCCCCCCTCCCATCCCCCTCCCCTTCCTCCCAGCTCACCCCCCATTCCCACCTCCTCCAGGGCAAAGCCTCCCCAGAGGACTGAGATCAACCTGGTAGACTCAGTCCAGGCTGGTCCAGTCCCATCCTCCCAGGCCGAGCCAAGCGACCCTGCATAAACCCCAGGTTTCAAACAGCCAACTCATGCAATGAGCACAGGACGTGGTCCCACTGCCTGGATGCCTCCCAAACAGATCAAGCCAATCAACTGTCTCACCCATTCAGAGGGCCTGATCCAGTTGGGGACCCCTCAACCATTGGTTCATAGTTCATGTGTTTTCATTCGTTTGGCTATTTGTCCCTGTGCTTTATCCAACCTTGGTCTCAACAATTCTCGCTCAGATAAACCCTCCTCTTTCTCACTAATTGGACTCCCAGAGCTCTACCTGGGGCCTAGCTGTGGATCTCTGCATCCAGATCCCTCAGTCATTGGATGGGGTTTCTCCAAACACAAAGAAAATTAGGATTATAGTCAAGTCCTGACAGGAATAATCTGTGAGGCTGTATTCTTTGAGCCAGCTGCCTTGAAACTGTTCTGGATGTTGAATCATCTGGGCCATGGTGTCATTGGAGACCTTTTAGTGGGTCTTGGCTGGTCAAACCATATTAGCCTGGAATTAATTCACAGGTTCTCATCTTCTGTGGAAATAAAAGCAGAACCTCTTTTCCAAAGCAACATATCCTTAGACTTAAATTTTGAAATTGAGATACCTTTAAAATATACATACCTCAGTAGCTTTTACAATCAAATGTCTCTCTGCAGTTAAAAACTCTAAAGACAACACAATCCAGATTCTCTGTGTTGATTTCCATCTTTATGTGGCTTATTTTTATATTACTTTTACTTTCTCTGTAAAGAATTTATATTGCAAAACTATTTCTTTATATGTCTATATTAATTTTCTTCTCTCTTCCAAGCCTATATACATTTTACACACATTGTAAACCAATTAAAGTTTTATTCCATCTGAATCTGCTTTATTGTGAATCTATTGCTTTAAACTACAGTATTACTAGGGCTAAAATAGCAGCTTTGGCTGCTGGCTCTTCCACCTCAGCTTCCCAAAACGGCAAAACTATTTTTACAGACAGCACTGGGCACCATGCTCAACTCCGACTCTGGGAAGCTGAGGGTCTATGCTTCCATCCAGCAGCATATAGCCCAGAAATCTCTCTCTCTCTCTCTCTCTCTCTCTCTCTCTCTCTCTCTCTCTCTCTCTCTCTCTCTCTCTCTCTCTCTCTCGTAGCAAACACTATATCTACCACACGCCATGTTGCATGGCTTACAGAAACCTCCACATAACTTGTTGGGAATATGCCATGCTGCAGGTCAAGTCACATGCCACAAACCCGACATAGAGTAGCTGAAGCCCACATGTTGATCATCTTACCACCCGCATGAGACATGAAGCAGGAACCTGTTTTTTGGTTCCATTTAGAATTGTTTATTAAGTGTTCTCAGGTTTCAGGTAGAAATTTAAGTCATTGGCCGCATTTGTAGCTAAAGTTTTCTCTTGTACTGCCCAGCCCCACAGCCCCCACAGCTGCTTATAAAATAATCACTCAGAAGCTTATATTAATTAAAAGTGCTCAGCCATTAGCTCAGACCTACCACTGACTACTTCTTACATTTAAACTCAGCCCATTTCTGTTATTCCATATGTTACCACGTGTTCCATTACTTTACCTGTGTGCCATTACATGGTGCTCCCTGGACGGTGGGCTAGCATCTCCTGACTCAACCTTCCTCTTCACAGAATTCTCCTTGTCTGCTTATCCCACCTATACTTCCTGCCTGGTTACTGACCAATCAATGTTTTATTAAACCAGTGTACAAAAACATTATCCCACAGCAAAATATGGTATTGATATCATAATATATATAATCTCTAAAAGAAAAATGATTCACAAATCATAGTTTCCCAAATATTACTAAAGGAAAAGGAATTATTCAACCTCCAGAAAGCTTACAGTCTGATGAAAACATTTAAAAAGTCAGTTTAAATACAGAAGCTTCATGAGGGAAGAGGAATGTTGCTGGCAGCAAACTGGAGAACGAAAACGCATAGAGTAGTATTGTGAATGGGAACATGTCCCTTGGAAAAGATATTAAAGTCTCCTGGACGGAATTCATAAGACCTCTAAGAGAAGAGGACAATTTCAGGATCAAGAGAAATTGATTGAAGTTAATAAAAACATGTAAGGCCAATTTTTGATGGTTATCAGATCTTTATTCTTATTGTTTGAAACTACTACTGGGGAGTCATGCTATGGAAGATACCTAATATGTAGTGTATACTTAACATACACACTAGTACAGAAAACATCAAAGAAAGAACCTCACAACATTTGATTATATATATTTATATCATATACATTATTTCAAATATAATAATATAATAATTCATATATATATAGTGATTATGATGAGCATGATGTTTTATAAACCATATTTAGTGGCATGCTTTAGTGACACTAGTTCTTGGAGCACTGGATGAGATTATCACACTATGCAGGGTGTTCCTCCACCACTCATGTAAATATTAATTGCTTATGGCTTCTAATGTAGATCTTTTTATTGAGCTAAGGTTGTGACCAGTGAACAGTATTCATTTTTTTCATACATATCAGGTCACATGAAACAATACTTGATCATAAACAGAAAGTCTTTGAGTAAATTCATGAAAGAATAACCAATTTCTCTGCTTATCATTTCCCTTAAGATGCAGTTTAGCATTACAGTAGGCTTCAGTTTGATAAAACAAACTGAAGTATGCCTTATGAGAAATTCCTAATTCTCTTATGCTTTAACTATCCTTATGATCTGACAGAGATGGTGATGCTATTCTCTGTGTGACAGGTGTTTTCTGGGAAGATCTCTTTGTCTTTCTGTCTGTCTCTGTCTGTATGCCTGTCTGTCTCTGTGTATCTCTCTCTCTCTCTCTCTCTCTCTCTCTCTCTCTCTCTCTCTCTCTCTCTCTTTCTCATACACACAGCCCAGAAAAGGAATCCATAGCTGACCAAAGTAACAATCACAACAAAATCCAACTTAGTGAACTAATGTGTTTTTATTGTGGTTACTAACAGAAATATGGGTGAAATGTTACAACAGCAGAGATGACTGAAAAGAAGTCATCAGAAAAGGCCACCCCAACATCAAATGACCACCCCAAAAGCTGCATTCTTATAGTTTTCTGTCCAATTTGTAGGCAGCTCTCAGGTTCTGAGAATCTCCTCTCCGCAGACCAGTTGGTTAGTCTCTTCTGGTAGCTATTGACTTTCTTGACATCTGAGAGGGAACTTTGAGATCTCTCATGTTTCTGCTTAACCAGACATGTGATACTTTGTGTACCTCCAGAATCTGATGAACCTTCCCCTCTCCTCTGAAGAAAATGTTTTAGTTCAGAGGAAACTGCTATCCAGCAGCCCTTCCCATATCTTCTTCTCCTTATATGCTCTTCCTTCCTCATTCAGCGCCCTCCAAGTTACTTCTGCCGATTTCCCCTTATATTTCAACTTAATCATACCATCTTACCTTGAGACACAGCACTGAAATGTTTCTTAAGGATTCTTCAATCTTTGAATAATATAATCCTTGGCTTTGAATGCCTTCCTCTCCTTAGGATTAATAAAGTTTCTGAATTAGCCAGTAATACCATATTGATCCACATTAATATCTACCAAAAATTCCCCCTTATTTTATAATAATCACCACAAATATAAAAATCACTAAAACTGAACACATGAGCTACATGTTTTCTCTACCCCGGAGACCACTTCAGAACTTTCTAATTCCAACTCTAATTTCATAACTCAAACCACATTTTCTCAGACTAAAAATCTTGAAATTTTTCATCCTTCCCCTCTTTCTTGTCAACTAATATCCAATCTCTAGCTCATTTTATATTACACTTGAAGAAAGTTAAGGATTTAACATTCACTCTGTCCTAATGGCTTGAGGCAATATTACTCTTATATGGGCTGCTACAATAGCCTTCCCTTACCCCTCTCCTTCCTCTTACCCTGACAAGCTACTAACATTTCTAATTTTAAAAGAGACTATGAATTAATCATGTCAAATGTGATGTGATGAATATAATGTCCATAATATGTTCTTATTTGCCAACAATTACTTCCTTCTTCTTTTTTTTTAAACAAAGAAGTGGCTTGCAAGTTTCCATCTGGCCTGAGGCTCATGTCATCCTGATCTAAGACAAAGCTCTTCTCTAGGCACACTGGCCAAGGTCAGTGAATATGACAAGTGTATTTTTAAGCTCTTGAATATGCATCCTTTGCTTAAATAATCTTTCCCCAGATATTCAACATTTATTACCTTGATTGAGTTGCTTAAATAACACTACCTTTTGTTGCCTACCATGACCACCTCATTTTAAATTACATTTCTTTCTGAGTATTCTTCTTCTCTAAATAATTGTCTGTAAAATGTATCTATTGCTTTAAGCACATTCAATACTCTCTTTTAGTCTTTTTTATTATATGGTGTAATAAAAAAGCAGTTGTGGTTATGTGAAGTAAGAAATTTCAAATGCCTGTCCATTCATACTCCACAGTTAAAATAGACTTTGGTGAAGGTTCTTTGCATTTACTTTCCATCTGTGGCTTCATCACGTGTGAAATAAAGATTGGTAACACAGTATGTTAAAAACAAAATAGGACATATTCATTAAAAGAGAAAAGGCATAATATACTTCAAGAAATGGATTTTACTGGAGTGTGAGGTAAACTCTCTTTTAGTCTTTTTTATTGTATGATCCAATGCAATGCAAAATTTAAGGGGGAAACCTTTACATTTTGTCACTAAATAATTTTTAGGGTTCAAAATTGTATTAGGAAGATAGAATTAATAATTGAATCAGTATAAGATCCCAACTACATATATATATATATATATATATATATATATATTATAGGGTTGACTATAATAATAAGTATATTGAATGAATATATAATATTAATACTCACTTGGGGGAAAGACTCACTTATGATAATTACTTTTGGCTTTTAAACATTAATGTGTTAACCTATGAAAAACACAGTGACTGATCTGTAAAAGCAGCATGTGTCTCCCAATGATCTTGGAGTGTCCAAACTTTTGACATTCCAGTTTCATGACATCATGACATCAATAAAGTTCATGTTTGAGAACTGCACAATCAAATGATGAAAAGAAATGACCCAAATCCTAGAAATTTTTTAAGTAAGTTTACTATATTCTTCACTATCACAAGTTTCATGTGGCTTGTAGGTAATAGGATGGATGCATCCAGTAGACTATCATTTTTCTTCCTATACCTCACACTCCATTAAAATTCATTTCTTAAAGTATAGTATGCCTTTTCTCTTTTAATGAATATGTCCTATTTTGTTTTTAACATACTGTGTTACCAATCTTTATTTCACACGTGATAAAGTCACAGATGGTAAGTAAATGCAAAGTACCTTCACCAAAGTCTATTTTAACTGTGGAGTATGAATGGACAGGCATTTGAAGTTTCTTACTTCACATAACCACAACTGCTTTTCTTCTGTTATTACACATTTTCTTGCTACTTTTCTGATAGTATGTCCACCCAGAAAATGAAAAAAAAATAAAAAAGTCTTTATTATAATTGTGAAATACACAGCTTTTTAATAAATTTAGACAGTGATACATCCTTAATTTATAAATAACTTTTTTAAACATTAATCTTCTACTCTTTGCTGGAAACTATTTCAATTCCTTCTAAACTATCTCCACCTAGCTTCTTGGCCTGCTTTTTATTGTAAATCACTGAGATATATTAAGGCTGCCTGTGGGTTCATGGTTGTGGGGTCATTCAACTAAAAAGCTTGATACCACAAAGAACACTGTCAATCGAGTGAGGAGGTAGTTCACAGTAGGATAAAATACTTACTAGTCACGGTGTTGACAGACACATAGTATTAGGAACAGTTAAACAACACCAAAAACCTCTTAAATCTTAAGAAATAATAGAATTAAAAATGGGCTAGGGAACTAAATAGAAAGTTCTCAAAAAATGAAATTAAAATAAATGGCTAATTCATAGCTTAATAAGCACCTTAACTGTCCTTAGTTATCAGGTGAAATCAGTTTGGAAGGTTCTCTGAAAAGAGAAACCAGACATTAACAGACAGTAAACAGTGTGTTTATTTTTGCAAATTTTAAATATTGATAGGGTACATAGATGGGTAAGTGTTGACTATGGTAGACATTTTGTTTATCCCCATGATGTTTATAACCCAATTAAAGGTACACATTAATAAACTAATTACACAAGTTTGCAACTCATTATAGAGTGTGACAAGTACAATGAGTAAAAATTCATGATGATATATATTCCTTTGAGGGTAGAGAGGGTCATGGCACAGGCATAGTTAAGGTGGATGTTAATGATAAGAAGGACTGTTTTAAGTTTGGGAAGGTATATATGAACTGAAGAGACTCCAAGAAGAAATAAAAATGTATGTGCATTTTCTGAGAGTTCATGAGATATAGGCAACACTTATAAATAAAAGATCCTTGTCTTCTTTCTTGGAATAGAGAGTGAGGACATGGTTGCATTTGTAATAAGGACAGTGCATACTGTTTTAAAGAGCAAATGTAGGACTTCAAATGAGAAAGTTTTAATCCCCCTCTGAACACAATAGTGTATATGAGTTAAGATGCTAAAGTAGAATAAATGCAAACAGGATAAGATGTTAGTGATCAAAATGTAAAAAAAACTTGGAACATTTTTCTCTTTTATTTTATATATGTGTTTCATAGTGTATGTGGATGCTGGTACATGAACATGCATGTAGAGGCTGGAAGTCAATCTAAGAAATCATTCATCAGACACTGGCAATCTAGTTTTTATGAGACAGAGAATCATATTAGCCTGGAGACCTCTGAATAAGCTAGGTTTGGTGGCTACATGAATTCCAGAGACCCACCTCTTTCTGCCTCTTTGGTCCTGGGATTTTTAAATCAGCATCACCACATCTGATTTTTGCTATCTGAGTTCTATGATTGGAATGTGGACCACTGTGCTTGAGCATAAAGCACTTTACTGACTGAGTAAAGTAAAAAAAAAATCTTTCCCCTTCTATTTTTTTCCAATTAAAATATTACTCTTTGCTGTTCTAGGTCTCTGAACACAGTCATTTTCATTGTGACCACTACATGCACACATTTTACCTGCCTTCTACAGAACCCAGGCTTAAGCAGATTTTTTTGTTGTTGTTGTGTTCCGGAAAGTTCTCTTCGCATTTGAGATTTTAGAAGGAAGAGTGAGTTAAATCTCAGTTCATTTTGAAATTTCACCTGAAGCTCACCCCAGTTTTTGATTTGTTTGAAGCACTATACTTTCTTGGGCATTATTGGTCTTGCCTAGGTCTGGTCTTTAGATGAAATAGAGTTGATAGGCTAAATTTCACAGGAATTCATACCAAAATCTATTTCTCTTTTAAATAATAACAGAATTTGAGGGAAATATAATATGGCATCAAAATTCATAAAACTGAGAATGATAGACTAGTGTTGGGTTGACTCAAATGTTTAATTACTTGTTGAAGGAAGGTTTGTAGAGGTTTTATTCAAGAAGAGATTGTATTGATTTTATTGTCCAGGGGAGGGAACAATTTTAATACAGAAAAAAGGCAGAGTCTATTTTCTCCATTTAATGATAATGATGAAATATTTGTCAAAATATTGCTAATGACTGAGAAAATGAAGGTGCCAAAGAGCCATTCTTCTTTACTTCATGCCATCAATCTTGCTGGTACCAAACCTGCAGAGAATATCACAATGATATGTTTCCTTCAAGGTATTTTGAATGATATTTGAGGAAAGATACACCAACTTCTTTTGAATGTACGTCTGTATCAGGCTGATGTCTCTGACTAAATGTACTGTAATCATAATCCCAGCAACTTGAGACATGTTCTATATTTCTGAGGAATCTTGTCGTCATTTACCATTTGTAGATAATGGCCATCTGAAATTCAAGGCCTAACTATAGAAGGAATGAGATGAATGAATTTCACATGGTATGGATGAACAAAACCAGATGGAATTTATGAAGTAGATTAAGAATATATAATAGAAGAAATAATATTGTAACGCATAGTCTAAAGTACTCAAGACAACACAGAGTAAAAAATGTTTGGTGAGTTGAATTTTATAAGACCTAAGCTTTAGTTTTAATTCCTACTGTTGATGGGTAGGTAAACTATTTGAGGGGGAAATATCTGTCTCTATGGGGCCTCAATTTCTACATTTGTCAAGCGGAATGTAGTAAAATATGCATATATATATCCCCAGAGATTTTCTCTGATCTAGAGATCACTGTGAAAATAACAGTAGAGTTTAGGAGCCGAGAGTAAAGTTGTCTCAAGGTAAATTAGAAAACATGAATGAAAAAGGAAACATACTTTCCACAAAAGAGTTTATATCCCATGACTGAAGTTAAGGTGGCTATATAAATGAAAGACAAGGATGGGGAACTCTGAGGGTAGACACAGTGTTTAAATATAAAATGACTGGAAGGAAAAGTTCTTTAAAAACAACTTGTTTCAAGCCTGAAACCATCTGTGCTAAAATTGTCAACTCTGCTATATCCTTAGTCAGTAAAAATAAAAAATACCAAATTTTAAACATGACCATAGTTAGATATGCACGGATTCAGGTTTCTCTCAGTGGTAAAATATGATTTAGCAAACAAAAATCATATTGGTATAATGGTCATTTTATGTATACATAATTGGTATTTGAATTATCACTCCAAAAGTGAACTGGACTTGTTAGATATGGCAAACATTGCTTCATATCTATTGAACATCAAATTCAGACCTGTCCAGCAGTATCTTAGCTCAGAAAATCCTGAAATATGTATCAATTGTTCTCATTTATATATGGAAAATGAATTGTTAAAGAAATACATTGTAATTCTTATGTGATAATACACAAAACACAGTTATTTTCAAGTTTAGGTAAGAGCACTCTCAAATGCGCCTTCCCTCCCATAATAGTCTGTATCCGCTGACTCTTTCAGATCCCTTATACTGAAAACAAAGAATCCATAGATGTCCAGTGGACTATAACTGGACTGTTAGTGTAAACTGAGAAAGTACTAAAGCAATTATAAGTTTTGCTGGATAGTTTGACATTTTTTTAAGTAGATATTTTCCCATAAGCTAGCCTTTGTGTGAAATTTATAACAAAAATATATTGTGGAGATCACAAAGTAAAGTGTCTTTTAAAAATAAAGACAAGTTATAGGTTAAACTATCATCAGTGTAGATAAAGTAGTGACACAAGAGTTGTAGTGAAATTTGTGGTAGATAGTTGAAAAAGATGATTTAACTAAACTTCATAGTATGTATGTTATGGGCAAATGAAGAAGACAGTCTGCAGAGACATCTCTGTTTGGAAAAGACTGTGTAGCAGGAAGTATTCAATAGTATAGCAAGAGATCTTTATCTTACCAGTTATCCCATTCCATTAATGTACTCTTTTCTATGTGTAACTTGAGCCATAGGCATTGAGGCTCAAGTTACATATATGCATATATGAATCTAACATAGCCTCACTACAGGCCACACTTTCTGGCATTGCTTTCCTCACAGTTTGATTTTGCCAAGAGAATCATTGTAGTTCTGACTCATTTGTTTGTTTATTTAGAAAGGCAAAGTTTTCCATGGGCAACTAAGTTACATTGTATAGTATTATATAGAGTGTTGAATTGTCGTGTATGTATCAAAACAACAAAACATATATACCTTAACTTCATGATTTAAGGTTTTATGTGATATTTAAGGATGACTCTTGCGCCAGTTTTTTTTTTTATTCATTTTACATACCAAATACAGATCCCTCTCTCATCCCCCCTGCCCCACTGCCTCCTTCCCCTCCTCCAACAGAGTAAGCTCTCCCTTGGGGACAGCTAAGCCTGGTACATTCAGGTGAGGCAGGACCAAGCCCCTCCCTGCTTCATCAGCTGTTAGCAAGGTGTCGGACCATAGGTAATGGCATCCAGAAAGCCAGCTCATGCACCAGGGACAGATCCTGATCACACTGCCAGGGACCCCTCAAATTGACCCAGCTACACAACTGTCTCCCATATGCAGAGTCTAGTCTGGTTCCATGCAGGTTCCACAGCTGTCGGTCTAAAGTTCTTAAGTTCCACTGAGCTTGGTTCAGTTGTCTCTAGATTTTCCCATCATGATCTTGACCCCCCTGGCTCATATAATCCCTCTTGTCTCTCTTCACCTGGACTCCTGGAGCTTGGCCTGGTACATGGTTGTGGATCTATGCATCTGTTTCCATCAGTTACTGGATGAAAGCTCTATGGTGACAGTTAGGGTATTCACCAATCTGATTACCAGGGTAGGCTAGTTCAGGCACCCTCACCACTGTTGTTAGTAGCCTAATCTGGGTTTGTCCTTGTGGATTCCTGGGAACTTCTGTAGCACTAGGTTCCTCCCTTACCCCAGAATGTCTCCTTCTATCCATATATCTCTTTCATTGCTCTCCCACTCTGTCCCTCCCACAACTCGACCATCCTGTTCTCTCATGCTCTCTTTTCCTCTTCTCTATCCTCTATTGCCCCACCATCCCCAGTTTACTCATCACGATCTCTTCTGTTTCTCCTTCCCAAGATGATCCATACATTCCTCTTAGGGTCCTCCTTGTTTCCTAGCTTCTCTGACTTGCTCCAGTTTTTAATTTTTTTTATTGTGTGAGTCAAAGTATTGTGGTCAGTTATGTCATAGGATTTCCCAAGACTGTCAATCTTTAATCACTAGAGATGAGACAAGGATGTATTGGAATAGTCATTTTTCCAGGGTTTCAAAGACTTCTCTGGATACTTTGGATTAGAATGCATCCTTTCCCAGCTCCTCACCTCCCTACAAATTGACTAGAATTCATTGTAGTTAGAAGTGATTCAGTACATAAGAAAGGCACCTGCCATGTTCACTCATTGTTCTGAGAGATGACAATGCCCAGGAAATGAAAAACAATCTTCCTGTTATCATCGGACATTGATCTGACATCAAGACTCATCGTATGTAATAGCTTAAAGGAAGAGGGCATAGAATCAAAGAAAATCATAATAATCTTGGCTCATGTGTTTGGGAGAATGTAAACAGTTTGAATTATTAAACTGTCAAGTTGTCGGGACAAAGACAAACTCAAGTCTGGAACTAAATCCCTCTGTGGTTCTGATGCAGGCAGTGCATAGCACAGAAGAGGGGGAAAATATTTTAAAATCCAAACACCTTTTGTCTTGATTATGAGTTTCCCTTGTAATTCCCCAAGAGCCAGATAGCTAGTCTGTCTCTTTCAGTCATAGATGTGTTTGCTGATTCTGGGAGCTATCCTTCGGGAGAAAAGAAACTAAACAATAGTGGAAGCACTACTGAAAGCTAAGAGAACGAAGTTCCTGAGAAGTGTAGAAATCTAAAATAAGCCTTCTCATTTCAGTTTTGATTTTTTAAACAATGCACATTCATCCATGAACAATGATACAAGTTAGAATCTTATAAGAGTAATAATAAAAGGCACAAACAAGTTCAAGTTCCTGGCATGTTAATGTTTGAGAGACAGGGACAATAACTTAGTATTAGAAGATTCAGACCTAAAGAACTTTTTTTTTTCATTTTTAGAAGGCTCAGGCCTAATATGATTTTCTTTAGGTTTCATTGTTTTCAGAATTGTAGTATTGTAAACGTGTTTTAACAAGCTTCACACTTCATAATTTGAGTAGTTAAGATTCTTGATTAATAAAGTACACTAAACTGAATACTATATACAAAGAACTATATCCCATAGGAATATTCAGTCAAAAGTTAAAATTCAGGTTTCCCAGTAAGGTAAAGCCTTCATGGAATCACATGTGGACACTGCCTTTATGAGGAGCTTTTTGCATTGAAAATGTCTTATTCCTTGAGAGATCATTCAAAGCAATTTTAGGAAGCATCATATTACATTCCATTAGTAGGCATTTTGCTTTTTTTATTACTCTTTCTTCTTCTCCCTTCTCAATATTATAATATACCAACACTCACATTTATTTATATAAATACATGCATATAATACAGACTAGGATCAGCATGTGAGAAAATATATGTATTTTTTTTCTTTTTAACATTGGGTGATCTCACTCAATATTATACATTCTAAGTTCAATTGTTTTCTCACTGATTTTATGATTTCTTTTTAGGTTTGAACAATGTTATTCCACTTTATATATGTACAAGATATTCATTACCCATCCCTCTGCTGTTGGCCAAGGTTGGTTCCATCTTCTTAGTGTATTGAATAGAGTCACTATAAACTTGGGGTTACAAATATCTTTATGATAGGATCCATAACTCTCTGGGCATATGATCAGCTCTAAGTTCAGTGATAAATTCTGTCTCAAGGGCAAATTGTACAGACTGATTGACCAGGGTATAAAACAATCTTCTCTAGCTCTGTTCATGCAATGGGACATGTGTGTACACACATATCCACAAGCCATCCACTCATATACAGCACATGTGTGTGTGTGTGTGTGCGTGCGCACACACACACACACACACACACACACACACACACACACACACACACTCCCACCAAAACTTTTCTGTGAAATTATTCATACTTCACATCTGATTTACTATTCTACTGACCAGTTGCTCTAAATGTACAAAGGAAGGAAGAAAGAGAGCGAGAGTGAGAGGGAGGTAGGGATGAGGATGGAAGCAGGATAAAGGGAAGGTAGAAAATAAAGAAGGAAGGAAGGACTTGATGTGAAAATATTTGTTGGACTTGAAGATCACAAAATAACATATAAAAAGATATTACTTTGTGATTTCTTTTATATCACTCTATATACATATATAAGAGATATTTCTAATATTGCAGAAGCTTCTGTCTATCTATATACATGCATGTGGTTTTAGTTCTCTCTCCCTCTATTGGTTCTGTTGAACCTTCTTCCCTCTGCTTCCCTGTTTGATTCTCTTATTCCAGTCATCCCTCCTTCATCCATCACTATCTATTCTATTCTATTCTATTCTATTCTATTCTATTCTATTCTATTCTATTCTATTCTATTCTATTCTATTCTATTCTATTTCCTCATCCTAAGGAGATCCATTACACCCCATAGGCCCTTACTGTCTACTAAGATCTGTGAGAACATGGATTATATCCTGCGTATAGAAGACTTAATAGCTAATATCTCATACAAAAATATACATACTAAATTGTCTTTTTGGGTCTGAGTTATCTCACAAAAGATGATTTTTTTTAGTTCCATCCATTTACCTGCAAAAGAAGTGATATCTTACTATACAAACGTATCACCTCTTCTTTATTCATTCATCCATTGGCGGACACATAGGTTGTTTCAGATGTTTTTCCTATTATGAATAGTGCATGATAACCATGGTTTAGCATGTATCTCTCGAATAGGAAGAAGCATCCTTTGGGTATACGCCCAATGGTACAGCTGGATCCTGAGGTAGATTGATTCACATCTTTCTGAGGAACTACCACTCTGATTTCTGTGCAAGATTGCACTCCCACAGCATTGGGTAAGTGTTTTGAGTGAGTGTTTTTCTTACTCCATGTGCTTGCCAGAATGTGCTGTCATTTGTTTTATTGATCTGGTCCCTTATGTCTGGTATAAGATGAAATCTCAAAGTAGTTTTCATTTGCCTTTCCCTGATGAATAAAGATGTTGAATATTTTTTTTATGTGCTTCTCAGTCATTTGAGTTTCCTTTTTTGAGAATTCTCTGCTTAGGTCTGTACCCCATTTTAATTGGGCAATTTGGTTCCTTGATGTCCAGTTTTTGGAGTAGGGAGAGAGGAAACCATAATCCGAGTAAGTTATGTGAAACAAATCTATTTTCTATGGAGAAAAATAATATATAGATAGTACTTTCTTTTATTCCTGTCTCCCTAAATGTGAATGAAACAAAAATAAATTCAACATTAAAATCATACTCATTTATATCAACTGAACATTACTGTTGTTATTACAGAAGAAAAAAGATGCAGCCAGGTCTGGTGGCTCAGACCTATATTTTTATCTACTCTAGAGGATCACAAGTTCAAGTGAGGTCTCCCTGGGCTACAAAGCAAGCTCAGGACAACCTAAGAAGTTTATTAAGAAATGGTCTCAAAAAAAATGGTTTGAATACAACAACAAAGTATTGGCTTTGCTGTATTTTAATATACATTGCTCAAAGCTATTCCCAGTAGCATTTTAAACATCAAGCACATGTTTATTTTATTTTATACAAAGTTCCCCTTAACTCAATAAACAATTATTTAATAAGCTCCCCTTCAACCAATACATCATTCTTTAGGTCAGAATAGGCTTTGATAACATTTTGTCTATGTGTCTGCCTTTCTGAATTTCTCTTCACAGTTTTCACAGAAACATATTTTTGCCAGGATAATCGGATCATCTCCTTTTTATTCTTTGTTTGGCCTCTGTAGCTTTTCATCCCTGTATTATCCTTCTTCGATGGGAATGTAATTACCCATCTTGTATTACTGTCAAATTGTAATCAAGGAAGCTTGATTCAGAAAAAGGAAAGTTCAGCCTGCATAACTCCAGTGTTGATGTGAGGAGAATCTTTCCCACTCACAGATGATTTTCTTTTTAGAAATAATATTTACCTCCCTTTCTATTTGTATCCTTGTCTCCATCAGTTAGTTTATCATCCCTATCTTTTCTCTGTTTTTATTTTTTTAAATCTCTGGCCTTTCTCTGTTATTTGCAGTGTCTCCAGGTATTATTTGTTAGATGATTTCTTTCATTGTCTTTTGTATGAAATATATAATGTATAACTAGTTCTTCCCTTATTGGCCTCCTCGGCTGGATGACATATAATTTAAAATACAAAAGAATTTCCATAATCCCAAAGACCAAGCTACATACCTTCAGATACCTAATTTCTTTTTTTCTTTCTTTTGTGATTTTCTTTTGTTTTTTTTCCTTTATTAAGAAATTTTCTACTCATTCCTCATGCTATCCACAGACACCCTCTCCTCCCTCTTCCCACCCCCAGCCCTCTTTCCCAACCCACCACACATCCCCACATCCCCCAAATCGAGGTCTCCCATCGGGAGTCAGCAGAGGCCAGCATTCTGAGCCTAGGCAGGTCCAACACCATTATCACTGCACGTAGGCTGTGCAAGGTGTCGCACCATAGGCACCAGATTCCCAGAAGCCTGCCCAGGCACCAGGGACAGATCCCGATCCCCCTGCCTGGGTGCCCCGCAAACAGTTCAAGTCAATCAACAATCTTCCGTGTCCAGAGGGCCTAGTCCAGTCCCATGGGGGCTCCACAGCTACCAGCCCACAGTTCATGGGCTTCCACTAGTGTGGTCCGTCATCTCTGCATGCCCTCCCATTATTATCTCAATGTCCCTCGCCTGCAGTATCTCTCCTCTCTCTCATCAATAGGATTCCTGGAACTCAGCCTGATGCCTGGACGTGGATCTCTGTATCTGCCTCCATCTGTCACTGGACAAAGGCTCTATGATGACAGCTAGGTTATTTGCTAGGCTGGTCACCAGAGTAGACCAGTCCAGGCACCCTCTGGACCACTGCCAGCAGACCAAGGTGAGGTCAAACTTGTGGATTCCTGAGAGCCTTCCCAGCACCCTGCCTCTTCCTATTCCCATGATGTCCTCATCTATCATGGTGTCTTCCTCCCTGCCCTCCCACTCTGTCCCTGTTCCAGCTTGACCCTCCCATTTCCCTATGTTCTCATCCCCCACTCCTGGCCCTCTGCCACCCTCCCACACCCAGTCTATTCACGTAGATCTCATCCACTTCCCCTTCACTGGGTCATCCATGTGTCCCTCCTAGGGTCTTTTCCTGTTAGCTAGCCTCTCTGGAGTTGTGGGTTGCAGTCTGGCCATCCCCTCCCTCCCATTTATTCAGATAATTAATTTCTAATAATCATTGATTAAATACTTGACATCTCTGTCATTTCATTAAGATTACATTAGAAAACTGATTCTGACATTGTGTGAATATTTATAAAACCTGGTGTATAAGAAATAGACTTATTTCTACACACACACACACACACACACACACACACACACACACACACACATACACACTTCCTAAATTTTAAGGTTATTATTTGCCTTTCTTCTGAGTAAAAACCAAAGCTTACTGTGAATATGGATATCAAAGGAAGTAGTAGGGATATGTTTGTCTGGTAACAGAAATCATACCTCTTTTTCCTCATTTGCAAATGGAGGTAAGAGAAAATGGGTTCACTTGTGAAAAATGTCCAGAGCTGATATAGATAATGATAGGATAAATGGGTACATTATTGAATCTACTTTTAAAGAGCAACTTGTTTAAAATGCTTTAAATTGGTATAGATTTTAGTTTATTGATACAAATTTAGAGTTGATTTTGTTCTAATATATATATATTTTATATATATATATTATATATATATATATATTTATATATATACATATATATTTCTACTCTCATTTGGGGTATTATGTTTATGTAACTCATTTAGACTGTAATGGATAATTAAGAAATTGATTTTGTTCTAATATATATATTTCTACTCTCATTTGAGGTATTATGTTTATGTAGCACATTTAGACTGTAATGGATAATTAAGAAATACAGATTAATAATTAGTCTTCTATGAATTTATAGCTGGAGTTTTCTCCAGTCCTTCCTGGCCCACGGTCAGGACAAATTTCTCTCACCCGCCAGTCCTGTAGCCGCTTAGACCCAACCAAGTAAATACACAGATTACTTTATAAACTGTATGGCCGTGGCAGGCTTCTTGTTATCTAGTTCTTATATCTCAAATTAACCCATATCTATTAGTCTATAAGTTGCCACATGGCTCGTGGCTTACTAGTACCTTACATCCCATTTTCCATGGAGGCAGCTGGCAGTGTCTCTCTGACTCAGCCTTCTACTTCCCGCCTATATTTCCTGCCTGGCTACTGGCCAATCAGCTTTATTCATCAATCAATCATCCACAGCACAGAGCATGGCCTGTTTCATATTTCTCATATATGGTTTTGTGTGTGTGTGTGTGTGTGTGTGTGTGTGTGTGTTATTATAGTGTTCATCCTAAATCATATCATTTAAAATTGTATAAGAACAACCATGTCAGTTCCATGTAACTAGAAATCACATGCTGATGGAAGATGATGGGGATGGGGGGTATGAACACTGTGAGGAGAAACTGCTAATGGCAAATGTGAATTGGACCACCACATCTTCAGTATGGTGGAGATGTGATAAAAATGAGGTAACTGTTCAAAGGAGGGTGATTGTTTTAGATACAGCATATAGTCCTTTATATATATGTATATATATATATATATATATATATATATATATATATATATATATACATATATATATATATAATTAGTTTTGTGTTCAAAAGAACACTAACCCTCCCTAGACTTCTAGTGCACTCTATCAGTCCACAGGCTCTACTCACAGAACAAGAGCTGTACCTGAAGAGCAGCAATATGCATGAGCATGACATATCAAAATATAATTTAAAGGGTGCCTTTCTGCCTAACTGCAAATATTTTCCTACCCAAGGTTAATGTCTTCTAGTTTATTTTCAATTTCTTCTTCTGTCATGTAAATTTCTGAAAAGCTCATACAAACTAAATCTGTTTATTTACTCTTTTTAAAATTTCAAAGCACACTGGCAGAATAAAATTCAGTACAGAGGATCATATGTTGCTCATATTTTCTTTGTTCAAGTGTCTTTTCCATTGTATAAGAAGTATAACATGAACATTGAATTTTAATTGCATGTTTATCAATAAAGATAAAGAAACATTAAAGAATTGGATCATGCCACCTAACTAAAAACTAAATAACATTTCCTTAATTCAAATCTGAACATTTGATGAAAATTACCCTACCTTCTACACCACTGTGTATGTACTGTTTGTCAACATTGCCTAATATTAGAATTATCCTGAATGTTGTCACTTAAAAACACAAATTCTTATTTTAATTCAAAGTTTATTTTATTTTATTTATTTTTTCTTTTTTCATTAAGAAAATTTTTTATTCATTTTACATACCAATCACAAATCCCTTTCTTTCTTCCTCCCTCTCCTCCAGCCTCCCTCCCCAACCCACCCTCCATTTCCTCCTACAAAAAGGTAAGGTCTCCCATGGGGCGTCAGCAGAGCCTGGTATATTTAGTAGAGGCAGGTCCAAGCCCCTAGGCTGTGTGAGGGGTCCACCACAGGTAGTGGGCTCATAAAAGCCTGCTCATCCACCAGGGATGGATTCTGATACACAATAGAGTACTACTCTGCAGGGGGGGGGGGAATGACATGAAATTTACAGGCAAATGGATGGAACTAGAAAATATTATCCTGAGTGAGGTAACCCAGACTCAGAAGGACAAACATGGTATGGACTCACTCATAAGTGGATACTAGATGTAAAACAAAGAATAAAAAGACTACAACCCACAGCTCAAGAGAAGCTAGCTAACAAGAAGGACCCAAAGAGGGACACATGGATTACCCTGGGAAGGGTAAATAGATGAGATCTCATGACTAAACTGGGGATGAGGGGTGGGCAATGGAGGGTAGGGAATGAGTTATGAGAACATAAGGGAATGTGATGGTCAAGCTGGAACAGGGATGGAGTGGCAGAGTAATGAAAGAGATACCATGATAGAGAGAGACATCATGGAGATAGGGAGAAACTGAGTGCTAGGGAAATTCCCAGGATTCCCTAAGGATGACTCTAGCTTAGTAGTAGTGGAAAGGGAGCCTGAACTGGCTTACTCCAGTAATCAGATCGGTGAATACCCTAACTGTCATCATAGAGCCTTTCTTCAGTAATTGATGGAAGCAGATGCAGAGATCCAAAGCCAAACACCAGGCCAAGCTCCAGGGGTCAAGTCAAAAAGAGAGAATAGGGATTCTACGAGCAAGAGGCATCAAGATCATAATGAGGAAACCTACAGAAACAAACAATCAAAACAAAACTAGTAGGAATCAGATCAACAGGTGTGAAGCCTGCATGTGACTGGACTAGGCCCTCTGCATAGCAAGACAGTTGTGTAGCATGATCTACATAAGAGGCCCCCTGGCAGTAGAAACACAAATTCTTAGTTTGGGTTACCCTATCCACAGTTTCTTGATCTCCTCTGAATATATACACACCTTATATAACCTTTATCCAGTGTATCAGTGCACATGTGTGTGTGTGTGTGTGTGTGTGTGTGTGTGTGTGTGTATGTGTGTGTGTGTGTGTGATATCACAATATATGTGATACATTGCCCTTACAAACACACACACACAAACACACACACACACACACACACACACACACACACACACACACACACACACACCCATCAGAAGGAATTTCGAAAATGGTGGACAATGCTGCTCCTAAAATACCATAATTTCTTATTGAGAATTAATGAGAATCACATTGCCAAGTATGTGGCACCTCACTGTTTTGGGTACTAGAGGTCTTAGAAGCACCCAAAACAAAACAGGCTACTGTTATTTGTCTTTCGTCTTGGTTGCACACTACAAATTTGCGGTAAGATCTTATTGTTGAATACAGTATTCACTTTGGTTAGGTGATATAAAATGACTAATCTTTAACTGACCAGAAAATCCCTTCCTGCTTAAAATAAGTCTACAGTATATTTCTAAATTTATGATGGGGTTCTCTAAAGAGGTAAAAGCCATTTTCAAGGCATATATTCCCATTGCACAGCCACTGGAAGCTGTGTGAATCACTGGGTACATTTCTGGGATTGGCTGTCATGTGTCTCTAACCAATTCTTACTTCAGATGGGCTCTAGGATGCTTAGCATCAATTTTGAGAAGGCTACAAGCCATGGAAACCTCAGACACCCTTAAACCTTTGGAAATGAACAGTTTGATCCTACCATATTCTCCCCTTGTTCTGACTCACAATGCTAATGCTGCTTTTCCTCCACTTCTCATGCTTACCCTTCATTTGTTGTTCACATTCTTCATTATGCATCTTTTTTTTCCCTCTGTGACTAGAAGACAAAGCTTGGAGTTTGCTATCTACTTTTCAAAAAGAAGGAAACAAGAGACTATGTACACATTATACATTTTTTGTTCAAACTCATGATGTAAAATATTCTTGGCTGAAATAATTTCTTGTTCTCCCTTTCCAGTTAAATGATGCTATCTGAGGTTATATTGCAAGTACTCTGTGGTAGCTCAAAAGTGTTGTTTAACTGTGATTTTTATGGAGAATACTTTATATCCAGATATGGAAATGTTCACATCTTAATCTCTGTCATCAAAGAATGCATTGTCCTCCACGAGAAGGGGACTTAATAGATGTTAATAAGTAAAGAATACTGAGAAGAAGGAATGATTCTGGTTTATCTGAGGTGGCCCCTAATATTCATAAAGATCTTTAAAGGTGGAAGATAAAGGAAGCATAAAAACACTAATAGCAAGTACTAAGAATGAGAGTCATACACATTGATAACTACCCATTCCCCCAAATGTGGACATCCTCTAGAAACTGCCCTGGGCATGGACCAGGTTATCCCATCAAAGGAATACATCCCTGTTAAACTATATTCTAAGCACTGGAATTTTAAGATAATAAATATCTTTCCTACAACATATCAAGTTTGTGAGCTTTTGTTGTACAAGTAATGAAAAACTAATGCCATCTTAGAATGATGGAGTACACAGGTACTGATCCATTAACAAAGAATATTCAAATTGAATCATTACATACAAAGAAATAAAAGTTTTGTTATTATTACTATTAATCTACTGAAATAATGACACATAGATTTTTTTGCAGCAGATAAAAACCATACAAAAGACCACACCAGTCAAAATACAGAGTTGTGGAGTGCAGTCCCAAATGTTACATCTACAATATGCCTCTCAAACAGAAGCATCAGGGATTAGTGCAGAGAAGGAGATAAAAGATATTTAGAACCAGAAGTTCAGATAATTTACTGTGAAATTGTGTTTCTTACAAATACCAGAAGTTACACCTATAAAGTCTCACTAATATGATTACCTATATATGTATTAAATAAGGACAACAAATGTAGGCATTCTAAAGTGAACAGGGAAATGCCAGGTAGCCTCAAACCTACACAAGAAACTCTAGGCGACTAAGGGATGCTGAAAGTGGGTGAAATAGTTTCTCTCAGGGAAGAGACCACCAAGTGGTTATACAAAGGTAAATGTTCAGCCCTGAAAACCTACATACAAGTAACATATAGACTGAGCAGCTTATAAAACTGAGTGTTTAGGAATATCTATTTATATACATATTGCAAAAAGATACAATGAATTTGAAAGAAAGGAAGAAGGATACATAGGAGGGTTTAGGTGAAGAAAAGGGGAGGGAAATTATGCACTTATAATCTCAAAAAATTTTTGAAGTGAGTTGTACCTTTAGTCTGAACACTTTGTGATACTGTGGAATCTTTAGGGTGACAAAATCAGGTGTTAACCAGCCATGGTGTTTTACTTTACTCCTCTTTTTCATTCACACTTTTTCAATGTCAAGTAAAATGGATTTCTGCTTCCTTACAGTGGTATTTATGTACTTGCCAGACACAAAATAAGTTTTCAAAAGTCTTTAGACAGTGATATATTTTTTTATACAAAATAACTTAAGGAGATAAATATGGTAAAAACAAATGAGACATCTCAACAAGAAATTGCCAAGAAGAAACACAATTATCTGCAGTGCACCTGTTCACATACCTTTACTACCATTTTTCTCTTTACCTTTTGACTTCCCCTTCTGGTGGCCCAATTTTATTTGGTTTTTGCACAAATTTCACAGCAGCATAGTTGGCATTTTAGGCAATGCAATGGGTGTTGTTTATATGTGAATGTAATCTCTTCTAAGCTTTCATGGTTTTTATAAATGGGATGATGGGCTTGTTGCAGACTCCAGGATGTATTTTCAAAAAGACTTTATATTTGCTAGCAATTCACACTTTCTCATGCCCTGTTTTTATTCCTACCTTCTGTGGGTATCTGTTTCAGTTAAGGAGATTGGAAGCAATATGTGCCAAGGGTCTAAGTAACAACACGGTTACATAATATATGAAATCTGGGTGCCTGAGTGTAAATTGCTCAGAGAAGTTGTCTTAGTTAGGGTTTTTATTGCTGTGAAGACACCATGATCATGGTAACTCTGATAAAGAGAACATTTAATTGGGGTGGCTTGCTTACATTTCCAAAGGTGTCAATGCATGAAGTTTGTTGATCATAGACAAAAAAACCCCAGAAAATAGATAAAACCTGATATATCCCCAAGTATTCATTATTATGAGAGTTGTTGTGATATTAGAAAATTCAGTACAAGGGGAATGGGGAAAATAAAGAAATGTGGAAATATGGTAAAGTATTAGAAAATCATGCATCCTTCATCCTTTGGTGCAGATTTTAATATAGCAAGTTCTAGATAAGGGTTCAAGTCATAGTAGTGATTCGACCAGGAATCATCACTTCGTTCTTGTCTAACCAAGAAATCTCCCTATGGTCATGGAATCCAGCATAATACTTTAAAGTCATGAACATGTATGGAACCTGAGCCTACATCTTGAGGAGTTTGTCCTGATTGACTTATTAGTAACATAATTCTAGCTCATGACAGAACCCTACAGTTATGGGAAGTAGTGACAGCAAATAGAGAAGAAGGAAAGAAAAAGTGTAGGTGAGACACCAGGGCAAGTATCAGATAAATACATAGGAAGATTACCTGTAATTGAGAACAACATCTTATCTCAGGAGCTAGAATTAAGCTGAGTAAGGAAAGAGAAACAGAAAGAAACATGGCCCTTGAAAGAAACTAGAACTGCACGTGTACAGCCAGTCACTTCATGTTCTCTTATCGAAAATTTTCTATGAAAAGACACTGGCTGGTTTCTAAGACCAAAGGAAAATAATTGTTAAGGTTTCAAGTAGAAGTGTGTCAATCAACGGATTTTGACTATAATCTTAGAAAAGGAATTGAATACTAATGCGAAATAGTAATGGATTACAAATTAACACATCAACAATATAAGATTCACAATAAAATTCTTCTATGTCCTTGTTGAGGAATTTCCTGGGAAAATGATGAGGTTTCATTTTCAATCATGTTCTGCTAAAGAAATTATAAATAATTAACTGTTATTATGACATGAATGACTACCATAGGCTAGTCACTTTATTTTTCCATAGGACATAAACTAGGAGTTAATTCAACTACCTTTTAGAAGAGAGAGATAAAGTTGAAATAGTTCCTATAACTTGAATATATGTTCATAACAATCAAGTAGGGGAGATAATGTAAATCCTAGCCAGCTTATTCCCAGATTTTGGCCTTAAATATGGTAATACAAAATCTGAAAAACTCCAGGTGAATGAAGTTGGACAATCATCCATGTGATCTGAACTCTTTGGAGAACAAATTGTGAGAAGCAGAGAAATCATTAGATTGTTTCAGATCTGACAAAACATTCTAGCATTTGGAAGGCTCAAAGAAAAGAGACTTCCTTAAGTTCACATATTACAGAGGCCACCCCATGCGCTTATGTTTCTTATCTGTCTTAAAGCACTCTACCCATGTGTTCAGTGTTAAAGTGCTTCCTCTAATCATTTCCCACTCCTTTCTACTCTCTATTGTTGGAGTAAGTAACGTGCACCTAGACATAAAATAGCCAAGGAAATGTCTAGGAGCCTAGCTCATATCATCCTGTGGTACATTGATTTTATACAAGATTTATTGCATTGACCTGGTCTCAATGAAGAAACTAAATCCAATTCACTAAGGAATTACAAGCCTGTCCGATCAATAATCTATTCATCTTCTTCACTTTGCCATCTTTAGATTCTCCAAACTTGTCATGGGAAATTGAAAGCATTTTAAAACTATCATTATTCAGCCTCAGGAAAAGTCTTCAACATTTCCGAAGAGTTTCAATTGCCTTTGAGGAAATACTACCCTGCTTTGGGTAATAAAGCTCTCACTCTGGTCATCAGCCAAACACTGGGGTCTGAACTCATTAATAGAAATACAGTGTCAGGATAGTGCAAGCTCACTATCACTGTATTTCCTGAACTAGAAAAATTCACCATGGGATATAAGGTTTGATTCTGGGACCCTGGTTTTGGATGACCTAACAAAAACTGAAAAGTAGATAATGGAAAGCAACTGAAGTGGTTGTCATGGGAAGTCATTTGTAAATATTCTTTTGATATGGAAAAAAATAAATGAAAAGCATTTATATAGGGAAATATGTTGTATTATATACATCCATCTATCAAATACCACAATATATACAGTTGTTAGAAATTAGAGTCTTAATTCAGTTTAGTAGCAGATTTCAGTATGAAAACAACTTCTATGGTGATAGTGTGTGTGTGTGTGTGTGTGTGTGTGTGTGTGTGTGTGTGTGTGTGTGTGTTTGCATGTGCAGGGTAACTCACAGTTTTCTAGAGGTGATCATTGCCATGCTACAGAAGAGATGTTCAGCAAGAGATGGCACCTTAGTGTTGCATTATTGATTTGAAGTGGAACATGGTGCATTTGAGATTAGGATAAGCTTCCTTGATGATTCTGTTCCACATATTGATGAAGGCATGTCATCTACAAGCCTTGTTGCCCTATTATTCATATCAGCCTACTTGTTCTGAGCTCTTCCTCTGGAGGCTTAGCTTTCTGGTTATATACTTTGATTTTGGGGATGACTTCTGTTCCTTTCAGATAATAATTTCACACACCACCTAATCATTGGCTCTTATTTCTCTGATAATTGTATTATGTGACTTACAACCATGCATGTGCATCTTTCATCAATAACTACAAATACTACTCTTCTTTCTAAAAGTTTCATAAATCACAAAATAGTTAACAGAAAGAAATGAGGACAATGATGGTAATTATTTCTATTTAGTCAACACAGAATCTACCTTCATACATAGTATTTCTCTTCAACCTTTGCCAAAGCTTTTTCATTGCTACTGCTCACTTGACTTGTGAAAGCATCATCTATACAACTACATGAATCATCCTAAAACTAACACATATCAGTACATTTTTCTCATTAAAATATTTGTTGTTATAATACTCGTTGTTTTGAGTCATAGTCTTGCTTTGTATTTCTGGGTGGTCTAGGGAATTCTATGCAGACCAAGCCGGTCTTGCGTTATTCCCAATGGAGAGAATAAGACCACTACCACAATTTGAGCCAAATTTGAAACAAGCTTAATTTTTATTGGGGTGCACCTACAGACTGGCCAGTGATTGTCTACTAAATTGGGTTAAATAGAGCTTTCCCAAATCCGTCTCTTGGGTCCCTTTTAAGGAGTAAAAAATGAACAGTTTTACAGAAGGTAGACAATGGTGCAATTAAGAAATACAAAGTAATCTCTAAAAATCATCAGGTCATCACCTACCATGTGATTAGCCAGGGGTCAGGGAGGGTCAGGGAAGGTAAGGCTGTTCTCAGAAACAAATCAAGGTCATAGGTTGGGAAGGTCAGGTTCCAGGAAACAGAGAGCAACTCAACTCTCACACACAGTAAATAGAAATTTGTTTTTAAAAATACAGCATAATGGCTCCTGTCTTCAAAGTGGAGTCAGGAAGGTTCTTCTTTCCCCCTTGACTTATGCTTTCCTGTCAAATCTTTGATAGGAGGGTGTGGTTGAGCAGCAATGATTCTAAAATTGTTTAATCTGGTGGGTGATCAAGTTAGTGAAACATTGGAGGGCACAGGACCTGCTACGATAATTAGTAGAAATAACATTAAAAGGCTAATGAAGGAGGAGAACCATTTTGGCCATATTGACCACCCTAAATTTATTTGAGAGATTTTTGTCTATCTCTTTATGTAGATTATGAACTTGGTTGTCAATAGTATGAAAGAAATCAGAGATTTTTTAAAACAGCATATTCCAGTAAATTGCTGATAAACAAGATTATCCTTATGGAACAGGTAATCTATAGAAGATCTATTTTTCTCAGTTCTCCCATTCCTTGATTAATTTCTGCTCATATTTTTGCTATAATATTAATAGTTTTTGAAATCAGACAGGCTATTGTAGAAACCTCTCTTTGTGTCCAACAAGAAGTCCTCGGACAAGTAACAGAAAGACTGTGGTAACAGCAAGTATAGTGGGGATGAATAGATACAAGGAATCATCAAAATTTTCAAGAAAAGCTCTTGTAATTCTTCTAACAGACTGTAAATATTTGCTGTATAAAATAGGTGTAACATGTCCTATCCTACATAAACATATTTCATTCTGTGAGTGCAGAATAAGTATTTTCACAGGAAAAAGTCCATCCTATGGGCAATCCTTTACCAAAGGAGAGGGTGTGATAAGAAGTGGAATTACAATAAGAAGGGACATTTGTGAAATCATGACATAAACAGTGTAGGAAAAAGACATTATCAATGGGAACATCACCCACAGTCTTTAAAACATTAGTAGGGGCATGTTCCAATTTGTCCCCCATTATCCTTGTATAATTTTAATTAGAAACCCTATACCATATAACTTTCTTTTTAAGAGGCAGGAATACAGGGATCTCCTCTGACAAAGAAGGAGTTTTCTCATTGGCTTTTTAGTGCTAAATGGACCCAGAGATTGTATTCTACATTATTAATTACAGACAGAGTAACTCCGAATATGTTAAATATAGTTGAAGTGGTTAATGAATCTTTCTTCCCCTTTTTATTTTACTACACCTGTAATTTCTATTTTCATAACCATTTAAAGAATATTTGCTTATGCTGAAGTTTATGTTACTATGTTGGGATTGGTCAGTCAGATTAGTCCATCCCAAGTATCCTCCATCCATCTGGCTAAAGATTATTTTTCCCCTTTGTCCAAACTATAAACCCTGGTGGATAATGACAGTCTTTTGCATGGCAAGACAATATCTGGGTATTTCCAATAATAGGGGTGCCTCTTATTTCCCCTGTCAAGGTGCATTTAGTTTCTGTTTGCATAGGTTGAAAATAAAACAACAAAATTGTTAGCCGTAGGACAATCATGATACAAATTTGAACAGAAAAATACAAAGTTATGCTAGACATTACTTCAGAAAGTTTTATTTTAATGGTCCTTTTTCACTCACTTTCTACCTTTTTGGGTTGGGTTCCTCTTCCATGGGTTGCTCAGGTGCGTTCTTGCGGTGTGAGTAATGAATACAGGCAGAAATTCCAGTGACTTTAACAGCAGTAGGAGCATGGAAAAATCACAATGTATGAGACTTTCCATCTAGGTTCAAGCCAGTCAGTTTTGAAGCACAGACTAATACAGCATCTCTAGGCTGGAATGGGTGATCAGATGAGTGGTACCCAACAGGTTCAGCAGGCTGGACTTGGGGGAGAATCTTATCCCAAGTTAATTGCAATCCTTTTAAGGACTAAGAGATTGGAGTAGGGCAATCTGAAAACAGTCCAGCATGTACTTGCTGGACCATGGCAGGTGGCTGCATGTAGACTATTTCATATGGAGTAAACTTTTATTGGTAGGAAGTACATCAGACTCTGAGAAGAAATAAGGCAAGAGGTCAACCGAGTTACCACCAGTTCGAAGGGTATATTTAGTTAAAAGCTTCTTTAAAGTTCTATTCATCCTCTCCATCTTTCCTGAGCTCTGAGGATGATACATACAATGAAGATTCCAATTTATATTAAATGCCTTAGAGAGCAAATGAGATAACTTGGCCATGAAGGCTGAGTCATTGTCAGACCCCAGGATTATGGAAAGGCCAAATCTTGAAATAATTTTCATTATTAATTTCTTAGCTACCACTAGGCCATTTCTGTTCGGGATTGAAAGACCTCTACCCACACTGTAATGATATCAACAAAGACCATCAGATGTTTGTAGTTATACAGTCTTGACTTGACTTCAGGAAAGACCATTTGCCAAAATTCACTGATATTGTACCTTGATTCCAATTCCCTGAGGAAAGTATGCCCTTTGGGAAAAGGTTTTTGTTTTTGTCTTTCAGGAGAATGAAGGCTAAGGAATCTGAAGAACACTGAACAAATGAGACATCTGAAAAAAAAAGGACAAATCATCTAGAAAAAAAATGTCCCAAGAGAAAGAGTAGATTGGTCTATTGGTATATCATCTATAAAATTTCATAAATCTTCCTAAATGTTTGTTTCTGCCCTTCTCTAAAGACACTTAACACAAATGGTCTTCTTGTAGTCCCAGTTCAATTAAAAATTAAAGCTGGCTTTGGAGTTGGAGAATGGCTCTCTCCTTCTTTAAACCCAAGCATGTTGTTAAAAGGAAAATGCAAACTCTATATCATGCCAGAAGAAAAAGCCATCTTTTGATATGGGACAGAACTAAACAAAAAAATTAAAAGACTAATCTATTGTCACTAATCTCAATTCTTTGAATCTATTTTGATTCTTTAAACTTTTCTTAATGTATGAATTTTATATCAAAATTTATAATATATATATATATTAAACTTTTGTTATGATATTAATGGTCATATAGACTACTAACTAATTCCAGAAAAAGGCTTCAATTACCTGCCTGTACATGTTTTTATCTTCAAGACTCTATCAGTTTTCTTCAGGGAATCACAACCAGGCCTAACATTGAATTTGAAGTCTCCAGAAAGATTATGAGGCTCCACAACAATGATTCCACATGGACAGTAATAATACCACTAAGCTGACAAACATTACCCATGGATAAGCTTTGGACTACAAATTGCTCAGAACAATTTCAACATGGCGAGCTGAGATGATCCAGATTCACAGACTACTTGAACAAGGACTTGAGATAAGCCCTGAACTTTGGCATTATACTGAGACTGGACAACAAATGATATTGCTACCTTTCCTAGAACTTGACAATTAACCCAAAATTTTTCTTTTCAGAAGCTCCTAAATATGCCTTCACCCACAACCAGCAGGAAGCAATTTTAAGAACACAAGGCCCATATTCCCAAAGATGTGGTGTGGGGCAGATGGTTTTTGGTCTTTCAATAGGTTTAGGGTCTGGGATAATTTTCATTGTTTAGGAAAATTGGTTACAAATTGTCATTGTTAATGGTTAGGAAAGGGAGGAAGCAAAGGAGATTAGATTTAAGGTTCTTGTTTGAAAAAAAGATACATAGAAATGATAGAATAGAGGGTAGATTATTGAATCTACTCTGAAAAGAAAAGAGAGGATATAAATAAAAAGGTAGACTATTGAATCCACTTTTAAAAGACAATTACTAGTTTTAAATACTTTACATTGGCTTGGATTTTTATATATTGCATACAAATTATGTATATTGAGATTGATATTGTTAGAAAATGCTATACATATAATTCTAATCTTGTTCAAGATATTGTACTTATTCAGTTCATTTAACAATGTAATGCAATCTGTTAATCCTTGAATGTTATTATTACCAACTATTAGGATATAAAGAAATGAAAGTTAGTAGTTAGACATTACAATAGAACTTGTAGTCATATTAGGTATGTTTTCAAGGCTAAGCAGAGTTATATTTTAGATAGGCAGTTCATCTTCAAACCTTTCAGAGATCTACAGAATATGGCATTTAAAATGTTGTAATAATTTAGAATTTTTTTTTATGACCATGAGACATGTTGGCTCCTGGCAGAAGCAATCTACTTCAGAGAACATATGGACATTGAAGAAACTGCATATGGAGTTAATTTTCATTATGGCAAAAGTTAGCCACTGGGCAACAAAGTGCCCTCGTATTGACTGCTGACAGTGTGCTGTCCAAAATGGACACACAGGACACAAAACAAAGGCTTACCAATACTTACCAAGACAAGTGTGGTTGTGGCTTTAGCAACAGGTGTCCTCTGAGGCCAGGACAATATGACACCGTCGCTGAAGACACCTTTGAAATCCGGAAAAGGTATAGTGCCCCTTTCTTCGATGGCAGCTCAACAGGCAATGGACCAATGGCTTCTGGTGTGCAATGGAAAAGTAGCTGAAACAGTTATTCTTGTAAGAGTAACTAGATTGACAGAGTCTAACCACCCAACGATAAACTGGGATTTAATAAAAGAGATGAAGTCACCCACAAGCTGAGAGGAATGGATAGCCAAATTCCAAAATCATCAGCAATTTTCAGAATTTAGAATCCTGAACCATGACAGGACACTGGTGGAATTCAGGTTTAACTGGTACAGGGATTACTCTTACCAAATGTGAGGTTGAACTGTAGGCCTTGTGTACATCCTACTTAACAAATTAGTCTGTCAGATACTCTAAGCCTATAGGCTGAAGATGATGACCTAACATTGTGGAGAAACCCTGGGTGACTGTCCAGGAAGCTGGATGTTTCTGTCAACTCACATTATTTTTGGAAGTCACATGTTTGTACTTCCTATTTTATTAGATAATATTATTTCCTTCTTGGTTCTTTGAGGGAGTTGAAGATTAGATAGCTATAGTTATAATTAGTTGAAGATTAAATAGTTATAGTTGTAGTTTTTCTTGTTAAGAATTTCAGAAAAGAAACTCACTAAAGAGGTGTAAAGTGTATAAATTTGAAAGATATTATAAGATAGTTCTCTGTTAGTAATATAAGTTAGGACAAAAAGTAAATCAGGTACATTTTGGACTTACTAAAATAGGATAGATAATGGAATATTTTCTCTGAGTTTGTCAAATGCAAATGGACTAGACATTGTTGAAGTATGTATTGCTTGTATATATTATATATAGTTATTGTACTTATTGTATATAGTTTTTCTTATATTAGTTATAACTTTTTTTCTCTTTTCTTTTTATTAGGATAAAAAGGGGAAATGTGATATTTTATTTTTGCTGAAATGTGATATCTTAATTGTATGTTAATAATTAAAGTTTGCCTGGACATCAGAGGTCATAGTGAGCTATAAACAGAAGTCAGGCAGTGGTAGCACATACCCTTAATCCCATCACATGGCAAACAGAGTCTGTGTGGTCAAAGACACAGCCAAGCATGGTGACACATGCCTTTAATTCCAGTACCTACCATAGAGACCTGGAGGTCTGCATAAACAGGCAGTGATGAGGAAGTGATGTGGCTGGGCTTAGAGCCAATGAGAAGGCAGAACAGGTAGGCAATAAAAACACAGGTTAAACAAGAAGAAGCTCTCCCTTGGGAATCTATGGTGAGGTGGTAAGCTAAGGTTAGTCATGGCTATTCTCTATTTCTCTGATCTCTTGAGCTATTACCCCTGTATCTGGCTCTGTGTTTCTTATTTAATGAGACTGTTTACAAATTCATCTACAATGCCCTTCTTTATATTTATCTGGGCACAGGTCAGGCAGCAGTCTGAAGTGTTCTAAAGTTTTTCTCAGTGTCCAGGTAGCCAGACTTGAGGGAAGATGAGTTCTGAGATCTTCTTATGTGACAGCTGAAGAGTGTGACATAAGGCAGTTAGCTAGTTTGGGCCTAATACCATTAACATGCAGATTCTTCCTTCAGGCAAGATCCACCATCCATTGTACTTCTCCTGAGGTCCCAAGTCATAATATAACTTGATTTCTTCTGAATCATACTCAAGAACATCTTCATCAAGGCAGAGTGAGGACTCAGGGAGAGCAGATAGTTCCAGAACAGTCTGTGGTTTGGGTTCTGCAAGAGCAACCTCTTGGCAACTTGATCTGCATGGTTGTTACCTTGAGTTTGGGGGCTTTTGTCTTTTTGGTGTCCTGGCCAGAGAATAATGGCTAGTTCAGTTGGTAGCCAGATGGCCTCTAGCAATTGGATAATTTCATATTGATTTTGAATAGTCTTTCCCTCTGAGGTGAGTAAGCCCCTCTTTTTACATATCTGTCCATGATCATGTGTTGTGGAATAGCATATTTGCTGTCTGCATAGATGTTCATCCTTTTTTCTTCAGCTCATCTTAAAGTCTGTGTCAGCGCAACTATTTCTGCTCTCTGGGAAGATGTGACCCTGGGCAAGGCTTGTACCCAAATGTCCTCCTTCTGACCTGTAACCACTACCATCCCCACATACCTGGTTACTTCTTGAATGAAGCTGCTGCCATTTGTATAGAGATCTGCATCTCTGGTAGTGGAAAGAACATCTGTCAGGTCAAGTCGTCTACCTTGGATTATGTTCAGCATCTCCTGGCAGTCAGGGATGGGCTCCCTAGGGTTGTCATCCAGCAGCAGGGTTGTGAGGTTAATGGCCAAGTATCTATCAAAAATCAGTGTGTCATTATCTAAAAGAAGGGCTTGGTACTGGGTCAGATGGACGTTAGACATCCACCGGTTCATGGCATCTTTTAGCAGGGCTTCCACAGAATGTGGAGTGTTACAATTAGAATCTGTTCCACCATGACCTTTACAGTTTCTTTTATAAGAACTGCATTGGCTGTGATGGCTCTTAAACAGCTATTGGCCTTTTCCAGGGACCCAGGGTCCCAGTTAGGACTCCCTTGGAAATGCCCTTTCTTTTATGGATGTAAAGATGAAAGGGCTTGGAGATATCAGGGAGAGTTATTTCTGGGGGCCTATACCAGAGCCTCTTTTAAGTTCTTAAAGGCTTGTTCATGTTCCTCCATCCATTCCATTGAGGTGTTGTTCCTGGCCATAGCAGAGTACAAGTGTTTGGCAATTTCACCAAACCCCAGTGTCTAAAGATGGCCATATTCAGTAGCATTCAGAAATTACCTAACTTCTTTCTTGGTGGTTGGAGTTGGGATTAGCAATATGACTGCTGTGTGGGTCTGAGACAACAGTCTTTTTCTTTTTCTCATCTCATATCTCAAGTAAATATCATGGGGTGAGCAAATTTGTCCTTTTTTTTATTTAATAGAAACTCTATACCCTAACTGGGCTAGAGTTTCTAAAAGGTCTCTGGTGGTTCTCAAGCAGTCCTCTTCATCTTTAGCAGCCAGTAATAAATAATCATCTACATATTGAAGCAAGGTTACTTCAGAGTATTTACTACAGAAGAGACTTAAATCCTGGCTGAGTGCTTCACTGAAGGTGGTGGGAGAGTTTTTAAACCTTTTAGGAAGTTTGTCCTGGTTAGTTGTCCTGATATCCCCAGTTCAGGGTCAACCCATTCAAACACAAAAATGGACTGACTTAATTTTGACAGAAGGATGAAGAAGAATGCTTCTTTTATGTCCAGTACAGTGTAAACTTTATGCTTTGGTTGTAATAAACTGAGCAATGTATAAGGCTTTGGAACAGTTTGATAAATGGTTTCTACCCTCATGTTCACTCCTCTCAAGTCTTGTACTGCTCTAAAGTCTTGAGTTCCAGGGTTTTGGACAGGCTGACTGGCAAGAAATAAGCATTCTTGCTTCAAGGAGATGCCTAATGTGAATCTTAATCCATTCCCTGGATTCTGAACTGATGGAGTGCTGCTTGACTCAAATGGGCATTGTCCCAGATGTTAAATGCACTATGATGGGTAGTACATGTTTTATTAGGAGGATTGTCCTCTTCCCAAACTGTAGGACTCTCTGGTATCAGCAACATTTTCCATTCTCCTTCCAGGGAATTCGTTGAATTTCTGAGAAGCAGATATCCCTTGCTTATTGGACTGGTTATATGCAAAGCCTTACCAAGTCCTCCCAATTCCAACCTAGGAGACTCCCCTGAGAATGATATTGTTGCCTGAAGCTTCTTCAAGTGTCCTTCCCTAGTAAAAGGTAGGGGCATCCAGAATTAACAATTAAAAAAAATGAGCCACAGTTCCTTGTCCTAGACTAACACTCCAGTAAGTGGTCCATTTGTACTCTTTGACATCCCCTGTTGCCCCCTATACTTCATTGTTTAGTTGGTAAGGGGTCCTAGGGGCTCTTGTAATACTGAATGAGCAGCCCTGTGCCCAGCAGAAATTTCACAGGTTTCCCCTCTATAGTGAAGGTCACCATAGGCTCCTGGGGGCCTAGTTCAAAGGAGCCTCAGCCTTGCTAATCCTTTATAGTTAGGATTGACTTGGGTTTGGGTGAGCCTACCTATTTCTAGAATGGACATTCAGTTTCCTAATGACCCACTTCTTTGCAGTTGGCACATTTGTCCTTTTGTGAAGGTCTCCTCTTTCTGTGCATGGGCACAGTTGAGAGATGTTGGGACTTGTAGTGTAGCCACAGTGAAATGCTGTATCGTCTTTATCAGAAGGTCTTCTTTACTGTCTCTGCCATCCAACACTTTCTGGGCTATCTCTATTAGTTATGACCTGTTTGTTCCTGCAAACCCATTCATCTTTTTTTTTTATCTTTCTATGTATTTCAGGGGACAATTGAGTGGCAAAACCCAGGTTAACCTTGAGATTTGCCAGGTCCTCTGGGTCTATAGGAGTATATAACCAATAGGCATCCACGAGGCGCTCCAGCTATATTAAAGGTGATTCGTCTGGGCCCTGTTTCACATCTCTTACCTTAGAGAGGTTAGTGGGCTTCCAGGCTGCCCATTTCATCCCTTGTAGCAGAACCTGATGGTATTCACTGAGTGATCTCCTACCTCTCTATGAGTTGTAGTCCCACTGGGGTCTGCTTCTTGGCAGAGCTTGGTCAATAACCTCTACCCTCTGGTCATTAGCCATTGAACTATTCTGGGGAGTGCCTCGGTTGCTTTCATGAAAATCCCTTCCCTTTCTTTGGTAGTGAAGAGAGAATAGAGAATCTTCTGAGTTGTCCCACATGGGGAGATGCCAGGGTCCAGCCTAGGCTCAGGTTCAGGTCCTGAGATGGGGGAGGGGCATTGGCGCAGGGAGAAATCTAACCACCAGGTGAATTGCACTCAAGTGGCTCCAAATAGCTGGATCCACCTTTATTTATACTTTACCAGAGGGTTTTTTTTTCCTGCAAAGTGTATATGAACAGCATTATTATTTGTTCCTATTTTTAACTTTTAAGAAATACACCACATTTTAAGAGCTGCATCATAATGATTTTAAAAGCCCACATTGTTCCCCTTTATGGTTCTCTGAATACATTTTCACATCCCATACCTAACCTTATTCTAGACATAGAGTTCAGCAATTTTGCAGGCTTAACTAAATATCAAGCCAGACACTTCCTTCTCTTACAGAAGTTATGTCAGCTGGCAGCTACTTGCAGTAACAAAGTTAAAAAGTAGTAGACATGGATACAATGCTTTTAGGACAACAGTATTCAAACCCAAATAATTCTTTCATGTGTTCAGGATACTTCTTTATACAGTTTTCCTACAAGAAGTTCCCATGTTTCAATCTCTCTATAAAAGACAGATTTTGACAAAGCACTCCTTTCCCATCTCACTGTACCATATTTCTTCCACCAACAGAAGCTCCTATGTATAGTAAAGATGGATATCTCCATCCCATATTTTTACATTGCTTTTTTTCCCATTGGATTATACTAGATCCTATGATTGATCCTATTTGTTTGGTGTCCAGGGACTCTCAACATTTGGCACTATGTGTATTCCTGTAGCTAGAACTTCCCTGGTCCTGCCTGGCCCATGGTCAGGACAAATCTCTCTCACCTGCCAGTCCCTCAGCTGCTCAGACCCAACCAAGTAAACGCATAGAGACTTATATTGCTTGCAAACTGTATGGCCGCAGCAGGCTTCTTGTTATCTAGTTCTTATATCTTAAATTAACTCATTTCTATTAATCTATAAGTTGCCACATAGCTCATGGCTTACCAGTATCTTAACATGTTGCTTCTCCTCACGGCGGCTGGCAGCATCTCTCTGACTCAGCCTTCCACATCCCAGAATTCTCTTCTCTCCTTGTCCTGCCTATATTTCCTGCCTGGCTACTCGCCAATCAGTGTTTAATTTATTAACCAATCAGAGCAACACATTTAACATACAGAACATCCCACAGCATATTCCTGAGGCATTTTCCCTACTTTGTGTATGCATGACTTACTCTCCCATACAGAACTGTGAGTCATGGTTAATGTTCCAAGTGTTATTTTCTTGTATATACCTAAGTGTCTCTATTGAGTCAGCAAGGTTCCCAGGATTAGGAGTTGTACTTAGTAGTTCCAGATAAATGATTTGAGAAGCATTAGCCCTGCTTAATCTTTGGGGAAAATATTCGAGAAATAACAGAATTTCTAGAGAAAATTACAGCTGTTGCATGTGTGACTGACAAAGTAAAACTGAAAACCACCCAAAGAATCTCCAATACAATGAGAGAGAAAAGAGCCTGCAAGCTGCAGGAATTCTGCAAATTCCTATCTTGTGCCATGGTCTACTGGTCCTTGCCAAGTGAGAATCCATTTCTACAGGTACCTTGCCCTGAGGAACGCCTCCACCTTCCTGTTCTCTCAATTCTCTTCTCTGTTAGTCCTGCCTATACTTCCTGCCGGGCCACTGAACCATCAGTGTTTTATTTATTGACCAATCAGAGCACATACAGACCATCCCACAGCAACTCCCCTTTTCTTTTCTTTTTCTTTTTTAAAAAAGGAAGGTTTTAACTTTTACACATCTCCAAAGTCAGCGTGGTATATTTGGGAATTTGGGTGTAGCTTCTCTTACTATTTCCTGCTGGAGGGGGGCGCTGTATCTTATGGGGACACAAAGAAAATTTTAGGATTATGGAGTAGTCCATGAGGGTGTATCGTCTGAGCCAGTTGCCTTGAAACAGTTCTGGATGATGGATCATCTGGGCCTTGGTGTCATCAGAGACCTTTCAGGGGGTCTTGGCTGGTCAAACCTGATGTATCTTAATCTGGAACAAATCCATAGCCTCTGGCTTTCTGTGGAAACAAAAGCAGAGCCTCCTTTCCAAAGCAACATATCCTTACATCCAAATTTTGATGTCAAGGTACCTTTAAAATATACATTTTGACATAACTCAACAGCTTTTGCAATCAAATGTTTTTCTTCAGTTATGGATATCAAAGAGAACATAATCCAGATTCTCAGTGTGGTATCCATCTTTACATGGCTTATTTTTTATATTACCTTGATCCTATTGCTTTAAACTGCAGCATTCCAAGACTGAAATGGCACTGTGGCTGCTGGCTGTGCCCACTTCAGCTTCCCAACATGGTGGTGGTACATTTTCCGCCAGCTCTGGGAGCCATCAACTCTCAGAAATAGTGGGTCTATGCTTCTATCAAAGCATCGTGTAGCCCAGAAACCTCTTTTTTTTTTGTACTAGCAAAGGCTAAATCCATCACGCAGCTTAATGTGCCACTTGCAGAAGCCCAGCTTAATGTGCCACTTGTAGGTTGAGCGCACAGGCCAGGAACCCACCATAGTAGCTCAAACACGCAGGCTGCCATTAACTTGAGAGAAAAAAATTAGGATCTGTTTTTAGCTCCGTTTTAGAATCTTTTTTCTCAGGTTTTAGGTGGAAACTCTTGCCAACACGTTGGGTGCCATTTGTAGCTAGAGTTTTCCTGCCTGACCCACAGTCAGGACAAATCTCTGTCACCTGCCAGTCCCATAGCTGCTCAGACCCAACCAAGTAAACAAAGAGACTTACAAACTGTATGGCCGTGCCAGGCTTCTTGCTAACTGTTCTTATATGTTAAATTAATCCATTTCTATAAATCTATACCTTGCCATGTGGCTTGTGGCTTACTGGCATCTTCACATGCTGCTTGTCATGGTGGCAGCTGGCAGTGTCTCCCTCTGCCTTCCTGTTCTCTCAATTCTCTTCTCTGTTAGTCCTGCCTATACTTCCTGCCTGGCCACTGGCCAATCAGTGTTTTATTTATTGACCAATCAGAGCACATACAGACCATCCCACAGCATGGGTTCCAATTAGATGTCAAGATTTCTCTTTATCGTATCATGTTTTAAGATTATAGAGCTCCTAAACTCTATTTGGTAAGAAGGCACTATGACATCTTTGAGTATTGCAGTGTTAACCAGTACCATTCTTGGTGAATTTCTTCATTCTTTCTTTTAAGAATATGAACTGTTCTTAATAAACTCTTTAGCAAGATCACTATTGTATACTTATTAGATGCTTGTAACAGCTCTTACACATCATTTCAGGTGTTACAATAAAAAAGATGCAATTGCAACCATGAAGTCAAATTAAAAACTATTAAATTAAAGACTACTTCTCAGTTACTTTTCTTGGTGTTAGGAGCAAATTCTCTGACAAAAGGCACTTAGGAAAGAGAAGGTTTATTTAATCTCACAGTTGGGTGTCATAATCCATGACAGCGAACTGACAGTAGAATGGACCGTTTTAAAGCAACTGTCCATGTCATATTTATTCTATCACAGGGATATATTAGAGTCTGTTGAAATCCATAGAGTTTTAGCAAATGTAAGCCAACTTCTGTACCTTAAAGTTTTTCATGATGTGATTTCTGATAAAGAAATATGAGCTACATCAGTCCACTTACGTGTTCTTCCTAAAGAAGTTTACTAAAAGGTCTTACTAAAAGGATTCTGTTGGTCTACTTAAATATTCCTTTACCTTTTTTTTATTGTACCAGTACCACATATGTGAGAAGATATCACAAGATGTGAGCATATAGCTAGGTAGGATTGTGGCTCATTCCTACATAAAATCACAGTACCTGAAGGGCAAAGGCAAGGGCATAAAAAGTTCAAAATTTTCTTAGGATGCATCTTAAACTAAAAGAAGCCTGGGCTACAAAAGACTCTGTATCAAAACAAAATCAATAATTAAATATAGATGGCATGAACGTGAAAAAGATCTCAGCAATTTAAAATGCAGTAATTATATCAAACTGTAAATTCAGACTTCGATGACAGATTGCTATTAACTTACCCTGAGAAGGAGTTGAAAAAGAGCTATACAGAGAAATTGTAAATGTTCTCTTCTCTCTTTCCTATTTTTTATGTTTTGTATAAAACATATATTCATAGTATAAATAATTAAATTATCAAATTGGATAAATTAAAGCTATGGAGGGAGCTTAGATAACATCTTGAGAGTGGTATTAAAATTGAAAAATCTACTCTTCTATGATTCTGCCGTCTGAATTTTCAGAAATGTATCATAAGACCAACTAATTGAAGGCTGGTATCTGGAGAACATGATAGGAAACACAGACCAATTGTTAGCTAATGAGTAAGCATGAGGTGGGATTGGGATGTACAGCCACAGTAACAGCTAAGTGGAGGGCTTTCTGCCTCATACCTCTAAGAATACCTCTGTAGCAGTTGGTTTTGAGTAAATGTTTGTTTGAAAAAGCATGTTCCTCCTTAAATACAACTGAGAGATGAAATGGGGACTTCCCACAGATGTTTCTCATATCACTGTGACCTCATTATACTACATACCTTTATACTGGTCCTTGCAGAAATCTTTCAAAGATGGTATCAATGCCTTTCTTTTAAACAAGAAAATCAAAGTTCAAGGCTATAATATGATTTCCCCAATATTAGATAATTATCACCAGAAACAAAACCTAAGTCAAAGGCTTCTCATTCTATGATTTTGTTTCAGCCACCATAAATTCTCTTTGAGAAATATCACTAGACAATACATTCTTTCCCATGTGTCTGGGTTACCCATACTCTCCAAATAAGTCACTGATGTAGGTAAGATTATAATAGTGTGTGTTTCTCACTATACAGTCAGCCTGAGACTAGGATACATAGTTCTCCACTACCTCTAGAAATTTCTTGATATCAGGAATTTTAATAGTGCCTTCAGTACATCAAAAGACATATTATACAAGACATTGACTAATCTGGAAATTGCAGGATGATTCAAGCATATGAAGAATATCTTATTTACTGAGGGTTCTTTACCCCAGGTCAATGTCACAACATTTATATCAAGGATCTTGGATGGTCTTCAGGACAAGTCTACAAAATATGCTTTGCCACTGTCTCTACAAACAAGGAGAGTAATTTTCTCTGTGGTGGTATGATGTACATCATACAGAGACCAGATCATAGTAGGGGAGTCACCTGATAGCTGTCACAGCTAGAACTCAAACCCAAGTTTGTATATTCTAACTCTTACAACTATTTTCAATATCCCATAGAATGAAAAGGCATTTTATTACCTCCTGTTTATTCCATCTTTTGTAGTACAGAGATGGGTTTTGACCTATCAAACCTGTGAGATGAAGATTTTAGGTCCCCAGTTATCATGTCCAATGACAAAGAAATATATGTATTTAAGGCAAACTTTGATATCATTTCCTTATTTTTGTATTAGGATAATAATTTTAATTTCTTCACCTGGTCACTAAAAGTGTAAAATAACTTACCCTGGTCAATGAAAGATACATACTAAATAAAAGATTATAATGTGTTTTGTTAATAATCAAGCAGTGAAGAATACCTATGCCTATTCAAAATTATATGAAAATTCATTTTAAAATTTATATAAATTACTGCACATATTCAATGCTGGGATCTTAGAGGTGGGCTATTTGGGATACATTTTAATTTGATTGAAACGTTTTTGACCTTCTTCAGGGAGCTATTTTCCCCCTATTTAGGCAAAGATAATGAACCTTAGATATAGAAAATTATTTGTTTAATATAATGTTTTATTATAAACTAGCTACTGCATGGGTATATGATATTGGTGTTTACTTTAGAAAGGTCACAAGACTTAAAATCTGAGACCTTTTTTGAGCACAGGAATGTATGATTATGTATAAGAACATTCCACATACAGACATTGTATTTAATGTTTCTTTTCCTAATTTTATCTTCTACTCTCATTTCTCTATATAAATGAAAAAGACTTAATACTTTCTAAGCAACTAACAATAGCAAGAGATGTCTGCAATATATTTAATCATTATTGTGGGGAAATGGGCTCTTTCTGCATTTTAAGTGTTAAACAAGGCCCAAATACTTTAAAGAACTTAGAAAAATATACAGTAAATGACTACTAGATTTCATTTTTTTTCCTAAAAGTCTTTGCCCTTCATACTGGTGACATCTCTTGGAATTTTTCATATGATACACTTTCTTGGGCTTAATATACTGTATCTCTTTTGTTTTGTTTCTGCCCCTCAGGAATCCTTAGTTATTCCACACTAGTCATGTCAAGAGAAGAAAAATTTTCTGGGAAATGAGATCTCTCTCTTTTTCTCTATAATATTCTCATATCTATATTAATATACTAATATATGTCATAAACTTATATACATTTATCTTATATACATGTTTACATATCATACATTCATAAGAAATAAGAGAGAGAGCACTCTTTCATTGATCTGATCCTACCTCTTTCATTTTTAACTACTGATACTTTGAAAGACAGGCCTGTTGTGTAGGCTGTTGTGATCACGCACTGGGACATATGGGGGAGAAAAATATCTCTACTAAGCAAGGAACAATTGACATTATATGTTAGCACATTTTGAGCATCACAGAAAGACTGTCATCCATAATGCTCCATATGTCCCAAGTTCGACACCCACCCCCCCAGACATCATCAGGACTGAATTCATGTTGCAATGTGGGACAGCTTGAATCATGTAGCTCATGTATCATCATTTTACTGTGAAAGATAATCTAAATTTTGGACCTTTCCAATTGAACTTCCTGTAAAGCAATAGTTCTTCTTACTTACATATATTAGTTACCCACATAAATTCCTTCAGAAAAAGAAAATTTTGTTTTTGTCAATTTTTTTAATTTCCTATTTCTCATTTTTATTAATTTTCTTATTTGATGATTTTAAACATGTGTATAATACATTCTGATTCTTCTCATCCTTCACACACTTGACAATCTCTTCACTTCTATAGAAATATCTTTCTTATATTCATGTCTTTTGACTGAATTTTTTTACCCACTGAGTTTAACCAGGGCTTCTTTTGTTATCATGAGTTTAGAACTATCCACTGGATTCTGGTGAACTTACCTGTGGGTACACAACTAAAGACAATGACTTCCTTCTCCTAGAATCTATAAATAGAATCTATAAATAAATTTATTAATCAGCAGAGAATAGTAGGACCCCAAGAGCCTCCTTTCATCTGTGACTGATGGTTGACAAGACCTATTTTGGCCAAGACTAGTACATATGACCAAGTTAATGATTGCAAGGTTTGTGGCATGTCCAGAAGACGGAATTTCACAGTGCTTCTCCCTATCTTCAGGCTTTTGCATTTATTTCAATCATCATTTCACTAGTGATCCTTCAGCTTTACACAGAGTGGTCTAAGTGTCTTATTCAAGGCTATATTCTCAGCTGACCCTTATTCTCCAAATTTGAGTATCTATGTGTTTTGCATATACCTCTCTTTACTGCAAAGAGAAACATTTCCAATTAAGTCTGAGAGTCATATCTGTTTATGTATACAACCACATTTAGAAGGCAATTTGATAATATGTCAGTTTAACTAATATCACCTAAATTCCCTACCAAAGCCTCTGACTTCCCTAATCATGTGTGTTTGATTGGGCTCACAATACCAGGTACAGCTCTGTTCTGTTGATATCAAAATATGTAGAGTTCACAGCTGAGTAAAATTGTCATTTCTTTTCTCCCTAAGTAACTCATATAGTGACTTTCTACCCTATGAAAATTAGTCACAAGGGGTGGGGGGAAGTTTATACCTAAGATCCAGTTTGATTTCTCTGTATATTATAACCAAAATGTATGATATCTAAACCAATAAGGTCTTATAATCTATTGCACTGAGCAAACAAAAAAGTATATATACACCCCATTTCCTTTCTCACCCAAGTTCTGGACACCCTCTGCTTTTTGTCCTTGGTTAGGAGAGCCATCTAAATTTTTGCCTGGTTTTGGGGCCCCTCTCCTTTCTTGCCCTAGTTCTGGGCCCCCTGGCAATGATGATGCAGACTTTTGATCTCAGGTTTATGGGGTTGAGCCCCACATTGGGTGCCAGATAAAGTGAGAAATCCATGGAGTCTGTTTAAATGGCAAATAATTTATTAAGGGGGAAAAACTCATTGTATAGAACAGAATTGGCACAGGTTCTAGAATGCAGTTCCTGGCACCTGGGTCAGTCCCACATCCAAATCCCATGAGGGTGCGAAGAGCCTGATGCCTATGTACATCTCAGGACTTAAGGGTCACTGATAGGTTACAACCCAGTTGCATGTGTTTTAAGGTCATAAACAGGTGGCTCAATTGCCTGCTGCATCTCTAGGTGCTATACTTCAAGGTTGTAGACAGAACAGCTATCCACTACATATATGAGCCTGCATTGTGTTGGAGGTCACTGGGCCTCTATGAGCAACAATTCATCTGGAGCTATCTCACATCTGGCTTGAGGTTTTTGTTTAGTTTATTGTTAGACTGCTTCCTGCTAAATTGGAATGTTGACATTCTTGGAACAATCTCTATCTTCTTCCTCAGAATGTAACCAGGTTCTGCAGATCTCTGGCTTTGTCGATAGGAACTGGTAATCCTGTAATATTAACTGGTTTAGTTAGAAATTTTTTGGATCTGTTGTTGAAGAAAACTAGCCAAGAGGTTTAAGAGGCAGGGTGCAATTAGTGGGGCTAAAAAAAAAACAGAAGAAAAATGAAGATAAGATGGTTAGCATCTGATTCCATATCTGACTACTATTGATCTACTGTCTAGAGGTATCGAGATGTTTCTGAGTTTGAAGATCCATTTGGAGTTGTTGGATCTTATCTTTCACTGCTCCTGATTGATTGACATAAAAGCAACATTCTTGCCCAAGAAAGAGGCAAAGACCACCTCTTTCCACTGTTAATAAATCTACTACAGTGGCCAGTGAGTCTATTTGTTCCTGAAGAGTAAGGACAGTCTGAGCTACCTGTTGGAAATCCTAGATGAATTGTGAGGAAAGCTGATAGTAAATAGCTAGGGAAATAGTCAGTCCTGCTGTTCCAGAGGCTATACCTGCAGTTATGCCCAGGGCTGCTAGAAAGGGTATTACTTGGATGGCTCATTTATCATTCCTTGCAGTTATGAACGGGCAATGGGAATTGCCAAGGGTTCTTCACCAGGTACCACTCCTAAGTTAGGAAACAGGAATACCATGGCAAAAGTCCCAGACCACCTAGTAGGTAAACAGTGATAAACTTGAGTACCACAGAGAATAAAGGCATTGTGAATTTTTGGACATACAGGCTGGGTGATAGTACCAAGGGTAATGGTATTATTGTAGTCTGCAGAATCCAGAGTACCCACAAAGTGTATTCCTGAGGAGTTAAAGCTGTCTATATGATAAAGAGAGGAATTTGAGAGAGATAAAGGGTAGTAATGACATTTGGCTTGGAGCAATTAATAAGTGGTAAGGTAAGAGAATCTAACAGGACAATGGATGAGGCCACAAATACTGGGTGAGCATTTGACCCTAGGGAGACACATAACCAGCATTCTCCATAATGGTCAGCCTGAGCATCATTCAATAGCTGATATGCAGTAGTTAGGTTCTGAAACAAGAGATGGTGTGACAAGTAGGTAGGATCAAAAAGGGGTGAAGTTAAGGATATAAGAGCCTTTAAGGAGCTTGGGCAACTTCTACTATATCTATTCCTAGGGTTGGAGAAGGTGGAATGTGTGCCCTCTATATTTTGAGCATATCTGATGGGTAGGTTTGATAGATGCTATAGTAAAGCTTCCCAATGACTCCCATTTTCCTATTGGGGTGCCATGGGTCCTTAATCAGAATGTAAAAGATTCCCCATTCTTTATAACAGGCAGAGTGTTTTCCTGCATACACATTATGTTTCCAGCAGTCTCCAGACTCTACCACATGAGTGGTCTGGTTGAACTGATGGGCATATATCTCCTGAACCTTAAATCTCCAAATGTAGAGTTTGATAGCAATATGAGTGAATGGGAAGAAGTAGAAGGAGAAGAGGTAGGGAATGACCTGATAGGGTGGGACATGAATCTTGACAGGTTGATGAGGTCTCATTATTCTGAGACCAGAGGCAGGCTGGGAGTCTGTATACAGTTTTGGAGATTGTCTCTGTTTTAATTGACAAGACAGGTTAGAACTATCAATTCAGCCTTCTGATTTGTGGTGTAGGCTAGAAGAGTTTGTATTTTGACCACTATGGTGTCTGAGATGATTGCATATCCTACTTCATGTACTCCTTCATATAGGAAAGAGCTGCCATCTGTATACCATGTGTAAGTGGTCTGAAGTAGTGTTCCTTCCTATATATGTATAAAACAAGGTAATAACTCTTCTAGGATTTTGATACATGAGTGTGATGGAGGGTATGCCAGGGCTGGTTGGGAGAGAAGATTTGAAATGTTAAGACGTGAATATGTCTGAAAAGTCAGTGTTGTGTCCTCTACCAAGGCCACCTGAAGGGAGAGAACTTGAGGAGATAATGTTTCAAGGCCCTTTTATGTTAAAAGGTGTGACAGATGGTGAGGAGAAAGGACCATAATGGGTGGCCCAAAGGTTGGCTTCATAAGGAGATGCTTTCTGTCTGGGGTCTCAGGATCCAGGCTGGTACATTGCGAGAAGGCTTTTGTAACGCGGTTGAGAAATTGAGATTAATTTTGATTTTTTTCCTGGATGACCTCGTGGACTTTTTTATAATTCACTGCCTTAAAGGCAGCTCTGTGGAGACCATATAGGAGGCAAGTTACAAATCTATTCCTAGCTAGGATGTCTCCTGGGGTATTGTAACCCTATTTAGGCTCCTGGTCTGGGACTGCCCTCGCCCCCACTGGGTAGGTATTATCCATTTGATGGAGTTCATCTGCACGGACCTTAGCCTGATTCGCACGGACCTTAGCCTGATCCCAGACTCACCTATGCTATTCTGGGAGGAGATAGTTGACAAGGATCATATAAACATCATGAAAGGTAAAGTCATAGGATTGGGTAATGTACTGGAATTTTTTAATAAAAGTGGAAGGATTGGCAATATAGAATCCTAAATTTTTTTCTATTTGGGAGAGCTCAGATAGTGAGAAGGGGACATTTACTCTAACTAAACCATCCACCCCAGCAACCACTTGCAAAGGGAGAACTGGGGCTGGTTTAGATTGTGGAGGTACAGGAGGTCCCAAGGTAGAGCAGGAATGAATAGCAAGAGGACTGGGGGCTGTTGTTGAGTTGAAAGTGGGTGCCAGGGAGAGTTGACCTGGTGGATGACCTGTTACTGAGGAGGGAGAAAGGGAAACTGAAGGGACTGGAAGAGAGGGAGCTGTGGGCTCTAGCTTTGGTCTATAAGGGGGAGGCTGATTAGCTGTATCAAAAGAAATTGATTCATCCTGTTCTGACCTCATAGCTAGTAAGAGCTAGGTGGGGGGATTGGAGACACAGAGGGAAGGCTTGAAGTGAAGGTAAAAGAAGGCTTTACCATATAGGGTCTCTTTCTATTTCCCCGATTTCTCACAATAGTTGTTAAGGTCCTGTATAATATTTGGATGTAGTGTGCCATTATGTGGCCATTTAGATTGATTATATAAAGGATAATGATGCCAAACTTTATTGCACAGATGAACACATTTAGGGCCTTTCAAATCAGGTGCCAGGTGTAAAGGCTTGAGATTTTCTAGGAGGCATGCCAAGAGGGTATGGGTATGGTGGTATTTTATTTGTACTGAAATGTGATTTTAATTGTATGTTAATAAATAAAGTTGCCCAGGGGTCAGAGCTATTAGAGCCATAGCAAGAGCATGGTGGTGGTGGCATACGCCTTTTATCCCAGCACTTGGTAGGCAGAGCTAGGTAGATCTCTGTGTGTTCAGGGATACAGCCAGCATTAGAGATACATGCCTAAAATCTCAATACCAACCATAGAAGACCTGGAAGTCTCTACAGACAGGCAGTGATGAGGCAGTCATGTGTTTGGGTTTACCACCAATGAGAAGGCAGAACAGAAAGACTATATAAAGACAAACACACAGGAAGTAGCTCTCTTTCGGAGAAGTCTCTTGGCTGAAGAGGCTAGCTGCAGCAGGCTGGTAAGGCTCTTAGCTCTGATCTCTTGGCTTTCCTCTTTGCATTTGTTCTGTTTCTTATTTAATAAGATGGTCAGTTACATCTACATATGGGAGGGTATGGAGTGCAGAGTTATTATGGATGAGAGGTGAGGGAAATAGTCACTGCAGCCTGTAGTCATGGGCACCCCCTGGACTCAGGGATGACTAAACAGGGACCAAGCTGTTCAGAGGGTCATCACCCAACTCAACGGGGATCCAGATTAGCCTGGTTAAGCCAATGGAGAGACTTCGGTGCTTGGTACCAGGGCTTCTGTAGAAGCGAGAAGGTAAGAGAAAACTGAGCTCTAGGGGGAATGACTCATCCAGAGGAAAGGGCTGAAAAAGGGAGACTTTTGTGGTTCCTTTGTGGGAAGATGAGAAAGCACAGAAAAGGATGCTTAAAACTGCCTGATTGTAGCTCTGAGGGGGGGTGTGTGGTCAGGTGAAGAGGGCCATCTGTAGCCTTAAAGACTGTAGCTGGAGGTACCTCCACTTCCAAGAGTATTAGAAGGGTGACTGACACTCAATGGTTACTTCCTCAGACCCAGGGAAACGTTTACACTGACCAAAAGTGGAACTCACCTAATTGACACTGTTGGATGGAATGCTGAGCAATCTGTGAGCCGGAAGTTTGGTCTGAGGGAGATGGACTGGAGATAAGAGATACAGTCCTAGTGTGGCTCAGACCACAAAGGGAGAGGATAGAGACCAAGGGAGTCTATCCTGGGTTTCAGCACCAACAATGTAAGTAAATTTGTTGCAACTCTGTGGCTTTGGTCACAGATTTTGACACCAAAATGTGAGTTTTGCAACTCTGGTGACAGGTATCCTGACTACTTGGGGAGTCAGGCAACACCTTGAGCTGCTCATGACAGCTCTGACAGCTGGAGCTGCAAAAGAGACAGCTCAGCCCTGAAGGGTGAGGTATCCCAGATACTTCAAGCTGCTCAGGATAGCTCAGCCCTGGAAGGTAAGTTTTTCTGACTGCTTGGGAGACTAGGGCCTGGAACTACTACAGCAGGGAAGGGTATCCTGACTGCTTGGGAGAGTCAGGCTATACCTGGTGTGATGGGGGATGGTTTCCCCACAGGATATAGCAATCCTTGTCTTCTCCTGGAGAACCACTACAGCTTAGCTTTGCTCAGCCTCCACTTAAGAGCTCTGCTTCTCCAGCCTAAGATACTGCTTCTTTTGCTTCACTCTGCAAAAAGGGAAACCCCTGCAGATATGTAGCAATCTTCTCTGGCTCCAGAGAAAAGTGTTGCTTTTTCAGCTCTCTCTTGCTCTGTCCACTGAGGGACATCTCAGCAAGGATCTTCTCTACACCATTGAATGAAGATCTTCACACCCCAAACTCTTTTGAGAAAGAGATTTATTTGGAAAGGAGGAGGCCAGGAGAGTAGCTGCCTCTGCCAGGTTGGAGAGAACAGCCCACAACTGAACAGGCAGGGCAGTTTATATAGGATGTCTTGGGGGTGGAGTCAACCAGTGATTGGTTAGTTTTTTTTTTTTTTCTGTCCAGGGATTGGCCAGTTTTGTGGGCTAGGGACAGAGATGGCCCTGATTTCAGAGCCAAGCTGTTTTTCTTTCACTGGCCTTTCTTGGCTTTTTGACACTGCCTCCAAGGCCATGGCATATTTCTTTCACTGATTCTGATTCTAGGGGCCAAAAATGTTATTTTGGCATTAGTTTCAGAGTCAGGACATGTTTCTTTCATTCTGTGTTTGGGGATAAAGTGTTCATCTCTCTGGCTCAGGTCCCAAGCCCAGGCTGTGTTTCTTTCCCTGGTCCTGGGCCCCGGGGCCAGAGTTCTACTGTCCTGCCCTGTGATTGGTTAGTTTCACAAGTTAGTTGGCCAGGGGCAGAGATAGCTCTGATTTGATCCAAACTGTGTTTCTGTCACTGGCCTTATCTGAGCCATCTTTTGCTAGTTATGGACTCCAGGGTCAGGGAGGTTTTCTTTAGCCAGCCCCTTTCCCTACAAATATTGTTCTCTAGTCATGTAGGTTATCATTATTGTAAATTTTTAATTTTAAAATTACATTTTTCCTTGAGACACCATGATAAATGAAGACCTCATGGGAATAGGAAGAAGCAGAGTGTTAGAGAGGTCTGCAGAAATCCACAGATACCTCCACTATAGATTACTGGCAATGGTCAAGAGAGTGCCTGAACTGATCTACTCTGGTGATCAGATGGCCAAACACCCTAACTGTCATTAAAGAACTCTCATCTGCCGGGCGGTGGTGGTGCACACCTTTAATCCCAGCACTCGGGAGGCAGAGCCAGGCGGATCTCTGTGAGTTCGAGGCCAGCCTGGGCTACCAAGTGAGTCCCAGGAAAGGCACAAAGCTACACAGAGAAACCCTGTCTCGAAAAAACAAAAGAACAAACAAACAAAAAAAAAGAACTTTCATCCAGTGACTGGTGGAAGCAGATGCAAAGATCCATGACCAAACCCCAGGTGGAGCTCCAGGAGTCCAATCAACGAGAGAGAGAGAGAGAGAGAGAGAGAGAGAGAGAGAGAGAGAGAGAGAGAGAGAGAGAGAGAGAATGGATTTTATGAGCAAGAAATATTGAGACCAGGGACAAATAGTCAAATAGTCAAATTAGCGGAAACACATGGACTATGAACCAATAGCTGAGGAGCCCCCAACTGGACCAGGCCCTCTGGATAAGTGAAACAGTTGATGAGTTTGAACTGTTTAGGAGGCCCCCAGGCAATGGAACTGGGACTTGTCATTGGTGCATGAGCTGGCTTTTTGGAACCTAGGGCCTATGCTGGGACACTTTGCTCAGCCTTGGTGAGGGGAGGAAGGGAATTGGACCTGCCTCAACTGAATCTACCAGGCTGGGCTGACTCCCCATGGGAGACCTTGCCTTGGAGGAGGTGGGAATGGGGGGTGGATTGGGGAGAAAGGCTGCGGAGTTGGAGGAGCAAGGACAGGGGAATTCATGGCTGATATGTAAAATTAAATTAATTATAAATTAAAAATATTTATTTAAAAAAATAAAATTACATTATTAAATTAGGTTACAAGGTTGTATATTTCCATATGACTTTCACATTTATTTAGTTTTATTAGCCCTTCACCTCCTCATTTCCCCACTCTCATCACTACTTAAAACTTTCTACTCTTGTAACACGAATCTTAAAAGGCTTTATTAAATAAAAAAACTCAGTGCCAGCTGTTGGTGTAAATTCTGAAAGATCAGAGAAGCACAACAAGCCACAGCTAACCTCACCTCGACAACTCCTCATTGGATTCTGTTTCCACGAATCTTCAAATCTTCAGACTGAAAGCTTCTGAGTCCTCACCCAAATGGATTTCAGCTGAACTGCTGCTAAAAGCCTAAAAGCTTTAAAGGGCTCTAGTTCCTGGTCCTCATGCCTTATATACTTTTCTATTTCCTACCATCACTTCCTGGAATTAAAGGCATGTGTCCTTCCCAAGCAAGACATGAAAGCTTAAGTGCTGGGATAAAATGTGTGTGTCATCATGCTTGGCTGTTTCCAGTGTGGCATTGAACTCACAGAGATCACAATGGATCTCTGCATCTGGAATGCTGGGATTAAAGGCATGTGCTACCACTGCCTAACCTCTATGCTTAATATGGTGGCTGTTTTGTTCTCTGACCCCCAGATAAGTTTATTGGGATGTACAATATATCAACCACACACTCTCAGTATCTGACAACTGTCCCTTTATTTTATATATGTTCTACTTTCAGTTCTTCCTTAAAGCATTCTCCCCCATGGCCTTTTTTTTTTTTTTTTTTTTTTTTTTTTTTTTTTTAGTTTTCTGGTTTCGATAATTACTCCAAGTTAAATACATAAATCTAAATATTCAACTCTTGTATACAAATATGAAACATAACACATGATGTTTGTCTTTCTAAATCTGTCTTTTCCCATAGTAAACTTTTTTCCTATTTCATTCTTTGACAACAAATTTCATTTTTTACTATTGAATATAATTCCATTGAGTATATGTACCACACTCTGATTATCACACATTAGTTAGCTGAAGTGCATCTGGGCAGATTATATTTCATAGTGATTGTGAATAGACTAGCAATGAACATGGATATGTAAGTATTAGATAAAGGTTTTTGATGAATACCTGGAAATTAAGAGACGAAGACCATAATCTTTAATACATAATACAAACTCTTCTAAATATATTTTTATAACCCAAACCAGTAACTTTGTTTATGCAGTTCCAAACAGCCTTTTCATGATCCTTTTTATATCTCTGTGAACTCCACCCTCTTCTGACTTCTGATTGTGCATCTTTCTGATGCCTCATTGAATGTGGTAATGGGAGATACTTCAGCTATGCATTCTTAGCTCATGTTCACTATTGGGGTCAATAAGCACAAACCCCAATAAATAGAAAAATAGAATACTAAAATGTTTGTCAGCACTGAACCATTGAGAAAGTACCATTAGATATGCCATTTTGTAGCATTATGATGGTGAATTTCTAAGAATATTTGCCTTTCCCACACCCATATGATTACATAGGCAGTATTATCAGTTTCCAGGATCATCATAAACTCCATGGCTTTACAGAAACACAGAGATTTATAGTCTCAAAGTTATGGGGACTAGAAGTCTGAAAGTTAGTTCTCCACAACCTTACTATCTCTTTGGCCACAAAGGAAATGTTTCATGCCTCATTATCAAATATTTCTGACTCCTGGGAAATGTTGCCTTCCCTTTTCTTGAAGGCAAATCCCTAAATTCTGTGTCCATCACCTCATTGACCACTTTCCTAAATCTTCATATTTCAAATAAGTTTTTACCTGTCCTTTGTCATTGATCTCAGACTAAAATAACCTAATTTCATATTTGATAGCTTAATTATGTATACAGATACTCCTTTTTCAGATAATATTACATCCATGGCTTATGAATGGCTGGTCCATTATTTAAGTAACTTGTCAGAAAATCCAAGGGAGGCATTAAATTCTGGAAAGTTTATTTTGGGAAGAAAAAAGGTGAATGTTTATGTCTTAGTGATTTAATGGTTACAATCCCATTTTAAATGTTGGAAAACTTTTACATTTATTTGGACTTGAGATTTTATAAGGTAAAATTATAATGATGTTTTCTTTATAATATTTATTAGGCAAAAATGTAACATTAAAATTAATGCATCAGCCAGTTTATATGTTTTAGTAATGCTAAGTATAGTCACATCGTTTTTGAATGGATCTCTAATTTTTTTCATTTTGAAAATATAAACCCTATACACATTAAATACTACCCTGTCCACTCAATTTTGCAGTCCCTGGAAAACACCTTTTGACTTTCCATTTCTATATTGATTACTTTAGATACTTCTTATGAATGAAATTGTATAGCATTTGCTGTTGTTATGATTAGCTTACTTAATTTATCATCAACTATTCATGGTTCACCTATGCTTCAGCACATGGTGTTCTTCTCTTCCTTTTAAAAGCTACATAACACTTCATTGCATGTATATACTGCTGTGGATGATTGATTGATAAATAAAACACTGATTGGCCAGTAGCCAGGCAGGAAGTATAGGCAGGCAAAGAGAGAGAAGTCTGGGAAGTGGAAGGCAGAGAGATGCTGCCAGCCGCTATGATGAGGAGTAGAATGTAAAGTAGAATGTAAGCTACAAGCCAAGTGGCAAGATATAGATTAATAGAAATGGGTTAATTTAAGATAGAAGAACTAGATAGCAAGAAGTCTGAGCCATTAGGCCAAACAGTTTAAGTAATATAAATCTCTGTGTGTTTACTTGGGGGACATGAGTGGGAAAGATTTGTGCTGACCATGGGCCAGGTAGGGCCAGGAAAACTTTAGCTACAAATGGCTCCCAAAGGGTTGGCAAGAGTTTCCACCTAAAATCTGAAAAAAAAGATTTTAATGGAGCTAAAAACAGCTTCCTAGTTGTCTCTCTCAAGCTAGCAGCAGCCTCCGGGTTTGAACTACTATAGCGGGTTCCTGGTGTGCGTGCTTGACCTGCAGTATGGCAGGAATGAGGCGTCTGCAAGCTGCACATTACATTGTCTGGTGGATTTAGCCTTTGCTAGTATAAAAAAAAAAGGTATAGTTTAGACATGATAGGATGAAAGGGTAGATTAATGAACCTACTTTTAAAGAATAACAACTTGTTTAAAAATGTTTTACATTGCTATGGATTTTAGTTTATTGATAAAAGTTTAATCTTAATTTTCTTATATATATAACATTTAAATTGTAATGGATAATTAAGAAATAGATTAATAATTAGTCATCTATGATAATCACACTTGTAGTCATGCTAGTTAAGTTTTCTAGGTATACATAAATATAATTCAATTAGGTAGGTAATCTTCAAACACTTCAAAGACCTACAGAATATGGCATTTAAAATGTTTTAAAAATTTAGATTTTTCTGGACAGTGAGACATGTCTGCTCTTGGCAGCTCCGGATTTACTTCAGAGAGGAGGATGGGCATCGAAGACACTCTATATGGAGTTTATCTTCTTCTTGGCAAAAATAGACATTTGGGCAAGAAACTGTTCTTGCCTGTACTGCTTGATCGACTGGACATGCAGGACCCATAGGAAGGTGACCACTGAACTTTGCTTGGCAAAATGGTCTTTCAGGTTTCTGCTTCACAGAGGAAACTGCCAGACATTCTACAGGACACAGAGAGAAGTGACTGAGAGACTCTAAGCCTGTGGGCTGAAGACAGATGCCCCAACTTTACAGAGGAAATTTAGATGAATGTCCAGGCTGCCAGCTGTCTCTCTCTGTCTACTCTCTCAAGACTCCCAAAAGTTGCTTGCATCCTTCTCCAGTTTCTCAGGTAATAGTATATCCTTCTGAGGTCTTTGATGTAATTGAAGACTAGAAAGTTATAATTTCCTTAGTTATGATAATAGATAAGTTAGATATGAGACCTTAGACTCACAAATATAGGATAGGATATCTTCTTTAATTTTGCCAAATACAACTAGACTAGATATTATGAGTAGACTAGATATTGTAACTGTAATTCTTGCTTGATAATTGTTTTATTATATGTAATTTTACTATGTTAAAGTTAAAACTTTCCTTTTTGAAAAAAAAAAAAAAGAAAAAGGGAAAGTCCTGTGGATGATTGATTGATAAATAAAACACTGATTGGCCAGTAGCTAAGCAGGAAGTATAGGCAGGACAAAGAGAGAGGAGAAGTCTGGGAAATGGAAGGCTGGGGCAGAGAGACACTGCCAGCTGCCACAATGAGGAGCAGGATGTAAAGTACCAGTAAGCCACAAGCCACATGGCAAGATACAGATTAATATAAATGGGTTAATTTAAGATAGAAGAACTAGACAGCAAGAAGCCTAAGCCATTAGGCCAAACAGTTTAAGTAATATAAATCTCTGTGTGTTTACTTGAGGGACTCAAGTGGGAGAGATTTATCCTGACCATGGGCCAGGTAGGACCAGGAAAACTTCAGCTACAATATACCACATTTTCTATCTCTATTCAACTGTTGCTTGATATTTATTTTTCTCTTCCCCATTGGTTAAAGTGGATAATGTTACAATGAGCTTAGATGCACAAATGTCTCTTTAAAATATTGCTCAGAATTCATTAACATACATACAGAGATATCAGTATTAAGGCCATATTCTAGTTATATTTTAAATGTTTAGATACATTTTTACTGTTTTCTATAATCGTGGAACCACTTTAAATTCCCTGAAAGACAAGATAAGTGTTTCAATTCATCTGCATCCTCACTAACACTATTTTTTTTCCATAATAGCCATCTTGAGATTTAAAGGTGCTAACTTTTTCACCCTTTTTATTAATTAAACGTGTTTTGAACAACCCCACACATGTACACAATACATGCTGACTACTCTTTCCTCTGTACTATCTCTTTAACCTCCTCTCTACTAGCATCTTTGATCTCAATTTGCATTTTCTTAATGATTTGTAATATTCAGTGCATTACCTTGTGCTTATTGACTATTTATATACCTTCTTTTCAAAAAATATATGGGAGTGTATATTTTATGTATTTATGTATGCTTCTGCATGGTATGTGTGTGCATGCCTGTGTGTCTGTGGTCATGCATATGTCACAGTACACAACTGAAGGTCTGAGACAATTCCAGTCATCAGTTCCTGCTTTCACCTTGTTTGGGAGAGACTGTCTGCTGTTCATTGCTTTGTGAGCCAGTTAGCCTATTATTTTTTAAGCTTCTTTTGTCTCTGCTTCATATCTTCCTCCAGGAGTACTGAAATTATAGACATATGCTATAATTTATAAAAGTTCAGGGAATTCAAACTCTGATTCTCATGATGGCATCATAAACACTAATACCACCTGTTTCATCTCCTTATCTCCCATTTCTATATTTTCTATGCATAAAAGTTTGCTAAAAGCATCTGCCATTATTTGCTTTTTGTTCATTAATAGATTTTATATATTCAACACATTGTCTATTAAATATATAAGTAGTTTCTACTCTTCACTAAGATAACTTTTGAATACATTTGTAAATTTTTATGATGCACAGACTGTTTTGTTTAGCATGAGAACGTTAGACTATGTTTACAGTATTATATTTAATAAATCATTTCCCAAAAAGTGTGTTAAAGATTGCTCCTGTTTTATTCCAAGACCCTTTCTATTTTACATTTGCAGTTTGAATTCACTTTGATGTAATGTTTAGACATGATGTGATATAAAGTACAGTTTGTGAATTTATACAGTTTCCCATTGGCATTTGTTGAAGAGACTGTCCATTTCTCCTGTGTAGTAATTCAATTTAGTTACAATGATAAAAAACATACCTAATTCTTGATTACTATTATTTTATGGTACTTTTTGAATTAAAAAAATTGTGAGTTCTCCAAATTGTTTCATTAAAGATAATTTCCATCACTCATGGTCCAATGAGCTTGCTAATTTGGGGAGGTTTTTCCATTTTTGCAAAGAACATCTTTGTGTTTTTACAGATATTTCACTGAAACTTTAGTTTATGTTTGAATTTCCAATGTTCTTATCAGAATTGGGTTTTGGGCCCTTGGTTCCCATTGGTAGTGCTATTTTGAATGATTGCAAAAATTTTTGTACACGTGACTTAGCTAGCAGATACAAATCACTCAGGTTTGGGTCTTGAAAGTAGTTGGGTTCTTGTTCTTTCCTGGGATCTCTGCTTCATGGCTTATTACAACATGAGAGGCCTCTGCTGCACATTCTGCCAATCGAGGCTATGCCACACCAAGTAGCTCACAACAGCTTACCTTGTATGCCATGATGGACTGAGATCACAAGACACTATGAACCAAAAAAACTTTCCTGCTTTAAATGGGTTCTACCAGGAATTTTGTCACATATACGATCAATTTGGCCAAATTAATATCTCTGAGTATTCAACAAATCTAAGCGTTACTATTATCAAACCATTAGCATTCATTTATAGATTTCTTTGAGTTAGAAATGTTTTATACTTTGCAATGTAGTCTATTCATTTCTCAGGCTGACTTATTAAGTCATTGCTCTTTCTGAAGCTGATACAAATAGGATTATTTTGTTCATTCTCTTTTCTGTTTGAATGTTGTTAGATACTGATGTTTGTGTGATGATTTCATATTCACCAAATTTAGGGAACTTGCTGATTGATTTTAACTGTGTGTGTGTGTGTGTGTGTGTGTGTGTGTGTGTGTGTGTGTGTGTGCATGTTTGTGTTTCTGATAGGGTTTGTCAAATTATTAATTTAGTAGAAAAGGTTGTAATTGCTTTAGTGCTTGGATTTTGAAATCAGATTCTAGCAAATAAATTATTTTAAAATTACATGCTAGGCACTTGCTTTCTCTGTTTTATTTTCCTTTTAATTTTATTCCCATACACCCCTCCCCTATCTCCCCTATTTTCTTTTGGTGCTAGAACTCAAATCAATGTCTTTGTGTATGCTAGGCAGGTGCTTTACCATGCAGCTATATCCCAGTCTCTGGTCTTTTATTTGACAAAGTTTTGTACCTCATTGCAAATTATTTTTTTTATTATCAATAAATTGCAATCAGCCTAGAGTCTTTGATTCCTGTTATTCATTCCACTTCATATGGTAGTCTATTCTTAACACACACTTCATATTCTAGCCAAGTGAGACTATATTTAATACAATTAAATTCTTCATACCTGTGCTTCCCCAAGTACTATTCCCAATGTGATCCCTTAACACACTCTAATTCTTTACTGGATCCTATTCTGTAATAGCAGGAGTAGGGGTTATATTTAAAAGTCATATCTACTTTAACATTTTTTCTTTCTCTGTTTTTTCTTTAATTTAAGATCGATTTTTTGTACAATATATTCTGATTGCAGTTTCTCCTCCCCCATTCCTCCCAGCACCCACACTTCCAATCAGGATCCATATCCTTTTTTCCCTCATTAGAATACAGTGCATTTTAACTGGATATCAATGTGTAGAAGGCTGCAAATAGATCCATATCTGTCACTGTGCACAAAACGTAAGTCCAAATGGGTCAAAGACCTCAACATAAATCCAGCTACTCTGAAACTGATAGAAAAGAAAGTAGGAAGTAGTCTTGAATGCATTGGCACAGGAGATCACTTCCTAAATATAACACCAGTAGCACAGACACTGAGAGAAACAACCAATCAATGGGACCTCTTGAAACTGAGAAGCTTTTGTAGAGCAAAGGATGTGGTCAACAAGGCAAAGCAACAGCCTACAGAATGAGAAAAGATCTTCACCAACCCCACATCTGACAGAGGACTGATATCCAGAATATATATATATATATCAAGAAATTAGAGATCAAAATGCCCAACAGTCCAATTAAGAAATAGGTTATAGAACTAAACTGAGAATTCTCAACAGAGGAGGCTCAAATGGCTGAAAGACAAGCCTAAGTTCAAGCAGTGCTTTCATAATTAATAGTAATTCTCTGTGTTGTTATTTGTGAGCTGACAGTACAGAGAAAAACTCTTGTTACAAGACATTTAAGACATTTAAGGAATTGCTCAACATCCCTAATCATCAGGGAAATGCAAATCAAAATGACTCTGAGATACCACCTTACACCTCTAAGAATGGCTAAGATAAAAAACACTGAAGACAGCTTATGCTAGAAAGGATATGGAGCTAGGGGAACTCTCCTCCACTGATGGTGGGAATGCAAGCTTGTTCAACCACTTTGAAAATCAATATGGCGCTTTCTTAGAAAATTGGGAATCAATCTCCCCCAAGACCCAGCTACATCACTCTTGGGCATATACCAAGGAATGCTCAATCATACCACAAGGGCACTTGCTCAGCTATTTTCATATCAGCATTGTTTGTAATAGCCAGAACCTGGAAAACAACCTAAATGCCCTTCAACTGAAGAATGGATAAATAAAATGTGGTACATATACACAATGGAATACTACTCAGCAGAGAAAAACAATGACATAAGGTTTGCAGGCAAATGGATGGATCTAGAAAAAAACATCCTGAGTAAGGTAACCCAGACTCAGAAAGACAAACATGGTATGTACCCACTCATAGGAGGATACTAGATGCAAAACAAAGATGAATAGACTGCTACTCATAACCCCAGGGAGGCTATCTAGAAAAGAGGACCCCAAGAAAGACACAGGGATTGCCCAATGACAGAGAAATGGATGAGATCTATATGAACAACCTGGACGTGAGTGGGGGTAATGAAGGGCTGGATCAAAAACAGAGAGGGAGAACAAGGAATAAGAGACCATGATAAATGAAGACCACATGAGAATAGGAAGAAGCAAAGTGCTAGACATCCACAGAAATCCACAAAGGTATCTCCACAATAGACTACTGGCAATGGTCGAGAGACAGCATGAACTGACCTACTCTCGTGATAGGATGGCCAAACACCCTAATTGTCATGCTAGAAACCTCATCCAATGACTGAGGGAACCGGATGCAGAGATCCATTGCCAGGCCCCAGGTGGAGCTCCAGGATTCCAATTGGCGAGAAAGAAGAGGGTTTGTATGAGAGAGAATTGTTGAGAACAATACTGGAAAAAGCACACGGGCAAATAGCCAAATGAATGGAAACACATGAACTATGAACCAATAGCTGAGGAGTCCCCAACTGGATCGGGCTCTCTGGATAAGTGAGACAGTTGACTAGCTTGATCTGTTCGGGAGGCATCCAGGCAGTGGGACCAGGACCTGTCCTCAGTGCATGTGCGGGCTGCTTGGAACCTGGGGCTTATACAGGGACACTTGGCTCAGCCTGGGAGGAGGGTCTGTACCTGCCTGGACTGAATCTACCAGGGTGAACTCAATCTCCAGGGGAGTCTTTTCCCTGGAGGAGATGGAAATGGGGTGTGGGCTGGGGAGCAGGCGGGGGGGGGGGGAGAACAAGGGAATCTATGGCTGATACATAAAATTAAATTAAATTATAAAAAAAATACAATGCATTTGAGGAATAATAATAAAATAAAATAAAATGATGAATCAGAAGAGAACTAACAATCAAACAGAAGGAAAAGTCACAAAAAAGTTTAAGAATCACATATAGATGCAGAGACACACCATAAAAACAGAAAAGTGGAAGCCATGAAATATACACAAAGAACCTGTAAGGAAAAGAAAAACACATGCACCCTCCCCCCCCCCACACACACAAAATTACAAAGCATTATGTGACCAAAGAACCTCCAAAAGTACCCTTGAGTTTATTTTGTGTTGGCCATCTATTGCCAGACATGGGGCCTGCTCTTAAAAGTAGTTTGTATACCCAAAAAGACTCTGCTGGAAAAAGTGAATATTTCATTTGCAAGTGCTTATCAATTGGAGATGGTTTTGGGTTTAGGGATGGGGGCATGTGTCCACTCCTTTCAGCTCTAGAATCACATCTGGTACATATCCTTGCAGGATCTGTGCTTGCTGCCACAATCTCTGTGAGTTTATATATGTGTCAGTCCTGCTATGTTTAGAAGATCTTGTTTTCTGGCTATCCTCTATCCCTTCTGGTTCCTACACTCTTTCTGGTTCCTCTTCTGTAGAGTTTCCTTAACCCAGAGGGAAGGGATTTGATGGGAACATCCAATTTAGGGTTGAATTTTCTAAGGTATCTTACTCTCAGGGCTGGGTTCCAATGTCTCTTATTCTTTGAACATTGTTTGGCTATAGGTGCTATAGAATAATCCTTTTTTAGACTGTAAATATTTGTCACTGGAATTGGTTTAATAAAAAGCTGGCTGGCCATTAGCCAGGCAGGAAGTATAGGTGGGTCAATCAAACCAAGGATGTTGAGATGTAGAAGGGCAGAGTTAGAGGATTTGCCAGCAGAGACAGAGAGAAGCCAGAAGGGCATCCCATACTGAGAAAAGGTACCAAGCCATTTGGCAAAGCACAGATAACAATATGGGTTTATTTAAATGTAAGAGTTAGCTAGGAACAAGTCTGAGCTATTGACCAAACATTTAAAATTAATATTAAGACTCTGTGTAGTTATTCATTTACTGGTTGGTGGAAAAGAAATGTCTGCCTACATGTAGGTCTATGTCTTTGCTTCCATTTGCTACAAGTGTAAACTTCTCTGATCATAGCTGAGTGAGACACTGATCTATGAGTAGAGCAGAATGTAGTCAGAGGTAATTTTATTGCTGTGTTCCTTTAGCAGAACAGTAGTATTTGGTTTTCTTCTAAGCCCTTGGCATATCTAGTCTCAGGTTCTGGGCCACTCAACCATAGTTGGGAATGGGTTCCATCTCCTCGAGTGGGCCTTAAATCAAATCAGATATTGATTGGTTACACTCACAAGCTTTGGTTACTATCACATCAGAACATCTTGGAGGTAGCTCACCACTGTAGATCGAAAGGTTTTGTTTGTTTGTTTTTTGTTTATTCTGGATAAATAAACTTTAGTAGTATGCAGAGTACACTCTGGTACCATGAACACTAGTCTGTAAGGGTGAAAGCTCTAGACAGACACCAGGTTAATTTTTCCATTTTCAGTCAGTTGTCAGTTTATGGAAAGTAACCAATACCCTTGGCAATAGCCTGGGTTTTCTGGAGATGGAGGTACCAATGAAACTCAATTAGAAATAACCAATTCCCAATACTGAAAATTTCATTTGGTGATAAGAAATGTTCACTTGGGGCTCTGTTTACCTTGTTATTTGGTGATTTCATTTAGAACCCCATTCCTGTATGTATTTATTTTAGGACTATATTAGGTTTTCAATAAACCCCTCAAATGGTCCCTAGTTTTAGCTCTTCCCCATATCTTCTCATTTGCCCTCTTCTACCCTCCCCCTACATTTTATCCTCCCATTCCAGTACCCCCCCCGCCCTAGTTCATCTATAACTATCTTTCTATTTCCTCCTTCTTAGGGAGAACTGTCCTTCTCTGCATTCCATTACTCACTGTCTAACTTATGTGTTTATATGAATTGTACCCTGCTTGTCAAAGACTTAACATATAACATTCACAAATAAGGAAACACATACCATATTTGTCTTTCTGCATCTGGGTAAAATCACTCAGGTGATTTTCCCCCTTCATTCTATCTATTTAACTGCAACTCTTGTGATTTCCTTTTTTAACTGCTAAATAATATCCTCCTGTGTAAATGTACCACCTTTTAAAAAATTCATTCATCCACTGATGGAAATCTTGATTGTATCTAATTTCTGGTTATTATTAACAGAGCAGCAATGGGCATGGCTGACCAATTGTCTCTCTATTAGGATGAAGGGCTCTTTGGGTATGTGCACAAGAATGGTGTAGCTGGATCTTGAGGTAGATCGATTGCCAACTTCCACAGGAACCACCACACTGAAAACACCATCATTTTGTTTTCCAGAAACTGCTATTCTTATTCACATATTCAGAAAGGAATAGTGATGAAGTTTATCTAGTACAATAGTCTTAATCTCTTTGATGGAGATTAAAAACATTCTCTTGGTTCAATCCATTTGAGAAGAAGTGCTGGAGAGGCTTCTTGAAAAGATGTGTCGTTTCTTTCCAAAAGAAACACATTACAGTTGGTCTGAGATACATACCTACAATTTCAATATGATGGTGATTAAAACAGTAGGATTTAGTGTTTGATGACAGCATGAGTAACAAGGTAAAACCTTGTATCAACCAACCAAACAAAACTATTAAAAACTCACCAAAACAAATAAGTCATTTAATTACTTAATGTCTCTTCTTGCTTTGCAGTATTTTGAATCATAACTACTTCTAAAACAACTGCAGACAAAACATCTCTGTGAGGGAAATTATTTTTAATATACTGTCTCATTATATATCCATGGCTAGCCTTGAGATGCATTTTTTTCCTCATGGGACAGTGTGTAGGGATTGCAGACATGTATCATTATACCCAGTTCATGAGGGAATTTTCTAGGGAAGATTTAATTTTTTTTTTATTATGTATGTATGGGTGTTCTGACTGCATGTATGTCTGTATTCATGTGCATGCAGTGTATGCAGGAAGGGCATCAGATCCTCTGGAACTGGAATTATAAATGGTTGTTAGACTCCATGTGCATACTGTGAACCATAAGTGAGTCTTCTTCAAGAGCATTCAAGGCTTTAACCACTGAGCCAATTCTCTAGTTCAGAGAAGAGAAAAGACTTGCATGTTGAAGTTAGCTGAGTAGAAAGATTTTTAAACCTGTCATATATTAATGTGTTGATCCATTGAAATGAATGATCTTCTTTTTATTCTAAAGACTTGGATACCTGGAAGAATCTTTTGTAATTAAATTACTTTAATTCACACATTTAGTTACTTAGATTACATATTGTAACATCTTATATAGGATATAATTATTATTATCATTATTATTAATCACATATATTGATACAGTTATTGAAATCTGACTGTAATTCTCTCTCCCTTAAAAAGTTTTGTGATCGTCTAAATTTCAAATTTGAAACTCATCTTTCTGTATCTTATTCATACCTGGACATATTTGCATTAACATCTGTGTTCTTTGTCGCCTGCATATGTGTTTATGTACGCTTGCTTGTGGAAAGGTGCAGATGCCTATGTGTGTGCAGGGGGTACAAAGGAGTACAAGAGCTTGCAAGCAGGCTTTGTGCTCTACATTTCCTCTGCAATCACTGAGTCCCCTACAGAAGAGATATTGCCCACAATTGAATCAAGTTTCTTCCTCAACTTCTTTCCATTTTTGTTTATGGAAAAAAGCTCTTTATCTGAACCCAGCACTCAGATTCAGGCTAGTCTGGCTGGATGCATTACCCTGGAGCTCCCCTAATTCTGTCTCTAGAGTGTGGAGATGACAGGCAACAACATGCCTGACTGTATTCTAAATAGATTCTAGGACTCTATTCTCTGCTCCTCACATTTGTAGTACATCACTCATCTTCCCATATCTGTGGTCTTTTCTCTTAAATGACCAAGTTTTAGTTATAAAGCTATTTCTTTCAGTTCCTTATTTATAATTCTTTATTGTTCTTTTTACTATAAGAGGGAGATTGTCAACATCTCTTTTGTTGGCATTACTTATTCTTAGTCCTCTCTACTCCTTTTGTAGTTAATCTGAATTTACTAGTAAATAATTACTAAACACAATATGGCAAAAATGACTTGTACATGTCTCCTTTCTTCTATTCTGCTTGACACATAGTGGATATTTTGCATTCAAGAAATGCAATTAATAAACTGATCTACAAGAGAAGAGAGAATACTGGAATTGGTTGAAGAACAAGTATAGTCTTTGTCCACTGAATCAATACTCAAATTATTCTTTCATTAAATATACTAATGCTAGATACTGATGTGTACACAGTAGCATTGTATGTGTGGAAAATTGTCATAAATAAAGAGGGCCAAGTATACCATTCTAATGGAATTTATAATAAATCTATAAGTAAATATAAAGTAAAAGAAAACAATAAAGTGTTATGGAAGCAGTAATCATCACAAGGAACACAAGTAATGAATGAAAAATATCTTTATGATGCAGGAAAGGCACTACTGAAGGAGAGACATTGCACCTTGACTTAAACAATAAAGAGAACTAAGTTAATCAAAAACTAGCAAAAAGACATTTGTAATAAAGTAAAGAGGATGTGCAAATTCATGGAGAAAGAAATATTTTGTATTTCCTAGGATTTAAATTAAAGTTGGAACAAACTAGTATAGAGGAAGATAATCATGAGATGCATTTAAAGAAGGTACAGTGTAGGTCATATGGGACAGTGGAGATTATGGTTAGAAATTGAGAATTACCCCAAATGTACTGAGAAACCACTGAAAACTTCAAAAAGACTTGGCTACTGTGATCTGATGAAGCTTTTTTTGTTGTTGTCACTGTTATTGTTCAAATTGATGGTAACTTTTGCGGTGTATGGATTGACAAGAGAAGTGGATAAAGATAAATTCATTAGGTTTCTGAAGTAGCCTTGGAGACAGCAGACTCGGAGGAGGGAAAGACTTACATACATATTTCTGGAACAAATGCAGACTCTATTTTAAAGAAATGTACATAAGTATTATTATGTAATGCAGCATGGCTATACAATCACTCAGAGGATGCACTATATGTGCCACGATGAGCATCAGAGAGAGAGAGGTCACAGAAAGAATGGGAGAGCAACTGGTTCTTACAGTGGGGGAGACAGGAGAGTTTGTTTCCACAATCTAAGGAGCTGAAAACAGGCTTTGTGTTGTGTATTTCCTCTGAAATAGCTGGGTTCCCTACTGAAGAGATATTACTGAATATGATGACCTTCTACTTATTCTCGATTGTTTGTGGTTATGATTAAACTGCCTCCTGGCAGGAGGAAGGCCTTTCTGGGAAGGGCAATGAGAGGTTTTCAATTTCCCAGAAAATCCTGGCAGTCATTAGACTCTGCTAATAGTTGCTGATGAGTTAATTTCCCCCCCTAACAAACCAACCTCTAAGAGGTAAAAATAATCACCAGCAGGACTTTGTATGACAAAAACAGGTTCTCTGTACCAGTCTCAGAGGTCAGCAAGATATGTGTAATTTACTGTAGGCACTCAGGGTGAATTTGCTTGTCCTGGTCAGGAAGTTCAAGATGGTGAGCAGAATGATTTAAAAGCAGATGAAAAGCTATAGTTTTATCTCCATGTGGTACAAGTACACCCTGGCATAAAATTACTCTAGCCTTGTCATTTTACCATCAGGCTTTCTCCTGCACATGCTCACCTGGTAGCTAACATCTACATCTGAGATTAGTAGCAGAGTGGTATAACTCAATTCATCTCACCCACTTTACTGAGTCTGGCTTCTGCTAATTCATATTTTAGACTATTCAGTACCCAAGCCCTTTCACACTCTGCCACCCACACAGCCAACAAAAGTTTCTCCTTGGTTCTCAGGACCACATTAGTATGTCCTGGGTTGCTTAACGCTTTGATTTGTAAAATGGCCAACAACAACTGATTTCTGATATTCTTAGCCTAAGGGATGCTAAGAGCAATTTTGCTTAGAGGCTTCTTTAGAGGATATTCATCCAAATACTGAATTCATTACTTCTGTATATATCATTTTAGTTACTTTAGTTAGCTGCCCATGAAGGTCATCCCTAATCAATAATGCTCTATGTTCTTTATGGTTAAGAATAAAACCCAGTAATTCATCAGTAATTATTTATTTTCTTATATATGAAGGAGAGTTGAAACAAAGAGAATAAATACTATAAAAGAGCAGAGGGAAGGAGAAGGTATTTGATGTTATATGGTATGACTAAAATCCAGGTTTCCAGAGTACATGGATGCAGCCCATTTTCACTGAAAATCCCTGTATTGTTTATAATACCCCTGTATCTTCCCAGAGCATATATATAGCCAAGATTCCATAACTGCATTTGCAATCATGGTTTATGGTAATTATTCATTTACTGAAACATTTTTCTTTAATATAGTGTCACATATAATGAATGATAGAACCCTCAAATAAAAGCAAAACTACACCTTTAGATTTACCGCAGTTAGAAACTCTAGGTTAAGTAAGAAATAAAGAAAGAAATTAAAGACTTCCTACAATTCAATGAAAATGAATTTACAACATATCAAAACCGATGGGACACAAAGAAAGCTGTGCTAAGGGGAAAGTTAATAGCACTAAGTGAGTACATAAAGACATTGGAGAATTCTCATACCAGTGACTTAACAGCACACCTGAAAGATCTAGAGGAAAAAGCAGAGAACAAATTAAGAGGAGAGAATGGCAGGAAGTAATCAAACTCAGGGCTTAAAATAATAAAATAGACACAAAAAGAACAATACAACGAATCAATAAGCCCACCCACACCACCCCCAGACTCTCAGGTCTGCAAGATCCAAATTCAAAAGAGCCCAAACCTGAATCTGCTATGGACACAGAGGGTGCCACCCCTCACCCAAGACTCTCATTCAGATCTGCAGAAGGGCCCCCCTCAAGCAAGAGTCACTAGCCCAAACTGAGTCTGAATCATCAATTGACACAACACAGCTGAACAGGGACAAGGGATTCTAATCCCAGCCCACAGCAGAACTCCAGACAAGTACCTACCCCACGCCATGTGCCCAAGGTAGACTGAAGGCACCCAAAGGCATCAACAGGAGCCTGCCTGCATTTGACTCCTGGTTCAATGCTGAGCTCTGACTGGGATTCTTCTTGGACATCCCATTGATGCTCTGTGTTCTGTAGATTCTGTAACTTTGGGTCTGACACTCAGTTTCCTTCACATGTTCCAGCAGATCATAGATGGGGTGGATGTTGGGACAGGCCAAGTTATAACCCTGGTCTGGTCCTGGGCAGCTGTAGGGTTTGTCCACCTGATGAGAAAAGAGACAGCTCTCCCATGGTCACAATTTCAGTGCTGACTTATCTACACTAATGCTAACAGAGCTGGCTCTATTGTGCTGCCCTGGGGAAGTGCAGGGCCTGCTCCCCTGAATGTTGCAGTTAGTAGAAATCAGGGATGAGCATCTCTCCTACCTACCTCTGACATTGATGGACATGCATGTGGGGGAGGAGGGGCGAGCACGTCTACCCTGGTCCTGAAGCTACAAGACAGATAGGAAATGGGGACAGCTCTCTCATGGTCACAGTTTTCGGGTTGTTTCTCCCACTCCTACCCAACAGTGTTGGCTCAACTGTGCTTCCCTGGTGAGGTGCAGGGTCTTCTCTTCCAAATGTTGCAGCTGGCGAGGATCAGGGATGACTCTCTCACTCTTATGGCCACAGTGCCTGCTCTCCCACCTGCCTCTGGCATTGATGGACTTGGGGGACATCGTTCCCCTTCCAATGCTACCTCAAGAAAGATGAGAAGTGGAGACATCTCACCCATGCTCACAACTTTGGGACTGACTTACTCACACCTCCACTAACAGGGTTTGCTCTGTTGGGCCTTAGCAAGCTGCACAGCTTACTCTTCTCAATGTTGCAGCTGTTGAGGGTCAGGGATAGCCTTTCTATTCTTATGATCATAGTCCTGCTCTCTCACCGGGCCCTGGTGTTGATCGGTGGGGGAGTATCTTTCTCCAGCACATGTCACTATGTGGCAGATGAGGGGTGAGGCTAGATCACCCACACTCCCATCCTCAGAGATGGTTCAGCTGTGCTCTCCTCAACAGGGCCATCTATGCTGTGCTGCCCAAAGTGCACAGCTTGCTTTACCACATGCCAAGGGGTCAGCTCCCTCACCATCTTAGCTCACTCCATTCCTCTCATCTTGTCAGGCTTGCTTCTGTCCACAAGACCTAAACCATTCACTCTCTGTCTCTCTGTCTCTGTCTCTGTCTCTCTCTCCAATAAGATACCATACCATACCTCTGCTCACTCTAATAGTGACCTTCTAGCTGATGCTGCAAGGTACCAGGTGATCCCATGTTTTCTCTTCAGAGCCAGAGGTGGGCAACCGCAGGGCTGCATGTGTTTCCCTGTCTCACTCAGGTAGCTGTGATATAGGGCTGGGCCATGCTTCCTCATCACAATTACTCTTTGCAATGAACACTTGCAAGTAGAGATGTATGGAAAAAGGGTATACAATGTGATTTGTTGGGTCACAATGCAGCCTCCATAATGAGCCAAGATTTTTAATTCCTTCCCTTTTTTAAAAGAAAATTCTCATTTTATTTTCTTCGTTTTTTTTCTTTTGAATTTTGTTTTGTTTGGAGGGGTGCAGGGGTGGAGGAGAAGTTCAAGGAATGGGGATGAATGGGATCAAGATACACAATGTGAAAAACACATAGAATAAATAAATTTTATTTAAAAAGAAAATATAGACAATATAATATATGAAGAAAAACAACAATAACAACAAAACCCCCCAAACAAAGAATCAATCAAATAGTTTGTTCTTTAAAAAAATCAACAAGATAGACAAACCCTTATACAAATTAACTAAAAGGCAGAGAGAGAGAGAATATCCAAATTAACAAAATCAGAAACAAAAAGAGGAACATAACAGCAGACACTGAGGAAATACAGAGAATGATTGAGTCATACTTCAAAACTTCTACTCCATGAAATTAGAAAATTTAAAATAAATTGAAAATTTTCTTAATATGTAGCATATATTAAAAGTAAATTAAAACCAGATAAACAATTTAAATAGACCTATAACCTCTAAGAAAATAGAAGCCATCATAAAAATTCTCTCAACCAATATAAGCCCAGGGCCAGATGATTTCTATGCAGAATTTCAGAGAAGAGCTAATACCAATGCATCTCAAATTGTTCCACACAATAGAAACAGAAGGAACATTGCCTGATGTGGGATGTCTTTATATACCTTGTGAATATGTGTTGCTCTGATTGATTGATAAAGCATTTGGCCTATGGCAGGCCAGGATGGGGCCAATTGGGGAAATCCAAGGGAGATAGTGAAAGGAGAAAGGAGAGGCAGGAGAGATGCCATCCCACCATCCAGAGAATAGCATGTAATGGCACACAGAAAAAGCCATCAAACATGTGGTAACATAGATTAATAGAAATGGGCTGAGTTTATTTATAAAAGCTAGCTAGCAAAAAAAAAAAATGAGTCATAGGCCATAGACATATAGTTTGTAATTAATATATTAATTAAAATATTAATCCTCTGTGTGATTGTTTTATAAAAGGCTGTGGGACTGTGGGTGAGAGATTTGTCCCAACTACAGGCCAGGCAGGACATGGGAAAATTTCCAGCTACATTTGCCAAATTTTTTTTATGTGGCTACAGTTACCCTGATACCCAAACCACTCAAAAATACAACAAAGAAAGAGAATTACAGGCAAATTTCCCTCATGAACACTGATGCAAAAATACTCAATAAAATATTGGCAAACCAAAACCAAGAACACATAAAAAATCATTCAATATTATCAAGTAGGTTTCATCCCAGAGATGCAGAGATGGTTCAACATATGAAAATCTGTCAGTGTAATCCACCATAAAAACAAACTGAAAGAAAAAAATATGATCATCTCCTTAGATGCTGAAAAAGTGTCTGACAAAATCCAACACCCCTTCATGATAAAGGTCTTGGAGAGATCTGAAATACAAGGAACACACCTAAACATAATAAAAGCAATATACAGCAAGCCAACAGCCAATGTCAAATTAAATGCCTCAAAGTGATTCCACTAAAATCAAGAACAAGACAAGGCTGTCCACTCTCCCCATATTTATTTAATATAGTACTCAAAGTTCTAGCTAGAGTAATAAGAATACAAAAGTATAATCCTCATGACTTATTATTACATGCCATCCTTTCATACATATATCTTCATTAACACAGGTATGAAGTGTGTGGTGTGTAGAAGTCAGCAAAAGATGCCTTTTTTGTTCTATGTTTGAGCAAGTAAAAGGTATCTGCCAACTTTATAAGTCCATTTGGACTGTGTTAATGCAGATATATATGTTACCTTTAAAAGTCTGTGCATTTTCAGAAATAAAAAAGTACCAAACACCAATAAAGATAATTATCCCAGCTGACCCAGCCTCTCAGAATGCCTCTGTTTCAGTTTCCTCAAAATTCTGCATCAAGAACAACTTCAAAGCTGCTAGCTGAGATGGTTTAGCCTCACAAACTATGCAGCAAAAATTTCAGGTAAACTGTAAACTTCCCCATCACACAGAACCTAAGTGAAAAATAATACAGATAGCTTTCTCAGGACTTGACCATTATCCCAATTTTCTCAGGGTCTCCTAAAGATACTGTTGCCCCAGACAGCAGGAACTTTCAGATGAAATTCTAAACAGTCTTAGTAAATAAGAAACACAGAGTCAAATACAGAGGTAATAGTCAAAGAGATCAGAGAATTAGTGAAGAGCCACTGACTACCATTTAGCTTACCACCAAGCCATAGTTTCCCACATGAAAGAGCTTCTTCCTGCTTAACCTGTGTTTTTATTGCTTTCCTGTTATGGCTTCTCATTGGCTCTAAGTCCAGCCACATAACTTCCTCCTCACTGCCCGTCTATACAGACCTCCAGGTCTCTATGGCTAGTACTGGGATTAAAGGCTTATGTCACTATGCTTGGCTGTGTCCTTGAACATACGGAGAGTCTGCCTGCCATGTGATCGGAATAAGGGTGTGGGCTACCATCACCTGACTTCTGATCCCGACTTGATATGACCTCTGATCTCCAGGCAAACTTTATTTATTAACATACAAATAAAATCACATTTCAGCACAATTAAAATAACACCACAGGAACTAATTTTAAGAATATGATACCCACATTCTGAAGAGGTGGTGTATGGGTGGTTTTTGGTCATTTCGTGGTTTATGGATGCTTGCCATCATTTAGTGGGTTGGTTAGAAGTTGTTATTGGTAATGAGCAGAAAAGAAAGCTGAAAACAAGATTAGATTCAGGGATTTCTTTCTGTTAGGAAAAAGGGGGAATATAGTATAGAAATGATGGGATAAAAGTCTGGATTGTTTGTTACAAGAAAGCATCAGCAAAGGTCAGTTTGGAGAAGTTTGGTGAGGCAAGTGGTGGGGAGAAGAAGTTGCTGTGAAGATATTCTCTTCTAGGGAAGAACATTCATGGTTCTAAGAGGCAGACATTTATCAGAATGTGATTGCTCCAAATCACAGAGGAGGCACAAAAAAGAAAAAAAAATTCTGCAGGGAACCATGACCACTCCTAACAGCAACTTTGAAATGTACAGAAGGATGATGGTACCCCACAACAATGATTCCACATGGACAATAATAATACCACTAAGCTGACAAACATCACCCAAAGATCAGCTTTGAACTGCAAAGTACTCAGGACAATTTTGAGATGGCTAGCTGAGATGATCCAGCCTCACAGACTACCCAAACAAGGACTTGAGACAAGCCCTGCAGTTCCCCATTATGCAGAGGCTGGACAAATGATTCAGCTAACTCTGCTAGGACATGACAATTAATCCAATTTTTTTTTTCAGGATCCCCTAAAGATGCCTTTGCCTTCAGACAGCAAGAAGTAATTTTAAGAACATGACACCCACATTCCCAAGAGATGGGGTGGATGTTTTTTGGTTGTTTAATGAGTTATGGATAGTCATTGTTTATGATGGTTGCTTACAAGTTATTAATTGTTAATGGTTAAAAAAAAGCTAAACAAAGGAGATTAGATTCAGGGTTCTTGTTTAAAATGAAAAAGAAAAAAAGAGGATATAGACAAGAGGTAGATTGTTGATTCTACTCTGAAAAGAAAAAAGGGAAGATATGGAAATAATAATATAAATGGTAGATTTTTTTAAAAAATGGAAGCTATAGAAATGATAAGATAAAAGGTAGACTTTTGAATGTACTCAGAAAAAAAAGAGAATATGGATACAATAAGGAAAAAGGTAAATTATTGAATCTACTTTTAAAAAGGAACTATTTGTTTTAATTAGGAAAAGAAATGAAATTTTTTTTTCTGATTTTGTCAAATGTTAGCATACTGGACATTGTTAAAGTATATAATGGAGTTTCTTGTCTGAATCTGTCCAATGTGAATGGACTAGACATTGTTAATGTAATTCTTGACATTATATATTATATGTATTTATTGTACATAGTGTTTCTCATATTTCTTATAACTTTTTTTATTTTAAACAAAAACAGGGAAAATGTGGTTGATATATTGTGCACCCCAATAAACTTATCTGGGGGTCAGAGAACAGAACAGCCACTATATTAAACATAGGTTTAGGCAATGGTAGCACATGCCTTTAATCCTAGTATTCAGGATGCAGAGATCCATCTGGATGTCTGTGAGTTCAATGTGACACTGGAAAGAGTCAGGCATGGTGACACACACCTTTAATACCAGGAAGTGATGGCAGGAAGCAGAAAGGTATATATGGCATGAGGACCAGGAACTAGAGACTTTTTTAAAGCTTTTAGCATTTAGCAGCAGTTCAGCTGAGATCCATTCAAATGAGGACTAAGAGGCTTTCAGTCTGAGGAAACAAAATCGGCTGAGGAGTTGGTGAGGTGAAGTTAGCTGTGGCTTGTTCTGCTTCTCTGATATTTCAGAATTCACCCCAATACCTGACTCCTGAGGTGTTTTTTTTTATAATAAGACCTTTTATGATTCATGCTACAATTTTTTGAGTATACTTTTGAACTTAAAAACACTTATTAGTCATTTATTTTACATTGGTATGGATTTTTGTATATGGACTGTATAACCAAACCTCTATCCATGCCATGTGAAAGGAAGGCATGTAATAATAAGTCATGAGGACTCTCCTTTTGTTGTCTTATTTAAGATTTTTTTGTGCTGTGTATATGTTTCTACTCTTGTTAAAGGTATTGTAACTATGCAGCTCATTTGAAATAGTAATGTGTAATTAAGAAATATAGGTTAGTGGCTAGTCATCTATAATAGTGAAACTTGTAGTCATGTTGGATATGTTTTCAAAGTTAAACAGAGATATAGTTCACATAGATAAGTGGTCTTCATACACTTCACAGGCCTACAGAATATGGCATTTAAGATGTTTTAATAATCTAAGGATTTTCCTGACAGTGAGACATGGCTGCTACTAGCAGCACAATTTACTTCAAAAAACGATGATGGGCATTGAAGAACCTCCATATGGAGTTTTCTTTCATTGTGGCAAAGATAGCCACTGTGCAACATACTGTCCTTGCCTTGACTTCTGTTGGTATGTTATCCAAATTGGGTGAGCAGGACACAAAAAGAGGAGACTGTCAAACTTTGCCAAGACAAGGTAGGACAGTCCTTCAAAATTTCTGCTTCAGAGAAAAGGATGTCAGATATTCTAGATGGATGGCCCAATTTTACAGAGGAAACTTGGGTGACTGTCCAGGAAGCCAGATGTCTCTGTCATTTCTATAGTTTTGGAAGTTGCTTGCACTGTACTTCCTCTTTATTCAGGTAATATTATATCCTTCTCAAGTCTCTCTGATGGAGTTGAAGTTGCAATAGTTATAGCTGCAGTTTTCCTTGTTACCAAATTCAGAAAAGAAAGTCACATATAAAGTGTATAAGGTAAAGAGTAACAAAAGCTTAAATTGTTTCTCTAAGAAAATGTTTTGAGGTATAAAAATATAGCTTTAGGAATGGTAATACAAGTGATGATAGAAAATGGTTTCTATATAAAACTTTAAATTCATCAAGATATATAGTAGAGTATTTTCTCTGACTATGCCAAATACAAATGGCCTAGACATTATGAATGCAATTCTTTCCTGATGATTGTTCTTATTGTACATAATTTTACTATTTTAGAGTTAAAAATCTTTCCTATTTATTTAGACAGAAAGGAAAAAATGTTGTGGGATATTTATATACTGGGTGAAAATGTATTGCTATGGTTGATGTAATAACAGAACTTCCAGAGACAGAGAAGACTCTGAAAAGAAAGGCAGAGTCATCAGCATAAGCCATATGGAGAGCTGAGGTAATAAGCAATGCCACAGATGTAGATTAAAATAAATAGGTTAATTTAAGTTATGAGAGGTACTGGGACAAGCCTAAGTTCAAGCAGTGCTTTTATAATTAATAGTAATTCTCTGTGTTGTCATTTGGGAGCTGAAAGTACAGAGAAAAACTTTTGTTACAAGACAGACATATTCAGTCTTTTCCAGGGAAAAAAACCCTAGGTGGTCATTTAATCCAAAATAATTATCTCTAAATACATATACATATAAGCAGCACTTAATGGACTCCTGTGTCTCTGTGTGTCTGTGCATGTGTTTGTGTATATGTGTGTTTGTGTGTCTCTGTGTGTGTGAGTTTAACAAATAATTATTAAGAAGATGTCATAAATTTTTGAGGAAATGAGGTAAACACAGGAGGAATTAGACAGAAAAATGAGGGGGCTAAAATGATATAAATATAGTTTCATGTATGAAATTCTCAAGAAAAAAAAATGAATGGAAAACAAACAAAAAATTTAAGTGACCACAGATTTTCCTGATTCCATCCAGAAAAAATACTCAGCTTTCCACATTGTGTCTATCATACATGGGAAATGGAACTCATACATTTGTTCATCACTTAAAGATATCTATTCTACTCAACATCTTAAACCAGCACCAAAATATCACAGGTCAACATTTTATAAATAAGCAAAACAAGACAAAATTTTACACAATATCTTCAAGAAGACTGTGTTGGACATAATAAGTGCTCATTTAGATATGCAGACTCCTCCCTTTTAAAGGTACAGAGAAGACTTCTCAACATACCCTAATGTGGGCTGAAGCATCTCATTAGTTTGGAAAGGTGAGCTGTGAATAGGCTAGACACTGATGCGGAGACACAGAAATCTCATGGAGGAGCTTCATGTTTTCTCTCCCACTTACAAAAATGACAATGGGGGCTTCCTACAGCAATGACAAAGCCTTGAGATTTAGCCGACTAAGACTACAGATCACACCTTATGAAGAGGTTACCCTGGAGATCACTGGACCTTTTATGGCTTTTGGCAGGACTGTTGATATACCATAATTTACTTATCCCAGAATAAGTTTTGCCTGTTTTAACTGACATCAACTAATTTGTTTTTGTTTTTTCCTTTCTACTTTATAGAAGTTACCCGTTTGCTTTATATATTAGGATAATTCAAACTGTCTCTGAACTTAATATTTTCTTCAAATGTGAAAGAGCTAATTAATGACCCCTAATTGTAGAGGCTGCAAGATTTAACTGAGAAAATATGTATTTAACATCATAAAAGCATAGTAAGCACTTTGGCTTACATTTTTTTATTTTTTCAGCTCCATTCTCTGTTTAAATTATTCATTTCTTTCTTACATATTTTATTCTTTGTCAGTGGTCACTATTTCAGGCTCAGGGTCCAGGTGTACACAAAGACATATTAGTGGTCATGATGAAACTGTGTCTTAGGCTGGGTGTGGTATGAGTGTCATAGAGTATTATAGAGAAACAGACATAGCTCATGTGTTTCCAGTAATTGAAAGGTGGAGATTTAAAGACCATGGGAGGGAAATAGCAAAACTCATTATTGTCTTGTGAAATATGAAATATACTTTTTATATACTTTATAAAAAGTAATAATAACTACTTAAATTTATGGCTAGTAGGACAACAGAGATCAAGTGTATCCATATGTCTATATGACAATTAGGCCATTAGTGTATTACCCCTGGATATAAATCACAATGTTCTTTATAACTTTATAAATATCCTTAATGGCTATGCCAATGGTATGCTGGCCAGTGGAGGAGAGAGGACTCATCTTTTTCACTTCTCTGTTCCATGATCATAAGATTCTTGAAACAAATATAATGAGGTGGTATTGAATCAAGAATAGTTAATAAATGGCAGATTTTAGGAGGCAGGGAGTTTAAATTAAATCATTCTATCTTTCTCTGGAGGAGAGACTCAGGAAGTAAATCATGCATATATGTGTAAATGAATAGGGAAGCTAGATGTTGACAATGGGAAGTGTCTTCATCAATTGCCTTCCAATTTACTTTTTTGAGATATAGTCATTCACTGGATCTGAAGCTCACTAATGTGGCAAAATTAATTGGCCATCAAGTCCTATGATTCCATTTATCTTTGTCTTCCCAGCCCTGGCAGTATAGAGGCACACTCTTGCACTTGGCTTTTTACTTGGGTGTGGAATATCCCAACTCAGGATTTCATGCCTGCATGGCAGTCACATTACTGGCTGAGCTATCTCTACATCAATGATCTTTCCAAATAAAGGAAATGTTTCATTCAGGTTGTTTATCCTTGCTCCCATAAAATTACTTTAATTATGGTTTTAATTAAACTGTCCATTTTCCTTCCTATATTCTTACCATTCAACCTGGATTAAGTGACCTGAGTTATAATGGAGCATAAAATGAGAGAGAAATTGAGAAGATCGACCAGGTTCTCAACTGAACAAACATTCCCCTAAGGGATTATAGGGAGGATTTGGTCTAGATGTTTCCTAAATTTCACTCTCAATGGTGATTACTTAGTGTGACATTCAGACTCTATCACCATCATAATTTTAACACATAAAGTACTATTTTATGGGACGTTGAACTTGAAAGCATAGCATATGATAACAGTGATGAGAATATTGGCATCTGTAGCTCCTTATTAGCTGCTAACCATATGGTAAACACATGGCAGGGTATTAACTCCTACCACTTAAGTCACAGTGATTTTCAAAGTAGGTGATGGTACTAAATTCACTTTAAAATGAAGAAACTGGGGTTCAAAGAGGTTAAATAACTTGTGTGTAGTGACAGAATTTTGTAAGTCACTCAGGAGGCCTACATCAATTGTAGAAGCACAGTTTAATTGAAAGACTTTTCGGTTTGCCAAAAACAATGACCTATATCATTGTCTCTTTCTACCATAACAGAATCTCCATGAGACTCTAATGAGGGACATTGATGAAAACTATTCACATCACTTTGAGACTTCATGGACAATTCAGATTGACATATCTTTAAGTTAATATAATCTTTTCTTCCTGAAGTTCTCAAATCTCTTGTAACCTTAATAGTATCATATTTTTATCTCATCTATTTTAGCTGAGCAAATTCAAGTATAAGGAAGTCAAACATCCTATCTATGATCTAATTCATTTCTGTGCAACCAAAAGTTAAAATCTAGCAATTTAATCTAGTGTATATTAAATGGATGCTTTAGGAAAATTAATTATTATATTCATTCTTATTTACCTATTTGTAAATAAGGCAGAGTAATGCCCATGATGTCATAATTTTTTTAATGACTAAGAAAAATATTATAAAATTTGCATCAACAAAGTCATGGGGAAGCTGGTAGAAAAGTGTTGGAGATTTTTCTGTTAGTTTTATTGTCAACTGTGTGTGTGTGTGTGTGTGTGTGTGTGTGTGTGTGTGTGTGTGTGTGTATGCACATGCATATATATCAAAGTCAGGTGTCTGCATTAGTCACTCTGCATCAAAGATTTTGAGATACAGTCTATCCTCCTGCTGAACCTAAGGCTTCCTGATTTGGCTAGATTGGCTGACCAGGAAACCACAGTGATTTCTTTGTATCTGCCTCCAGAATTTGGGGATTACAGGCATGCACTGCCATCCATATTTGAGTATTCTATCCACCATTTCTGAACTCTAAGATCTCTAAAATATAAATATATATCTAAAATCATTACACATGATTAATTATGTCAGAAGTATGAAGAACTTGTAAGTTCTTTAAAAATAGAGAATCAGGAGGTGATATAATGAAACTATTATACTTTGACTTAAGGGAAATATGATGGGAGATTTTTGTAAGAGGCTCACTCATCAGAGTTATCCCTGTCTTATATCATCTTGGAACTACTTTATAACCCTGTAAGTTGTAGAGAACTGATGGTAATATTAAGACTCTTGTTCGTAGTGTGGGAGGCTTCAGAATACTCTTCCATATGAAAGAATTGTTGAGCTGAACATAACTAGGAAAGATCAGAAGGAAAAAAAAAGTGTTCTGCCCTCCCAATAGTTCATAAAAGCAAATATATATATATTTACAAGGCTTGTATGCTTTTCTGAATGCCAGAATAAAGCTTAATCGCTGAATGCAGCCTTAGACCTCTCAGCTTTAAGATGTAACCAGAGAGATCAAGATGAACAATGTTTAGTAACTATCCTTTACCTTCAGGGAAAAAAAAATTAGTAATTAACCTTTGTCTTCTTGAAAATGTTTTCATAACTAGATTTTATCCTCTTGAACAAATTTACTAATCAACTTTAGCTTTACAAATAAGCTTCACTAACTAGTCTTTTCCTTTATGAACAAATTCTGCCAATTAGACTTTATCTACATGAACAAATTTTGCTAACTAGCTATTAACTGCCTGCACAAGATCTACTAAATGCCTTTTCTCTTATGTATAAGCTTTGCTCACTAGTTATTATTTCATGAACATGTTTCACTAGCCACCCATTGTGTACAATTTGCCTCTCTCTACTGTGTCTCTTTTGTTCAGAAATTGGTCTAGCTTCAAACTCCTAAAGTAAAAATTTAAATTATTTTATTAAATGGCAAGTATCTTCACATTGTTGACAGTGAACAGATTTCCTTCAATTTGAAACTTGGCTTATAACCCCATAGGAAGGTTGATTTGACTATAAATGTGAGAAATTCTGAGTTTTCCTTTAACTGAGTTACAGTTCCTTTATTAATGAGCTAAATAAAATATATAGCATGAATATTTTATATTTGTGTGAGTCACATTTTTTAAAAGTCAAAAAAGAGGCTTCACCCAGCAACTGGTTTGAGCAGATGCAGAGTCCCACAGCCAAGCATTAGGCCAAGATAAGGGAATACCACAGAAGAGTGGGAGGAAGGATTGTAGGAGACAGAGGAGTCAACGACACCACAAGAAAACAGCTCACATAATCAACTATCCAGGGCTCAAAGGGCTCACACAGATGGAAGCAACAATCACAGGGCCTGTATGGGTTTGACCTGGGTCCTCTGCATATATGTTATTGTTGTGTGTCTTGGTGTTCTTGTGGGACTTCTGACAGTGGGAGTGGGAAATGTCTCAGACTCTTCTGCCCACTTTGGGGCTTTTTTTCCTCCTGCTCGGCTACCTCATCCAACGTTGATATGAGAATACGAGCTTAGACTATTGTAACTGGTTTTGCCATATTTGCTATATTTGCCGTATTTGATTTTCTTGGAAGGCCTGCATTTTCTGAAGGGAAATAGTGGAGGAGTGGGTCTGGAGGGAGGGACTGGGAGGAGAGGTGGGAGGAGAAACTGCAATCAGAATGTAATATATGAGAGAACATTAAATTTAAAAAAAAAGAAAAAGAAGTCTAAATCGTAGAGTTAAAAAAAATTCCATTTTTTATTTTACCAAAACCTTAAGTAATCATTTTATTGACTATATTGTTGGTTTTCTCTTCAACAAAATGGTGAAGAAAATCTATACCTGTGTCAATATATAATAGTTCTGAGTCTAATGAAAATGATATCACAGTAATTTAAACTAGATTTCCTTCGAGTGTCAGGGTTTGTAAGCATTCTACTTGGTGAGTAGAAGTGGACTATCATTTATTAGTGAGGAAAACTACAACAGATTGGTTACTGTCTATTTGAGTATCCTCTCTGGGTCACTATATTCTCCCATAAAGATCAGAACATGCTGGCCTAGAACAAGAGGAAACTGGGAGCAATGTGATTGTGTGTTACCAACAAGATAATAAGTTCAATAAAGCATCCATTAGTGCATGGCCTGCAAGGCAAGTAGGTTTCCTTTGTAAATAATCCCTGACAGCCCCCAGTGCAACTGTTCCCTTCTGCACTGCTCTGGCCCACAGCAAGCTCTGATGGAAGAGCCAATTATGAGGGGACAGGAACTAAGATGCTGAACTCAGAGCTCACACATGTAATTTTCAAGTTTAAAAAAAGCTTACCTTATCTTCCATTTCTCTTCAACTTAACAGCTTGGAGCTGCTAAATTTAGTGAGACAACTTTCTAAGAGAACTGAACTCTTTGAGCCAGAAGAAACTTGAAAAAATTCATGATAGCCAGCCTCTCTCACCTGTATCCTATGCCTTTGTTTGAGGTGGTGTTCTAATTGGATGTGTTTTATATAATTCCTTTGAATAAATATGGTATAGTTTAGATTCAAATGAAGTTACTGTGACACAAAAAAATTAGACCCTAAGCCCAAGGAAGTATTATGCAGGATCACAATTAGATTGCTAATTATCAGTCATAGAAAGAGAAACATCTTCCAATGAACTTTTTCTATTGAAAACTGACATAATCTGCTATTGTAGTTCTATTCATCCAAAACCAGTCAACTTTCACCAGCATTAATGTTGTTATATATTGTGTACCCTAGTAAACTTTGCCTAAAGATCAGAGGACAGAACAAGCCACTAAATTAAGCACAAAGGCCAGACAGTGGTGGCACACACCTTTAATCCCATCACTCCTGAGAGAGAGATTCAGATGAGACTGACTCAGTCGAGGAGAGAAACAGAGCCAGACAGTGGTGGCACACACCTTTAATCCCAGCAATTGAGATTTTAAGCCTTTTCTTGGGAAGCATACACACCTTTAATCCCAAGAAGTAATATTGCAGGGTAGAGAAAGGTGTATGAGACATGAGGAGACAAGAACTAAAGGCTTTTCCTCAGAAGCATTCCTTTCAATCAGAGGGTTTTCCACTGGAGCCGTTCGAGTGAGGACTCAGGATGTCAGTCAGAGATTTCTTGGAGTTGGCAAGGTGAGATGTGGCAGTGGCTTGTTCCTTTGTCTCTCTAATCATTCAGTATTTACCCCAATATCTGGTACCGTTTTATTATTATTATTATTATTATTATTATTATTATTATTATTATTATTATTACTATTATACGACCACTTAGATTTCATCCAACACATTGAAATCATGAAAAGGGAGAGACAGAGAAGGGATTAGAAAAAGGAAGAGATTTAATTTTTTAAAAAGGAATAATATTAATCCAACACTTTCCCCAAAAAACTAACTTTGAGTAACTACTAGAAAAATTACTCTGAGAAGTGATAATTCCTTCTAGAAATAGTCCCCCAATTAAAACAGAAGCCTCCTCCAGGTAGCTATGTCTTTTAAGATCAAGTCAAGAACATGAAATGATTTTTGTTGTTGGTTTCAGCAATGTACTCCCAGTATGATAAGACAAAGGCATTCTCTGCCAGTGTCATCAGGAGAGGGATATTTACTGCCTCTTGCTGTGGGAAGAGACCTAAGCTCTATAGAACTCACCAAATACTAAATGGCTTACTGAAAATCCTTGTAGGTCTGCCTCCTGGATGCTAATTTATCAACTCTGAATTACCCTTTATATTACTTGACTTTGTGCATAAACCAAACTGCTATGTGGAATGAAAAATCAAGCTGCATTTAGGGAGCATTTTTACAGTACAGTTAAAGAGTTGCTATATATCTATTTCAAGGAAATATTCAAAAGACCCAGAGGAAAGAGTGGAAGGTTAAAGTTGAGAGAAAGAATTTATCCCTGTGTTCACCATGCTCCGTTTTGAAATTCTCAAGTCAAAAGACTGGAAAGGTGGGTAAGGCTCAAGAGTAGAATCAGAAGTATAATCTTCATCCTCATTATCACTATCATCTTCTTCACCTCTACAAAACCACATTTTCCTCAGTGTTCTTGTCTTTGTTAATGGCATTATTATTTTAATTAACATCCTGAACAATATTAAACACAAAGCCAGACCTTCTGTATTGCATTTGCCTCAGCGTTGTGAATTTTCTCCTAATGCCCTTCTTTTGTATGTCAAAACTATATTCCTAGTACCCACATTGATCCCAAATTTTAAATAATTTTCTTGTACCCTGAAAGACAGGTTTTTATAATAGGGCTGGTACATGAATAATGACATTTAAATTATGTTCACCTGTTCTCCTGGCTAAAGCCAAAATCCTTGATGAACATTCCAATCTGCTCCTTTCTACTATGGAGTGTCCCTAATCACTCCAGACAAAACCACCTCTGTTTACCTCTACTCTTTAGTATTCAAATTTTCACTATATATGCAAGCCTTCCAAAGATCTTGTAAAATTACTGATGCTGATGCAGTAGCAGTGGAGTCAATTTGCACTTTTTGAAATCTGCCAGTTAGTGCTCATGATGCTGATGCATGGACCATACTTCCAGCAATATGCTCTACAGAAGTTCAGTTGTAGAGTGTTCATGGATATTTACTGATTCCAAAAGTTGTGTGGGAAGAATAAAGGTTGACTTAATTGAAATAGTTAAATAAATGAGCTGAATGATCATATATATATATATATATATATATATATATATATATATATAAGCTATTCTGTAATAATTATTTCTTATTATAGATAAGCCACCATTGATTATGCTTTTCCCTGAATATAAGCTTAATACATACAGGAAATAATATTGCATAATTTCATATCTCTGAAAATATCTTATAAAGAAATTCTACATATGAGGAACCTGGATAGTTTTATTGAATGAATAAAATATGAGGTTAGATGGGTAAGGGTTTTGCTGGTGATAAAGCTGATAAAGTCTGAGAGATGATTCTGATACCTCTCCTCAACACTATGATCTATTTTCTGAAAAAAGCTTCAGATTTTTTCTGAAATGAGAGACACTATTAAAACAACTCTCAAGTACCAAAGTAGCAGAGAGAGAAAAATGATACATTAAAATTAAAGAAAAAAGATATGATTAAGTTCTAAGTGTTCTGGCATCTGTTACTAACAGTTCTTACTTCCTGTATGATTAGCACAGCATTACTTAACCTCTCAGGACCGTCTTTCCTCATCTGCTAAATGATGAGCTTGGACTACATTAGATTTCATCCAGCTCAAACCATCAGTGAGTCTGCAATGCCTCTTGTTGTGGGGACAGGAAGGAAAGGAAGATAGTCAGGGCAGAGTGCAGTGCAGTTCTCCACTCAGTCTCTTTCATTCTCAAGAGAGGTAAAAAGGGCATCCTGTGCTCTGGGCACCAAGGCAGCTGCAATTGCTATGCTCTTTTTGGACTTAATCTGTCACAGCTGCCTGTAAACTGCAACTGAGTGGTGGGTGATGGGGCTGCTTGAATGAGCTCCATCAGTGATCAATTTACTATCCTCTAGCTATTCAAGATTGCACCTCATTTACTCAAAGAATGAACTGTTGCAAGACAAAATCTCTGCTGACATGACTGAAGTAGGTCATGCTTCCACTGTTACTCAAGAAGCAGGTATTGTTGAGTTCCCAGTCCTCGGAAGGGCTGCAATAAAGGAGAGGGTGTGGTTAAGCCATGGTATTTGGGGCTGGGGAAATAATTTAACCCTACCCATTGGGCTTTATTGGGATACAGACTCTAGATACAGAGCAAAGTAAGGCATTTGATTCATAGTCAAATGTAGTCGGATTTTTCTTTGGGCTGCCAGCTCACACAAAATGACACAGAGACTTATTATTAATTATGAAAGCTTGGCCTTAGCTTAGGCTGGTCCACTAGCTCTTATAATTTAAATTATCTTGCTATTATTAATCTACATTTTGCCTTATGGCTTTTGACCTTTCTTCTGTTCTGAATGTCTGACTCCCTTCAGGTTTTGTTGGAGTCTCCCTCTGTCTTGATTGTCTCCTCCCGCTTCCTCTGTCTGTGCTCAGAAGTCCTGCATATACCTCCTGCCTTGCTATTGGGCATTCAGCTTTTTATTACACCAAACACAGCAATACATTTTCACACAATGTACAAATATCCCACAGCAGTCAAATGATTCCTAAACATAATTACTAAATGCTATCATATAATCCATAAACTGAAGAAGTGATTGATAGTCATTTATTATCATTAAGGCATATGATAGTGATAGAGTATTCAATGCAGTGCTATGTGTACACAAAGTATTTATTGAATAGGTGAATGTACTTATTCAACAAATATTTACTAGGAACTTTGCATGCACATACCTTAGTTCACTATCATTTCTCAACAAACCATCCTCAAACTCATGTTTTAACCATCTTATTCTCCTCCTCATTTGTAGGTTTAATGGATTCACTAGGTTGTTTTCCTGTTAACTGAATACAATCATTGAGATGCTTGCCAAGCCTGGACTGTCTGAGATCACTTCCTTGGTGCTGCCTGCTAACATTGTGAGAGCTGAACTAGGGTTGTCAACCAAATTGTCTCAGTTCTGCGGGATATGGTCACGTGAGAGCTGAGCTCCTGAAAATATAATGTAGAGGAAGAAAGTATGAGTTTTCAGTAATGTTAATCTTTAACTTCAAAGTCCATAGGACACTTCTGCTATGCCTTATGGGTAAACTTCAACAGAGTCATAACCCTGACTGACGAGGAGAAAGAAAATGGTGTGGACACACTATAATGAGGGGGAAGTTGGTTTGAGAATCTGCAGAGGCTTGATCAAATTTTTTACTAATCTGGGATATTTGATTTAATTTATAGAACATACTAAAATTAAATACACAAAGACATGCAGTCACTAGCACGGTTAAATTAAAAAAAATGACAGTAACAAATATTGATGAATTTGTGAAGCAATTGGAAGTTTCATACATGCTGATGAGAATGCAAAATGGCACAATATCCTTAGAAAACTGCTTGACAGGTACTTAGAAATTCAAATGAAAAAGACAAATAATCTATAGTGACACAAAGTAAACCAGTGGCTGCATGGTGCCATGGGGGATGGAGGATAGGGTGATTGACAAGAAAGGGCACAACAGAAGCTTCTAAAATGAGGAAAATATTTCTTGCCTTGATTATGATGACTGTGCTGATAGTTACATAGATGTATCAGTTTTTTAAGAATTATTAAGTTGCACACCATTAGTGGTGTCCTTTCCTGCTTGTAAATTATAGCCCAATAAAACTGACAAAAAATAAAACTCCAGATGTACACTTTTGGATGCCCAGAGTTTTCAATGTCACCCATGGGTATGGGTAAGTGGCGGTCACATTTCTCATGAGTCAGTCCACATATCACCTGGCTTTATTAAATTCACTAGGTATTTTACTGTTTCTATTAGCAGACCCAGCCCCTACCATTGTTTCATACTGATTTATACATAATGTGTTTAACTTTATTTCTCTAAAGCAGGAGTAGCATAGCAAACACATTTCTGCAAGGTTTGAGGCATGGCAGGTTGTTTATAAGTACATCCTAGTTTAAACTATGATTAAACTCTGAACACTGAACTGGGCATTGCTTTGCTGAGTTTCCTTTCCTAGAGTACCACAGAGAGGACACTGACCGAAACTTACCAAAACACTCCAGCTTTCATGATTCTATAACGTCCCCACATTGTTGATAAATGACCTCCTTTTACATACCCATTGACCTGCACATATGTTTTCTCTCTAAAACAGTTATTCTCCGAGAAAGGAAGTATGCCTCATTCTTCAGTTATTCCTAAGCTAACACAGAAGAAGATTGACACTTTCCTTCCATTATTATACCACCAATAAGAAAAAATTCTCGCCGGGCGGTGGTGGCGCACGCCTTTAATCCCAGCACTCAGAAGGCAGAGGCAGGAGGATCTCTGTGAGCTCGAGGCCAGCCTGGGCTACAGAGTGAGTTCCAGGAAAGGCTCCAAAACTACACAGAGAAACCCTGTCTCGAAAAACCAAAAAAAAAAAAAAAAAAAAAAAAAAAAAGAAAAAATTCTCAACCTACAAAGGGGCCACAGAGGAGAAGAAATGACAGTGACAGAAGAGCCGGATTCTGTACAATTACAGCCATGTCTGCACATGTTAGAGACTGCCAAACTTGCACACAACACAACTGGACAATGAATAAGATAAATAGAACTGTTGATACAGAAAAAGAAAGAAAAATACATACTTGTGTAAAATTCAGATCCATACAATGGCAGAATTCAAAGATGTGGTGGTTTTATGACAATTAACTCTAGGAGATTTAGAATATAACAACAACTACTTGCTGTGGATAGCTCTCTGTGTAAATAAAATGCTGATTGGCCAGTAGCCAGACAGGAAGTATAGGTGGGACAAGTAGAGAGAAGAATTCTTGGAAGTGGAAGGCTGAGGCAAGAGAGACCTGCCAGCTGCTGCCATGACAAGCGAGATGTAAGGAACCGGTAAACCACGAGCCACGTGGCAAGGTATAGATTTATAGAAATGGGTTAATTTAAGATATAAGAACTAGATAGCAAGAAGCCTGCCACGGCCATACAGTTTATAAGTAATATAAGTCTCTGTGTGTTTGCTTGGCTGTGGGACTGGCAGGTGAGAGAGATTTGTCCTGACTGTGGGCCAGGCAGGACGGAGGAAACTTCAGCTACAACTACTTTTGCATTTACAAGAACAGATCTAGTCTACAACACCTGAAACTGTGTTTGGAATCACAGGGCAGTCTTTCTTCCTCATGGAAACTTGATTTTTACAATTTTATTATTTCATTCACATGAGTGTCTTCATGCTCTCAGATTGTTTCTTCATTTTAGGTTTGAAAAAGCATTGTCTGGGTATGCTTTAAAATTATAAATATACTAGATTAGAAGATGTTCGTATTTGTATGAGTACACATGTACATACACATGCATGTGTTTACACATCACTCATCCTAGTATCTAATATGCATTGACAGAACCATTTATATAGAGGGAAAAGTGTGTGTGTGTGTGTGTCTGTGTGTGTGTGTGTGTGTGTGTGTGTGTGTGTCTGTGCATGTATGAACACACTTATCCTGATTATTAGCTTAACAATAATAAGATAGTCATACAAGCTGTACAAGTATGTACAAATTAATAATCCCATAAAATTTAAAGGCAATTCACTTACATAAAAATTTGGAATTCTTGTAATATCACTTAAAAAATCTGTCTTGTTTATTTTCTAGAAATACAAAAAAATATAAGTTTACTCATTGAAACATTGAAAATTTAAATTATTGCAAATAAGAAATTCAAACTCCATATTGATGGTGGAGAGGTTGAATCATCTGTATTACAGGTGTACGCACAGTGCTTAGACATAGCCCAAAACACATGACCAAGATCTCAGTACACTAAATTGTTTCTCAGGATATATTGTTCATTGAAAAAAAAAAAAGACAAAAAAATCCCTATAGAAACCTCATGTTGTAAAATACAGAACAAATTAGAAAACATGCAAAGTTCTTCTCTGTTCTATATTGAAGAAGAAAAAAAAGCAGAGGTTCATAGAATTAGTTACCTGTATAATGGACACCCTAAGGAGCTGAGACAGAAAGAAGTATGGCCTAAAACTTAGTACATAAGACTCTGAATAAAGGCAAATAAATGAGTAGGAATTTGGTGAACAACAGATATGGGTTCATATATTTCCTTATGGATAGCTCTCGATAAAATTTAACTCTTGCTAGCACATTAATTAATTAATTTATTATTATTATTATTATTATTATTATTATTATTATTATTATTATTGGTTTTTCGAGACAGGGTTTCTCTGTATAGCTTTGTGCCTTTCCTGGAACTCGCTTTGGAGACCAGGTTGGACTCGAACTCACAGAGATCCGTCTGCCTCTGCCTCCCGAGTGCTGGGATTAAAGGACATTAATTTATTTTTAACAAAATAAAAATGAGCAAAGATGGAATATAAGCTATAATATCAAGGGGATAAATGACTTTATTATATTTCAAACAAATAATATAACCATATTGAAGATGAAAAATAATGAATCCAAATGACTTTTAAACAATTGGTTTAATTAAGATGATCAGTGAAATTTAATCTACAAGGAAGAGCATGAGTCATGAACAAAATTATAGCATACTTTCCAGGAAATTGAACAAAAATAAGTTTATTGAAGTGAGCCTCTTCCTTATTCTGAGTGCCCCTGTGTTTCTCTTCTACTAGAATAGATCAATGGCCATCATTAAGTCATTGGCTATAGGACAGTGAGATGTCAAGGTTTGATTAATATAAAGGGTTTAGGGTGTCTCAGACACCAATGGAAAGTTCCGTCTAAATGTTATGAGAAGCAAAGGAACATAGAGAGTTGTTCAAAACAAATATAAATAATGCTACTTAAGAGAAGTGGGAAAATGAGGAAGTACCTTCACAGATAATAAGGAAAGAGGTCAACACATACAATGGTTAAGTTTGCTTGCCTATTCCTGGGGTAGAATATTGATCAAAAACAACTTGTGGAAGAAAATGTTTAATTGCTCACAGGCTACAAATCATTATCCAGGAATGCCTAGGCAGATGCTTAAAGTAGGAACCTGGAGACAGGAACTGAAGCAGAGACCATGGAGGAACACAACTCATTAGGTTGCTTCCACAGGTATGTGCCTGATCATCTTCCTTACATAAACAACCCAGGGACATCTGTCTAGGGATGTTACTGCCAACAGTAGGCTGGGCCCTCCTGCATCAATTAGCAATCAAATAAAAGCCCCTATGCACATGCTCACTGGACAATATGACAGAGCCAGTTTCTTATTGAGATTACCTCCTTTCAGGTACTTTTAGGTTTTTGTGGAGCTGACAATGGAAGGGATAACATTTACCCTGAAATCCACACACATCCTTCCTGGTGAACAGAAACAGAAGAAATTGTGGCCCAGTATTGAATACTCACTACTGTGTGTAGGCATCAAAACTGCTTGCTTTGGAGGTTCTAATATTGAGTTTTGGAAATGCTCACTAATTAGACTAAACATAAAATGAAGACAAAAATTGGATTCTTAGAGTCCAGACAATAATTGGAAACTTTATCAGCAAATGCATGGAAGGGATGACTTGTTTTATAACATTGAGATGTACTATAGTACTGAAACAAACCAGGAGTCCCAAATCTTAGTGATATTCAGCATAAACTGAGTACTTCTCATATTGCAAGTTTCTTGAGCTTCAACAGATAAAATCAATAGGAGAGTTTAAATCTGTGAAATATGATTGAAAATAAACTACTAAGAGGAATTGGAGGTTGGTAGTTTGAGTGCATTTTGAGAATCCCCTATGATGGGAAATATGGTACCACTTACCAAATTGTTTATAGGAGTGAAAAAGAAGATGAATTCAGGTTCAAGTGATAAACCTATTATGGGACTGGCTAATATCTCTCCTAATAGTTATATAGTAGAGAAAAGATTTATGTATATTTACATAGCCTATGCAATTTAAGTACTATAACAAGCCTATAAGGAGGCTGTGAATGATTGATGAGATAACATGCTTACTTAATGAAAGTTAATAGAAAGGATAGGATCTTCCTGACTTTGGGTATGGAGAATCCACCATTTTACTGACTTTTCTCAGCTTATAAAGGGAAGACCAAAATTGATAACAGCTCAAATCTTAGGAATTGGAGACTGGACAATTTGGTAGATATCTGCCAATTGGATATCTTGGCCTTGAGGAAAATATAGTATTTGGATTGTGATAAAGACTGATCTTCTGGGGAAAATGATGAACAATGAGGAAAATCATCTGTAGCAATATATTACTCAGAATATTGGGGTTGGGGTAGGCTATAGCCATTCTCAAGGAAAGGATATAACATGGACCTTGAATTATGACTGTATCATGGGTAACTCATGAGTTGGATATGATGTATTATCAGTCTCAAAGAACCTATTTATAAATTAAAAGTGCCAATCTTTGTGCCTCAAAAAGGAAATGGTGAGAAAAGCGAAAATAATGTGTTGGGCATGTTTCAGAGGAAAAGAAATTAAAAGGCAAGTGACATGTATGTTTGTAGTTCCCGATACATGGGAAATTGAGGCAGGAGAATAGCTTGGTCAGAGTTGGTTGATACTATCTTAAGCCACATTAGAAAACATGAAATAATAGAAAACATTGAGAATAGTTATAATTCTAGAGGATTTGAGGAAATCCAAATTGGCTAATTCTGTGCAAACTATAAAGCATGATTGCATTAGCTACTTTTTTTGTTATTGCAACTTTAAACCTTACCAGAAACAACTTAATGGAGGCAGGGCTCATTTGGTTCATGGTTTTAGGGTACAGTCCATCTAATGAGGCAGGAAAGGCATGGTAGCATAAGTAGTTTTCAGAAACCAAGAGGAGCTTCTTTTCTTCTCAGGATAGCAGAAAGCAAAAAGAAAAAGAATACTGGAACTTATTTGGCTTCCTCTTTTTTTCACTTTTTATCTTGACTCCAGCCTTTGGGCTGGTGTCATGCACATTTTGTGGATAATCTCCTTTCAGCTAATCTCTCTGAAATTACCCTCAAACATACACGTAAGAAATCTCTCACTAATGCAGGTATGTACAGTTACTGACATTGCAGCATGATTTTGTCATTTGCAAAATCACAGAACTCAAAAATAAAGAAAAAGGACATTTTCAATGGGATATCTGATGGATTTTCCTGAAGCATATGAGACCATGGCTTGGTATGACATGGAAACACAAGTGAAGTTGCAATCCACTCTTTTAGTTAGAAGAAGCTTTCCAGAGGAAAGATGATAAGAAGTATAAGAAGTGAGTTCTGTCCGAGAGGTCTCAACATCCTGCCAAGGCTACGAATAGTAACAGAGTGGATCTAAGAAGCAGGTGTTTAGCGTGACTATTTTTTCTAAGCCTCCTCACTTTTCAGACTTTAAAGACATCAGTGTTCACTTACCACATTTCTCACATGGGGTACAATTCCTTTTCCATAAAGTATAATGCAGTTTGGGGAAGACAATAATACAATAACCTAACATGCTAGCCATGGACAAGGACTCTCTTTTAGGCTACCAGTGAGAAAATTGGGAGTTACTCCAATACCAAGTCATTGCTTTTAGAATTCAATTTCTCCTCTGGAAATCTATTTTCACTAAGGAAAGAAAAGTTGTTTGAGAAATATGGAAGGGCTTCACAGAATTTTCCCCTATCTCTACCTGTCCTTCTCCCCCTCCTCTTTGTTTCTTTCTCAGACAGAGGGCAATTTGTATAGCAGCTGAAATAAAAGCAGCTTAACAGATGAAATCCGTGGTCAAAGCCTGTGGACATCATTGAGGAGTTAATGAAATTTCTGTGCCTGGAACCGATTATTAGGCAACAGCTGAGATTGGAAAAAGATTAAGCTACTGAATTGCTGGCAGAACCAAAGGAAGGAGTCTAAAGTCAGCATTCATCATGCCCCACAGAAGATGAACAATTCAGAAAAGAGAATTGGGTGATTTGTTCTGAGCTCTTAAGCCATTGTACTCTGTCCCTCTCTGACCTAGATGGGTGGGCATTGTTTTTCTTGCCCAGTTCTTACACCCTTCCTGTTCTAATACACTCACTAGCTCCCCAGTGCTCCCACATTGATCCAGGAAGGACCTTTTTCTTGTCCCTTTCCATTATATATATAATTGTTTCTTTATATAAATTATTCTGTGGTTACATTCATCAATTTTTCATATAGTAGGCATTTATTGATTGATATGTTTCTATATCTTGGACAATCTACAACAAATCCTTCTTTCCATGATGTTTAATAAGACACATTATACTTCCTAGATCTTTCACTAATGATGATAGATAGACTTGCTTTCCTATCCACTGCAATGTACAGACTTGTGTTGACACCCTGATTAATCAGAAATATTTTCTGTTTGGGAATAAATTGAGTCTGAAGAGGATAGTTAAAAATTAGGACACAATTCATTTTCCCATAAACTTTTATGACATCTTCTCATCACTTTACATGTTGTGTTTGTTAAGTATCAGGATTCATTAGAACTACCTTCTTGAACAACCATATATTTTATTATAAACAGGTTGTTGATGACTCTATAGCTCTTTACCAAATTTCACGTATGGATAGTCTAAATAATTTTCCTAGAGCTAGTACATAGGAAACTAGAGATGTAGTTGGTTGACTATTCAGTTTTCTCTGTAGTCTGAAGTGGGGATGAGAGGAGAACTATGGAAAGGATTACTCAACAGGATTGTGTAGACAAGAGTTAACAAACGTGTAGACAAAGAAGTAAAGACTGAAAAGAGAAAACAGTGATTGAAATGCCAACAGCCCTTTAAAGATTACCCTGTGGCTGGATGCAGATTACACTGAAGGTTGTCATTTAAGACACTAATATTCAGCACTAGGGAATAAGAGTATATGAAAAGAGAAGACAATGTACTTTATGGAAACATAAGCTTTCCTGTAAATCCACTGGCCTAAACTCTCATCTTGACAAAAGTCCTCATGTTTCTCCAAAAGAGCAATAAACCTTATGCTCTTAATTCTTCAAGCTAACGATCACCAATCATACTGGTTAGCTGTCACATGCCGGAAACACTAGCTGCTCTCCATCATGATTTCTGCTCTTTCCTTAAGGCAGTGTAACAAAAGACTCCACAAGATCGACTAGGAGTGGTCCCTCTCCCTTTAGCTTCAGCCACAGTGGGTTGAAGTCAATTGCCCTATCCTTGATTTTTTATTTAACTTGTTTGTGTAGTAAAATGCTTTAGATGCAAATTAACTTTCTGCACTCAATAATTCCTAATTGATTCACCTACCTGGGAGCAGAAGTTTGCCAGTTCTTTGAAAAAGAGATTGACTGGCTTCTTTGCTTCATAACTGACTCTGTAAGCACTAGGGCAAATAGGATAAAGAACATAAATCTTGTGCAGTGTTAAAATCTTCCAGAGGAGTCAGAAGGAACAAGATCATCCTACATCATGAATGCTACATCCATTTTATCAGGCATTTTATCCATTTGTGCTACTGTGACATCAACTGAGATAGCATACTTCATGGAGAACAAATATTTATTTCTCACAATTCTGAAGGTCTTGAGTCCAAAAAGTTGCTGTTAAGAGTCAAGTCTCTACCTCAAGATTGCACACTGTTGTTGTATTCTTGGGATTAACATACACTATCTTCACCTAATAGGTTAAGGTAAAGGCAAGACGGTGTTCTTTTCTGCTTTAAGTCCACCCATTAGGTTGGATCCCTCTTAATTTATTTATTATCCAAAGGCCTATCCCTCAAAACTGCTACACTACACCAGCCATTAAGTTTCAACAAGAATTTGGGTGAGTAGATGTCATTTTTCAAGACTCAATATCAGGTAAACATAGTAGTTTGGTAAATCCAGTCTGAACAGTACAGAGATTGATGTTCTGAGCATACTATGGAACAGAAACTGTCTATTAAAAACACACAATACAATGTTTGTATTCCAGGAAGATCTCATGTGGTAGACTTCAATATTATGGTAATTGACTCACAGAGATGTTACATAATATGTCCAAAGCAGCCCAGTTAGGAAATAGTGGTAATGAAATTTTTACTCAGACTTTTCAAGCACCTAATTCATGTTCTTACCTTACTGTGTTTCTTTCTGCCACCATAAAACCAACAGACCATTTTCTTTCTTTGCAGAAATAAATTCCAACATTTGTTAAAGCTGATATTGGAAACTACAAAACCCACCTTAAGACAAGATTTATTCTCAACAATGAATCTCAATTGTTCTTTCTATGCCAGGAAACAGCATCAACCTAAGGAGGAGGGAGGATACTTCCTTCAGGGGAGTGTGGAGAAGGTACCACTGCAGCGCAGGCCAGGGAAATGTGTTTTTGATCATTGAACAAAGGTGTCACTCTCACAAGAAAGGGCACTAGAACAAGGAGCCCCAGTCCTGGCACCAGGATTAGACAGCAGCCGCAGGGCCTGTCTCCAGTACAAAGTGAACACCAGGTTTCCTCTCCAAACCTGGCATTGTTGCTCCTGTTTGATCACCAAATGGATATACCTCCTGCAAAGAGAAAAGCCATCCTGTAGACTTTGCTCACAGTAGTCCTTATGCCTGCCTGTGCTCAGGCCCATCTCCCACATACTCCTGCAGAGTTTCTTTCATGGTGTGTGAACATTCAAATGAACATGGTATCTCGCTCTAGCCCACAAGTCATTATACATTCAAGAGAAAGCACTTATGGAGGGAACTGTTTACTGTGGAGTTCTTCTTATCATTCCCTCGATTTACCAATAGTCATCAATTGAATGAGATGTACTTTTTTTGAGCAGTGAAATATGTAAGTTTGACTTCTGAGCAGCTCACACATGTGAGAAAAAGTGATGCAATACTGATTTAGTTCCAGTGAATGATGGGTTCCAGATAAATATCAAAAACAAATACACTGTCTTGAATGATATTAGAAAGTACATTTCACCATTAGTGATGCAATTAAAAGAGAAAGAAAGCTTTGATAACAGCAAGGGTTTCTGTGCTCTATACTCCTGGGAGTTACTGCTTTTGGATACTATGTCAGTGCTATTATAAACATGAAGAATAGATCAGATGTGATGTCTAGTCCAATGAAGTGAAAAAGACAAGTACTTCAATGTGTGAGATAATGTCAAAAAGCAATTCAGGCTTTGAGAAAAGTAAATCAGGTTAATATTATATTGAACGGAGTGCATTCACAGAAGACCACCCAGAGATTTGACATTTAAATTAATGTTTAAAGAAGTCTGAGCATGTCTGAATGCCACATGGGAAAAGTGATGCAAAAGAACTTGGTTCAAAAACATGTCCCATAACCAAGTATAATGTCATATTGTTTGTTCAGTGACCTGGAGTTAAGTTAGGAAAATTCAAGTTTTCTTTCTCCTTCCATAGGATAATGATGTTGCCAGGGATATAACATGTCCCAAATATAGGTTCCATATATACATCAGACCATGTTTCTTCCATGGGCTGTTAACAGGTAATGAATTATTGCGATGGGGAATTTAAGGGGCCCCCTAGTGAAATAAGCAGATAAAAGAGTGGTTGGCTTTACCTCAACATCTCTGCATTGGTTTCCCAGGTCTTTTCCAGATTTTCAACAGTCTGGCACTCCTATTCCAGGCTTCCATTCTTCCCTTTCTTCTTACACAAGTGTTGGATCAGTATTGCAGTCTGCAACCTCTATCTTCTTCTGCTTCCAACACCAAATACATCTTTCATATGTATTATCTATTCTTAGTTCCTTAGGGGAGGCACATGAACATAACTCTGAGCAGAAGTTACTCAGTAGGGAGCCTGCCTTGGGAGAATCAAACTAGAAATTGATAGATAAATTCAAAAGGATACAAGGCAGTGTAATATGCACAAATGAACAGTAACATGATTTAGACGAATAAAGTCGGAGATATGGAGGGAAAAAGAATGACTCTGGGGCCAAGGGACAAAAAATGTAAAATCTAGAACAAATAGCTCACAGTTTGAAAAATGGCAGAGGTCCAGCGCTCATGATAGTGTAGGGAGCTCAGAATTTAGTGGCGATGGAGTCTTCAGGAAGTAGGTTTTCTAAGGGTAGCTCTATAATTAAACTATTAATTAAAATAACTAATACTGATCAGAATACAATGATTAGACTCGTGAACACTGAATAAAATTTTATGTGAATCTCCAGTCTATGTTTCTACAGATTATTATATTGTCATATCCTTGTCATTTCTTAGTTTTATATGAAGTGAATTCCTCACTTTTGTCAGTCTCCTTTACTCGTTCTCTTACTTGACTCATTGATTTTAGGTAACCATAATTATTAACAGATATGTTTATGTTCAATACATAGCAATTCCTAAAAGACACCTTATGAAGATAATTTTAGCCTTGTCCAACTTTTGAAAGCTATGAGAAGACAGAATTCTCACCATAGTGAAGTGGCTGAGACAAAAAGATCACCAACATTGTATGAAAAATTTTTCTTCATAACATCACAGTCATAAAGACATGGCAAAAAAGTCTTAATATTGTAACGCATAGGTCACTTTTATCTTTTATGAATTATTTATAAGGGACTACAAGAATAAGATAGGCAGTGTTAAGTTCCTATACCTACAACTGAAAGTACAATGGGAAAGTACCCAAGCTGAGAACAAAATTGAAATTCATCAGCAGTTTTAAGATTTATGTGTAGAATAAGTTGAGAATATTTAGGTAGATAATCAAATTCAAAGAATTTGTCAGGAAATTAGACACAAACAATGTAGATGGGAAAGTCATAAAAGTGTGAGGTCAGATGTGTGTGTGTGTGTGTGTGTGTGTGTGTGTTATTTGCAAGACTAATGCTATCATTTTCTGATTTAAATTACCTGAATAATCTAGTATGTGATGTAATCTATCTAGTATGTGATAATCTAGTATGTAATCACAGAACCAGTGATTACAGTTACAGCTGATCAACCAATAAGGCCAGGTGATTTTGAGTTGTTGAAGAAGAAAATTACAACAAATAAAAATTAATAAGTAATAGATAAAAAAGCAAGAGTCAGAGGAGAAGAAGAGAAATGCTGTCCATGGATGGTAACTATCAGACAAAGAGTAACGGATAAGCATATACATAAAGAGATTCTGGAATTCTAAGTCATGTATAAGGCAAAAGTTCAACAATTAAAGGATCATGTCACTCAAGTCCAGAACTGCGAGGCCCTTTCCACTGGTCAGGGAGGCCAGAATGAAATAAACAACATAAATAAACGTATATTCTTTGTTCATCTTGTGTTATAAAATGTAAAATAGCCGGGCGGTGGTGGTGCACACCTTTAATCCCAGCACTCAGGAGGCAGAGCCAGGCGGATCTCTGTGAGTTCAAGGCCAGCCTGGGCTACCAAGTGAGTTCCAGGAAAGCCACAAAGATACACAGAGAAACCCTGTCTCAGAAAAAAAAAAAATGTAAAATAGAAGTTTTTGCCAGAAGCACAACTTCCTGGGTACCAACACTAGTAATATACTTACCAATATTCAATACTATGTTAATACCTTATAGGATCATCAAACTACCTTACTGAAGAATGAATGGTACAGCTGAAAGTCTAAAACCTCTAATTGTTGTGCATGAGATCCTAGACTGTGGGATGTACTTCTGAGGTAGAAGGTAAAGTGTTATGGTTAAGTTGAAGGGCAGGGTATAACAGAAGCATGCCTGTAATCACATAGCTTGGGAGACAAAAACAAGAGAATCTCAAATCAAATGAAGAGCTACGTTCTATACTACAGAGCCTGTAGTATTCTAGCCTAACTTGACTGCATAATTAAACCCAGTCTAAAAAAATGTGAAGTTGAAGTTAAACATAATCTTGTTGGTTGAATAAAAAAGAAGACAATTCATGAAAATGTGTCAGCAAAGCTAATACTTGCAAAAGATTTAAAAGAAAAAGCAGAAATTAAGACAGAAGCCAGACTCTAGAGTTGTCCTCCACCCATGTTCCAGCTTCCACTGAGGATTTTGTGGTGGTATTATGTTCCCCAAAATATTGTGCACCCTAATAAACTTATCTGGGGTCAGAGAACAGAACAGGCCCTAGATATAGAGGCCAGAAAATGGTGGCACACACGCCTTTAATCCTAGCATTCCAGAGGCAGAAATCCGTCTGGATCTCTGTGAGTTCAAAGCCACATTGGTAACAGCCAGGCATGGTGACACACGCCTTTAATCCAAGAAAGCGAGCCTTTCATCCCAGGGAGTGGTGGTAGAAAGCAGAAAGGTATATAAGGCGTGAGGACCAGAAACTAGAAGCATTTGGCTGGTTAAGCTTTTAGGTTTTGAGCAGCACAGTTCAGCTGAGAGCCATTCAGATATGAGGACACAGAGGCTTCCAGTCTGAGGGAACAAGAGCAGCTGAGAAGTTGGCCAGGTGAGGTTAGCTGTGGCTTGTTCTGTCTCTCTGACCATCCAGCATTTCACCCCAATGACTGGCCCCGGGTTTGATTTTATTAATAAGAACTTTTAAGATTCCTTATACAGGTTTTTTTTTGTTTGTTTCTACTTTTACTGGTATTATTCACTCTTCTTCCTTCTGGGTCCTTTCTCAAAAATGATCCCTTTTCCTCCTCCTCTTCACTCTTCCTCTTCCTCCTATTCCCTCAATCTGCCTTTCTCCTCTTGCCCTACTCACCTCCTTCTTCCTCCTTCTTCTCATCAATTCTTCCTCCCCTCCTCCCCCTCCTTATGTTCCTCCTCCTCTTTGTCCTTCTTCCACTCCTTCTTGTCCTCCTCTTTCTCTACTTTTTCCTTCTCTCCTTTTTCTTTCTTTCTTTTATTTTTTTGTTTTACCTGTCTCTGTTATGTAAATCAGCCTAATAGGAATTTGAAAATCTTATTCCTTAGCTTCTCAAATGCCAACCCAGAAATATGCACTACCACATGTCACTCAAGAATATCCTTCTGATCTGATATGTGCCTCTAATCTAGGCGTTTGCTTGGCTGTTTCTGGTAGACATTTTAAAGAAAGGAAGAATCCTCAAATTTACATAGCTACAGATATTTGTTGTTTTTCTGTTCTTTTTTCCCTTGCAATAATTTTTCTTTTCTTCTAGGTACCAAATACACTTTTCAAAGTATGGGTCTCTGGAAAGGAATCTGAACCAGCTAAACCTAGCTTTATGTTGTATGACAGAAACTTTGTGTTTCTATAGTAAAGGTATCCAGCAATACAATAGTCTTTTGAGTATCCATTCCAGTAGACTCACCTTAGGTTGATGCCTAATTCTTTTTGGCTTCAACTACAATGATTCACGGAGGTGTTCTGCGCTTCAAGTACTGAGCTGAGGGACTTGTTCAGCACTGACCTTTTGTTACCCATAAGAAGAAAGAGATGCAGGGAATAGTAGAGCAGCAAGAAAAGACTGGGCTCTTACTGAAACACTTCAGTACTTAGGTTCACAATACTTCTCTGTAAATAGCATATAAGTGCCAATGGGTAAACAGGAAAATGGAGTGATAACTGTGGCTGCTTTTTATAGACACTATGAAGCATTGTTTTACCATGGGAATGATTATGTTGTAATTGCTACCGACTTGTTTAGTATTATTTTGAGCCTTTTGAGCCTTCAAATGGGCTCAAAATACTAGACAGAAGCCCTAGTATTTGAATGTGTACTAAAAGTGTCAAGGCTTCCTTATCACTCTCTGGATTTAGATTTGGCATGTCTGTGTGTCTGTCATGGCTATCTGTCATACAAGCCAAAGCAGGTGTACATTGCTGAGTGCTGTCAATGATAATGTCGGACCAGGAAATCCTGAAAACTTTCAAACTAAGTTGGTGAGTGCTATTTACTGTAGAGTGGAGACTTTGTAAACTAGAGGCTTTAATAAAGCCTTTACCTAAATTATATCTGAAAAGGGTTCTGGAAATACATCCCAAATCAGCAAAAAGAGACATAGAGCCATGTAACAGAAACTGCTTGGTGATATGATAGGAAATGAGGACTTTTATGATATGTATTTATCTTGAATTAAATATTGCTAAGAGAACTTTCATTTTTCTAACAGTTCTGTGAGCCTCTCACCCAATTATGTAAGCAGGTAGTAATTGAATTAGACTATAGAGTTACATGATCAACACACAAAGTGAAAATTTTACCTTTCCACATTTTTCAACAGATTGCTCCTACCAAGTATAGTTTGCAAACAACAGCTCAGCATGAATTTCTGGTTCTGATGACTTTATGCAGCCTTGCATTAGCAGTAATGCTGGCCATATACCCGAGACACCATACTAGGTTTTTCCAGAAATCATCTCAAATTCCTCAACACTCACATACTATGGTAGTATATCATCATAATTCTGAGCAGACATAAACGAAGAAACTGAGCCACAGAGGAGATATACAGTATGACAAATTTTGCAAGGCTTCAAAACTGCAGAAACTGAATTTGAACTCCAAACAGAACATTCTCAAGCTTTCTCATCCTTTCCATTTTCGTTATCTCTTAAATCTATCATTCCTTAAATCTCCCTTTCAGAAATGTGTTGAGTTTATATGTGTTGATTTAATTTTGGATTACTAACCATTGTTTCAAGATTTATATGGGACACAACCACACTTTAGGTATGGGGAACAGAAAAGCCTGAGTTGGGTTAGAAGTTCCAGGCAAAGAGGAAAGAGAACATTTTTCCCCTGCACATAAAACAGGTCCTTCATTACAGAAATTACATAAGGTCATAGGTTTGTATTTGTTAGCTTTCTTGATACTGTGACCAATTCCCTGCCACAAAGAAACTTAAGGGAGGGAGGTGGTAGTTTTTTTTTTTTTTTTTTTTTTTTTTTTTGTTTTGTTTTTGTTTTTTGAGACAGGGTATCTCTGTGTAGTTTTGCGCCTTTCCTGGAACTCACTTTGTAGCCCAGGCTGGCCTTGAACTCACAGATATCCTCCTGCCTCTGCCTCCTGAGTGCTGGGATTTAAGGCGTGTGCCACCACCGCCCAGCGGGAGGTGGTAATTTGATTAAAGTTTAGAGGCCTAATGGAGAAGCATAGCAGGAGGAACCTGAGGCTGGTTGTCTCCTTCTGTCCAGATGGGAAGTAGAGAGTGTTGGGTGGGAGTGCCAACTTGCTTTGCTTTTTATTTATTTTTTAGTCAGTTCCAGGCCTCTGATTCACAAAATGGAACTATCCACATTTTCTGTGGATTGTCCCACCTCAACTAACCCAGTCTAGAAACTCCCTTAGAGATATATCCAGATACTTGTGTCCAATGATTTTTAGATTCTCATGACTTGATAATCCACACAAGATCAGTCAGTTGCTATAGATGATTCTATATAGAACAGTTGTTATCTGTGTGTTTGGATAAACATTATCACAAAATTATTGCTTTCTTTTAATTCACATGTATAATGACAGTAACAGGAAAAACTGGTGTCTGAGTTTGATCCTGATGTCTTGTGAATTATAGTGAGACTAAAAGGTGTGACATTTCATAAATACAGCCTGCTCAGTCTGTGTAATGCAACTGGAATATATATTTTCAGGGCTGACCATCTGGTAAAAAGATACCATGAATTTGAAAGAGAGAAAGGAATAGTATATGGAAATGTTTGGGGGAGAAAAGGGAAAATGGGAAAAGATACAATTCTTTTAATATATAAAATTAACAGAAATAATTAATAAAAAAAGTTTGGCATCTCATTGAGTACCTGCTATAGTTTCCAGGAATAATTTGGTTTTGGCAAAAAGATGGATGACAGTGGTTATTAATTTGGAAGAAGAAAGGGAAAGATGGTGGAAGATGATGAAAAATATGTATTCAAATAGAAGCTTCATGGCTGAATAGCTGCAAAGAATGGAAGAGAGAACAATCCTCCAAGGGAAAACTCTGGAGCCTTTCCAATTCCATTCCTTCCTCTTGCCATCAAGTGATGGAGATTTGTCGAACATGACACCTGGCTGCTCTGCAATTTAGATTTGAATGGAGAGACAAAAGAGAGAACTAATTGTTTTCCTTGCATTCGAGTTTAATTTGGTGCACTTTTAATGAGGCTCTGAGGAGACAAGGAATCAGCTTCTGCATGGGCAGCACCTGACAGCAGGTGACTGTATCAGAGAAAGGGATTATTATGGAAGCCACTAAGGCCACATTGGCATCATTGCGATATTCACACAGATAATACTGGCAAAAGCCAATCTTGGTGCCAAAAGTGACTATTCAGATCAAAGGCACTTAACATGATGTGGTGCATCTGAGCTCAGGACCCAGGGAAAAGGCATCTGGATTCAAAATTAGCATAAATGAAATCTTCACTAAGAAAGAGGAGTGTTGGATATTCTGAGGACCTTGTTATGTGACTTGAGTGCACAGAGCCATAGACTACAAGGTCTATACTTTTTGTTATCACAGTCATCTCTCTCACTTCACATCAAGTTTTAAAAATGGAAATCACAAGTGAGTAGTGCTGAGACACTTTCCCAACTTACAAAGCTATCCAGAAAGAGAATCAGGCAACAGAATTGGTATAGGTCCAAGCTGAAGATGAAGTTTCAACCACAGTCATTGCATCTCCCTACCAGAATCTCTAGGAATGTCAATCCTTTCTGCCTTCTATAGTAAGCAGTTAATGGCTATTGAGGGAGGAGTGCCGTTTTCTTCATTGTTGAAGGCTTTGGTAAGTTTACCTTGTTTCCAGGAAATAGCTCCCAACCCGCACACTGGCTAGAAACTTTAATTAATCTCAGTGTACCACACAAAAATAGAAAGAATGTAAGAGCAGAGTTTGTTCAGAAGATACTTTTTCTGTCAGAGAGAGGGTGATGAGAAAAGAGAATGAGTAAATTTCCCTATGTAAATATATTAAATTCTCAAAGTTTTAAAAGTTGAAAATGATGTACCTAATTCCAGAGAGAATTAATGCAGGTTTAATTTGTAAATTACTAATGTAGTTTATCTGTAGATTTTTTGGGGTTATAATTAAACTTATCTATTACATTTAATTATAAATCAACTTACTAAGTACTTTGATAACAGCTTCTTATTCAAGTTATCCAGAGGCTGTAACAAGAGAAATCTTGGTAGGCAAGACAAAGCCATGTTGTGGACAAAAAACCTCTGACATGAACTACATAAATGCATCTATGGAATACCCAGAAGACAACAACTTGCTAAACTTGTTGGTTCCTTCCATGTAAACCAGAATGTTTCTACTGAAAACAAATTTAAGTAATGTTAAGTATTAAAAATAGATTGGCTAATACAACTTTTCAAGTGTTCAGTGAAAAGAAAGGAAATGGGGTAGCTACTGAAGAATGCTGTGGGATGGTCTGTATGTCAAATTTCTCTGATTGGTTAATAAATAAAACACTGATTGTTGAGTGGCCAGGCAGGAAGTAGGCGGGACAAGGAGAGAGGAGAATTCTGGGAAGTGGAAGGCTGAGTGAGGGAGACACTGCCAGCTGTCTCCATGACAAGCAGCATGTGAAGACGCCGGTAAGCCACGAGCCACGTGACAAGGTATAGATTTATAGAAATGGATTAATTTAAGATGTAAGAACTAGATAGCTAGAAGCCTGAGCCATTAAGCCAAACAGTTTAAACAATATAAGAAGTCTCTGTTTACTTGGTTGGGTCTGAGTGGCTGTGGGACTAGCTGCCGGGTGACAGAGATTTGTCCTGACTGTGGGTCAGGCAGGAAAATTCAAGCTACAGAAGAACTTTTTATTTGAGTGTGCTTATTCAAATAAAAATAGATGTTTTATGTGCAAAACCTACTGCAGTGGTTTGATGTGATGTCTAATCATGTGGGAAGGTGTTAAGCTTTTAATGGTATAGCAGTCTTCACATCCTTTTTAATGACTTGAGTGTTTTTCAACAAGTAGAGAAAAATGAAGCCCAACTGACTTCTCTCTGAACAAAGCTGATCTTTCTTGGAAGAGATATAAGAAATCCTGCTGGCCTTTGCCACTATGCTGCAGTGATCACAGAAGTTCTCTAACCTGTTTCCCTGTCTTTGCCCTCACTTGCCTTTAAAGTGATCTCATTCTAAATGCTGGATAATATATTTCAAATTTTTATTGTCAAATAAAACAGATAAAAATTATAATATGCAAAAGTTAATGAGTTATGACTAGGAAAATATCATTGAATCCACTAGCAGGGATAAATATAGATTTTTCTCACCCACTGGGAGGCTTCTCTATATATCTGACTGCTTCTAATTTCTAATTTATCCCTTTACCCAAGCTAACCACCACCAATACTCTTAAGGCACTCCCTTCATAATTGTTTAAAAATATTTTGCCACTAGCTTTTTAGAATATCCTGGTTGTATTTTAATGTATGTTTATTAAATATTGTTAAATTTACAACCACCCTCAGCTTGGAGCCTCTTTTCCTTATAGCTTATCTGTTGAAAAGCTCATGGACTTATTTGTTTCTAGCAATCTAACTTTCATTGATTTCATGGTCATATGCAAATCAGTATCTGCTTGGGATCTTCAAATTGCCAGCTAGAGTAGCTAAGAACCTTAATCACCCGTATATTAAGTCCCTAGAAAAAGGCTAAGTAAGAGTTGCTGGGTATTGTCACTGTGAGATCCTGCATGTTGATATGCTTTTTGTTTGAGATGTTCTCACAGTTTGAAGTTCAGTACCTGAGTTCACCCACACACTCACCTGATAAACATTAAAACTCAAATTATTTCTGTTTTCTATTTATATTGAATGCCTTAAAAGATATTCATCTTCCATCTACTGTTTTATTAGCTAGTGGTACATTCCAACTGAGAAAGTCAGAATAAATATTTTTTATTTATAAACGCTAGATTTCAAAATGAATATTGGGGTCTATCTTATATCTTATACATGTTACCAAATAATTTTTGATTTTTCTTTTTGTTTTTGCTTTGTTGTAAGTATCATCAGGAACTCATGGACTTTGACATAGTTGATAGATTTCAGTTAATAATTATCTTGAAATTCAATTGTCTCATATTTGGCAAGTAAATTGTCCATCTGAAACATTCAATCTCTTCCATGACATCCTAATCAAGAGTGATTTCAGATATTCTCAAATCTCTAAGTATCCGAGTTCATACAAGTGAATCTATTCCTGATAATACAGAATTAACTTCATTGTTTACAAGAATTTTTTTCATCTGCTCCTCCTCTTCCTTCTTGAACCTTGTCCCTGCTTCCTTATCCCCCTGCTTCTCCTCTCAATTGTCTTCTTCCCCCTTTCTCCTCCTCCTCCTCCTCCTCTTCCCTCCTTTCTCTTCTTTTGAAAGTGGAATTTCAAGACTAAAATCTGTGCACTGCCCATGCCCATCAGTATCAGTGTTGAGGAGAACTACTTTAACTACGTAAATGTGTCACATTTGTTTATGCTGCATTTGTTTAATGATGTAAAAATGTGCTCCATTTGTTTATGCTGGTTTGTTTAAGGATGTAAAGATGTGTTGCTTTGATTGCCTAAGGCACCTGATTGGTCTAATAAAAAGCTGAATGGCCAATAGCCAGGAAGTAGAGGAATAGGCAGGGCTGGTGGGCAGAGAGAACAAGTAAGAAGAGGAATCTGGGCTTGAGAGAGGACGAGAGCCGGAGAGAAGGAAGGAGAAACAGAAGGAGATGTCAGGGCTGGCCAGCCAGGCAGCTGCCAGCCAGCGAGACATGAAGTAGGACATACAGAATGAAAGAAAGGTAAAAAAAACTCCAAGGCAAAGCATAGATGAAGAGAAACCCATTGTTTAAGTTATAAAAGCTAGTGGAACAAGTATAACGTACAGCGGAGTATTCATAATTAATAATGTTTCTGAGTCATGACTTGGGAGCAGGTTGGCAGCCAGAGAAAGACTGCTACATTTGTTGTTTGAAAGTGGGGCCTGGATTTCAACATAGGGCCTGAGAAAGCTGAAAACAACAATGCAGAAACAGCTCCTGTAGGAGACTCTGCTGTTCAGCAAGACTTGAGTAGCCACTATGTTAAGTAGAAACAAAAATCTTAGTAAAAAAAAAAAAAATGCCTGCCACAGTGTAGGCATCAGCTCCCTAGAGCTGGGATGGTTAAATGCAGCTCCTGCTTAAACTTTAATAGGCTTAAGGTTCTGCTCTCATGTACTGGAGACAGGCAGAGCCACCTGCCAGTCCAAAGCCACACAAGGAGTTTAAGGTTTGGCTCATGTGGCAGAGAACACAGCAAGTGCACAGCTACAGGCACTCAGTGAATAGGTCCAGACTGAAAAACAAAACAAAACAGAACAAAACAAAAAACTCTAAATAGTTTACAGTGTGTTAAAAACATGCATAGGCACTTAAGAAAGAGAAGAAAGTGGATATGGACAGTCATAAGAAAAAATAAATAGTTTAAAAATAATACTAAAATCTTTAAAGGGAAAGGAAAGTAATAGAAAGGGAAGAAGCCAGATGAAGATGTGAAATATATCGGGGGTCTGGCTCTTGTATGGCATTTTCTTGACTTTTAATTTTTTTGTATACTGATGAGCATATAACAGCTGTTGAAAGAAATTAGATTGTAAAAGGGAATTTCTGAATTAAAGAAACCTACATACTTTAGGGATTTAATTTCGGGGGGGGGATTGAGACAGGGTTTCGATGTGTAGCTTTGGATCCTGTCATGGAACTCTATCTGTAGACCAGGCTGTCCTCAAACTCACAGACCTCTGCCTGGCTCTGCCTCTTGAATACTGGGATTAAAAGAGTGCACCACTACTGCCCAACACTTTAAGGATTTCTTAACTCTAAAATGAAAGTCAGAAAATTATTAGGTTGGTGAAGATGTTGTGCTTTTGTTTCCATAGGATTTCAAGATTAATAAAGATCATGTTTTATCCTGAAAATCTTAGCTACAGACATAAAGAAATAAACCAAGGAAAACTATAAGACAGGTGATGTATATACTTAATCCTCTGCATGGGAACAATTCTGAGAATGGACAATGAATGTTACAACTAATTTTCCCAGGACTTGACCATGATCTCAATTTTCTCAGAGTCACCTGGGGATGTAGTTGGCCTCAGACAACAAGAAGTTGGGGTGGTCATTCAGTGGGTTATGGATGTTTGTGGTCATTTAGTGGGGATAAAAGAATATAGGATAAAAGACAACTAATAACTTCAAGAATTTTACATTTGGTATGGATTTGGTATATTGATAAAAATTTAAAGTCATTTTTATACTGTGTGTATGTGTCTATCTTTGTTTGGGGTATTATACCTATTCAGGTCATTTAAAAATGCAATGTATAATTAAGAAATGCACATTAGTAGGTAGTCATCTATAAGAAATTTGTAGTCATATTAGATATGGTTTCAAAGTTAAACAGATATATTTTAGGTAGATCATTTTCAAACACTTCATAGTCCTACAAAATACAGCATTCAAGATATTTAGTAACATAGGGCTTTTCATGGCAGTGAGACATGTCTGCTCTTGGCAGCACCAATCTACTTCATAAAAGTGTGCTGGGCATCAAAAAAACCTTCATATGGAGTCTATTTTCAATATGTAAAAGCTAGCCATTCGGGCAAGAAATTGCACTTGCCTTGACTGCTGACAGTATGCTGTAAAAACTGGAAAAGCAGGACGCAAAGGGGAAAAAATGCTGTCAAACTTTGCCGAGACAAGTTGGGATAGCCTTTTAAAATTCCTGCTTCACAGAGAAGTCTGCCAGATATTCTCGGCCTGTAGCCTAAAGTTGGATGCCCCAATGTTGCAGAAGAACCCTGCTTGACTAGATTACTGGCAACTAGATGTCTCTGCCATTTCTATAGGTTTGGAAGTGGCTTGTACTGCACTTCCAGTTTACTTGGGTATATTATATCCTTCTGAGTTCTTTGATGGAGTTGAAGACTAGATAGTTATAGTTACAGTTTTCCTTAGTTATGATAGAAGGTAAATTAGATACAAAACTTTGTACTCATCAAGATAGGATAATAATGGAGGATTCTCTATGAACTTGCCAAATAAAAATTGACTGGCTATTGTAAATGTAATTCTTACTTGATAACTGTTCTTATTGTACATAGGTTTACTATATTAAAATTAAACCCTTTCTTTTTATTTAGACAAAGAGGGGAAAACATTGTGTAATATTATTTTAACTATGTAAATGTGTGTTACCTTTGTTTCTGCAGAACTTGTTTAACTATGTTAAGATGTGTTGCTTTCCCTTCCTAAGGTACCTATTTGGTCTAATAAAAACTGAATGACCACAGTTCCAGGATAGGCACAAACCTAGACAGAGAAGCCCTGTCTCGATAAACAAACAGACAAACAAAAAACCCTGAATGACCAATAGCTAGGCAATAGAGGGATAGGTGGGTGTCGTGGGTAGAGAGAATAAGTAGGAGGAGGAATTGAGGCTTGAAAGAAGTGAGAAGGGAAGATGCAGATAGAAAAACCAGGAGATTCCTGGGGCTAGCTAGCCAGGAAGCTGCCAGCCTAGCAGACACAGAGTAGGACATACAGAATGAAAGAAAGTTAAAAAGTCCTGAGGCAAAAGGTAGATGAAGAGAAACTGGTTAATTTAGGTTATAGGAGCTAGTGGGACAAGCATAAGATAAAGCTGAGCATTCATAATTATTATTAAGTCTCCATGTCACAATTTGGGATCTGGTTGGCAGCCAAAAGAAAGGTTGCTACATATTGGTCTAATGGTTGATAATGCCCCTTCCTTGGACAGAACCATGAGATAGAAATAATTCTGAAGGCACGTAAAATAGTATATTTAAGTATCTCCTGAAAGAAAGTATTCTTCTTAAAATCAGTAAGTTTTCTACATTACATATGGATATTTCTTCACTTTTATTCTTGATGAAAACAGCAGAATATAAGTTATCAGCTTATTTTCATTTAATTTTTCCATACATACACATATATGCATATATATGTTATAAATTATTGCCACTTCCTCCTCCTACATATATCAACATTCAAATGCAAATGTGTATGACAAGCAGTCCATCACTGAGATACTGTTAACTATTCTTAAGATATCTGTACAAACACTACTTCATTCCCATCAGGAAAGGTTCGTACTGCTTTCTCCATTTCTCCTCATTTTTATAGACCTATGCTCACCACAAGGAAATATAACATAATTATATACTATGTGCCACTGTTTAAAATTTGATATATCTTTACTTCTATCAGAATAACTGTGTTTCATGCTGGATACTGGTCACCCTGCCAACATTCTTTCCATTGTTCAGAAGCTCCTTCACTAGGAGCACCCTTTAGAGCATCTTATCAGAACAATGTTGAGCCAAATCTTACCTGTTGCTCGTGGGTGTATTCTGTATCTTCTGGCCAATTTAACTGGATGAGCATTCTTAGTCTAATTCAGTCTCTGAAAATCAAGTAGGTTACTCTGTGTTATTGTGTCATAGGAACAGCTAATGAAAGTTTCTGTGATGATTTTTCCTTTCCCTTAAAAGTTAATCAGTTTGTCTAGTTGTTCAAATGATTTTTCTTACATGAAGTCTAATAATTGCAATGAAAAGTAGTTTGCTATGGTATAGTCTTCCTGAGCTGATACTCTCTCATGTCTATTATGCATTTCAATGTGTGTTTAATTCATTTTTTTTTTAATTTCAAGAAAGTTCTTTTGAGTTACCACTTTGATTACTCAAGATGCTCCAAAGATGATTTCTCCTTGATCACCGTAATATTTATCAAACTTGCCTACCTTTAGCATCTGTCACAAAATACTTCTTGTTAATTTTCCTTTTATATTCTCATGTGTATCTTTTAAATATTGTCAGCCATTTTTTTCACTTTTATACTTCTTTTACTTGAGATGAAAATTATTAAATTCTTTCTTTTATTTTAATATCATCTCCATTCTAGGTACTAATTTTTGTGTTTGTCTAATTCTAAGTTTCTTTTATTTTCCCTTATATCAATTATAAGTCTTCCTTACCTCTTTGTTTGCAAAATAGTTCAGAGTTCTTACTCTTTCCTAAAAATATGTGATTTTCTGAGGTACTTTCATTGTCTAAATGGACACTACCATTCCTTATTTTAGTTGGTCTCATCATTTCTTTTGAAAGATTTAGGCACAATTCTTTGCTTGACACTTATTTGTGTGTATTTACTTTTCCTGAAATTTTCAATAAATATGTGATCAAGAAAAGCATTTATTAATGATCTAAGCTTTCTCACTGTTACAATTATACAATTGTCAAAAGTGTGATGCTTTGCATTGAGAAATCTATTTTATTTACAGCTCTGATGTTAATCTTAAATTGTCTTTCCTATGTCTATATTGTCATTGTTCTGCAAAGTTTTCATAACATTCCCAGCTGGAGGTCTTGGTTTGTTGTGGATTACTGTCTCAAGCTCCCAATCTTTATCTGAGGACTTCCTTTTATTTGGCTCAAATTCCTTTTTCTAAATTTCTGGAATTGACCTGCTGTGTTTCTAATGAATATTTGTTGACTTTTATTGGTTTTTATTTTATTGTTGCTCTTCTTGTTTTCTGTCTTGCATGTAGTGATGTTATATATCTTCTATAGAAGCTCATTGTTTCATTATTTACTTATAGTGTTGTGTCTCTGAATACTTTGTTACCCTGTTTTATTGTGTATGACACCAAGCTTAATTTCATTTGTCACTATTGTTTCTGATATGTAGTTTCTCTGTTTAGGTAGATATTAAGAAAGAAAAAAAAGTATGTTAACATAACTCTCTTCCTAGTATCCCCTACAGTGATTTTTCTGATGCAAAACACATTATATCACAGTTTGCCTAACATGTTCCTGTTATTCTCATTTTTACTAATATTGAAGTTAATACTTATGAACCCAGCTTATAAATTCTTTCAACACATGTCCAATCAATGATTTTTAAATATTTTCCCTTAATAGGTCTTCAGACTGTCTCCTGAAAGTTCTTTGCATTTTCTCTATGTGTTCTTTCTCCCTGTTTTCATGTCTGTCTCTCTTGTCTCATTAAAATTTCAGCTGGTGTCCTTTTTCTCAGAGGTCCACCCCATCATTACAAAGCAAAGAAGCCATTACTAACCCAGTGCTAGATTACCTGTATTAATTATTTACTTAGCTTTTACCACTAACTAATATTGTCTTAGTTTACATTCATTTATATGTTAATTCAAGAGTAAGCAAACTCTAGTCCCTAAGCCAAATCTGGCCAGCCACCTGTTATATAAATAAAGTTTCACTGTAACACAGCTATTTATTTAAATATTATCTATGACTACTTTTGCATCATAATGGTACAGTTGAATAATTGCAAGAGAGACCATATGGTTCTCAAAGCATAAAATATTTACTGTCTGGCCATTTACAGAGAAAAAAATATTTCAGCCTCCTGTTAGTTCATTACTTTTTTTCTCCCACTAGAGTTTAGGTTCCATGGTAACTTGAATCTTGTCTACCTTTTCATTACTTTATCTTTCTCATCAAGATTAACAGTCAGCATATGGTTAGTGCTCTCTAAATATTTATGCATAAATTAACCCAGGTTTTTGGATTGTCAGCATCTTTTCTTAGGCCTTCACATATAACTTTAGGAGATTAATAGAAGTTTAATGATAATCATATTCAATTCTCTACTTAAAAAGCCACATGATAAAATTAAGAGTAGACACTTAAAGGCAACGATTCTAAAATAAGGACTTTAGGGAATTTGTTTTTGCATCAATTAGCAAATATATACAGGCATAGATGTGTGAGTGCATGCCAACTCTAAAGTCAAGATGCCTATATTTAATGCCTAGAATATTCAGTTCTAACTATAATTGGTTTAATGAACTTTTATTACTTAATTAACATAGCTAGGTCTGCATTTATTTCACTGTGAAATGCTGATGGGTTGTCTATATGAGAGAATTATCATCAGTATCAAAAAAGAAGAATGGTGCCTAATGGTCACATATATGTTAGAAGACAGTGAAGAAGAAAGAAGACAATTATGTTGGTAAGAAAGAAAACAAAACCAAAGATAGCACTAAAGGAAGAAAACTGGTAACAGTGGAAATAATAAACTCAATATAAACAACCCAATAAAAGCACTTCTGTATTCCGGAAACTTGAATTTGTTGTGACCATATTGTGTATAATTTAATCATTATAATAGCCTACATTAGTATCCCGTACAACAGATGATTGCATACCTATTCTATTCTTAAACTAAATTATTATAATCTTAACATATTTAGAATGTAAATCCAGAGATGTATTCAAGGCCTGAGTATATTTTACCTTCCAAATCTTCATGTACATTCAAAGATATACTTCTTATTGAAAGGTTACTTGTATAGACCTTTGCCCACAGCTATCTTTTACTTTTCCTTTCTAAGCATATTATAAACAAGATCAGCTTCATTTTCTTCTATATTCAAATACTGCTCTAGACTCCAAAATCAATGCTGCTTTCTTCCCCTACAGGACTCACATTTAGTCTCCAGACCACAGCTAGCTGTCAAAACAAATCAATTTTAGAGACAGATTTCCACTGAGGTGTTCAAAATGAAACCTGTTTAATTGTTGTTAATTCTCTGCTCTTGAAAGTTTGGATTTTGTAACTGCAGACTTGTTGGCCTAGGAAAGGTGCCAGCCTAGTGTCAGGGTCTATCAATTTGGTTGCTTTGTAATAAAAAGAGCAATGACTGCTCTGAGCCAAGAATCACTGTACCCTTCATCTTTAGGTCTCCACCTCCTGCCTTGTGCCTGGTGAAGTGGAGAAATTCATTAATAGAAATGGCAGTAGAACCAGCAGTGGTAATGGTAGTAGAAGTCTCTTTGAGAGCAAGAGCATTTTCAATAGCAATGGTAGTAAAAGTTACTATACAGGTGCCGGAAAACATTCTAATCATATTAGACCATTATTTCTTACGCTTCTTACAAAACACTTTCATGACAGGTACTTGAAAATTAAGACTAATATGTGATCTTTCAAAGGTTACATTGCAATGAAATACTGAATATGTTCTCATATTAAATTTGAACACATAATGTTATAACTATGCAATATCTTTTTTTAAGTTTCTCCACATTAAAAGTCAGAACAAATCTGAGGAGTTGATATCTCATTTCATCTGACAGATGGGAGGCTTGATATCTATCTTGAGAGTTTCTCAATACTCACCAATACCATATTTATTTTATGATATATTCTAAGCTTTTCATAAACTATACCAAGAATTTCTTCCTTAAATCAAAATCCTACATTAAGCCAGTCTACATGCACATACAACCACACAACTGCTATTAAACGAATATGTTCAGTTTTGTGTTGAATGAGGCAATGACAGTTATGCTGCATTTTTCAACTTTCATTGTGTAAATGTTCTCATTAGGTTAATGGCACTACCAAATCTGAACACAGAGTTGGGATGTGATACTAAGGGTTTTGTGGAAGTTGGTACAAACTGTGTTTTGCTTTTTCTCCATTTCCGTATACTTTTGTATCACACACCATATTTACAGTGTGTGAATTATGGACTCTAGGTTAGACCCAGATAATTTCCTAGGTCTACACTGAGATAAACACACACGAATGGTAAGTAAACCTCAAAGTATTGTACAACCATGATTCTACTGCAAGGTTCCCATACATTGGAAACTATTTTTTCAAAATTAATATGAAAAGTATTGTCAGCCTGTGCTCTGGATGGAATGTTTTTGATCTTTCAAAGTTATTGAATTGGATCTCTATACCACATTGTGGTTATATTCTGAGACAGCACTTTTACAATAGGACTTATGGTTAAATGAGCTCATAAGTGATAAGATTAAATGATCATATCAGAAAAGATATCAGGTACTCATTTCCTCCCCTGCATACTCACTTTCTAGCTATATACAAGCATGGAAGGCACAGTGGAAGGTGCCTTCTTCAAGCAAGGTGCTGATCTCTTGTCAGAAACAGCATTAGCTAGCACTTTTAGCATTGACCTCAATACTCTAGACCATGAAAACATAAATATCTGTTAAACCCACTTCATCTATGGCATTTTGTTATGTTAGCTCCTGCAGATGAGTGCATCCTACGACAGCATCACTATGTGAACTTGAGCCTTCCATTTCCTCTGAGCCACAGGACAAAGAAATGGTTGAGGTACAATATTTATGTCTTGCTGATTTAGTTTCCTTTCCCTAGCACTCCCACTTGCTTTTTCTGGCTGTAGGCCCTTTAGGGCATGGGGGACATTTAAACCAATTACCTTACACTATCTGAATACTACCATTGGTATACTTGAGTGGTCATCATTCGTAAGTTGGTGCACACAATGAAGTACTTTAAAAATGAAAAAAGAAAAGAAAAGAAATGCCAAAGGAAATCCTAACATATAGCGTCTGATTACAAAAGAACAAAAGGTAAGGTTAAGATTTCCCAATATTGTGGCCCAGTACCAGCAGGTGAATTAGCATTACCTGGAATAACTCAATAAACTACAAATTATGTGCTGAATCACAGGGCTAAATCTTGCTAATTTATGGGTTCATTTACAACTATTAGTACTAAATAGCCATGATTTAGCAAAAAAAAAAAAAAAAAAGCAGAAAGTAGGTAAATAGCAAACAGAAAGTGATCACCAACTAAAAGTTAAAAAAAAAAACAAAAAAACTATGTTGTAGTTTGAATTTAGTAATCTTGATTAAGGCATTTCTTTTGTCTGGGTCTCAATTTCCCCGTCTATAAAATCAATGAGCTAGGTTATATGGTCTTTAATCTACTCTATAGCCCTCAACACATTAACTACCTTGTGATCAATATCAAGGTATTAGACACTTTTTCAAAGTTAAGGTGGAAAATAGTTCACCAAGGAATGAAACTGTGAAATATTTAAAGTCTGACAAATCACAACATATTGACAATGATGTCTATTAGTTAATATTGTATCTGGCTTTCACATAACATTCAATAACCATTCTGGGGAAAGAATGGTGGTTTCAAGAACTGCCATCACCCTGAATCCTGTAACAAGGCCTAATAGCTGGCCTCTTGTTTGCATGGATTAAAATTTTAATCTAGAAGAAGCAATGTGACAGTCAATGAAGGGATCTTAAAGGCCTCCCAAACCATGTTATTTCATGATGAAAAACTCTCTGTATCATTTTATAATTGTGGTATGAATATTGTATGGGTCTCAGTTATTAAATTTAAGAAAGTAATTTTTTTATTACTGACTTACTGCAATTACTTTTAAGTAGTAAGTATTCCTTGAGTTTTTTAAATGCTGCACTGTATTGTTGTTGGTATTAATTTCAGTACTCCAGTAAATTATGTGATATCTAGAATTTTTAGGAGAAGGATGTAGGAAATGAAAGTATCTATAGACTCTCCTTGGTTGTCCTATAACTTAAACACAGAAATTGTATTACTTAAATATAATTCTGTATAAGTATAATTTGGCTATTGTAGGCTTATAACTTTTCATCTACTACAGGCAGATGCTTCTTTCCCACCTTCCAGTTTCCAAATAAACAACACAGAGGCTTAATATCATTTATAAATGCTTGGCCAATATCTCAGGCTTATTACTAACTAGCCGTTAAATTTTAAATTTACCCCTATTCCTTGTTTACCCACTGCCATGTGGTAGAAACTTTATTAGCATGGCATGTTCATCTTCTGCAACCTGTGTCTGGCTGTTGTCCCTCTGACTCTGCCCTTTTTCGCCCAAACATCCTCAGTTTGATTGTCCCAACTAACTTTATCCTGTCTTGCTATAGACCAACCATCTTCTTTATCAACTAGTGAGGGTAATACATATTTATACTGTACTGGAGGATTATTACACAGAATTTCCTCTTTTGTCTAATTAAAAAGGAAGGTTTTAATCTTAACATAGTAAAACTATAGATAACACAAACAGTTATCAAGTAAGAATTATAGTTTTACTATCCAGTCCATTTGTATTTGGAAAAATTAGAGAAAATACTCAATTATCTTATCTTGGTGATTCTAAAGTTTTATATCTAATTTACCATTTTACCATAACTAAAAAAAAAAAAAACTATAATCACAACTATATAGTCTTCAACTCCATCAAAGACCCGAGAAGGAAATAATATTACCTGAGTAAGCAAGAAGTTCAAGCAAGTGACTTCCATGACAGAAACAGCTGGGTGCCTGTACAGTCACCCAAGGTTCCTCTGCAAAGTTGGAGAGTCCATCTTTGTCCTATAGGCCTAGAACTTCTGACAGACTTTGTTCAGAAGCAGGAAATATTGAAAGACTGTCCTACCCTGTCTTGGCAAAGTTTGACAGTCGCCTTTCTTTGTGTCCTGTTTGTACAGTTAGGACAGCATACTGTCAGCAGATGAGGCAAGGGCAGTTTCTTGCTCACATGGTTAGCTTATGCCATGAAGAAAGAAAACTCTATAAGGAGTTTCTTTGATGCCCATTATTTTTGTTGAAGGAGATCAATATTGCCAAGAACAGATGTGTCTCAGTATCATAAAAAGCCTTAGTTTTTTAATTTAATATAAATTTTTAATTTAATATAAAATTAAACATTAAATGTCATATCATGTAGGTCTTTGAAGTATTTGAAGACCATCTATTTGTCTAAATATATCTGGTTTTCACCATGAATACATATCTAACATGACTGTAAGTTTGGCTGTTATGCATGACTATTAATCTGTATTTCTTAAATATATTACCATTACAGATGAGTTGCATAAATCAATACTTTAAACAGGAGTAGACATATTAATACAGTATAACAAAATTAACTGTAAATTTATATTCATAAACCCAAATCCATACCAATGTAAAATATTTAAGACTAATAGTCAGTAGAGCATGAGACTCTTAATCTCAGGGTCATGGGTTTGAGCTCCACATTGGGCACCAAATGTAGATGAATTTCTAAACAGTCTTATTAAATAAGAAACACAGAGTCAAATACAGAGATAATAGCTGAAGAATCAGAGCGAATAGCCATGAGTAGCCTTAGTAGCTTCCACAGAGAGAGTTTCTTCCTGTCTGACCTGTGCTTTTATTGCCTTCCTGTTTTGCCTTTTTATTGGCTCTAAGCCCAGCCACATGACTTCCTCATCACTGCCTGTCTATACAGACCTCCAGGTCTCTATGGTTGGTACTGGAATTAAAGGCTCGTGTCACCACACGTGGTTGTGTCCTTGACTACCCAGAGACTCTGCCTGCCATGTGATCAGATTAAGGGCATGGGCTACCACTGCCTGACTTCTGTTTATGGTTCACTGACCTCTGATCTCCAGGCAAACTTTATTTATTAACATACAAATAAAATATCACATTTCAACAACTCTGCCCTTCATCCCAGTCCTCATTTTAATTGCCCCACCTGACTTTATCCTGGCTTTCTATAGGCCAAATAGCTTTATTATTAACCAACGAGAGTAATACATATCCACAGCATACAGAAGGATTATCCCACAGTAATCTACAGATTGCCATCACCTTTATTTTCCTTTTCTTATTGATTTACTCATTCTTGACAATGGATTGAATTCCATCACTGAAAATATCTTTCATTGATATAATGCTAAAGATTTAGTTACTGGAAACTGAATATTCTGAAAAAATAAGATTGAACAAATTTCCCTCAAAGGCAGAAAAAGTTTAGACAAGCTGATCTCTAAAAAAAAAAATGTCCAAGAGTAAGCTCTGTCTAGGTAAAAGTGGGAAGTTAGTTAGGGTGCCATAAGGAGACAACATAAAGAACATGCTTTGGACGACTCAATTTTAAAGTCATTTGTTCCCGTATCCACATGGCTTGTGACTATACATGTATACGTTCATTGTAGAAAAGTCCTTTGTTCTTTCAGAATCCTCCTTTGATATGTTTATTGAGAATTAGGACTTCTGGCTTCCAGGCACTCAAATAATTTACTTGTGCAGATGTGGGAGTGCTCCACTGACTATAGAGTAAACAGCATATCTCTTTTTTTTTTTTTTCATTTGTCTATGGAGAGATTTTTTAAGTCTTTAAAGACACATTCATTCCTACCTCATGGATTCACAGACTGATAACAAAGATAGAAAGTCGTAAAACTAAAGGAAAAATAACCTCCTCTTAAATCAATTACCAAGGTGTTAAGAGCTTCTCAGATTCTCCAATTATGTTTTTTCTTCCAACAGTGTTGAGGATGGCTTTATTTTCTATTTTCAATAGTGTGTATTAACTGTAAAAAGCAATGGTTTTCATTTTTAATATTTTAATTCATAAATATACCATACATAGGTAGTATTCACCTCCACTATCTTCTCACATCCCATCTCTGTACCTCAGTCACCCTCTCCTTTCCAGAGAGTTTCATTTTTACTTCAATGTATTTTTAAAAATCTGTATTCTACATTGAGGTGTAAACATAGATTGTCAGGCTATCTGAGCCTAGTTTATTTCACAGAACTTGATGACCTCTAATCTCACCCATTTTTTTCTATAAAACAATTCAGTTTTGTTCTTTTAAGTGAATAATATTTCATTGTGCATGCATGGCTTCTGTTTTATTCACTTATTAGATGGAAGAAACCCTATAAAAACTAGTCCATGACATAGTTGTTGTCAATAGTGTTTCAGTAATTATCAATACTGTTATTATTTAGTACAAAATGTTTTCTCAAACTTTTGTTGTGAAACCATGGTCCCCATCTAATGGCACTGTTTTGGAAATTTAGAGTGGCAGGTTCTAGTTGGAGAACATAGTTTTCAGTAGATATAGGCTCTTGGGTATCTTGTCTCTTGTTTATCCCCTGCCCTCCCCTCCACACAAATTCAATCTGCTTTTAACCAGAGTTACAGTAAGCATCAGATGCAGAAGAATTTATGTAACGTGGAGTGACCAGAAACATAATGAGTTTATATTTGTAGTAAAGAATGGTTTGATTGTTATAGATATAAGTAGCATTTTAAAAAAGCCACATGGCAGAAAGGATCTAAGAAATGGCGGAAGTGATGGTGATGGGGTGTGCAGGAACACTGTCATACCACAACATACTCAGGAACTCTCAACAGCTGAGATTACATGCACAAGATCTGCAAAAGGGTGTCCTATCAATATCATGTAATATAACAGAACAGGCAAACAAGCCTCACACCTCCTTGAGGAATTAAAGGCAGTCAATGGTTGCTAAGGAGAAGAACTCATGATGTTCCACCTTTGCCCAGGGATTAATAGGCATTCAGAGGTTATTGGGGGTGGGAAGAGTCATTGTCTTCAGTAGTATAGACATTGAGTACTTGCTCATGTTCCTCAAGAAACCAACTGTATTGCCACAAACAAAATAAAAAATAAATAACCTGAAAGTAGAAGACGGAAAAGTTGAGAAAAGGGATTAGTTGGAAATAGAGAGGAAGAAGATAGCAATGGTGTGACAGGGGCCAGGGGAGAAAGAAAATCACATATGTGAATGAAAAGATAGTGAACTCAATTATTACATATAATAAATACCGCTATTCTTTATATTCTTTTTTTTTTTTTTTTTTTTTTTTCGTTTTTCGAGACAGGGTTTCTCTGTGTAGCTTTGCGCCTTTCCTGGGACTCGCTTGGTAGCCCAGGCTGGCCTCGAACTCACAGAGATCCGCCTGGCTCTGCCTCCCAAGTGCTGGGATTAAAGGCGTGCGCCACCACCGCCCGGCATATTCTTTATATTCTTTAAGGAGACAAAGTGTGCACAAGGACAGAAGGAAACACGCTGTGAGAACATCTCAGGAATTTGCTCCTCCCTTCTTACAACAGATCCTCTGATGTAGAAAACTCATCCAAATGACTTTCTCTTGAGAAGAAAACCATAAAGATGTCTTTCTGATATGAAGAATCCAAAGAGATACTTCTGAATTAAGATTCCAGACACTCAGTGGCCACTTAATTCTGGGCCCAAGAAATCATATAGAACAACTGAGCTGGTAGCAGACTTCGGAATTATCATCATGATTGGATTTCACTGTAGTGCAGACTGAGAAAGTTAAAGGCTGGTCGAGGCTCCCAATCAGTTTTAAAAGGAGAACTGAAAAGGCCAGGGAATGTGTTACAGGATTGTTATTCCTGTAGGAAATGTATGAGGACACAATGTGGAAAAATGTGAGAGAGGAGCCCAAAGTAGAATGAAATGACCAGTATGTCAGAAATGGTGATAATCGGAGCATCTGCTGAAGAAAGTGAAGGGAATCAATGAATCTTAACCAAGAGATAGGCCATGTGGGCTGCAAAGTACAAGGATCTATTGGTGACCTGCTCAAATTTTTAGTGACCAGACAAGAACACCATATGCTCACAGTACAGAGCAGGAAACTATAAGACTTAGATTCACCATGTTAGGTATTAATTTTTATTAATGTAGTATGATTTTTTTAGGTATTTTCTCTCTTTTTTCTAGTTGGAATGGGACATTTTACTCTGGGAAATTGAACCTTGAACACACACACACACAAATTTTGCTTTATAGAGTAGTCATGAAGCTTAGAGGACCAGGATTATACAATTACTGCTTGAATTTGAATTATGCCCCTAGGTTCAAGTTTTGAAATATTTTTCTACAGCTGATACACTGTTTTCAGAGTTTCTGTCTCTCTCACACACAGTTAAAGAAACTTCTCCTCCACCATATGTCCCTGTTACCATGACTTTGTGCATACATATGTGCGATAACTATTAGTTAAACCTTCAAAAGAAATAAGCAAAAAAAATTGTAAATTCTTTCTGTTGGTTATATGGTCACAATTGTGAAAAATGCAACTAATATTAATGTGTAGGTACATAGTCACATCTATTGTGTGCTGTCTTTGAACAGTTTTGTGTGTCTAGTTAAGAGAGTGATGTAATAAGAATAATACGCTGTTCTGGTTCATTTTCTACAGAACTTTATATTTATTTCTGTAGTACTTAGAGTAATTTACAACTCCATTAAAGCAATCCATTTTAAGAGTCCTTTTCTCCAGCATTCTTTCCAATATTTGTTGTCTTTTGTGTTCTTTATGATAGCTGTTCTGACAGGGAAAGATGGAATCTAAATGTAAGCTTTGGTTGGCATTTCCATGGAAACTAAAGATATTGAGGATCCTTCTTTATGTCCTTTTTAGCTATCTGTACCTTTGTTTTGTCTGTTCAACTCCTGTGTCCACTTAGGAATTGGCTTACCTGTTCACTTGACATTTTTTACTACTTAATAAATTATGGGTAATGCCCTGACATGTGAATAGCTGGTAAATTGTTTCCCTCATTTTATGTATACTGTTTTTCACAGTTTGTTAATTATTTCTTTTTCTATATAGAAGATTTTTATTGCTAAAATCCCACAGCAAGAATGAGTTTATGGGAGTGTTTTAAGGGAGGAAAGGGACTAGGAAACCATAGTTGTGTTATAACCTAAAAAGGTAAAAGCTGGAAATTTTAAAATCCCATTTGTCAGTTCTTAATTCTATTCCTAGTGTTAAACTCTAAAAGTACAAAATGACACATCTTACATTATGACCATTGACGGATTGTGAACTGCCCATTTTCCCATATATTCATTTTGATTGTTGCATACACTTACATAATAAATTTCAGTTATTTTTATGTCCCTATTTCCTTTCCTCATCTAATTTCTTCTCCTCCTGGAGTCTTGCTTCTCTATGAGTCTCACTCTTACTTCCATGTCTTGTTTTTGGGTGTGGTTTAGTACTTTTAATTAGAATCACTTGACTGAGGATGAGTGGGAAGTCGAGGATTAAGTGTCAGGTTTCTAGTTTTCCCAGAACAAGTTCTCAAATGTGTTATCTTTTCACCAATAGATGCTTTTCCATCTCTCCTATTCTTTATCCTTCTATTTCACTACATTGGGCTTCAGGTCTAGTTTGGTGCCAGTTCTATGCTATTTTTGGTACTATAACTCTATAATATAACTTGAAATTAAGTATTATGATGCCTTGAACACTGGTCCTTTTGCTCAGGACTGCTCTGGCTACCTGTGGATTTGATGTCTCCCTATGTGTGTTAGCGTTATTCCTTCCATTTCTGTGAAGAAAAGCAATGTTTATGCCATTGTATGCAATGGTTTTTATTACTTTGTGATATGGCCTTTTTCACAATATTATACTGATCTGTGAACTTGGGACACATTTCCATTATCTGCTGTCTTTCTCAGTTGCTTGCTTCAGTGGTTCATAGTTTTTAAATAAGAGATATTTTACCTCCTTTGTTAGCTTTATTTTCTGGTAATTTTGAGGAAACTGTGAGTGAACTATCTTTCTGGTCTTTCCCAGATTATTCATTATTGATTTGCAACAACAACAACAACAAAAAACACTACTAATTTTGTTATGCTGACTTTTTATCCTAGTATTTTGTAAAATGTTTGTCAAGTCTAAAAATATATCCGATCTTATTTTTGTATCTTTTAGGTGTAATATTATATTGAAAAGGAGGAATAACTTGAGGTCTTCCTTTCCTTTATATTTACAATTTACCTCATTATTACAGCTAATGATTCAAATACTCTCTTGAATTAGATTGGGGAGAACTGTCATTCTTTTCTCCTTGAATTTACTAAAGATATTTTCAATTTTCTACATTTGGTGTAATTTTAACTATACACTTGTCACATGTTGCCATTATCACCTGAAAAAATGATCCTTTGACTCCTGTTTTTTCAAAGTTCTTTTTTTTTATCACGAAGAATGTGAAATTTTGTCAAAGGCCTTTTCTAAGTCTATTGGGATGATCATGCATTTTTTTCTTGGTTCTAGATCTTTTTACGTGTTGCATTACACTTTCTGATTTCAATGTATTGAACCATCCTGGTATGTCTGAAGTAAAATCAAATTGACCATGACATATTACTTTTAAAATCTATGATTGAATTTCTTTGGCGGGTGTTTCATTTTGTACATCTTCATGAGTTTCATTGAAATCAGCTATAGAATATCTAAGAGTCTGTAGCAAGATGGGCAAAACATCTATCCCAAGCCTTGCCATTTTTCTCACTTACCTGGGTTAACTGATTTGAAGGTAAGTTTTTTCTGAATGTGTTTTGTTATATCAAAATTTCATACTTTGAATTAGGTTAGCAATTACAAATTATGTTCTTTAGATTGAGTGTGTAAAAATTGTCTTTAGAGAGGCAGAGCAAGTCAGAACTCTGTGAGTTTGAGGCCAGCCTGGACTACCAAGTGAATTCCAGGAAAGGTGCAAAGCTACACAGAGAAACCCTGTCTTGAAAAACCAAAAAAAAAAAATTGTCTTTAAATTGTCTTTTAAGTGCAAAACACATTAAATGCTACACTGTCTTTCCCTGGATTAAATCTTGCAACAGAAAATTACCAATGAAGGCTATGTTAGCATTATATGAATAAAGCCAGTGATTATTTAATAAAAATCTGCTGTGCCAGTTGCAATGTCTTAATTTTATTTCCAGGCATAAATGGCACAGACCTATGAGCCCAACTCTTAGATAACCAAGGCAAGATGTTGTAGAATTTAAAGCACTTTATCTCTCACCATAAAAAAGTTCAGTTTCTTAGTTTTATTAAATATGTTATTGTTAAAGACAGTTGGGGGTACAGATGAGAAGGGAAGTCTGTTTGAACACAGTCAAAGGAATGACTCATGGCATATAGTTTCTTGGGAAAAGGTGGAAGAGGCTCCAGTACAAAAGGCAGAGGGCCTTTTTCCTCAGGTGCATTTTGTTCTCTTGATTGTTCTTGGACCTTATTTCATGTCTACTCTGTTAAACATTTACATTCTATTTATAAGGCATGTTTATTCTTGTTGGATGTCAGATCATAGCTATAGAACTCATTCTGGTCAGTGTGCTCTGAATCTGGATTTGTCCTTCTGCCTTGCTTTCTTGCTTTCCCAGAAATAATCTATAGTATGTGCTAGACAATTGTGTTTAAATTGGTGTGTTCTGAGAAACTTCTGGGAAAGAACTTCTCTGTTAATATTTAGTATGTGCTTACTGCTGTTTATTTACATGTTTTTCTGATCATATTTTTCTGAATTCAAGCAACCTTCCTCCTCGAGTCATTCCTTTAATTGGTTACATTCATGTATAAAAATACACTAAAACTGATGAAACATTATCTCCAGCAATAGACTATAGTTTGCCCCATTTTTTAGGATCCTCAGATCCCAGGTCTCAGAAGCACAGATATACATGGCTCAGAAAAAGCCAACAGAAGTACATAAATAACAATTTTGAATTATAAACTATGTCAAAATAAATTTTACTTAAACCCATATAATTCATGTTTCTATATCAAAAAGAGCCTGAACAATACAAACCAATCCTTGGAGAATGCATATAATTATAATATATAGCAAAAAAAATAAGACTCATGCAATAAAATCTTAACTTCAAAAGTATTATTAAATCATGAACCACATTGACCAAATTTTATAGGTTATATAATTGAGGAGTGATTTCAGCTTTACTTAGAATTATCAAATCTGGGGCTTATACAGGGACACTTGGCTCAGCCTGGGAGGAGGGAACTGGACCTGCCTGGACTGAATCTACCAGGTTGAACTCAATCCTCAGGGAAGTCTTTGCCCTGGAGGAGATGGGAATGGGGGGGGGGGGGGGCAGGAGGGGGGAGAACAAGGGAGTCCGTGGCTGATATGTAAAATTAAATTATAAAATAAAAATGTGAAAACATCTGGAAATGTTAAGTACACTCATTATCTTCATTGTACTTACAGTTTTCTGAGTATGTGCATATATTAAAACATCAAATTGAATATGTTAAAAAAAGAATTATCAATTTAACATTTTCAAAATTCGTACTCTGTGGCTTTTACTAAAGGGAAAATTAGAAACTTGGGTTGTGAGACACTATCTACATAGTTTTTAAAAGTTCTGTGAGTAATGTTGATGTGAATATAAAAATAAGCAGGGAAGACCTGACGCCAACCCTGCTGACATCCGGGCCCATATCCTATACTTCCAATTGGTCTACCCCAAGATATACTCCATCAACAAGCCACTGGAGCTGGTGGAGGAGTTGGTGGGCAGAACCAGATCCAGGAACATGTCAACATGTTGTGATCCAAGCTCACCTCCACTACCCAAGAGCCTGAAAGACTCATGGAAGCTCCAAAGGGAAATAAGGAGGTAACAGAGAAGTCTGCAGAGCCTGCAGTGTTTTTAGAGAAACTAGAGAAGGGCAGGTCTGTGGGAAGATACTTTTAAAAATTGGACTCATGACGTTGGAAAGGAAGATGGCAGAACAGAGCCAGGTGTACAGAGGAGAGTGGCAAAACTACAAGCAGAGCCCGAATGGTCCATGCTATAGGCAAGAAACCATGAGGAAGTCCATGATCTGATCTGCGGCTGACTATAAAGAGAAAGGAAGCTTCTTTTGAAGTGGTGTGGATGATGGCAGACTCACATTTAAGAAAGAGTGACATAGAGGGCTTTTATGACAACCTGTCTCCCCAAACTCCCAACTCCACCCCCCTCTAAAATGAAACTGTATAGACAGGAAGTCATTGAAAAGGACTCTTAAAATTGTGATAAGGAGCTGTGCTGTGGTGACACACCCAGCACTCGGGAGGCAGAAGCAGGAGGTTCTCTGACAGTTTGAGGCCATTATGGTCTACAAAATGAATTTCAGGACAGGCAGAGATGTTAGACAGGGAAACCCTGTCTCTGAAAACAAAAAAACAAACAGAAACATTGTGATAAGGAGGTTGAAGTGTAACTCTTCACAGTTGATGGTTTCTGGCAGAGGTAGGAGTAGAGAAGAGATCAGCTGTCTTTAAGGGGTTGGCCACTGAGAGTTTGACCATGCTCCAGGATGTACATGGGCAACATAAATTGGAAATGTACTGTTTTTCTTTCTTTTCTGTTTTTGTTTTGGGGTAAGTCATGAAGGTGGAGGTGAACCTGGGAGGACTGGAAAGTGAATGGGATTGAGGAGCACCATCTGAAATTTTCAAACAATCAATAAAATTAATAAAATTAAGATAAAAAAATGAAATTTGAATTAAAGAGTAAAAGGAAAGTTTCAGAAGTCAAGTACTGTGGTGATATGAACACCCATAGGATTAAAGCCCTCAGCAACACAGACTCATGATTACATAAAAGAAATGCAGACTTCTCTCTCCTGGAATGATAATATTCAATATTCATATTACCACACATTGTTGGAGACTCAGTGTCCTTTTGCTTACTCTCAAAAACATTTCTGTGTCTTTGATGTGGGGTGCTGATGGTGTAAGACAGTCACACTGAGCTAGGCCACCGCCAGTGTCTTCAATGAAAGGCATTGCCATCCTTTTTATCACCATATTCATGTACTAAGAATGGTTGTAAAATAGGAAAAAGCCTAATTTGATGCAGAAAGGGCTCATCATTGTGCGTGTAACCTAAATGAATGGAATAACCAAATTTATTTTCCTTTTATTTGTCACTTATTGTCTCTGTCCCAGTGTTCAAGCTGTATTTTTCTCATTACTTATGTCTGTCTATGCTTTTCCATGTGTGCTGGTGTAGGAGGAAGTTTCTGTCCTGTAAGATGCTTTCAAGTAACCACACAGAAGCTTAATATTAATTATAAATGCTTGACCAGTAGCTCAGAATTGTTACTAGCTAACTCTTACATTTTCAATTGATGAATATTTTTATCTACACTTTGCCACATGGTTTGGTACCTTTTCTCAGTAAGGCATGTTGACTTTGCTTCTCTCTGCATCTCCTTGCTACTCCTCTTACTCTGTCCTTCTTCCCAGAATTCTGTTTTTGGCTCTTCCCTAACCTTATCCTGTCCAGCTATTGGCCAGTCAGATCTTTATTAAACCAATCACAGTGACATATATTCACACAGTGCAAAGGAATATTCCACATTTCCAACTTTTTGTCTAATTGAAAAGTAAGGTTTCAACTTTAATATATTAAATTATGTAAAACAAAATACTTATTAAGCAGGAATTACAGTTACAATATTCAGTTCATTTGTATTTGGCAAATTTAGAGAAAATACTCTATTATCTTTGTGTCTCTAAGGTTTTATACCTAGATTACCATTTATCATATCTAAGGAAAACTTTAACTGTGGCTATCTAGTCTTCAACTCTGTCAAAGACCCTCAGAAAGGTGAAATATAGACAAATGACAGGGACATCTAGCTGCCTGTACAGTTACTCTAATTTCTTCTGTAACTTTAGGACATCCAGCTTTGGCCTACAGGCCTGGTATATCTGACAGACTTTTCTGAGGAGCAGAGAATTTTGAAGGACTGTCCTACCTTGTCTTGGCAAAGTTTATCAGTCACTTTTTTGCATTGTGCTGGTCAGTAACCCATGAGCAATTGAGGCAAGGGTAGGTTCTTTGCCCAAATGGCTAGATTTACCATAAAGAAAACAAACTCCTTAAAAAGTTTCTTTGATGCCCACCATCTTCTCTGAAGTAGATCGGTGCTGCCAAGAGTAGATGTGTCTCACTGTCATGAAAAGCCTTAGTAATTAAACTTATTAAATGCCATAGTCTGTAGGTCTTTGAAGTGTTTGAAGACCATTTATCTATCTAAATATATCTGTTTATGACTTTGAAAACATACATAACATGAATGTAAGTTTGACTTTTAAAGATGGCTGTTAATTTGTATTTCTTAATTATATATTACATTCTTAAATGAGTTGTATAAACATAATACCCTAAATAAGAGTAGAAACATACATACAGTAAACAAAATTAACTTTAAATTTATATCAATAAACAAAAAATCCACACCAATATATAATACTTTGAAATTGATAGTTGTTTTAGATTAAAGTAGATTAAATAATCTACCCTTTTATCTCATCATTTCTATTTTATATCCCCCTTTTTACCTTTAGAATGACCTTTTTGAATTTAATTATTTTGGTTTTTGTTGTTTGTTTGTTTCCTTTTTCTTTTTTTAACCAAGACCAATAACAATTTGTAACCAAGCCCACTTAAATGGCAGTAACATCCATAACCTATCTTTTGGGAATATGGGTGTCATTCTTCAGAGTACTTCCTGTTGTTTGGGGTCATTGTCATCTTTGGAAAAAACATGAGAAAAATCAAGATAATTGTTAACTCTTGGCTGAAGTATTCGGTGAGGCTGGATTATCTCACTCAGCAGCCTTGAAGCAGTTCTGGATGCTGGATGAATTGGGCCAACCTTTTTTATTGTCTGGTCCCCTTGTTTTGAAAATACATAAGCTTTTAAAGATAACATGTATCTGCATTAATATGACTATAGACTGTGCATTGTATACAAATCAGCCAAAGATGATTTTCTGTAGATTAATTTCTAAACAGTCTTATTAAATAAGAAACACAGAACCAAATACAGGGGTAAAAGCCATAGAGATCAGAGAAATAGGAATAGCCACCAACTAAGCTTAGCTAACCAAGCCGCTGTAGTTCCCCAAGTGAACCAGCCTGTTCCTGTCTAACCTGTGCCTTTATTGCCTTGCTGTTCTGCCTTCTTGTTGGCTCTTAGCACAGCCACCTCATTTCCTCATCACTACCTGTTTGTATAGACCTCCAAGTCTCTATGGTTGGTACTAGGATTAAAGGCATATGTCGCCATGCTTGGCTGTGTCCTTGAACACACAGAGACTCTGCCTGCCATGTGATCAGATTATGGGTGTGTGCTACCACCACTTGACTTTTGTTTATGGATGGCTATCTATGTCCTCTGGTTTCCAGGCAAACTTTATTTATTAACATACAAATAAAATATCACCACTTTTCAGCACAAATAAAATATCACCACAATTTTCTGTTTTCTGTTTGAGCAGGTAAAATATACTTCAAGTGCCTTGTAGTTCTATGTTTATTTCTTTGTGTTTGTAGCCAAGATTTTCAGGAGGCCTTCCCTAAACAAACCTGATCATCTTCAATCTGGAATGAATCCACAGGCCCTCATTTCTTTTGGAAATAAAAGCCTAAACTCTCTCCCAAAGCAACATATCTTTTGACTTACATTTTGAAGTCAAGATATTTTTAAAATATATGGGTTGGTTTATTCCAGCAGTTTTCATAATCCAATGTGTCTTAGCACCTGTCATTTAAGAACAATAAGAAAATCTAAAGACAAAACAATAACATACAGAATCTGGACTCTCTGTGTGTTTTCCATATTTATGTGGCTAATTATATTTTTCTATTTTATTCCTTTTTTTAAGGACTTTATTTTTTTAAACTATTTTTTAATCTATGACTGTCCCTGCTCATTATCTTTTCTATCACAAGCCTATGTATATTTTTTAACATACTGTAACCAGTTTAGAGGTATTTTTCTGTCTGGATCTGTCTTTGCTGAGTATCTGTATCCTTTTCTGTCTGAATGAGGAAAACCCCAAACCTATCATGCAGTGTGCTGGAGGAGCTCATGCTGGCATCTCAAGTCCATGGGCTGCTGCTACATGGTGTGGTAACTTGGTATGGCGTGTCTATCTTACTTCTTTCTGCATGTTCTCACTATTCATCTGATTCTGCACTTCTTTCCAGCATTCTCTGTTTGGCTCTCCCCCACTAACCTTATTCTACCCAGTTATTGACCAGTCATCTTTTTTATTAAACCAATCACAGTGACATATATTCACACAGTATAAAAGAATATTCCACATGCTGGTAATTTCCTTTAGGCCAGAGGCAGGTCTAGCCTTCTTTCCTTAGAAGGAAAAATCTTACTTATCCATATTATTGTTAAACTATTAACATTGATATGCTTCTGTGAAGCATTTCCTATCATCATTTTTCTTTTACTTTTTAAAATCTTAAAATCATGTTAAGGAACCAAAAAATTAACAGTGAATTTCAATCTTTCAAATTATTGTTTCTTGCCTTTCACATGTTCTAGGAAACAGGAGGATATATTGGTGAGAAGGACACATTATGGTCATAGTCAATCAGGTAACTCAGTCTCCAACCAAACTCTTTCATTGATAACATGGATAGTAACATTTAATTTGTACAGCTCTGTCTACTCCTCTTACTGTAAAGCATACACAAAATTATCTTCTCTATTATTGGTTGGTCCTCAATATTTTTCAGTTTCCTCTTCACATCTTTCACCATTTTATTTCTTAGAAATAAAATGTCTTAGAAATGATAAATTTAAAATAATGTCTAATGTGTATAGAGCTGTTCTCAGTTCATACACTCTTATAACAGTCTTGTGCAATAAGTATTCAAATTCATTTTTATCCTTTGAAAAGTTGAGGAGATCCCAAAAGGATAAATATCTTCCACAGACCTGAGAATTTATCAGAAAGTCTGCTGACAAAGACAGGTACTTGTAGCCAAGTTTCTTCTCTCACATTTCAACAAGCTAAAAACAAGTGTTGTATAGGTTGATTATCATTTATTCTCCTCAAATCAAAGGACTTACAACTTAGTTGCCAGTATGGCAATGGAAGAGAGTTAAAATATTTGTTCATGGAACTTAGTGACTAGCAACTGGGAAGATCACAAAACAAAGCAATTATGAACAGGTCCATTGGTGTTGAGGCCACTCATTCTCACAGGATGAAGTGTTACTATGATTGATGGACTAAGATGAGTCAGCAGCACCTCTAATAGACATAGCTTTATGATCAGCACTACACATGGACAGTGTTAGTGGCATGACTGATATTGACTTACCCCTAAGTCCATCAAACCTGTCTCCTTGTCCTCATTAACACATGTCAGAAATTTCCAGAAGCTAAGCTGCTTAACACTGCTATAATTATAAAAATTGTTATCATCACCTTTGTCTTTCTCTTCATGGAAAAGTGATTCTTTGGTGCATAGACCAAGAGACCTTCTCTCTTAATTTCATTTTTCACTAGGCAAAAATTCATGCTGACCTAGAAATGTCTCCTCTTGTGTTTATATTTTGAAACAAAGTAACTCTAGAAAATGCATATATGGGTATCCTATACATGTATGTCTTCTACCAGAGTGGTACATTACCACCCTTAGAATGTATTCAGAATATTATGAACTCCAGGTTTTCCTCAGCCTCTCTGAATTTCTGTATATGGCCCAAATCAAAGAAACCTTATGTTCTCACTGACATCCATAACCTGTGTGTGACTCTCAGGCCAGGTTGCTCCCCAATCCTAGGAAGAGGACTGAGTCCTCAAAGACGCCTGACTTGAGGCAGTTACAGCTTATTCCCAACTCTCACTTCCCTTTGCTTATATCTACACATGTTAGTTATATGAAACGTGCATGACAATGCTCCTTACCTTTGAAGAAATATGAATTTATTCAATAATTTCCCTACTTATGATCTATTAAATCCATAAAGTAGAATGGTCATGGCACTTAGTGTAGCAGATTGGTTGAAAACAAAATCTAGTATGATGACTTAGTATATCTAGTTTTAGGATTGCTAACACATGACCCTAAGCAAAACTTATCCTCTGTGAATTCCTTGTAATCTCTAGAAAAAAAAATGTTGGGTTTTAATTTCCATTCTGAATTTCTGAAGCAATTTAACTAATAGTAACCCTGAAGGAAACAATGACAAAAAAGACTGGTAATTTTGTAAGAAAATAAATATTGATAGTTTAGAACTTATCTCCATAATTAGGAGACCCTCTTAGCTTGTTCTTAATTTTTCGGTGGTTTTGCTCTAATTAATTAAAGGATTTCTATGTGTTTTATTACATACAATTTGATTTCTCTAAGCTCTCTCCTCAATTTAAGTTTTTTCAACAGCAGTTTGTCTGTGAATTAATCCCATAATTACCATATAAAATGAAAAACAAACAGCTAGCTATGATTATAATAGTATATCTGGCTCAACTTTATTTAAGATTTATTATTTTAATTTTTGTTTCTCTTATTATTTAGAACCTGAATACATAGTGAATATTGACACAACTTATTTTGTAAGTTGTCCCAGAACATTTGGATCATTTATGGAGCAAAATTAAGATGTTCACAAAAGTATCTGATCCCATTCTTGAACCACTACAGAATACTGGAGAATTTTAGTCAATTTTTTAGTTGAATATTGACAATGGTGGTTGTATACACATCTGAAACAGGGGAAAATGTAAATTAAGCTAGGATAGCACTTTTCTTTAAAACCAAACATCATTGAGAGTACTTTAAGAGTGATGGGGTGGGGATACCAGGAGGCTCTAAGCAACAGTAAAACCTGTTTATGCAACTGAGTCAATGCCACAGCAGAACAGAGCCCCTGGAGATTCATGAGCCTATGGCTTAATCAGCACACTTGGAGACATGGCACATCAATGGCCGTGCACAGCTGGTGTGTTTTGTACCATGCTGAGAGGGAGAAAAATAATCATTTTGTATCCCACTCAGTTCTTCCTAGCTAGTTTCCCCCATAATAGCCATGTAGATACACAGAATTAAAAATACCAGGAAACATCCACAAGGACCACAGGGACTTGACAGGTTCCTTCAGGAAATCATTAAAGATAATTTTAGGTATAAGAAAGTACCAGTATTGAAGCCCACCCCTGAACTAAAGGATACTTGGTGTGAATGATTAAATACTTAGGGGGAAATTTTCTTTCAATTGCATTTCTCATTGTTGTCCAGCAAGCCTCTTTGAACCTCATATTCACTATCAATTAAATTCAATTAGTAATATTTTATTTTTGCTCCTGTGCTCTATTGCATAGCAAAGTCTATCTTTTATATTTCAAAGGTGAATTTCACCATTCATTTTCCTTCACTATGTAAATTTCATAACTAAACACATTCTTTATTTGCAAACATGTAAGAAATCTAAGGGAATTTTTTTGGAGTGAATGATTGGATAATCAGAATATGAAAAGCAATAACAACAATAATATATTTGTATGACTTTGCTACATATAATTATATTAAATATAAAATGTTAAGTTGAAAAGACAGACATTTAAGGCTGTTATAGTAAAAATAAAATATGGAAAATAAAGAAGAAACAACATTCTTTACTCTATGTATTAGGTTCATATTGTTGGTATAACAAAGCAAAATAGGCTTAGTTGCCTGTACCATGTCTATATTAACTTATAGTTTGGGAGAAAAAAAGTCATGAAACATTTTGCTAATGTAAGATCAACCTGTTATTATGGTTGTATTTCTTTTTAGAAGCTCAAAGGGAAAATACATTCTCTTGCTTGTCAGCTCTGAGGGCTATCACCTTCTTTGACTTATGATATCTTTCTATTTTAAATACCAGTGGTGGATGAATAAGTCATTCTCATATCCTCATCTTTCAGGTTTTAAGGCTCAAACCCCTTTTTCCATACACTGACCACGATCCATATGGCAGTCAATGGATACAACCACCCAAGCCACTAAGAACATTTTCTTTAGAATAACAGATCTTATTAGAAATATTAGGATGATTCTAAGATATCTTGTTTGAAAGATATAATTTACTGTTAGTGATATGTGTGTGTGTATGTCTGTGTAGGGGTGTATCTACATGAGTTCAGGTACGCAAGAATGTCAGAGGCATTCAATTTCCCTGAAGCTGGAGTTACAGGTTGTTGTGAACCACCTGATGTTCATGCTAGAAACTAAACTCATGTCTTAGGCAAAAGCTCTGTCTCCAGCACCATCACAATCTACCTTAATTCTTAAGTCTTTAACAGTCACAAAACTCACAGACATGCTTACGAGATCATTATCCTGTTGGCCACAGCTAACGGGTGGAAATCTACAGATGCCAAATTGACCATGAGAAAAAAACTGTGTGAAACTTTTGTCCTCAAAAATCCCTCTTTTGATCTGTCCCAAGTGTGACATTGAGTGATTCCCTCTCCATGATGCTTGTTGTGATATCCTTGTGGGCATCTGTCTCTTTTTTCTTGTGTTTTCATCCAATAGTTTATTTATATTACCAGTCACTATAAATATTGTATTATGAATACATAGGCTCACATAATATATTTCTTCCTTTAAAATCTCAGGTTCTTGATAATAATTCATTTATAAATAAACAATTAGATACAATTTTTCATAATTTCTTTCATTTTTTGGTAGTCATAGTTTCTCTATAATTTTTATTCATAGCAAGATCAGGAGTGATCCTCTGAACTTGTATGTGAAGAACATGCACCGATTTATATAAGATACTGCTGTACGGCAGGCAGTCCACATTTGTGTTTTTTTTCCAGATTAAAGTATGTTCTCTGTGTATATAAGGACCTTCTTGTTCATGTCCATTACCACTCCCCCAGTGCCAATGTATTCCTCGACAACAAACACTTATTGAAATAACACTTATTGTTATTAGTGGGAATTTGTTTTTAACTTCCATTTATATGTACTAGAAACCAAGCGTCTTGTCAGAATGTTACCTGGTTCATTTGTGTGGGTACATATTTCTCAACTATCAGAACTTGGCACATTGAAAGCATTATAACTAAAAATTCAAAATCTTCCCATCTGCCTGCCTTGGGTTCCCACCACTGCTGCCTGCGGACATCATTCCCTCCATCCTCTTTATCGTGCTATAAAGACAAAGGGAAGCATAATTCCTGAAATGAATAATTGGTCTTTCTACAGAGCAGCTTACCCTACTCTACTTGTTCTCTTAATTTACTCGGTTTACACTAACTGATGACAGAATCCCATTGTTTTGCTGAAACATTAACTTCACAAAGTCATTCTGCTTCCATCTGCAGCACTAAAATTAATGATTCCCTCTGCAACATCTGTTTAATTAACTATCGGCACCATAGAAGAGGCATCTAAATACCCCAGCGACTAAATCAGGCTCAAATTAGGGAAATACGATGTTAAATTGTATCAGGGAGAAGCAGAGTTTATCCTTCTGAGTGCTGGCATTCATTAGCTAGGAACTACCACATGCATCTTTATAATGAAATAATGTCTGGGGTGCTTGGCTGTTATGTTCTCATTTAGGGGTGGCCCAGCTCCCTTCTGTCATGGTCACCATTGGAGAGCAAAGAGAAAAAGGGCTTAGACAATCCAGAGGTGGCACATCCTTCTATCATCTTTGTTCCTGTAAAGAGCAATAAGGTTTCAGTTGGGCATGGGCTGACTGATGGATACTGGGAAGCAGTACTAGTGTAGTCAAAATGACACTTGTTAGTCGTTTCTACCAGAAAAGTGTTTTTTTTTTTTTTTGTCTCTGAGTCATTTTTAGTATATTGGCATTACTGTTAGCAGTGTACAGATGAGCTTTTTTGTCCTCATCATACACACTAGAGATGCTATAATTAATACGTCTGAGGGGAATATCATTGTGTTTAAAGCATCATATCCGGCACCAGAGAATTTCAAAATCCATGCAGATCTTGGCCATTAGGATTTAATCTAGGCAGAGGACACTTAATATTAATAAAATCTTGCATATGTAAATAAATCATCTCACACCATCCTAGTTCTTGGGTTGAGAATGGACAAGCTAATATTATCCTCCTCTAAGTGACCTTAGGATCTAGTTTGTGTCATCACAGAGTAGAGAGGAATAGAAATTAAAATGGCAACTAAACATAATTATAAATTAAGAAAATTACAGGAAGCATAGAGAGAAAATACAGGAAATCAGGAGCAGAAATGCCATGTTTAATTTGAGGGCTATATAAAAGAAAGAGTTGAGGTGTTGATATCTCATGAGTTGCTTTTTAAAGTAAAATGTACATACATGTCTACATGAAGAACAGTCAGTTCATAAGCAGGGCAAAGCAAAAGGGAAGAGTACATATATAGTTTATAGATGACCGTGATGTTTGAAGAAAGAAGTTTCTACTTTCTCTGACCCTGTATACTCTGGCCTGAAATTGACACATAAAAAAACAAGAGCAAGTTCATAGAGAGCTTTATTCGCCCAAATCCACCTGGACTCCTTATCCTTTGAGTGTGGCACCCTGCTATGACATAGCCTTCCTACATTTCAAACACGTGTCTGCTTTCCTCTCTTAACTCTGGACCCTGTGTTCCACTTTAGCTGTACAATAGAAGTTGATCTTGAAAGAAATGCAGCTTCATTAGTTGACTCATAACATCCTCTTTCAGATCTTTTCTGACTAGATTTCATATTCATGTCTCTCTTCAATTGCAGCAATAAAGTTTGGATGAAAATCATTTGAGTAGGAAAGGAGACAGTGTCAAACCTATCTTCTTAAAATTTGGTTATTTTCAAAAATTGATTTTATTCACCATAGTAAGATATACCAAAAACCAGATTTGAAGTGTGGAACTAGAAAATGTTTCCTTCGGCAAGAACTAAGCTTGGACCAAATGAAAATATTATAAAAAAAAAGAGGGACTTGAGATGGGTGGAGGTTAAATAACAATCCTAAGGGACTCAGGCTCTAAGTTCACTGTGCAATGCACCAATGACTTGTTGGGCTAGATTGGTCCAACAAGACATAAATTTGATGGCTGAATCAACAGTTTTCTACTTTGTAGGATATTTTTGTTGCTATGGTGACAAATGTGGCATGAAATTGCAAGTTTGCAAACTGCACCATTAGGGAGCTCTGGAAGTTCCAAGGGGTGGACAATGGCAAGGTATATGAAGACAGCAGAGGAAATATTTGAAACAGAATCATTAAAGAAGTCATGTATTCCCATAGGAGCACTTGCATTAATGGGCTCCTCTGTGACTGTTATTGGGCACCAGATTGAAGTGGGCAGAAAGAGTTTTATATATCAAACATACACAGATCTGTCAATTAAAGAACATGGACTAAGAGAAAATTGCCATGCAAGGCTCTAACAGTAATAAAAATAATATGCTAATTATTAAACCAATGACAATGTATATTTATTAATTTCAGGATTAAGACATTTTTCGTTTTTCATTTTTTTACTTATTCTCCTGTTCTGGAAACCAGTATAAATCTAATACTCAGTGTACTTGGTATATGTTTCAGCTAAGTTGACCATGACACAGGTTGTTTGGGGATCTGATGTCAACAGGACCAGGCTCCAAATCTAGGTATGCTGTTTATTCACAGAATAAATTCTGAGCCATTAGCCTGTTATTTCTAAGCCTTGGGTCCTGACTGTTGACTGAGCCATTAGCCTGTTATTTTTAAGCCTTGGGTCCTGACTGTTGACTATGTTTTAATCCAACACAATATTTTTTTATAGTACCAACCTCATAGGATTATGATATTAAAGGAAGTATAAGTCACAAAATATTTAACATTTGTCATTAGACAAGCACTCAATTCATTTTAGTTTCTATGGGTAGAATCAAGTAACTTCTATAATCTTTAAGGGCTTGGGTGTTTATTTTCTATCTTTTCTCAATAAAATGAAAAGTCTTGCAGTAATTGATGTGAAAGGGATAAATATGGAAAATGTTTGAAAATTAATTTATTTTTACCTTTTATCCATAATTAGGCTTAATTGCATCTCTGAGGAGTACATCAGAAGTTCTGCTCTAGGACAGTGACAGAAAGAATACTGTTTGGAACATAAAGATAATCTCTGTTCAAGAGAGAGACTGGTTACAAGAAGGTAATCTGGAAGAGATACAAGTACCAGGAAGACTTAGGAGGATTCACAGAGCAGAAAACAGACAGGGAGCCAACTTGGAGAGTCTAGAAAATTTACCTGGAGGATTTCAAATTTTAGAATGGAGGGTGATCTTGACATCCAGGCTGTCTATGTACAGTCAATTTTTACAACACTTTCAGAGCAGGTTTCTAGAAAGAGAGCCAAAATTAATAACAAATGCTTTGACCTCTCTCTGAGAATGAGAAATAGGCCTGCACTTGAAAGCAAGCAGAAAGGGAAATCCACAGGTCATCAAATTCTAAAAGAAGAACAACTATGAGCCCAACTGTTACAACATTCCAACAATGTTAAAAACATGTTTGATTAGGTTTACCAATGACTAAATGAAAAGTCTAATCCTACTGTTCTATCACTGTACAACAGACATCAAAAGCACAGACTTCTGACTGCAACCATCGTGCTGTTTGGTTGGGGAGTCTTCATATATATGGATAGGTATATTTGATTTCCCAGTAGTGTTGACCACCCAATTTTTGGTTTAATAATAGGTTAGTAAGAGATAAAGACAAAGGCTCAATTACTTTAAAGTCAAGGTTGTCTGCACTTTAGGATACAGGATGGGCTTTATTAGAATATTAAGGAGGAAACTGCACAAGTGCTATGCGCTTAGGTGTGCTCTTCCAGTAAATCTGGCTTAACATTGTTTCTAAGAGTGCTAGAGATAAATTCTTTTCATATTCCAACAGAGGGTGGGATTGAATCCAAAGTCTGCAGTAACATGCCTATTTTGAAGTTCTCAGCAGATTATATAAGAAGAAGAAAAACCAAAGAGAGATATTTTTGCAATGCTATATTTTAAGTGTTTACATTTCAATTTTTATGCATAAATTCTATTTGAAACTCACTTATATAAGCATGGGTATAATGCCAAAACAGCATTTATGCGAATATCACAATTTCTTTCAAAAATTTATCTATACAAAATTTGTTATACTAAACTCTTTGTTACCTGAGATATGCAATGCAGTGATAGTGTATTAAACAGGAACGTGGAGGAGCCATGAATTGCATCTGACCATAAGTTAGAAGCTGTAAAATCACAGAAAGCATCAGAGTTCTATTATCAGCAACCAAGTCAGATGGCTCACAACTTCTTGCAATTTCAGCTCCGGGGAAACTGACACCCCCTTCTTGCCTCCAAGGGTACCCACACATGTGCATATAAACCCAGACATGTAAATTAATAACTAATAGAATAAATCTCCAGAAGAAGTCTATGAGTTCTTTGGCTGGATCCTTAAGAGGCTGGTAATTCTGAGGTGGTTCAATGCCAGATTGTAGACACAATTCTGTATAGCTTCCTTCTTAGGAGAGAGAATTAAGAAGCCACACCTTACTATGCTTTTATAGCTTCTAATTTACCCAATACCTGGCTCCTACATGCTCCTGTTTACTGAGCTATCTAAAACTAAGTCATGTGGTATGGAACTTCAGCCCGTGAAGGATATAAAAGACATATATTTTCTTCATGGATGTCTCTGAAGACTCCTCTGGACCTCCCACAGTCATCCTGTTCATGGACACTGTCTGTATTTTATCTTGAGCTATCTGTCTTAGTGAAACCCCATTTCAGGTTTTATTTTTTATTTTTTTTAATTTTATTTTATAATTTAATTTAATTTTACATATCAGCCATGAATTCCCTTGTTCTCCTCCCTCCCGCCCCCCTTTCCCCCATCCCACCCCTCATTCCCATCCCCCCCAGGGCAAAGGCTCCCCTGAGAATTGAGTTCAACTTGGTAGATTTAGTCCAGGCAGGTCCAGTCCCCTCCTCCCAGGCTGAGCCAAGTGTCCCTGTATAAGCCCCAGGTTCCAAACAGCCAACACATGCACTGAGGACAGGTCCCACTGCCTGGATGCCTACCAAACAGATCAAGCTAATCAACTGTCTCACTTATCCCGAGGACCTGATCCAGTTGGGGGCTCCTCAGCTATTGGTTCGTAGTTCATGTGTTTCCATTCGTTTGGCTATTTGTCCCTGTGCCTTTTCCAACCTTGGTCTCAACAATTCTCGCTCATACAAACCCTCTTCTTTCTTGCCAATTGGACTCCTGGAGCTCTACCTGAGGCCTCACCGTGGATCTCTGCATCTGGTTCCCTCAGTCATTGGATGAGGTTTCTAGCATGACAATTAGGGTGTTTGGCCATCCTATCACCAGAGTAGGTCAGTTAGGGCTGTCTCTCAACCATTGCCAGTAGTCTATTGTGGAGATATCTTTGTGCATTTCTGTGGACCTCTCTAGCACTTTGCTTCTTGCTATTCTCATGGGGTCTTCATTTATCATGGTCTCTTATTCCTTGTTCTCCCTCTCTGTTCTTGATCCAGCTGGGATCTCCCACCCTCCTAAGCTCTCTTTCCCTTGACCCTTACCATTCATTACCCCCACTCACGTCCAGGTTGTTCATGTAGTTCTCATGCATTTCTCTGTCATTGGGCGATCCTTGTGTCTTTCTTGGGGTCCTGTTTTCTAGGTAGCCTCCCTGGAGTTTTCAATGGGACCTCTTGAAACAGAGAAGTTTTTGTAGAGCAACAGATATGCTCAACAAGGCAAAGCGACAGCCTACAGAATGGGAAAAGGTCTTCACCAACCCTAAATCTGACAGAGGACTGATATCCCGAATATATAAAGAACTCAAGGAATTAGACATCAAAATGCCCAACAGTCCAATTAAGAAATGGGCTATATAACTAAACAGAGAATTCTTAACAGAGGAAAATGGCTGAAAGACATTTAAGGAATTGCTCAACATCCCTAATCATCAGGGAAATGAAAATCAAAATGACTCTGAGATACCACCTTACACCTGTCAGAATGGCTAAGATCAAAAACACTGAAGACAGCTTATTCTGGAGAGGATGTGGAGCTAGGGGAACTCTCCTCCACTGCTGGTGGGAATGAAAGCTTATACAACCACTTTGGAAATCAGTATGGTGCTTTCTTAGAAAATTGGGAATCAATCTCCCCCAAGATCCAGCTATACCACTCTTGGGCATACCACAAGTACACTTGCTCAGCTATGTTCATATCAGCATTGTTTGTAACAGCCAGAACCTGGAAACAACCTAGATGTCCTTCCACTAAAGAATGGATAAATAAAATATGGTACATATACACAATGGAGTACTACTCAGCAGAGAAAAACAATGACATCATCAGGTTTGCAGACAAATGGATGGATCTAGAAAAAAACATCCTGAGTGAGGTAACCCAGACTCAGAAAGACAAACATGGTATGTACTCACTCATAGGAGAATACTAGATGTAAAACACAGAAGACTAGACTGCTACCCAGTTCAGTTTTAGAGAGAAGTTTTTCTGTTCTTTTGAGATCCCAACATGTGTCTCTGATATGCATGCTGCCCATTTTAAAGTTTTCCCACTTCAGTGTCTATTGTTCCACGGTCATGAGCCCCTCTGCCCTAAAAAAACCCCTCATTTCTGAATCGCGACTTCTTGTCAGCTCCTTTTCTCAAGCCAGGCCCTGATACACTCTTTATTTCTAATAAAGTCTACCAACTTTTTCTCTGATATCTGAAACCTTTGTTCCTGTACTTCCATACCTGGAAGAAACAAAGTCAGAGTGTATAGCTCAGGGGTAGAGGAATTTTGTAGCATGAAGAAGGAACTGAGTTTAACTCCCAATCCCCAGCAACACACACACACACACACACACACACACACACACACACACACACACACACAAGTGCATACACAAACACACAGGCAAAGAGAAAGAGAGAGAGACAGAGAGATGGGGAGAAAAAAGATAGAGAGAGACAGAGACAGAAAAGGATGGAGAGAGAGTTACAGGGAAAAATAGAATAATAAGGAAATAAAAGAATGTCTGAAATCCCCTGAAAAAGAAGTCTGACCCTCTGAAAAAGCAATAAACATCTCTCATCTCAAGTTTTCTTCTTGATGAGAGATTTATTTGGCCCAAGTCAACAATACAGGATGTAGATATCAAAACTGGAGCAAATAGAAAGCATACATCAATTTAAAGGACTTAAACAGATATAGATTAGAATACAAATAATGTGTGCACACACTCATAAACAAGGGGAGGACACAGGAAAACTGCAGTTGTTAAGGATTCTTTCTGCCCCGGCAGAGGGACCAGACTGAATTCCCAGAACCCATGTCTGCTGGCTCACAACCACCTGTAACTCTACCTACATGAGGATGAATGGCTTCTTGTCTTATGCGGCCCCTTCAATGCTGTGCAAATACCCTCACACAGGTACACATGCTTCCCAGAAGTTAAATTAGTATTTAGAAAATGACACGGGAAAAAAAAATCTTCTAGAAAACATACAGAATATTCACACCAAGCAGAACTGAAAGCAGCATTAGACTACCCTCAATCACCAGAGAGACATGTCGGAAAAGTAGCTGTGTTTTGCATCACTTCCTAAAAGGGGAAGTTTTATCCAGGGAAATATTTGGTGATCACTACAATTTTGGTTCAGTCCAAGCTCATGCTTGGATTATCTTTGGCTAGTTCGTTTTTCAGTGTGAGATATTTTGGTCTGTGTTTTGTTCATGTATTATTTTATTTCTAGGAAAATATACAGAGTCAAAGAGAAGATAAAGTTATCTGTTTGTAAATTTCACAGAAAACAGAAATAGAAAAGCAGAAAGAACTGTGGCTATATCTTCCTAGAAAGATTTGTTTTTTAGCCAGTAAATTAGGAGGTACTGGGTCTGATGTTATATAAAGGCAAATAATTCAATATAATACGTTATAAAATAAGCAGAACATCACTAGAAAACGTAGCTTTTAAGTTTTATTTTGATAGTTCCTTATTTGCATTTAATATATTATGATCATTTTCTATTCTACATTATCTTCTCTTAGTTTTTGTTTTGAATCTGTTGCTCCCCATCATCTAAGTAGCTCTGCTCTTATTCTTGTGCACATGCATGCTTGAGTGTGTGTGTGAGTGTGTGTGTGTGTGTGTGTGTGTGTGTGTGTGTGTGTGTGTGTGTGTGTGTACATGTCTACTACAAGTGAATAAAGCTTTAGTTAAATACTTGTATTTATACCCATAGGCTTTGGAATTCTCAGCCTTAGTCAGAGAAGCCTGATTTTGAGGGTTGATGGTTAAAGCTTAGTTGGAAGTTGAACATTTGAATCATTCACTCTGAGGCCCATGAAAAATTGTGGAAAGGGGGAAAACTGTAAGATATGAACATTTGGAGGAATATTAAATACTGTCTCTTGCATCTAATAAAGCATAAAATTTATTTAGAAATTGGTCATGGTTACGTTTAAGATTAAGATCACAATTATACTGAGGTATTTCTAACAGGCAAATGCTTTTAGACAAATCTCATAACTAATTGTCTTATTTTCCTTTCTGTTGCTGTGATAAAATATTTTGATGAGCAATTTAAGGGAGAAAGGTTTAATTTTGTCCACAGTCTCAGGTTATATACCACTGTGACAGGGAAGTCAAAAGGTATCAGGAGCTTGAATCATCTGGTCACTTTATGTACACAGTGAGAAAAGAAAGCAACGAATGCATGTGTACTTGCCACTGCTGGCTAGATTTCTTTCTTAATTAAAAACACTATTTTTGAGATAATTACATCATTTCCACCTTCCCTTTCCTCCCCTCCAAACCCTCTCATATACCACTCCTTACTCTCTTTCAAATCCATGTCCTCTTTTTGAATTCATGTAATAAAGATAATTCATCACAAACATACTCAGAGTCCCTTTAATATGAACCATCACACTAAATGCTTGTAAATTTTATTTAAGCCCCACTGACTCAATAGCTAATAATGAATTACTAATGGAAACGTTGTCTTCAGACTTAATGGACATAAAGTGACATAATCATTCTGTAATCTGGATTTTAGTTGCAATTTGAGTTTGCCATTCAAGTTACACCCCATCTGGGAGAGGAACAATATATCTGTAAGGTTGTTCATCTCTCATGAGATAGACAAATTCAAATACGGATAACCAAGGCATTCAACATGTGGTCCATATATTTCAATCATATTTTTCTTTTTAATCGTCACAACTACTTTATGTAATAGCTATGACTTTCTCCATTTTACAGATTGACAAACATAGGCACTGAGAATTATTTTAAGCTACTTGATTAGAGAGTGGAATGGTCAGCTTAGTGTTAATATCAATCCCTTGATTTTGATTGAGTATACAATTTTCTCTGAAGTAACAAATTATTGAGTAATATTATTATACAATAGAACAATCCCTAAATTGGATAAATTTTGTTTAACACATGTTTAATAAGATCATTAGATAGGATTTTTTTACCAGTAGTAGATTAAGAAGACAGATGTTAGATCATCAATCAACCACAGTTAAAAAATGGCAATTTAAACTATATTCATTTTTCTTATAAGTGAGGAACTTGTGGTTATAAAAATATTAAGCCATATTCTCTGTTTATAAAGAAATATGCAGTTTATGAAATGGGGGAAGGAATATTTTGTGCCTGAAAGATACTCACTATTGAAACTTATTTGTGAGTGAGCCAAACTTACCAAACCATGGATTGCTTGAGTTCTGGTACTTAAATCTTTCCTGAGCGCTTCACTTCTTTCATAAATCAGGATTCACTGTCCCTCTGTGGTGCACATATTATTCAATGATAGGAACATTGTCTGCAAATGTCTTTTTTGACAGAATTTCAGAGTTCATAATCAACTGCCTGTTAAAGGATTTCTTTATTACAAAATGGGTTATTTTATGAAATTGTTCTATTATCTACTGATGTGCTCAAAGTAACATGTAATACAACAAAACAGTACCTGTTTCATAATCCATTTTTGCAGTGTTATAGAAGGATTTTCTATAGATTGTATGAATTAGCCAGTTGTCATCTTTACTCAAGTATTAATACTCCAAAGTAGTTAGCTAAATGAGTTTGAATTTGTCTGTGCCAAGATGAGGAATATGTCATGATCTGCCCTCCAGTTTCCCATCCATTCTGTACTATGCATTGTTAAAATATCATGACATGTGGATGTTATCAGAGTTATTAGTAATAAAATTATTCTAGAACCCCACTATCTAGAATTGAATAAAGTTAAAATATGCATATATAAATATAATATATATTACTATCTGTTAATTATATTATATAAATGTATTTATACATATAAATATACTTATGTAAAATATAACTGGGTTAAAATGTACTCATTTTTCTAACACAACATTTAAACAATAGAAAAAATTGATAAGGCTTTACTGATACAATACTGAGACAGAAATTTCATTTCTTAAAGTGACATTTTTAATGAATAAGAATAAAAAAGCATTAGCTTCTCATCTTTTGCAAAGAATGATGTGAAGTATTGAAGCATGAATGAGAGGAATCTGGGTAGCTGCCCATAGTCTGATGTTTGCTATTGGTCTCTTTTAAACTGTTGGGGACATTTTTCTTCCTGGTGGGAATTATAAAGCTGGCACATACCAGGAGAGTCATAAAATCCCCTCTCGTATCTTTAATCAATCATGACTAGTATATCTACCATACATTCTCCAAGTTTAAAATAGAATGAAGTCACATAATCATCTTTCTCCCAGCAGCTAGACTGCTTTGTGCACAATGACCCACACTCTATGACTGTATTAACAGATACGATCTATTCTTTAATGGAGCTCAGTGTGAGGATTAGCTACCTGTAATGCAGTTTGGGCTGTCAAGCACTCTACCAAACTGCTAACACATTACAAGTTACAGGCATCAATTCTTTCTAAGTAAAAAGGCATTTCACATTCAAAACACTTCAAACCTCATAATAGTGAATTATCATGATAGATCCCCTTCACCAAGGGAAGGTAAAGAGATGGAGAGAAAAGAGACAGGCACCCAATCAAAAAATTTATATCAATCTACCTGGGGCAGATTAAACTCTAGTAGTGGATAAGGCTATCAGAAGTGTTGCAGGAGATCAGTGTGGATCTGAGCTGTTTCTGTTTGATGGCAGGACATAAATCCTAATTGAATAGGAGTAAAGTCTCATAGAAGGAGATTGGTCTGCCCAGCCTGAGTGGCCTGACTGGCCCAGGACGTCCAGGCAATATACACAGAGCATCAGACTTAATTTCCCTCATGTGCAATGTTTCTCCAGAGCATTGCAAATGCCCAGAGAAACTGACCTGAAACTGATCCTAGAGGAGTTTCAAACTGGTAGGATCAAAGCTGCAACATTCTGTTTTCCCCATGTGACTTCATCAGGCCTTTTATATATGTTTAATGTCTCTTGTTGTTGCTGACAGAATAAACTAGGAGTCAGTAATGTTTAAATTATCCCACACTTGGGACTATATGACAAAATGAAGGGCAGTATTCATATTGATCTCATATCTAGTCATTAGTATGTTTATAAATTCAATTAAATTTCCTATGTGATTGTATATTTATAGATAGATGTACAGAATGAGATGAGAGATTATTTAAGAGTCATATTGAGGGAAATAGTACAGGAATTTATCAATTTTGTCATTTGCCTTGATCGCTCAACAGAACTTGAGAATAACATCCTTTTGCTGAAAATAACATATACATTGGTTACAGCACATATAGAAACCACGTTGGTACTGACTAGTCAGACTCCTTCTAGTGGCTATATTTCATATTGGATTGTACAGTGTAGGCTTTGGGGAATCAAAGACATCAACTGTCTTACCTGGCTTTGGACCTTATTATTTATATATATGTTATGGGGTTAATCATCCACTTTTTAATCATATTTACAGTCATCCAGGCAGAAGAAAACACATGTCTGGTGCATTATATGTGGTTAAGAACCCATAGGCAGAGACTACTGGAACCCCAGGTATCAACCTACTACTATTACTGTACTAAAGGAACATATCATCAAACTGCTCTCTAAATTCCTATCTTTCAGACCTAATAGAGAAGTGTTTTTTTTTGTTGTTGTTGTTGTTTGTTTGTTTTGCTTTGTTCAGTTCATAGTAGTTAAATCAGAAACTCATAACCACTCAAAGTACATATAATAAGTGTCTCTGGAGTACTCAGCTATAGAAGAGGAATTTATATCATCCCTCTACCCAAAATCCAGGTATTACCATAGAAGTAGGACCAAAAAATATATATATAAAAGCCAGAGGTGGAGTGAAACATTGTCTTTTGGACATCGCAGGACTATTACACTCATGAATTCACAGCAGCTATGGGTTGCCTGCCCAGGATGAAGACAATCAATATTCTAGAATAGAATAGGAATGGATTCACTAGCCCAACTCCTAACAAAAGAGCTATGGGCAGCTGATGGCTTCTAGAGGAATGAATTGAGTTTCCCATAAGTGTGTGGCTCCTGATAAGCTGACCAACTCCAGTGGATGGCCCCACAACTAGAAGTAGAATGTGGCCACAACAATGTGAGTTCCCTGCAATATTAAAATAAAAAGAAGAACATAGAATTCATGAGTATGTGGAGGTGAAACTTGGAGGAGTGGGGATTAATATGATAAGTATACATTATATGAAATTCTCATAGTATTAATAAAATATTTGAAAAATAAGAGTTGTATTGAGGGGACTGACTCAGAGACTAATCTGTGCTTAGTGGTTAAGAAGGTTGGCATTGTTGAAGTATCTGTATAGGAAATAAGAGAAGCAAAGAGAATTCCTGTCACCCCTTCATCTAACTCTGGCATTGGCATGCTTAGTTCTCCTCTCAATCCTTAAGAAGCCACTACATTTTTATGTCTCACCATTTGATACAGGATGACCTGGGTTAGTGACTTCATCAGTCTTAATCTTAGTTTACAAAGCATTTAAATGCATCTTACATGTTGTTTCTATATATTTTTTTATTTTAAAAGAAAGCATTTCATTGGGGCTTGCTTACAGTTTCAGAGTTTTAGTTCATTATCATGGCAGGGATCATGGCAGCTCACAGGCAGATATGATGCTGGAGAAGTAGCTGAGAGTTCTACATCTTGATCCATAGATAGCAAGGAGAAAGAAACATTGAGCCTGGCTTGAGCTTTTGAAACCCCAAAGCTCATTCCCAGTAACACACTTCCTCCAACAAGGACAAAACTACCCCAACAAGGACAGTCCTCCTAATTCTTCTAAGTACTGCCACTTGGTGATGACTAAGCATCCTTTCTTCTATCTTACATGGGCACCAGGCTTGCATGTGGCACACAGAAAGGTATGCAGGCAAGACACCCAAACACACACACACACACACACACACACACACACACACACACACACACACACACACACATAAATAAATAAATAAATAAATGAATGAATGAATAAATAAACAAACAAATAATCAACATGATTACAGGCCAAATTCAAGATTCATGAATTAGGGCATCTAAGCTCACATTGAAAATTTTTTGAGAGTACACTAGTAAAATTTTGAGAGTTCTTAAACAGAGGAGGCTTCTTTATAGATAAATGTTTTAAAAACTGTCTCTCACAAGATTATAGAGTTCCTATTTGGGACCATATAATAAAGAAGCTGTATAGGACAATACCTAATCTACTTTCTCCTTTGCTTCTTTCAGAGAAACATATAGGCAGACATCAAAATATTAGCTTTCTGTTAGGATTAGACAAATAGTGAGTTTTAAAGTGCAGAGATAGTTATAAAATTAGTGATGCACACATTTATGATATTAAATATGGAACAAAACCCATTAATTATTTGTTACTTACTCTGAGCATAGTGTTTTGCTTTCCTGTGAGGAATCTGAATGTTGGTCTTAATTGACTCTTCCAAACACTGTCAAGAAGTAATTACTATAATCTCTGATTTATTTGAGGGTGGAAAATGTACCCAGACATGCCCCATGGTTAGATGACAAGGCTAAGCTTAAGTTTCAGGAAACAGAAGGAATAAAACTCAAGAAGGTAAACTGATACCTAAAAGCAGTCTCTTCATTGGCTGATTTATCTCCACACAGGTACTTTGGGATAGCCTCTGTTCCAAAGTTCTACTGTCCACTCCTGCCTGCAGAATATCCTCTGAGTCTACAATCTGCTGCTGAATCTTTCTCTTGATACACTAGCAAACAATGTAGCCGAGAAAAGACACTGGGGATGAACTTAATTTTCCTTAGATCTCATTTTCAGAAAATCTTCATGACTGAAACAGTGGCTCCATTTACATTTCTTACTCTGCCTGGAGCCTGAGGGGAGGACACATTTTCAGTCCTGTCAAAAGGGACTGAGGAAAGCATGGCTGTTAGTGCAGTTAGAGGATAGTCTAAGAGCCCCTGTTAAGACTGTCTCATTAGTAGGACAGTATTTGCACATTGATGACTGAAGGCAGAATATGACCTTAATTACATTGGCATGCTAAATATGATGTTTTTCTTCAGGGCCAAAGGAACAAGGAGAAGTTATGATTCCAAGATGCAAAATGGCAAGATGTCCTGCAACTAATAATTAAGGGAGAATGTGTGGAGTCGTGGAAAAGCGAAGACAATAGCATGCCTTAAGAGTATTTTTTCTTCTAGGCAAAAAATGTTATCAAGATATATACATATATATCTGCATCTGCACAGCAATATATACACATATAAATGTATTCACACAATTATGTATTTCTACACATATGTATGTGTAGTCAATTTGTCTTAAAATAACTAATAAGGCAACAATCCTAATTTTTTGGAGTTTACAAAGAACAAAAGAAATAGGAAGGCACCATTCTACTATTGTTTAAGGAAGATGAAAGTCAACCATTTTCCTTCTCTTAAATTCTAAAGTAAGCCGGGCGGTGGTGGCTCACGCCTTTAATCCCAGCACTTGGGAGGCAGAGGCAGGTGGACTACCAAGTGAGTTCCAGGAAAGGCGCAAAGCTACACAGAGAAACCCTGTCTTGAAAAACCAAAAAAAAAAAAAAAAAAAAAAAAATTCTAAAGTAACTGATAAATACAGAAATTAGACTAACAGAAATCATTTTGCTATAGTTAAAACTCTAGGTGTTTGAGCCTTACGCTCCTTTTAAAATACCTTTTGTAGAGTAAGCACAGATTTGAACTTAGACTTAGCTCCCTAACGAGAAGCAGGGGGACCTGGGATAGGGTGTCTAAAGTCAGGATACTGTATGGAACTTTTACCTGAAGCCCATATACTTTTCCATCATCCAAGATTGACATCTTCTTCTTAAAGGGATTTCAGCTGCAGGAAGGGGCCTGAAGTTTTCCTCTCAAATGGCTTCCTCAGGAAAAAGCAACATGTAACAAGTTCCTGTGATCATACTGGAACCTTCAAAAATCCTGAGCTTAAAGAAAAACAGATGAGTCACTTCCCATGCTATTTCCTATATTTCTAGTTGTAAATCTGGAGTGGTGATATATTTTACTTTCTTTATTGAGACACAACATAAGTACACTATGTGGGATATATCACATCATTGTAATAAATGTATATAAAGTGTAATATTCTAATATATCTGGTAACCCTCTTCAAACACTAATTATTCTTATATAATTCTTATATATTGGTGATTTTGTCCTCTCATTCTTTAGTCATTTTGTAATATAGATTTTTTTTTCCTATAGTCACTCTACAATGCTAAAGATTAATGGGAGGTAATTTTTTTTTGAGACTTTACTTTCTATTTTCAATTATACATATATGTACGGAGATGGGTATATGCACTTGAGTACAGATGCCCTTGGAGGACAGAAAAGGTGTCAAATCCTCAGAGCTTGTATTACAGGCAGTTGTGAACAGGCCTCTGTGGGTGCTGGGAACTGAACTCAGGTCCTCTGCAAATGCAGAAAATGTTCTTAACCACTGTGGCATCTTTCCTGGCCCTGAAAATAGTTCTTCCACTTGATTTTCCTGCACTTTATTAAATAACTTTACACTCTTCCACTTGTAGCAATCTAGTAACTACAATCCCCTTTGCTACAAGATTGACTCATTGGCTTCCCAAAATAAGGGAGAACATGTAATTGTTCTTTGGTGTCTGTATTATTTCACTTCACCTAATGACCTCAAGTCACACAAATGAAGCAAATAATAGAAGCCATTTCTTTTGTTTTTCTGAACAATATTTCCTGATATATATATATATATATATATATATATATATATATATATATATATATATATACATACATACATACATACATAGAGAGATGAAGTTATACATAGAGAGATAAACATAACTATTCTACCACAAAGCTGTGTGAATTTATAAACAAACACAAAATATGTGATACAAAATCAGTGCAGACAAAAATGTAGTAGCTTAGTTTTACAACAATAGTGAGATTTTGGAAAGCTGCTTACAATAATTCTAGATACAAACTATTCAGAATTAAATTTAGTTACAGAAGTGAAAGACATCTACAGCAAACCTTAAAGAATACTGTTGGAAGGCCATGCTGGCTGCTCAGAGGTTGCCATCTATCATGTCCTGGCAGCTTTTTCCAAAAGCTCAGGGACATGGAGACTTCATCCCCCGAGAAATTTCCTGATCTCTACCTGCCCTTATCTGGAGAATGTCTCTGGGCCTGGAAGACCAAACTTATCTGAAAGCTGTCTCTAAGCCTGATGCCTGATTTATCTTTAGGTTGACCCTTGGCACAGATCCCTGCTAGAAGCCTTTTCCTCTGCACATATGATAACTAAGGCTTGTACTAGAAGCCTTATAATAGGACCATGACACTTAATGCAAAATTGAGTTTGTTCCCAGGGTCTCTAATCCTATATATTCCTTACACTTTGGAATAAAGTTAAGCCAAGTCACTGAAGTCTGTCTCTGGAGGGCTATCTCCATCATGTTCACAGAGCACACAAGGATCTCTTCACTTCTGTGCTTTGTCTACATGGACTGATAGCCAGCAGACTGTAAAGACAAAGGGGACCCCCACAGAATACTATTGGAAAAACTAGGGAACACAATAAAAATCAAAGTTATTGCATAATCAAACATCAGAAGAATCAGCAACATGTAAAAAGTGATCTACATTGTCAATGATGTATTCACCAATGACATTATTTAGAGAAATGAAAGAAATCTAAAACTCATTAAGTGGCAATGTCATATGCAGTCTCAGATATATACTTATTTAAAATAATTGGTGATGTTTTCATTTTGGATCTTCTGAATTACCTTTAATTATTATCTATTGGAAATTACATAAAAATGTTGTAATAGTTAACATTTACCTTCATTTCTCAGGTTTTGGTGTCCTAGGATGCTATTGGACAATACATGAAAGTTAAACAAATATTGTTTTACTCATTTGTGTAAAAGTCACTACTGTATGTGAAGACATGCAATGCAAAACAGGATATCTTTGTAAATAATTGTAATGATTTAGTAGGTAGCCTATAAATTACTTGTAGTGTTATGAATGATTTGAAGATTTAATAAACATAATCTTTAGCACATTGACAACTCTGTGTTTGTTCTATAATCTCTCATACATGGATATATATATATATATATATATATATATATATATATATCTTATATATATCTTATATATATATATAGTCAGTTAAAACTATGCAATTATATTAAAAGTTTAGTTTAGTACAATAGCTAAGAGGAAAGCTGAGAAGGAATTTTAATTTAGTTAACCTAAATAGGACATGACTGGTAAAAGGACAGTCTGCAGATTGGGTAAACTGTCATAAACAAATGCATAAATGACTGAACTTTAGAAAGCCCTAATATATTATATAAACATTTTAAAGTCTTTAGAAAGAGCATGATATGGCTACTCTGGTATATGTACAGAACATGAGTAAAAGCAACTGAGTGAGCAGTAGTAATTCACACTCCCCACCGGCCCAACTAATGGACATTTGTGAAGACTTTGAAGAAATGCTAATTGCACGAAGTCTTAAAGGCTGAATAAATGTCAAAAGACAGAAGTAAGATAATTTTTAAAGCTCTGAGGTCCAATCTATATACAGCATTCTATTCTTGGGTCAAAGCCTGTTGCATTATAGCTTGCCACATTGCCATGTGTGAAGAGCTGGTTGCATTTCAAATCCCTGCAAAGAGTTATTTGTTTTACACATTAAGGTCACCTAGTTGATGACAATAATTTCCCACCTCTCCCTTAACATTGTCTTCTAAATATATGCATCATGCATTTACAGCCAAGAACTCAATTAAGGGTGTTTATACCCCCCACAAGTGTGATCAGCAGCACCTGAAAACAATAGCAACTTGTTCCCCCACACATGCTCACCTTGTAAATTTTATATCACAAAATGAAAGCCAGTTATAGATACATTAAGAGATGTTCTAATGGGAGGGAAGAGCAGGGAGCTCTATCTTGGTTGAAGAAGATAAGCTGCACTAAGTCAGTGCACCTTGCAGCTGAACATTTCTTTAAATAGCTGAACAGGAGGAGAACACACTTCTTCTATTAATAGCACCAGTATTTGCTCCTGTCTTTGGTAGAAATCTGCACAAAATGTAAGGAAGGGGGAAGAGCAGTAGCTTAGTGATGAGGCTATGTGAATTCAGCCTTGGTTGTGCCTAGTCATTTCTGCTGCATTAAACTCATCCTGAGGACAGAATTTCTGTCCCTATCTCATTTATGGTTACTCATTTTGGTCTTCACTCTAAAAGTTTTCTTTTCTTTTCTTAGAGACGCAGAGTTGACAAATCTAAGTGTTGATTTATTTTAAGTGGAAAGATAATATGTATGTACTGCTAAGGTTATAACTCTCATTTACAAAATTCCCCTTTCATGATTATAGATTTGTGATGAAATTTTACTTTACTTTGTTATTGTATGTTTTACACACACTCAGATGAAATGTTGTAGAGAGCAAAAGACAAGAAAACAATGAGGGACTGAAGAGATGTCTCCACTACTGAGAAAGCTACCTTCACTTCCATGGACTGGTATTCAGTTTCCAGCAACCACATGGTGTCTCATAACCATATGTGACTCCAACACCAGTGATTTTAACTCCCTATTCTAGCCTCTGTGCATATCACATGCATATGGTACATAGACATACATGCAGGCAAAGGACCCCCTAACATAAACGAAGGCGTTAAAACAAAGGATGTTCAAAACTCACTTCCAGCAAAGAAAACCATTTTGCTGTGATGATAAATAATAAGTTCATAGTAGCTAGATGTGTTTCACAACTGCTCTTGATTTGAGCATGTTGTTTGGGAATATACTCATTATCTTCCATGCCACTTGCATCAGATTCTAAGGCAGAATCAGTGGAAATTGTGAATAGTCACATTATATGAGCCTTATATTGATAAATAAATCCATGCCAGGTCTAGTTAGGTTTAGTGTGCTGTGATAGTGAGTATCAAGGTGTATCTAATTTGTGGAATGTTTCTGGATTTTCGAATTGAACACTAGGGCTCAAACTATTACTATTGGTCCACACTGCATTTCCCATGAGAAATAACTAGGAACAACTTTCCTTGTGAAAAAATAAATGCCAGTACCATCACTGAACATCAAGATTTCACTGTTAAAAAATTAATGCAGACATATTTTTAATGCAAACTATGCTGAAATCCCAAATGAAAATGCTATGTATCATTTTAAACCACCTCCAGAGATAACCACTGTTTACTGGCATATGCCTATATCAGCTTTCATTTTATTTCTATAATAAACTGAAAACATATACGTACAAAGGATATTATTCAGAATGAGAATGTTGTATTTATGTAGCTAGGAATACACATACACACACTCCTATAGTTAAAGGAACAGTGGTCAAAAATTTGAAACAGTGCCAGGAGGGGTACATGGGAAACTTGGGAGGGAGCAAAGGGAAGGGGAAAATGCAAAATAATTATAATCTTAGAAATAAAAAATTAATATTAATTAATTTAATATTAATAACATTAAAATAAAATAAAGAATTAGAATAATAAGAACCATAGCATTTTATTTGTTTCTTCAGTACTGGTAACTGAACTCAAACAGAGTCTTACAAAATCAAAAGAAAGATCAGTTTGTGTTGGCATGCATTTTATAATTAATTTGGTACTATTAATGTAAGACTAGCTGACTACTTAGGAGGATACAGATAATAGTTTAAATATGTGGATTTTTCCCACTCCTTCACTCCTTTCTTCTATTATTCCATCTTTTATTGCTTTCTTCTTTTTAGGGTGAAAAAATGAACATTGTTATCTTAAGTCTTAGGGCTGCAGCAAATAAGAATCCTTGGATTTCAAAAGCAACTATTTGTAGAAAGAAAAGCAATACTCAAGACCAAAAAAAATCTAATAAATGTTACCTTCATTATTGAGGTGAAAACACTGTTAATGATGTGTCAATCTTGGAGGTATAGTTCTGAGCTGTGAGCTCTGTGAACACAGTGAGGTTACAATAATGACTCAAGAGAGAGGTACATAGTACACTGAATAAGTGAGGGTATGTGGCCAGTCAATACTTGGAAGAACAGCCAAAACAAAGAGGCATCAAGTGCAAAGATTTTAGTGCATGAAGCAGCCTAGAGTGCTCTGGTGACTTAAATTAAACTACCAATGTGGGAACCAAGTGAATAGATGGGACAACAGTGGGAATTATCAGGAGTGAAGTTTGTGGCTAGAATGCAGGCCCTTTAGGTCATCATAAAACTACGTTAGAAGGGATTTTCAGAAGAATTTGAAAAGAGAAGTGAATTTTATTTTAATAGGACACTTAATGATTATTTAATTTAGAATAAAAGAAGGGTGAATGCATAGTGTTTGTAAATGCATAGCCATTGTCAGTGGCTCCTAAAATGACAGGGATAGATGAGTGTGAAAGCTATTTGCTGGGGAAAGATTGAATTATAGACATATGTTGAAGTTCTCAGTAACAGCAACCATTGTAAAGGGTAAAATAGATGCTAGTTGAGATGTGTAAGAATGTTTATAGTTCAGGCAGGAATAGGTTTACCTTGGCTATACTGACTGACATAACTAAACACAACAAATGGAGGTGTCAAAATAATAGTTAGAGGAAGGAAAAACTCCAAGATGGAGGTAGATGTAGGTGTTTTCAGTGATTTAAACATACGAGATGATGCAATCTGTAAAGTTGGATTCCAAGTTACAAAGAAAGATTTTGCTGAATTGCCATCCAATTTTTAACATGATTTTTTTTCCTGAGGTGGAAAATGAAAATCTACTTTATATCTATGTATATCTATGTGTAATTATTTTCTCAGGTCTTTCTTCTTCCATGCTTAGTTGCTTGATCTTAGCCACCTGTAAATGCATAAATTAAACATTATTAATGATACATTGTGGATGGGATAAATTATGTACTCTGAAAATCATGAGAAGTCATGGAGCTAACAAGAGAATCTTGGAAGATTTGATTATGGGATTCCATTTAAACATAAAGACTGAAATATTTTTTAGATACAACAAGTGAAAGCAGATTCAAGGATAAGTGAAACATAGTATGAATGGATAAGGAAGAATGAGAAATACATGATATTCTTTAAATGTCTCATTGTCCACATTAAGGAAGCAGCTTATAATATCAACACTGGCATTACAGAGACAGTGAGTTACTTTGGGATCAGAAACTCCAGGCTAGAGCTCCAGGCTAGAATTTGCCTGTCCCATGTTTATGACTTAGAACTTCTCAGACCCAAGGCAGACATCACAATTAAGTAACATTTCTTCCCCAAACAAGATTTAATTGTCATAGTCACTCTGGAAGAGTTGGAGCTTCATGGGAACCCCCTTTAATCCATCAAGAATTGTTGATGTTTTTAATTGAGTGCAGGTCTCATGCAGATAGCTACAGCTGCAGTGGAATCATGATTGTAATAGCTTTGTCTTCCTCAGGGTGCAAGTTTTGATGCGTATCTCACAATTCTGAGTTTTTACATTTTTTTTCCACACACATGTTCTGCAGCTACGTTTCCTAAGCATTGGAGGAAGGGATATAGCTGTCTCATTTAGGGCTGAGTGTTCCATAAATCTTATTCTTTGCTTGGGCCAGTTCTACGTTTCTTTCTTAACTACTGAATGTTTCACTGAGGAATAATAGAAACTTCTGACTACAGCAGATAGTGGCTAATGAAGTTTTTGTTTTGCACCTCAGAGTTTTATTCATTTTCAATCATTTTAGATCTTTATGAGAGACAACCTGTCCAATGAAGATGATTCCCAACTGTGGTATGTGCCAGGACATGCTCTTTATCTCCTATTTACCAACTATATGACTTGTTCCTACAGTTTATTGAGAATATCTGACCCTCTGTGCCATGACTTAGGAAATTAACTCTACCAGCTTTCTTCTGCCCATTTCAAGTGGCTATTGCTATATTCAATATATATACTGAATAGAGATATACACAGAGATACTATTTGAAATGAATTTTATAGCTATGGAGTGTTCCACTGAATTATACTCTAAAATTATTTTGTTTCTAAATTCATTTGATGTCCATGGAGTGTATAAATGTATCAACAGCTAGATAAGGGTTTTGTTATTAGAGATTTTGACATGTTTAATTCAAATAATTAATCACTTGCTGGTTGCCCCATGGTTATTGTGATTAATAACTGAAAGCAGCTTCTATTCAATTTTAACTCAGTTGATAACACAGAACTCTTGCTAATCCATGTCTTTATATGTAGGAGAATGCAAATTTCATTTTAGCCTAGACTAAATTCAAACAAAATTTGAGTTTGTGACCTTTTATTCTATTTATATCATTTTGTAGATGGCTATTTTCATGTTGGTTAAAATCTTGTAATGCCTGCAAAATATGCTAAGGTGATGGTTTCACAAGCCTTGTGTGAACAACCAACTAATGCTTGATTTGACTTAAGGTTTATCTCATGAGATGGAAGCCATGACACTGTTTGTGTAACCAAGAGACTAGATAGACCAGGGGGGACCTAGATTAAAAAAAAAATACTACTGGTCTAGAAAAAAAGTAATGAATTGATTCCTAGTGATATTATGTTATACTCAGATCATTGCCTTATTCAGCCATCATGAGAGAGACTTCCTCCTGCAGCAGATAGGAACAAACACAGAGACTTACAGGCAGATATTACATACGGACACACAGAAAGAGAGAGACTTTGAAACACACACCTCTAAATGAAATGTTTCCATCAAATTCCTCCCCTCAGAGCTCAAGGAATCCTGCAGTTGGGAGGCAGAAAAGGAGGCAGAAGGATTTGGAGAGACAGAGGAGATGGAGGACACCAGGAAAACAAGGCCCTCTAAAGCAACTGAGCATAGCTCATATGAACTCAGATACGGAAGTGGCAATCACAGGGCCTACATAGGTCTGCATCAGGTCCTCTGCTTATACACTAGAGCTTTCAGTTTGATAATCTTCTGACACTCCTGAATGCTGTTCACATCCTGGTGTGAAGAAGTGGGTCTCTGATTCTAAAGCCTTTTCCTAGAGTTCTTTTATTTTTCTTTAATTTGATTTGTCCAACTTTGACATGATGGTTTTGTTTTATCTTATATTTTATTTTGTTATGTTTTGTTTTTATCTCTTAGAAGCCTGTTTTTTATATAATAAAAGGTAGAAAGGGAGTGGAAACAAATTAGAGAGTAGGTGGAGAAGACCTGGAAGAAGTAGAAGGAGGGGAAACTATATTCAAATTATATTACATGATAAAGGAATCTATGTTTAATAAAAAGGAATATAAAGTAAACGTCTTAAAGATAAATGAAATAAAATCCTCTAAGATTCTTATTTTTTACTTGTTAATTCTTGGAAAGTCACTGATCTTCTGAAATAGAATCCAACTCTAAGAATAGAAGACTTTCAAGTCTAATACAATGAATTATCTCACTTAGAAATATAAAGTCCAGTAATTCAGATGGGACAGAAAGGGACATAATGGACAAAGGCTTGAGCTGGGTTTTCTATGTATTGCAACCTCAGATAGTAATATTTTATGAAGATTCTTTCCTAAAAAGGCCTCGAACTTTGATGCTACTGGTACATAGACTATAGCTGATACCCAGTTCACTTATTTTATTTGTTGTTTTTTTTCTTTCATTCAACACACTTCTAACCAACATTTTCTGCATAATTTTCATAGATAATCACTCTGAAGAAATATATCTATACCACCTCAATTCTCCAAGAGATTCAAATGTCTTCTTTGTCAGTTATAAACTATTTTAGAGGAAAAACTAAATCTCCTAATGCATAACAAAGCAATGGGATAATATTGCATGCTTGATAAGACCCTTCTGTTCTTTTTTCATACTATATACTAAGACACGTTTCAAATTGTTAATCAAGACTTTTCTCTAACTAACCCATGATCTTAATAAAATTTATTACATATTGTCTTCAACATTTACAGACCGCCGTATCTATTTCTTCATCTTCTCCAGATACTCAAATGTTTCTGAACTCAATAAATACTTGATTTGAATTAACCCTAATTAAGCTTTTCTGAAGTGATAGTTTAAAGAACAAATTTAAACACTGTTATTCTTCCCTTTAAAATGGAAAGCCTTGGGACAGGAGTAGCGACTCATCAGTTAAAAGCACTTGGTGCCATTTCAGAGGACCAGTGTTCAGTATCCAACAAGCATATGATATCCCATAACCATCTGTAACTCAATCTCCAGGGTATCTGACACCATTTTCTGGATTCCTAAGGCAACAGTCATGCATATGGTACATATATGGTGCAGGTAAAATATTCATACACACAAATAGGTTTTTTTTAATAAAAAAAGGTGGCTCTAAGACATAAACAACACTTTGGGTTTTAAATATTCTAACATCCAGGACAGGTATACTAGGAGCAAAGAATGTAGGGACATTTAAATGAGGCCAGAGACAGGACAGCAGCCCCTATGTGAGACACTGACTAAAAAATCTGCACTGAAAAGGACAATGGGGGGAATTGGTTTAGATATTAGACTTTCAGGACATTCTGTGATTGGCTTTAAATTCTTGCTCAATGTTCAGTGTGTCTGAGTAAAGCCACCACTCTCTGGACCTGTTTCCTCACCCAGCACACATAGATTATAAGTTTTTATAGCTGTCCTTCTATTAAAAATAAAAACCTGTCTTAAATGCTTATCATATTACCTAGTGTATATTGAAAACTAAATAAATAGAGATTTTTTTTATGCTGCCTTAAATTGAGACATCTTAGCAGTTGGTTTATCTTATATTTCCCCATTGAATGTTGCCAGACCTTTGCCCTTCCAGCATTGTGTTTTTGGATCAGAGAAGAAAATATCAGACAAAGGCCATTTATCTTACATTGTTGAGCCAATGCAGAAGAGAAGAGTTAAGAAAATGACCTAAGGAAACCTCTCCACAGGAGATTCCCAACACAGTTTGAGGGTCTTGTGGATGTTCAGAACACACCTCAAAGTTTAAGTTGTGAAGATTTGCCTTCCTTGAATCAAAGCCACATTCTGAAACTGTTTAGCATTCAGAAACCAGCTCCAGCTGTTTCCTCTTGGAGCAAGTTATTCACCTTCTCCTTCTGTTATCATGGTGCCCTTTGGCCCACTTTGAAGGTGTATCTATGAGCCTGGGTCATGGCTCCCTTGCATTCTCCACAATGCCTGGAAGATTTTAAATGCAATTCATTAAAAGTTGCAGCAACATGATTCCAGTTATTTGAAATATCTAAAAGTTAGAATAACCTTATTCAACTTTCATTTAGTATTTAGTACAGAAATAGTGAACATTCATTCATTAATTCTTCATTTAGTGCAATGGATCTCAAATGGAACAATGATTCCTTACAATATCATGGCTTGACATAGCTGGAGATTGAAACTAGTGCATATTCATCCATTCACTCACTCACTCACTCACTCCTTCATTTATTCATGAGCCTCAGATAGAACCAAGCTCCCTGATATTTGTACAGCATAGCAGATTTTCACAAATGCTTCATAGATGTAAACTAAACTCACTGATCACAGTTCATCATCCTATTCCCAACTGTGCCCAGCACTGATGGGGGAATTTATTTTTATATACTGTGAAAATATGTTGTTCTGATTGGTTGATAAATAAAGCTGTTCGGCAAATGGTGAGGCAGAATATGGTTAGGTGTGACATTCTAACTAGAGAGGAGGAAGGAGAAAGGCAGAACTGAGAGGAAGCTGCCAGCAGCCATCATGAGAAGCAAGTTGTAAAGATACAGTTAAGCCACAAGCTACATGGCAAAGTATGGAATTATAGAAATGGGTTAATATAAGATGGAAGGTCTAGCTAGCGAGAAGCCTGAGCCATTAGGCCATGGAGTTTGTAATTAATATAAGCCTCTGTGTGTTCATTTGGGTCTGAGTGACTGTGGGACTGCAAGGCCACAGGAGCTGGGTGGGCACAGGAAATCTTTCAGCTACACAGCACACAGTAAATGTTTCTTATACATCTGTCAACTAATAGTGGAAAAATCATGTAAACTCTCTAGACTATAATTTTTATGTCTATAATATGAAAATAGTGGCAACAACAAATTCTCAAAATAATTTTGATGATTCAATGAGAAGTTACTGGATGTTCTAAGAACTGTGAGTTATTTAAAATCAAATCTTAACCTGACCACCCCAACTGAAATGGAAACATTGAATGGAGATTAAGTAATTTATTAATATATTAGTCATTAAGTGGATAATTTATCTGAACTGGAAAATGCTCACGTACCATAAAAATATGAAGTTACTCTGATTAAGTTCAGTACTCCACAGGAAAGTAGAAATCTAATTACAGAAAGGACATTTAAAAAGTAGGTTGGAAGTATCCTCAAGTGGAAGTACAGAGCAGTCATTAGACTTATTCTGCCTTATAAAGAACATTCATATCCTAAAAATATCAACTATCTGTCTCTGATTTCTGAAGTATTCCTATTCTGGAGATGGTCAAGTCAAGGTCTATTAAATTGAAGTAATAGGTGTTTCTGTGGTGGAAACTCACTTGACTTGTTCCTGGACTTGTTCCTATCCTGTCCTGATCAGGCATGCCTTCTGCTCATTTATCTTTCCACAGAACTGGTCTAGGCTGACATAAAACTCAGTCTACATTGACTTTATACTTTTTGGGTATAAATTACCACAGTGTTCTGGTTCCATTACCCAATCTTTTGTGAACTTCCTTAGTATGAATTTGGTAAACTCAAAAACATTTTTAAACAATTCATATCTAAGACAATCAGTCAGTACAAGGTCAGTGTTGGCCTTAGATCAAACAAGATAGTCATACCCATGGAGAGGATGGAAATAATTGAACTTTGCCCACTAAACTCTTCCTGTGGTTTAGTTTTAAATACCACAGCACCAATATCTTCTTTATAGTTACTTCTATTTTATGTGTGTGGATGTTTTGCCCAAATATATGTGTATATACCACATCACAGAGCACAGAAGGGTGTATTGAACCTTTAGAACTAGAATGATAGATGATTATGAGTTGCCATATGTATGTCAACTATCAAACCTAGGTCCTCTAGAAAGGCAGCCAGTGCCCTTGACCACTGTGATATCTTTCCAGCTGAACATACATATTTTCTACGGCTATATTATATTGTGCTGTCACTTTGCACATTAATTCAACAAAAATAAAATCATTAGAGCTAGAGAGCTTTCTCTGAAAAGGAAATACAAGAAACATAACTAGCTTTCAGGGATTCAGAAGTAGAAGAAAAAGGTCATGAACATGCTACACTTTTCCTTGATTGAATTTTAAGATATGGAGATGTCAGATTACTTATAAAAGGGAAGAAATAATTAAATTTATATCCATCTACTATTGTTAATTTTTCCATTGTTATCCAATATAGCATAAAATGAAAGAGTAAATACAATTACAAAATAAAAAGAAGCTGAACTCAGATCTTGACCCAAATAACCTTAAGTTCTACTTGCTATTTTTTCAATGTGTTCAGTGAAGCACTTCTGTTGAGGCCACAGATTTCATTTCATCACATGGAATGACCATAGACATATGATGTACTGATTTACATAGACATTCTCAGAGCTGGAAAAAATAGCCAGTAGAAACAAGTATGTGAAATTTACAAGATTCAGGATAAAACTAATAATACAAATTTTATAAAATAGTTACAAAAAAGGAAATTAAAATAAACAATTATAATTTAAAAATAAGAATTTTTTAAAATTAATAAGAGAAAATTAAAGAACAGATTAATTACCTAAATGAAAACTTCAGAACTGAGGTTCCTGCCTATCATCTTTCAGGGTTTAAGGAGTCAACTCTTACTCTTATTTTTTCTTTTGAGACGTTTGATTTTTTTCCTCCTCAACACTCTTCTTGGATTTGTTTCATGACTATGAATGAAGTCCATTCCTCTCCTTGTGTTACATGGCTTTTCAGTTCCAGTGCCAGCTGCCAAGAACGAGTCCCTTTACCCCATATCAGTGAATATGTACCCCATACCAGATGTCTTCATGATTTTTATGAGTTAGCTCCTTATGTTGGTCAGTTTTATTACAACTGTCTCTAAGTACTGTGCATAAGAGAAAAGTCTCATTTTTATTCACATCTTTTGTGATTTCAGTGCACTGTCCTTGGCTCAAGCAATTCCCATCACATGGTGATGCAGAATACCATGACGGTATGTGAGTTTGAAGAAGAAACTGTTCACTTCATGGCAGAAAAGAAGAATAGATATAAGGGAGGAAATATGTAGACAGATAGAGATAGATAGATAGATAGATACATAGATACATACATACATACATACATATGTACATGCATACATACATACATGCATTGATATATACATTCATAGATAGATGATAGATAGGTAGATAGATAGATAGATAGATTGATTGATACATATGTACATACGCACATACATACATGCATACATACATTCATAGATAGATGATTGATAGATAGGTAGGTAGATAGATAGATAGATAGATAGATAGGGTGATAGATAGAGTGATGGATAGACAGACAGCAGACAGAACACAAACATATCAGGTGTAGAATTTTAATGCATAAATATTTCTCTATATAGACCTTACTTCCTAAAAGTTCACAAACATAACAAAGTAGCATCACCAACTAGGAACCAGTTGTTGAATGTGTGTCTTTTGGGAAGTTTGGATACTCAAACTTTGACATTTCCTTGCCTGGAACACAGTTATCTCTATTTCTTCCTTTTATAGTCCTTTACTTGTTGGATAAAATCTCCCTCATGCAGTTCAGGCTACACAACTGTCTCATGGAAGGCCTTGCCTTGGAGGAGGTGGGAATAGGGGATGGGCTGGAGGGAGGGCTGGGGGGCAGGAGGAGGAAGGAGAGGGGGATCTGTGGTTGGTATGTAATATGAATAGAAAATTTCTTAATAACAAAAAAAAATAAAAAAAAGAGGAGATGTTATCCCCATCCTTTAAGAAAATATAATCTTCCTTATGTACAGGATCTTTCTGAACTTTGACCTTGGTTCAAGGAATATAATTGTGTTAGCAATATTTGGTCACTTTACTGCAAGGGACTGGAATTTATGGGAAAATGATTTGTGAAATAAGAATATAGCTATTTTAATTGCACCTCATTAGAAGCAAGACAAAAATATTTAAAACTAGTGAGACTGACTTCAAAGCCATCAACTCACATATGTGCTGGGCTCTTTCATACCTATTGTTTCTGGTTCTAATCTTTCACTGTCCCATTGTGTCTCAGTTCAGCCTCTCTTGTGTAACTCTCCTTGGGTCAAACATTTTAAGGTATCTGAGAGGAAATCCAAGTTGTTCACTTCATCTTTGGTTTTCCTGCTGTTTTTGAACAAATCTTCAATGGGAATGTATGTCTTCTACTATTATAGCTTGTAAGCACATCATTTTCATTTTAATTTTCACAGGGACTCACAGCTAAATTGGTTTTAGTCTCAAAGAGAATTTTTGACATAAACATTTGAACTAAACAATTGTAGAGCAAAACTACAATTAAAACTTAGGGATATATTAAATGCACTTTTCAACATGAGATCATAATAGGCTTCTGGAGACCAGAAACAGAAAGTTATAGCTTATATCTCAGATATTGTTCAAAGTCCTATATGTTACACACTTAGTGTTCCTGTTGTGTATTTGAGAGGTAGTGGAAACTTTAAGAAATGAGAAGTGGTAGAAATTTCTCTTTTCACTTGGACCATGTTCTTGAAAGGATAGTGAGATCATAGCCTAATGTTAATTCCCAGGCCCTTCCTCTCTCAGGTTGTGCATCACAGTGTTAAGGATGTGGAAGATTTTGCTCTGCCATGGCCTTCTGCCATGATGGACTATACCTCCAACCATCTAAAGTAAGAATCTAAGAACAATTGATTTCCCCAATCATAGCATGAATCTTCTAAACTATGAACCAAAAATAGCCTTTTTCTCTTTTTTAATAGATTTCAAGAAATTTCTATATGAGTAGAAAACCGACTAATAAAAAAAAATGCCAAAACAAAGCTGAAGACCTGGTATCTCCAGATGAGGTCATGAGAAACAATGTATTTTGAGTTTTGTCAGTATAACTCTGATATATCATGAGAGTATGTACATATTTCCATAATAGAACTAAAACCTTTAATTCCATTCTCATCTTTCTGCCCTAAATGATTGACAGCTTAATTGCATTAATCAAATTTTCTTTGTGATTATGCATCCACTTAGCCAACTTCTTTGTTCTGTAATTAAACAGACTTCCATCATCTCATTGTCTGAAGAAACAAACTTCTAAACTTTGTCTATGTCTGTCTATTAACAATTACATGTACACATCTCATGTAAAATGCTCATTTCAGATGGTTAAAAAGAGCTCAGAGTCAACCTGTATGGGTACACCTCTTCTTTTTACCAGGTCTAAGCACAAAGACAGCCAACAGCATGAAATCAATTTCCATCAGACAAAGCTAAACACTTTTTCATGTTGTCATGTATAATTACAATTTGGATTGTTTTTATCAGTAAAATTGTACAAATTACATCTGGATAAATGGATTTTATTTGTGTTTTCTCTCTACATATCAGTTTTTACTGAGACAACAAATTATTTTCCTATGCTATAAGAATTAAAAAAATTATAAGATATACAGCCAAACTGTACCCAATGAGTTGCATTGCACAGTTTTGAGATGAATGTAATATTTTACACCAAAGTTGAAGATGTATCAGTGACTTACCTTCTGCCTGAAGACATTTCTGTTATTCTTAAGAATAAGCTAATGGGAATACATAAAAAGGAAGCATAAAGACTACATATACCTTAATAACTTTGAATGCATAAACTCTTATAATATCTATAAAATGCTTAGAGCTGCATAAATTATTAAAAGGGTTAATATGTACCTGTCTATTCTTCCAGCATAACTCTAGAGAGAAGACATCCAAAGTTATCACTTTTCTTAGTAAAAGTTCCCAGTATCAATTTTATTATAGCTCCAATAATAACAATATCCTTGGATTACTAAAATCTGTCCTTGAATATATCTTGCCATTATACATCTTTTCATTTGTATTTTAGCATACTTTTTAACATACCCTTGTCACACATAGTTATTGGTATTCTCATTTTTATTATAGTCATCTTAATAATTTGAGGGTGGACTACTATAGTATATGTGTTAGTCACATTCACATGTCACATTTTTGTCTCAAAGATTTTTCCTAGAAATCACAATTGTTTTTTCTTAATTCACTGTAAATAGCAGTGCTACTCCAGAGCCTTTTATAGTCTTTCAAAGCCACATGGCTATATTATATCAACTGCTGCATGAATTTTCAAAATCTATTAACATGTTGGTCTTCAACATACATAATTTTAACATACATAATTACCACACCCACTAAATTATGAGGCGCTTTTAAAAGTTTATTTTATTAAAGCATCTATGCAGGCCAGGTTGAATAATGTCAAACACTTTCTTTTAAAAATGTATAGTGGTTATTCAAATTATAGTCTAATAGCTAATCCAGGAAAAATATAAGGAAGAGGGATGAGATGAACTTAAACGTCCCAGAAGTCCCGAAAGTTTTTGTAGTTCTTGCAAAAATCATAAAATGTCTTTAAACTAAAATTCACTCATGTCAATAGCTGTTCGCGGTTTACAAAAAACAAATAAGCTTTCTAGTAAGTTAAAATAAAAAGGAACCACACAAATCTGATAAAGAAAAAGTACCTCCAGAAACTCCTCAATGAACCTCATAAACAGTAATAAAAGTCTGAGTGCTTTCTCTTTGAAGCACTCCACTCTTACCAGCAGAGCATTGAAAGCTCCCAACACTGAGCTTTTTTAGTACCAATGAGGCCCAGTGAAGAAGTGAAGGGCATGCACATTTGAAAGGAAAACAATCCTTATTTGCAGAAGGCTGTGTAAGTTGGAGAGTTATTGGAGTACATACACCTCCAGGAACTAAAATTCCCCAAGCAAAGTCACACGATGGATACAAATAAATCACAATAAGTATTATTTGTATACACTAACAGTGAACTGATGTAAATAATTAAAAACACTGTATTTACCTAGAATTACCAAATCTGTATGTGTTTATATTGAGATACAGCTATTCAACTGGCATTGAACTCACAATCTGTCTGCAAAATCTATAAAATATCAATGAAAGATATTAGAGAAACCAAAATGAATAGTAATGCATACTATCTCTAGAGATTGAATTGAAATACAAAATAATATGATATTTTTTGAATTTATAATCAACTTCTTATTTCTAATTTAATATAATTATCACCAAAATCTCAACAAAGTATTTTGGGAAACATTGAAGAATCTATATAAAATTTTAAATGTAAATTTAAAAAGATGCTTCAAAGAATATGTTCTCCACCTGATTTTAGGAACCAACATATAGCTATAATAATCACAATAGCAATTTTTTTTTTTTTTTGGTTTTTCGAGACAGGGTTTCTCTGTGTAGCATTGTGCCTTTCCTGGATCTTGCTCTGTAGACCAGGCTGGCCTCGAACTCACAAAGATCCTCCTGGCTCTGCCTCCCGAGTGCTGGGATTAAAGGCATGCACCACCACTGCCTGGCAACATATTTTTATAAAGAAATTTTTTTTAATGGCAACCATTTCATCCTAAGGGAAACTGAATAGTGAGTCATGACTTCCCACTTCAGCAGACCCAAGTCCATGCACATATATGATGGAAACACAACCTCAATGCACACTTCATCTTTACACATCCACTTGTGCTGTCCAACAGAAAAACAGGGGTCAGCATTCCTGGACACCATTACTGATAAGTTTCTGTAGCATCAAGGAGCTGTGTCTCATTGTGTGGCCGGTGCCTCAGTTTCTCCATCTGTATAATAGCAATTTGTTGGTTAATTTTTGTCAACTCGATACAAACTAGAGGTACCTGGGAAGAAACAACCTCAAGTGAGGAATTGACTTTAACATATTGGCTTGTAAACATGTGTCTGATGGACATTTTCTTGTGTAATCATTGATGTAGGAGGGCCCTGCAGGTAGGGTTGAGTTGTAAAAGAGAGAAGATTAGCAGAGCAAGCCATGGGGAACAGGCCACTCAGCAGTGTCCCCCATGGTCTCTGCTTCAGTTCCTGCCTTGTGTTCTTGCCCTGACTTCCAGCAATGAACTGTAACCTGTGAGCCAAATAAACCCATGGGGGCACATCAAAGGCTGCAAGAGCCAGCTCAGAGTAACCATAGCCACAGTTGGGTCTGTCTGAACCTCAAAATAAAAGACAGCATCATTGGATTATAATCTACCAAATAACACAGGATGCTACACATCCATTCTGATGTAAGTATATAAACAACAGAGCCAGCTCCTCCTTCCAGTAAATGCCAATAAATGTGAATGATAGAGTCAAAGGATGCTTTTGCAGGCACCATGGTCATAACGGATTTAGGAAAAAAGCATAAATGAAAGTTAAAACAATGGGTAAAAGTCTGATGAAGAACAAAATATTCATTTACTTAAAAAAAATTTCCACACATGGCACCTACTAAGATCAGAGAGGACAAGAATTGCTGATGGTGAAGGAGTCCTAAGAATTTTGTTATTCATTTTACATACCAATCACAAATCTCCCTCTTCCCTCCTCCTGTCCCTCCAGCCTTCCCCCCAACCCACCCACCATTCCCTCCTACAAGAAGGTAAGACCTCCCATAGGGAGTCAGCAGAGCCTATTACATTCAGGAGAGGCACGTCAACCCCCCTGCACCATGCCTCAAGGATGTGTGAGGTGTTCCACCAAAGGCAGTAGGCTCAAAAAAGCCAGTTCATACAGCAGGGGTGGATCCTGATTCTAGTGCCAGGGGGCCCCTTAAGGAGATCAAGCTACACAATTGTCTCACTTATGCAGAGGGCCTAGTCTAGTCCCATGGAGGGTCCACAGATGTTGACCTTAATTTCCTGAGTTTCCACTGGTTTGGTATGGTTGTCTCTGTAGGTTTCCCCATCATGATCTTGGTGCTCCTTGCTCATAGAATCCCTCTTCTCTCTCTTCAACTGGACTCTTGGAGCTCGGCCTGGTGTTTGACTGTGAATCTCTGCATCTGCTTCCATCAGTTACTAGAGAAAGGCTCTATGATGACAGTTAGGATATTCACCGATCTGATTACTTGGGCAAGCCAGTTCAGGTACCCTCTCCACTATTGCTAGTAGTCTAAGCTCAGGTCATCCTTATGGATTCCTGTGAACTTTCCTAGCATCTGGTTTCTTCCTATCCCCATGATGTCTCCTTCTGTCATGGTATCTCTTTCATTGCTCTCCCACTCCATTCCTGTTCTAGCTTGACCATCCCATTTCCTTATGTTCTCATGCCCCATTCCCTACCCTCCATTGCTCTCCCATCCCCAGTTTACTCATGGAGATCTCGTCTATTTCCCCTTCGCAGTGTGATCTATGCATTCCTCTTTGGGTCTTCCTTGTTAACTATCTTCTCTGGAGCTGTGGGTTGTAGACTGGTTATCCTTTGCTTTACATAAGTATCCACTTATGAAGGAGTACATACTGTTTTTCCTTCTGAGTTTGGGTTACCTCATTCAGGATGATATTTTCTAGTTTCCTCCATTTGTCTACAAATTTCATTATGTCATTGTTTTGCTGAGTAATACTCCATTGTGTATATGTACCACTGTAACTAGAGTTTTCCTGCCTGGCCCACAGTCAGGACAAATCTCTCTCACCTGCCAGTCCCACAGCCGCTCAGACTTGACCAAGTAATCACAGAGACTTATATTGGTTACAAACTGTATGGCCATGGCAGGCTTCTTGCTAACTGTTCTTACAGCTTAAATTAATCCATTTCTATAAATCTATACCTTGCCACGTGGCTTGTGGCTTACTGGCATCTTCACATGCTGCTTGTCCTGGTGGTGGCTGGCAGTGACTCTCTGACTCAGCCTTCCTCTTCTCAGCTTTATTCTCCTCCTTGTCCCGCCTATACTTCCTGCTTGGCCACTGGCCAATCAGTGATTTATTTATTGACCAATCAGCAACACACTTGACATACAGACCATCCCACAGCACTTCCCCTTTTCTTTTTTTTTTCAAAAAAGAAGGTTTTAACCTTGACAAAGTAAAATTACATATAATTTGGGAATTTAGTCGTAGCTTCTCTTACTAATTCCTGCTGGAGGGGGACGCTGTATCTTATGGGGATATAAAGAAAATTTTAGGATTATGAAATAGTCCATGAGGCTGTATTGTCTGAGCCAGTTGCCTTCAAACCATTCTGGATGTTGGGTCATCTGGGCCATGGTGCCATTGGAGACCTTTCAGAGGGTCTTGGCTGGTCAAACCTGATGTATCTTAATCTGGAACAAATCCATAGCCTCTGGCTTTCTGTGGGAACAAAAGCAGAGACTCTTTTCCAAAGCAACATATCCTTATATCCAAATTTTGAAGTCAAGGTATCTTTAAAATATACATATTGGTTTAACTCAACAGCTTTTACAATCAAATGTTTTTCTGCAGTTAAATATCTCAAAGACAACATAATCCAGATTCTCTGTGTAATATTTATCTTTATGTGGCTTATTTTTTATATTATTTTTATTGTCTCTTTAAAGACTTTATTTTTTAAAACTATGTATTTGTTTCTATAACTGTATATATCACCTTTTTTGTCTCTTTTAAGCCTACGTATATTTTACATACATTGTAAACTATTATATCTGAATCTGTCTCATTGTGAATCTATTGCTTTAAACTGTAGCAGCTGTGGCTGCTGGCTCTGCCCACCTCAGCTTTCCAACATGGAGGTGGTACGCTTGCCACCAGCTCTGGGAGCTATTGTGGGTCTATGCTTTTATCCAAGCAGTATGTAGCACAGAAACCTCTTTTTTTTTTGTTTTGTACTAGCAAAGTCTAAATCCACTATGCAGCTTAATGTGCCACTTGCAGAGGCCTCATTCCCACCATATTGCATATCGAGCGCACACGCTAGGAACCCACCAGTAGCTCAAACTGGCAGCTGCTGCTCATTTGAGAGAGATAATTAGGAACTGTTTTTAGCTCCATTTTAGAATCTTTTTTCTCAGTTTTTAGGTGGAAACTCTTGCCCCACGTTGGGTGCCATTTGTAGCTAGAGTTTTCCTGCCTGGCCCACAGTCAGGACAAATCTCTCTCACCTGCCAGTCCCACAGCCGCTCAGACTTGACCAAGTAAACACAGAGACTTATATTGGTTACAAACTGTATGGCCGTGGCAGGCTTCTTGCTAACTGTTCTTACAGCTTAAATTAATCCATTTCCATAAATCTATACCTTGCCACGTGGCTCGTGGCTTACCGGCATCTTCACATGCTGCTTGTCCTGGTGGCAGCTGGCAGTGACTCTCTGACTCAGCCTTGCTCTTCCCAGCTTTATTCTCCTCCTTGTCCCGCCTATACTTCCTGCCTGGCCACTGGCCAATCAGTGATTTATTTATTGACCAATCAGCAACACACTTGACATACAGACCATCCCACAGTGTACCATATTTTCTCAATCCATTCTTTGGTTGAAGGCAATCTAGATTGTTTCCAGGTTCTGGCTATTATGAGTGATGCTGCTATGAACATAGTTGAGCAAGTGTCCTTGTGGAATGATTGAGCATTCCTTGGGTATATGCCCAAGAGTTGTATAGCTGGGTCTTGAGGTACATTGATTCCCAACTTTCTGAGAAACTGCCATACTGATTTCCAAGTAGCTGTACAAGTTTGCACTCCCAAAAACAATGGAGCAGTGTTCCCCTTTCTACATACCCAAACTTATGGGATACTATGAAAGTAGTGCTAATAGAAAAAAAATCACAGCACTAAATGCCCACATAAAGAAGTTGGAGAAAGCTCACACTAGTGACCGCCAACTAAGTTCACTTAAATTTCCAACATAGTATTTCATTTGACTGTCTTTTCTCTGGGCCTCAGATGGACAGATATGGCAATAGATTTGTGGACAGAAATACAGTAAATAGAGCTGAGGAAGATTTGTATTGGCACTAAGAGGAACAGGATATTCTATTAGTTAAATATGGTTGGAAATAAACTGGTTAGGTTATTCAATGTGATTAAAATATTTAGAAAATAATTTGTTTCTATTTTATTCAGTGAGTCTATAGTTTGGTTTATTCTTAGTGGCAAAAGGAAGGAAATCTTGCTAATCTAATTAAAATAGAATTATGGGGAAATTTATCAAGATACCATGAATATCTGGAGGTCCAGGATGATATAGCCAGTGGTAGATTGCTAGCAAAAAGCATACTACCAGGTTTACTCTCAGGAATAGGATGGTGTGACTGTTTGGTGTGTAATCCCTGGATTTCAGGTTTCCCTACCATACGGAAGTCATGTTCTCAAGTGCAGATACAGAAGAGAGAATTCTATGATTTGGGGTTCTATACTCACAGATCCTTTTATGGGTGTAGAGAAAGTACACCTGTCCTGTTTAGTTTATGTGAAGGAAGATAGTTTTCTTGGAATATTCTCTGAAGTCATTTTCTATTGTTATATAACAATTAAAAATTACTTCATGATCAACAATGAGAACATATACTTATTAGCTATGTTGGTCAGAGTTCTCACCAAGCTTATTTGGATATTCTACTTAAAGTTTCTAAAGGCCAAAATCAGACTTTGCCTTCATTGAACTATCATCTGGAATCTCTGGGCAAGAACTTCTTCCCAACTCATCAGATTGTTTACCAAGTCCTGATCTTGAAACTCAGCAGTCTGAGCTCACCATTTTCTGGGTGGCTTTGACTCAGATGTCACTTTATGCTCCTGGAGAATCTGTACTTCTTATATTTTAGCTTTACAATTTGTAGGCACAACCTTTCAATACCACACTCATGATCAGTCTCTGTGACTTTTTTCCCACTAGCAATTAAGAGAGGAGCTTTTAAAAATCACTGCATGTTCAAGGTACAAAGTGTGGATTTCATAAGGACATTTATTCTCAAGTGCATTCTGTGCTTTGATCATATTTGCTCCACATTATGCTGTCATACACATCCTCTCCTCTCACTGTTAAATTCTCTTACCAAACAACTATTTTATGTCATATGTATGAGCATATAAAACTATGTTCCACATGAGAGAAGTCATAAGGCTTAATGTTATGACTTCCAATTGTATCCATGTTTTTTTTTTTTTTTTTTTTTTTTTTTTTACAAATGACCTATTCCAGTCTCCTTTTGGTTGAATATAGTTCCATTGTTTCTACATATGACATTTCCTTCCTTCATTGGGATGCTGAAGAACATACAGACTGATACTATAACTTGACTGTGGTGAGTAGCACCAAAGTAAATATGGTTGAGTACTTGTCCCTGTGGTATGACGGCTTAAATTCCTTTTGATGTATTCCCAAGAATCAGACAGCTGGATACTACCCTGTTTCTATTTTCAGATTTTTGAGGAAAACTCTCCCACTGCTTTCAAGAATTGACATACCTGTTTATTTTTCAACTATCAATATAAACATAATCTTTTTCCTCTACATCCTTAAAAATTATTTGTGTGTATGTTTGTGTGTGTGTGTGTTTGTGTGTGTGTGCATGCATGCATATGTGTACATGCACACGTGCATGCATGAGCATATTTATCCATAATCACTATCAGTGGCGGGAGTGAAATTTAATATCAGTGTACTCTCAGCTTTCATTTTCCTGAAGACTGAAGATGCTGAGCATATTTTATGTATTCTATCTCCACATGGTTTTTCCAGAAGTTTCTTTATATTATACTTTTTTTTTATAATAGAATTTTTCTTCTGCCTTTAATTTTTGGTTAATTTTAGACTATAAACATAAATGTGTAATGTCTATATCTGGCAAAGATTTTCTATTCTGTGTGCTCTCATTTAGTGTTGATTATTTCCTTTCTGCTACAGAATCTCTCCAAGTTAATGTGGTCCAGTTTGCCAAAACTTCTTTTCTGAGCTATTGGAGTCCTTCACGAACTCCATACCCATGTGAATTGTTCTACTTTCCTTTCCTAATAAGATAAACCACTTTCATCAAACCAACTTGTGGAAGAAAAGGTTTATTTGGCATAGACTCCAAGGTCACAGTCCATCACTGGAGGAGGTCAGAGCTGGAACCCAAGTAGGAATTTGAAGTAGAAGAAGAATCACAAAAAAATGATTTTGTTGTCTCCCTTACAGACTCATTCTAAGCTAGCTTTCTTATTCTCCTCAAGCCCATCTGCCCAGTAGGTTCTATCATCTAATAGTAGTTTGCAATCAAGACAAGCCCAAGGATCAAATGTGATCTGGTCAATCCTTCAACTGAGATTCCATTTTCAAATAATGAAGTTAGGTCAAATTGACAATGCTAGCTACATCACAATGTATTTTGAAATAATGTCAAAATGTAGCTTTTTAAAGGCTGGTATAGTTGAAATAACTCGAAGTACATAATGTACCTGACTCAAACCAGTGTATTAATTCCTTAATTGTATCTGCAAAAACCTCACCACCACATAAGTTCTATAAATCTTCCGGAAGCCAATTAGAATTCTGCCTAAAATATTCTCTACAACTAAGAAATATGGTGATGAAGAAATAATGATATCAAAGAATATAGAGGTCTTAGGGGTAGGCTCCTTAACACCACAAACAAACAAAGTTCTTTAGAACATCTCAAGTGTATAAATCTTATTTTTAAAAATGACAATACATGCTTGACATAAATATATACATGCAGACATGGATTTTATAATACTAACAATAAAATATTTATAACTAATATTTTCAGTTATACTCATCCTTGTGGATATGAAGCTCCAGGGACTCTGAGGTGATGTAATGAAACACTGAATGTGTTGAAAGGTCAAAACTCAATTATCTGCTTCAACACAATGTACTTAAATCATCTTGAATAAATCATTGACTTTCTCTAGGTCTCAATTTCTTGAGTTGTAAAATAAGTGAGTTGAGCCTGGCTGTGAAATATTTTTATAGTGAATCCTAAACTATAAAATCATTGTAGTAAACTACTAGAAATATCCTTTTTGTTCATACCCAAATAAAAGGGTTAAGTACTTATACTTTTCATCTTCAAAACCATGTGCATAGTAAAGATTTTTTTATGATAGAGTTATAGGAAAATGTTGTCAATGAATATCTTCTAAAAGTATAGGGCTGATTAACATATAAAATATTAAAAATGAATTTATTTTTGTTATGTTTTCACAAAATTTCTGATCTACATAGATAAGAAGTTTTTATTGGTCCTCAGAAATTATGTCTAACTAAAACAATAAATCTCTTCTAGCAGCTATTTTCTGTCATTCACCCACCCTCACTAGAACAAGCTAGAAAAAAACCAATCATTATAAATTAAGCATTCTAAGATAATATCTATTTCTTATGGATGAAAGGAGACACAAATTTACTTATTTAGTACCTTACATCTTTAAATGAAGTTTTACCAGTAACAATTTAAGATCTTATCTTCATTCATGTCCACAGCTGTCACTCAGTTTCTGCCATGGACAGATGGTCCCTTAAACAAACATACTATGGTACCTATTTCTACTCGCCTCCTTCCAATTATAGGTCTTAAACACCGAAGTTCTTTCAATATGCACCTATATTCTGACTACATAATTAGGACTGCTTTATTTATTTAAAAAATAAATTGTTTATTTTTTCCATATTACAGACTGTTACTAGTATGGTATTACCAGATCTCCAGATTCAGGGTCTAGACTTCAGATATAAAGGTAAATAGAATAAATTAAGTAACATCTGCCAAGACTACAAGGTTAATAGGGGTATGAGTTTGTTTAAGAAATGCCCACAAGTTGCTTTTGGTTATTTATTTTATGACAGCAACAGTAAGCAATTAATACAGAGGAAGGTAAAAAGTAGCCAAGAGTCCAGTGCTGAGAATGAAACCAAGGAAAGAAAGGAATAGAAACCTTAGGCAAACACATTGCCTTGGTGGCATCCTCTTAATAGCTGACACTTCTGATGAGCAATATATAGCAAATATATGACAGAGAGAAAGAGAAAGACAGAGACAGAGACAGACAGAGAGAGAGAGAGAGAGAGAGAGAGAGAGAGAGAGAGAGAGAGAGAGAGAGAGAGAGAGAGACTGTTAAGAGAACTTAAAACAGGTGAATGAGTCCGTTGGAGTAAAGTACAGAAACCTAGGAAGTAAATTCTCTGCAAATACCCCCCCAAAACAAATAAACACCTCAAATGTTAGTACATCTAAATTCCAGTAATTTTCAGGACTAAACACAATCACCCACTAAATACTTGTATCCCAAATTCATTCTCCAGCAAACAAAACCTACCAGATTGAAAACTTATTGGCACCTGTTGTGTTGTGATTATGGCTTTTAAATTGATTCACATATGACATGTAAAATGCACAAATATATTTCACTATTGCAGAATGCATAGCATTTTAGTCATATATAATGACAGATTTTTATCTAACATGAGATGCTGCCTTTTTTATTGCTCCCTACAGAGAAAATGCTTGGAAAGTTATTATTGGTTTAATATAATAATAAAATGAAATTGCACCCAACACGGAAGCCAGAAGGACATTCATGTTGAAGAAAGCAGATTAATTGATTTCTCTGAGGACATAAACTGTCTTTGTGAAGTTAAGAATAAGGGTTGTTTGAATAATTGTGTTTTTAGGTGTCTATTCTCCAAATACAGTTTCTGATGTAAATGAAAAATATTTTACTCAACAAATGGAAAGGTTTTATGTGTTTATGTGAACCCCTGTGATTTCCAAGGTGACCCACTCTTAGTAGATGAGGCTGTAAAAACTGTGAATTGAAAATTCTCAGAAAATAGTCTTGGATTACACTAATATTTGAGTTTCATAAAGACTGATTCCCATTTGTTCATCAGCAAATAAATCAATAGAAGATGTGAATCTGTAGGGATTTAGATTACTCAGTGCTTTGTGTCTCTCTTAGAGGATTATAACTGAAGGATACAATGAGTTTCACTGAAATGAAATAATAAATGTTTTTTTATGAAATTCAAATGAATAAGAAATGAAGAAAGAGATCCAAGTGGCATTACAACACCTCTCAAGCTTTCAGTAAATGATTGATACATGGATGAATGAATCACTGAATGTGTGTTTGCCATGTGGCAAGAACAGTGAGGATTTATATTGGTGCGTCTACAAGACAGATATCTTAATCCTGAAATAATGTACCAAGATAGCATAATGACAATATGTATAGTTTATGTATGAACATGGAAGAATAGAAATCACCATTTCTTCATCACACTAAGTCTCTACCTGTAGACAGGATATTTAACCTTATTATGCTTCTCCTCTCTTGCTGAAAAAGAGTGGTAGAGATTAAAAATAGCTACTGTCTACACTGTGGTGGTGATTATGAGTCAGTATACCTTAGATACTTTTACTGTCACTCAATACATAATAAGTAAGATTCTGGCCAACTATATATATACATATATATATAAATTTTATATAAAATCATTGCAATATAACCTGAGTTTTGATCTATTTTTTAATTCTCTTTCTTCTGTTCCATCATCTGAACATAATAAGACACATTAAGTAACTACTCAAATTATTCTTGAAAATTCCTATATATGGGGATTTGAAATGGGGATTTTTTAAAATTTTTTATTTTTATTTTGCAATACAATTCAGTTCTACATATCAGCCATGGATTTCCTTGTTCTCCCCCCTCCAGCCCCCCTCACCTTTCCCCCAGCCCACCCCCCATTCCCACCTCCTCCAGGGCAAAGCCTCCCCCACGGGAAATGAGGATTTTACATAGAGGTGTAGAGAGGATGCATGGAATTTTCCATTTAAATGACTTTCAAAATTCTAAGCATCAGTAATAAATTTTAGAGGCTTTAAAGAGAAACTAACATCTTAAATATAAACCTGAACTTTTCAACTTCAAAAAGAAACAAAGCACTAAAAATTCCACTTTAGTTTCAACTTTGTTTCTTTGAATAATCCCAGGTACCTTTCACAGAAATTTCTATTAAAAAAATACAGAAACATAATGAATCCCTCCAGTTAGGAACTGAATGTAAAAAATATATCTTTCACCAGAGCAAGAACTATGAAACAAAAATGCTGTGGGATAATGCTTTTGTACACTGGTTTAATAAAATGCTGATTAGCCAGTAACCAGACAGGAAGTATAGGTGGGATAAGCAGACAAAGAGAATTCTGAGAAGAGGAAAGCTGAGTCAGGAAATGCCACCCTGTCATCCAGGGAGCAGCATGTAATGACACACAGGTAAAGTCACAGAAAATATGACGACACATAGATTAACAAAAATGGGCTGAGTTTATGTGTAAGAGCTAGTCAGTAGGAAGCCTGAGTCACTGCCTAAGCAGTTTTAATTGATATAAGCCTCTGTCTGTTTACTTGCTGGACTGGCAGGTGAGACAGATTTGTCCTGACTGCAGGCCAGGCAGAACTTTCAGCTACATAAAAACATATATATATATATATATAAACTGTGACAATTCAACTCCATTGAACCTATATTTCAAATGTCAATAGTGTTCATTTTATTTTAAATAGTAGTTTATTTCAGGAATCAGAATTTTTTTTAATGGTTTTTCGAGACAGGGTTTCTCTGTGTAGTTTTGTGCCTTTCCTGGAACTCCAGGCTGGCTTCGAACTCACAGAGATCTGCATGCCTCTGACTCCCAAGTGCTGGGATTAAAGGCATGTGTCACCAATGCCTGGCAGGAATCAGAAATATTTTTTCCCTGGACACAGGGCTTCTCTATGTAGCTTTAGCTGGCATGAAACTCACAATGTACAGAAGCTTCGTCTTGAACTCATAGAGATCCATCTACCTCTGCCTCCTAAGTACAGGTTTAAAAGAGAGCACAGCCATGCATGGTCAGCACTAGAAATATTCTTAGTGATTAATTTCTTCCTGGGTTTATGGAAATACTGTGTTTATATAAAAAGAAAAAAAAACCTGAGACCTAATACAACTGTGTACTGTAAGGTGATTTTGTTAACAAAAAAGACTGCAACATATTTTAAAATACTTACTGAAAGTATTATTAATAAATTTACCTTAAAGAAATGATACATGTTTTAGGAGATAGATTCATTTAACCTCATATAACCATTACATAATACATGTGTACATGTAGAGAAGTATCATGTTTATATTATATGCATAATTATATTTTTAAAGATACAATTAAAATTTTCAAAAGAATAATAAAAAATGAAGAAAGAAATAATAAATAAAGACAGACCTGGTGACTTGTGACTGAGTTATCATAGTATCTTCCCAAAGAACTAGCACCCTGTCTGTCTCTTGTAAGTTCCCATGCCTTCTGTGAGCAAAACTACATGTCTTTGTGGATTTTATTATCTGTTATTTTGTCACAACACTTTAGAGTGCATGGTCAATTCTGTGGATTTTGCCTATTTGAGATCCCTTTCCTGTGCTCTGTTGACATGTGGGACCCCCTCCAGTGGATATAGAATTAGACTTGTGTTTGTCAGGAAAGTAACATATTTTGTTCATGTCCCTCCTAGACATTTCTTTCAGCAGAAAGATTGTCTTCTGGATGTTCTGTAGAGCTAGGTTTATTCTTCCTTTGACAGTCTTCAACATCCCAAGGTAAGAACATTTTCTCTGCTGAGGTCTATATATTCTAGCCATACATATATCATGGACCAAGTTACATATGAGGTGTTACAAGATGATATGAGCAGCGACCATGTCCTGGGTACTTCCTTATTGTCTTTTACACAACAAAGCTCATTCAATAGTTTACCCATGAGTTTGATTACATATTATACATTGGTTAGTTATCTTGCTGATTTCATAGAGTGTCACTCCTGAATCACTGTTTTCTTTCCCATCACTAGAACAGCCTAAGTGAACTCAGGAAAACACAATCATATTTACACACACACAGACACAGACACTTACACAAACACACAGACAGACAGACAGACAGACAGACACACACACACACACACACACACACACACACACACACACACTTAAATAAGATATACTGTGTATTTTACCTCTACTATGTTCAGGAATTTATAGAATGAGGACAGCAGATGACTCTCAACACTTATAGACTGAACAAAATGACTTCATTGCACCTCACTGTGGCTCAATTAGCACTATAGTGCTTATTATGTGCTTTCAGTCTGTGATGCTATCATTTGCTGAGAAGGTGTGATGTCCCAAGAGAACAGCAACAGCTTCTGTCAACACTGTCCAAATAAAGCATCATATAAAAGAAAAACACAATCCCTAACACTCATACTTTTAGTCCATTTCAGTTAAAAAGTTCAGAGTGAAGACTGTTCCAAATTATCAGCTATGAACTGTTACAACTATGCTGTTCACCCATCATTATTATTTATGGAGACCTAAAGGTTACTGAAGAGCAGAATGGTTCAGGCTAGGACACTGAAGCTGACATCTAATCCTTTGACTTTCTACTTAATGTTGTCTTTTCAAAGTCAATATATGAATATTTGCATGTTTCCAGTATCTTGAAACTTATGGTTGCATATACTATAATTGGGACACATAATGAAGGATAAAGGTGTCATTCCATCCCTATGAGGCTCATAATGTATGAAGTCCATAAGTGATTCCTCTGTGGCCAGTATCTATGGAAGCCTTTCAAACATGGAAGTAGACACCACTATTTTAGGTTTTTTCAAGTCCAGAATTAAGAGGTATCATCAACTCTACTATAGTACATTTCGATTTAACAAGTACCATAGGTAGAAATATATGTCTCTCTAAAAGGCATACTTGATTTTTTTATGTTGGCCTCATGATTACAATGATGTATTTCATTGCATGGTTACATTCTGCATTGCAAGTTCCATGCTTATATAAGAGACTGAGTTTTTCTCATTCATCAATATACCACATATGTCTATCAAATATATGATATAAAATAAAATATGAATAAATTTTACTTGTCCTAGTAAAATTACTGAAATTACTGAAAGCATAATGAAGACATTTTCTTGGGAAGCATGATCTAAGAATCAGCAAGTAAATGACATGAACAGAAAAGCAAATAATAATGATCTCTACTTTTCAATTCATATATAAACTTGAGGTATCACTTTGAGAAAACTATATATCAATAATCATAAAGGGAAACTTTTATTTGTGTATGGGTCACCAATGAAACAAAAATTATAATTTGATGATTTCAAGGAACATTATTTGTTCATTCATGTACTTAAAAGACAAGTCCAGACTGAAGTTTAGAGGCTGGAGAGATAGGTCAGAAGTTAGGGGTACTTGCTCCTCTTGCAGAAGTCTGACGCATGTATGTATGTTCATAACTATCTATATGTTTACTTTCAAGTAATCCAATGCTCTCATTGGCTTCCATGGGCACAAAACGTGCATGTGTTACACAGACATTCATGCAGATACATATACATAAAATAAAAATAAATCTTTTAAAATATCCAATATTCTTATATTCTTAATTTCAAATTCATAATGTTTTATTAATATTATAAATATTTCAGAGCCATATTACAGTGACATAATTTAAAAGACTAAACCTGAATATAATAATATAGGACTTGTAAATGATGTAATATATAGATGCAAATGAAAAAAAACTAACAGAAAATTATACATTAGATAAATAATTTTGTCAGAAGCACCATAAATCATTGTGATGCATAGGGTGTATCTGTACACAAGACTGAAGAAAATAGATAGTTGATTAATTAACTGAGAACAGCTATTAGTATATTCTCTTAAAACATGTTTAGAACACCACTGGATTATTACACTAACCCTGTGGATCCCATTTATAATGGAAACGTACCCAACTACAGTATGTTTGTCTTGTGTAAAAAGACCACCATTGAGAAAGAATGACTTGTCTGTAAAGAATAAAAAGGTTTATCATGAGGTATAGTGGGCACAGCTGGAATGGTTTGGTCACACCCTTACAATGACTGATGAGACATGGTGAGAATGTAATACAATACAACTTTATTCAATCTTAAGAATAATATGTTGATTAATATTTTAAATTGAGAAGAATCTTCAAAATGGGGGTTTTATTTAAAATAGGATACTGCCATGAATATGTGGTATATGCTATCTTGGATATATAGAGAGGAATCACCAAATATGAGGCACGCCCTGTCAGCTCGGTAAAGGTATCTGTTAACAGTCTTAGTATTTTCCATGATGCCCACGAAGAATTTGTGAGTACAGAACAGCAAGAATCCATTTCTAGTAGATCACAGTCGGCATGAGTAGTGACAGCATTGTTCTGTTCACTGTAAATGTGGATGGCACAAAACAGATTCCATAGCTTCATTGCACAATAAAATCAGCTCTTGAATTTCAGAACCATTCAAATATCCAGATTTCCAGACATCAACCAAGATCTACTGAAAAATACCTTAGTCCAGGAATCTCTTTATGAAAACTTAGCTCAAATGACTCAATATGGCCAAGTTAATACAGACTTGAAGCTACTATTTATCAACAAATGACCCACTATAAATATTTGCATCTGTGACTTTAGAAAGCTAGATGATTAGGAATAAACATGCGTATACGCCCTTGAATATATGGGCTCATTTTGCTTTTGTTTATGTATGCATGTTCATCCATGCATGCAACAGTCATGAGTGCCACATGAGTGAAATTATCTGTGCATCTCATCCCACTGTGCAGATTTATGTATGTTTCAGACTCCTGACTTGTATGGACTGGATGAATCATGCTACCTGTTAGAGTATGAAAGAGCAAACATTAGTAAAACTGATAATATGCCTTGTGGTGGTAACTCAACCAAAGCCAGCACATCTGTCACAGAGGAGCAACCTGCCAGCTTTTCACCAGGGGAAATGCAATTGAATGATAATGTACCACACATAAAGACACTTCAATAATGCTTTCCACCTATTGAAATTCTCCTGGTTGGAAACATGTGCACAGATGGGACAAATGCAAAGACAAATAATATAAACAGGCCTAAAAGCAAGTGTCAGGCATAGAATTCAGAACTAAGGGGACAAGAGTGAATACAACATAGTCCCTACACTCTTGGTCTTCCCAGTACAGTAGGAAACATATGGAGTGTTGTATTTGGAAGTGTGTTGGTCTGAATAAAAATGTCCTCCAAAGACCCATAGGGAATGACACTATCAGGAGGTATGGCCTTGCTGGAGTAGGTGTGGCCTTGTTGGAGTAAGTGTGTGACTGGGGATTGATTTTAAGGTTTTAGAAACTCAAGCTAGATCTAGTTGCTCTCTGTCACTACCTGCTGCCTGTGGATCCAGATGTAGAACTCTCAGCTACCTATCCAGCACCATGTCTGCCTGCATGCGACCATGCTTCCTGCCATAGTGATAATGGACTAAATCTTGAAACCATAAGCCAGCTCCAATTAAGTTTTCTCCTTTATAAATGTTTCCATGGTCATGATATCTTTTCATAGCAATAGAAACCCAAAGGCAGGAAATAACAAATGAAGCTGAAGCAGAAACAGAGCTAACTGCATAGACTCTTCTCCAATAAGATACATTAAGAAGTTTAACCTTTACGTGGCAATTGGGAGGAGTGGCAAGTGTAGAAACTTTTCAGAACAATTAGTGTAGTTTGCATCTTACACAGAACACTTGAAGTGCAAAGGATATAGCCTGTATTACACAGACAAAGTCCTGGGTTTAATCCTTTGCCCGGCATAAACTGAATTTCTTGAGCACTGTAAAGGGAAGTTTCTGTCCTGCCTGGTCCTGAAGCCATTCAGTCCCAAATAAACACACAGAGACTTATATTAATTATATAAACTGTTTGGCCTGTTGATAAGGCCTATGACTAACTAACTCTTATGCTTAAATTAACCCATAAATATTGGTGAAATTATTAAGGCCACGCCACGTAGTTAAAAGGAGATTTATTTAATGGCGTAACTTACAAATTAAGGGATAGGTAGGTCGCGGAGTCTGGGGAAGGTGTATCACAGTCCAGCGGTGTTCTCTGGAGCTCTGCTCGGTCCACCTCCAATACCCAGGGTCCCACAACAGAGAGAGTGCCCGCCGATCCAGATCTCGGGTCCCCAGGCGCCTCCCTTGGCCCCGCCTTGTAGGCGTGACAGTTGCCGAAGTCTCAATGGGGGTTGGAACTTCCAGATCAAAGTTGGAATGGCTACCCACTACACATAATTCTTGTCTATGTTTAGCCACATGTCTTGATACATTTTCTCAGTCCAGCATTCACATCTTACTTCCTCTGTTTCTGACTGGTGACTCCATCTCTGTCTTTCCTCTTCCCAGTCTTCTCCCAGTCTTGTCACCCTGCCCACACTTCCTGCCTGGCTACTGGATAACCAGTATTTTATTAAATCAATAGGAATGACAAATCTTTACAGGGTAAAGAGTATTACCCCACAGCAGAGCGCACTTGTAACACCAGCACTCTAAAAAGAAGGAGACTTGGAAGTTCAAGATCATTTTAGACTAAGCTATATTATGAGAAACACCTATATTTAAAGAGAAAGATAAGAAAACATCTTAACAACAAGAGAAAATGCACTGGGCTGTGCTTTAGAAACAGAAGACCAGCCATAATGTATGAAATAACATGATTAAGAAATAGATGTCTTTGTTCCCTTGACTACATGGGCTATGTTTATGTGTCATCTATGCATACTATAGATATGTTCCCAAGAAAAGATGATGCATTAGGCCACTTCTTCTTCTGGATTAACAGATATTACCTCACCATTTATATTCAATCTGAATTCAGTGACTTCACCTTGGTGATTTAAAATTTGTGTGTCACAAGATATTTGCCAATGCTACAGAATCTGCTTCAAAAAGATACAGGATAAAGTCTTACCTGCATACTTATTGATGTCAAATATATTTTTGTGCTTCCCATAGTATAAAATAAAACACTTACAAAAGCCTAACTCCAAGGACTAATTCATTGGGAAAGGATATCTCATGAGGAAAGAGCTTTACTGATCAAAACCATTATTGTTCATAAATGTATTTGCTTACAAAATAATTTCATATTGTTCTATTTACATTTCTTCTTTTGTAAAAGAAATATAATTATGTTTTAGAGACAAAGAAGGAAAGTTTAGCAGAGAAATTGAAATTTTGAGAAAAGTGAATGAGACATCCAATATAAGACATTACATAAAATATCAGGAAACCCTGTCCTGAAAAACCAAAAAAAAAAAAAAAAAAAAGGTCAAGGTACATAGTAAGTACCAATAAAATTTAGTTATTATTAAAAATATTTTATTGTGAAAACCCTTCTGTACCCAGGTCTAAGAGGCTTAACTGTATTTCCTGGGTAATGGATACTGAGCTCAAAAAGCTGAAAGGAAGTGACTGAGCCCTGGCAGAAATGACAGGATACTGATTAACAGACAGAAGTGGTTTTTACTTCTCTCCCAAGAGATGTCCGCATTGCATGCTCAAGCTTACTAATTATTAATATATCTAGAAATATATACAGTACACCTGATACTGGTTCTGAAATGGAGAAACAAAAGCAAAACAATTACCTTTGTTTCCATGAGAAAATATGAAAGTAAACCATTAAGTACATAATAAGTTTGGGTGACTCTAAGAGCTGTCAAGTAGAAAATATCTGTCTGAACTAAGGACTGACAAGGGTGCTATTGTCTTAGGTAAGATGTTCCTCAGAGGCTTTTCAACCATCTCAAGGAAGAGAGAGTGTATTGGAGAGAACACTCTAAAAAGAGAAGACAGTTAATGCAAAGGTTCTGAGGTACTGGATAATTTAGTATCTTAAAAAATTCATGGAAAGCACAGTAAACGCAGTAAAATGAGCATAGGTGAATGAGTGGGCAAAGAAAAAAAAACAGAAAGCACATGTCAGAAGCTAGATTACAGAAGCATAATCAGGTCAAGTTGTAGCATCCACTATTGAAATGTGTGCACAGCAGTAATAAGCATGGACTGATTCGAGTAATGGGGGTTCTCCTCTAACATTGTCAAAGTTTTCCTGTAAGCTAATAGAATTTTTCCACTACAATTCAGAGGTTGGTTAATCTATATGACTTACATTAATCTCTCAGTTCTGTTTTATATTGATTGTGTGTGTGTGTGTGTGTGTGTGTGTGTGTGTGTGTGTGTGTGTGTGTATGTGTGTGTGTATATAGGTCTATGTGTGAAGATGTCTTTCTGTATGCTATGAATGTGTTTCTCTGACTGATTGATAAATAAAATGCTGATTGGCCAGTAGCCAGGCAGGAAGTATAGTATAGGCGGGATAAGCAGAGAGGAGAATACTGGGAAGTAGAAGGCTGAGTTGAGAGACATTGCCAGCCACCACGAGAAGTTTGATGTACAGATACCCGTAAACCATGAGCCACGTGGCAAGGTATAGATTTATAGAAAAGTGTTAATTTAAGATGTAAGATCTAGCTAGCAAGAAGCCTGCCATGGCCATACAGTTTATAAGTAATTTATAAGTCTCTGTGTGTTTACTTGGGTCTGAGTGGCTATGGGCCCAAGTAGGACTGGAGAAAACTCCAGCAACAGAACTCCCATGCATATATGCTATCATGTTTTTTGTGGAGGTCAGAGAATAACTTTCAGGAGTTGGTTATCTCCTACCAATGTATTCTGAGGATTGAACTCAGGTTATCAGGATAGTGACAGTGCCTTTATTACATCTTACTGACTGGAGTAAACAGATTTAGCTAATGAATTAACTTTTATTTAGAATGTTACTAGTATGTTCAAGTCATTGGGTTAAACTCTGGAAGAAATCAGTGATCTAGACAAGAAAAACTGATGTTTTGAGGCACTGTCAACTCAATAGGAAATGCATGCATTATCATAAAAATACAGTCCAGAGTGAAAAGTGCTATATGTACAAAACGTTCAGAGAACACTTGCATGATTCTGTGGCCATTCATGCTCATAACTACCCTGGTGCTGGCCATTTTAAAATGCAGTTCTGTGGTACACAGGGTGACAGACGTCTGTGAGTGAATACAGAATGCAGCATTTTTTATTTTGCCAAGTCTGGAGAAAATAGCAATAAAGACAGGAAAACATTATTTTGTTGTTGTTTTTAACTAAACTCAATAATTTGAATAATATTCCCCTAAATGAGGCTGGGGAACTTCCTCTGAGAAGTCTAAAGCCCTTTGCTGATGCTTTTCCATTAATTCTCCCTATATCTGGAACTTGGCACCTGAAGCACAATGCATTATGCATAACCAAAGTACACTTTGCACAGAGAAAGGATTGCGTTTCAATGTTTCCCTAGTGCTTAACTTCAAAATACCAGCAGGTCTGACATCAGGACTGTGCCTTTACCCATGCTCTTGATATTGAAGTTATCCTAAGTGGCACATACAATCAAGATTTTTTTATATGCAATATAATTATAAATACAGGCACACTTACAAAGAGAGAGAACAAGACAGAGATAGACAGATGGAAACAAGATTTTACTTGGCACCCATGGGCAAAAGATTATATCTCCATCCTATATTACATTAAAGGATAGAATTGTAGGCAGTATCTAACCTAACAGCACTGTTTGTGAAGTTCTGTGAAAACTCTGAGTGCTTAAAAGCTAAGTTTACATCTGAGATGACTCTGTTTACAAAACAAGCTTGAGGATCTGAGTTCAGATCCCATCCACATAAGAAATCTTCAGTTTCATGTTTGTAATCCCATTACTGGGAGAAGGGAGCCAGGAAGATTCTATTAGATTACAAGCCAGACAGTCTGAATTAGTTGATGAGCTCTGCATTCAATGAGACTTTCACAAAGTAAGATTGAGAGTGATTGAGAAAGACACCCAATATCAACCTCTTGCCTGAATATTAAACATACATGTGTACGTGTGCATGTCAACTATGTACACAGATATGTATACAAGCACAGGAGCATATATACATACAATTATACCACACATATACACAAAAAGCATGGGGATGGAATATATGAGCAAGTAAATTTTGATACAAATATAATGTGCTTAGATACTTGATATTTTAAAGACAGAAAATAAGATTAAGAGAAGCTGTATATTTCAAATTAGAAGAAATAAATGCTTTTCAAAATGGAAGTACTTCACAATGCAAAATAGAAAAGGCTAGAATGGATGATTTAGTCTCTAAGTGCTTCTTGGAGTTCAAAGACAGTAGAGATCAATGTCATCTGAAAGGATGAGAAGATATTTATGATGAACAATAGATTTGAACTGATCTTTGAAGATTGCAAAAGGTTCAAAGGGGCTGTTGCAATACCTTTCCAGGGAGAGAGATGTTGTCTGAAATGTAGACAACCTTAAATCTGAGAGTAGTCACAAGACATCCATTCTCTGTGATGATAGAGGACGATTCAACAACATGCAAATTATTTCCTGTTCCTAAGAAGTCCCTAAACAGTGGTGTCACTTCACTGATCCTGTAGGCTCCTTGCCTACTTCTCATCTACACTCCTTTTTCGTACTTTTTCTTCCCACATTGCATTTTCTTTGTCCCATACTTCTTCACACATACTCTGCCCCTTTTGTCATCATACCTGTGTCTTCTTCCTGTTTCTTCACCTTAATGATTCACTTAAGTCCATAGATACATGATGCAATCTTCAGTGCTTCACTTCCCAAACACCTGTAGCCTCTATTCCTCATACTGTGTTGCCTTACTCAGCCTTAATACAAGGCTGTAGCAGGGTCCTTGCTGTTGTTCCCTTGGGGGCGGGGGCCAAGTAGGCACAGAGTCAAACCACACAGACTCTGGAAGAATGTCGAAACAATAAGCTCAGTTTATTCAGGAAGAGGCAAGCCTTATATACCCTCCACCCCACCCTGGGGGGAGGTCTGATGAATATGCATCAGCTGCTGTGACATGCTGCCTCTCATTGGTCCAGGTCATCTCCAGATCATGTTTCAGCAGCTGTTGCTAAGACCTTCAGGCAGACCCAGGCTGGCTCTCAGAAAGTATCTTTTTTACTGGTTTGAGAGTCTGGCCCTCAAGCCTGTTAGGGATGAGTCATCCCACACAAGGCAAGGTGCAAAGCCTTACACAACTCAATATGCCATATTTTGTCAATGGGAGTCATGTCAATGTCAATGTCCATGGGTGCATGCCCTATTCTGAATAGAAATGGAGGAAGAGTGGATGGGAGGGGCAGAGGGTGCTATGGGGAGGGAGTAGGATGGAAAGAGGTTCAGTTAACTTGGGTTGGGATGTAAAATAAATACATTTTTTTAAAAAGACATAATAAAAACAAATTTCTTGCAAACTGAAACAAAAAAGTATTATATATATATATATATATATATATATATATATATATATGAATATAGTATAAGAAACCATCACAACTTAAGACAATGAGCATCTCATTTCTTACCCCCTCCACAGGAGTGTCTTATTACATACCTTCAATTCACTGTTAGACAAAATACCTAAGGCTGCATGTCAGTAACTTCACATTAGTGTTGTGAGAACATGAGCAGTTCCATCTCATGTAAGATAGAAAAAAACAGTACTTATACATGGAGTTATTCTAGGGACTGAACAGGTTTGTATAAAGCACCCAATGCTTAGGTAGTTTCGAGACTATCTGATAACTATTAGCTATGAACATTATAATGACTCCCTGCAAGTGAATAGTACTTAATATGTATATGTGTGTATGTTTATTTCCCAAGAGACCAAGGAGGAACATGTAATCTGTTATTGGAAGACTCATAAGAATTAGGCTTCCTGTATGTTATCCCCTCTTGTTATGTGATATTCATCCCTCCCTTTGACAGTATTTCCTGTTTTCCATTTAAGAATCTTCCAAAGGGAAGAGATCGTGTCCCTAAAATCAGCTATCTTCTTTAAGTGTAATTTTTTTCCTTACCAGAGTTGTGAAGAATCATATAATCATAGAAAAACTAGAGATCTGAAATGTCCTGAGGACATGGTAGAAAGGGATTAGCATACAGCTAATACTCCACTTTCCTCTTACACAGACCAGCTGCCTCATTTTTCACATGAAACTGATACTCAAAACATAAATACAAGTTTTCAAGATTACTTTCTCAATTAATATCAAACAAAATTGAAGCTCTGATTTCTTCCATCTCTCTTCATATATCTATATATCTTCCTGGGGATGCATCACTGTCAAACTCTTTTCATGAATGAAAATACATCTGCTCAATTTGAAAACAAAGCAGATTATATTCAAACTATGATCAATCCAAACATTTGATTTTTTTTTATTTTTGAAGACCACCAATCAAATTCACCTTAATCTTTCTCTTATCTTAAATTTAGACAAGTTTTCCCCTGACTATAAGGTTTTGACTTTACTTTTCTTAGAACGTTAATTTGGAGGAGTTATAACTTTAAATTATTTCCCTGACCCTTTGAAAAACAAACTTCTTGGAAAACCTGAGAGCATGTGATCATTAAAATATATCCCATTCCCACCTCTCATTTTTTGTGGGAGGATAGCAGTCAGGGTTTATTAAGGAAAAATTAGCAAATGCAGATGGCCTCACTTTGACCCAACTCCCCACCAATTTTCTGAAGCAATTTTCCACTCTCTTTTTACAATGTTAAAGAAAGACCAAGCTTTTAATTTTTTCTTCAGTAGAGCTGACCTTAATTTCCTGAAGATCTCTTTCTTCTGTCACAGTAGCCTGTGCAAGAACAACAAAATATGTATTGCCATTTTTAACAAGTGTCCATGCAATTTTATTTTGAAACCACATAGTTTAGGACAAAAGGTTGCTCTAGTATAGTTTGCCCTGTCTTTTGGGAAAGTGCATGCAAGTTAACTGGAAGCAGACCAAATATTGCCAATTCATTTGCATTTAAATTGTCCAAATGGCATTTGGTAGGAGCTATTTGATGTCCAAAGAGACTTTGGAGGCTTTTAAACTTCAAAACAGAAGGTCAGAATTGATTAGCAGAAAAAGAGCCTCTGTACTCAGTGCAGAGTTGATTCCAAGCTCCTGAGCTCAGGGGCTAGCTAGGATCGGACTGAAGCCCTCAAGAGAGGTGACTCACAGCAGCTCACTCCAGGAAGAAAAGCCATGCAGGATTGGAGAAGGAGGGTGGGCACTGTCTTGAACTATTACTTTTTCAGATGCCTTGCTGTAGCCGCCCCTCTTTTTCCATGATTTCCTGAGGACATGGTAGAAAGGGATTAGCATACAGCTAATACTCCACTTTCCTCTTACACAATATTTACATATGCTGAAACATCATTTTTAAACCCACTGACATGTCCAATATCCATGAAAACTGGAATTAAAAACAGTCATGCAACTGTGGTGACCCTTTCTTGTTAAAGTATCCTGCATTTAAGGTTGCAGTTCACCATGTCCTGATACCTCTCTGAGCTCCGCATAATACGGAGGATTCCCTTTGCAACATAACTCCCTACCCACAGCTTATTTGGATAGTGTCTCTAGGCCTGGATGCCTGACCTCATTAGGAAGCTGTCCTTGAGCTTGGATGTCTAGCATGTCTGAAGTGTGACTCTGACACAGTTTCTTGCAAATGCTCTCCCCCTGGTGCCCATATGATAATTTGCCAAACATAACTTAGGTGATGTCCCTGCTGCTGTCCCTATCCTACATATTTCCCTTACCGTGAAATAAAGTTGAGCTATTTCACTGAAGCTAACTCCTGGAAGGCTGATTCTGCCATACTCACAGACTGTACAAAGCCCTGCGTGCTGCCTCTGTTCCCTTTGTCTTAGAGGACTGGAGGCCAATGGACCACAAGGAAAAAGGAGACCCCACACCTTCTTATAATTCCATTATTTGTGAGGCTAAAGGAAGGAGAATTGCAAGGTAAATGTCAATCTAGGTTATGTAACAAGGTCAGGGCTAGTCTGGGCTATCAACAACACTAGAAAGCATGCCTGATGTACTGTAGCTCAAATTACAGAATTAAGAAATGCTACATTAAGGAGAGTGAGAAATCTGAAAATGTCAGAGGAAATAGGAAATGGGTAAAATATTTATACTTCCTGTTTGGTAAGTGATATGTTACAGATGAAAATCATGACAAAAGTGTGGGGATAGGAGATTATCAAACAGAACTCAGACATAAGGATACTGTTCTTGGGGGCATCAACATTAGCAACCATGGCAATAGGTAAGAAAGGATGCATAAAGTAGAATTTGTTAGAATCAGGCATTATGGGATTCTCTTTGTACCAGATTAAAAACTGGACAGAGTCACACCTTGCTTTCTCAAACACATTATCCAAATGACCACCACAGGCAAAGGAGAAGCATCCAAATACACAGGTTCAAACTTAACCTTCCCGTCATCAAAATCCTCTAAATTTCTGTAAGGCAGAGTGTATTTACCTGCTACCTACCCAGGTGCATGCATTTACTTTATCTGATCTTGCTTTATAGGCCAACAGTGATAAAATGGGTCTTGGGAATAATCTTGTAAAATTTCTTTGTTTTACTGCTGAACACAATTTTGTTTAAAGATGGAAAATGAAGAGGTTTTTCAATGTCACACAGCTATCTAGTGACAAATATGGAATAGAATTAGGGTTAAGACCTTTTAAGAAAGGGAATTAAGAACATACAGAAATTGAGTACACTACATTTTAGAAAAGTGCTTTAACTTTCTTAATTAAACCATGAGTCAAAAATTGTAAATGCACATTATTAAAGGATTTTTTTCCAAGATGCATTCAAGAGGTGCAAATAAATTGAATATAGACATCATTATTTACATTAACTCATCTAAAAGCCATAATGGGAGAAGAAATTTAAGAAGCAAATACACTAATATAAAATAAATAACATCTCCTTAAGTGAATAGTTTCTTCACTCCAGTGACTAGGAAGGAACATCAATATCTTATAAATAAATACTACAGTGATAGTAGAAATGACATGAACAAAACAGAGAATAGGAAAGAACTGGGCAAGGGGGAAGAGCAGAGGTGGTAGAAGCAAGGATGAAGACACTTGTAAATGTTGCAGTTCATTGCAAATGACTCTATTTCATTCCCTTGTTTCATCATCTGGGTTGTCTGGATTCAAATCCAACACAAACTCACCATTTGTGACACCACTCCTGACTGGCTGGTGTCACAGGAATTGAATGAACTACCTGGATTATCTGACTTCTTCAGTAGTACCACAAAACACAAAGTAAAGATGAAGCTGGAAAGAAATTATCATAACTGTTCATATGAGGACACATGCTCAGTTTTCTTCCTACTCCTTTATCTCTTTCTTTCTACATACACACACACACAGACACACAGACACACTCACACACTCACACACACACCACATCTCTTTGTACTTAGAGATATCATTTAGAGCATATGGAAGAGAAAACATTTTCTTGGGGTTAGTCAGGGTACAGATATAATAATCAAGTTATATACATGCAAATGAAGATGCCGAAAGATGTTAGAAGGTAACATCAAACTTTGTGAATTATTGTTAAAAACCAAAAATGGTGATAGAGGAAGTTAGGCTTGAGCTTCCACTCTATGTCTTTTTTTTGTTTATATTAATTTATTCACTCAGGAAATGAAATCTAGAATCTTCACTTCATATCAATGAATTCTGTTCTACTACTTCTTTGAGCAATCCTAAATCAGCAATGGAAAACATTATTTTGTCCAGAGTTTAGACAAAGCACGCATTTAAGACAAACTTATAACAGGACTAAAGAATTGCTCTGTGGTTAAGGACACTTGCTGCTCTATCAGAGGAGGACTCAAATTTTAGCATCCATGAAGAGATGCTCCCAACTGTCTATAACTGCAGCTCCAAGGAATTCAACTCTTCATGCACTCAAGTGCTTATACCCACATGGAAGCACATAAGCCTACCCTTAAATAAAAATATTATTTTTTGTAAAAATCATATATATTCTATAATAGATAAACAATGTCAAAAGGAATATTGTCAATTTTGCTCTAGGTAGGTCTTCTTGCTTCGTGTTTTAAAAGAATTCATTTTGAGTGTGTGTTTGTGCGTATCTATGTCTGTATGTAGGCCTGTGTATGTATTTTTTGGCTGTTGTGTGTTGCTGATGTGGGCAATGGGAACCAAAGTCAGGTACTCTAAAACAGGAACACATTTGCAGCTTTTGAGGCATCTCTTTTGCCCTTTTGAACCTATTTTACAGAAAAAACAAACAAACAAACAAATGGAAACTCTGAGGAAGATAAGCAAATTGCCCAGCATATGCTAGTACCTCATAAATAAAGGACTTGGAACTGAATTTGTCTATATCCCAAGTTTATTTGTTGATGTGTGCCTATTTCCAACATTAAACACCTTAAGTTATTGAAATACCCTTTGCTATTGTTTACAGTTTCCATTATGCTTGAAGTATTTTCCCTCATACCCACAACCTATTACCTATTCTAAATTCACAACTATCCTTTGAGACTTCTTCCTATGTCTGTTTTAGCTATAAAACTTTATCTGAATCAATATAAAGCAGAATACTAATTTTTCTCTTATTCTTTTTCTTTCTTTTTCTGTCTTCTTTCTTCCTTCTTCCTTCTTTCCTTCTTTTCTTTTTCTTCCTCCCTTTCCTTCCTTCCTTCCTTCCTTCCTTCTTCCCTTCCTCCCTTCCTTCCTTCCTTCCTTCCTTCGTTCTTTCCTTCGTTCCTTCCTTCCTTCGTTCCTTCCTTCTTCCCTTCCTTCCTTTCTCTTTCTCTCTTCCTTTCATTTTTTGTTTATGAGCCAGTCTAATTATGTAGCCCTATCAGGCCTGGAACTCACCATGGATATCAGTCTATCAGGCTGTCCTTGAGCTCCCAGAGATCCACCTGCCTCTGCCTCTGCCTCCAAAGTACTAGAATTAAATGAGTGAACCACCTTGCCCAGACTAGGAAAAGTGTTTCTTGCCTTTGGACCTTTATAGTATTTTATATCTACATTTCTTATCTTATCTCATATTAAACCCAATACCACAACTCTTTACAAAATTATACTACAATTCATATAATTTCAGGCTTCCTTTCAGACTGAGAACACTTATTTTTCTCTACTACAATATATTCTGAAACTTATATAAAGTAGCACTTGTTTAGTCTATAGATAAAGCCTATGGGTTAGGTGCCATAGGCACTGTAAATTCCACTTCTATTACCTATGTGAAATCAACTGATGTGCTTCAGTTTCTTAATACTTATAACAAGACATACAAATTTGACTTTTCTGGTCTTGCTTAGGCAGTCATTTTTTGTGGTATATTGGGTTTAAGACATTGGAAGTGTACAAGTGATTAAAGGAAGGGGAGTGATATGATTATATTTAAATTAGAAATTTCTAATTTAAAAAAGGTAGAGAAGGGTTTTCATCCCATTATCTGCTTGAGAATCAATTCAGTTGAATGGGGAAAACATATTTTATCACATATCAAGTGAGCGAGTAAAATAAATATTTGATGTTAAGAAAGATACTAAAAAAATAAAAAAGTTCCAATATAAATGAAGTTTTATTATCTTACACAAAACATTATCAAGAAAGTATTTCTTGTTGGGTGTTTTATCTCTAGTAAGTGAAGTCATATAGGAATATGGGTTCCTCTGGCTTGTTTCTTCTTTCCTGTTCATTTTTCCCTTTTGAATTGGTTCTTAGAATCAAACATGTTTCTGCTAGCAGTAAGAAGAAAATGTATAGTCAAGATTCACTGCTTTCGTCTAAGAGATATGATGCCCCAGGCACATGCAGAATTTCTTCTAATTTCAGTGAAAATAATTTAATCTCTTCGTTCAAACTCATATATGATGTCCTAAAAAAAGAGAGCTAGCAGTAAGAAGGCCAGGAGTCAACTTAAACTCTAGTACTATAAAGAAAGAGTTAATGACTCTTCATGAAAAATGTGTAATTTCTAAGCATCAGTAATCACCAAGGCATGAAAACTCAGAGTACATCTGATAGGTAGGTTTTGTGTAGGCAGAATGATCTAGATCAGTGCAGCTCAATAAGCATAATGAGGTTAATTGGTTTGGAGAAATGATAGGGTTATTTGTATATGCTAATTGTGGGTATCAGTGAATTTATGTATGATTTTGAGAGCAAGTGCAGCTGGAGAATACTGTACCATCAAAGCAGGTGATGTCATGCTCCTTTAATAGCAACTTCAAAAAATTCTTTCAGTCATCTACAGTAGAAAGGCTCATTGTTTATTGGTTTGTTTTCCCTCTCTTAGCTGCATGGTACCTGATAACACAGGTTATTAATAGAGTGGTTAGTCACATGACACTTATTTTGAGGGAGGTGGGAGAAAGATTAAGAATGCTTGGGTTAAGTACTAATGAGAGGTCCCTTATTAAGGAGTGGTAAGTGGTACTAACACTTCCACTAGGAAAGTATAGCATATCTCACATGCAGGCAAAGGAGTAGTCAAGACTACATCAGGAGGACCTCACACATAGCCAATTTTGAAACAAGCAGGAATATGTGACTGATATGATGCAGATGCCCTTTCCAAATGAATGTCAGATGTTTGGTAAGATAAACACAGGCAACTAAGAGCAACTCTACATCCCACAGTGCTAAATGTAACTTGTTATTTCTTGTTTATTTCCAGTTAAGGAATATTTTTGGAAACTGCTTGGTAAATTTTAATTATTAATGAAAGTAACAAAAATATTTATAAGAAAATAGCGATGAAGTAAATGAAAGAGCACTTAATTACTAGACATTGCAAGAGGCAGATAAACACAGTGAGGCTCTTAACAAGTAGATGGAGACAGAGTCTCAGGACCTGAGTGTCAAATTTGCTGAGGACACACATTAGCCACATGGGGCTATTTTAATATTATTGTCACATGTAACTAGGGGGAAGGTGCTGCTTGTGTTAATTTTTGCACCAATAGTGTTCTGTTTTTACTGTTCAGTTTAAAAACTGCAGTTGAGACAACTTATCTACTGGAAATACTTTATGCCATAATGAGTTTCTCATGTTTAAGAATCATATATTAACAGTGAATCATAAATCATGTGGCAGATGGGAGTAGAAAGTTTTTATCATGTTATATCTTCTTTTATGATATTAATTCATCAACTTATATTAGGGAAAATATAGGCTTTTAACTGGAAAACTCCCTCTGACTGTGGCTCAAAAAAAAGGCTCTCATAGAATTCTCTAAAATGTGCATACAGATAGGGTGGAGATTGATCAATGGTACAGAGTGCTTACTACTATTGCAGAAGACCTGGGTTCCATTCCCAGCATCCTCATCAGGCAACTCACAACCATCTGTAATTCAGTTTCAGGGAATCCCATGCTTACTTTTGGCATCCACTCGTATCTACTCACACATGGTACACATAAGCTCATACAGGCACGTATATGAAGAAAAAAAAATATATATATATATAGATAGATATAATCTGTGTGTGTATTCAAAATAATTAAAGTTTACTTATATAACGGAGTCTTTGAGACCATGGCACAGGTCATAAAACACTGCTTTATGCAATATGAAGTGATTCCGTCCAGTGTTATGATTCTCTTCCCAGTTCACAGCCAGCACAACACCTCTGGAAACTGATCATTTTGCCACAACCCCATGAAAATAAACAATTAATATTTAAACATCTGTGGCTTACCACTTACAATCCCAACATGTATTTGTCTGTAGGACAGAATACCTATGACAAAATAATTCCAACAGTTATCACCGGCATATGGAATTAGGACTGGACTGGACATCACTTTGTGATAGATTCTATGTTTTGAAAGGCTGAGATCTGAGTTTGCAATACTTTCAAAATTTTAGCCAAATAAATGCAAATGTGTCTTTGTATAGAAAAAGATAAAAATCAAAGTCAGTGATAAAAAAGAAATAATGTTGAAGTCTTGCAGGTGCTTCTTTTAGTCTAATGATTTCTAAATCTGTCCAATATAGTCATCTAGGGATGTTCAAAGTTTTAAAGCCTAAATCACTCCCCAGATCTACTAAATCCCAATGTCAGAGTATAGGATTTGGTACCAGAATTTTAAATCTCTCTTATTCTAATGTTCTGTGGGATGGCATTCTGTATGCTGTGAATATGTTGCTCTGATTGATTGACAAATAAAACACTGATTGGCCAGTAGCCAGGCAGGAAGTATAGGTGGGATAAGCAGACAAGGAGAATTCTGAGAAGAGGAAGAGCTGAGTCAGGAGTTACCAGCCAGACACAAAGGAAGCAAGATGACGAGGCAGAACTGAGAAAAGGTACCAAGCCACATGGCTAAACATAAATAAGAATTATGGGTTAATTTAAATGTAAGAGCTAGTCAGTAATAAGTCTGAGCTAATGGCTGAGCAGTTATAAATAATATTAAGCCTCTGTGTGATTATTTTATAAGCAGGCCACAGGACTGCATGGGCCTGTCGAGACCAGAGAACCTTTCAGGCTATATTTGGTGCCCAATGTGAGGCCTGAACACCAGCCAGCCGGGACATAGAAAAATTTCCAACTATGTTTGGCATACCAATGTGGGGCTCTCAAATTTTCATAAGGCCTAAAAAAGTTTAAAAAGGGCTTATAAACACACAATAATGGAGCCAAAAATAGCTTTGTACTTCATGACACATGTGAGTTGAGATACAGAAATGCCAAGGTACAGAGATGACATAGCATGAGAATTTGAGGTACAGTATGGAAGGTCCACAGCATACGGGCTTGATTACAGTATGGCAGATTCCTATCACTGTACACAGTGGCATCTGCAAGCTGTGCAGCATTGTGAGTGGTGGATATAGCATTTGTTAGTACAGAAAAAAAAAGAAAGAAAAAGTTTTTGGGTTATATGCTGCTGGATGAAAGCACAGACCCACTGCTTCACAGAGTCAGCAATGAACATGGTTACCCCATAGCTGGCGGTAAATGTAGTTCTGCCATGTTGGAAAGCTGAAGTAGGCTGTTCCAGCAGCCAAAGCTGCCATTTCAATCCTAGTAATGCTGCAGTTTAAATCAATAGATTCACAGTAAAACAGATTCAGATGAAATAAACCTCTAAATGGTTTACAATATGTATAAAAATATACATAGGCTTGGAAGACAGAGGAAAAGAAATATAGACAGTTATATAAAGAAATAGAAAGTTTTTAAAAAAATGAATTCTTTAAAGAGAAAATAAAAGTAATATAAAAATTAAGTCATGTAAAGATGGAAATCACACAGAGAGTCTGAATTATATTATCTTTAGAATTTTTAACTATAGAGAGACATTTGATTGTAAAGGTTGCTCAATTAAACCAATATGCATATTTTAAAGGTAACTTGACTTCAAAATGTGGATCTAAGGATACATTGCTTTGAAAAGTAGGCTCTGTTTTTGTGTCCACAGGAAGCAAGAGGCTATGGATTTGTTCCAGGTTAAGATGGCTCAGATTTGATCAAGCCAGACCTACTGAACCTGAACAGATGGTACTGATCAACAAAGATTATAGCTGATCTTCCCAGGACTTGACCATTATCTTGAATTTTCTCAAGATCCTCATAAGACAACCAAAGCCTACTATCAGCAATAAGTAGCTTAGAACACTACACCCACATTCTCAAAAAATAAATTATGAATGTTTGTCTTTGTTTAGGTTGTTGGTTACAAATTATTACTAGTCATAGTCAATATCTTTCTAAAAGAAAAAGGGGGATATAACATAAAAATATAGGATGTTAATATGATAAGATAAAAGGGTAGATTTTTGAAGCTACTTTTAAAGAGCAACAACTTGTTTAAAATATTTTATGTTGCTATGGATTTTGGTTTATTGATACAAATTTAAAGTTAATTTTGTTATATTATATCTATATTTCTATTCTTCTTTAAGGTATTATGTAACTCATTTAAATTGTAATGGATAATTAAGGAATAGATTAATAATTGGTCATCTATGATAATCACACTTGTAGCCATGTTAGTTAAATTTTCTGGATATACATAGATATAATTTTAGGTAGGTAGGTGATCTTCAAACACTTCAAAGACCTACAGAATATGGCATTTAAAGTGTTTTAAGAACTTAGACTTTTCTGGAAAATGAGACATGTCTGCTCCTGCCAACAACAAATACTTCAAGGAAGATGATGGGCATTGAAGAAACTCATTACGGATTTTGCTTTCTTTGGGGCAAAGTTAGACACTGGGGGGGAGGGGGAATTGCCCTTGCATCTACCGATTGACAGTATGTTGTATAAAGTGGAAATGCGGGACTCCTAAGAAGGTGACCATTGAACTTTGCAAGGAAAGATGGTCCTTCAGGTTCCTGCTTTGCAGAGGATACTGCCAGACACTCTACAGGACACAGGAAAAATGACTGAGAGACTCTGGGCCTATAGGCTGAAGATGGATGCCTCAATGTTGCAGAGGAACTTTGGATGACTATCCAGGTAGCCAGCTGTTTCTGTCATTCTAGATTTTTGGAAGTTGCTTATAATGCTCTTCCTGTTTACTTAGGTAATATTATGTCCTTCTGAGGTCTTTGATGTAGTTGAAGACTAGATAGTTATAATTTTCCTTAGTTATGATAAAAGATAAATTAGATATGAAACTTTAGACTCACAAATATAGGATACATAGAATATTTTCTTTAATTTTGCCAAATACAAATAGACTAGACATTATAACTGTAATCCTTGCTTGATAACTGTTTTGTTATATGTAATTTAACTATGTTAAAGTTAAAATCTTCCTTTTTGATTAGACGAAAAAGGGGAAATGCTGGGGGATGCTGTTCTTTGTGCTGTGAATATGTGTTGCTCTGATTGGTTGATAAATAAAACACTGATCGGCTAGTAGCCAGGCAAGAAGTATAGTCAGGATAAGCAGACAAGGAGACAAGGAGACAAGGAGAGCTGAGTCAGGAGTCATCAGCCAGGCAGAGAGGAAGCAGGATGACAAGGCAGAACTGAGAAAAAGTACCAAGCCACATGGCTAAACATAAATAAGAATTATAGGTTAATTTAAATATAAGAGCTAGTCAATAATGTCTGAGTTAATGGCTGAGCAGTTATAAATAATACTAAGCCTTGGTGTGACTATTTTATAAGCAGGCTTGGTGGGACTGGAGAAACTTTCTGGCTACACTAATGTATAGAAAATTTGAAACCATTGCTCCTGTTAGTTTGTAATTGGGTTCTCAATATAACTCATCCATGTATTATTATAATAAGATAACTTTACATTTGCAGTTCATTAAAATCAATCAGTGTGTGCCCTATGCTGATATACTTTATATTGTATAAAACAGTGTTTTTTGTTTTTTGTTTTTTTGTTTTTGTTTTTGTATGACCTGTGCTATGCTCTCAAGGACTCCATGACATAAGTAACCTTTAATTATTTTGGATGCAAATGAAGAAACAAGAGAACTTTGTCCATTACAGAATACATGACAGCATCTCTTTACTAAAACTTATAAAAATCAGAACTTATTACTAGAAGGGGAAATGTGTTCATCCTATAAATTTATCAAAATAAATTGGGACTGAAGGAACATAAGAACATGCTAAATTCATATTGATAAAAACAGGTCTGAAAAGTTACCAAGATGCAAGACTGAGAAAGGGTACAAAACCCTCATGTGGGACTTCAAAAAGAAAATACTTAACATTTCACAGTGATGGCCTCGTTGACTTGCTATCTAACTATTTGATGTGTACATCAAGGACCAACAGGCGGAGAACTCCTGGCTTGTCAAGAGGCTTCATCCTATCTTAGTTTCTGCTGTTTACTCTGCCTACTTAAATTGCTGTTCCTCTGTCTGTCTTTTTACTTCTTCTGGACCTAGTCTTGCTATTCATGTAAACTCCTTCCACAGTACCTCATCTCTGATGTTCATCTCTGACACCATCTCAGCAGTGGCAGCAGCAGCAGCAGCAGCAGCAGGAGCATCAGTGTCTCCCTCAGATCACTACCCTGGATTCATTATCATATTCCTACAGAGACCATCTTTCATCTTTATCACTTTGCCAGCTTTGCATATTGGGGGAGGAGAATCATTTTAATTTAAGAGTGTGCACACTGGCAGGTACCTCATGCTCTATTGGGTGAGCTTACACCTATATGTTTATGTGCCAAACAGTTTGATTCAGTAATTTAAAAACAAATCAATGTTTTAAATATGAGTACATGAATTTGGGATGGAGATATAAAGTATGATGCTGTGGGGTGCAATGGATGCATATGACCAGTATATTTTCTGAAATATACAAAAATAAATATTAAAATGATTATGGTCTCTGGTAGGTAGAACATGCTCCAGTATACAGCCCCACAACTATGCATATAAGCCAGCACAAATTAGTCCCAATGCATAACTTACAAAGAAAAAGACATGAAATTAGGAGAGAATGGAAGGATTAGTCTTGGATTGGGGAAAGTTGGAGGAAGGAGCTGGGATAATATGATCAAAATGCATTGTGTCCATATGTGAAATTTCAAATATTTAATCAAATTATATTAAAAATTAAACTTCAGCAGATAGAATTTAGTTAAGTCTTCAAAAAAATCTATGTTAGAAAATCCTCAAATGGTACCTTTATTATATTCCACTCTTTATTTTTATTTTCAGGCTCTATTTAATGGATATTTATTAGATCTATGCACCATCTTTCTCATAAATCTTGTTAAATATATCTTTTAAAAAGTTTTTAGGTTAAATTTTGTTTCCATTATTTCTAAGGAAAAAAATGAAAATTTGGGGACTACATTGAATATTTCAAGGTTACCAATGCACAGATATTATAAACAGAAAATGAGACATTCTTTTTTAAAATAGGACATTAAAAATATGATATTTTGTCATACAGGAATTTGTTTACATTAGAGTGTGAATAACAAAGAATCACATAAGAAAGTCAGTGCAGCTCATGACTCAGTTTCTTCACTGCCAAATTAAGGATAGCACTGATTTTAAATGAAGTTAGAAGACTTTAGAGGAAACATGGCTTCCAGGTGCAAAATAAGATTAGCATGACAAGAAGCATAACAAATTGATCAAGCTGCTGGTTAGACACCCAGCGTTCTCACAAAACATCATCTAGTAGCACTAAATGCCAATCAATGAGGATTAAATGGATTGAATTTTCCTTGGAGAAACGTGAGTTTTTAAAATGAAAAGGAAAGAGTCTTGGATTAATGGCTACTTAAGCTTTTTCAGACACAATACTGAAGAAACCAGGCATTTTATAAACTGACTTTTAGAAGTACATGCATAGAGCTCAAAATCATGGAAATATGAAGTATAAAGAAGTATAAAAGGAACTATGTGAAAAAAACGTTAGTATTATGAAACTAAATTGTCAGTGTATCCAGAATTCAAGGAAGAGAACCATTATTCAAGTTGTCTTTTAGAGTTCAGATTTTATATAAAGGGTTCTCAAAGGGTTATAGAGAAAAGGCATAATACTATAAAAAAATGCCTACAGATATTTCTAGGGAGAATAGTGTATATGGGACAGATGTTTTATCTCTGTATATCATATACTTATAAATATAATTTTAATGACTTGTGTATACTTAGTGTGGTGGTATAAATGAGAAATATCCACTATAGTCTCAGGCATTTGGACATTTGAATTCCAGTTAATGGTGATTTATAAGGGAGGTTACAAAACATTTAGGATGTGGGGCCTTGTTGGAGGATGCATAGCATTGGAGGTTTACATTGTGGGTTCAGAGAGTCTTCCCACTTTTAGGTTGATTTCTCTGTTTCCTGGCTGTAGTTAAAGATATGATCTCTCAGATTCCTGTTCCTGCATCCTGCTGCGATGCCTCCCCTGTGCTATGGGCTCTCCCTCTGAAACCATAAACCAAAATAAACTCTTTATTCCATATATCAACTTTCCGGTGCTGTTTATCCCAGGAACTGGCAGCTGAACTTGGTAATGTAAGAGTCACCTATTAGTACTGATTTTGAAGTCATGTAGGGGTCATGGAGGGCAGCTGAAGTTTAATACTGTAAAAGACCATGAGTATCCATTGATGGAGGTGCTTGCCAAGGTAAAGAAAATACAGAATGAGTAGTAGAGGAAAGTAGTTATAAATATCAGCTAAGGACATGTGATCATTTTCAGAAAAGAGGATTACAATTGACATGAGTGTTTCTGTAGTATTTTGTTAAGAATGCATTTGTACAGATGTTTGTATTTTCTTTCCTCAATTTCCTTATCACGTGATGTAATTTCAATTAAGAAAATATTAATGGTTGTCATATTTAACTTTGTGATACTAAAAGAATGTCCCTCAAGGGTCATTGTCCCTTATTATAAATGTATAATGGATTTGCAATTGTATGAAGGATAGTTATAACATGTTGGGTGTAATTGTGACCTAATTAAATATAGAATGCATTTGCAAATTTTTGGGATAGCTGCATCATGTTTAGGTGTTATTATGACCTGGTTGTTTTCATTTGGAAATTTAACACAATAGATAGAAGATATGATTATGTCTCAAGTTCACAAGGAGTGGACTTGTGATGGCTATTCTTAGTTGCTAACTTGACTACATCTGGAGCTAAAACACAAAATGCTGGGGACACTTGTGTGGAATTTTTGCTTAAATTGAAGCAGAAATATCTACTTCTAATTCAGATATTTTACATAGATAAATAGATCTTTAATCCAGATGTTTTAAGCTGGGAAAAGATACACCTTTAATCCTGATTTTGAGGTGGGGAGACATACCTTTAATCTAGCTCTTTAATCCAAATCTAATCTGGACCTTACCTTCTGCTAGAATCCTATATAAGGACATAGAAGAAGGAAACTTTTGCTTCTTGCCTGCTTTCCCTTCCCTTGCTAGCAAGTTAATTCCTTCACTGGCTTTAGAGCCTTCTTCGGACTCCAGTGTATACCATAGAGCAGCTGAGACATCTAGCTTTGCGGACAAAGCAAATACTGTATTCTTGGATTTTCTGTTCACAGCTAGCCATTGTTGGATTACCTGGACCACAGCCCATAAGTCATTCTAATAAATTCCCTTTCTATATATATTTAAAGAATCATTCTATAAGTTCTGTAACTCTAGAGCAGTGGTTCTCTGTAGATGAAATTCTAAACGGTCTTATTAAATAAGAAACAAAGAGCCACCCGGGCGGTGGTGGAGCATGCCTTTAATCCCAGCACTCGGGAGGCAGAGCCAGGTGGATCTCTGTGAGTTTGAGGCCAGCCTGGGCTACCAAGTGAGTTCCAGGAAAAGGCACAAAGCTACACAGAGAAACCCTGTCTCGGAAAAACCAAAAAAAAAAAATAATAATAATAAAAAAAAGAGGAAATACAGAGCCAAATGCAGAGTTAAAAGCCCACAGATCAGAGCAGTAGCCAAGAGCTAAGACCACCTTAACTTATGACTTGCTGCCATCCTTCCCCTGAGAGAGAGACCTTCTTCCTGAGTCCTGTCTTTTTATTGCTTTTCTGTTCTGCCTTCTCATTGGCTCTAAACCCAATCACATGACTTTCTCATCACTGTCTTTCTATACAGACCTCGAGGTCTCTATGGTTGGTACTGGGATTAAAGGCGTGTGTCACCATGCTGGCTGTGTCCTTGAGCACACAAAGACTCTGCCTGCCATGTGATCATATTAAGGGCATGTGCTACCACTGCCAGACTTCTGCTAAATGGCTTGCTATTAGCTCTGATCCCCAGGCAACTTTATTTATTAACATACAAAGAAAATCACATTTCAGCACAAATAAAATATCACCATAGTTCTCAACCTTCCTAATACTGTGGCCCTTCAATAGAGTTCCTCAGGTTGTGATGACCCCAATCATAAAATAAATGTGTTACTTCATAACTGTAATATTGCTACTGATATGACTTATAATGTTAATATGTGTTTTCTGATGGTCTCAGTCAACTGCTGTTAAAGAGTCCTGTAGGTTGAGAACCACTGCTCTAGAAAATTCTGACTAATGCAGTAATCAATATATTTACATACATAGAATGGCCTATCATAAAGAAAAGGGAGCCACAATGCGTATACAGACTCATTACTGTTACCTAGTGTTTAATCAAACTCAAAACACTTTGCCTAATGTGGACCACAAAAGAATAGGATAATTTCAGTTGGTAAATCCACTGATTACATTTATTACACATTCCGTAACTAAAGATCTTTCTTTGTGTTTTACCAAGTATTTGAGGGGTCTTTAAGATGCCCTAGTAAGCAGTGATCTTATGTTGGTTAATAAAGATAACAGAGGTACAGTGAGGTAGATGCATCTGTATACTTTCTTCAACTGTTTAGTGGGGGTGCTTGCCCCCGTAGATACAATGTCAACCCAGATTTTTAACATGGGGCTCTCTTTACCTTTGTTATTTCTTCTCTGAATTGTTGACTTCTCTTCCTTCTGAGCTGACAGCATCACCAGGCTGTCAGCACCTGGCTCTTACATTAGTGATCTATAGCCACCATCGAAAAGTTTCTTCTTGCTCTTAACCTTGCATGTCCCTGCCTTAACTTTAGTCTTCATTCTCAATATCGAATTAATTCATTCTGAAAAATGTGTGCATTTATTGACTCTTCTGGGATGTTAGAAGGGGCACTCTGGAGATACCACATCAGCAAGATTAGCATATTTTCTGCCCCCTTGAAACTGAAAGTTTAAAAGGAAAGACAGACGATGAAACAATCCATTCCCATTAGTGTATTAAGCAATCTTGTGGGAAGGATAACAGAAGGGCTCCTGACATGTTATATTGGAGTCACAGAAGAGATTCTGATGCAGGTGGCAGTTAATATAAATGGGAAGAAAGATGAAAGTAAAGACAGCACAATTGATTTTCAAGTAGAGAGAACAGCACATGCATGTGCTTAGAGGGGAAGGGGGTCAAGTGTCTTCAAGGGAGAGAAGGAAAGGATGTGAAGCAGGGTAAGTCATTCAGCTAGAGCCTTTACTAAGAAAGAAGTTAGAGGGGTGGACAACTACCCTGTCTGTAAGAGCCTTGAAATCTGGGCTAAGAAATTCATAATCGGTTTCTAGTATAAGCAAGGCCCATTCAAGGGACTTAAGGGCCAGATAGGTGATGAGAAAAATCATTAGAAAAAATTATACTCATGGGTTAAGGTAAAAAGAGCTGTCCCCCTTTCCTGCCCTGATAGTGGCAGCAATGAAGTGAGTCTTAACAAATCTGTGTGGATTGGGTTGTTGATCTACTATGGATGCTGGCAGAGTTGGCTACCTCTTTGGGTACCATTAATAGACAATTAATATGTGCCTGGCAGAGCGTTTCCATATCTGTTCTAGTGATAAGACTTGGAAGTTCAGGTAAGTGGCATCTCTGAACAATAATAATGCCCAAGTGAGGCCCACTATTCCTTGTATAAGCAAGCAAGCAATGACTCAGACAGTAACTGAAAACCAGACATTTTATATATCATTCCAAAGACCACTGAGGGTAAATACAATTCTAAAAAATGCCATCCATCATCCATCCAGGCAATTGTCTGCTTTGACAGCTTACAGAGGAACCAAGGACATATTGCTGGGAAACTTGTGGCTGCAGGGGTGGATTTTGTGCTCTGTGGCCTTATAGGTGGGTTTTAGATTGGGACTATCAATCAATTTCTCATCTGCAAAAGTACATTCGTCTAATAATCATTGAAGAGTCTTCCTAACTGGTTAACATTTTTAATGTATATGGAAAAGATTCTAAAAGCCATCATGAATTAGCTCCAGAGATTTCAAAATTAGTATTTGCAGATTTTATGATTCAAGGAGTGTGCTTTAGTGCCAGCAACCCACCACCTGCTTTAATGAGAACAGCTCCATTATCTCAGCTAATGTATTGAGATACACTGATATGTTGGATTAAGTAAGCAGTTTCCTTATTGGGGGGGAATACTAAGAATTAGTCTGGTGAGAAAGGAAGTGAAAGACCCAACTTTAACTACTTGTTTGATGTTTAATAAGTACCTTCTACTCTCTGAGCCACTATCTCCTGGCCTGAACATGAATAAACACTAGGTTTGCTTTCAAAGTCATGATTCTAATATATGTTTTAATAGCTAAATGAATGTAATCCAAATGTATACTAACTTCTCTTATGAAGTATCCTTTGGTGGGAGAAAATTTGGTCATATGTTTTATTTATGAAACACCCATTTGTATTAAGTTTTATTTAATCAATTGAACCTATATTTCTTAATTATATCATTCTTCTCATTTCAAGCTAATTATAATAAACACACTTATATTTTTAGTCACTTGTTCTTAAACAAGTTGAAATTGTGAACATGTTTCCAAGGACTGTTCACGTATACATTTAGATTTCCATAAAACTTTAGACTCCAGTCCACCCCTTTATGAGTATGTTAAAATTAGTGTATTTTTAACCAAGTATTTACTCTATCATTTATTGCCTCACATTTTACTTGCAAGAAACTATAAAACAGACACAATTATTCATGTAGCATTGTCTTTTATTATTGCAGAGACCCACAATCAATAGAAATAGGCAGATACGCAAACAAAGCAATGGCCCAATAGTGGCAGTGACTGTGATGTCAGGTCAGAGTGGGGAGCTGGCAACCACAGCCACACAAGTAATAAACAGTAGAGGGAGAGGGGTTCCAGTCTTGTTGGATCATTGCCAAATGGTTTTTTGTATATAAGATCACAATAGTAGATAGAATTTATTCGTTTTTTTTTTGTTCTGTGAAGGACATCAAATGCTATGAGAAGACATTAGATGGTCCTTGACTAGAATCATTAAAAAAACTAAATTACAGTGAAATAGTCCATAAATCAGCAAATGAGTGTGACTCACAGTAGTGGCAAATGTGAAAAGAACTTATCATGAATGACAGACACCAGAACCAGGTTGAAATTTTACAGAATACCTATAGGGCTCATGCTAAGCATGCAAGGTACTTCCTTTTGGCATGTATGTTTCCAGGAAAATAATGGAAGAGATTTCATTTCTAATCTCTAAAATCACTAGATTATCAGTGACATCAGATGAATTGGTTTCAAATTCAGGATTTTCAGTGCATTACGTGACCTTGGACAGTCTATATCATCTTTGAAAGATATTTTACTAACTCCATATTAATATTTTTTGTTTATGAAATTTTCATTCAACTATATAATAAGACATGAATCATACCCTTCCATTCTTTGCCCCTCCAATTTTTTCCAACCCTCCCTGACATAATCTCTTCTTAACTTAGTGTATTTTTTAATAACCCATTTAGTTCAATTAGTACTGCTTATGTGTGTTTGATGTACAAGTTAACAACTGGAGAATGGCAATTATATCAGTATGTATACATTTTAAAAAAGAACAAGAACAAAAATTATCCCTCTGCTCATCAGTTATCAACTTCCATTAGCTTCCCAGTCAGAAAGAGACCTAGAAAACTCCCCCAATCATATATGACAGAATTTTGGCTGGGTTGATCTTGTTCAGATCTCACATTAGTAATTACAGCTCATGTGAGTCCATGAGTAAGATAGTTATGAAGTCCAGAAGTTTCCATTGTATAACATTTGTCCCCATCCTCCAGCTCTTAAACTCTTTCCTCCTCCTCTTCTGTGACATTCCTGTGGTTTGGTGGGGGCAGTAACATTACATTTCAGACTAAGTAAACAATCTATTATTCTCATCACTTTGCATAATTATGCATCTTAACATTGACTGCTACCCCCTGAAGAGGAGAAGCACTTCTCTGAGCAAGTCGGAATGCACTCAAATATATGGCTATAAATATAAATATTTATAATGTAATTTGAACATCTAGAAAAATAACAATAGCAGACTAATCTATGGACTCTGTTTTCTCCACCATAGGTTTTTTGCCAGTATGACTTGACTCATACTGGCATACCCCAGTAATGTAGTGTCAATTCTGTATTTGCAGTATGAACTTCATAGCTCTTTCTGTTTAGATAACCTTGGAAGCTTGGTATATATAAATGTGATAGGAATGCTATAATAATATACCACGTATTGGGTATGTGAAGCCATGAAAGTATGTTTTCTCACTGTTTTGGAGGCCTTGTGTGTAAGATCAACATGGTAGAATGATTTATGCTATAAAGACTCTATTTAGAGGATAGGTGGTCTTTGCCTATTTTGGTTACTTTTCTAGTTGTATGATAAAACATCATTACCAAGGCAACTTACAGAAGAAATAGTTTAAGTTTATGGTTTCAGAGGGTCAGGGTCCATAATAACCAATGAGAGACTTGGATCAGGAACAGCATTGAGCTCATACCTCATCCACAAACAGAAATCAGAAAACGAAACACAAAATTCCATAAACATTTTGAAAACCCAAAGCCCAATTCAGTGACATACTTCCTTTGGAAAGGACAAAACTATTAAGCTCCCCCAAAGTCCACCAACTGGAGGTCAAATATTCAAACATATTCAATTCATGGAGGACATCTCAGTGAAACCACCACAATGGCCTTCTCGTAAGGCCTACCTTTTGATTGTGCCCATACCCACAACCAATTATTCTTCTAAAGATTCCTGACATGTAGGGTAGGTGCCCATTTTGATGACTGTAAACTTTATTACCTTTTTAAAGGCAGTATTTGCCTCCAAATAAAGTTGCATTCTGTAGTAATGGATGTTAGGATTTTGACATGCAATGCTCTCGGGGAGAACTGTAATTTATCTCACAAGATAAGAACACAGCTTTGTACTGCATTCTGGTTATCACTATTTTTATGCCAAAAAAAAAGGTTTCATTTAATGCAAAGGCCAATGGTTTAGAAAAATGTGTCTTTTCTGACCACAGACGAAGGACAATGATAATGGCAAACCTAATCAAAGAAGTAATGATTTTGAGGAAACATGATTTCAAGATTATTGATTAAGAAGTGAATCTATAGTATAAAATTACCTCTATCTATAGTCATTGTCATGAGTGATTTTATGCATAATATGGTTAAGCTCTTATAGAAAAGGTATGAAACAATGTTTTAGTGTACAGAATAGGAGTAAAACTGCCTTATAATAATCTATATTGAATTGTTTGCATTTGGTGAAAGATGCTACTTGAATTATTAAGTGTTTCATAGGCACATATGATGGATACATCATACACTATGCTACATGCAGAAGTGGCTGTTAAGTTATGAATCTAAAATTTTGAATTTGAAGAGGAATTCAGATCAAGCTTGTCAAAGCAGAGTAGGGAAAAAAGGCAGAAATGTGCAATACATCATTACCTTCATAATCCTGTATAATTTTTATAGTAACTATCCTTTTTTTTCTGTTGTGTCTCTTGGCATTTGGGGAAAGATGTAATAGAACTCATGGTTCTCCAATCCTGTCTTCTATAACATTGTCCTATTTGACTGCTTTAATTCAAGCTACAGTCATAACTGTACAGGCTCCAACTTAACTGCGATGAGATAAGGCTGGTGTTAGGATCCCATCTTTCTCATCTCTATGCAGTTGTTGAGACTGATTGCCATTTATGCTTGTAGATGGTGACAGAGTTGAGATAAGGGTGATTCAACAGGATTTGCCTGACAGAGACCAAAATTTGAAGTCCGTATTATGACAGAAAAGTCATTTCAGTTAGCAGATGAGGCCATGTCCATATGGTGGAGGTCAGGGAGTCAGTGAGAGAATAATGAACAGGTTTTGGAATTGTGGTTCTTGGATGAAAACGGTTCACTCAATGTTTATTTAGAGTTGGTATCTTCCTAAGGAAACTTGATATCATGCATCATGCTTAATCAAAAATGTAAGTCAATGGTATCACAATTTGACAGAGACTTTAATGTATTAAACATGTATTAAACTTGAAGAATATTGGCATTCCCTCTTTGCTTTTTTTTAACACATCCTTAAGTAGCTTGTTTACATACAGAGTTCAACCTTGTTTCTTTTATTTTGAAGGACTATGGTACTGGTATTTACTTTAAAATTATAATTTTCTTTTCTCCTATTGATATTTTGTGTAGTAACTATGTTTACATACCATGGAATTTTGAAAGATCTGTAGGTGAATCAGCAAAGAGTATTCTGAGATTTTCCTTGTTGTTAAGTTTTTTTTTTATTTAATGACAAATTTGTCTTTCAAATTGTTCAAGGTGGCTTGCAGTTTTAAAATATCTCCCCAAGACTAAATCAGTTTTCTACATTCTCAATTTTGTAATTCTGTATTTAAAAACAACAATAACAGAGCAAGTTTAATTAAGAATGGGATGAATTGATGCTAGCTGAGGAGGTGAGTCTGTGCTGTGGGAAGGAAAAATTTATGATCTGCCATATGGTGAACATTCTAGTCAGTGCTGGTGATGGGAGACACTTGTTGGGTATAATTTACAATTAATTGTACTCAGTAGTTCAATAATAATTTACACAGAAACAGAAATAAAATAACTAAATAAAATACATATAAATAAAAACCTAGTTTATCTGTTCTTTTATCTATCAACAACTAACCAAAAGACAGGCTTCATTTTGAGAAATTGTGCTGTTGTTCATTTGTTTTAAATTTGCTTCTTCATCTCCATGTTAGCTTTGTTCCTCCATCCTTAACTTTTAATACGTACATTTCACTCTTCCTAAGCCTCTCCCTTTTTAATCACTCTCTGAATATTCCCCCACTACCCACTCTCTTTCTTCATCTCACAGGCCAGAGAGCTGTCTCTGACTGAAATTTCCTCCCTCTAGAATGGCAGGCAGCCCAAAGATTGCAGTCAGAGCTTATGTCAGAGTGAGATAACATGGAGCTGGAAGTATGCAGTTATTTTCTGCCATCATCAACAGAAAATACAAACAAGTACAATTACCTGCTTAATGATAATTCTACTTGTATTCCTTTACTGAATGTGTCCTATGAGAAGGTAGGGAGTAGCTAAAAAGGGAGAGGGTTCTTGCTGATTTTCCTAAAGGGTGATAGACAACCAACAGACATCCTTTACTCTGTCTATAATCTGCCGTGAGGGCAAGAGCAGATTCAGCAGTTTTTGCAAAATTACCAGCACAGCAAGAAAGGCAGGCAAACAGATTGCTCAGACGTACAGACTTTTAATAACTGGATCTATCAAATCCCAGATTCACTGCTTGCTGGGAGACTTCAAAGTGGGGCTGTTTTTAAATAGGGGATTTCTCCAAATCAGAGAAAGTCCTCTGCAATGTGGAGCAGTATGAGCCCCACTTTGGAAAACTCAGAAGGGCTGGCTTCAATGTCATCTCTAGGAATTCACTCCTCAATTTCTCTAAAGACTTGTGTAGATACCCTTTTCTTTGTCTTATCTATGAAGGAACCAACTGTGTATATTAACTAACCAGTTCCCTACACTTCCCATGATTGTTCTGTGCCCAGAAGACTGGCTGTTATTTCTCATGTAGATAATGTGTCTTATGGTGGGTTTAGGCAATAGGTGGCATTGATAAGGAAATGTGATCCAGTAATACCTATCTATCAGGTCTCTTCCTTTTAGATTATTGTGGTTCAACTACATAACACTATGGAAACCAATGGGACTATTAAGTGAACTGTTAACTTTGTTAATTATAATTTAAGAATCCAGATTCCTAAAACTGTTACTCAAGTTAATCACAGAATGCCTTGAGACCAAGGACATCAGTAGCATCATGTTTCTGGGATGACTATAGTACTTCTCAGTTTCTCTGAACCATATTATTAAAAGTCATTACATTAAGTTCTTAACCTATTTTTAGTTTGGTATTTTGTATTTGGCCAATGAAACATAAAGGTACTTACTACTTGCCACTGAAGGCACAGATACAATGTATAAATAAATTTAAGTTTCCATATCCATATAGAGACTTGAGGTGGTTATGTGTTTTACTCAAGGTCACAAGAAATCTGTTAGTTGAAGGAAAAATTCATCTTCTGCATCTGTGTATCTAACATAAAGTTCCAAGTGTATTCCATGGATCATAACCCCCATGGGTTAATATGTTTCTAAAGATAGAAATACATATACTTAGTACAAGTATCTCAGGGAGTCACAAAACACATTATTACTTTATAGACTTTGAGAAATCCTGTAGTAGGGAAACTGGTTAAATGCAATTTTATTTAAACTAGAATTTGCTACACATATACTGCAGAGCTTTTTCTCTTTCTTTCTCCTAACACCCAATTGCATCTCATAGATGTAATGGTCTGTGAAATCCTGATTGGATTTCTCTGCTCCCCTAAACATACTTGAAAAACAGCCCCATTCTAATACTTGAAATTTTGTGTTCCTTCTTTCAACCCTCTGGAACGTGGTGGGTATAATATCTCAGCCTACACTCAGTAATGGGATGGGATGTGATGGGGATTCTGATGAAAATTTGCTGGTGTTGGTTCCAATACTGAGTGTCCATATTGGTGAACACATATAGTTGAAACAACATTGATGAAAAGGGGTCTGTTTTGGGTGTGTTAAGGCATTCCTAAACAAAAACAATTTCTTCTGAAAGCCACCTTCTTCTCCCATTTTGTGCATAGATGGCTTTCTGCACACGCATGTGTGCACATGCTCTCATACACACAATGCACACTGCTCTTTTATAATACTCTCTATTTCCTGTTTCTTTTTGTGCCACTTAGTCTTACTAATACAGCTTCTGCTATTAAGACAAGGGGAATGGAAAGGAAAGTTAGAAGTATTGAAAACATATATATGCCAACTTGTTCATATCTTTATATTCTATTTATTCTTCAACCTACATAAGGGAACTGAGGCTTATCCCAGTTTTTATTTTATTTTATTTTTTTAGTAGCTCAATGCTATAAGGCTAACATGTGTTCTAACAACTGACTGCCTTACCTATATTCACTTATTTTATTCTGATGTTATTTAGTAATGCCTGTTGGCTATGCAATTGCTACAGATGCTGAGTGTAAAAAGGTTGTGTAAAAACGATCAATTTGCAGCAAATAAAACATGTCCATAAAACAAGGAGTCTAAACATCAGACAGTCGCTAACGTAGAGATGGCATATAAATAAAGGTAAATTTCATAGCAGGTCATTTAAAAATAGCTATGTGTATGAAGTGGTTTGTGTGTGTGGATATGTATATATAGCACATTGTTGTCTGTGAATGAGGGCATGTACTATAGTTTGTGTGTAGAGGTCAGAGGAAAACCTCAACTGTCCTCACGTTTTCCCTTGGAGTCAGGAGCTAATATTTCCTGCTGTGTATGTCTGGCCAGCTGGCCTGCAAGTTTCTGAGAACTCTTCTGTCTCCAGCTCTCATCTCCTTGTAGTAGAGTTTAGATTAGTTGTGGGATACTAACCTGTGTCTCCAAGGCTTCTGGGAATTTAAACCCAGTTCCTGATCCATGTATTGCAAGTGGTTTTCACACTGAGCCATCTCCACAGTTCCGACAGCCTTTTTTTTTTCTTTTTTATTAAAAGAGTATTGACTGGATATGTTAAGGTGTGAGTCCTAGGCAATGGTGAAGAGTAGAAGCAAATGCAATCAGCAAGGCTTGGCAAATGTGTTCAGGAAAAGATGATTCCTTTAAGGTTTTTTTTTTTTTTTGAGCTCATTTAGGCTTTACCCAGCAGGTCTGCATAAAGAGGATGATTGGACCACAGGCCTGAGTACCAGGTGTCTAAGATGGTCTGCATGTGGCTGTGCTGGGGGGAGGTCTTTTGCTCCACCCCTTTGCATTCCTTTAAAAACCGTAGGGCAGATACAGTCAGATCCAGATGGATTAGGATCCAGGCCCTCTAAGGCTGTCCTATATTTTCTATCTTTTTCTCTCCCCTCTGTCTTTCTAACTAATATTTCTTGCTGCTTCTGCTCAAGAGTACCCTGGGGAAAACGTGGGGGTGAGGGATGGCCCCATATTTTTTGAAAATAGAAAACAAAAAATCAAGAGAAGCAAGGTAGAAAATGAAGCTGTTATTGTAGACATTGTTCTAGTAACACAGAGGCACAAATACCATTTCAAAGCTAGCAACTATTGTACAAAATGCACTAAGGCAACCCGGCAAAGCAGGTTGCATGACAGCTGTAGCGATCTGAGGTGTGATAAAGAGGACAGAGAATTCAAAACTTGGCCTGATATTAAAAGTAGAACAATAGAGGTGGTAGATATATACTTCTCTCATTAGCTTGGTCTTTTTGGTTGAAAGGCCAAACATAGGAGCCTGAATTACATAAGCGTTTGTCTTAAAACAATAAAAGCCTACTGGCTTATTTTTGAGACTTCAGCATGAACTTCAAACAAAAGGCCTGTCTCAGTGAATATTTTCTCATTGCTCTCTCTCTATACATTAACCTGTAGAATTTTTGGTGTATGAAAAATGTCAGCAACACCTGTATAACTGTACACATCCCTCCCTGAAACTGTGTTGTTGGACAACTGAGTTTACAAGGAATAATACTAGTTTACTTTAACACCCCTAACAGGAAGTTTATGTCCTCTACTCCAGTTCCCCATGGGAGCTGTAAATTTGCTGGTTTAGCACTATTCCTGCCTATAGGTTGTGCACGTCTCCCAGGACTTCTTATCCAGAAAAATATCCCAAATTGTCCTCTGTATGCTAATTGATAATATACTTTTTAAAGGTAATGTTTCCATCTTGTGCTACTTGAATTAGATTCAGTGTAAGTTAAAATAAGGAGTGGATACTGCTAAATATGTGCAGTTGATACAATACTAAAATAGGAGACATTCTCCAAAGTTCCTGAGAGAACTAATCCTTTGACCACGAGATTCAATTACAAACCAAACAGAGTGTATTATGAAACTAACTAACTCATGAACTTTTAAAAATGGAATTTAGGGGAACAAAACAAATGTTTTGGAAAATCTACTGCGTTTGTTCCTGTAATTACTCAGTTCAGATGCATCCATTCATTCAACATTTAATTAGATTTCTTGTTTATAACACATTGAACTGGGCACTATGGAAAGACAATGTGGCAGTACTGTTGTAACAGTATCATTAGAATGTTAGTTCTCTAAATGTAGGCACCATGAGGAGTTAAGTGGCTACATCCTGCAACACACTGGAAGTTAGAAACAGAGATGGATTTGGTGATCCATCTCTCATTTATCATTCAGTAGAGACAGTATAAACATTTATTTATAGTCCCATCTGATGTGGTATTATAATAAGAAAATATAGCTGATGTCTCATATACTGGGTTTTGATTAATGTTCTAGAAAATATTATATTATGCCAAATATAATGCTCTGAAAAAAATATTTGGGAGAATTCAAATTCTATTTCTTTATGTAAGGTGGTCTCTATTGTGAGTCTATTTTGCCTATCCATTGCAGGTATTAGAATTGAAATAAGTGAGTCTAAAAGTAATGGACCAATCATCATTTTCCAAGTCTCTGAATGATAATTTGCAATGCCAGTTTCACAGAAACAAAGAGTGCTTGAGAGATTAAAGACGTCCATAAATATTATACCAAAATTTCCCTACATGAGAGCAGGGTTATCAGGTGCTCATATTTACACACAAATCTTTGATATCGCAGAAGTTTTGCCTACAGTTACATGAGGACAAAATAAATGTCTTAGTATTACCTGTTCAAACTACATTCTTCTTGAAGGGCCTTGACTATGAGGCTTAGAAGTTTGAACTTCATCCTGCAGGCAAATGTGAGCTTTCAGTGTGGCATCAAAAGGAGTAGCATGGAGCAGTTACTTTGTAATACCTGAGCAGTAGTAGGTGCCTCTTTATTAAAATGGTAGCAATGTGTGTCTACACATGGGGTTTAATCACATTAGAAGCACATGCAGAAACACAGACATACATGCATGCACACACACACACACACACACACACACACACACACATATATATATACATACACACACACACACACACATATATATATACATACACACACACAAGCACAGACACACAGACACACACAGAGAGATCAGACATAAATAAGAAATGAATATTTACAAGTGTCCTGGCATTAATATGATAGTGTTGGTGTTCTGGTTGGGACATAGCACTAGAATTTTACAGCATGTCACCATTGTCAGCAAGAAATTAGAACAATCCTTGAGATCTTTATACTATAGTCACTCCTTGAAAATTTATTTCATAAAATATTTTTGAGAAAGTTTAGATGGGGATATATCAGAGAAAGGGGCCATAGAGGAGATGGGAAGAAGAGATAGAGAGAGGGCAGATTCCTATTTCTACTTCACTTGTAGAATTTCTGAGTTTTGGCAGCAGAGTGAGTTGACATAAAGAAAGGGCAGAGGCAAAGTCTTTCTGTGGAAACTCATTCCTCTGTCTCTTCCATTATTACATTAGCAAACATCCATTTTTCTTACCAAAAACTTTTGACTTTAAGAAAAAATTTAAAAATGTATCACAGATACATAAAATATTTTTAAAAAAAGTATTTTCATCATGTGTTCAAGTTTAGTACATCCACTGTGGGAGAACAGCCTAAAGTCAGAAGAAATGTGTAAATGCTAGATAGGGATAGGTTGTCTTTAGAAAACAGAGTATGAGTTCTTCTGACATTGAAGCTTTGGTGAGTCTTCACTAAGCTTTAATAGCATGTCAACATTAGTTAAAATTTCCAGATCCAGAACAAAATATAACCCAAGGCAGAGCGTGCAGCACAGAAGTATAACATATTTAAGCAAAGGAGTTTCTAACACCTACATTTTTTAACCTATTTCTGGGATTGCAATAATTATTTAAGAGAATTTCTGATTAGTTCTCTAATTATCTTTATATATGTAATAATAAACTGGTTCTTTATTAACTCTATTTTACTCAGAGGAAATTGAGACATAGGGTGATTAAATGAGTGCCACTTACATCAGCCCTTAAGAAGATCAAATGAAAACTGAAACAACTCTGACCTCTGGAAGAAATGCCACCTTGGCCATTGTCTTAGTTAGGTTTCTGTCACTGTGGTAAACACCATGGCCCCAAGCTACTCAGGTAGTAAGTGTCTTTGTTATGCCCAGATTGGGACCCCGAAGATAACCACCACAGACCTTAGGTTCAGAATGCAATTAGCATGGTTTATTTCTGTTTGTTTACAAGCCGCGGGCAGGGAAGCTCGATCCAAAGCACTCACTTGTAGTCATGAGGCCAGGAGGAACTTGCTTTTTCTTTGTGTGGCTAGCTTTTTAAAGGCAAAATCCACAAGCCCTTCAGGGGGTTGGGGGAATTTTGCACAGGTGCAACTCGGATTGGTTTATTTTTATCTCTGTTCTCTTTTAATTGGGTGAGGGTATGTAACCTTTGAATTTACTGGTTGGTGGTTACAATTTATTACTTTGGGGGCAGTCCAGCACAAGTCCCAGGCTTTGTCCTTGAGCCACGATGGGGGCTGGCTGGCCAAGCACGTACTGCACATAACTCTAAGTTGGTGAGGGGCCCCAGAAAGTAAACATCTAGCTGAACTTTGAGCAGTCTTTTGTTCATGGCCCTCCCAGAAACTGCTTGCTCAAGTCTCAGGAAACTGAAATTGAGGCCTGATCTCTGAGAGAAGACTGTAGTGGGTAGCCATTCCAGCTTTGATCTGGAAGTTCCAACCCCCATTGAGACTTCAGCAACTGTCACGCCTACAAGGCGGGGCCAAGGGAGGCACCTGGAGACGGGAGAGCTGGATCGGTGGGCTCGCGCTCAGTTCCAGGACCCTGGACCGGAGAGGTGGACCAAGCAGAGCTCCAGAGAACACCGCTGGACTGCGATACACCTTCCCCAGACCCCGCGACCTACCTATCCCTTAATTTGTAAGTTACGCCATTAAATAAATCTCCTTTTAACTACATGGAGTGGCCTTAATAATTTCACCAATATCTGGCACCCAATATCTGGCGCCCAATGTGGGGCACGAGATATTGGTGAAATTATCTGTAGTGTAGCACAAATCTTAACAGGTCTTATTAATAAAATCAAACCTGGAGTCAGGTAATAGAGTGAACGCTCAAAGATCAGAGAAGCAAAACAAGCCACAGCTTCCTCACCTTGCCAATTCCTCAGCTGATCCTATTTCCTCAGACTGGAAACCACTGTGTCCTCACCCAAATGGGTCTCAGCTGAACTGCTTCTTGAAAGCTTGAAAGCTTAACCAGCTCTAATTTCCTGGTCCTCACACCTTATATACCTTCCTGATTTCTGCCATCATTTCCTGGGATTAAAGGCTAACTTTATGGGATTAGAGGTGTGAGTCACCATGCCTGGCTATTTCCAGTGTGGCTTTAAACTCAGAGATCCCAATGGATTTCTGCCTCCCCAGGGATAGGATTAAAAGTGTGTGTGCCACCATTTTCCGGCCTCTGTATCTAGTGGCTGTTCTGTTTTCTGACCCCAGATATGTTTATTAGGGTATACAATATATTGGGGAACACAATATCACCACCTTTCCCCTTTTTGTCTAAAATTTAAAAAAGCTTATAACTAATACAAGAAAAACTATATTCAATAAGTATATACAATATATATAGTCAAGAATTACATTAACAATGTCTAGTCCATTAATATTTGACAGATTCAGACAAAAAATTCCATTATATATATATAATAACCAGTCCAGTAACATTTGATAAACTCAGACAAAAAAATTCATAACTTATCCTATATAAAATAAGTTCTTTTTTAAAAGTAGATTCAGTAATTGACATTTTATCTTACCATATCCAGATTCTCTCTTTTTTTCTTTTCATAATAGATTCAATTATGTACCTTTTGTCATTTTTATATCTTCCCCTTTTTCTTTTTAGAGTATATTCAATGATCTACCCATTTATCCCATTGTTTCTTTATCTTTTTTCCCAGACTAGATTCAATGATCTAGCTTATATCTATATTCTCTTTTATCTTTTTCTTGTTTTTAAACAAAAACTCTGAATCTAATCCCCTTGTTCAGCTTTTTTCCTGACCACTAACAACAAGTTGTAGCCAACCATCATAAACAATGACAATTATCCATAAGCCATTGAATGACCAAAAGCACCCACCCCACCTCTTGGGTATATGGGTGTAGTTTTCTTAACATTACTTCCTGCTTTCTAGGGGCGAAAACAGTTTTAGGGAATCCTGAAAAGAAAAAATTTGGGGTTAATTGTCAAGTCCTGGGAGAGGTAACTGTATCATTTGTTGTCCAGTCTCTGCATAATGGAAAAATGTAGGGCTTGTCTCAAGTCCTTGCTTGAGTAGTCTATGAATCTGGATCATCTCAGCTAGCCATCTCGAAACTGTCCTGAACAGTTTGTATTCTAAAGCTGATCTTTCATGGTGTTAATCAGCTTAATGGCTTTATGATAGTCCATGCAGAATCATTTTGTGGGGTCCCGTGATCATTTTGAAGATTTTTTTGTGTGTGTGTGTGTGTCTCCTCTATAGTTTGGAGCAATCACAGTCTGATAAATGTCTGTCTTTCGGAACCATGAATGTTCTTTCCTAGAAGAAAATATCTTCACAGCAATTTCTCCCCACGATTTGTCTTGCCAAACTTTTCCAAACTGACCTTTGCCAATGCTTTCTTGTAACACGATGGTCCTGGCAATTCTTCTCTGAACAAGCAGTAGTAAACCCTTCATCCCCGGTAGCAGCATCAACGCAGTCACCAACACGATGAGAAGCAGCCAGCAACTTGGAGCAGCAGCCGCTGCCTCCATAGTCCCACAGCTGCCACCATTTGTGGCTAGGCCCTGGCCATAGCTTCTCCTTATCAAGGCTCCCAGGCTGGCCTCAAACTCGGGATCTTCCTGCCTCTGCCTCCTTCAGTAAATCCAACCAGTGTGCCACCACAACTGGCAAAGTATTGCTCAGGTCTGAGCTGAGGCCCACAAGGCCACAGGCAAGCAGCTTTTTTGTGAATTCGTACCACAAATGCTGGGCATCAGATGTAGCATGAATCTTTACAGGTCTTATTAATAAAATCAAACCTAGAGCCAGGTATTGGGGTGAAAGCTGGAAGATCAGAGAAGCAGAACAACCCACAGCTTTCTCCTTGCCAGTTACTCAACTGATCCTATTTCCTCAGACTGGATGCCTCTCAGCTGAACTGTGCTGCTCAAAAACTTAAAAGCTTAACCAGGCTCCAAGTTCCTGGTCCTCATGCCTTATATACCTTTCTGCTTTCTGCCATCACTTCCTGGGATTAAAGGCTTACTTTATGGGATTAAAGACGTGAGTCACCATGCCTGGCTGTTTCCAGTGTGGCTTTAAATTCACAGAGATCCTGATGAATTTCTGCCTCCCCAGGGATAGGATTAAAGGTGTGTATGCCACCATTTTCTGGCCTCTATATCTAGTGGCTGTTCTGTTTTCTGACCCCAGATACACAATATCACCACACTGTATATTTTACTATAGATATCAAGCATATCCCTTTCCCAAAGATTCTCATTCCTCAGACAAACAACACAGTGTTAATTGTCCCACATTTTGACAAACAGTAGGGAATATAATTCCTGAAGATTTGCTACCTAGTTCACTGTTTGGATGAAGTTACAGTGTCAGGGGAAATGTTATTCTCTTAATTGGGACTAAAGGGTTCAAAACAAAACAACAACAAAAAAACTATATTAAGTTCTGGATGGATTTGAAACTGGTTTATAGTATTCATCAGTTTAACTCCATCAGTTAAAGACTTAAAAGTCATGAAGAGAATGAAGTCATAAAGAAAATGAAGCTAATCTGCAGGTTTTGTAGACTTCTTGGATAGATCATGAGCACCCAGAATTCTGGGATGACCACCACCTTTAAGGGGGTTTGTGTTTTTCTTTTCATTAAGGTGTCCTATCAGGTATTCCTATTCCGTCTCTTTTGCTATTGGTGTAAAGATGTCTATATGCACTTTCTGCAGTATGATTTGGATCTCTGTCCCTGTTCACAGTCATGGAAATAAATAAAGTATTGACTGTAAGAGTGGTCACCCCAACTTCCTCTGCTCTTTGTTGTATAGCAGATTCAAAGAGATCGACCATCAGGCAAGTAAAACAGGCTACATTGCAGAGATATAGAAACTTACTGCTATGGATAAAATCCACAAAGAAATGAAAATGTGCTTTCTGTTGCTGGGGATACAGAGACACTAAAGAAAACAACATTGAATCTGTGCTTTTATGCTCCTTTGTTTCCCATCCTAGGACTTCAAAAACACAGATTATTGTCCTAAATGTAAAGGAAAAAGAAAAAGATAAAGACTTAAAGAAAATCACAAGAGAGCACTGAGAATAGGCAAAGAATTTTAAACAACCTAAGAAATATCAGAGGAAAAATATAGATGGAATTATGATTAAAATCAAGTGTTTTATTCACCAAGAGATGTTTTTTTAAAGTGGTGTGTGTGTGTGTGTGTGTGTGTGTGTTGCACATGTATGCAGCCTCCATGTAGTCAAAAAGAGAACATTAGACGCTCTGAAAGTGAAGTTACAGGAGCCATGAGCCACCAACACGTGTACTGGGAAATCAGTTCAGATTTGTGGAAGAGCAGGAAGTACTCAAACGCTGATCCATGCCTTCAGTTCCAAAAGACAGTGTGTAAAGTGTTCACACTACATGCAAATGTGGAAGAAGAAATATTACTAAGCATTAAATATATATATATGTGTGTGTGTGTGTGTGTATGTGTGTGTGTGTGTGTGTGTGTGTAGACATCTTCAACTGCTTAAAAGGAATAGAAGGAGATCAGCCAATTTATAAATAATGACTTTTTGATATTTGTCAAAGTAAGAAATCAAGAAATAATAGGAAAAATTGATATATTTTATTCTTAGTAAGAAATATAAAGTGACTGATGAACAAAAGAAAGCCAGATATTCATGCTGATAATATGGTGGTACAGTTAAAATACTCATGCACTGTTAGTGGGATAATTAAATAGACCAGATACTTTAGGTCAGTGATGGTGTCTACTAAAGACAAATATGTGAGTTACTGAGTGTATGATTCACATATAACCCAGCAATTAGGTACATATGTGTTTATGAAAACATATCTACCTATCTACTACTATCTGTTGGGAGCTATGCAGCATATATCAGCTTATGGCTACCAGTCCAATGGGTTTTCTGGTAGCACAGCACCTATGGAAATGGACTCTCACTTGGCAAAGACCAGTAGTCCATGAGACAGTGTAGGAATCTGCAAAATTCATGCAGCTTGCAGGCTCTTTTTTTTTCTTACTATATTTGTTATTCTTTAGGCAGGTTTTAGTTTTAATGTGTCAATCACACTTGCAATAGCTTTAATTTTCCCTGGAATTTCTGTTCTTTGCTGCAGGATGTCTTTCTGTATGTTGTGAATATGTGTTGCTCTAATTGGTTGATAAATAAAACTTCATTAGCCTACTGCAAGGCAGCTTAGAGGCACACAGAAATCCAAGCAGTTAGACAGGAAGAGAAAGGAGAGGCAGAGAGACACCAGCCTATGGCCCAAGGAACAACATACCAGCAGAGCAGTAAGCCACCGAACATGTGGCAAAACACAGATTAATAGAAATGGGTTAATTTAAGTTATAAGAGCTAGCTAGCAAGAAGTTTGCCATATGCCATGCAATTGGTAATTAATGTAAGCCTCTGAGTAATTATTTTATGAGCGGCTATGGGACTGTGGGCTCGGCGGGACCGGAAAAACTTCTGACTACAGTTCTTTTTTTTTTTTTTTTTTTTAAATATGTTCCCTTAAGATTCAATAGGGCTCTAGGGCTTCTGAAATCTCTTATCTGGAATAATTAAGTACAACAACTAATCCTGGGAACTTCTCTGACTCAGTAGAGACAGTTAGGTACACATGCAAAAACAATACTTGGAACATTAACTATGTCTCACAGTTCTGGAAGGGAGAGTAAGGCATGTATACACAGAATAAGGAGAAAGCCTCAGGAATACACATAGTTGTAGATGAATTTCTAAATGGTCTTGTTAAATAAGAAATACAGAGCCAAATATAGGGGTGAAAGCCTTAGAGATCAGGGAAGTAGTGATAGCAACCAACCTTACTTCTCCAAGCCCTGCAGCTACCAAAAGTGAGCTACTTCCAGTCTTACCCATGTCTTTATTGCCTTGCTGCTCTGCCCTCTCATTGACTCAACCCAGCTACCTCACTTCCTTTTCACTGCCTGTCTGTACAGACCTCCAGTTCTCTATGGTTGGTACTGGGATTAAAGGCGTGTGTCACCATGCTTGGCTGTTCCCTCGTGTGTCCTTGAACACACAGAGACTCTGCTGCCACATGATCTCAGATTAAGGGTGTGTGCTACCACTTCCTGACTTCTATGTTTACTTAAAAATGACTGACCTTTTCCCTCTTGATCTCCAAGCATGCTTTATTTATTAACATACCAATAAAATATCACCACATTTCAGCACAAATGAAATATCACCACACATAGTATCAATTGTTGAAAGTAAGTTCCCTTACACCAAGCATATAGAATCAATGATAGGATCTAGTACATTCCAATGGGAAAAATGCAATGTAAAATATGGGATGGAAAGATTTGTGTTTTACCATACATAGGAGCTTTTATTGGTGGAAGAAGTATACTATAGTGGGATAGGAAAAGAGTGCCTTATCAAAATCTGCATTTTACAGAGAGATTGAGACATGGGACCCTCCTTTAGAAAAGGGAACTTTACAAAAGCATATCTTGCAGATAGGAAAGAATTATTTGCATTTAAATATTGTTGTCCTTGAAGCACTATACCCATGTCTACTACTTTTTAACTTTGTAACCACAAGTAGCTGCCAGCTGACATAAGTGCTGCAAGAGCAGCATGTGTCTGACTCAATATTTAGTCAAGCCTACAAAATTGCTGAACTCTATGTCTAGAATAAGGTTATGCAGAGGGTGGGAAAGTATATTTGGGGAAGCATAAAGGGGAACAATGGGGGGGTTTCATAATGACCACAATGTATTCCTTAAAATATAATGTATTTCTTAAAAGTCAAAAATAAGAGCCAATAATAAAGTTGTTCCTGTAACTCTGGTAAGAAAAATTCTGTTTAAGTAAAGATGGCTCAAACTATTTGAGGCCACTTGAGTGCAGTCAACTTGGTGGTCAAATTTTTCCTTGCGCCAACACTCCTTCCCCACATCAGGATGTGAACCAGAGCTGAGGCTGGACCCCAGCAACTATCCTAGCATATTCACCCAATTGTTATTAGTCATAGTGCTAAATAGAATACTACCCATATTCCCATTATCAAAGTTAATAAATAAATTAATAGAAACACACATACTGAAACAATGAGAATAAAAGATCCATCATTTTAAATAAAAGATAATGACTTCTGTGTAGAACACAGAACAACTGAATTAAAATGGAAATAAATGAGTTCACAGTTGATGTCTTAGTTTATACAAAGAGTTATAAAACAAAAAGCAAACAACAATAAGAAAACTAAGCACATGTGCTGTTGTTAGGATTCAGGACCGTACTTTCTCTGTAGAGTAAGGGTAGCAGCAAGAACACAGAAGACAGGTTGAAAGGTTAGATGGAATTTTCTGCTCCTTAGCTCTCAGAGGAGGTTGCCTGGATTTTTAAATCATTTGATAATTCATGGAATATTATACTTATGATGCTTGATTATCTCTGAGTATATATATTCTAAATTAAGTGTTTTCTTTGAACATTTTTGAGGTTTTTTTTTCCCTCAATCAGTTTTCCATCCATCCATCCATCCATCCATCCATCCATCCATCCATCCATCCATCCAGGGAATAACTCTTCAGAGAGCCTCTTCTCTGTATTACTAGGCAAATGGGTGATTGCTGTAATATATCTCTGATGTACTTGTTTACAAGACCCTTTCTCTAGTCCACATTTTAAGTTATCTTCTTTGACTGTTGAAAGTTTCCAAACTTGCCTCTTCATTGTATACCTCACACCCTTCAAATGCATTTTCTATAATATCAATAAAATGATGTTTCTATTATTTAGTCTTCCCTATGTCTCCTGGCAAACAAGATTGAATGTTATTTCCTTCATAATAAAAATTATAAAGCAAGTGATGACCTAGCTGTAATTCATGTAATTATTATTAGGTGCCAAAAACATATTTGTTTTTAACATTTACATTTACAAGCTGTCCCTTGGTTCTGTCTGCTTGTGTTCTGATAACTTTATGGCTAACAAGTATTCATCTTGTCTCTTTTTCTGAAACTCTTCCCATTGCTAGAGTCACCTTTAGAAAAATATCTCACAAAAACCTCTCGAAAGCCCCAGTTGTCCTTTTTGACAATAGTATGCAGGTTGCAATCTGACATTGAAGTTTATTGGGCCTTGATCTTCTGTCATAAACCTTCTTCTCTACACACATTCTTAATTACTCCTGGATATTTTTTATCCACTGCTTTCAAATTCACTTTATTTTAATATTTTGCATTTTCTCATGCCTTTAAAATTCAAATTTCTTATTTCGGACCATTTTAATTCTACTTCAGTGTCTTTATATTGATTCTTTTAAGACCCACTGAAATACGGTTGTTACATGGTTTAGACATAAAATGTCTCACAAGTGTGATTTATAGGTTCTTTCCCCAGTTAGTGTTGGTATTGAAAAGTGATAAGAACATTAGGGTTTTGACATAATCAATGGACTAATCCACTCATAGAATCAAACTTTGATGCATATTGGGCATTGGTAAAAAGTCAAGGTAGAGCCTATTTGAAGAAAAAAGGTCACTGGAGAAGTAAATCTTTGAAAGGCTACACTGTGTTAGTTCCCATATCTGGTGTCAAATTCCTATATCTGGTGTATTCAGTTTAACTGACCACTGTATACAAAAAGGTATACACTGAGCATGAACAGGTTGGTGTTAGTGATAATTTCTAAGTTTCCTTCCCATTATATGGGGAAGGGGAATCATAGTATTCGTTTTGCTCAGGGTTAAAACAAACAACAACAACAACAACAACAACAAAAACAGATAGGGTTTGGAAAAGACATTGGAAACCAATCATACTTTATTTGTCTGATTAAAGAATTATTCTGATGAGGAAGAGTAATGTTCTACTTACAGAAGCCTAAAGCAGGCTGGGCAACTACAGGCATTATTTCAAAGAGGATTTCAAACAGAATCTCCTGATCCCTCATATCCAGGGTCACTTCTTCCTCGAAGTGGATGAGACCTCACTTAATGGTCTGCATTGCAAGCTACTCATTCCTGGTTGAGCTATAAACACAAGCCCTCCTATTAATTTCAAATGATGCATTTCTATCTCTGGCTATGAATAAAACAGATCAATGCCACCCGCATGTTTTATTGGGCCTCCAGTGAAATGAATCTGTAGGGAGACAGCCAGCAGGATGGAGTTGACATGCAGATGAGATTTGTAAGTGAGGACATATTGATTATTTCCATCGCAGCTCAGGCAGTAATTCCACCCAATGCCGCTTCCCCCGTTTGAGCTCATTATTTATGCCATAAAAACACTATCTCAATGATAATAACAGGCTTCATTTACAAGCCAGAACATAAAGCATCAGCGCTTAAGATTTCAGGAGTAAGAGAAGAGGGAGAGAGAAATTTAACAAGTCCGAGAGAGATTGAAACTGCCAAGACTTATCTTACAGCTTTTATTCCTCCAACAGGCAAGAATGAGAACTGGTGCTAGACTGCCAGGCTCTTTATTCATAACTCCAGACTTGTGCAAGTGTTGGATTGATGGATCTCTCAGAGCTTTCTCCAGGTTAAACACATTTTATGGGCCTATGAATTTAATATGTATATACTTGATGCAGGGTTTTAATGTGCATTCAGGACTGACCTGGAACCTCCTAGTTAGACTTGGGTGCCCTGTAACTCATAACCCTTCTTTTTCCAGCTCCTCGGTGCTAAGATTTCCTGTGCACCTCTGTTCCCATCTTCACACCTCTGAATTTTAATATGCACATCACCATCTCCATTCAAAATGATCTGATTTGCTTGGGATGTGCTGTCTTATTCTGAAAATTGACTACTCTCATTTATCTACTCATATGTCTACTCAGGTAGAATTAGGTCATGAACTAAGTAATTCTTCAAGGTAAAGTTTAAATGATATATTCAGTGTCTAGCATAACCTACACATATGATTTTCTTATAAATTTTTAAAAGAGTCCTCTTTGTTTATTTCATTATATTTTACTTATTTATCTATGTATTTATTTGTGTCTGGGGTGGGAATGGAACCTACTATGATGTGGGCTTGGTGGTCAGAGTCCAACTTGTAGAACTGGTTCTCTCCATTCACCATGCAGATTCCAGAAATCAAACTCAGGCCATCTCAGTGGCCCTAAAATCCCCTTTGTTGGTCAATAGAGATAATTCCATTCAAGTCAACAATTAATGGGCCTAGAAATCCTTTTTCTTTTTCTGCTATTTTTGGTAGTAAGGATGAAGTCTTAGTTGATAAGACATGTGTCCTGCCATGAGAGGATTTAAACCTTAGGCTGGAGTCAAAAAAAACAATACAATCAATAAATGTAATACAAAAACCACAATATAGTATGATAGTCTAAACACATATAGTAGGACACTCTGGGAAGATAAGAAATAATGGAAACAGTGAAACATGATTTCATTGGGTAGAAACCTCCTCAGCTAGATGTGAAAATTACTAAGATTCTTCTGCTCTGTATTTTCACATTAAATTGTTTAATTTGTCCTAGTACCAAAGCAATATTTATTGGATATATTTAAGACAATAAAGTTGTATTAGAAAATAAAAATAATGAAAATCCAGCCATCAGCTGATATAATAACTGCTACTAAAGTTACAGTGTGTGTTGTAGGTCTTTTTGTATTTTTATTTTAATTACAAAAATAGATACATAATTTACATAGTGTTTTGTACCTGTGGGTTTTCACCTAGAGATATATCAGGAGCCTCATTTTATTGTCATAGTACATTTTTCTCTATTAGTCTAATGACTAAAATATTTCCACTATAGGGATAACTTATGCCTTATATTATTAATTTCCTAATATTAACACGGCATTAACAATGGCCTTTTGAGTAAAAATTATTCTAACGAGCACACTGAAGGGTAACTCTCTACTCATTTGTATGATGATTGCTTTACAATAAATTGCTAAAGCTGAAATAATCAGTTTCATAGAGGTTTTTTTCAAGTTGTAGAGAGATATCAAACTGTCATATTTGAGAAATGGCCCATCAGTCTCTTTGCCTAGCAGTGACATAGGAGTATGATTTCATAGACAGCTTATTCACAAACAAAGTTAATGAGGAGTCTCTACTCTATGACTAGCTATACTTAGTTGTGATTCTGCTATTTGGAGAATTCAGGCTTCATGTTGGGTGTTGGTTAGGCATGGAAGTGAAAAGGAGAGTTGGAACAAATGAGAAAAAAAAAACATAAGCCTCTTTTTTAAAAGTCAACACCAATTGCATATAAATGTTTTAAATTGTTTTTATTTCATTATCATTATTAAAATACTGATGTACATAAAAAAATCTGAATTTATAGGATTATTCAGGAATAGCAACAGTTGCATCAACATCTGGTCTGATTCTCCACACAAATCTAATCAATTCATGGAAGTTGTTTCATCATTCCAAAGGAATTTAGTTATTCAATTATGGTATGTGAACTAATGATGTATAATAAAATAGGAGCACATAAGGAGTTCTAATTGCAATTTGTATTTAATAATAATTCTTGGAGTTCTACTATTTTGTACATATGTGGAGTGATCTGTGTGTTATGGGAGAGGAACACCTATGATTCATGTTCTAAATTTTCCACCTTACATAGAGATAAGAAATAATAACAGTAGCCTAACTTTCTTTCCTACTGGCCTATGGCAAGTCCTCCTGAATGGGATGACTTTTTTTCTTTCTTTCTTTTTTTTTTTTTTTTTTTTGGTTTTACGAGACAGGGTTTCTCTGTGTAGCTTTGCACCTTTCCTGGAACTCACTTGGTAGTCCAGGCTGGCCTTGAACTCACAGAGATCCGCCTGGCTCTGCCTCCCGAGTGCTGGGATTAAAGGCGTGCGCCACCACCGCCCGGCCAAATGGGCTGACTTTTAAGACTGAAAAACTTAGGGAAACCTGCCCAAGCATGTATTTCTAACCTTATTGCTTTGAGCTTTTTCCAACATATTAGCCCAAGAAGTATACAGTGTATCCTGTAGCTGGGGTTATCTCCTGGTCCTGCCTGGCTAAAGGTCAGGACAAATCTCTCTCACCCACCAGTCTCACAGCCAAGTAAACACACAGAGATGTTTATATTATTTAAACTGTTTGGCCTAATGGCTCAGGCTTCTTGCTATCTAGTTCTTATATCTTAAGTTAACACATTTGTACTAATCTATACCTTGCCATGTGCCTCGTGGCTTACTGGTACTTTACACCCTGCTCCTCATGGCAGCATCTCCTGACTCTGCCTTCTTCGACCCAGCTTTCTCTTCCCTCTTTGTCCTGCCTATACTTCCTGCCTGGCTATTGGCCAATCAGTGTTTTATCAATCAATCATCCACAGCAGTATCCTGTCCTTGAAAGAACAAGATCTGCCTTGCAAAGGATCAAAGCTTTGCAGTGGCTACTCAAGGAACCCAATTTCCCTGCAGCTAACAGCTATGCTATCTATCCTTACTGATATTTGGAAGTGCATTTGCTTACTACATATGCCTTTCCCAATTTCTTCAATTAGTGTTTAACATAGAAAGGGAGATGATAGGCTGTTTTAAGTGTTTTCTCAAATAACCCTATGCACACTGGGGTGGGTAATATAAACAGCAGCAGTCTGTTTAATATATATATATACATACATATATACCTCTATATATTTATGTGTGAATGTGTACATATGTGTGAATGTGTACATATAACTATCATTTGTCACACACAAAGTTAAAAATGCAGTTACAAAAATGTGAGTATATAAGAAGCATATAGAATGTTCATTTGAAACATGTACATTCTTTTAAGCTGTGAGGGAACAACATTGACCTCTTGGGATTTTTTTCTGCTTTCACAAAACTTTAATCTCATAAATAGCTAAGCCAGACCTGTTTCTCTTAACCACTCCATCACCCACTATTCTAAAATTCTGATTTTTTTTTCTGACAAGTGACAAACAACAACCTACTAAGCATAATTTGCATTTTCTTTTTTTTTAAACACTCATTTTTTTTAATGAAAAAAAAGTTGTTGCTAAATTTACAACTACCCGTGAATTACTATGTCTTTTTACATGGGTGGTTCTTAAGCTTAAGTGATTCTATCACGTAAGAAATAGTCTGAAATCACCTATAAGGTACTGTTTTTCATGTTTATTGACCATTTGTATGATTCTTTTAGCAGACAGATTGTTCAACTTTTCCCCATTTTTATATTAGGTCATTTGTCTTTTCTCTTATTGATTTTCAAAAGCTCTTTGCATATTAATTAAGTATTTGGTATTCTCTGTATTATGTAATGTGAATAATTTCTCCATTATTACTTATCTTTTGATTACTTTTAAAAAGTTTTGTTTGTTTGTTAAGAGACACATGAAAAATGTCCAATTATCTTCAAGACATATTTATGTATAGACAATTATTGCCAACCAAATGATTCTTAAGTAAAGATAAGAATTAAAATGCAAAATCATCAAAACAAATATAATCAGAGTATTATGAGGACTTTGATAAATGAGCAAGACTGTTTTAAAGAAAGAGAAATAAGAAGGAATTGTGTATACTATTTTATAGAAAATGACGTTGTTCAGGAAAAGCAGAATGTGACTGAAAATTGTGAAGGATAAAATCCTAATGCTAACAGAGCTATGAAATTAGGGAGCTGTGGATGCAAAACATAAAAAAGAAAGAAAAAAGATTGTTTTCCACTTTTCCACAAACTAAGCCCTTATACATGTTAAGCAATGATTCTACAATTAAACTATAGCCCAAACTTGGGACTTACGTGTTTCATTGCTTCTCTCTTAGCAAAAATATTTTGCCAAGTAGGTGTTCCACTAAGTTCTTTTGAAATGACTGCCATCCTCCCTTCATATACTATCCCTTCATGTTCAAATAAATTTTAGTAATTATAAAATATATCTCACAAAATATTTTGTTTGACTGTTGAATGTCACAATAACTCTATGCATTAGGTTTTATCTCTACTTTATTAAGGAGAAAACTTGGGCTCAACTCTGTGATGTGACATTTCCAAAATCATAGAAGAGAATAAAATAATTACTACAGCCTACTGTTTTCCTCAGTGTTGTTTCCACATTGCCATTCCTCAAGTTTAGAGTCCTATAAACATCAATATGAAAAGGTTAAAAATGTTCTAAATGCTTCCAGGCTTGGTAGTTCACAAGACTAAAAGGAAGTTGTAAACAAATAATGAAATAATGATACATTTTCATAGGATGGTCTATTCTAATTGCTGTGGTGACTTTTCTGTTCAGAGTCCAAAGTATTATTAAGAGAGACACTGGATTTTTGCCCCCACAACTGGTTTCAGTATGAAAATAAATATGTAGCTTCGATGTTGGGCAAAGAATAACTCTGGTTAATAAGCAAGATGATGATAGATGTTTTAAACACCACTGTAACTAAATGTGGTTCTAACTCCATTTTGAAGATTTTTATTTAATTTTGCTCAATTTTATACATATGTGTTACATGTTTTTATTATAACTCCGCCATACTACCTCTTGAATTCTTCTTTCATTTAAGACCCTGCCATAATTTCATGTCTTTAAAACAATCACCCACTGTGTTTAATTAAATTTGTTATATGTACATGGATAGGTTATTTACTACACCTTTGGCAACTTACTAGTGTACAAAACACCTAGGAAATATCTCTCCCCTTCCTCAGCAATCACTAGCTGTCAATAGACTCTCAGCTACAGCTAAGGTTTTATGCTCCTTCATTCATGCTATTCTGATGATAGGACTCTTATCTAGATTTTGTTCAGCTAACCACAGCTTCTGTACATCTGTAAGTACAATACCCATGTCATGGCCAGGCACTGTTTTCAACCCTGATTGCATGCCCCAACTGTTATATGCTTTTGACTCTTTTTCTCTTCTACAATATTCCTTGAACCTATGAGGTGTGTGTGTGTGTGTGTGTGTGTGTGTGTGTGTGTGTGTGTGTGTGTGTGTGTGTGTGTTAGATGACCTGTTTAGGGATGAGTCCTAAAGAGTCATTTATTCTCAGTGCTTTAACAAGTTATGAATCTATATTTATCAATGCCAAGTGCAGAAATATAGCTGAAAGTTTTCCTGTGCCCACCTGGCTCCCATGGCCTTGAGGTCCTGCAGCCACTCAGACCCAAATGAAAATACAGAGGCTTATATTAATTAAAACTGCTCAGCCATTAGCTCAAGGTTACTACTGAGTAGCTCTTACACTTAAACTCAGCCCATTTCTGTTAATCTATATGTCATCACATTTTTCTGTGGCTTTACCTGTGTGCCATTACATGCTGCTGCTGGACTGCAGACTGGAGTCTCCTGACTCATCCTTCTCTTCCCAGAATTCTCCTTGTCTGCTTATCCAGCCTATACTTCCTGCCTGGCTACTGACCAATCAGCATTTTATTAAACCAGTGTATAAAAGCATTATCCCACATCACAGAAAGTAATTTCTGTGACCAAGTGAGAGTCCAGCATTAATTTCAGAATATAAATATAAATATTTAAAAAGCATTTTAGCAATGCATCCATTTAGCAAAATGACCATAGTAGGTTCCATCTTGAGTAGCAGGTCAATATTATGAAATACAGGGTCCATCACTGGTAAAACCTCTATGACTTTTCTTCTCTAGAAGGTTTTTGTACCTGCTAGCTCTATGAAAGCTAATCAGAGGGAGGAAGTTTATAGGCCAGTTCCAACTTGCTCTCTTTATGTGTTTGGTGTCTTCAGTAATAGGGTCTTACTTTCTAGTTGGAACAGGCAATCAGGAGAAACACCAATAGCCTGTACTGTTTGAGGGGACTGTGTGGCCTCCAAGATAAAAAAGTAGAGGAAACTTCCACACTGAACACTAGGATTTTGTTGTTATTTTTAATTGTAACCTTAAAATTTATATTACTTTTTTGGGATTTTTACCATCATATGATGTGTTTTAGTGAAATCCTCCATCTTTCCTCTTACTCCCACCATCACTTTTTCCTTCCAAATTCACATGCTCTTTTAAAATATTCACTGACTCACTTAGTCCTGCCAGTACATGAACGGCTATAGTCCAATCTACTAGACAACAGGTCCTCTTGGGGGTCCCATCTCTGAAAAAAGCTGACTCTCCTTTCTACAACGAGCCATCAACTACATATGGCCCTTTAACTAAGGCAGGTATTTCTTGGGTCATTTCTCCATCCATGTTGATTTTGGCTGTCTTGATCATGTACATGTCCTTTACATGCAATCACAGCTTATGTGAATTCTGAGTATAGAGGACCTGTCATGTCCTGCAAATACTCTTACTGTAGGCATCCACTAACTTATCTTTGTCAGTCACTCTTGTTTTGTCTATTACCTTGGAGTTTTATGAATGTTATCCACCCACTCAGTGTACCACAATTCATACTCATTTCTAAAATAATAATAATAATAATAATAATAATAATAATAATAATAATTCACTTACACAGGCTTACAAAGTGGCAGCTTTCAATAAGGCAAATCTAATTCAGATGGCAAAATAGTGTAGGTTTTTTTTTATATATATTATAGAGTGGCCAACTGTCTGCTTCTGGTTTAAACTGAGACTGCCCATTGAAAAATACACAATACTAAGTTACTCTTCTAACAAATACATATAGCTTGCTAGTGCCAGCCTCTTTAGTAAGAGTCTAGGATCCTATCATTGACAAGTGGTACAATTGCATGCCTTAAGGAAAGACATGTTTAGTTAGGTGGCAGAACATAGACAATGGAGGCTTAACAAATAACAACAGCTTCCAACTCCTCCTGCAAAAATATATGCTGCATAATAAATTAAAAAGGGGACAAATTATGAATGAGACTATAAACAAAGTCAGAGAGGATTGCACAGAGGAGGAGACAGCAAGCTAAAACTGAATGTTGAGCTAAGTTCCTTTAGAAGAATACACATGACAGGAAAAACATCCAGAGTTCATGAATCTAAAAAGCAGCTATGGGACTTGAGAGTAGGAAGTCAATAGAATGGACATGATGTGATTTAAAAAAATGGACAAGTTAATTTGGGGGCACAGAACATGGGAAACTATTGAGGTTTCAATCAGAAAATGAGAAATTTTGATGAGTTTTAAATGAGGGAAATGTTTCAATGTCATAAGCTTTTTTTTCTTTGAGTGTACGATTTTTAGATAGAAAATAAAATTATATTCAGAACTATGGACATTAACTAAATTTATTAAATCCCTTGCTTTGGAGGAACCATCAAATCCAAGGGACATCAATAACTTTAGAACTAAATCAAAGAGGGTAATAAGTGAAAACATGTGACCTTGATTTGTTAACCACAAACGTCTTAAAGCACCCATTCTTTAGAGAATGTCTTCTAGCCATTTATGTCCAAAATTGATCACAACATATCCTGGCCTTTTACCTATAAGAAGTTTGAGAAGTAAAGTGGGGAATGACAGGGTTGGACCTCATGATATTCTTCACTGAAATAAATGAATAGGCAAATGAATAAAATAGGCATGCAGATGAAATGGCTACTATGTTTCACTGCAATATTTGGTGGCAGTTTATTATGAAGCAATATACATGGAAACAAACTGCTTATAGTGTTTTGGCTGGGGATGGGATACAAATTAAAGTAGTGATTTCCAAACTAGGGCAATAGTAGGGGACATTTGGGAGGCTTTGTGAAGATTAAATCTTCTAAGTCCCACTTGTCTGGTTCCTAACGGATGTATCAGTAGGACTTTGTGCCCAGGAATCTGTATTTTTATAGATCTCCATTAGATATTGATATTCAGCCAGGTCTGAGAACCACTGAATTTAATAAGCTTGCCAAGACCCATTCAGCCCATTGAGTCTGTAAATTATCAAACTGCAGTAGAACCAACATGAGACTGTAGCTTGACGGAGTTAATATGGATTGCCAAATGTTTTATTTTAAATCTCATTTGAGGAGAAAGCCAGATGATATTAGCAAATAAAAAAAGTGATTAGTCCAAATTCCCCCAGCTGCTAGGCACTGAAGACACAAACTATTAAATATAGATTCCAGTTATCATAAGAAGTAAGCATGTCTTGACTTACGTCTGAGGAATGTTTAGCCATAGGGAGAAGATGTGTATGTCATGAAATACTGATTTTGAATATTCAAGAATGATTTTACAACAAGTTTTATTTTTCTGAGGTGAATATCATATATTTTATTCCCACGCATTAGTTCTTAAACCAAGCAGCCTAGACTTAATTGAATGATCAGCTAATGAAAGCAAAAAGCACAGGTAGAGGTCAGCAACTGTCACTGTACTTTGACTGAATAATAATAATAATAATAATAATAATAATAATAATAATAGCAACTACCACTGATTAAATTTTTACTCTTTATTGGGTACTGTGGTATGGAACTGATTAGTTAACTCATCAATGGCTTCATTTTTTAAATGGTCATGAAATGTTCTTCATGTTTCTTAAGCTCATTTTACAGGTTACAGGACAGAGACTTACAGAGAGTGTTTGTCTTGGCAGCCATGTTTCTATGATCTTGCCTCAAGCATTTTAAAAAATGCCTTACCCCTTCAACAACAGCTCAGATAAAAATCTCCAATAATTTATTCTCATTTTCTTCTCTTTCTTCCCCACCATTCATTCAGCTTTAACCCCTAAATAGTGATATTTAGAGAAAGAACAAGATCATAGACGAGGGGAAAGGTGAGAGGTGGTCTGACAGAAAGCAGTAGAACAGTTGCATCCAAGGATCTTGGGTTTTGTTCATCTTGTTTCATATCTTGGTTTCCTTAATTTTCAGCTCATGATCTAGGTCAATTTATTTCCCAAATCTAATTCTCCTCATTTTACAAAAGAAGTTAATAAGGATTGTTGGATAAACAAATGAATGCACATATTAACTATTGGCAGTGCACACAGCTCATGCCAAGCATTAGTCATTGTTACTAATTGTCATCACAGAAGCAGTGGTACGACTAATAACAATAATAGCATTAGCATCAGGCTGGGGATGAGAGTGTATATGCAAATTGTGCTTTTCTTCTGGGCTGTAAAATCTTTCTCCTTTATCTGTGTTTCTCTGTCATGGATCTTTTCATTGTATTTGAGCCATTTGAATAACTATAGTGTTTTGCTTTGTTTTCTAATAATAAAACTGAAATATTATAATTGTGATACTTTAAAGTTCTAAAAAGGAGGAGCTTCAAAATACCAACCATGTGCCAGGCACTTTTCGTGTATTAAATGGCTACATTCGAAAATTAAAATTTAAATTCTTAACACTACTTGGTAAATGTAAAATTTCTAAAATGATAACTTTAAGGAAATGGAAATATCCCTCTGCTGCTAATGGTGCTTGTTGATTCAAAGGACCAGAACTTGGTTCCTAGTACCTACATCAAAAGGCTCATAAACACATTTATCTTCAGGTTCATGTATACCGATGCCATTCTATTGTCTCCACAAACTATGTGCTCTCACATGCATACACACACACAAATAAAAGTAAAATAATCTTTAAAATATTTTAATACAGTACAGAAATAAATTGAATGCTAAAAGATGGAGAGACTTCTATATACATGGATTAGTAGAATTAACACTATAAAAATGGCTATTTCAAAACAAACAAACAAAAATCTATGTACAGATTGAATCTAATTTCCATTAAAAGACCAATGTCACTCCTTACAGAACTAGAAGAAATCAATCTCAAAATTCATTTTATATGGAAACATAAAAGGTCCTCAAATAGCAAATGCAATGCTGAACACAAAGAATTTTGCTGCAGGAATCAAAATAGCTCATTTTAAACTTCACTAGAGTATCTGAGTAACAAAGATAGCATGATTCTGCAAATATATAAATTAATGGAATGGAGGAGGATCAAAATATATATGCATATGGCTCTAGGGACCTATGTTTTGACAAATGTCACAGAGGACTGAGTTGGTGGGAAAAAAGTCAACCTCTTTAACAAAAGTTTTAGGGAAACTAGACATCCATGTGTAGAGAAATGAAATTCAATCTATATCTCTTTTATCCTGTCCAAACATCAAGTATATCAGGCTTTAATATAAAACTTTGAAACATCGAAGCTGCCAGGAGAAAACGTGGAACACTCAAGATAAAGCTAAAGGCAATAACTTTCTGAAAAGAACTTCAAGAGTATAAAAAAGAAGTCTGAGAATTGGTGAATGGGATCTTGTGAAACACTAAGGCTGCTGTAGAGTAAAGGAAGGCTGAACAAAAAAAAAAGAAAGAAAGAAACATGAAAAAGAAAATAGACAGCCTGCACTGAAATGGAAAGAACAAATACTACAGCTTTTTATTTGTAAATGCCATATATATATTCATTTTTATATAATATATATTCATATTATATATTATATTATATAATATATGAAAATATATGTCTTTCTGTTGGTGTGTATGTATGTATGTATATATAGGGGAGGAAACCATGAAAGTAGTGGTGCCAGGTGAAAGAGGAAATTCTCAAAAGGAGGAAGATATAAAGGAGAAGACAATAGAGTATATGTGCCATGAACACAGATTGTGTATTCTGTGCTACTGGGAGCATGTAAAAGGGCCATGGGTGTTAAATTTCAAATGGCTGAGGTTCATACTTAATATAATAAAGTATTGGACCTGGCCATCAGATTCTCCCTGCATCCCTCAGTCCCTACCCAGAGGCTGGGTTGCCCTTCCCAGCTGCCCTTTCCTATAGAATTCAACCATTTTGTTTACCTGGTCTTTTTTTGTCTGTTCTCTTTTAGTCCTCCTGGCTGTTGTACCTGGTTGCTCTCTCTCCTCTCTCCTTTTCTCTCTCTGCTCTCTCACATGGCTCAGAGTTATGTCAACTCTGGACTCTCCCAGATGTCCCTGCCTCTGACTATGCTCCCTGACATTCTATAATAAACTTTCTCTTCCACTATACCTCAGAGCAGTCATGTTCTTTCCTTTTACTTTCTTTCTTTTGTTTTCCAATCAAATAGGAGTCTAGGAGAGCAGAAACAGGAGATAGGAGAAGGGATAAATAAAAACAACTCATGAAGAACCTATTCCCACATGTGGTCCACTGACTTTCAGACATTCATCTTTCTATGTACATTTACTCACCCTCACACATAAAATAAATAAGTATAATTAAAAAGTTGAAAGAACCAACAAGTCTATTTTTCATACCTTTTGCTGTATTTAATATATGTTATTTTTTTAGTGAAGTATATGTTTCTTTCTCAATCTATCATAAATTAATTATGTTGGAGAAATAAAATGAAATCAAAAGTTATACAAAGCTTAGATTCTTTTACTCCCACGCTGAGAACAAGCTACTAGAAAGAACCATCTATGTGATAGAGGATGATCACAGGGCAATGACTGGAAGTAGAGATAATGAAATATAATCCAACCGTGAATGTATTTGGTAAGTTAATCTGTTTTTATTTGTGGCTAGATAAACCATAGGACTTAAAAGAAACAGAAATACTTTGAATGGCTTGTGGGAACCTATTCCTCATACTGGATTGCCTTGTCCAAACTGAATATGGGGGGGATGCTTAGTCTTAAGCCAACTTGATATGCCATGTGTTTTTGGTACCCATAGGAGGCCTGCACCTTTCTGAACAGAATCAGAGGAGGAGTAGACAGGGAGGGGTATAGGGAAGGGGTATAAGGGAGGGAGGAGGTAATGGGAGGATAGGAGGGAGGAAAAACTATGGCCAGGATGCAAAAATCAAACAGTAAATTTAGTAAATGAAAAATAGAAAGAAAGAGAAACAAAACAAAAAAGAACAACTCATGAACATGCACTCATGAAATCAATCATGTTGCACACTCAAACATCTAATTAAATATATATGTGTGTGTGTGTGTGTGTGTGTGTGTGTGTGTGTGTGTGTGTGTGTGTACTTCTCACCACTAGTAAAATACAATGTAAGAGTGAATAAGAAAGTGTTAAATGTGCCATATTAAGTATGGAAGTGCTGAATGTCTAAAGAAAGATTTCAAGGAAATATGGAAGGTGAAAAAAGTAGATATGATGATATAGGGGTAAAAGGGGGTGATTCTTTTCTTGTTATAAGAAAAAGCAGTTAGCACCTGAAAAGCATGTTATATGCATTTTAATTGTTTTACATTATATGGAAACATTCAGTTTGAAGGCCCAAAGTGTAAGGGACAAAGTTAACCTGTAAACTCTCCTAGCCCAGGGACAGATAACTTTCTGGAATGCTGGGGGCTGTGGATCTTGGGAAATAACAAGAAATATGTTTTACTTCTCTTAACAAGTCTATGTGGCTCAGCTGCACCGGATGTGCTGGATTGGATGTAGGCTGGAGGTGCACAGGCAGGAAGTACATCAGGATATATGCTTGCCCTGATTGGACCTGATTAGAAATATGTAGCCTTATGGTTTTGCCCTTTTAGGTCTCTGCAAAATAACTCTTCCACATTTTCTGGGAACTCTGTAATGGTCCTTGTCAGAGCCTATCCTCCTGGACAGTGTTTAGTTAAAGCTTCCATCAAATTTGCCTCAAAATTGTGGTATTGTTCTTTCTCTCATGATCTCAGGTTTAACAAAAGAATCAGGGTAGATTATCCATTTTCACTTGAAGAACCATGGACAAATACTTAATGTGACTGAGAGGGTGTGGTCAAACAGCGACACACCAGGTAAGAGAGCACAGAGAGCTCTCTGCACGGGTTATTTTTGGCCCTTCACTTACAGTATTCATTTTCTCCCTTGGGTGATGAATAATTCTTTATCACATAGGGTTCTTGTGACTTATAATCAAACAAAATAGGTCAGATCATTTATTATGACCACTTCTAACGAAAAAAGGATGAGGAAATGCAGTTATGTACTAGGCTTTTATATCTGCCATTAGGGAAAAGAGGTGCTTTCTGTGACTCACATTGAAAAGAATAATTCTAGTCTCTCGCCTCTATTGCTTATGTCCACAAAGAAAGATAGATGAGTGATGGAGAGACTGAAGGTCTAAGAGTATCTGTGGCTCTAAGGTTGTTTCTAAGGCCTTCATTTTGGGGTATTACTTTTTTTACCTCTCCAAATACCCTTAAGTTCTCTCTTGGTATCTAACAGAACATAGGCTAATCCAATTCAGCAGAAGGTTACAAAGGGATAGCAGAGCTTACATCTGTTAGGTAGACTTTAAGCACCTCTATTCCCCATTCAAGGAGCTGATGGTGTAGTGAAGTAGGGAGAAACTCTCAAAACCTTATCACCATTCATTAATTACAAGCAGTCATTGGAGATAGAGAGGAGCTATTGTGTTTTTCTTCCCTGGGGCCGGGGCTAGGATGATTCCCCACTGGGGCATTTCTATTTTGCTTGAGTTAATGATTCCAGTGTAATCAACTTCAGCCAAAGAGAGTACAAAATAAAGAACAAACAAATGAAAATTGTAGGGATTACACAAAAGCTCTCTTTGGACATATGTAGGCTTGCACAGCTAATGAGCTCCCCATTCAGGCTCTCCAGTGGCAGCCTATTGTAATGGCCCTGAACATTCTGAGAAAAGTGCTGTGGAAGTTGGAGAGGGGTGCCTATTATGGATGGATGCTGAGGATGGCACTTTGATTAGAGAGGAAAGCCTTCCTCATGCTGGCTGCCTTTTATAGATAGGAAAGTGTAGGTCCCAGGAAAGGCACAACAGATGTTTGGCAAGATCCATTTTTCCATTGTTTAAAATCACAAAGGACATGGGAAAAGGAGTGGGGAATAGTAGTACAGACCTCTTGGAGGACCTAGACCTTCCTGGGGTTTGAATAGAACATTTTCAGAATAATTCAACTGCATCCAAGGAAGGACAGTAAACAGAAACCTCATTACATTCAGCAAATAGAAATGGGGTGGAAAAAGAGATGAATTTGATGACTAATAACACCATTGTTTGTAAAGGGAAAGGAAAGATATTTTAGATACATGAAGTGTTATTCTTCTGGTTGGATTTAGCTATATGGAAAAATATTCTACACATTAAAAAAAAACATACAAGACCAAGTATCTGTGCAATCTTGCCTGGAACTGCAACCAATAAAACACTAATTTAGAAAGGTTTTTGAGTTTCAGAAAGATGAGGCTCTGAGACCTCTTGCCCTCTAAGACCATATAGTTATCTTGTGACACCCGAGATGTCCCAGAAAGAGTCTAGCTTGGTTTTCACATGGGTGTTGACATTACCTATGGAGAACTACTGTTTGAATTTGCAGAGCTTCTCTTCTGTTATCTCCAAAACCACAAAATGAAACCCTTGACGACTGTGGGAGGCTTAATGTGACAGGCAGTCCAGCACTCAGAAAGGAGAAGTCTCTCAGCCTATGCCAATTTTAATTTTGCCAACAAAACTCAACATTTTCTGCAATTTTTCTTAACATTTCAACAAATGCAAACCTATCTATTCTATAACTGTTGTTGTCTTTTCAGTAGTAAAACTCTACTACGTGACCATCTGCAAGTGTTATTATTAAAATGATAAAGGTTTCACTATTATTAATTATGTGTTCTATACATACTTCACAACCTGTCAGAATAATTATTTTTTCCTTTATAAACATACAGAATACATGAAGTAAATAAGTCAAGTGGGAGATTTAACAATTGCCTCAATTGTGTACTATGCCTGTGGTAAAGGAAGAGATAGCCTTGTAGTATAAAAGCATGCCAACCTGGTTAGTTCAGAGTGGATCTGTGTCTGAGTGACAACAATTGAAATAAGTCAAATGTATAATTGGGGATACCAACACAGAGTTAAAAGTGAGCCTTTACCTTTTTAGGGCTCCCTACCCCAAAGCCTTTCTCAGCTAGCATTCTGCCTATAAATCACAAGCCACAAAATGACTAGAATAATGATTGCCTAAGTTATTACCAGTCTGATATGTAATTAGGACATAGGAGGTTCATAAGAGAGAAGTTAGTCCATCACATAATAAGGACTCTTGGGTCTTAAGCATGTAGTACTATTATTTTCCAAAGTATGTTTGATAATGGCTTTAGTAGAGAAAATATTTCCCATGACACTGGGTTCAAAGGGTTTAATGATATTCATTCTACAGGATTTGATATTAGTTCAAGAAGACAGCCAGCTTCATACTACTGGATCAGAGAGAGAATAAGGAGTTTTTAGACTCATGCATCCAAATCAGAAAATGGGTAAAGCACACAGAACTTTCCACACATGTACTTCAGATTAGTATTCCAAAGAAAGCATCTTTGTCCTCTTTAGCTTCTTAGAATGTGAAATACTCCACCTGTTCTAAATTAAACCATGGAACAGCTTTCCCACATTTAAACATGTGAATGTTTTCCTGTCCACACACAGATTCCTCAGAACTCATTATTAAACTTCCTGGTTGTGTAGTGACATTGTATGGATGAGCTTAAAGACACTAATGGTCAAATGATGTTAGTAATGTGTGCAAGATGCTTGATCCATAGATGTTCAGGAATTAAACTATCTCCTAAGTTCTTACCTGCTTGGAGAATTCTAAAGATTCCCATATTTTGTAAAGTAAAATATATTTTTAACAGGTAGTAAAAAGACATAGTAAGAGCCCAGGGGTCTTACTGTTATTTTTATATAGTGTTTAGGACACTTTCACTACTCACTGTTCATATGAATGAAGAAACCAATATGATATTTTGGACATAGATCTCTTAGAAGAGAGAAGATATGTAGACTCCAGTTTACAAATACTTATGAGATGTCATGTGTGTTACACTTAGCACATATGTATTTGACTTAATTGAACTTTATTAGATGTGACATAGAAGGATTTGTTAGCACAATATTTGCTAATAATTCCACACTTACTTATCTATGTTTCTATTGTCTGTTGGTCTCTTCCACTAGAAAAAAATCCTCACTATGTATTCAAAGTTTAAGTGGATAGTTTAATTTACTATAGTATTCCCATTATTTAGGATATCTGACCTCTACTTGGCGATCAATATATATTTGTTAGATGAATGCATAACTTTTCCTTGAGCTTTTTGAAATATCCCAGGCACTGATCTCAGCAAATTTCATCTATATAATGACAATTGACCAAATGTGTCTCTAACATTCTTGAAATGTTGTAACTTCTGAAACACAGATCTGTGGAAGAAGTTGAGATAGGGTTCTGAAGAGAATTTTTGATTCTCAGAAGTTTCTAGGTTCATACTAACCTGATGGTTCATGACTGCATTTGCACCAAAGAGAAAAATATGCATGTTATTACATTATTTATGTATTATTTGCATTTTATTGTATAGAGAAGTATTCATGATTCTGTATATTGAACATTATTAAAAGTCACACAGCAGGAAATAGGAACACGAAAGTTATCTTTCCACTGCTCCCTGCATCACTTCCACGTGGTCAACCTGTTTTCTGTCTCTAAGAATGTAACAATTAGGCTATATCTCATAATGGAATGATATTTCATGTTCTATAGTGTTGGCCTCTTTCACTCAGCAGTTGGTCTCAGTTCTCTTTAAATTATTCCAGGTGTCTGTACTTTCTTTCCATGCCAGAATAACATTGTATTGTATAGATTACTTCATTCTCTTTCATTTATCAGTTGGAAAAGACTGTGTCTAGCATTAGGCTATTATGAATTGTCCTTCTACAAGCAGCTTGTGTACTATTTTAGTTTTGGATTTTTAAAAAAAATCTAATTTTAACTTTTTGAATTACATATCTTTTATCTTTCTTGTTGCTATAATAAAATACACTGACAAAGTAATTTAAGGGTATGAAGGGGTATATTTTGGCTCACAGTTCAAGGATATAATCCAATGTGATCTAGAAGTCAGTTGCAGAAGCTTGAGGCAGGTGATCACATTGTGTTCACTGTCAAAAAGCTGACAGTGATGAAGGCTTATGCTTATCTCACTTTATCTTCTTTATATATTCCAGGATTCTAGTTTAGGGAATGATGCTACCTACAGTGGACAATCTTCCTACCTCAATTAACATAATCAAGGCAAACCCCAGCAGGCATACCCAGAGGCCTATCTCCCATCTTATCTCAAGCAAGTTGAAAATTAAAAATCACACATATCTACAAGTGGAACTAATGGGTCATATTGGGGTATTATTTTTATTTATTGGAGATACGATAAACTTCTTTCCACAGAGACTGAATGAGTTTAGATTATCAGCCAAAGCATGAGGGTCTCATTTTTTTCTACCACCTTCAACCTTACCTATTTTTCAATCAAAGCCATTTTGGGTGGATGTTGGGGTTTGTCACCTGATAACTCTGGTTCTGGGCCTCAGTAGTTGAAGGTTGGTCAGCCCACCAGTTCTTCCCTGTCCTTACCACCACAGTGAGTTCCAGAATTGTCCCAGCTAGTTTACCCTATGAGCAAGGGGCAGGGCCAGTTCTCCTGCTTTCATGCCCTCGGGGTAAGTTCACCCATACCTATGCCAGCAGGGCCATTTCTACTGTGTTGCCCAGGCAGGATGCAGGGGCCACTCTTCTGAGTAGTTCAGTTGGTGAGGGGCAGGGACAGCTCTTCTAAATGTAATAGTCAGCGAGGAATGGGGGGAAGGGAGAATGCTCTTGCCCTTGTCCATGCCACATTTGGCAGATAAGGGGGGCGGGTTCAGATTGCCCAAGCTCACATGTGACGTGTTCACCCTCTTCCCAGTCAACAGGGTCAGCTCTACTGTGGTGCCCAGGTGAGGAACCGGGCCCATTTTTCTGAATGCTGCAGCTGATAACAGGGGTGGTCAGCTCCCTTGTCTGTAACAGGTGGAAAGAAACGAGGGGCAACCAAGGGATCATCTCTCCCCTCGCCCACACTGCCACCTGACAGACTAGAAGTGGGCCCAGCTCTCCCACATTCTCACATTTGGGGCCTGTTCACCTGCACCCCTGACAACAGGGTCAACTCTTTGTTGCTGCCCAGGCAAGGTGCAGGACCTGTTCTCAAGACTGCTTCAGCCAGTGAGGGGTTGGATCAGCTTCCTGCCTGACACAGGTGGTGAGAGGCAAGGAGAGGACATCTTTCCCTCACCTATGCCACCATATGGCAGAGGAGGGGGATAGGACCCACTCTCCCATTCTCATGCTCTTAGGGTCAGCTCAGCCATGCCACCAAGAACAGGGTCGGTTCTCTTGTGCTACACAGGTGAGGTATAGAACCCGCTCTCATGAGTCCTGCAAACAGGGCTATAGTGAGCAAACATATGGTGGAGTATAGGAGAGAGACAGAGAGAGAGAGAGAGAGAGAGAGAGAGAGAGAGAGAGAGAGAGAGAGAGAGAGAGAGAGAGACTCCTGTCCTGTGGACAGAGGCAGATCTGAAGAGGTGAAAGCTGTGAGGATAGGGCTGAGGAGGGTGGCTTGATTGCCACCCAGGACTATGATGATGTCTGGGCCTGGAATGCTGCCAGGGCCTACGTGTGGGTTCATGGTCCTGTTGCAGCAGCAGTCTGTTTGGGGGCTTCTGATACCACTCAGGGCCGATAGGATAGGGATGTACAGAGTAGCCCCTGCCCCTCACTGGATGCAGCACTAGGGAGTACTTGCTTTTTAATTAGTAGCTCTAGTGACAGGCTGGATTGTATCTCCTTCAAAATTAATGTGCTAGGGATGCTGGAGAGATGACTTAGTAGGTAAGAACCCTTGCTACTCTTGGTAAAGAACTTTGGGTTGGTTTCCAGCACCCATACAACAGTATATAACTAAATGTAATTTCAGTTCTAGGGAATCTGATACTCTCTTCTGGCTTCCACATGCACCAGATATGCACACGGTCTACATACATACATGTAGGCAAATTGCTCAATCATAAAATATGCACAAGTATATCCTGATAACAACAAACTTCAAAACTATTTTGGATCCTAAGCCACTGTGTCTCAAATGTGATGACATTTGGATTACTATAAATTAATCATTAAGTTAAAATATAGGTGTTAAGATAGTCTTTAAATAAAGTCCTGTTTATGTAATGATAAGAGAAATTTTTATATCAAACAAAAAAATCTAGAGTATGTGTCCACAGAATGGCCATGTACAGGACAATAGGCTGAACATTAAGTCAGTCTTTACAAAGATCCCACCACAAGTGAAAACAAATTTCTATTGTTGAAACCACCCAGTCCGTGACACTCTATTATATCAACTCTGGAAAACTAACACATCCCTGTCAATGGAAACCTAGACAGAAAGCTGCCTACTTCAACACCCTATAGCATACAATTAGCTAGGTGATCACTGGTGCCATGGACTTATTTTTTTTTCCCCTGGATTCATACACTGTTGTGATCTTTGGAGGTAATTAGGCTATAAATGACCCTCATGGATGGAATTAATGCCTTTGTAGGATAGTTGTATTCTCCACCATATGAGTATGCCGTCATAAGGAGACAGCTGTCTGCAAACGAGGAACCATGCTCTCCCTAGACATGTTGATTTATTTACACTAGTTCTTATATACTTCAGCAGCCAGAACTATGAGTGGATAAAGTCACATTTGTAAGCTGCTTGGCAGCAGTATATATCTGAGAACAGCCTGAACTACAACTGGCTCTAGAATTCCAGCTTTTTGATATAGGACGGCCTTTAACCTTTACTTGGTGAGAGCCCTTGGCCAACTGACATGTATTTTAGAATAGCCAGCCCCTTATATAAAATAAGGACACTAGTAGGCAAATGTTATTGTTCTGCTATTACAAAGGATTTTAAATTAATATGCAACTACTTATTCACCCCCATGAATCTCATTCCAGCATTTGAAGGATTGTGAGACTCAGATGAGATAATCTGTGAGAAGATGCTTTATATATTCTAAAGTGTTATAAAATGCTCACTAATAAAATTACCACATCTACAAAACTGCTAATGAGAGGGAGACAAAATCAATTGGTGTGTTACTTTGTTTTGAGTTTAAGGTCAAGGTGTAAAGTAGTGTACACACCCCTTTGCCCATCAGCAGCCAAAAATTAATCAGCCTCAGAGTATTTTTAAGCATAGAGAATCATATATTTTCCATCCTCCAGCTGGAAGACTGCCATCCAAAATAGCCAACATCAGCTACAAGTTGAGTTAATACTTGCTGCTACCAAGAATTCAATTCCTGCACCTTTTTTTCTCTTTTAGCCCATGCAAAACAGCCACTATACAGCTCTCTAGAGTTGAAGTCAGGCATAAATCTGAATCCATAATCTTCATATCTATATTCATGGGATCACAGACCCATCATCTGGTGAGCGTCCATATGGGCTGGAAAACGTGCTAGACATTTTACATATATTTTCCCACTTACCACTCATGACAGCCCATTATGGTGAGGGTTAATAACTTGATCTTCAGTTAAGTAAATTGAAGTTAAGCAAGATCAGTGATTTTCCATGCACTCAGATGACGTGCTACTAATTGGGCACTTTCTCTTTGCTAAGTATAGTTTATGCTAGAGATTGCAATACAAAACTTGCAACCTTGATGGGAAAACAGACCATGACAAAATAAAGGATGAAATGTAAATAGATGCTAATTTGACAAAGGTGATTAATGGTATAGATAAAAGCTGGGCTTCCAAAATTCTGAAGGAAGAACTTGACAGAGGGAGTGGTAAAATTTAGATGTAGATAGGGAATTACATCACTTCTTTAACAAAACTATGAGAAGTAGGCATTGGTCTCAAAGGTTCCTTTGGGGGCAAAACCCAAGTACAGTAGTTAAGCATTCACATCCAATCACAAGGAGACTCTTGGTTCTTGTATAGGAGCTGATATAGCTACCTTTTAATAAAAAAAAAAAAATTCATTCATACTCAAAGACAGAATAACCAAGTGAGAAGACACATTTAAAAATACATATGTGATTCATTTATTTAATGTCTCATTTTCTGCAGTATTAATTTTGAAAATATTTCTATGAATGTTTCCTGTTTATTTTTTTTTCTTTTTGTGATGCCAATTTTGCCTTTCTTAGATTCAGATTTTTAAAGAGTCTTACAAATTGTTGTTAGGATAACAGTAAATAATTTAGAAGAGGAGCACTTCAATATGCTGCAAAAATGTAAAATATTACCTAAAAAAAATACATCCTCTAGGAAAGCAGTTAAGATCCCAGTATACCATTTGGGCTGATGGTACCCGAATAGTAAACAAATTCCAAGACAGCTGATAAATCCATCAAAGAAGCTGATGATAATAATACATACATATACCATGAGTGTGGACAAAGCCAATTTTTAGATACTACTACAATAATAGATTGCTTGATCACCCCCTTGCTTAGGTCCCAATTGCTTCCAGATAAAGAATGTGACACCTGTTCACCCCATCAGTCTGTTACCCTCATACTACTGCTGCTGTTGTCTCTACAGTAGAAGTACCACAGTCATCTTCAGGAGTTCATTCAGAAGTGATAAATATCCAGATTTCAGAGTTTAGTTTCAGACCAGCTGAATTTTAAGCCACATAAATCTGTGAGTGTTCAATAAACAATATGGGTTGATTTCAGTAACTAATTTACTCAGAGAAATGCTACAAGGAATTGGATCCTGAATATATATGTAAATAAGCTTAGCCTAGGGAAATTATGAGAAAAAAAAACACTGGAAATAACTTTCAATAAAATTTCTACTTCTGTTTGTCTTGGAAATGAAATAGGGGTTACATTTTTAATACACTTTTCCTAACTGTTTTCTGTGGTCAGTTGCTTGAGCAGAAGAAACAGTGGTCTAGAAGAACATAAGTCACCATACTCTGAACCCTTGGAAGGCCTGCTGTCCAACCTCTTATTCCACTGTCTTCTGGCAAATTGAATTACATTAATTTAAATATATATTATGCCCTCCTATATTCTTAATGTATTGGAATACAACATATGAAGACTCAGATGATTCTCTGTGATATGGCCTGAACTATTACCACTAGATATTGGAGAGAAGACAAGGGAAGATTGAGGAACAGAGGAAGGAAAAGAATGAAGAGGGAAGAAAAGAAAGGGAAAAGGGAGAAAGGAAGGATGGAAGGAAGAAAGGGAGGGAGGGAGGGAAACATTTCTTAAATTTACAGTTAGAAATGTTAATGGATTACAAAACACTGCAGAATTAGGAAGCCCAATTGAAACATGTCTCTTCCATGTTTATGTGGAGAACAAGTAATAGTGTTATTCTTTTTAGTGATAGTGTAACAGATCTATGTCCAACTCAAGAAGTGACTGTCTTCTTAGAAGAGGAGGGTTATGATTTTGATAATCTTGAAATGTTCTCTAACACTAAATTTAAACTAATCCATGTTTTAACTCTTGGGAATATATCATTCTTTTGCCAAAATGGAACTTGAATAACAATGAACAAGAGAATATAGTGTGTGGAAAAAATAAAGATCACTATTCAGAACATCTGTATATTTTATTATCACATACATAACATTTCTGAATCATTAAGACTCACGGGGATTGCATTGAATCTGTAGATTGCTTTGGTAAGATTTCGATTTTTACTATGTTAATCCTACCTCTATCCATGAGCTTGGGAGGGACCTGTCTCAACTCAATGTACCATTCTCTGCTGACTACTCATGGGAAACCTTGCCGGAGGTGGGGATTGGGGGTGTGTTGGGGAGGAAGGCTTGGGGGTGGGAGGAGGGAGGACAGGGGAATCTGTAGTTGATATGTAAAATGAATGGAAGATCTCTTAGTGAAATAAAAATGATGACTCACAGTTGCCCATGGTTTTCCAGATTTTCTGTAATAATGAGAGAGAACAATGTCAGAAAATCTGCTTTAAAAGCAGGGTAGAAAGCTAGCACTGCAGGAATTTTAGGGTGGGAGAAGCAGAAAATACACAAATGAGGAATTACAGACACCTGGCTACAGAATCTGCTTTACTGATGGCATTCCATTTACTAGAGGAGGGCCTCAGACTTTTTCTCCACTCCACACCATAACTGCTGAGATAATCATATGCCTCAGTTAGGTTTTTCTTCCTGGAAATTCTCTTGTATGTCATGGCCTCTAATGATTCTTCTTGGTTCATTCTCTTTTTCTTCCTATGTGTCTTCTAACACTGGGGAAACAGATACTGAAACTGAGTGCTCACTTCGACTCCTTTCTCTTTATACAGAAATTAAAATTGGTCCTGATTGCCACCAAAAGAATGTAGAGGTCTTTGTGATTCAGGTGACCACAATGATTGGTCTTTTTGAGAAAGAAAAACAACCTCTGTATACTTCATACCATTTGACTCATTTTTTCTCTGACTGCTGAAGAGCTCACAATTTTGAGGGGATTCCAAAGATCTTTTAACTGAACTACCACATTTTTCCAGCATTTGGACAATGAGGCATATTTAGTTGTTGAAACATTCTCACCTCCCTCAATCAGTTGAATATCTTCATAGATGCCCTGTATATTTCCCAGGCAACCACTGTCCATACAAAAGGAATACTGAGACTCACAGTTACTCCTCAAGAAGAACTGGACAGACAAACTTCTCATATAGAAGTCAAATGCAACACCTCTGCCCCCAGAGAAAGGCAAAGCTGCTTTGGAGGCATGAAGAAAAGAACTTGAAAAAAGTGACAAGGAGAGATGTATTATGGAAATGATTATAAAATTATATAAATGTAAACAAACCTGATATTTAAATAAATATAAATGAAAATATGATTACTTTATTTCTCCTCTTTCCTTTCCTTCCTCCCACTTCATCCATGTACCACTATCCTCTCAAATCCCTGGCCTCTATTTCTTTGATTGCTATTGTTGTATATATGCATAGCTGCTTATATATATAAGAACAACATGCTGAGCCCATTTAATGCTGCTTCTATGTATGTGATTTCAGGGCTGACCTCTTGAAATCCCATAACCAATTCGGGAGCACATCATTCAAGATGACTAATTCTCCCTCTCAGTAGTCCTTGTTTACCTGTAATTCTTTGTTTAGAGGTAGGGCTCTGTGAGATTTCCCTCTTCCATTATGGTGTGTTTATTGGTGTTTAGGCAACCGTATTGCTGGGGTATTTTACACCATAGTCTAGTCCAGAGTGAGACTAAATTTTAATTCCTCAGAAAGTTATCCTCAGGACAGTTTAGTTAGGTGTGGGATGCTAATTCTCTGTATTTTTCCATTATGTCACACTCTACAATTATAAGTAAAATAACACTCAAGGATTGAGTCTTATGATTATTAAGTTCTCTAGTTGTACAAACACAAACTCCATAAAGACAAGGGAATAATAGGTTTAATGTCCTCAGACCTTCCTACTATTGAGGGAACCAATAAAATTTTTTGGGAGAATTTTAAATATGAATGAAGTGTGAGTGTAACCCTAGTCTGAGTGCTGGTTCTGCTCAGTTTTTAAAATAAAAGTGGGGTCTTGTCTCATAAATTACTTATATTAAAAATAATTATTTCAAGGTTACAAAATATAATGAAATCACATATAACACTATGAGATAAAGACGGGAAAATTTAAGCTAAAATCTCATTAAATTCCCAGCCTTTGTAGCTGCAGGTAAGTTATTTAAAATTTGCACCTTCCCATTTATCTATCTGTGAAATGAAAATACAAACACTTCTAAATTTTTGAGGTTTATAAAATGATAAATCACTTTATTGTTTATGTCAGTTTTTAACGGTTTGTTCCTTGGTTGCAATCAAAAGCTTGATGAATAGTCCAGTGTTATTAACTTGTTTATTAATATAGAGATTTCCCTATTTCAGCCCCACTTCTCAGTTCACTTTATCTATATTTCTATATTTGCTTACAAACATGGCTTGGATTTAAATACAGTAGGAGCCACTATAAGGATTCACATACTGAAGGTAATCATTATTTTATATTTAAATATACATCATATAATAATCCAACACAGTTCTGATTATAAAACTCTGTTTCCTTCTTTAACTAAATTATAACCAAATGCTAAAATATGTTTATACATATATGTGTATGTGCACCAGGACTTCAGTGCATATATATGTTCAGGTGAAACTTGCTTTCTCCATTGCTTATCCAAACTTCTTTTCATCTCTCCATACTACAGCATTTTCCTTCAGAAGTCAGGTTGTCATATTGTATAGCAACAGAGCAGAAATAAACTGAAGTAAATTCTAACCCCATATAAAGTATGTGTTGTGGTGATGTATTATGTCCCCCAATATACAGTGTCTCCCAATAAAATTTACCTGAGGATCAGAGGAAAAAGCCAGTCACTATATAGAAGTCAGGCAATGGTAGCACATACTGTTCATCCTATCACTTGGCAGGCAGGGATCTGTCTGGATGTCTGTGAGTTCAAGACCATACTGGTGACAGAGCCAGCTGTGGTGGCACAAGCCTTAAATTCGAACACTAGTTAACCATGGAGGTCTGGAAGTCTATACAGAAAGACAGGAGGTGACAGAGCTGGGCAGGAAGAGGAAGTGATATAGTGGACGGAGAGAGCAAATCAGATGGCAGAACAACAAGACATATTGGTGTGGCTAGACAGGAAGTAGCTCGCCTTTGGAAGCTGCAGAGTTGGTGAGGTGTGGTCAGCTGTGGCTTTCCCTATTTCTTTGATCTCTCAGGTTTTCACACCTATATCTGTCTCGTGTTTTTTATTTAGTAAAACAGTTTAGAAATTTGTCTACACTGTGTCATTTCTTTGTCATAATGTTGCCTCCAGATGGATAGGATCCTTTGTTTGATCATGGTGAAATCTACCTGGTTTACTGCCTTCCTACAAATACCAAAACAACCACGACACAACCAACAAAGAGACCATCCTACAATAAGGAAGACTGTGTAGAATGTGGAACCAGAAGAACTGTATGGAAGTGGAAATGAAAGCCTTGGGTAAACCATCCCTGAACCAAGCCCTCCAAATGCTTTAACTGTGTGTTGTAATCACACTCACTTTATGATTGGGGTTAATGACAAGTGATCATAAGAACAGACAAACAAAACTGTGTTGGTGAATCTACTATTGGTACTTCTATGATAATTTTTCCATCCAGGTTTATTGCTGTATGCTTTCATATTTTCAAAATACTATTATTTTTATTTGATAAGATTGAAACTACTTCCAATGATTTTATTCTTTCATTAACCATTGAACCTTTCACCTATTTCCATTTCTAAATGAATATAAAATCATTTAGTTGAGTTTCAAAGATAAAACCATTAAGATTTTAACTTGAATTAAATTAAATACTCCAAAAAAAAACATGAGGTTAATAGAAATTTCCTAATATTTTTTCTTGTCATTTAGGATGTGCTCTCTCCAATCGTTTAATCAAATCTTCTTTTAAATTCTCTGTAATATGATTTTACAGTTTTATTTATGACTGCATATTGCAACTTCAATTTATGTTTCAATATTTCACATCCTATTGCTCTTATGAAAGGATTTTAAATATGTTTTCCAAATAGTATTGTCATTATGCTAATATTCTTCTTGGAATCAGATTATAGCTCAGTTTCCAATTACCTTGTGTCCTTGGGAAATATACCTAACTCTACATACCTCAGACAGAACATTTACTAAATGGGACATACACCACAGGGATGTTATAAATAGGACATGAGTTAGTGCATGGAATGCAAGGTCGTATCTAACACACAGTGAACCTTATAAAGACTTAGATGATTTTCTTGGTTATCATGCTTGCTGCTGTGATCAATCCATTACTTTTATCTATAGTAGAATTGGATTGATATCAGCAAATGCCTCTCTAGGTGTATATCTCTATGTGTGTTCTCTGCTCCATGGAGTATCTTATGTCAGTGTGTTTGTGAATGTGCATGAAATTAGGACAGGAGTGGTAAGCTTAGTGGGAGTCATGTATAAAGAAAAAGTTCGATGAAATTTCTTAACTGAACTCCCATCCATGACAAGTGATTTTAGAGTGGCTTTCTGGTATATTAGCAATAAATTCCTCTTCTTTTCCTCTTTTCATTTTTTCCCTCTTTTACTTCTCAATAGGTGATATTTTTGTGTGAAAAAGAAACAAGTGTTAAACAAAGTTAAAACTTAGTCTTCAACATTGACTCCAGCATTCATTCACCCAAATTTCCCAGTGAGGAACCCCCTGTGTATTCTTAAAGGGTTTAGTTGAATATTTATTTATGTATGTATATGGATGCTAATAAAATTTAAAGACTTTGGCTTACCTTATTAGTAGCTGTTCAAATTATCTATTTATATACAAATTAATCTATATATTCATTATAATTGCTGTATGTATATTACTCCATAGTAACTACATAGTAATCAAAAGTAGTACACTGTACTTTATTCAAAAACTAACATTTTAATATCATATTGGTTGAAAGAGTAATCATTTATCCACTTCTCATTATTATATGAAATAAAAAGTCATGTAGAAGAAAATGCAGAGCTTTCTAATAGATGGAACAAGGACACATTCATTTTTGTTTGACATATACTGATAAGTTCTGTTTAAAATATTTTTAAGTTCATATTCTTCTTTTCAAATTTATTTCAATTAAGGGATAGACTATCATTTAAGAGCAGATACTACCCTTACAGAGGACTGGAGTTCAATTCCCAGAACACGTATTGGGTGGTGCATGATCACCTGTAATTCCAGTCCCAGGGGTTCCAATGCCAATGGCTTTTGTGAGAATCCTCACTCATAGGAATCTACACAACACACACATATACACCACACACACACACACACACACACACACACACACACACACACACACTCACACACAGACAGAGAGACAGAGATAGAGACAGAGAGAAACACATAATTTACTTAGATAAATAAAATTTAAATTTATATAAATAAAATAAATAAATTGAAAGAAATTTTTAAAAAACCTTAGGTGCTAGAGTTGTGTTGCAGATCTATCCACTCAGACTGGGCTACACAACAATGCATTTTAGTTGGTTGTAGTTATCTGTATTGGTCTCTGTCTGTTACAAAGAAAAGTTTCCTTGCTGAAGATGAGGACTACACCTATCTGTGGGTATAAAAACAAATATTTATAATGTAGCTAGGAATTCTGCTGGTTAGTTACTTGTACACATGAGTAACAAAATTTATTTTAAAAAAATGAGACCATAAAGAGAGAGAGGAATGGCATATGGGAGAGTTTGAAGGAAGAAAAGGGAAAAATAAAAGAGATAATTTCAAAAAGAATAAATTTTAGTTACTCTTAAAAATCCACTGTTAAAAAGTATGTCAAGTGACCAATTGCACACACACAAATATAGAATAAAACATGTAATTTTGAAATATCTATGCAATGTTTTACATTCATGATGTTCAAGTCAGTGTTAAGAAGAAATTCTGTTTGATTTCATTTCTGGCCTCAGGCTTGCGTCTGTTTAAGCATTTGAATTTACTTGATTCCTATTTTCATAGTTTATATGTCATTGTGATTTTTAATTTCAATCATTAGTGTATTCCTGTTCACAAATATATGCATTTTGAAAGATAAGAAAATTATAATTACAATGAGGTAATTAGGAAATATTAATTAAACAATTATTTATGAAGACATATTAAGTAGGAAAAATTGCTTTATTTCTGACAAAAATAATAACTGTTTGAAAATAGAAGATTCCGTCACTATGAATTATACTAATTAGTTGTAGAACTGTAAAAAAAGAAGATAAAGTTACCAAATTTTAAACCATAAATTGATAGACTGGGTTTATGTGATGTTAAGAATGTTTTTCAATAATCTTAATAATGATGAATAATTCTAAAATTGGACTTTTACTTTCTGAATCATCCTGGAATATAAAACATGCATAAATCTATACATCCAGAGGTACTAAAATGATAAATATAAAATAAAAGTGGTTTTAGGCCAATAAAAATTGTGATTGTCAATATATTGTTACAATGATCTACACAGTCGGAGTTCACCCATCAAAGCTGTAATGGGCACAACAGCTCTGAGTAAAAGATTCAATAAATATTTTCTGATGAGGAATATTTCTAAAGCAAGGTGTTATAATAATGATGGTTGTAAACACAGCCAGACTCACAAACTTAAAGCAAAATTATTGAGGAAATTGTCCAGGGTCCATCTTAAACATTCTTGTCAGTCATGTCTCAAAGTCACAGGAGTGGGTGGATCAGAGCTCATCACAGTAAACAGACAGTTTTTTGCTTGGGGTTCTGATGACTTATGCATATGTGCTAGGCTAGTCAAGGGAAAGAAGTGCAACCAAGGAGAGTTGTGATGAAATCCTGGATTGTACTGAACCATAGTTCAAAAACAAGGGGTCTGGACTGTGGCATCCCTTGGAGATTGGGCCAGAAATAAAGAGGTAGTCTGGTTCCACTTCTTTCATAGAATGAAAAGCTATGCTAATTTCTGTCCCTGTCCTAGCTAATGTGGTCTACATACAAGCCTAGATCTAACGTCCTATAAAGATGTCTGTTGCACTGTGATGAAAGGGGTGCTTGAGCACAAATCTGATATTGATAATCATAGAAATATGAAATAAAACGCTTAGTACATAAAGAAACAACTTTCAAAACACAAAACCAAAACATAATTAAAGTTGTCAACCCCAACATCATCACAGAAAGCAGGCAATACCCACATGTAAAATCACTGAGAGTCTTCTGGATGTAGACTTGTTTCCTAGCTAAATATACTCTTGCTTTAGGCAGGACATTTTCATCATTCTTCCCTCTTCTATGTACTGAACTCTGGGTTTATGTGGAACAATCACAGACTCTCCTACTAAAGAAAATTTGTTAGGTCTTCTTATTGCGGGAAAAGTAGGTAAAAACTAACAGAAATTTGCTTGTTTTTAAAATGTGAAAATAAAATAAAACGCACCAGTTAAATAAATGTCCTTCTATAAGTTACTCAAGTTCTTTGTTCTGTAAATAGTGCTTAGATAAAGACAATGGAAACTGTACTAATTATATTGCAGACTTACATGCACTTCAAATTCTAAGACAAGTTCTTCTGACTTAGAAATTAAAACAAGGAAGAACATTTGAAAGCAATTTTGTAACTTCAACACCAAACTAGCAGGCAAAAGATGAGTTGAGGAAAAGAAAAGATAAGAAATTTTAAATATAGGAATAGTTTAAAGTCTTTGTTTCTTAAATGCTCAAAGTTTTATCAAAAACGAGTTCAAAGTTTTGAAAATCAATTTTGATTCTTTATATTTATTTATAATTGATATAATGTAATTGATATATTCATTATTTTATATTTTATGATGCTGAATGACCAGGAATTGATTAAAGAAAATCAGACAAAACTCAATCATTTCACAAAAAGTGATACAACACGCAAAGAGGCAACACGTGGATTCATACTGCAAGTCTAGGGGGAAGCCTCGGCTTAAACTTCTAGTTCTCAGAAAACTGAAGTGAATAAGATTTCATGGTACTGTGAATGAAGCATCATTAGTCCCAAACTCTCCCAGTTAACGCACTGGAAGCAGCCAACACACAGCTTCTGCATATGGAAATGACATTACTTAGTGAAATTGAAGTGAAGGGGGCTGAAGGAAAGTGGATGTTATCTGATATAGCAGGAAGCAGCATAAGAAAGAAAGTGCTGCTTATATGGAAATGCACATAATAAATAAGGAGACCCCGCAGCCACTTTTCTCCAACTTTCTTTGACAGGTAGTGATCAGAAATTCCTCCAAATTGGAGATTTGAGATTCTTCTTAAAGGAAATCATCCAGTTTCTACATGAGGAAATAAGAATTCTTCAAAATTAAATTCCCATCATTTTTTAAATAAAAAAACTATTTTTTGAGAGTTCATCCATCATAGAAGGATATGATGGAACAGATCATCCCATGACATGGCAGTCCAGGGATCAAAGGAAGGAGAATGATTAAGCTCACTGGCTTTCTCCTTCCTTCTCCTTTATTCAGTTCAGGCTAATACCCCAGAGGATGGTGTTCCCCACCTTCAGGGTGGGACTTTTCCACTCAGTTTATACTCTCTGATTGTTCCCTGACAGACACAAACATCAATTTCCCTTAGTCTCCTAGGCAATTCTAAATCCATTCAAGTTGAACATTTGAGAAAGATAAGATACTAAGATAAAGATAAGATAGAAGAAAAGGCAGAGCTGCATTGTAGAATAATCGAAATCTGTCCATATCATGTAAGAAAAAATAGAGGATATGAAATACAGAACTATTAGGACAGCAATATTTTCAGCAATAAAGGGAGTGATGATATGAATTAATAACTAATCACACTCAGAATAACAAAAGTATCCTCTGTATGCTTTGTCTCAATATGTATTTGTCTTCAAATCTCACACCATCACTTATAAACAATTATTAACAACATAAAAATTCAAGGAATTCATCCATGACTCTCTTTCATCATCTCTTCAGTTTCTTACAAATTAACATTAAGCCTCAAGAGTCCAATTATAACATGATCCTCTTTTTTTTTGTATGAATCTACATTCCCCTGCTGGCCATAGCTCTGTGTAAATACAATTGAAAGAATTGTAGACATTCAAGATGTATGACATATATTAATATGTTTTTCAGACTGATATAGTTAGGGTATACAGCATTATACCTCACTGCATATATATAATAAAATGATTATCAAAATTAAGCCAGCAATTATTGTTAAATATTCCAAAGAAAGGCTTAATTACTATGTTAGTAGAATCTGAAACACAGAGACGGTTCAATATATGCAAAATAATAAGCATTTATATCTCTTTCATCATTGATATTGGAGTAATTTATCATTTTCAGTGTTTTCATCTGACTTTGGTATCAGAGTAATATTTCATCAAGCAGTTTGTTACTGTTCTTTATTCCTTGTATTTGGGTGGCTAAAATATCAAAATATTACTTGTTGGGTAGAAAAATAAAGGAAGTTTAGTTAAGTAATTAAATACCAGAATAACAGGTTCAGTAAGAGATAATGGATGTGTACCACATTTTCTTAATCCATTATTCAGTTGATGGGCATCTAGGATGTTTCCAGGTTCTTGGTATTACAAATAGTGCTGCTATGAACATAGTTGAGCATGTATCTTTGTGGTATGATTGAGCATTCCTTGGGTATACGCCCAAAAGTGGTATGGCTGGATCTTGACGTAGATCGATTCACAATTTTCTAAGAAAATGTCATACTGATTTCCACAGTGGTTGTACAAGTTTGCATTCCCACCAACAGTGGAGGAGTGTTCCCTTTGCTCTGCATCCTCTCCAACATAGACTGTTATTGGTGTTTTTGGCCATAGCCATTCTGACAGGTGTAAGGTGGTATCTCAGAGTCATTTTGATTTGCATTTCTCTGATGACTACGGATGTTGAACATTTCTTTAAATGTCTTTCAGCATTTGGAGATTCTTCTTTTGAAAATTCTCTGTTTAGCTCTTAGCCCATTTTTAAAATTGGATTGTTCAGTATTTTGATGTCTAGTCTCTTGAGTTCTGTAGATACTTTGGAGATCAGTCCTCTGTCAGATGTGGGATTGGTAAAGGTCTTTTCCCATTCTGTAGGCTGTGTTTTTGTCTTATTGACCATGTATTTTGACCTACAAAAGCTTCTCAGTTTCAAGAGGTCCCATTTATTAATTGTTCTCAGTGTCTGTGCTGCTGGTGTCATATTTAGGAAGTGATCTCCTGTGCCAATGTTTTCAGAGTACTTCCTACTTCCTCTTCTATTAAGTTTACTGTGACTGGATTTATGTTGAGGTCTTTTTTCCATTTGGACTTGAGTTTTGTGCATGGTGACAGATATGGATCTATTTGTAATCTTTTACATAATGACATCCAGTTATTTCAGCAACATTTGTTGAAGATACTTTCTTTTTTCCATTGTATAGTTTTGGCTTCTTTGTCAAAAATCAGGTGTTCATATGTGAGTGGATTAATGTCAGGGAGTACTACTCAGCAGAGGAAAACAATGACAGCATGACATTTGTGGGCAAATGGATGGAACTAGAAAATATCATCCTGAGTGAAGTATCCCAAACCCAGAAGTACAAACATGGTATGTACTCACTCATAAGTGGATACTAGATATAAAGCAAAGAATAATCATACTGCAACCCACAGAACCAGCATAGCAGGGGTGACCCTAGAATGACTGTGGCTTATAATGAGTTTTGGTTTTACTCAATTACTGGGCAAGCCTCAATGAAACATTTCACTATTAGGATAACAATTTGTACTGTATAAAACTGATAATAGAAAAATAAGTAAATAAATAAAAATGAAAAAAAAGAGAGATAGTGGATGAATGAATTCAACTCACTGAAGCAAAATGACAAAGCCAGAATGACAAAACTAGTCAAACTGTTAATTAAAATAGAAATTAAACAGAATTCCTGTAACATATGCTTCAAAATTTTTTGAAGATCCTTGGATCTTACTATGGAATGTTTTATATAAGAGAAAAGATTATACAAATATTTCATTAATATGAGAAAAAATAAAGACTACCATCAAGGAAAGCCAGGAGGGAGTTTTCTGGTTTATGACGAAAACATAACCCAGTGATAGCAGATAGGAAATAAAGAGGAAAAATATTCTAAGGAAAGAAATGGGATTCAGGTGTAAACAAATCCAAAGTTCTTCCAAGAACAGCTGAATGAATATGAAAGCTAAACAACTTGAAATATAGTTGGTTAATAGTTTAAAGAATAATTCTTTGAAATGGAAGACATCATATAATATATTTTGTTGTTCATCTTTGCAAAGTATTTATGCATTTATTTTAGCACAATGGATGAACTGTACTGATATCTATAAAGGTAATTTGCTTCTAGAGCAGGGTATAAGCATGTAAATCTTGTAAATAAGGGAAACAGGGCTTAATTTTCACATGTTCAGATGGAAACCATCAGAAGGGAAAATTGCACCTAGTTAAGAAATGATATATGTTGTTTGAAATGAAAGAACTGAATGTGTTGGACAGCTGAATCATGGCGAGAGCTATTGCTGGAGAATGCTGGATTTGAAACACTGAAAGCTTTGAACACTCATAAAAATAAAAATGAGTGTAGAAAGCATAGCGTGTGCACAGAGTGTACACAGAAGAACAGAACCCAATGTCCTTGAGAACTCAATACAGAAACAAGCTTTCCTGAGGTCAAGGCATGCATAGGTCAAAAGGTCAAAGTAGGGAAGGAATTCCAGCATGTTGAGTATATTGTGTCTGTTAAAAAAATGTCCTTTCGATTATTTTTATAAATGAGAAATGTATTAGTTAGCATAGCAAATTCTATTTCAAAAGATAAACTGTTTAAATATGCCTTGAAAAATACTGATGTATTGTTGTCAAATAAACTGTTACGGTAATTACGTATGGATAATGTTGTGCTTTGGCACCCAGATCTATGACCATGAAGAGTGAAATCAGCATGAGATTTATGTTATAAAGAATCTTCACCCCAGAATAATACACAAAAATATGTGTGTTGAACACCTTTACTATACTGTGTGTGTGAACATGGTGGGGTATTGGAAAGAGACAGAGAGGCAGAGAGACAGAAACAGACAGACCAGAAAGAGAGAGAGAGAGAGAGAGAGAGAGAGAGAGAAAGAGAGAAAGAGAGAAAGAGAGAGGGAGAGATTTGACAGAGACTAAGGGAACTAAAATGTCCTAAGAGCCTCATGGAATTATGAATATGAGAAACTTTGCTGTCTTTCTTGCCTGTTTTTTTCTTTTTTGATTTGTTACAGAGAAGGCTCTCTGAAAGTAAGACATAACTTGACCAACATAGAGAGGAGAAGAGAGGCACAGTTTTGCTCCTTATATTAGGGAATAGTCTAGGGTCCTCCTGGGCTATCAGTTCACTCACTGTTCTTTATTTTTATTACTTGTGAGTTTCATTCTCTTTGTTAAAAACACTTGTGCAGAAGATTTACTATAAAAAAATCAGGATTATGTATAATACATGATCACTTGCCACAGTTAGGTTGGGCAGCAATGTGTTCAAAGAAGACTCCCCTTTGCCTAAGAGAGCACTCTCAGCCTCTCCTTTCCCATTTTTGCTTTCTCTAGGTCACAATTACCTTTGTGGGTACCATGTTTGATTTAATTCAATAGCACAATTTCTCTACAAGGTACGTATTTTTTCTGCCATTGTATTCTAGCATTTCCTCTTTTCTTTATTGTCACCCTTTTACACTATTAATATTTTTTTTTCAAATTTCTATACATGTGAAAAATCCCTGAAGGCAAAAAATGCCTACCATGTTCTAGTCTGTATCTAAAGGATGCTAGTATCAATGTTCCATATTAAACTTGGGCAAAATACAACCATAGTAAATCAGTTTCTTGCACTGATATTTGTGAACTGTTATACCTTAGGCAAAGTTTGCTAACCACTAACCACATAGGATAGCTCACACCAATAACCTCAGTGCTTAAGAGGCTGTATTTGGAAGATTACCATAATTTGTAGGGAACGTCTTGCTACATACCATTTTCTAAGATAGCTTCGGTAGAGAATAAGACTCTCTCAGAAGGAACAAAAGAAAAGAAGAAAAGGAGGGAGGAAAGAACAAAGAAAGGAAAGAATGGTTACTAGTGAAAATACTATTATCCATTATTCATCCATTCATTGATCCATTCATTAACACAGAATGAGTTTTAAAAATATATATAAATCAGTTACCAAGCTCCTGTTCCATATCCAAATACTTCAATAATTGCTGTGCCAAACCATGAGTAAAGCAGGCAGCAACACGCCTTTCAGGGAGCTTACACTATAACTGCAGGAAGGAGACCAACTGGAGCGTATTTGTTCACCACCACTTAGTTGTGCTGCCAGTAAACATTATCCAGAGGAATACTAAAGCCTAAATATAGATGCGAGCCTGTTTTAATGTTGAATCCTGCCTCCAGTAACTGTGAAGAACTGCTTTCTGCCTAGCAGGTGTCAATAACATCAGCTAGAAGACTGGGTAGGAAAGCATCTCTAAGCACCTTTGGGTCTGGCAGGCGTCCTGTCTTCATCACTGCTGAAGAACGCCTGTCTACACTAGGTTTTCTGCTGCCACACAGTGAGTTAACTGTTCTTTTAAATATTGATAACCAGGCTCATATATCACAGAGCTGAGAGAATGACAGTTTCAGTGCATAATGGCTAAAGCTTTCTACAATAATCAGATACTCAATAATTCATGAAAATATATCCCCCCAAATCAAATTGGAAACTATTTTGTGTAATATATTATTTAAAATTCAATATTATCATGCACACAACTTCTCTTCAGCCAGAAGAGCACCGTTTCAAAATGTGATTATGTGGGGACTCTATTTAAAAGTGACAATTTTGCTTTTCATTTGTTTAAGGGCTTAAGCAGAGGATTTCAACTGGAACTAAGTCATCTGACAATGAAACCAGGGCGGTCTCAAGCAACCTCACAAAAGTGACATTAAGGTCTGTAAAATGCCTGAATATTTGGATGGGAGAAACATGCGTGTTGGTGGGTAAAAATCTTAATTTGATCAGTTCTCTGTCAACTTGCTCCCAAATAGTCTTCTCTAAATTAACTGCAATTTATCATCACTCTAAGATGGATTGTGACCTCCAAAATCTGACAGTTAGGATGCCTTCCATCTTTCCCTAGTGTTGCAGCAGCATTGGCACATTGAATGGCGGGGGTGGCTGCCCCATAAGCACAAGATTAGTTTGTATTCCGGCTTGTTACTATTTTCTCAATGTAAACACTTCTATTTCCTTTATGTCTTACCTGAAAATGTATTTAAGGGAATATGATTCTCTATGAAGCTTTACCTGGCTTTCTAAGAAATTGCATATCTACCTCTTGAATAATTATAGTGTAAAGAGCTTTATATATAAAGATATATATCCCTTATGGTATTGTAATACACATGACTTACAAGCCAAGAGCTATGATAAGCCTGGGACCAATATTATAAGCTAAAAATGCTTCTTTAGACACTGGGTCACCATTTGCTAGCCCTGTTTTATTTCAAAGAAAACTATATCATCACAGCATTCAAATAATTATATAAAAACATAAATTGATTTAACAATTTCCTGGTGCCCAGAATTAATTTTAATGTTTCATTATGACTATCTATCTGGTAATGGAATGAGCCTTTAACAAATCCTTCACCATTCAATGATGTACATATTCTTTCTTATCCTATAGGCAGCTTGGTTGGTAGAGGCCAGCACCATTATATAAAGTGAAAAGAATGATTTCTTCTGTGTTAGAATGAGCAATGAATTTTAGAGATCGAAGTTTGTATTTCAATACGTATTTGTCTAACTCTGCACAAGGATACTACCCTTTATACATCTCACTAAGCTCCTTTGCAGTAGCTTTACTCTATCTACAAGAGGAAGGCTTCCTTGAAGACATACAGAGTTATTGCTAAGAATGTAATCTCATGAGCCAAATGTCTCAGGTATATATTTTATCTGTGATTTACAGAGCAAGAGGCAAATTACTTGTCTCTGGGTCTCAATTTTCTCATGTTGAACATGGTATGAGTAGTAGCATAAAGGCACTGTGAGTTTGACATGCTTTCCTATATGTGAATCCTAAGAATAATCTTTACTACATAAAAGGCTCATGATATGTTCCCTCATTATTGTGTATACAAAATTAGCATAAAAACATACACACAGTAGGACCTCTGGGAATGATTTTTCTCAGCATCTTTGAAAACTCACTTAATTGCTCTCATTTAATTTTGTCTTATTTATTAAACATTGTTATGGAAATTGACCTTTCTCCAACTAGAAGGTTAACAGCTATCTTAATAACACTTGAAAGTCTAAGATGCCAATAGCATACATTTGCTTCAGAATATGTTGGCTAGAAATAGCATCACCATTAAAGAGTGTTAGAATAGAAGGCATGGGAGCTAAGAGTGGTGCCACATGCCTGCAATCCCAGCACTTGGAGTCAGAGGCAGAAAGACAGTCACCATGAACAACTTAGTGAGACCATGTCTCAAAATCAACAATAGAAGAATAGAAAGCACAAACTCAGATACATGGAAAATTGGAGAAGAAAATAAAAGTCAGATATTTTATTTGAATATTGTACAAATTGATGAGAACAGCAATTATTAAAAGAACTAAAAATGCCTGAAAAGGGAACTGTTTCATACTGCTTTTCTGTAACAGTGTCACAAAGAGTGATCACCTTAGATAATTTAAATGTTGCAATGCATTCCTGGTTGTAGCGTGAATAATGAAGGAAAACCTAAACATGAAGACCCTCTTTGATCATGAAGGGATTTTCTTTTAAAGCTCACAAGCTGTGTTTTATATAAAGTTTTCTGTAGATGTAGGGAAAGGAGTTCTACAGGGTCAAGCCATTCGATCATGTACATTCTTATGGCTATGGCTCCTTTTGGGGATAGGGTACATCCATGAATTCAGCTCAGAGTGATCCCTTATGTTCTCTCTCTTCAGAGTTTTTGGCTGTGTTGTTCCAAACAATAATGAGTTTAATGAATTAGAATATTTTAAAACAAGTCCTTCCCTTCTCTGTAAGACTCCATTAGCATAATGAAATATGCAAATCATTCATTTTATATCATCTACATTATAGCAATCACATTCTCTCCCCTTTCCTAAAAATACCTCTTAAAGAGATTGAGCTGGCCCAGTTAAATATATTCATAAAAACGGAGAAAGAAACCAGCATCCATCAAACCATAATTAGCCAAAGTGCAAAGAACAAGTGAAGGTGTAGGGCTCAACTCTCCATAGGAGAGCTTTATCATTCCTCTAAGGTTTAGGAAGCACCACAGAAGAGAGGACAGTAAGAATATGAGAGGTAGAGGATGGGAGGATATGCCACACACACAAAAAAAGGTTATGGTTCAATCATTGTAAAGAACAATTGTAAAATTCCTCTTAAGACTTTCATAAATTTGAATCCATCAACATTGTATCATGGATTGGGGATCCCAATGAGGCTTCACCAATCCCTGTGGGACTAGGGGCAGCTAATGGTTTTGGAGAGTGAGTATCATTTTCTTTCATTATTTGGTCACTGAAAAGTTACCTTGGTTCAGTTAATAACCTCGTACTCACACTGGAGCAAGAAACTCCAATTAAATGCAACAGACCACACACAAAAAAAGAGGTGAACTAGTTGAAAAGAAGGGCTGTAGTAGCAGTGGGAGGAAAATGAGAGGGAGGTGTGATTGGTGAAAGAACTAAGATTTATTATGTGAATATAAGAAACTGTCAATCAGTAAAAGTATTGAAAAGCAAAAGAGCAACCAAGATATAACAGGGTTCTGGTGGTCCTACCTCTAGATTTAGAAAGGTACAGATCACAGAGTATCCATAAAAAATCATGGGTATTTCAGCCTCGCATACTACCATCAAATCCATTCAAATGTATGAGATGTGAATTAAAGGTCATAGACTTTTTTTTTGTTAGTGTAGTACAAAACATAAAATTCTCAGTAATTTGTTTCTTTGGGTTCATTATTTTACCATTTCTGCCTACTTTCTCAGAGTTTTGCCTGAATTCCTACTATATGTCCAACCCTGTGTTGAGACAAAGCATTAACTGATCATGAAGAAAGACAAAAATTCTGGCTTCATTGAACTAATGGTATGCTTATGTTAAAGGCTATTACACATGCCTTTTTTATATTAAAAATGTGCATGAATATTACCTAAAGGATACTGTAGACATGACAGATGAATAAAATCTAAAGTAAATATGTGTGCTCTCCTTGCCTCTGCCAGGAAGTGACTGTTTTGAGATGATATGAGCTATAGTCACATGTTCTAGACTAATAAATAATAATAATAATAATAATAATAATAATAATAAAATGACAACATCAAATATAAAATTTGGCAATAAGAGAAAACTAGGTGGGAATTGTTCTAAGATGTACATAAGCTTGAGCAAGTATCAGGTGTGGCAATTCTATAAATGATGGTAGAGAGGCAAGAAAACAGAAACAGAATAGTCTTCAGTAGGAGTTTTTACTTAATTCATAAGATAATAAGAGACTATGGAACACTGGATATGAAGGAGAGGGAGATAAAAGTATTTGTTGGTGAGAACTATCCCTGTAGCTATAGGTAGAGGAAGATGAAAAGTGTCATAGAAGTAGACCTGGACTAGGCAACTGAGAGACTTTGTCTAAATGGAAGGAGTACTTGCTACTTTCACAAATTCTTTCCCTGAGGGGATGAAGGTAACAAAACACAGAAAAGCACTATCACAGGAAGTCACTAAGGCTGTCTTCCTGAAATTGTGATGCTGTCTCTATGTGAGTGATTACGGAACTCCTGCTGACCTCAAGAAGTAAAACTAGGGTCAGTGGGACAAAATCACCAGACAGTTTAATCTAAGAAAAATCTTTTTGTTGATCAAAGTAATGAATTCTCGCTGGCCACCATCTGGCTGTAATCTTTGTAACTCTTCATTTTTGCCTGTCATTGTTACATGTGGTCAAAAAATCTTTCCAACAAGAGACACTCTATTGTCTTTACTTGTTGAAGATTTTGAGAGTATAACTAATCATACCAGTGCACTGAGTTTTGGAACTGGAAGAATTGAGTTTTCAGTCAATGGAAAATAGAGATAAACACCCATTGTCCCCTGTGCATGTCCAAGATGTCCAATAGGCCTACTTAACAGAGACAGCAGACACACAGTATGTTCTCTAGAAAACCAACTCAGTTCACTCACTTTTTCAGAATGACATGCTTAAAGACTCTCATCTTAACCATAGGCAAACATCTTCTCTGATTTTAAGACTAATGATATTTCTGGGATATCTGGTAAAACATGGATACTTTAACTAATAACTACTAGCTAGTCTCACTTTCCTGAAGATTCTCTGGCAAATATCAGCATAAAGGTGGCTGAAATGGCATGTATGGATTCTGTGGATTGGAAGTGTGAAATATAGTTGATTCCTGATTCAGTTTCTGGTATTAGATTTGTTCCTAGCTTGTACATAACTGCTTTCCCATGAGCAGACTTCTTTTTTTGCTTGGGTAGAGGGGTAACAGGAGGACGAAGAGGGAGAAGTGCCTTATAAGGATATTAATCAGCTCATATAGGAGGCTCAATCTTGGGAGTTTTTTATCCTTAATTATTCCCATTCTTAGAACACAGCCATAGTGGGAGTTATGGTGTTGAATGTACATATACATTAGAGTCCATCATGTGTATTTTACTGAGGAGTTCTTAAGGTCAAATTCCAGTGTACTGTTTGTTCTGTGGATTAACTATCAGAAGTACAAACTTGTCTGTGTTATTGATTAGTTTCTGTTCTGTTGTTCACTAATCTTACTCACTTCCTATTTCATTCCACTTCCTTTTATGCTTATAAGCAGATTTCCTTTACTCTCTAGTCTCTGCTTGAAAGGTATTTTCATCATCTTTTCTAAATGATACTTGGTTCAGCCATTTTCCCTTCAGCATAGTTTGTTCCTCCACTAGTATTTCAGAGCAAGATTGGATACGGATAATTTTCCTTCTGTTTCCCTATGGCAACACTGGAAAACCCTTTTCTTGCTATTTCCAAATTTAATCTTTTGAAAAAAATCACAATGAACTGTGGAGATGGCTCAGTGATAGTGTTTGCTATCACTATCAAAACTAAACAAAAGACTCTGAATTCAATTCCTAGTTCCCACCTGAAAACTGGACATAGCAACATGCACCAGCACCTGAAATGTTGAGGAAAAAAATGAAATCCTATAATCTCTCTGATGGCTGGTTAGGCATATGGCAAAACTGCAGACTTCTAGGTTCAATGGGAGAGCCTAACTCAATAAATGAGGTAGAGATTCACTGAAGAAGGGTTCCAACATTGACTTCGGATTTCAACATGCATGTGCATACATGTTCATGTATCCCAGACTACCTGTACCCATAAACAAACAAATACACACAGAGACATAAACACACACAAGCAAATAAGTAGAAACATTATCAGCCATCACTGCACATTTCAGCCAAAATCTCCTTCATGGATTTGTCTGTTGTACAGTCACAGGGGCCTGGTGTTTAGGAGGCCCATGCTGTTTCTAAACATCCCAATTATTATCCTCTTGAATTTTTAGTGCTATTTGTGCAAAAAGGTGTTTCCCCTGAACTGAAATCCACAAATGGTGGGAATGCTCATTGTGATTCCGTCATCGACTGCCATTAAACCTTCCAAGTCACTGCTTTATAGGTAATGCATATTATTACATTATGTTCTAGAACCTTCAGAATTTACAGGGCTCTGGCTGCAATTCTTAACTTCCTTGGATGGCTCAAACTTTCCTGTAACTCTACTTTAACCCCAAGCAAGAATTTACCTGACACCTTGGCATCCATACTCTTTCCATAACTCCAGATTTTAAGTGTAGAAATTAAGTGATCCAAATCTTAACTCTCATTATTCAAATTCTACTTAATACTAGTAATTTTCAGACCTTCTCAATATTCCTAATTCCAGTCATGGAACCATTTCTTTTTCATTTTTCAGCTATGTAGAACTTTATTTTTTTAATTTAATTTTATTTTATTTTACAATACAATTCAGTTCTACATATCAACCACGGATTCCTTTGTTCTCCCCCCTCGCAGGCCCCCACCTTCCCCCCAGCCTATCCTCCATTCCCTCCTCCTCCAGGGCAAAGCCTCCCCCGAGGACTGAGATCAACCTGGTAGACTCAGTCCAGGCAGGTCCTGTCCCCTCCTCCCAGGCTGAGTCAAGCATCCCTGCATAAGCCCCAGGTTTCAAACAGCCAACTCATGCAATGAGCACAGGACCTGGTCCCACTGCCTGGATACCTCCCAAACAGATCAAGCCAATTAACTGTCTCACCCATTCAGAGGGTCTGATCCAGCTGGGGGCCCCTCAGCCATTGGTTCATAGTTCATGTGTTTCCATTTGTTTGGCTATTTGTCCTTGTGCTTTATCCAGCCTTGATCTCAACAATTCTTGCTCATATAAACCCTCCTCTTTCTCGCTGATTGGACTCCCCGAGCTCCACCCGGGCCTAGCCGTGGATCTCTGAATCCAGATCCCTCAGTCATTGGATGGGGTTTCTAGCACGACAATTAGAGTGTTTGGCCATCCCATCACCAGAGTAGGTCAGTTCGGGCTGTCTCTCGACCATTGCCAGCAGTCTGTTGTGGGGGTATCTTTGTGGATTTCTGTGGGCCTCTCTAGCACTTTGCTTCTTCCTATTCTCATGTGGTCTTCATTTACCATGCATGGTCTCCTATTCCTTGTTCTCTCTCTCTGTTGTTGATCCAGCTGGGATCTCCTGCTCCCCCAAGCTCTCTTTCCCTCGACCCTTGCCCTAGAATTTTATAATTATGAAAGATTGTGTATATAGGGTTGGGAATACGACTCAGTGGATAAAGATACTTGTCTTCATTCTGACAACCTAAGTATGATCCCTGAATCCTACATGGAGGTAGAAGAGAACCCACTAGTTTCCCTCTGACCTCCATATATATGTAGTGCTGTGAACAAGCCCCCACCCACCCAAATAAATTACAAGTTTAACATTTATGTACAATAAAGTTTCAATACGCAATAAAAACAGAATTCAAGAACAACTTCATGGCTTAAAATATATCACTTTTAAAATCACTGGACTACACACTATGTTTCTTCTTTATCCCAGTTCCTTACTATAAAGCAATAAATTTTGTTCTTAATTACAGGTACATAATCAGTTATTTCATTTCTACACTTTTATTATGTACACACATATTGAACACAGACTCATTATTTAATAAATTTTTCATAGTATATTTTTCCCATTCAAAGTGGTGTTTCCAAAATCCACTTATGCAATGACTAGCTATACTAACAAGACTTAATCTTAATTCCACACATGAGGACTGAATGACAGGATGATAGAAATTGTACTGGTTCCAATTAATGGCAAATCTTAATTATTTCCTAAGCCACTTATAAAAATACATTTTTCTATTTAAAGTTACATGAAGATTGGTCTACATTCTTACCAATATGTATGTAAAATTATCTCATGACTTGACAATCCACCATTGTAAAGGATGAACGTTTTTATATAATTATTTTGCATCATTTTCTGTCTTTTAAAAATGCTTTCTTGAGCTTTTGTCAATAATAATAATAATACATTTTGTCTCATTTTCTAATGATTTATGAAATACTTTATGCAGTCCTTTAGCATATATCTTCCAGTTGTTAGCTTGCCACTTAATGTTGTGATCTGTTTTGACAAATAGGAATCTTAATATTAATGCAACTGAATGATCAGTCTTGTTGATGGGATCTTGTTGAATATGATACTCTCTAAGCAATACCCTTAAAATATTCATGATGTTTTCTAACAGATTTAGAGTTTTGCCTTTCCTATTCATTTATCTGGGATCAATATTTGCAAAGTTAAGTATATTTAAATGTTATTGGAGTAAAACAAAATGAAAATAACAGGTGTTCAAAGTGCACAGTTAGGTGAGCTCTGAAAAATTGTGACTGTCTTACCACTACTGCCACAGATGATAAAGAACATTTTACCTGATGAATATTTGGTTTGTTTCTAGCTTGAGATAATGATGAGTAAAACCATTAATAACATTTGTACACACCTCTTTGCTGGTGTTCTGTGAACACGTGTTTTCATTTACTTGGGATAGTTACATTACTGGTTCATATGATAAGGTTATACTCATAAACTGATATTTCTCTAGAGTAATCTATACCTATCAGCAGTGCTTGGTGGATCCACTCACTCCTCTTTTCTGGTGCCTGCTATGACCAATTTTTATTTTAGACAATTTAATATATATATATATATATATATATATAATATTTAGGGAATAGAAAGAGAAATCAGTGGTTTTGAGTGCCTACAGCTCTTGCAGAGGACCATAGTTTAGTGTCCAACAACTACATGGTAGCTCACAAACACCTATAACTCCTGTTTCAGGGAAACCAATGTCATCTTCTGGGGTCTACATACTCCTGCATGCACAAAGTGCACATTAACTGTCATAGGGAAACATATACACAGAAAGCCAACAAATCAATTAATTAATTAAAAATAAAGAAATGTTTATTTTCTAACTTACTGATTAAATTCAAGGTGTGTGTGTGTGTGTGTGTGTGTGTGTGTGTGCAGATCACACACATATTATGGTGCAGATGAGGAAGTGAGGCAGCAAATTTTGGAAGTTGGTTCTCTCCTTCTACCTTGTTAATCCTTGAGGTGCAGTGTTGGGGGTGAACATAGCTGCCTTATATTACCTTGTTAGTCCAAGTTCTCTTACTGTATCTGTTGCTATGATTTGTATCCATGCATTCCTGTCTAGCTATGGTTTAAGTTCCTAGAAGAGTCTCCTATCTCAATATCCTATTTTGTCATAGGAGTGCTTGGATCACAAGTATGTCCCCTGAATCTGGCTCTTCATTTGGATTTTCAGATATCAGTCTTAGGTAGTCAGGCTTGCCAGACAAATATTTTTACCCACTGAATCATCTGCCCAATACCCATTTTTTCCATTTTAATAACCATATAGTACTAGGGCCTTGTACTTTATAATGGTTTTTTATGACAATTGATGATAATTGCCATGTGCATCTTCTTTAGCAAAATAACAGTTCAAAGTACATGCTGTCTTCTCTCTGCTTGGTTTACTTATTTATCATTGAGCTGAAAGAAATTTTTAATACTACAATAATGTTTTCCTATTGGATGTTTTTATTAAAAATATATATATATATATATATATATATATATATATATATATATATATATATATATATATATTAGCTAGCATCTCTGGAGCTGTGAATTATAGTCTGGTTATCATTTGCTTTACATCTAGTATCCACTTATGAGGGAGTACATACCATGTTTGTCTTTCTGAGTCTGAGTTACCTCACTCACGATATTTTCCTGTTCCATCCATTTGCCTGCAAATTTAATAATGTCAGTGTTTTTCTCTGCTGAGTAATACTCCATGGTGAATATTACTACATTTTCTTTATCCATTTGTAGCATGACTCTTAAAAGGTCTTATTAATAAAAAAAATAAAAAAATAAAAAATAAAACAAAACCTGGAGCCAGGTATTGGGGTGAATGCTGAAAGATCAGAGAAGCAGAACAAGCCACAGCTACCTCACCTTGCCATTTTCTCAGCTGATCCTGTTTCCTCAGACTGGATGCCTCTCAGCTGAACTGTGCTGCTCAAAAGCCTAAAAACTTAACCAGCCTAGTTCCTGGCTTTCACACCTTATATACCTTTCTGCTTTCTGCCATCCCTTCCTGGGATTAAAGGCCTGACTGTTTCCAATGTGGCTTTGAATTCACAGAGATCTGAATGGATCTCTGCCTCCAGAATGCTAGGATTAAAGGTGTGAGTGCCAGCATTTTCTGGCCTCTATGTCTATCTAGTCTGTTTTGTTCTCTGATCCCAGATAAGTTTATTAAGGTGCACAATAGATTGGGAGACACAATATATCACCACTTCCATTCTTCAGTTAAGGGGCATGTAGGTTGTTTCCAGGTTCTGGCTATTATGAATAATGCTGCTGCTGCTGCTGCTGCTGCTGCTGCTGCTGCTGCTGCTGTGTGTGTGTGTGTGTGTGTGTGTGTGTGTGTGTGTGTGTGTATGTGTGTGTGTGTGTGTGTGTGTGTGTGTGTGTGTGTGTGTGTGTACATATAAATCTTCCTGAGTTTGTTTTTCTGGTTTGTTTATGCATGATTTCAAGGATGAAAGGAAATCCACTCTGTGATGGATTACCACCTAGTTTGTCAATCACTCCCAGATGTGAATTTTCTTTTCCTTAATTGTGTCTTTGGGTGTTTCCTTTTATATCCTCCAGGTTTTGTTGCTTGTTCTTTGCTTATTGTGGACCAATGATTTTATTGGGGCTTGCTTACCAGAAGTACTTGTAAGGCCTTATAAAGGAGCAAAACTACTCAAAGACATTTGCACTGCCCAAAGCCCACTCCAGCATAGGTGATAGCTTATGAAAGCTAGAAACCTGGATCACATTGCACAACTTGTAAGAAGCTCAGTAGATTGGAGAATGACTCTTCCAGTAAGCTCACTAGGCCTGAGCATCTTCCAGCTGATCTGAGGGTATCTCTTAGCACTTCTCTCTGCTTTAATATTTTAGAGAGGAGCCTAGTGAATCTGGAAAGTTTCAGGGATTTCCTGGAGGTACTAAGTTCACTTTCTGAGGTTTTGGTAGGCTGGAATATACCATCTCCCTTTATTAGTTTTTTTTTTAATATTTTTAAAAGGAGAAAATAAATAAACGTAAGGAAAAGAGCCCAAGAAAAGGCACAAGAAACAAATATAGACACAGAAACACACTTGGTTACACATTCAAGAACTTCAAAAAAACACAAAACAGGAATCCATAATATATGCATACACAAAACCTATAGTGTAATCGATTAAATTAAAATAAAAGTAGCAGTAGCAATAAGACAACAGAAGGAGATCAAGGGCTACAATTTGGAAAGAAAGAAGTCAAAATATCTCAATTTGTAGATGATATGATACTATATATCAGCAACCCTAAAATTTCAATTGGGATTACCTACATTTGATAAACACTTCAACAAAGTAGTGGTTTACAAAATTAACTAACAAAATCAGTAGCTCTCCTAAATACAAATGACAAATTCATTGAGAAAAAAGTCTGGGGAACAACTTTTATATTGCCTCACAAAAGTGTCTTGGGGTAACTGTAACCAAGTGCATGAAAGACTTGTATGAGAAAAACTTAAACACATTGAAAAACACTGTATAAAATATCAGAATATGAAAAGATCTTACATAGCCATGGACTATTAGGATTAATATGGTAAGAATGGCAATCCTACCAAAAGCAATCTACAAATCCTGATTAAATCTTCAAAATTCCAACATTTTTTTATAGATCATGAAAGAACAACGTTCGTCTTCATATGGAAAAATAAAAAGGCCAAAATTCCTAAAATAATCCTGAATAAACAAGGAATGACTGACAGTCTTATCATCTCCGACCTCAAAATGTATAACAAAGCTGTAGTAATAAAGACAATATAGTATTGGTGCATTGGGTTTTGCAGAAAATCCCACTAATGTCTTTTCCTAACCTGAGGTAATGAAGATGTTGTCTTTTAGATTTCTACTGAAGATTACAGTTCTAAGTTGTATGTTCCATGTCAAATGTTAGTTAAGCACATGATAAAATTTCAAGTTATTTTAGAAATATTTTTAAAGTTTAGGATCATGTTACAGTTAATTTTATTTTAATATTAGTAAATATTATGAAATTTGTGAGATGCTATATGTTTACTGAATTAAATTGTCTTTGGACACTTGCTGAAAATAAGCACACTGAAAGGTGGAGCTCCATTTCTGAATTTTCAAATTCTGTACCACAGACTCATCTGTTTGTTTCTGTTCCCCAAAAAAAATTTGGCAGAAATCCAAATCTTAAAATTAGATAAATATATTAATCATATATGGAAAGCCCACTGTTGTGGAATATTATTTTAAGGTGTGTTACATTTGTTTTTGCTGTGGAATATTTGTTGAATGATGCAAAGATGTTTTGATTCTTTCATGTTGCATTTGTTTAACTCTGTGAAGCTCTGTTACTTTATCTGTCTAAAATGCCCAGTTGGTCTAATAAAGAGCTGAACAGCCCATAGCTAGGAGGAGGAAGGGTAGGTGGAGATGGCAGGCAGAGAGAATGACTAGGAGGAGAAATGTGGGAAGAGAGATCAGGGAGCTAAAGGAGAAAGAGGGGAGAACATCAGGGGTCAGTCACCCAGCTACACAGCCAGCCATGGAGTAAGATGAGAGGTATATATAGTAAAGATGAAAGACCAGAAGCAAAGGTGGACAGGATAATTAGTTAAGAAAAACTGGCTATGAACAAGTCAAGGTAAGGTCAGGAATTTATAAGTAATAATAAGACTTATAAATGTGGTCACATGTTTTCAGTCCTATCTCTTACCCTGTATTTCCCTCCTCCCTCCCAGCCCAAATGAAAACAAGAAACACTCAATTTTTTTTTTAAAAAAAGAAAGAATTATCTTTAAATTTTTACTGTGATAACATTAAATCTAAATTCCAATTTGGAAAAAAAATGTGTTTCCTCTTCTAATCCATGAGTCCTCTGTTTCTTTCTTCTTCTTTTTTATCTGGTATTTTGTTTCCTTGCTTCATATACATTTAGGAAGCCAGTTAATCAGGGTTCAATCAGAGATGCAGAATCAACTATATGCAGAGAATGGAATGAGGTGGATAGGCTAGTCAACTAGTATAACAGTATAGGAAGCATCCCTTCTGATTTCAGGTTCTTCATAGCTCAAATTGATGAATAAAGCTTAAAGTAACACATTATGCAACAAAAATAGTTTTAAAAATTATTTTAATATGATCACAATAAAGAATGACAAAATTTAGATTCACATGCTAATAACTGTGACTTGGCCCCTGTTTAACACATTAAAATGTGTAAAGCATAAAATCCCTAAAGGTAAAATGATGCTAACTTTAATGAATCCATTTACACGATAGTAGTGATTTGCTAGGAAACCTCACCATATGTCAGGCAGGCCTCTTGGAAGGCTGAAGCCATCATGAGTTACAGGAAAAAGCCCCTAAGCAGCAGCTGAAACTCTGGTCTTTGGGAAGAAATTCTCCTTCAGAAAAGCCTTAGCTTTGCTCAAAAATACATTTCTGCTGAGTAACTCATTCCCACATAGATTATTATTTACAAGTTTTGATTTAAATTGAGAAGTTAGAATTCAGAGATCTCTGAACTGAAAAATCTATTGTATCCATGTCCTAAAGCATACACACTTGTCACCCAGTGTATATCCATCAGCAAAAATCAGATTGTAAGTGATGCCTAAATGTTTTTATATGCTCAACTGTGTCCATTCTTTCAAGACATACATATCACATATAATTAATTGAGTTAGACAGAGTATAGTCACAAGATCTAGAAGTTAAAAGAATAATATACACAAATAAGTATACAAACATAAAGATTACATGGTTGTTGCAATAAACATATACCTACACATGAAGCATAGATTCTGAGACTACCTTAGAGTTGTTGTTTTTTGTCTTTCTGTATTTTGTTATGAAAGAAACCAAGTATGATTTTATTAGACAGCATTTTCTCAAACTCAGAAGCTATAAACATGTGGAGAGATGAAGGAACTAGTTAAAACTTTAAAAAACTCAAGGACATGCTCTTGAACATTTAATTCATACATGAGCATAGAGAACATTCAAAAGAGGAAGGCTCATTCATAAGGTAGAGAGTCATATCATGTAGAAGACATTGGACAAATAAACTATCAGAGAGCAAAAGCAAAATCCAAAGCAAAACCCTACTTTGCTGCCTGGGGAGGGCATATTTGTCATTTCTGACAAGCATGATTTCATTGCTGCTAGAAGGTAATGGCTATGCTTTATACATTCCTATATTGTTTGCATTTTGGTACCAGAGATTCATTCTTACTATGTCTTTATGTACGTGGTATTTGATGGTAATGTAGATATGTATGTATTCATTCATAAGTTCTTAGACTCTCAGAAGCTACACTAAAAGAGGAGGAAATGATTCTACATGGACATGCATTTATCTGAACTATTATTCCATGGGCAGATGGTAAATGTGTGGATTATATGTGGATACCTTGATGGCAGGAAAAGTAGGCTCTGGCAAAGTATATATGGCCCTACTCAATTTCCACCTCTCCTTGCCATTTTTTTTAGCCTGGTTCATGTTCATCATTCAGGAAATTACATTTTCTAGTCTCACCTATTGCTATGTATTTGGGGCAACACAGTGCAGTTGAAATTAGTTAGCAAAGAATGATCAGTTCCTCAGTTAACCATATGGAACTTATTTCCTATGATAATGCATATTTCTATAAAATTACCTCAGAGAATTATTAGTAGAATTCCCCTTAACTTCAATTGCAACAATGAGTTTATAACAAACATATTTATTGAACATGTACACTGCAATGTACAATATCTTTTAAGGTTTTGAAAAACAAACAATTTTTTTAAAGTGATTATAGCATGTTATCATACCACAAAGATAAAATCTGGAGGTCAGAAAATTTTATTTTTGGATGGATAAGTTTATTTCTTCTGGTTCTACATATTTTCTAAGGAACTAAAAAAAAAGTAAATACAAATCCAAACACTACAGGGATCTTTGAATAATACTGCAAAAACGTTCATGAAATATTCTTCTTCCTCAACTGAAAAACATCTTCCGCAAAGTCAATATATATTCAATGATATATCCCTGTGTCTCCATTTGAGCAATCTAGAATTAGCTATACCAAGAGCAACTGAGGTCTAACTCCTTTACTACAGACACTTACCTTTGAAGTAACTATTATTTATCTGGAGAAAGTTTTTGTTAGGCCAACTTGCTCAAGAAAATAAGCATTATTTAAGATGATCTAACTATAATTTATCAAATTCTTCTGCTTAAACACTTTCTGAACATATTATAGATACTATCTTACTTTTCCCCAACAAAACGGCTTATGATATATAGCATAGTTTGTATCTATTTTTATTTTTATTAGTTTCTGTGTTCATGAACTGTGCCTCATAGCTATTCAGTAATATGACAGAGATTGTCTAGTTATTAAGCAATAAGCAGCAACCAGAATTTAAATTTGAGTCCCTTCTTCAAGGTCTCATACCTTCTTACTTTCTTAAAGGGAACGCCATTTCTTTTTGAGGAGTAGATACCTAAGACAAGTGTTATGGCTGGATTCCCTCCTATTAAAATACTGATTTGATCAGGGATAGGATGCATTTTCTTGACATTTTCTTTCTTTCTTTTTGTTTCTTTTTTTTATTAAGAATTTTTTTATTCATTTTACATACCAATCACAGATCCCCCTCTTCCCTCCAAAAGCCCCTTCAGCCTTTCCTCCCCTAATCACTCTCATTCCCTCCTACAAGAAGGTAAGGCCTCCCATCGGGAGTCAGCAGAGCCTGGTACATTCAGTAGAAGCAGGTCCAAGCCAACGCCCCCCTCCCCCAACTCAAGGCTGTGCTAGGTGTCCCAATCATAGTGGGCTCCAAAAAGCCAGCTCATGCACCAGGGATGGATCCTGACCCTACTGCCAGGGGGTCAAGCTATACAACTCTCTTGCTTATGCATAGGGCCTAGTCCGGTCCCATAGAGGATCCACAGGTGTTCTAAATTTCATGAGTTCCACTAGTTGAGTTTGGTTGTCTATGTGGTTTCTGTGAGTATGGGGCATCAAGATGATGATGGGGAAGCCTACAGAGAAATTTTCTTAAACTTTCCCAGAGAAGAAAGTCACAAAAATATAAAGTAGAAATCGAGGACTGCTGCAGATCATGAGACAGGACAGGTAAAGGAAATCTTATTGTGTCATATGATATCCTTTAATACAAACACTATAAGGTGAGGGCATGAAGTTGAGAAGGAGATATGATGCAGGGTCTGGAAGCATACTGGGGGGAGGGGTGGAGGTGATCAAGACACAACATATACATATATGAAGTTTTCAAAGATTAAAGATAATTTTTGGAGCTCAAATCTTTCATCTGCAGGTCAAATTTCTGAACATTTGATAGTCAATAAGTGTCCTGGGAGGTCTGTCTTCAGAATTATGGTCTCATATGGCTTTTTTTCTGCTAAGACACATATTTATGCCGGGAGTAAAATGAAGCATATTGCAAAATAATAAACCATTTGATGACTATCAGTAGAATGCTCATTTTAATCTTCCATATAAAAACTATTGAATTTATTTCTGAAGGACTACTCAGGCCTGGTACATTTTGGGAGGGAATCAAATTCAGTGAATCATGAGGCCTGTTGGGATACTGACTTTCCAAATTCTCTTCTAAATGTGCATCCATTTTCGACCAAAGAACAAGGTTTCTGAATGAAAGAACAACTAATAGAAGTTTTCAAAAAGGACAAACTGTTTTTTGACCAGCCACAGGAGAATCAAATACCAATGTTAATACAAAACCCTTTCTAAAGGTGCAGATTCCTATGGTGGTCAAATTAGGCATAGGGCAAATCAAGTAATTAGACTTAGAAGACATTTTAAGAGTATGAAAACCTCCAACTCTAAGAACTAATTTTCCATATGACTCAGTATGTGGACATAGTGCATCAAAGCCTACAGAAGTGAAGAAAAAGCATTAGCTGTCAGATTGTCACATTGGAGGTATGGCTTATCAGTCTCAGTAGTTGAGGTCTCTATATCTTTTGCTATGTTTTTACACCTTTACTTAGCACTTCTAAACACTTTTTAATTTTTTTTTTATTGTTTCAATGAGCTTTTTTAATTTCTAAGGGTAGAATATGACTGGTTCTATGGCCTGTGGTAAAGGTCATTACTGAGAATTTGGGTGATCAAATATGGATGATAATAATTTTTCTAGGTCATTTCTTGACTTCACTATTGAAGACATAGAAAGTTTATTTTATTTTTCTTAGTGCCACCAACTTGTCCTTTCATTCATGTACATTCCCAACTGGAGGCAGATTTTATGTTCCGTCCCACTGCTTTACCTGCCTATCCAATGTGACCCCATGCTCAAGCACTGAGTTGCTTCAAGCAACTCCTTATGTTGTAAGCACCAAGCTCACTCATGCCTGTAAGACAACTTGCTAAACAGTCTTATTAATAAAAAACCTGGAGCCAGATATTGACATGAAAACAGAGAGATTAGAAGAACAGGACAAGCCACAGCAAACCTCACCATACCAACACTTCGCCTCCACTTAGCCACTTTCTATATCCTCATGCCTACATCCTTTCTGTCCCTGCCATCTCACTTTCTTTCTCCACCCAGGTGCATCACTTCCTCTTTCTGCCTAGCTCTATCACTTCCTGTCGGTCTATACAGACTTCCAGACCTTTATGGTTAACTAGTGTTGGAATTGAAAGGCATGTACCTCCACACCTGACTCTGTTTCCAGTGTGGCCTTGAACTCACAGAGATCCGGATGAATCTCAGCTTCCTGAGTGCTAGGATTAAAGGTGTGTGCTACCATTGCCTGACTTCTATGTTTAATATAGTGGCTGGCTTTTTCCTCTGATCTACAAGTAAGCTTTATTTATTAGAGCACAAATAAAATATCACCACACATGCCATTTCTTTTTGATATAAAGAAAATGACTACTAAAGAGTTGAGATGAAATGCCAGAGACAATAAAATAAATTAAATATAGATATTAGTCTACTGTCCATTGTTCTTTAATATATGAATGTAAAGATAAGACATTTGCTTCAGCCAGTAGTCAGTTGTTTGGTGTCAATTATTTTCTTTCATTCACTTTCAATGTGCTTTTAGACAAACAAATTAGGTTTATGTAGTTTTCATTTCCTCTTTTGTAAAATAGTCTCTGAATATTAATCTCAAAGAGACAGTAGAGGAAACTTAATAAGATCATATGTAGAACCTATTTATCATAATGCTTGGCCTACATTGAGATTTTAATAAGTTTGGGCAAAAATTCAAGAAATAACAATGCTGATAAACAATGTGTCAAGGAATTGAATGCACGAGATGGACTTTGTCCTAAGTTTAGAGACAGCAGCAATCTCTGGAAGTCCAGAGGATGTATGCAAGTGTTTGAATAGGGGTCTGAACAATTTCTCTAGCCAAGCATACTTGCTTAGTAACATTAAAAAAATAAAAAAAAGGAACCTGCTGTCTAAGCTGCTGGCTGGAATTGAAAGATACAGTGATGGTTAGAGGAACTATTTAGTATGAGCAGTAAAAATGCATTGAGAGTGAATCATTTGTCTGGACACAGAAAGCTGAGTCAGGGAGAACAGACTGTCACATAGGCAGGTTAAACTAAAGCCAAAACATTGTTCACTGACTGCTCTGAGGAGGAGCACTTTCAAGCCAGGCATTAGTACAACCTCTGTGTCCCCAAGTACCCTCAAGTTGAGTTGGTGCCCCAATTAGCTTTGCAGGAATGTAGGCAAAGACTGGAAAGAGAAAAAAAGAGTGACCTCTACCTAATTATTGATGGTACCTGGGTATCTTTTACAAGGAGCCTCCTAAGACAGAGAAAACTATCTTGACTCAGTGTGGGGAAACAACACGTAAAAAGAATTGGCTCTTCGATAACTCAGAACTCTGTTCTGGAAACTTCTCCCAAATTTCAGACTTTCTATCAGACACTAAATTGTAGCCTCTGGAGACAGCATGCTCAACAAGAAAAGGTCTGCCTTGATGACTTTGAACCCTGGCACCATCTTGACATCAATTCAGAACAAATCAGACATTTGTTTTCCTAACTGAACAATGAAAAGACTATAACTGAATTAAAGAAAAATAATGATTATTATAATAAGTAAATAGTCATTAAAAATCCTAGTTTGTAAGAGATAATTCTTGAGGTATTATGAAGAATAGAGAATTCATTGGAATTCACTGTCTTCTAACCTGAAAGAGAGGATGAGTATTTTACATTATTGAAGTAATTCTTTCTTTCTAGCAGAAGGTAAAATTATCCCTTATTGAAAATATTTTTCAGGTTCTCTTCTAGGCCCCTTGTATGTGACAACAAACTTGCACAATATTCTTTAAGGGAAGGGACACCTACTGTGTGTGTGTGTGTGTGTGTGTGTGTGTGTGTGTGTGTGTGTGTGTGTGTATGTGTGAGACAGAGAGAGAGATGGAGCTGCTTAGTTTTGTCAACTAGACACAAGCTAGAGTCTTTTGGGAAGTGGGAACCTCATTTGGATAGTTGTCTCTATCAGACAAGCTTTTGGGCATTTTCTTGATTAATGATTGGTACAGGAGTGCTCATTCAACTCTGGGTGGGGACACCCCTGAGCAGGTGAGCCTGGGTTGTGTGAGAAAGCAATTTGACTTATACTAATTTAATGCATTTTTAGGTAGATAGTTAATAGGATGAGTCCTTATGACTTTTTCACACAGCCTTATTCTTATTTTTCCAATTCCTCCATCTATATTTATTTCCATATCTATCCCTAATTAGAGTCTTTTCATACTCACTTTAGATCGTCCCTTTTTACTTTCCTAGTTTCTGTGCTTGCTGTAGGTATATACTCACATCTGAAGACAGGGAGCTCAGAACCTCAGATGAAAGGTAACACTGGGCTTATATCTTTCTGGATATGGAGTACCTCACTCAGTAGTACCTTTTCTGTTTTTATTTATTCATCTGAAATTTTAGTTTTTTAATAGTTGAATTGTGTACTATTTCCATCTGGGCTGACAGCACTTTATCCAAGAGAAATAGAATATTTAACAACAACAACAAAAACACCAAGTATGAGAAGCCCACTTTTGACTTGGTCAGGGTTGTCCAAGAGATGCCCAAAGCATTATGGGCCATTCCTGAGTGAATCTGTGGTCTATTTTTGTCAATGAAATCTCTAATGTTTATTAATAAACACTTTTACTTCAACCTGTGATGTTTTCTATCTTTTAATTATTTAACTGAGAGAGGGAGAGAGAAAAAGAGAGGGAGAGAGGGAGAGAGAGAGAGAGCCCACTTGCCAGTTATTATCTCTACAAGATTCATTCTCTACATGCTTCCAATCCTTCTTAGCAACTGAGGCTCATGAAAAATGATGATTATGTTTATGAGGCCACCTGTCCACTATTCATTGAATGTATATTTTGTCAGTGACCCAGAGATCCTCCTTCTGCCCATATCAGAAGTCACAGATGGAGGAGCATTAGATCACCTACTTTCAGTTGATCTGGATATGAGCAGTGACGTGCAACAATAGAAATCTTGGTTGAATTCCTCTGAGATGGGGTTTCTGGTAGTAAATAGATAGGCTTTCTTGCAAAATATCAGGAGACAATGAGGGGACTAAAAGACTCAAAGCTTCAGTGCTTTACTGGAGGAGAAATGGGACTGATACCCAAGTAAGAGTCTTTGTTGTTAAGTATATGGTTCATATTCTCATCCCTCTCAGTTCTAAGTGTGGATTCCTAGGTACTGACACTTGGTGGATGGTCAATACCTATAAGCCTCTAGATCATCCACTAACACTTGAGGATGGGTTGACTGGCATCCAATCATTATTCTAGTTATTCCCACAATATCCTCTTTTCCCCCTGCAAACAGCTCTTGGTTTTTGTGTTATTGCTGTTGGCAGTTGCCTTCAGACTTATCCCAGAAGAGCTACCCACAGAAAGGCACAAATGGGTCATGTAATGCTTAAGAACATGGCAATGATAACTCAGGGAACATGCATTACAGTGGGTTTCATTACAGAGTAATTAACAGGTAGGCCTTGCTCCATAATATAAGCATTTGGAATTACTGAGAACTCAAGATGGCTACAATTTTTAATGTGTTTGGCACCATGGACACAATGGAACCTGTAAAAGTGAGAGACCTTATTGAAACACTTGTCACAAGTAATACATAAAATCGAGTGGTCCAACTTGGGGTGCTTAATGTGCATTTCTTCTTTTCATGAACCCAGCTAAAATTGAGAATAGATTCTGGCCCCACCCTTTGCAAGCAGGGGAAGCCTTCTTATCATTGCTAGTCCTCTTATCTCTGTGTCTGATCTGATTTTTGGCATCTGTCTTTCTTTCAGTCCTAAAGGTAGGATAGGTATCTGGTCTTTTCTGTCCTTCTTATTCCTACTTAGATTTACTGACCAGATCATCCGCTGCATTTTCTGTATCTACAGGACCCCCAGGTGTCAATACGACTCAGAGAGAGAGTGAAAATACTCCTATATAAATAAGTTTGCCCAAAGGTAAGAAACTTCAGGATGACCTGACTTCATGGCATCCTGTGCAACTAATTAATTGTACTGGATTGACAAATGACATAACTCTTTTGATATCATTTACTTGAATATAAAATAAGAGGTCAAGCCAGGTTACTGAGGATGCAACTCCTTGAACTTTTGGTGAAGATTTTTAATGACTCCTCAAAACCTAGGATTTCATGCATTGAACTTGAGTCCTATGCTTTGCAGAAGTTTCCTTGACCTTAAAAATCCTTCCTCTGGGGCTTGCCTTCCACTGAAACATCTTCTAAAGTAAGTGTGCATTCCCCCTACGTATAGAGTTTGGTGATGGGCAGGTTGCCTGAAAAGATATTTCACTGCAATTAGTTTTCTTTGCTCCCTGTCAGAGGGTTTCAGAGCCCAGAGGCAACTTCCACCAGGATAAAAATACTCTGCAGTGTCAGTAAAAGATATTCTTATGTAACACGCGCTGATTTCTTTCCCCTATTTTGCAAGTACTCAGATTGGTAAGGTTTGCTGACATCCTTAAGCAGGTCAACACGAATTAATGCTTTACTCCCTTGCCTGATGTAAGCAGAACATTGCTGATTTCAACTGTTCTCTGGGTAAGTTACTGAGTGAGTCCCAGGTCAAGGATAAAAATTACTTTCATTTTTATTCATGGGTGTTTTTTCTTTAAAAAATAATATTTAGAAAGTAATAAAAATACACTCATTAAAATAGAGATACACATTTTGGGGTGTTTATACCCCCCGATATTTGGCAATGTATAAGTGAAGTTTGTCAAAACTTGGAAATTATATTTAGAAAAGTGCAAATTAGGCACATGGCTAATGATTGTATCATGAGAATGAAAAATCTCACACCACCAAAGGAATAATCAGACCCTAAATTTATGGTTGGACAAAATACTCAGAAATAACACATATATGTGTCCATGCATATATATTGATTTTAGCATGGCATCTGATTTAATTTTCCTGTTATTCTTTTCTTATCTTCCTTTCTAGTAATTATGAATGTTATGACATATAATGAAAATTTACATATAATTTCTGACTCTATTGCTTAAATTGTTAACACATTCTAAAATCCAAGCTTACAGTTATATGTTTCTGTTTATCATTTTAATAATGACCTTACAAACTAGTGTGCTGCCCTGCTTAATACCCAATATCATTCAATTACTATTAATCATTGAAGCTATTTGTAACATTTTCTTTCTTTTTCAATAAATTATTCTGGCTGATTTTTTAAGGGTGCCCTGGGATCCATATGATTGAAATGCAGGGTTCGGCCTTCCAAATGCTTTTCACAGTTGATTTGGAAATCTGATGTATCTTTTCAGAGATTTGACCAATATTATTTTTTTTAAGAAATCATAGCAATGCAATGATTTCTATGATAGTAATTTCCTCATGTGTGTCAGAGTTAACATGACCTTACTCAAACAAAAGAAAAGGTAACATATGTCTCTAATTTTCCATAAATACATAAATTACAATTTCAAGAAAAAAAATCAGACCAGTTTGCAATAGTTCATATGCCATTTTAAAGACCCCAAAGGTATAGTTCCAAGTTAAAAAAAAAGATAAAAGAAACAAAAAAAGAAAGAGAAAATAATTGAAATCACCTTAATATTCTTATTAGAACTAAAGAGGTAATCTATGGATAGAAGTTGCTTTTCCCAGAAATGCTTCTTTTATTCCAACAAATAACTTTTTAGTACTCTTACCTTCTATTGTTCTGTCTCCTCATCATACCTTCATCACCGAGGTTACTAGAGCCCTAAAATGAAACACAGTGCACTGATCCTTTCATCTTGAGTTGCATTTATCTACTTGATTAATGGACAAGACAAATAGGTGATCTAAGAAATGTTTTAGTTACTTAAAAGAGTGGGGATTAAGGGCAAATTAACGAAAACAACAGTCATCTATCTAGAAGGGTGATAGATGGTAAGTCATGAGAAGTGGAATTTTGGTTAGGCCTTGAATGCAGTGTAATGAAGACAGGTTCTTGAAATAAAGGATGTGCAGAGGGCAATGAATGAACATGCAAAAATCTTGTGAAACCTTCAAGTTGTTGCCCAAAGTCCTTCAAGTACAAAGCACTGCCTGAAAGTCATCTCTCCCTGTTCTTAACAAATGAAGTCAGGTGAATCTTCCTCTTGAGGGCTGCTTAATTTTCCAGGTTTTGTGTTTTCCCCATACACCTCTGATGCCAGTTTTCAAAACACTGATTTATTCTGAATGACTTATTCCAATAGATTCTAGGGATGTAAATCATTGTGTCATCAACACAATTGTTTTTTAAAGTTTCAAATAGTAAAATGTATGCTTAGTTAATTTTGAAAACTGGGGTGATTTTTTAAGTGATTTGAGTAACAAATTTTAATGTGATGAAGAGATGGTCCTATCCGTATGATTCCAGAAACAATATATTAAAGCCAGTTGTTCTCCATTAACTGGTTTGAACGAAATGATCAGTGAATGTGTATTTATCACAGGGATAATTAAAGGAAAACCAAATATACTGGGCTTCTTTCTGTTGTGCAAATTTTGTTTATACATTCATATATGGTTTGGAGATTAGGGAGCAATGCCTGTGGCTTACAATATCACAAAGAAATTAGAAGATTTTCTTAAAAGCAAGTTAATTTCAAACAAGACTGTAGATAAATTTCTAGTCTTATTAAATAAGAAACACAGAGCCAAATAAATAGGTAATAGCTGAAGAGATCAGAGCAGTAACCATGACTAGCCTTAGCTTACCACCAGCAGTAGCTTCCATACAGTTTCTTCCTGTCTGACCTGTGCTTTTATTGGCTTCCTTTTCTACCTTCTCATTGGCTCTAAGCCCAACCACATGACTTCCTCATTGTTGCCTGTCTATACAGACCTCCAGGTCTCTATGATTGGTACTGGGATTAAAGGTTCATGTCACCACACTTGTCTGTGTCTTTGACCACACAGAGACTCTACCTGACATGTGACTGGATTAAGGGCACGGGCTACCACTGCCTGACTTCTGTTCATGGCTGACTATGTGACCTCACTATGTGACCTCTGATCTCCAGGCAAACTTTATTTATTAACATCCAAATAAAATATCACATTTTAGCACAAATAAAGTATCACCACACAAGATGTCAATAAAGAAGAAGACACAAAAGACTGGGTTGCATCAGTTATCTATTGTTGTATAACATGACACGCAGATTTCAGTGGCCTGAAATAATAAACACCATCTAATGGTTTCTGTGGATTAAGAATCTGAGAAAGCTTGTTTGAATCCTCTGTCAAGTCTGTCAACCTGATATCTTCCATTCCAAGGCTGAAATGAAAAAGGGTCCTTCACCCTTCCATCCTTAAATGTCATCTTTTAATGGGTGTTTTAAGGTCTCATGTACTTGATGGTTGGTGTCCTGAGACATCTTTCCTTTGTCATACAGGACTCCCCTTCAATAAAGGAAAGGTTTCTGAGCAACGCAAACCTTATAACATTTATGACCTCCGTCATGATAGACATCTTAGACATGAATGCCATCACATTCGGCCTCTGAAAAACAAGTTGGGAGGTCTGATGTGCAATCAATGAGAGAGACTGGGACAGCACACACACTCGAGGTTGGAGCCCCTAAGAATAAGTTGAGAGAATAGTATTTGCATATGTTAACAAGAAAATAAAATTCTAAAGAGAAGAATGCTCACAAAATTTAAGAAAAAGATACCAAAAATGATAGATAAAAGAAACAACCACAAGAAAAGGACACAGAAAGATGAGTGTAAAATAAAACAAGAAAATAAATGAAGGCATGAGCTTCATATCTCTGTATTCATACTCTTTCTGTTTTATGTCAAACTAAGTTTTATTCCCAAAGTCAATCTAGTGAGAATAGACTTGGGAGTATTTGGCATCAGAATTAACATCCCAAGAGGAGAATGTGCAGCTGCAAAGAACACTCCTTACTGTTTATATTCTATATCATATCTGACTGTCTCATTGGGCCTGGAACAACCTTTTTAAAAAGAAGTTTTGATCCTGTAGCCTGGAGAAGAACGTTCTGCAAAATTCTTGACCTTTTCCAGTGTTCCTAGGGGCCAAAAGTGTTTACAGAAGTGAAAAATTCAATTTCCTTGCTTGACTTGTCATTCAGACCTAGAAAAAAACAGAGAGACAGATAGACCATCAAAAATATCCTCATAGCTTTGTTTCAAGTCCAGAAAAGAGGGAAGAATAGGAAAACTGAACACACACTGATGCCCCCTGCTCATCCATCATACATAACAAAGTATTCACTAGATTTTGTTGGGTGTTTCCCACTAAAAAGTGTTTGAAAACCTACTCTTCCTCATCCAGTGATTGATAGAAGCAGATGCAGAGACCCACGAACGGGTGCCAGGAGTCTAATCAATGAGAGAGAGGAGGGATTCTGTGAGCAAGAGATATTGAGACCATGATTGGAAAAAGTACAGAGACAACTAGCCAAACTATTGCAGACACATGAACTGTGGACCAATAGCTGAGGAGCCCCCATGGTACTAGACTAGGCCCTCTGGATAAGTGAGACAGTTGTTTAGATCGAACTGTTTAGGGAGTCCCCAGGCAGTGGGAATGGGAAACATCCCTAGTGCATGAGCCAGCTTTTTGGAGCCTAGTACCTATAGTGGGACACTTTGCTCAGCTTTGGTGCAGTAGGAGGAGCTTGGACCTGCTTCAACTGAGTGTACCAGGCTCTGCTGACTCCCCATGGGAGACCTTGCCTTGGAGGAGGTGGGAATGAAGGGATAGGTTGGGGGGGGTTGGGGTGGGAGGAGGGAGGACAGGGGAATCTGATTGGTATGTAAAATGAATAGAAAATCTCTTAAGAACAACAACAACAAAAAAGAAAATCTACCCTTTATGTTGACTACCTTAAATTAAACATCTACATAATTTTACATTTAAGATTTACGATTTTGAGAATTTTGTATGTTTTAATAAAATAAAAAGAAATAGATGAATCCAAAGCCCTCATTGTCATGTGGTGATTCCTCCCCTATTCTTGGATAGTGTATGTGAAAGGGGTGGAGCTAATGTGCTGCCCACTCATGGTTTTATGAAGAAAGCTAAGACTAATGCTTCAGTGTTACAAAGACAGGTGCTACACTCTTTTTCAAAGTTTTCTATTCTTACCAGCCTAGGCTACAGCAGATGCTTTGTAGATCAGGCTGGCCTTGAACTCACAGAGATCCCTCCGCCTCTGCCTCCCACGGGCTAGGATTAAAGACATGCACCTGGCAATTATGCATATATTTCAAAAAATCATCTATTAATAGCATCCACAAATACTTCCTCCTTTGTCTGAAATTTCTTCCTGTGAGCTCTCTCTGTGTCTGTATTTTACTATCTTTTCACTTGAGGATTAGCTTAGTATTCATGTCTTAAATAAAATATTTCTTGCATTGGTCAAATCTTGAGTTTCTTTTATGATTCCTATTTAAAACTTAGACATGACTAAGGAAATCTTATCATAGTACATTCTATTTGTGTATTAAAATTAGAATCTGTAAATTGTCATTTAGCTTACTGGATTACTCATTTACTTACTATATATTTGTTAAGAAATAAATGAAAATACATATATAACTATGTTTTAAAACATACATTAGAAAATTTCCCATTTTTCCTTGATATTTTCTGTGTGCCTCCCCCCAAACTAAATCTTCCCCTACAGTTCCTGATAAAGTGGCAATGGTCTTGTAGATTCTGATACCTAGCCATTGGATGTATTAGAAGCAAAGATTAAAAAGACATTGGATGTATTAGAAGCAAAGATTAAAAATGGCTTAGTCTGTTAGAGAAGGGATTATGCAAGAGTATAAATATCATTGGTTGGGAATGGAGACCAGATCATACCTGAGCCAATTAAAATATTTCCCATGGGAACTGAAACAATAATGTCAGAGATCCTACCTAACTTCTCTAGAATATTTAAGCTGAACATTCATGAGCAAGAAGAGACAGCCCTTGTCACACTGCCTATGAGTTTAATGTGGCTGCATTCCCTATACAGGGACCAGTGAGAAACACTTCAACAGTAGAAAGCTCTGATACAGCCAATTCCTGAGACTGAAGCTTCAGTGTTTTCCATCTGCTTAGAATCAGTCATTTCTGGAGATCAGAGAAGGCACCCCTTCGTCTTCAGAGTTAAAAGTGATTCCACTTTGTTTACTCATGGAATATGGTAAATCTCAAACCAAGGTGGAGAAAGAGCATTTTTCCCCTTTAAAAAAATACATTTATTTAATTTGTGGATTTAGAAACTCAAGAGCCTCAAATTAGAGGTTTTGTCAACAAATTGCCTACAGCCTCTCAGTCTTGAGAAAGGGTTCAAGGAAAGAGTGTTACAAGATTGCAAGGCAGTGGGCAGTAGAGGGTAGTAAGAAAACCCTTGTCTTGTTGACCTAATTCTATACTCAGCATAGTTTCAGTGGGCTATGTACCTTTCCATTTTAAGTGTAGACTAGAAAACTATTGAGTGTGAAAGGCATATTTTGAAAAAATTGCCAGAGCCTGTGCACAAATTTGAATAATAATATTTAAACAAATTGAAAGACAGCATGTACCCTAGTCTTCAAAGCAGTAGCTGTTGTCATGGAAACTTTTTTAAAGACCAAATGTATGAGCTTAGTGTTCTACTAATCTAATGGGTCTTACTCAATTTCTAAGATTCCAGTAGGTCTGAAAACTATCCGCTATAAGGACCTTCTCTCTCAGTTAATTTTGCTCTTAAGTGTAGTGAACACTCAACTATACCAGAGTTGCCTTCTCAAATGTATTCATTGTATCATCTTATTGTTTTCTTTTTGTACACTCCATGTTGTTGGTCATGCCACTAAATTCATTCTTTTCAGATTCATGTTTTGTTTTGTTTTTTTACAAAAAAAAGCAATAAGATGAAACAAACGAACATACTAAAACAAACCATCACATCAATGTTGGACAAGCCAAGCCAACATAAATATAAAAGGGCCTCAAGCCCCAAAAGAAGGCACAAGAATCAGAGACCTACTGGTTTAAGCATTCGGGAGTCCCACAAAAATACTGAACTGAAAGCTATAGTGTATATACAGAGGACCCAATGAGGACCCATGTGAGCACTGTGCTTGCTGCTTCAGTGTCTGTGACTTCATATGAACTTTGCTCAGTATTTTAGAGGGCCTTGCTCTCCTAGTGGCCCATGTCCCCTCTGTCTCCACCACCCCCTCAACCTACTCTTTCACAGAGTTCCCTAAGCTCTTACAGGAGGGATTTGAAGGAGACATATGTTCCAAGGTCTGTCTCTCTCTGCATAACATCTGCCTCTGGGTATCCATATTTGTTTTCACCTTCTTCAAGAGGAATTTTCTCTGATGACAACTGAAAAGGGCACTGAACTATGAAAATAGCAGAATGTCACTTGGAGTCATTTTATTTTTTGTCTCTGTGTGTTTGTTTGTTTGTTTTGACCAATAGTATTTGGATTTATCCTATTTCAGGGCTGCTAGGTATGGGTTCCATCATCTCAAGGAGTATGTGTTAGGTCAAATGAGGCAATGATTGGTTACTCACACAAGGTTTGTGCCACCATTGTCCTAGCATATTTTGCAGGTGGGGCAGATTGTAGATGAAAGGGTTTGTGATTCAGTTGGTGTTTATATTTCTCTTTTGGTAACCTGCAGAGTAAATTTTAGTATAAAAGATACCAGAAGGTATCCATTAAGGTGCTTTATAAGCACCAGCTTGACCTCTCCATATTAAATGAGTTTTGTGGGTGTTGTCTTCAGCAATGGGGACTGGCTGTCAGTTTATGGAGAGCAACCTATTGTCTGGGTAGTTGCCTGGACAGGTTGAGGATTTTCATCGGACCTTTTAGAACCACAACTCTATTAGCTGAAACAAAGTCCCAGTACTGTAAGCTTTGTTTGCTATCAAGAAATGGCCAGTTGGGGTTCTATCTCCCTCATTATGTGGGGACTTCATTAGGACTGCCTTTATATGTTAAGGGAAGTTTCCATTTTACTAGGTTTCCATACTGCCCTCAAACGCCTTTAATTGTAGCTGCCTTTCCCCTCATTCCCTCCTTCAACTACTTCTTCCCACCTGATCTCCCTGTTCTTGTCCTTTCCCCTCCCTAGCTCCAGTCCACCCATAAAATCTATTCTATTTCCCTGTTGCAAGGAGATCCATGGTTTCCCCCACTCCAGTTCCTTACTCTATGCCTAACCTCTTTGGTCTATGGATTATAGATTAGCTAATATTCACATATAAGTGAATACATACTATATTTATCTTACTGGGTCAGGGTTACCTTCAAACAGTCAGAATAATGTTCTCCTAGTTCCACCGATTTGCCTGTAAACTTCATGATATCATTTTTTAACAGCTGAGCAATATTTCATTGTGTAAATGTACCACACTTTCTTTATCCATTCTTCTTATAAGGGACATCTAGATGGTCTCCTATTCCAGGCTAGTATGAATAGAGCAGCAATGAACATGGCTGAACAAGTGTCCCTGTGGTAGAATGAAGTATCCTTTGAATATATGTCTAACAGTGGTATAACTGGGTCTTGAGATAGATCAATTCCCATCTTTATAAGGAACCTCCACACTGATATCCATAGAGACTGTAAAAGTTTGTACTTCCACCAGCGTTGGATGAATATTTCCCTTGCTCCAACTCCTCGACAGTATGTGCTATCACTTGTATTATTGATCTTAGTCATTCTGACTTATGCAGAATTGCCTATATAAATTCTTGTAATTTATCTCATATCACACACACACACACACACACACACACACACACACACACACACACACACACATACACGTACGCACGCACGCACACACACATACATACACACATGCACAAATGCATGAGCTGAAGGAAGGAGAGACCAAGGAAAAGTAGAGACAGAGAGAGATGGAAGATAATCCTCCAATTTTCTGCATTTTGTTCCATGCCAATTGTTTTAGAAAATGTAATATGTTTGAAAAATTTTAGCTTAAATGAATGATTTTACCTTTATTTATCTATTGAGAATTTTATGTAGGAGCATTTACTCCATTTCTGCCTCCTTCTCCTTCCAACCTCTCCTGAGTCCTCCAAACCCTGATCAAATTCATTGATTTTTATTCTGTAAATATTATAAGTACATACACACATATGTATATATATACAAAAATTCTAAATTTTCTCAGCTAAATTCAAAAAATTCATTTAGTGTTGATCAAATCATATGTGTTTATAGTTGACTGTATGGGACTGGATAACCTATTAGAGTCCTGTCCCTAGAGTAGATGATTGTCACTTTTTCAGCAGTCCTTAATTGCTTGTAGCTCTTCGGTACTATAAGGAAAATCAAATACACAACTGGGAGAGTCTTTATACATAAGATCAGGAGTGAAAAATACTCAAAAGATCCTCAGTTCTTCGGTTCTTAAGATTTTTAATGGAGATATAGACACTGCAGTTGTATTCTTTGCAACCATGAAACTATTGTGTAGGATTTGGAAACCCCAGTTCTATCGCCCAAATATTAAATTTGGAAATTGACTCTGTCATTTGCAAGCTTTTACATATTTAAAAACCATCTCTCTGTATCTCCACTTGATATCCTCTACCTGTAGGTTTACTGTGGTAATTACTTACTATACATAAAGTACCGAAACAGATTCTGGTACACCATGCAATATCAATTAATGCAAGATACTGTTCTTTTACATTAATGTAATTATTGTTATAAGTCCTTATCACAAATGGCCATGTATAAGTATTTGATCAAAATAAGTTAATTCAATAAATGAATCACTGATACTACCTGTTCCATATGGTTTTCCTGGGTTGCTTTACACAGTATTGTGTAAATGCAATTATAGCAGGAACAGTTGTCTCTTTACATGTCAACATAATCAGCAGAATGTATGCTACACAAGATAAGGGTTATATTTTCCTTTTTAACTGCCATGGATCTAAGTAAGACAGTAACAGTTGTTCTTAGACTAGTTGCCTGGGACTATCTTTTTAGTGTAATAGACAACATGTACATATACACATGCACACAGATGGATGGAGAGAGATTGGCAGAGAGAAAAAGAGAGGAGAGCAAATTATTTAATGACATTTGAAATAATAGGACCTAGGAACTTCTAAATAGTAAATAGCTCCCTTTGTATAATCATCTCCATTATCCCTGCCATTAATATCATTGTTAATATTGAGAACTTACTCTATGAAAAATATTAGTGTCATATTAGAAAAATATTATTCTGTTAGGTGTTAATCATAATCCTTCCATTGAAAATGAGAACAGGTATGTTCAGAGAGTTCCTCTAACTTAGCATTAATTTTCTTAGAATAGAAGGAGATCAAAAGTGCTGTGCTCCAAAATTTAAATTTTAACTATTGTGTCATGTTGCTTCTGACCCCTTTTCTATTTATGCATCTTTGCAGAGTTCATAAGCTCTTAGTTTGCAGGGGGTTTTCCTGAAGTAATGTTTGGAAGTATTCCATCTTCGAACATTTTCCATAAGATGTAGTCTGAGATAACCTCGGACTCTACTGGCCTACAAGTCCATTTTTCACCCATAATTTTTTTCTGTGCTTCCAACCAGCCCTCTTCCTATGCACTCATCCTCCCATTTATGAATGGAAAGGGAAAAGAAACCCAATAGCCCTGTTAATTCTCTTAGTGACACAGCCACGTTTTCTTGGCTCTGAAGGACTTGCCCTCCTGACTCAATACACTGTGTACTAAAGGTAATTAGGGCAACTTATTTAAAACTTACGATCTAATTAGTGACTTTTAATGGTAGTTAATTACACAGAGAGCAACAAAGCAGCTACATTTGCAATAGTGCTTTTTCCCAGACTGAGGCAGGAATGGGTATGTATTCAGAGTCATAAAGGAAAGGGGACACTAGAGTTAACATCTAATTACACAGAATTGTCCCTGGTAATTATGAGCAATGTGATTTTATTTATCTGACAATTATAGGGGCTTTGCAAAAATCTTTGACCTGAGAGACTTGGAAAGGAGGCAGAGAGGAAATTAAATACCATACAGTGTCCAGGCATATTTTCAAAAATTACACAGGTTACTAGAAGTTGACATAGCCAGGTATGTAGAGGTAAAAGACCTTATTTTTTATTAGAAATGTAATAGAAGATGCTCTGGAATATGAAATATAAATTATGTAAAATTAAATTAATTGATGAAAACTAATTCAAAGCCACTCTCTGGCTTGACAGAAAACTAATCACTCAGAACCTGTTTTCTAAAAGCAATATTTTCCTTGACTGTATCATAAAGACATGAACTCATTTGTCTCTTAACTATTAACTGCATGAGCATTTACAGTAGCACCTGATTTAGAAAGAAATGTCATTCTCTTTGCCCTCAACAGTTTTCAAGTTTAGTAAGGGAGCTAATATGCAAATAAATTACATAAATAAAATAATTTCAGGTTCTCAAGAGTATTCCCAGACCATATGAAAATGATTTTACACTACAATTATCAACATTAGTATCCTTCATATATTAGTATAATTTTTGTTTAGTCATAAATTTTTTTCTACTTCATTTTAATAAGTGTTACCTCAGAGCAGAGTACACCTGTCAGAGGATGGTATTACCTTCATGAAGACTTAATACAAACTATGACCCCAGGCACGTTGTTGAGTGTGATTTGATGATACCAGATCAGAAGAACTTGTATAGTTCTTCCACTTCCTGGTATGTCTTCTTGAAGGCAGTCTGTGCTCCTTTGTAGAGACTTGGGCACTGAATGGGTATAGATGTAAATCTAGACCCACTCCTTTGCGCTTCTCAGAGCACTAGAAAGCCAAATTTCCCTCCTCTGAAAAATAGTTTTACAGAAGTATAGTGTTTTGGGAATGAACAAAAGTTCCAATTTCTTTCGAAATTTCTTAATTGCCTTCTCTAAATGTTTCTGGTTCAGCTAATACCAATAAACTAGCAATATCTATAGTGGTTACAAACTTTGTATTTAGAATCAAGAACAGTTTCTGGAAGCAAATAGCCACTGTATTAATGGCCTCTTTTCAAGTATGCACTCCCATGTTATCCTCATATAATTTCTTTTCTTTAACTTTGGTATCTATTTATATTACAAACACACACACACACACACACACACACACACACACACACACACACACACACACACGTAATTTTCAATGGCCTCTCCACAATTCTTTGAATGTCACCAATATTAATATTTTTAAAGTTAAATGCAGATTGGAACTGGGGAGTGGTTCCAAATTGAGAATCATATGACTTGCAATGTTGTCCCTGTTTTCTCTGTAGGTGTGTGACCATTGGTAGTATCATTATCTCTTCCTTTTATGACTGGATTTGCAAAATGAAGGGCTAGGCTAGAGGGTCAGGATAGGCCAAATGCTTCCTATTATTAACAATCGATTGTTGACAAAAATTTACATTCATTGTTCCCATCTTTGCTGCACATCTGTAGAATATGAAGAAACAGTCTCATCCCTGACACTATTTTGTCTCATCTATAACTTTAAAGGGACAAGAAAAAAGCCACACAAGTTCCTTTGTGTCTCCAACATGCTTGAGGGTTAGAAGCTCACTATTAGGATCCCCTAGGTATCCACATGAAGTCATTGTGAGGCATTACTAACAAGGAAGGGGCATAAAATTCCCCTTACATCACCAAAAGCAAAGAATGAAAAATGTCATAATGTCTTGCTTAGTTGATATTTCATGTCCATAAATTTCTACACACTGAATATCTACTTACATTTTAATTCTAAATACAAACTCATAAGGCGATGTAATTCTAGAAATCTGTGGAAGATGGTAACTGATTATTCACGGTATGTTTTTGTGCCTGTGTGGTTGCATGGACAGTATGGTGGTGACCAGTAAGAGCTGAATCTGAGCCAAGTTCTGCCACGAAATCACTCAATGACATCAAACAAGTCACTTAACTTCTGACTCCAGTGATATGGCCCTGTTTTAGCAGAGCACTGGACCAATAACTATTTCAATTTATGTTCCCAGGTAAAGCTTTCTCTTCTTCGAGTAATTTAAAGTGCCAGTTCCAGCAACTACCTGTCATTTACTTTTCTTTGCTTCTGCTCCTTCCATTTTTCTTCCCGCTGATTCAGTTGTTCAAAATGTATCTTTCACCGGTTAGTCATTTCTCTAATGACTACAGCCACAGAAAAGTAAAACAACAAAACTCCAAGTTCTAACTGAGTATACTATTTGTTTCAATGGACTCTAAATAGTCTATTATTTACACTGACATAACTAAGATAAAAACCTAATTGAGTAAAATGTATTTCACAATGCTTTGAGTGAGATGGGGGGTTTTTAGACAGCAAAGCCTATGAAAAGCATAGAGAACAGAGGAGTTGTAAGCTCATGGGGAGAGGAAGCTTTGGTAGGGTAAATAAAGACCCCCAAGGAGAACAGTAAGATATAAGGACATCTGGGAAAATAACATTCCTGGTAGAGCATGTATAAGTTGTCAAGTAGTGGCTAATGTGGGCTAGGGAGATAGCTCAGTGTGTAAAACACTTGCTGCACAAACATGAGGAACTGAGTTCTGATCCCTAGAAACCACATAAAACCTCACTATCATACTTAACTCTTTTCATTTGCAGGATAAAGCAACATAAGGACAAAGCAGGTGTGTATTTTGGCATACAGTTCTAGCTTATAATCTATCATGTGGGTGAAATCATACCAATAAAAACATGAGGCAGCTGGTCACATTTTATGCACTCAAGAAGGAGAGAATAAATGCTTGTACCCAGGTTTTTTTTTTTTTTATACAGTCCACTATCCCAGCCCAAAGTATGGTGCATTCATAGTGGTTTTTCCCACCTCTAATAACTTAATTAATCAACCACCCAGAGACATACACAGGAAGCCATCTTACAGGTGATTCTAGATTTCATTATGTTGACAACTGAGATTAGCCACCCAGAACATGGTAGGATATACCCTATAACTCTAGTGGTTGGACAGAGACAACTAGATCCAGGGAGTTTGTTGGCCTGCTAGTCTAGGCAAACTGGTGAGTAGTAGGTTCAGGGAGAGACTCTCAAAAAGAAAGGTACAGAAATGATTGAGGAAGACATTCTAACATCAGCTTTTAACCTACCTAAGTGCTCTGAGATGAGTGAAAACACAAACACATACACACTACATACAAATACATGCTCATGATACCTTTGACAATAAGGATAGTGCCTGGTATCTTTGACAATAAGGATAATAAGACTCACTGCTTATACCATGTAGACATGTAGATAGCTGTTGAAGACAAGTTCAGAAGATTTAATCAACAGCCAGCTCAAGGCTTAGATTGTTGAAGGAAGCAAAAACCTTGATGGGATTTGGAAAGAGGCCTTGCAGGATCATATCTGAACAGAAGCACCTATGCTACCAGGAAGCTCAGAAACTGTTTCAGAATTCCTGCAATGAATCAGAATAGACATAGGTGTGAAATAGATGGTGGTAGCAGTTGAATGATAGCAGGTAGGCAGATTTTTTAATATATTTTGAGTGTTTTTCCATCATGCTAGCTATAGACCTTAATTTTTTTTGTTCAGTTAGAATTTTAAAAACATATACACTTTTAATTAAAATGCAACAACATCACTATTCTCCATATCATTGTTTCCTTAACTCTCTCAAGTACCCTTTCTCCAACTCCTCTCAAGTCTTCTATGTCAGTTTGTTAGCCTCTTTACATTTGTTGATTATTGTTACTGATAGATACTCAGTTATTATTGAATATATATTTGAATATTAGGTATATATATTTACATACACACACATATAACATGCTTAGCCCATTTTTGTTGATTATGTATATGGTATCAGGGATAAATAGTTTGTATTAGATAAACAGTTATGATTCTCATTCCTGGGATAGGGTAATTCTTGTTTCAGAAGTCTAATTAGTTGTTTGTAGTTCTTTGTCTAGTGACCATGTGAAATTTCCCCCCTTCCACATTAGCATGTTTGTTGATATTGACATTATTTACGTCTTGTTTATTTGATTATTTCTAGAAGCGCTGTAGGCAAATGTTTCTGTCCCATCATCCAGTTCCAAAAAACCACTCAGAGACTTAATATTAACTATAAATGATGGGTAGAATGCTTAGGCATGTTATTAAGTAGCTCTTACAACTTATACTAACCAATATTTCTTATCTAAATTCTACATGTGGCTCATGGCTTTTTATCTAATTTTGTACATGTCTTGCTTCCTCTGTGTCTAGCTAGTGACTCCTCCAACTCTATCCCTATTCTAAGCATTTTCTCTGCCCCCAAAATCCTGCCTAGCTATCAACCAAACAGCTTTTTATTCACAATGAAAACAACACATTTTCACAGTGTACAAAATGATTATTCCACAGCATTACCCACATTTTGTTCTTTTACACTGTGTGATTATTGTCATAATGATTGGGTTAATAAAGAGGCTAACTGTAAACTAATTGGATAGGTTGAGGTAGGCAGGACTTGCAGAAAAAAGAGAACACAAGGAAGAGGAAGAGGAGTCTTGGAGAATCTCAAGGATACATAGAATGTAAGAAATAAACTGGCCATACTGAGAAAAGCTAGCAAGCCACATGACAGAACATGGATAAGAAATATGAGCTAATTTAAAATGTAAGAGTTAGTTAGTAACAAGCCTGAGCGATTGACCCGTCACTTATACATACTTAATATTAAGCCTCTTTGTGGTTATTTGGAAGCAGCTGCCAAAACACAGAAGAGTCTGCCTACATATGGTGCCTAAATGTCTAACACAAACAACCACATATTCCCTGAGGAAGCTTGAAAAGGATTTTAAACATACAAATATGAAGTAAAATGTGGCTTCTTAGTCTCATGCCTCTCACTCCAGCTTCAGTACAGAGAAGTATCTCCTGACAGCTTCTAGCATGCCATGATCTAATCCACAGGAAAGATTCCTGTAGTCTCTCACAAGGACCACGGTATAGAGAGGCATCTCCTTGCCCCTACCTGTGGGCTTGAGCTACTAGTGCAATCTCTGCCAGTGCACTATATAATGAAATTGGGGTTTTGTTCATGCAGACAAAAATAAAAGGTTACAGATGTTCAGTAAAGATATATCCAGACAAAAAGAAAAAGAAAAAAAGAAAAGAAAAAAACCTCTAAATGGGTTAGAGTGTGTTTAAAAATATACATAGAGAAAAGAGAGGGGGTAGAAACAGTCATAGATCAAAAAATAGTTTAAAAATAATAAAGTTCTCAAAAAAGCAAGTCAAAAAATAAATATGAAAATACACAGAGAGTTTGTATTCTGTATGTTATTGTGTTATCTTTAGAATTTCTGATTGCTGGCCGGGCAGTGGTGGCACACGCCTTTAATCCCAGCACTTGGGAGGCAGAGCCAGGAGGATCTCTGTGAGTTCAAGGCCAGTCTGGGCTACCAAGTGAGTTCCAGGAGAGGCACAAAGCTACACAGAGAAACCCTGTCTCGAAAAACCAAAAAAAAAAAAAAAAAAGAAAAAAAAGAATTTCTGATTGCTAATAAAGAAATGACAGTTGCTTAGACAAGTTGTATTATGAAAACTGTTGGATTAAACCAATCTATATATTTTAAAAATGTCTTGACTTCAAAATGGAATTCAAATATTATGTTACTTTGGGGAAGAGGTTACGTTTTTATTTCCAAAGGAGATAAGAGGTTGTAGATTAGTTCCAGGTTGATATGGATTAGGTTTGACCAGGGAAAAGTCCCTGAAAATCTTGACTAAAGTATAAATAAACAAGCCTAGAAGAACTATAAGACATGTGATATATATTTTGTCTGCTCAAACATAAAACAAAAACTCATCTTTGGCTCACTTGTGTACAGTGCAAGTCTATACTGTATTAATATAGATACCTATGTTACCTTTAAAATTTTATGTATTCTCAGAGCAAGGGGGTCAGACCCCCCAAAAAACAGATGGCCCATGTGATCCAAAATTTAGGACAGCTTTAAGGTTGCTGGCTGACATGATTCAACCTCACAAACTACTCCAGCCAATACTTAACCATTATGGTAAATTTTCTTGGGGTTCCTCAAAGATGCCAGCACACCCAAACAACAGGAAACAGTCTAAAGAAAATAACATCCACGTTCCCAAAAGATTGGTTATGGATGTTTGTTATCATTTAACAGGGGGTTGTTATTAGTCAAAGTAAAAAAAAAAATGTTAAAGAAAGGAGTTAATTCAAAGACCTCTTTCTAAAGGAATAAAAGAGGAATGCAACTTAGAAATTATGAGACAAAAGAGCAAATACTTTTATCTACTTTAAGCCAAAAAAAAAAATTCAAAATATTTTACAGTGGTATTGTTTTTAGTTTATTAATACAAATTTAAAGTTAATTTTGTTATACTATATGTATGTTTCTATTTCTGTTAAAGGTATTGTACCTATGCAGCTCATTTAGTTATGTAATGTAAAGTTTTATTCCTTGAAAGATATGTAGGATAATAAAGAAATATAAGTTAATAGTCACCCATAACTATCAAACTTATAGTCATGTTAGATATGTTTTCAAAGTCAAACAAAGATATATTTTAGATAGACAAATTCTCTTCAAACACTTCAAAGACCTACACAATATGGCACTTAAATCCTTTTAATAAAATGTTTTCATTTAAAAAAAGACTTTCTTGACAATGACAAATGTCTGCTCCTGGCAGCACCAATCTACTTCAAAAAAGAATGATAGGCATCAAAGAAAATCAACATAATGTTTGCTTTCTTTGTGGCAAAAATTAGCCACTGGGCAAGAAATTGTCATTGCCTCAACTACTAACAATATGCTGTCCAAATTTGAGAAGCAGGACCCAAAAGAAAGTTACTGCCAAATTTGCCAAAACAAGGTGAGACAGTCCTTCAAACTTCCTGCTTCACAGATTTTCTTGACTTGTAGGCCAAAGACTGATGCTACATTACCGAAGAACCTTGGGTGACTGTCAAGGCAGCCAGATGTTTCTGTCATTTCTTAGTTTTTGAAGTTGATTGCGAGTGGTAGCTACACTCATCTGTGGGTATAAGGATACATTTTAGAAAGTAGAAAGGTATATTAAAAGGTGGGAGTTCATTCTCATATAAGCGCCATAACCTCATAAGCCCCACATTTAGTCTAGGGTTCTAGCATAAGGCATGATTTTTCTCCTGTTGTTTGGGCCTTAAGTACAATTAGACAGTTGTTGGTTACCACCCACATGTGAGTGGTACTTATTGAACATTTCTAGATACCATCCCACATCAGTCATTGTTGTAGTTCTTAAGTGTCAGAGCTAGGTAAGACCATTCATTTGTTTCCCTACCTTGTGAGCTTGCTTATATTTTCTGGTACCATAGGAAAGGGGATTTTAAGTTAGATCTAGCTTGAAGCATCCAAGTTCTATGTCTCAAGTGTTCAGTGTCTTAAGCAATAGGGGTTTACTTTAAACCTCTCAAAGGCAACCGAGGACTATATCCCTAGTCCATATTGTTTTGGGAAACACTTGGATTATTCTGACCATTTGAAAGGATGTTTCTAGTGCCTGGAATTGGGATTTTTGTTACAGTTCTTGTGAGGAGCATTGTCATATAAAGTAGCATAACTTCTTTTAAGCTATATAGTCACTTGCATGAGATGTTATAAGCCACTATATACTACACATAGAAAGTTTAAGAGGAAATGCCTCATATTATAGTTTTTATTTGGCTACTTACTTTGCCTTCATCCTTTCACCAAGATTGAGACATTTTCTTATATTTTGCAGTTAGCCATATTAATAACTTATGGTCATGTAGAAATATCCATTAGTCAGTTTAATGACAAATATATTACAAACCAAATTATGTTAATGATGTACTAAATGTAGCCAATTTGTAAATATAACTTCTAAATATTCAGGCTTTTGCTAGATTTTCTAAAGCAGTCAGGAAAGCAGACTGTTATCAGATTTGTTTTTTCTGTATGCCATTCTGGGCTCTAATTGATTTGATGGCTAATGTGATCTTGTCCCAATGTGACCTCTTTCTTCCACTACATTTATTCTCATTTATTCTAGCATGGAATTAAAAATCTAAATTTCACATTGTTTAATGAGAATGTCTTGGAATTTCATGGAGTAAATCAAAACCAAATCTGCTAAATGAACCTATTAAAGTGCAAATCCAGGTGGTTTTGTAGGTAGTATCTTTGTGTGTGAACTTATAAACAGTAACTATCACACCTTAAGCCTCAGGTGAACTGAGTTTGTGACACTATGTTTTGTTGTAAACAAAGGTGCCCTAAAGTATGAGTAGCCTTTACCCATGACTGTTATATTTAAGTTTCTTTTTTCTATTAAGACAATTTTTTATTCATTTTACATACCAATCAAAGATTTCCCTCTTCCCTCCTACTGCCCCTCCAGCCCCCATCCCAAACCACCCCCTATTCCCTCCTATGAGAAAGTAAAACCTCCCATGGTAGGTACATTTAGTAGAGGCAGGTCCAAGCCCCTCCCCCTGTCTCAAGGCTATGCGAGGTGTGCCATCAATGGTAGTGAGCTCCAAAAAGCCTGCTCATGCACCAGGGATGGATCCTGATCCTACTGCCAGGGAGCCCCTTAAGCAAATCAAGCTATACAACTGTCTTGCTATGCAGAAGGCCTAGTCCAGTCCCATACATGCTCCACAGCTATTGTTCTAAATTTCATGAGTTCCCACTAGTTTGGTTCGCTTTTCTCTGTAGGTTTCCCCATCATGATCTTGATGCCCTTGCTCATGGAATTCCTCTTCTCTCTCTTCGACTGGACTCCTGGAACTCTACCTGGTGTTTGGATGTGAATCTCTGTATCTGCTTCTGTCAGTTACTGGAGAAAGGCTCTATGATGAGAGTTGAAGTATTCACTGCTCTGATTACTGGGATAAGTCAGTTCAGGCACCCTCTCCACTATTGCTAGTAGTCTAAGCTGGGGTCATCCTTGAGGATTCCTGGGAACTTCCCTAGGACCCAGTTTCTCCCTATCCCCATGATGTCTCCCTCTGTCATGGTATCTCTTTCATTGTTCTCACACATCATCCCTGCTCTGAGTGGATTAAGAAAATGTGGTACATATACACAATGGAGTACTACTGAGAAGTGAAAAACAACGACATCTTGAAATTTACAGGCAAATGGATATAACTAGGAAGTATCATCCTGAGTGAGGTAACCCAGACTCAGAAGGACAAACATGGTATGGACTCACTTGTAAGTGGATACTAGATGTAAAGCGAAGAATAACCAGGCTACAACCTGTGGTGGTATTTTACTTGTACTGAAATGTGATTTTAATTGTATGTTAATAAATAAAGTTGTCTGGGGGTCAGAGCTATTAGAGCCATAGCAAGTGCATGGCGGCGGTGGCGCACGTCTTTAAGGACCTGGAGGGCGGTACATGCAGGCAGTGACGAGCCAGTCACATGTTTGGGTTTACAACCAATGAGAAGGCAGAACAGCTAGACTATATAAAGACACACACAGGAAGTAGGTCCCCTTTTTCGGAGAGCTCTCTTGGCTGAAGAGGATCCCTGAATCAGGAAGGGTGAGGCTCTTAGCTCTGACTTCTTGGCTTTCTTCTCTGAATTGGCTCTGTGTTTCTTATTTAATAAGACCATTGGTTACATCTACATTTGGCGCCCCACATTTGAGCTGCTTGGGACTGGCGGGTGAGAGAGATTTGTCCTGACTGTGGGCCAGGCAGGAAAACTCAAGCAACAAATGGCGTCCAACGTGGTAGCAAGAGTTTCCACCAAAAAACTAAAAAAAGATTCTAAAACGGAGCTAAAAACAGTTCCTAATTGTCTCTCTCAAATGAGCGGCAGCTGCCGGTTTGAGCTACTGGCTGGTTCCTAGCGTGCGCGCTCGGCCTGCCACCATATGGCGGGAATGAGGCCTCTGCAAGTGGCACATTAAGCTGTGTGGTGGATTTAGCCTTTGCTAGTACAAAACAAAAAAAGAGGTTTCTGGGCTACATGCTGCTTGGATAAAAGCATAGACCCACGATAGCTCCCAGAGCTGGTGGTAAAGTACCACGCCATGTTGGGAAGCTGAGGTGGGCAGAGCCAGCAGCCACAGCTGCTGCAGCTTAAGGCAATAGATTCACAATAAGACAGATTCAGATGTAATAGTTTAAAATGTGTGTAAAATATACGTAGGCTTGAAGAGACAAAAAAAGGTGATATATACAGTTATAGAAACAAATACATAGTTTTAAAAAATAAAGTCTTTAAAGAGACAGTAAAATTAATATTAAAAAATAAGCCATGTGAAGATGAATATTACACAGAGAATCTGGATTGTGTTGTCTTTGGGATTTTTAACTGCAGAAAAACATTTGATTGTAAAAGCTGCTGAATTATGCCAATATGTATATTTTAAAGGTACCTTGACCTCAAAATTTGGATATAAGGATATGGTACTTTGGAAAGGAGACTCTGCTTTTGTTTCCACAGAAAGCCAGAGGCTATGGATTTGTTCCAGATTAAGACACATCAGGTTTGACCAGCCAAGACCACCTGAAAGGTCTCCGATGACACCATGGCCCAGATGATCCAACATCCAGAACCGTTTCAAGGCAACTGGCTCAGACGATACACCCTCATGGACTACTCCATAATCCTAAAATATTCTTTATGTCCCCATAAGATACAGCGCCCCCCTCCAGCAGGAAGTAGTAAGAAAAGCTACGCCCAAATTCCCAAATATACCAAGCTGACTTTGGAGATGTGTAAAGGTTAAAACCTTCCTTTTTAAAAAAAAAGAAAAGGGGAAGTGCTGTGGGATGGTCTGTATGTCAAATGTATTGCTGATTGGTCAATAAATAAATCACTGATTGGCCCATGGCCAGGCAGGAAGTATAGGCGGGACAAGGAGGAGAATAGAGCTGGGAAGTAGAAGGCTGAGTCAGAGAGACACTGCCAGCCGCCATGCTGAGAAACAGCATGTAAAGATGCCGGTAAGCCATGAGCCATGTGGCAAGATATAGATTAATGGAAATGGATTAATTTAAGCTGTAAGAACAGTTAGCAAGAAGCCTGCCACGGCCATACAGTTTGTAACCAATATAAGTCTCTGTGTTTACTTGATCGGGTTTGAGCGGCTTGGGACTGGCGGGTGAGAGAGATTTGTCCTGAATGTGGGCCAGGCAGGAAAACTCAAGCAACAACAACCCACAGCTCCAGAGAAGCTAACTGACAAGGAGTACCCAAAGAGGGATGAATGGATTGCCCTGGAAAGGGGAAATAGATGAGTAAACTGGGGATGAAGGATAGGCAATGCAGGGTAGGAGATGGAGATGAGAACATAAGGGAACAGGATGGTAGAGATATTTAAGCTTCTAAGGTACCTATTTGCATCTGACATCATCGCATTTAATCCAAAACAACAATTCAAAAATCTAAGGATATTAATTGTTGACACTAATTATCTTGGATCTTTGCTTTCCTAGGAACTTGTTTTGTAGATTTGGCTCAGGAGTTAAGGAGATCCTAAGTAATTGAAGTTCTTGTGTCACCTAGTTCTCTCTTTGACTCTATAACAACAATGAAGAAGAAGAAGAAGAAATGAATTTTGAGCAAGTGAGACCATGGGCACCATCAAAAGCTTAATAAGTAGATTTTCAGGGGCTTTTTTAAAATGCTACTGACCACTGCCTTTTTCTGTTCTTGTTATACTGTGCTGATTATCATTCTTAACTGACTTCCAAAACAGAAATAATCCCAAGAGCAAAAAATTCCTCCTAGTCTTAATTGTAATACAATTCAATATGCCAAATATACCTTCAATTGTACAACAAATCCTAACAATAATCCTATTCCAAGTTTTGCTATTTTTACTCTATAAAACATACAGTGGAACCAAGGCAGTTAACAGTCATTCCCTCAGGTCATTTCTCTGTTGGAACAGATCTCTTTCTAAACAAGTAACTCTAATTTTAGATTAGCTGTAAATATATTTGGATCTTATTTTTCACCTAAAAATACTACTGTGTTTACAGTATGGTCTTTTGACATGCATGTTTTTTCTATCAGAGCGTGAATCCATCTGAGTTATAAGATATGCACATGGACATACACAGACCTTCACATCACACATGCATCCATTTTTATCAGACTTGTGCCCTAGAGACATTGGCATATAGAGTCCAAAGGTTCAACATATCACTAAAACACATTGAAGAACTATGGTAGTTTCCTTGTGTCTGTAGAAACATTTGAAGAACAGGAAATACACTCAGAAACATTTTTTTAACATGCTAAACACAGCAGATCTTTATGTGTTATACATCTCATACTGTATGTTATACATATCCTCATAGTTTAGTAAAAAGTACATATTCGTCTTGTCTTTGCTTTTTGTAGTGTTGGGGATTAAACACTGGGTTTTCATTCTAGGCAACATACTCCCACTGAGCTATATTCTCAGTCCCTTATTATTTTTTTTAGAATTTGGTAATTTTGAAGTTGGATAAAGATATATCGTCCTGGTTCTTATGTAGTTGGAGAAATTGAGGCTTAGGAGATAAGCCAGTTCTCCCACAGTAAGAGCTGGATCTGTGCTCAACACAGCATTGATTCAGGACTTTTTTTTCATTCTTTGTCCTTATTCTGATCACTGTTGCATATGCCGAGGCATCATTGATGTGTAATGAGAAGTGACACTGGCTATCCATTTGTGGATGGAACATAGCAAAAATGTAATCTATGAGACTTCCCATTACCCTTTGGGAAGTCTCAGAGTAACGTGTTTGGAGAAAATATAAGACATTTGAAGGTCATTAAGTTTGTACCTGTGAATCGTAATGGATTTCTCTGTGAAATGTCAAAAACGTCCAGACTGCCTTATTTATTCCTATCCATGGACAATCTGCCTGTGACTCTGCTGGGTATTTTAGCAGTCTTTTTCCCCCTAGAGTGTGAAACATCTCAACCAAAAAATCAAGCGAGCTGGTGGTGATTCTGTTAAACTTCTTATCACGTTTCCACCCTCTACTTGCTGAACCACATTTTCTAAGACACAAGGCAGGCCATGATGGGATGATAAAGATGACCATTTATACCCTACACATGTCTGTGGGCAGTTCTCATGGGTTCAAGTGACAGTAAAAATTGAACTGCATTAAGGGGTTTGAATTTTTCACCCATGAGGGAATAAATACTGCAACCGCCCTAACCCCCCTCCACACACACACACTAAGAACCCTGAAAACTGGACTTTTTTCAGATCCTGGGCAAAGAAGCAGAACAAATCATCATACCTTTGAAAATAAACCAATGAGCTATGATCTATGAGCACTCAGAATTTATGTCTGGAGGAAAGTTCAAACCCACCACACAAGGTAAGTCCACTGGACTGAGTTATCTACAGAGATATTAAAACTATAACACAAATGAATGTAAAACCACACACAGGCAATGTTACTTTATTTTTAACTGTATTATTGATGTGTGTGTGTGTGTGTGTGTGTGTGTGTGTGTGTGTGTGTGTGTGTAGAAATGATTACCAAGGTGCATATGTGGGATTCAGAGGACAATTTCTGAAATTATTTCTCTCCATCTACCACGGGTTCCATGGATAACACTCAGGTTGTCAGGCATGCACATACACAGCAAGCATCTTGACCCACTGAGTCAACTCCCTGAACTAACTATGACACATATTAGCTATGTCAATGACAAGCAATAACTCTAAGAGTGCGGTAGTAGAGGCACACATTTGTGGTAACCAACAGCTCTTTAATTGGACCTGAGACACACTCAAAATGAGGGACATCATGCTTGGTACTGGAAACTTAGATAACTATTCCATGCTAGTGAAGTCACAGTAGTTGGCAGGTAGTCTACCAACTCTAATTTGCTAAATAAGCACAACCCCTAACAACAATCGAAAAAATATCTGTCTTTATATCTACAGATAAGTGTAGTCTTAATCTCTTATCAAAGAAACTTCTTTATTTTTTTTCATCAGAGACCACTATGGTAAACCACAACCAAACAAAATGCAGAGTTGTTAAGTCCAGTCCCAATGGATATAACTAAAAAATGTTTCCACAACTAAGGCTCAGGAAACATTACAGAAGAGGGGGTAGAAAGATTGAAAAGCCAAGACAGCAGTGAGTTTACTGTGAAATTGTGTCTCCTAGTAATATCAGAAGTAATATCCATGAAGTCTTACCAACATAACTGCCCAAATGTGAACTGAACAAGAACAAGACCAAAGAACATGCCAAAGTGGACAGGAAAAGCCCAGTAAGCCTAAACCCTACACAAATAACTATAAGCAACTGAGGAAACTGGAGGGTTAGGAAAGGAGACCTTTCCCAGGTAGTAGCACAGCAATTGACAGCTCAGTGCCAAATGGAAATCTCTGAAAACATAGAAACAAGTAACTTTATATAAACAGGTTATATTTAGAATCATATCACTACATATGTGTATACACACACACACACACACACACACACACACATATTAAGAATTAGTGTAAAAAAATGGTCATGAAATTGAAGAATAGCAAACTGGGATATACTACTGTCTTTGGAGGGAGGAAGAATAATAGGGTAATTATAATTTCAAAGATAAAATGAAAATAAAAGATGGAAAGAAAACGTAAGTGAATTAAGAATTCTGTGTCTCTTGGAAAGTGAAGAGGACTTTGAGGTTAGCAACTACCAAAAGAATTGTTTTCTTAGTCATTGTTAGTAAGACTGGTTCAACATAAATTCTCAGAAGCAAGAGAGTAGTACAGGGAAACTAGAACTATAGAAATCAATGAAGAACACAAAAATAGTGAATTTAAAACTTATTTTTAAATAAAATGGATTTTAAAGCAAAACATATGAGTTCATACCATATGTAGATAATGTTTACCCAAAATATCTACTCAGCACTGTAGCTGCAAAACTAATTGGTATAAGAAAGGAAGCAAACATTTAGAAAACTGGGGTAACTGACTATTAAATCATTCTAGCAACAAACTGGGTCCAATGTTAACTTATAAACCAGAAATATTTCTATCATTTAGTAAAAGTTACAATTAATAATGTTACATTACAATAAAATATTAAATTTTAAATGATGTTGATAAATTTAATTTCATGCTCATAAAAATCTATAAGTAAAACTATAAATAATTACTAAAAGAATGCAAGGAATATCCATGAATGAATAGATATATGGTTCTAATGGATTAGGGGAAACCACTATTAAAAAATTACTAATCCCGGCCGGGCGGTGGTGGCGCACGCCTTTAATCCCAGCACTCGGGAGGCAGAGCCAGGCGGATCTCTGTGAGTTCGAGGCCAGCCTGGACTACCAAGTGAGTTCCAGGAAAGGCGCAAAGCTACACAGAGAAACCCTGTCTCGAAAAACCAAAAAAAAATTTAAAAAAAAAAAAAAAATTACTAATCCCAAATTTACATATGGTATTTAACCCCAATGAAAATCCCAGAAGCTTTTTCTGTAGGCACTAATTAATTGACTTTCAAATTTACATTTGAAAAAAGATATGAAAATAGCAAAAATGTTCAAAATCAAAATTTACAGTACCCTACTATAAATTTACAATAAATAAAATCATGTGGGCTTCGCATAATAATAGATAACACTAGGATAGAGACTTGCTGTGTCAACCTTATAGAAACATTCTTATAGAAAAGGGAAAATCCCCTTATTTGATACTATATCAAAATTCATAAACTTAAAAAACAAATTATAGACCTACATGCAAAAACTAAAACTGTAAAATGTCTACAAGAAAATCTTACATAACTTACCAGATTTAGAAGTATTTTTTTTTAAATCAAAAATTCAGCATCATGAAAACACATGCCTCAAAACATCAGAAAAATGATCAGAGATGGGATGACAAAGGATAAATATTAAGAATAAATACAAAAACAGCTGTGATTTAATATAAGACAATTAATGAAACCCGAAGGGATGAATAGACAGGAAAGAGCTCTTTATTGCTCCTACTGAAGGCCCAAGTTTGGTTCCCAGCGCACACACACACACACACACACATACACACACACACACACACACACACACACACACACACACACACACACACACACACATCTATATGCAACAAAAGAATTTTGGGAAGTATTTCTTATTGTTTTGAGAATTCAGGCATTAGAACCATGTTTACAGCATTCCCAAAAGTGGCAGTACTACATTCTCCTCTAGGGTCCATGAACTTAACTTACATAGCACCCTCTGATGTAATGAGAACCATCCCCCAGGGAAGAAGCTTCTAGACCAGTTGAAACTAAATTTTTCCAAACCTTGTATACAAAGTATGTAGTTTCTTCAGCAACAGGACTGTACCTTCCACTTCCAAGTGGCCACCAAGATCAATGGCAATATACTACATTTTCTGGGATAGAGGTCTCCAAAAATGGTTGTAAATGTATCGTAGTTTTGTAAAATCGTTTGAACACCGTTTTCACAGAAATGAAAATACAGATCACCAATAAGCATGTAAAAGGTAGGCAAGTTCATCAGTCAACACTAAACAGGGCCTTGAAATGGCAGTGAAAAAAATACTGCACAATGATCAGAACAGACAATACAGAACTGGAAATATCATATACCACTAATAAGATTGTAAAATGACACATCATTTTTAATAAAGACAGCTACACATTTTCTTATGTAGTTAACACATATGTAACCTAATACTTAACAATTTCACTGGTAGGTATTTACTTGGGGAAAATTAAAATATTCCCACAGACCAGTTATATCCACAAGTTTATAAGGCATTTATTTCTAAATAGGTATTATCTAGAAACAAGCCAAAATTCCACCAGCAGGTGAATTTGGATACGCAGTTCCAAAGAACATATCAGTGTTGTATATATACTGCCACATGATCACTTATTTTATTTGCTAAGTAAAAGAATGCTGATGTCACATTCCAATGAACATAACTTCTTTTGACTAAAAGCAGATTTAGATACTGCCAGGTACAGTGATTAGGAAGGTAATATAAAAGACTCAGGCAGATAATGAAAATATTTCATCTCATGATTATGTTGTTAGGTATATGACTAACATTTGCCAAAAATCCAAGATTTTTATAATTTAAAAAAGAGCATTCTCATATATAAATTAATCTTAACTATGATTAGTAAATAATATTATATCTAATCTACAGTATACCAAGTCTCCCTAATGCTACCAAGTTTCCTGTCCCTCTCACATCCCATTTTATTTCGTTTTTCCAGACACTGCTCTCTAAAATGCCAGGAAAATTTGTCTTGAAGCTTCATCTGCCATTACTTGTGCCAGAGACATCATTTGGTTCTTTTTCTTATGTCTTCTAGAACTTCTTTCAAATGTTACTTCTGACTGGGAATTCATACTTGAAAAACCATTTTAAAACATACAGCCACTTCCTGGAAAATGAATTATTCTAACCTCATTTACCAATTTATTTTTCTCTATGTTTCTTAGCATCCCATATGCTAAATAGGCTACTTACTTGCTTCTCCGTCTACACTACCAAAATTTTAGATCCACATGGCCAGATACTATTTATTTTGTTCAATATTACTGCCCACCAGTGTTCTTAGAACAAGGATGGGAAATAACAGGTGCTGAGTGAGTAATTTCCCATAGATATGGGAACATTGTAATTTGAGCATTTTTTCTCCTACAATATCAATTCATTTATAATGTATTCAGATTCTATTTTGTTACAAGCATTTTCAATCCATATCAAATAAAATTACAAAACTGCTCACTGTGAAATAGTCTAATGACACTTCCTGAGAAACTAGCTTTGAAAATCAAAACAAAATGGTATGGAGGGCTGCCGAATTATGGAACAAAGCCAAAGGATGTAGAAATAATTTAATATTTTCCAGTACCGTACGAACTTTTTATAATGAGATTCATAAAAAGAGCAGTATGATGAAACCACTTTCTAATAGTAAGTCATGTAGAATCTTTGAGTAAAAGCTCTAACCACTGAAACTAAGAGTTGAATGCATGTAGTAACTGAAGATTCCTATTTCTAAACAGCTAATATCTAACACTAGATATTAGCTAAAATTCTTCTGCTGCTGCTGCTGAAGAAAATCCAATTTCAGATGTTTAAATTTACCAATATGATACATGCCATGAAAGTTAGAAAGAGAACAGAGGGAAAGAGAAAGCATCTATGCATATCTCAATAGCAATGAATCCTTAACCAACTACTCAGTGAAGACTACCATAGAATTTGCAATTCATCAAGTATATAAGCATGTCTTCTGATTTGAAGAACATAGAGGGTAGGAATAAAAAGCTGGAAAGCAAATGCAATGGCCAATGATGGTGAGAAAGATAAAATTGGTTTGTAAATAAGTCCCCCCTAATTTCCCACATACCCTCATTTACTCAGGGAACCATATACTAAAACCAATAGTAGCCAGGAAGCCCACACCCTGGAGATGAATGAAATGGCCTTAGTGTCACCAAGATGAGTGGCCACCCCTACATGATTTCAGATTGCTATGGATCCAGTTGCTGCCGTTTTTATGGTTCAGTGCCACAAAGCAATTAACACTGAAGGACTAAGCTTTCTCAACCTTTCCTAGAAACAGTAGCTGTTTATCATTGTGTCACACTCTTGGCACATTCAAGAAATCTAAATTTAACAGGTGACTGCTTCCTCCATGGATGAATGCAGAAAATGGATCTTTAGGATACCTAGTCTCAAGCTGGTGATCTGGACCAATGAAACAGGCTGCTGAAAAGAAAGGGAATAGATGAGGCCCATTCTTGAATTTATCATGCACAAGGACTCTACACAGTTCGTGGGCTGCTGCTCAATGGCCTTTTCAATTGATTTCAGCAGATTTTGATGAGGTGTTCCAATAGAAGATATGGTGGCAGAAAAAGAGATGGAGATGAGGTAGATAGAGCTAGATCTACAAGTATATATGCCAGTTTAATTTATGCATATAAATAGATAACATCATCCATATCATCATCAGCTTTCCTTCTAGAATACTTTAAAGCAGCTATTCTTTATATTGTATTAATCCAAAATTAGAGCATACAAAGGCATAAATAATATAATTTAAACCCTAGTTGCTTTAAGTTAGTTATCATGGTCCTAGGTAGACCATTATTTAATTTTATCTCATGGTTTGTGATGTCAGGGCAGTAAATACTATCTAATGCTGAAATTTGCTGAATTGATAGACGTATGGCAGGGCTTAATAGCATCATTTATTCCCACTAATAGGGAAAATAATAATACACAGCAATGGATCCAGTATCTACTACTCATAAACAAAAAAATGAGATTGTGTTCCAGGAAAAGTTAATTTTATCTTCATGATAAGACTATACATGAGGTGTTATCCCCATTAAAGATGAGAAGAATTAGACTAAAGGAACTATCTTAATTATTTAATTCCACACTAATCAGAATTTATAAAAAAGGGCCTTTTAATGTAAGCATTGGGATGGCTGGGGATTTCCCTGGTTGGTATAATGAAAATTCTATATGTACTATAAAAGGGACTTTCCATTATAATGTAGTTAATAATAAATAGCATGTGATATACACCTACAGCAAAATAATAATCAGCTCTTAACAAGAAAGGGAATGTTACTCCATTGCACATCTTGAATTAACTTTGAAAAATGCTATGTAACGAAAGCCAGACACTATAAAAAGGGAGTTTGTAATATATGATTCAATCTACATGCAACACCTTGGAAAAGAAAATCCATAAGCATGCAGAATAGATTTGGTAGGCCATAGTTGAGTGGAGACAGAATGGCCGAGTAAGATGTAATGTGTGATGTTTCTCACAAAGGTTAAAAAAGAATCTGGAGTTGCATCATACCAGCGACTGTATAAACTTGGTTACATATTTTAAAAATCACTATTTTCCATAGTTTAAACAGCAGGTTTCATTGCATAGAAATTATCACAATTTACAAAATTATATAGTAAATACTGGAAGAAAAGAGAATAAAAATTAACATTTTCTTAAGATCCAAGCCAAGAAGTCTCTCGTTTAATTCTCATGATGACTGCAGGAAGTGGGCACTACTGTTATTACCCTCAGCACATACAAACAGTACGTGCAGAAAACTGGAATGACTTGCCCAAAGTCAGTGGGTAAACAGCTGGGCAGAAATGAAAGCATTTGGTTCTGATTGCAAAGGCAGCATGCTGGTCAATATCTATGTCCTCCTCTCACTGTTCCAGTCCTGGTCTGCACACAAGATGCAGAAAAAAAATAATAAAAGCCAAAAGAGGGAGGTGATCTTGATAAATATTTAATACCTTCTGTTTTCACAGCCTGATGTCTGGAACTTGAATGTTTCACACCTGGGCCACACTGCATAAGTAGGACAGAAGGTGAGTATGTGCTCAGAGCAAAAGGGAACTGAGGAGCCCAGGCTGAGACAGCTGACTGAGGCTGGAGTTTCTGATGCCAAGCAAGATGTTTCCCTATGGCTAATACCAGACTTCGTTTGTGTGTGCCTCTCCAAAATGTTCAGGCTTAACATTGGCTTTCAGTAAAGACAAACACTCAGGATTTGTAAAATCCAACCTTTATTAATATTAGACATAAAATTTTATGTTTGAAATATTTTCATGAGTCAGTAATTGTGCTATGCTGTGACTATTTCAGAGTTATCCATGATGAATATTGGAAGTAAATACACATATCAATTCCCTTTTAGGTAGTAATATTGATTATAAGGCTTGGTTGTCAAATATTGGCTCTGTTATTTATAACCATGTACAAAGCTTAAATATAACATCCATGACTGAACTGCTTGGAAAACTGAGGTTAGCTCAACTCTTCCAAGATTATCTAAGTAGCAAATGTTGAATTTAAAATATTCTTTAAAGTTTTAAGATGCAAACCCTTATCTTTATCAGGTAGCCATCTCTCAGATGAGGAAGATGAACATAATCCTCATTCCAGCAATAGCCCTCTTCCCCTCTGCTCATCCCTTCCTTCCTCTACCCAAAAGCAATCTAAATGAACATCTATCACAATTCATTTGTTTTGTCTGTTTCTAAATGATGATAAATGTGTTTTTGTTTGTTTATTTTTTATGAAGAAAGTGATTGTTTCTGGCTTTGGTATTCATTGTTGTTGTTTAGATTCTTTGTAAAAATAGCTCTCTCTTGCAACTTTTCCTAATGTGTGTGTGTGTGTGTGTGTGTGTGTGTGTGTGTGTGTGTGTGTGTGTGTTTGCCTGTTTTTCTGTATGTGTATCATGTGTATGCTGATGTCAGTGGCTAAAAGAAGGAACTGGATTTCCTGAAACTGGAGTTTCAGGTGGTTGAATGCTGCACTATGTAGGTGCTGGCAACTGAGCCTGGGTCCTCTGCAAAAGCAGAGTGCTGTAAAATTTTTAACCATTATCTCTCTAGCCTCTTGTTTGAATTTGTTTGTGCTGTTGTATTAGAAAAAGTTTGCTCTTGGCATTGCTTGATATCCTAGTGGACAAATCCACAGTATTTTACCCATTGTATCATTCACACAGGTTTTTTTTTCATTATACAGATAGTTAAACATCTTCTGTTATGAATAATTTTATTATATCTTTTGGGAGTTCACACAGGTGCACCTTTATATATGTTTAGTTTCTAACAGTGGAATGCTGGGACCTAGAGTATGTATATTTACATATGTGCATGCGCATACATGCTTCACCAAGCGTTGCTAAACAGTTTGTCAAAATAGTCAAAACAATGTGCATTTTCATCAGCAAGGAGTCCAAGCCCAAATCTGTCTTCATTGTTGCAAATATTATTATCATATGCTATTTTTACTTTACCCGTCCAAGTGCCTATGTGATGATACTACTTTATGCTTTTCCCAATATATGAGTGTTTTCCTAACAAAAAAGTAGGCATATTCTTCCTTGAGCATGTCACTTTAATTCTTTTATTGCTATATTTATCGAATATATTTTACCTCCTGATACACAGGGAAATTTTATTCTTCTATTTTTACATTTAATATTTCCATATGAATTTTACATCAACTTAAATTTCTTTAGCACACTGCACAATTCTAATTGTTATATACTTAACTCATAAGCACACATTTGAAAAGAACTTTGCTCTCATATTTTACTCTGTAAATGTCTTCCCCAAATATTTGGCAAACATTATAGATTAACATTTCTTGAAAAAACAAACAAACAGAAAAGACAATAGCCCTCAGAGTCAGGAAAGTAATGGATTTGGTTCTGTAGAGATGTTTGTTCACACATAGTGTAAGTGGGCTTAGGAGTACCTCAATGGAGTACATTTGCTCAGCAAGGTTTTGAGGGTTTTTTGCTTGGTTTTTTGTTTGTTTGTTTGTTTGTTTGGTTTTGTTTTATCCCTCATAATGCAGGGAAACTTACTACAACAGGAATTTCCTGGACCCAAAATAGCTTCAGGAAGTTCCTGAAGCTTACCATTCCATTAAAAGTAACTATATTCACTAATTTCCTCCTTTCCCAAGAGCAAACAAACAGTAAAGCTGCAAAGAAGACTCTCAGACATCCCCAGGCACCTGGAAGAAGCAGAGAACTGCCAAAGAACTGAAAGAAACAGAAACCAGGTGAGTTGCCTGGAAGACGCACAGGCCAACTGAACAACCTGGAAAAAGGACATTCTCCAACATGTTGAGCCCTCTGCAGACTGTGCAGTGTGCTCCCAGTTTCCAGCTTTTGTGAGCTGTCACACATGCTTTGGTAATGCAGCTGTTCTTCTGTTTTCTGTGGTCCTGTAAGTACCCTTTCACCCACATTCCTGCAAGCAACCCCAATAAAACTTACTGTCTCACCAAGTTGAACTTTGATGGTATCTTCAAGGTCTATCATCAGTTCCCTATCTGGGTTGATTAAACATTGGTTCACATCTCCTCAGGAACAGTATATCACAACATACATGAAACTCTTGGGGAAAATGGTCAATAAAATACTTAGAAAGCATATTTCTCAAAAAAACATTGGCTAATAACAGTTATCAAGCCTGCCTTAACTGGTAAAGTAAAAATTCATGGACAAATCTATGCATACCTAAGACAGATATGCAGTGTTATCACCTGGTTTTGATGGACTCACAGTTTCAGAAATTTACCTGCCATTAACTTGCTGTAAAAAATTGGAGGGACAACAATACTAGAAGCATCTATTGGATGCTAATTAAATAATAATAGTATTTGGAGAGGGATATACATGGATGGAGAAAGAGAAAAGTCTCCTAAATTGTCAATATTTAAAATTGCCTTGTTAACTATCTGGTTGAAGTTCCATAGATTTCTTCTTTGCCCCTTGAACAATTCATTCTAGAAAATGTCTGTTCAATCTGGATGCCACCTCTACCACCAGCCTGTTTTCCCGGTTATTTCCCAGTGTCTGCCCTTGCTTCTCATTCTGGGCAGGCACTCTTCCAGTAAATTAGAAAGCACTTGTGACCTTCCCCATTGGACTAAGGACTTTGGTTGCCATTCTCCAATAAGGACCAGAGTAAGAAGAGACAATAAACATACCAGTTATTTGTAGAAATACTGTCCCTTTTGATAATGCTTGCTAGCTAAGAACAGTTAAGGCTGTTGCTTAGAAACAATGGTGTGACATTGACTGGCCTCATAAACTGAGATGGGCACAATGAAAGAGAGAATGAGAAGAAAAAGCCCCCGCACAATCGAATGCCACGTTCCAGAGAGAGAGAAAAAAAAGGTAGAAAAGGACTTGGCAATTGCCAGCTCCCTGTTCCTAACCTGCCTCATTTTTTGGTCTCTGTGCCGGGCTGAATGCCAGCTGGAAATGCCCCAATTATTGTGGTCAATCAAGTTCCAAGAATTTTTAGGCTAGACTTTCATCTTTTTCTTTTATCAAACTGCTGTGAAGTCAGATGTGCTGCCTCTACAAATGTGACCTACCACCCTTTCTATACCAGATGTGAACAGATGTGCTCGTAGCATGACTTCTTTATGCTAGCCACCAGTTAGCAGAGCAGTTGATTAGAAGAGACCGGAGAGAAAAAAGGGAGCGAATGTGACAATTTGACTGGCTAATTCAGCAACACAGCTTTGCAAGCTAAGCAAAGGTTGTGAGGCTCAAGAAAACGGGACCATGCTTCAAGACAGCAAGGTCAAGGAAAACGCAAACGAAGGAGAACATAATGGAGAGTGGAACATGGCTGGAGATCCTTTGTCTTTTTCAGAATTTATGTTTTATGAGGATTCTGATAAAAGCAGTCTTTAGAAACTTAATAATACAAGCATGCTCACATGTACATATATATTTACTTAAAAGCAGGAGATATATTATCTGATCTCAGACTGCTAAGAAACCCTGGGTTCACTTGCATAAAGAAGTCCTCCGGGGAGGCTTTGCCTTGGAGGAGGTGGGAATGGGGGTTAGGCTGGGGGAAAGGTGAGGGGGGCGGGAGTGGGGAGAACAAGGGAATCCGTGGCTGATATGTAGAACTGAATTGTACTGCAAAATAAATAAAAAAGAATAAAAAAAAGAAATGCATAGCACTAGTAAAAAGGAACAGCTAGGTAACACTATTGTTCATTCAACAAATATTTACTAGAGGCTTGCTAGTAAATCATTTATATAGGAAGACAAAAAAATGGATCTTTCTTTAAAATAGTTCTCAATACCATGAGGGAGGAAGATACATTAATGTAGTGATATTGTGTCCTCCCCAATATATTGTGCACCTTAATAAACTTATCTGGGGTCAGGGAACAGAACAGTTGCTAGATAGACATAGAGGCCAGAAAATGGTGACACACACACACCTTTAATCCTAGCATTCTGGAGGCAGAGATCCATCCAGATCTGTGTAAATTCAAAGCCACATTAGAAACAGCCAGGCATGGTGACACATGCCTTTAATCCCAGGAAGTGATGGCAGGAAGCAGAAAGGTACATAAGGAGTAAGGACCAGGAACTCGAACCTGGTTAAGCTTTTAGGCTTTTAGAGCAGTTCAGCTGAGATTCATTCTGAATGAGGACTCAGAGGCTTCTAGTCTGAGGAAACAGGATCAGCTGAGGAACTGGCAAGGTGAGGTTAGCTGTGGCCAGTTCTGTCTCTCTGATCTTAAAGTATTCACCCCAATACCTGGCTCCAGGTTTGTTTTTATTAATAAGGCCTTTTAAGTTTCATGTTACACATTCTTAAATAATTTTTGTGAGACACAAAAAATGTTTGGAAAATGTGATAAATACTGAGCACTGGGTTGGAGATGGGAAGCATGTACTGCTCTCAAAACCAGACAGTTTTGTCCTCTGAGGGACATTTGACATTGTGGGCATAGACTGCTGCTGGTTGTCATATTAGAAGAAGACAAAGTTGAGTGTCTAGTGAGTTGGAGATAGAAGCCATGGATGACAATCAATATAATATATTGCACAGACCAACACCCCGCAGCAAAGAATTATCCAGGCCCAAAATGTCTGATCCAGGTAAGAACATATGCCTTAGCTCAAGGGGTGCTTCTGATAAAAGAAGCAAAGAGCTGACCCAAGAGCTGAATCTCTTTCAGAGCAGCGAGCAAAGTACTAACACTGGAATATAGACATCAAGAAAGGGTGTTTTGGCCAGGCAGCAGTTAACACACGCCTTTAATTCCAGCACTCGGGAGGCAGAGCCAGGCGGATCTCTGTGAGTTCAAGGCCAGCCTGGTCTACAGAGCGAGATCCAGGACAGGCACCAAAAACTACATGGAGAAACCCTGTCTCAAAAAACCAAAAAAAAAAAAAAAGAAAGGAAGAAAGAAAGAATGAGTGTTTTGGACTTTTTTGTTTTTGTTATTGTTGTTGTTCTCCCCTTCCCCTGTATCAGTCTTGGAGACAGAACGCAGCTTGTCAGAGTTGGCTGTAAGCACTTTTACCTCATAAACCATCTCAGCAGCTTTAGATTAAGATTTCTTCAACTACATCACAGAGCTGTCCCCATTTGACACGCTAACTTAAGGGAGCACCCAAAGCAATACACATAAAGGTAATGCACTACCAGAAGCACATTGGAGTTTGTCCAGAGAGGAAAGCAAAGTGGTGAAATGCTCCATTTTGGAAAAATCAACATTCAAGTGTTCTAAGGGGGGCTTTCACTATTAACTTTTACAAAGTCCTTTCGTTTTTCTGATACTCTCATCAGTACCTCATCTGTGGTTTTGTTTAAAGGCCCAGTGAAAAGTAGTGCTTGTCATGACTGGACAATTTTCTATACCTTAAATTTGAGATGCAAACTCTGGGTGAAGGAGTTGTTTACATCTAATAAACATGTGTCTACCCAGTTAATGCCTATCCCAGAACTCACTTACTAAAAGAAGCAATGATAGGTTTAGTATGGGTCAGGAAGACTGCAGCCGGTCAAGGTTCAGGCCTCGGAAACAATAGTGAGATGATAAGTCAGTGAAGGAATATAGAATCTCATCATTCCATTTGCCCTGAATTCATATTCACTTTTTTACCAGACTGGAGAATGCATGAACCCTGACCAATGATATCAAATCTACCTGAGCACTTAGGAAACATTCAAACTCACAGCCCTATCCAAGTTAAGGAAACAGAGTCTTTATGCTGAGTCTCAGAAATGTGTGTCCTTAGAAGGATTTAAGGTGAGTATCATCATGATTAAAGATTTTTAATCTTTTCAAGTCAAAGATAAAACTGAAGAGTTTGAACAGGTACCAATACATTATATAGTTTGTCAGCACTACAGGGCTCAGCCACTAAAGCATGAAAGCCTCCTGATGAAACACAGGGAATAACAAACTATGGTGGAACATTACTAATGGGCAAAGACATTTGAACAACATATAATTTCCAGTTGTAATGAAATCTTCCTTTGAAGTCTATTTGTCAAGTTGTAAAAATATTCTAACCATTTTTATATCTAACAGCACACTTAGATTGGGCAAGTCAGGACTGTGGTTTAAGAAATTCTAATTTGGGGCCATTGAGGCAAGGCCTCAGTGGGTAAGGGCACTTGCAGCTAAGTGTGATGGTTTGAGTTCAATTCTACTTGGTTCATGGTAGTAGCATACATATCCACACCTCTCTCTCTCTCTCTCTCTCTCTCTCTCTCTCTCTCTCACACACACACACACACACACACACACACACACACACACACACATCACACATACATAAATGATAACATAACAAATATAATAAATAATTGATAAAAATAAATACAATAACCGTAATAAAAAAATCCTAATTTGAAGAATCGGGATTGTGTGAGTCTTAGTATTATTACGTCTACTGTTGTGATAAAACACCATATACAAAAGCAGCATGGCAATGAAAAGATTTATTTCATCTAGCAGTTCACTATGAGGGAATTAGGACAGGAACCTTAGGAAGAACCTGGAGCCAGAAACTGAAGCTGAGGCCATGGAGGAATGCTGCTTACTGGCTTGTTCCTCATAGCTTGCTTAACTTGATTTCTTATACCACTTGGGGCCATCTGCCGAGGGGTATCACCACACACTTCAGGCTGGGCCCTCCCATATTAAATATAAATCAAGAAAATACCACCCTAGGCTTATCTCCAGACCAATCTTATGAGGCTTTTTCTCAAGTAAGATACTCTTTTCCCATATATGTCTAGGTTTGTGTCAAATTGACAAAAAAGCAAGAGTCTTTTTGATCTATAAATTTAGGAAAAGTATTTTAAGTATATAATACAATGTATGAAATAGGATTTGCTTCAAAGCAAATAGGTTGGTGTAAGTGATAGAATTTGACTATAATGTGATAATTCGTAAAAGCTATAAAAATAGGAGCACATTCAGATTTAATTTTCCCTTTTTTTAAAAAATACAGCTCTTCTTAAAATTAATTTAATCTAAATATTTTTCTAGTTTGCTTTCCTGATGCTGTAATAAAGTGTTCCGACCAAAAGCAACCTGAAGATGATGGAATTTATTTTTTCTTGCACTTCTACACTACAACCCATCATTGAAGGTTGTCAGGGCAGGAATCAAACATGTACCAGTGATGAACAATGCTTATTCTCTTACTCATTGCTTTATGCTAGTCAGATTTCTCATAAAGCCCAGATCCACTAGCCTAGGGATGTTGCCACCCACACTGGGCTATCCCCTCCAATATCAGTCATGAAGAGAACCAATTATATAAATGGAAACAGGCCAATGTGATCTGTAAAATTCTTTAGTTGGTGTTCTTTCTTACAAAATAATTGTAGTTTATGTTGAGAATAAAAATAAACTACCACATATGTGAACGCTGAGGAAGATGAAGGTATGTTGGTAGGATCCTATACCTATGGTTCCTTAATGATGGGGGTATATTCTGACTTACATGTCATTAGGTGGTTTACTTACTATAGGAGCATTATAAATTCTGTTTATGCATAGAAGTTTATTGGATGTAGATTATTCTCTTGGAGGTATGCCTTATAGCATGCTTCTAAACAAAATGATGTATACAGTTATAATACAGTAAGTTATGAAAACTAGGTAAAGCATAAATGCCATACTATGACATACAGTTCCTTTTGCAATATGGTCTTACTGTATCCCATCCAGTATTTCAACATCCTACTTCATTTTCTAATATACCCCTTTCATTTAGTAAAATAAATAAGTACATGGCATTTAAAGTTATAAAGTCAAACTCACTCAGGGTCTGGCTATGTGAAATTAGAAAAAAAATCCCTCTTCCTTTGTGAACATCAGGAGAATAATCTCCAAAAATAAGAATCAGAGAAATTCTGATCTCATTGGCTGCCACACAGAGTGATACAGTACATCAAAAGTCTGGCATTGAACAAAAGCTCAGTAAAATATGTAATCGCCCAAAAATGGTTAAGAATTATGATTAGCCACAAGGATAGATTCATTTATTAAGTTATTGCCAAGGATCAGAATCAATGCTAAATGCCTTTGATGTACAGATGGGTTTTTATCTTACCTTTATAGTCTCATACCCTGAGTGTGAGCTAGTGAAAGGACATTCTGTATTTTCAGTTACATATTTCAAAAAGTAGATGATATCATTCTTGCATAGAACTTACTTGCTTTGTACTGACATTCACTAAGGTTATCACACTGTACCTCAAAAGAGAGCCACCAACTCAATTCACCATATCATGAAGTTGTTCACTCTTCAGTTTAAATAGAGATGAGGAGACACCCCTTAGCAGAAAGGAAGAAGATGAGTGAAATATTAAGTCTCAAACCAGTGGTCACATTGCATCAAAAATTAAAGAAAAGGAAACAGCAGCATTATAATGACAAATTACTTTTTCCAGAGTATTAAAACGAATGTTAATAGGTACAGGGAGAATCTTAGGTATTTGAGTTCACTTATCCATTCAACAATATGCACTTTTTCTGTGCCTGGTACCCAAAAAGAAACTGGCCCTAATTTTGTGTCTTTGCCATGCATTATGTTATCTTCATATCAATGTGTAAATGTTTTCCTTGGTGTGTTCATACTCTATTAACAAGTTACAGTTCCAGCTGACACAGCAGATATTTCATTGCATAGGAAAGGAAAAATGGTAGCCATGGAGAAAGACTTGGCTAAATCTAATGTTTCTTTTGTAGTCAAACAACTATATTACTTCCTGACTGCCATTAAGATTCTTGTAACTTACAATGAGAATTCTTCCTAATCATGATTTAGAGAAATTGTCTTAATGACCCACTTTCTGCTTCCTAGATTTCATGGTTGAGTGGATTAGACCTGGCAATGGTTCATAACTTTGTCAAAAGAACAATTTAAGATCTAATGATAACTCTCAATTTCATCCCCATGAACGACAATTTCACCCACACACCATAGCATACAAATAAGCAGTATTGTTATATTCATGGGGCTGAAATTTTTTAATGAGAGACTATGACTTGTATATTAAGAACATTGTAAACCTAGACAAATCCTATGTCTTGGGAACATCACAGGCCATAGGGACAATTACTTCTCTCATTTTTCCTAAATGGACATGTTATTGTCTTCCAAATATTTGTGTGTATACACTGGAACTAAAGATGGTATCTTTCTGAGTTGGGGGAGTTTCTTTTTGCGTTGGACAATGAATGATTAATGCATAGGTTCATAACTCGTTCAAGGACTGAAAATAAGTGACTGTTGATTGCAGACATGAGTAGAACATCTGAATCACCCCTCTAAGGGCCAGCGAACACCAGGAAAGAAGAGAAGAATGTTTCTAAGATCTGGAAGATGAACAGGAGCTGCTATCTTCTGGATATGACATAACTGTGGCAATTATGATTGTGGATACTTCCATGAGACCTATAACGCCAACCCCCCAAAAGAGACATGAAATTAGGAGAGGAAAAGAAGAATGTGCTGTACCTGGGAAGAGAAGCAGAACAATATGTCAAAAAGTTGAAGTAACAGGAGTGCTTATGGTTACAATACAGTTTGCACACATATGAGGTAGTTCATAACAAAAGAAATCAAAAGGACTGGTGGATTCAAAGCTCCTAGAAACTGATTTATTTTAATGTTTGGATTGCATATTTATTTAATTACTTATTTTGAAACAACTTTATTGAGATAACAATTCGCATATTATAATTACTGATTTAGAAGTAAAATCCAATTGGTATATTCGCAGAGTTGTGGTAACTTCACAAATGACTTTAGAACATTAGAGATTTCATCACACAAATACAAATTCCTTAATCACTCATGTCCATCCACTCTGTTTCCCCCTACCTCATACAATATCCTTACCCACACAGCTTTCAATTTAACTCCAGGCTCAAAAACAATCATTTTATCTACCTTTTCTCTTTACATGTTTATGTATGCTGAATAAAAATATTTTTATATTCTTCCTATATAAATGTAGTTATTTGTATGATTCTATTATGTTTATTTGCTTAAAATATTTTTTTTCCTATTGAGTCTTTTAGAACTAGAGGGTGGTATGATGAGAACTCCTATTCCAATTCACTGAACCACCTCCCTCTGTGTAGGACAACAAAGCAAACTGCTTGGCAAGCAACTGCACTCCCAGCCTGGATGGTGTTGGTTGGTGGGGAAAAGAAAAAGAAATGGGGATTCTAGGCATAGCAAGATGTATGTCTCCTGCCTGCCTTGCTGGATTTCACTTATTGAATTAGGACAAATTGGGACTTTCATAAACTGTGATATAAATCATTATCTTGAGTTAGCAGATGCAGTCGCACCAGGATAGAGCACTGTTAATAACTCTGCTGGATTAGGACTGATTGGAACAATTTGAAACTTGTTTCTCTCAGCTTGATCAGCCTCATTGTAACCACGGCAATTATCCCATTTCACTTTCAATGGCTCAGCACAGACATGTTGCTTTATATCCATCCTTCTTAATGAAGCCAGCTCAGACTTTTGTTCATTTGTCAAAGCACTATCCTACACAAATAATAAATAACTCCACCCCTTGGGGTTTAAGGTAGGTATTTACAAGGCTGAGATCTCCTATTGGCTAGACAAAAACAATTATTTATGATAGTTAGCTTATGGGTTTATGTATTCACTGTAATTTTTTGTATGTGAGCAGCTGCATCTTTTCAGGTAATAGGAATGCATTAAGCTGTGAGATCAGACAGAGTTGGGTTAAACTACACAGTTTTGCACCTGTTTCCTTTATTTTTGTCCTAATTGGGTATATACAGACAATTGTTCGTGTATATTTAGGAGTTTCATGACAAAGGATGCCACAGAATTGCAAAGGACTTTCTAAGAGAAAACTCAGGGTTTGTGTTGAATTTATTGGTAAAGATATCATTACTGTACAGGCAATAAGCATACACTGAAAGAACATATATTGAGGGGTTGTGATCACAGCTCAGTGTGTGTAAATGGGCATCTGAGGTAGGTTATGCAGCACACATGTAAAATATCAGGCATAACAGTGAGGCTCTGGAAACTAAGCATGGGGAGGCAGAGGCGGACATGTGCTAAAAGCTCACTGGTCGATTAGTTTAGCTGAATCAATTAGCACCATGTTTAGTGAGAGACAGTCTCAAAATTAAGGTGGGTGAAAATAGAAGAATATATCTGATGTCAGTCTCTGACTTTCCACAATACACAGAGGGGAAATTTGTAGTGGTTTGAAAGAAAATGGCTCCCAAAGTTAGTGGCACTACTGGGGGTGTGGCCTTGTTGGGGTAGCATGGCCTTGTAGGAAGAAGTGTGTCACTGTGGGGGTGAGATTTGAGTTCCCCAATACTCAAATCTCTCCCAGTGTCCAGTCCACTTCCTGTTGCCTTTTGATCAAGATGTGGCCAGCACCATGTTTGCCTGCATGCCACAATACTCCGAGCCACCATGCTGCCCACTGAGATGATAATGGAGTGAACCTCTGAAACTGTAAGCTGTCACCTCAATTAAATATTTTCCTCTATAAAAGTTGTCATGGTCATGATGTCTCTTCACAGTAATAGAAACCCTAAGACAGAATTTGGTACCAAGAATGGAGTATTACTGTGATAGGCCTGACCATGCTTTTGTTTAGAGAAATATGGTCTTTTGAAGTTTGGGTTAGGAAGGCAGTGGAATGCTTTAAGTGATGCTTATTTGGCCATACTAGTAGAAGCATGGAAGACAGTGCTGCAAAGAGTTGTCTGAACTGTGGGGTGCAGGCTCAAGAGATTGCAGAGGAAAAGAATATGTGGCCTAGAAATTGTTCTAGTGATATTTTGATGAAGAATGTGGCTGGTTTTTGCCCTTGTCCAAAGAGTCTACCTGAGGCTAAAGTGAAGAGTTTTGGGTTAATTACATTGGTAGAGGAAATCTCAAAATAGCCTAGTATAGACTCTGCATGTCTTGTGGTTATTAGTGTTAGTGCTGATAAAGAATTATAATTAAAAGGAGCTGCTGAGCAAATAAAAATACAAAATATACAGATTGAGAAAAAGGGTCACTAGGACATGGAATAGAGCTAAATCCTGTGTTCAAGGAGATAAAAGGATAAAGAAATTGAGTAAAGGAAGTGATGACCTCAGGGCAAGATTCCACCCAGCTAAAATTCCAACTTGTGAAAAGGAATTAAAGAAATGCTTAGAGCCAGGTAGGTGTGGTACATGCCTTTAATCCCAGCACTTGGAAAGTAGAGGAGGGCTACTGAGAGGGAATGGAACCAGCCCAAGAGATAGAAGTGTGTTACAATCAACAAAGAATGAAAGGAGTTAGAGCTCTGAAGAGCATTTGACATCAGACATGGAGATGGAGGTTTTAGAGTTTGCCCAGCTGGTTTTTAGTCTTGCTTTGGTCCAGTACTTCCTTGATATGCTCGTTCCCCTACATTTTGGAATGGTAATTGTTATCTTGTTCCATTATGTGTTGGAAGCATGTGATTTGCTTTTTGCTTTTGATTTTATAGGTGATTACAGTTAAATGATGGCATGAATCTCAGAAGATACTTTGAACTTTACACATTTAAGGAAGTTTGGGAGTATTACAGACTACGGGGACTTTTGAAGTTGGACTGAATATGTTTTTGCATTATAACATGCCTACAAGCCTTTGGGGGCCAGGGAGTGAAATGTGGCGGTTTGAAAGAAAATGACCCCAAAGGGAATTGCACTATTAGGAATATGAGCTTGTGGGAGTAGATGTGACCTTGTTGGAGGAAGTGTATCACTGTCAGGGTGGTCTTTGAGTTGTCCTATGTTCAAACTACTCAAAGTGTCACAGTCTACTTCTTATTGCCTTTTGATCAAGATTTAGCCAGCATCATGTCTGCCTTGCCACCATACTCCCAGCAGTCATGCTGCCTACCATGATGATAATGGACTGAACCTCTGAAACTGTAAGCTATCACCTTAATTAAATATTTTCCTTTATAAGAGTTGTCATGGTCATGGTGTTTCTTCACAGCAAGAGAAACCCTAATTAAGACAAAGTCCATCTGCACAAACACATACACACACATGAGAGAGAAGGAGAGAGAGAGAGAGAGAGAGAGAGAGAGAGAGAGAGAGAGAGAGAGAGAGGAGAGAGAGAGGCAGAGACAGATTGAACCTGATAAGTGAATGATGAGGAAAATAATGGCAGAAGAAGAACATGAAATTGATTCAACAATTATCTTCATTATTTTCTTGAAGAGCCTATCAACATGTAGGTACCCAGATAGGTAGAAACCATACAAAGAAGGGTCCCTTTCTATGCCTTATTAGCTATTTGCTATTGAAGCACAGTTAAAACCATAAATGTTTCAAAATTTAGCATATTTGTGACTACCAAATTATGGGAGGTCCAAGATCTACAGATATTATTTTATATGTATATCATACATCAAAAAATACTCAATTTATTTTAGTGAAAAGGCCTAAGACTCAGGGTCCCAAGATCTGGGGTTTTAGTTTAGGAAATGAGCTTGTTTTATGTTGGAATTTTTATATCTAAAATAATAATGAAGTCAGAAAGGAAATATAAATTGAGCCTGTTCCTATTTTACCCTTCATCTCCACTTTTCTTGGCTGCATTTGACTTAGGAGTATTACATAGGGACAAGGAGAAGCTATAACTTTCACAGGCCCCTTTTAAATATGAGATTCCAATCTGATCACTGAGTTGCCTTCTTGTGGGGAGGGAGTTGGGGGGTGGGTTGGGAAGGGAGGCTGAGCTGCAGGAAGAGGAAAGAGGGGACTCTTTGACTAGTGTGTAAAATGAATGAAAAAATTTTCTTAAGAAAATACACACACACACACACACACATATATATATATGACTATATATATATATATATATATATATATATATATATATATATATAACCATATATATTCACTACCACCTTGGATTTAATATTACAATACCATTACAATAACATGCTTTTACAACTTGTAATATCTTTTATTTGGAATATGTTAGGAATCATTCTATAAACATAATATTCATATATTTTCCTTCAAAAGAGAAAAATACAATGGTCCTGGCTAGCTGAAGACATCCACAGACCCACCTTTGTCCTCATGGCCCAAGCAGGTGGAAGTCATTAATAGGCTTGCCTGGGTACTCATGGTTCAGGCTGGGGTAGGCACCATTATGGTGTGCAGATACATGGTGGAGAAATGGGAGAGAAAGAGAAGCATACTGGTTCATTTGCTATGGAAAGAGGCAGAACTGAAAAAGTGAAGACAGTAAGAAACAGGCTGATATGGGTGACCTGCTTGCCACCCTGGGCCATGGTGACTTCGTGGCACAGACTGATGCCAAGGGCCATGTCTGGGTCTATGTCTGCCACCAATGGCCACAAGGGTATCTGGGGTCTGGGCCACCACCTGTGGCCATGTTGGTGTCTTCCATGTAGGCTCTTCCAACACACAGACCATGCAGATCTGAGTAGTCTGGGCTAACATGAGGGACCATGGCGTCATCTGGGCCTAAGTTGCCACCAAGTAACATGCCTGGGTTCATGACCCTTCAGCATCCAGGATCTGAATTGATGTCCATGGCTCCCATTACCACCAAGGACCATGGAGATGTCCAGGGTCTGGTCAGCTGCCTGAGATCATGTTGGTGTTCAAGGGCCATGCTGCCACTGAGACCTGGCCAATCTGAATGACCTACACTGCCACCTAGGGCCAGATTGACATCCATGCCTGGGCTGCTGCTGAAGACCATGTCTGGGTCTGTGATTCTACCTCAGCAGGGGTCTGTGTTGATGTGTTGTAGACTATGCTACCACCAAAGGCCATATGGATGCCCCAGATCTGGGCTGCCACCTGTGACTATGTTGGTGTTTGAGGGCCATACTGCTGCTAGGGCCTTGCTGATGTGGGTGGCATGTGCTGCCATCAGAGCCATGATGATATTCAGACCCAAGCTGCTGTTGAGGGCTGTGTCTGGATCCATGGTCTTGCTGCCGCTGGGGTCTGTTTTGATCTCCATGGCCCATGTTACCACAAGGGTCATACTAATCATGTTGAAATCCAAGGGCCATGTTGATTCAGAACTGAATTTCTTTGGCCCTGGGGAAGCTGGCCTTATATTTGTAAGAGATGGTATCACCTCAGCACCCAGCAGGCATGAGAAAGCTGGCCTTGATGGAATGGGCATAGAAGAGCTGCTTCTACCCCTTGCTTGAGGGGATTGGTCCCATAAGTCTGGACTAACCAAAACAGCTACCACTCAAACCCACATCTAGGGATTTGAGTTGGCCCACTCCAGTATCTAAACCACTTACGACCTGCTGGAGTATGTGAAGGAACTGGTTGTGCAAAACCACAGTCACAGGATCCCCAAAATTCAGGGCAACATTAGGATATCTGAGAGGAGTTTCAGTGAGGGTCCAGTATTGATTGTGTACCAGAAGCCAGAGACCTTGAACCAGACCCTCAACTCATTGCAATGAACATTGCAACTAAAGCTGAGTAGACATAAGGGTACACTGACTAGCACACTGAATATCCCAGTGCCACTAAGATGAAGAGGTGTTGGAGAGGTGGGAAAGACAGAGTTGTGATGTGTTTTTTTGTCTTTGTTGTTGTTTTGTTTTGTTTTTAATTAATATTTTTAAAATTTTCTTTATGAGGACATTACAGGAGTGAGCGACAGATATGTAGGACTGGGAAATGAGCAGGATTGGGGCATATGATGTGAAATTCCCAAAAAATCAATAAAAAATTATGTTAAAAAAAAGAAGGTCCAAGAAGAGTAATGGCCACATTTGAGACTGAATATATTTATAGGCATAGAATAATAACACTATGATTGTTTCCTATGTAATAAAATGATGTTTAAAAAAAGAAAGAGAAAAATAAGATTTACCTGAAGGAATAAATACCATCTATTTGCCTACTATTGTTTATTCAGGCAATGTTAACAGTATCTGAATTTGAATTGTAGTATTCTGTCTATAGTTAAGAATTCATTGTGAGACTCTGTAGAGTATACTACAATAACAGATCCTACTGTTTTTTTTTTAAAATGCAATGATAAATGTAATATTAGCTCCTTCATTTTTGCTGTTCCTCAAGTTCTGTGTGAACAAAGTTGGTTATTTCTCCAATTTAGGGATGCGTGCCTCATTCACTAAAGTCAAATCCCTATAGATTGTCTTACATCTGCATTCACAAAAGAAGGACAGAGCTTCAGTGACTCTGCTCAATGTGATACCATGTCCACAAGAAAGGAAGAAATTCTTTCCATGTGATAATTGCAAGAAGAGGGAACATTCATGGTTCATTATTCATGAGAATTTTAATCAATCGTTCCAAGTCATGTAAAGAATGAATAAAACCCATGAAGGTACTGAACTAGGGACATAGATGGGGAACGATGGCTTGACAATGACCTATGTATCACAAATGAAAGACAAATAGAACTGGAGTCACTTTACATAACTGAGGGTGAGGGAAGAAACTTAAGAATAACCACCAGATAAAGGAGAACTTTGATTTACCAGTTTCCTTCTGTTACATCTGTTGTTTTCACTCCATACATACTGATGTTTAGAAATAAATAGCATATCCCTAATGTTTGTCAATAATGAATAAAGCCCAGAAATTGCGGTGTGCTACTTTGACACTATTGTGGCCAACTACCTACCAGAAACAATAGGGATATTATTTATTTTTGCTCACATGTTCAGAGGTATATAAGCCCATCCTAATTCAGAAAGCATGTTAGAATGACTCATTTAAATGTTGTGAATTCTTGTAACAGAGACTGTTCACACATCCTAGTGCACAAGAAAGCAAAGTAAGGAGGAGCATGTAAAGCAGGAGTAAGGTATAACCTAAAAAAGCTTGTCACTGTTGATATACTTAAGAAGGCTCCTATTTCTTTATGTTATTTTTCAAATAAGCTGACTAAATGACTTTATAAATTAAGCATTGCATATAATCATGTAGCATGAAAGTTGATTAATTTAAGTTACATTTATAAGTCATATTGAGCACTGGCTGCTCTTCCAAAGGTCCTGAGTTCAATTCCCAGCAACCACATGGTGGTGGCTCACAACCATCTGTAATGAGATCTGGTGCCCTCTTCTGTCCTGCAGGCAGACATGCAGGCAGAACACTGTATACATAATAAATAAAAAAAATAAATCTTAAAAAACAGCAACAAAAAAAACCCAAAAATCATGTAAATACATTTCAACCATTGCTTAACATAGTTGAAGATACAGATATTAACTATATCTATCTATATATATCTATAAATCTATATCTATCTATCTTTCTATATCTATATCTATATCTATCTATCTATCTATCTATCTATCTATCTCTCTCTCTCTCTCTCTCTATATATATATATATATATATATAATGAAATCTATCACATCAAGGTTGGACAAGGCAAAAGGAAAAGAGCCCGATGAACAGGCATAAAAATCAGAGACCCACACCTTCACATACTCAGGATTCCCATAAAAATACTAAACTGAAATTTATAATATCTACACAAAGGACATGTGGAAGATGTATGTAGGCCCTGTAATTGTTGCTTCAGTCTCTGTGAATTTATGTGAGCTTTGCTCAGTTGATTTTGGGGGCCTTGTTCTCCAGGTAGCCCTATCCCCCGGGTTTTCCACTCTTGCCTTCTCATCCTTACGTGAGCTCTGACCTCTGAGGGGAGGGACTTTGTGGAGACATCCCATTTGGACCAGTGTGTTCTAATTTCTCTCTCTCTCTCTCTCTCTCTCTCTCTCTCTCTCTCTCTCTCTCTCTCTCTCCACATATTATTTGGATGGGGGTTTCATATTTATTCCCTTCTTCTGCAGGAGGAAGTTTCTCTGATGATGGCTGAATAAGGCACTGATCTATGACTATAGCCAAATAGGAGTTATTTTAATCTTACCTTACTTTTTAATTTTTATTTTAGACCAGTAGTATATGACTTTATTCTAGGTCTCTTAGCTATCTAGTCTCTTGTTCTTGGTCATCCACGCAGTGTCAGATATGGGTTTCAATCTCCTGGCATAGGCCTTGAGTCAAATAGACATTAGTTGGTTACTCCTAAAAGCTTTGTGCCACCATTGCCCTTGCATATTTTGCAGGCTCTTATTTCTGAAGACTCTAATTCTTACAGGCTAAACAGCCTCCAAAATAGCATCAAAGTTGGGAGACCAGGCATTCAAAATACAAGCTAAAACATAGCAGCATATAATGGAAGCTTCCAACTGCAAATCTACAAATTTGAAATACATATTTCAACTAACCTAAAGCTTAACCCTTTGCTTTAGACTAATCTTAAATTCTCTTTTCCTACATGTTCAGCCAGGATTTTGCTAGTGGCAAAAAAAAAAAAAATCTTGATTGATAATGTTGAATGCAAGACTGTGCATCATTTCTGATCTTCATAAATTTATTTTTAATAATGGATTGAATAGTAATAATGATGATAACAACTGCAATTATAAACTGTACATATCTGACAATAATATAACTTCTGTCTATGAATTACTGTATTGTAGCTAGAGTTTTCCTGCCTGGCCCACAAATCGCTGTCATCTGCCAGTCCCACAGCAGCTCAGACCCAACCAAGTAAACACAGAGACTTATATTGCTTACAAACTGTATGGCCATGGCAGGCTTCTTGCTAACTGTTCTTATATCCCAAATTAATCCATTTCTATAAATCTATACCTTGCCACATGCCTCGTGGCTTACGGGCATTCTCACATGCTGCTTGTCATGGCGGAGGCTGGCAGTCTCTCCCACTCAGCCTTCCACTTCCCAGAATTCTTCTCTCTCCTTGTCCCGCCTATACTTCCTGCCTGGCCACTTATACAGAACGATATCCACAGCACTATATCCATTTACAAAAGTGTATCTGTGAAACTATAGAACAGCATCTAAATAATAATGAGTATAAAAGTATTATCATCATTTCCATTTTTATATTGTACAAAATAAAAATTTGTCACAAGGATGAACACTTAATTCAAAGAAAAAGTTAGGATTCAAATTTTGTCCTGAATACCAAGATATAAGAACTTTTGAAGGAAGGATACCTGCCAAGACTTACTTCCAGGTGAGTGCACTTACAGATAACACTCCAACTTATTTTTGATCATGTCAACATGTGACATATTTAATCTTTAACCTTATAATATCCCTCTTCCTTCTTATCCCAGCAGACTTTATTCCTTCGGTGATTTCTTTTTTAGACAGTCTCCTTTTTCCACATTATCTTTATATGGAATTCAGAAATGAAGTAGGTCAGAATTAGATCAAATCAAGGTTAATTAGGAGCTGTAATACTCCAACAGGAGTGGTCTATTTGCCACCTCTGATCCTAGTAGTGTTTTATCAACTTTGGTCACAGCATTCCTACAAAGACCCTGTCTATTCTAAGTTTTTGCCCTAAAGTAATTGCTGGTTGGCCCTGCCTGCTTGAGGCAGGAAGTCTACCTTTCTGAAAGCCATTCCATTAAAGTAAGTCACAGGAAATTGCCATCACAGTCACTGAGTCCTCCAGAGTATAGAGGATGTGATTAGAGGTCATTAGTTCCAAAGTCCTGGGCTAAGATCACGTTCATGTATAGGTCACCATGGAAACAGAGTTGAAGTGACCTACCTCATTGCCCCCACCTGGATCTCTCCCTGGGAAGCTGATTGAAGAGGAGCCTTAGATGGTGCTCAAAAGAGTAAGGGCTCATTAAATGACCTTTTATTTGGAAGCTGAGGCCCCTAAGTGAAGACTGTAGCATTAGTGTATAAGGAAAGGATGATTGATGGTGGGGGAAAACCTCAAAGCATTATGGGATACAGTGCTGATTACCTTGTAAACTGGAATAGAATAGATAGTATTTCAAAAAAATGAGAGTGTTCATCTTTTTGAAATGGTAATGATTCATATTGCATAAGTTTGCTAAAATTATATCTAGAACAATTCAAATCACATGTGTTTAGAATATTGAAGAAGTGATACCATGTGCAGCAAGGGATAAACAAAACATATGAGTTCCTGTTTCCATGGCTTCTTAACCCAGGAAACTTTGAATACCTTTTACTAAAAAAGCAAAATGACCTGATGTCAAGTCCACCTGCCACAATCACTCATCTTCTCACTAAATCTGTTAACATTTGATTGATTTAATTTCTTCATCTGGGAAATGAGAGTCAATATAAATGATATTAAAAGGGATTTAATGTAAAATTAAAGAGGTAGGTAAGCATTCCTAGGGGAATTTTCACAGAAGGAGGAGGTACATTAGCTGTGTAATACTGTCTAGTGTGCTTCACTTGGTAACTGAAGCCTTTGCTCCAGGCATTCAGCCTTTTCTCACATGTCACCTCATATTTCAGATGTGGATAATTTTCCTGAAAGAGTTTATAGTGTATATAAAACAAATTAGATATCAAGAGAATATCACAGCTCATTAAGCACAGTAGCCACTCAATAAATTAGAATAATTATTCTTCTTTAAATTTTACTATGGGAAGAATTTAACAAGATAGACTGTAGAGAAACCAACTTCCACGGTTACAAGTAAGTTATTGATAGAACTTCATTCTGATTGTCAAACTAAGCAAATATAAGGCATATGTAAGAAAGCTACATAGCATATTGAAAAATGTAAAATAATTTGGCAGGGAACAGTGGATGCTCAGCAGATGAAGATGTCATTTTAAATGGATTGATGTAAGCTGGACTCAGTGAGGTAAAGTTTGGACAAAATTTTGAAATAAGTGATAGAATATACTACATGGATATTGCTGTAAGACAATGATAAACAGAGGGAAGAGTTGTGAGCTTTCAAGTTGGGTGTGTCATTATCAGTCTTGAAAAACCTCTTTTTGAATGCTTAGTCAAGGCATTCCAAATGACTCAAAAAATTAGATTGTGGATATTACCTCTGGTTGCCTCTCAGAGGTTGAATGATCCCCTGTTTCTGAAGACAATACCAATTTAACATGCAGCACTCTAATTTTTCAAATTTGAGCTAACCTAAATTCTCCCTATATGTGATCTAGCTCCCATAGTTCCAGAAAAAGTTATGCTAACTGAAAATTAGGGAAAAATTAATAACCTTACTCAGATGTGACACTTGTGAACCACAACAATAACCAGCATGGAAAGATCCAACAAATGTTACTTGTATGTTGCTGGTAACCAAGTGTTCTCTAACTGTACTTAAGGCCCTCTCAACGGGAATGAAATCATTCCTGGTACCAACTAGAAACCTAGCCAACTTCTTGGCATAGTAAGGTCATGGAGCTTAAAAGAGACTCTACTACAACCATTTGGCTCAACCAGCATAAGTCCTTAACTATATTCTAAACATTTTGCTTATACTCACAGACAAGTGTAGTTGTCACCCTCATCAAAGAAGGTTCTTTCTATAGCAAAAGATGAATAAAAAATAAATAAAAAAAAGGCAGGACATGACTGCTTCTAAGAATAGGAAAGAAGGATGTTTACTGTAGATAAAAGGGAGAACATAGCCAGTGGCAGAGGCATCTGTGAGAGTCCAGAGTGAACATGACTCTGAGCTGAACCATGTGAGAAGACTTGGGAGGGGAGAGGGAAGAGTCAGGAAACCAAAAGACCAGGAGGGTAAAAAGTAGACAAAAGGGCTGGGTAACCAAACTGGTTGGATTATATAGGCAAGGGTAGCCCAGCCCATGGACTGGAGAAGTTTAGGGTAAGGGATGGGGTATGCTAGCGTAAGCTGTAATAGGTAGGGACCAAGGAATGTTGGGAAAACCTGGTGACCAGGTTCACTTTGTTATGTTAAATAGGCGTCTCATTTAGCCATTTGTTTTGGGTTTGAGACCTAACAAAAGACCATCACAGAAAACCATAGTAGGACGCAATACAAAGGTAAATCAATTGTGATGCAACCAGCCCCAATGGATACATCTGTACCAGTTACTTCACCTATAACTAAAGGATCATCACAAAAAGTGGGGGGTGGTAGAAAGATTATAAGAGCTAGAATACGGGAAGTTTGCTGTGTGACTGCCTTTGTTTGAAATAGCTACATGAACAAGACTAATAGAACAATAATATTAATAGACCGGACACTGTTCAAGTAGGTAAACTTCATGGGATCCCACCCATAGAAAAGACTGCAAGCAACTAATGACTGCTAGGAAAGGGAGAATTAGTAATTCCCAGGCATGGGGAATTAACCTCTGGGGGGTGATCCCCTTGTTGACTAACAAGTTGTATTTATGTATTTGTGTGTACTCACATATTGAATATATGTATTCAAAGAAAATGAGGTTATCAGTTTGGAATAGGGAGCCTGGGATGTGTTGGAGGGAGGGGCTGGAGATAGAAAAGGAAAGTAGAACTAAAGGAATTATATTTCAATTAAAAATGTAAAATTAATCACTTAATTATTTTTTTAAAAAATTGGGCATATTCAATATCCTTGTGTGGTCAGAAGTAATTATTATAAGGAGGTAAAAGAAATAAAGAATGCAGAGGCTTAATTATCACATCCATTTATTAGTAAAAGAAAATGAAAGCAAAGAGAAGGGAAAAGTAAAGGAGAGAGAAGAGGGAAAGGAAGAAGGAGGGACAGGGTAAACAAGAAAAGAAAGAGGAGAGACAGAGGATGAAGAGAGAAAAGACAATTTAATTTATAAGCCAAAATGTATAAATATGGGAGGATAAAAAAAGAAGCAAAGGAGAAGTCAGAGAAATGTAACAGATGGAAATGTCAGTCAAGAGACAGCTTTTAATGTTCAGAATCAGACCTGTAGGGCTTTCCAGGCATTAGAGGGACATGTGGCTTCTGAAGAACAAAACAGGAAGTGGCAAGCAGAAAGACATGAGCTCACTAAGTTTAAAAATAAAGTTAATTTTTAAAAATGAGAGAAACAAACAAACAACAACAACAAAAACAGATAACAATACTATGAAACATTCAAAATTCCAAAGGAAAGAGGATCCCCAAGCTCATTGTTTTAGAAAAACATTTTTCATTATTTCAAAAATTACATGCTAATTCACACCTCTTCTTGTTCCGATGACTTCCTCTGTCAATGATTCTGACATCATTTATGACTTTATGCTGAAACTCTTACTTTTCTGGGGTGAGGTGTTTCACCCAGATTCTGGATAAAGCTTTCATCTCCTTTCTTATGTCCCCATAAATTCTTGTCTCTTTAGTAATGCTTCATCACCACCTCGACTATCTCTAGAGTTGAGGGGAGAAATAAAAAATTTAAGTTAAGTTGTTAGAATATTTTATTTTAAAAATAACCCACACAGAAATTGACACTGAAGAATCCATTTTAAGATCAGATCTACAATTAGGTGAATAGGATATATTTGAATTTAATTTAAGACGATATACACATAAGGCAAAGGCAAGGATAAAATCTATGACTGTGGTCCCACGGTCAATAACCACACATACATCCCAAGTACATTGAGTACTTGTGGGGCTCAGAAGTACACGAAGCACTGGATGTGCAACAAACAATAACAAGCCAGTAGGGGGTTGCATAAAAATATCTCAATATTTGGTGTTGATTATATATTGAAATGACAATATTTTGACTCAATGGAATTAAAGTAGTATAGTATTAAAATTGCAATAGTTAAAACTGTCTGATAGATTTAGGGAGAAAAATAAAGTCATAAATGATGTCAGATTTATTGAAAGCGGAAGTCATGGGAACAGGAAGAGGTGTGAACAATATGAATTCCAATGCAACTACAGTGAAATCATGATGAAAACTGGCTGAGATCAGAATGTGGAAATGTTGTGAATTTTACTAATAATAGCATATAAGGAAGGAAGGGGGAGCAAAATTAGCATATGAAAGTGCTCATTTTCTCTAATCAATGGGTATGTCTTAAGAAGAAACATAGATTTTTAAAATAAAAGATTCTAACAACTTAACTTAAATTTTATGTTTCTCTCCTTAACTCTAGAGATAGTCGAGGTGGTGATGAAGCATTATTAAAGAGACAGGAATTTATGGGGATATAAGAAAGGAGATGAAAGCTTTATCCAGAATCTGGATGAAACACCTCACACCAAAAAAGTAAGAATTTCAGCATAATTAAGAACTTCATAAACTTTGTATCCCCCTTCATGGCTATACATTTTTAATTTTCTATTTTACTCAAAACAATATTGATAGAGAAAGGACTTATATGTACTAAGCCACTGCACAACTCTGGTCATTCATGGATTTATCTTGTCAGATTATAATTCTACCCAAAGCTGCTCTGTAATATCATTTGTCAAAAAAAGGGGGGAAATGTTTCTCAGCAATCTTTCCAGCTGTAACTTGAGAGTCATCTAATTAGTGTATACAAAAGTGATAAGTGGAGTCCATAGTCACATTTGGGTGTGTCTGACTTTCTGCCACTCTCCACTGGACAAAAGGAATATTGGAGAAAAGTACTCAGAAAGTTGTACTAGAAGATAAACATGAAACATGAAAGAAAGAGCATCAGAGGACAAACCTGGAAGGGCCAATACATGAAAAACGTTGAGCCTTCTGGCATAATTCTGCACCTGTTATTCAACTTGGAGCTGTGCATACCATGAGCATGTATAGACATCTTTCCTGTCAATATTTACCTGAATGGCACTGGTAAATAATTTTAAATACTCTTCACATTGTGTTATGTATTCTCCATAACCTAAAGGTAATTTCAATGTAGGATGTGATGTGTGATGGTCTTTTATAAAGCCTACACTAGTGTGTATGTTACTCAAACATTCTCATTCCTGGGTGTTCTTGCAGAGCACTGGAACAAATTTTCCAAATATACAGAGGTTAGAAAATATCAATGAAGGAAATTATATTTGTGTAAAATACATATTTATATACTCAGATAAGTGTAGAAATGTAAATTTATGTATATATGTGTGTATACATATCCAAGTAAAATTAATAATATCTGGTCCTATATTCAACTCTTTCAACAAGTGTTTACTCAGAAGAATGGGAAAATGTTTTCGCTAAAGTTGCTGTGGATAAGCTTCCACAGCAAAGACACAATTATCCAGAAAAAGATCCAGCATTATGCTGTTCAGTTAACTACCAGTACAAGGGGATAATCCTCAAGTGTCTAGATGAAAGCAGAAACCTAAGAATAGGAATACTATGGAAGAGTTTCATTACAATTCTGATGGAAAATTAATTCCTACCAAAGAAAACTTAAATGCAGAAAATCTATCATTATACATCACAGTAGAATAGATACTTTTAAACACACTTGCCTTCAAATGTATTCATTGGAAGTATGCAAGAAAGCATAGAGGTAAATAAACATGTATGGAACTGCAGAATAACATTAAGAAAGGGGAACAAAAAAATGGCAGTAAGAAAAACATAAGGCATACTAATGAATTCACATGTGTAATATATTTTAAGTAAGTCCTTTGAATGACCTCTAAAGGTATAAGAAATTTTCAGTGCAAAATTAGTCCTTAAGAGGCCAGTGCCTACATGTGATTCTATAAGAGGATGCTATCAAACTGGGAGATCTGATTTTTGCATTGCATTTTTCATTGTTTGAATATTCTAATAGGCTGTAGTCCATTGTAAGTGCTACTAAATTTAGTAAATTTTATTCTTTTAACAAAAAAATTAGCTATCTAAGTAATTGTAAAAAGATTGTTAGAAGTATGTTCAAAATAATTACAAGTTTGAAATTTCTGAGAATTATTAAGAATACCCACTAATATTGTTCCTGAATCTTAAAGAATAACATGCCATGGATTTGAAAACACCGAGAAACTTGATTTTTGTTTTCACTCTGTTATAATTCTAAATTTTATCATATTTGCTGGATAAATATATATTTTTAAAAAGCAATAGAATATGTACTGAAATAACACAAAGGACTAAACTAAAACAGAGAAGACAGAAGACACAAAGTATACAACAGCACATCCAATCAAAAAGAATTAGTAACTTCAAATTCTAATGAGAGAGAGTCCCAGGAACTGGCTGTGAGCCTCTCCCATACCTAAGAGAAGCATCCAACAAAATAAAAGCTGCAGAAGTGGGTGCTTCTCAGTATAAGTAGGCATACTGTGCTGTTCATGAGCACAGAAGTTCTGGGATTGATTTTGTTGACAATAAAATAGTATCTAAAAGTAATTAAAGAAACCAATGTGATTTATTAAATCAGTGAAAGTGAATAAATAGAAAGACAAAGTAATCCAGTAGCTATGGCTTGAATATGTATCCTCCACACTTCACACTGGAATGTCATCCTCATGGCATCAATATTAAGCTGAGCTTGGATTTAGGTGAAAAGCAGAAGCCTGGCTCTCAGTAGATACTGCTCAAACTTCAATTTCAGAATGCCTGTGGTCCATAGCTATGATGAAATGAGGATATGTTAAATTTCAAGTATCAAATTAAGAATCACAGTAGGTTAAGCATGTAGTAACATAGTTATGAATATGTATATGGTTGTTTTATCTATAATACCTCTATATGATCAACTGTACATGATGATAAAAGGAAGCATATGCTTATTTGTTGGGGTGAGTGGGGAAGAGACTGTTGGAAGCAGAATTTGAGAGTTCAATCCTCAATTTCTCTAGCAAAAATTAACAGCTTTCACTAAAAAAAAATAAAAGTTCATGACATGTTGCATGAGCATATCACATTTAATATAAAAAGCTGAAACTTTTTGTGTCTGAGTGTGATTGTGTATTATTTGTATGAATCTGTGCATGTGTGTGTGTTTGTGTGTGTATTTTCATATGTATGTATCTTAGTATGTGTGAGTATGTGTGTCTGTATTTGTGTGTTTGTGAATATCAGTGTTGCTGTATGTGTCTTTGTGTATCAATGTACAAACCAGTTTTTGTCTGATGCAGGTATTCAGAATAAGTATTGACAAGACATGCAAAGGGATCTTGACTTTACAAAGGATAGATATGGACTGAAAATAACTACTGCTTGTTGAACATCCTGCTGTAAAATGTGATCAAGTAACGGAAGAGAAGGGGTGCCACTGAGGCAGAGAGATCAGGACTTGGCAGCAGACAATATGAGGAAGATGAAATATAATCACTTGCTCTCTCCGCAGTCTGCTCCTTGAAACGCCTGCCTTTGCTGCCTGATAAGGAGTCTTCCTTGAGCTTGTGATACCCACCCAAGCAAACTGAATGTCTCCACAGTGGCCATAGCTGACTGCCACTATAAAACATTCTGATTCCTAAGGGTCCACAATGTATTTTATTCTTAACTGTAACTTACTCCCAACAATGCTCCTGCTTCCATTATATGGCTGTCAGTCAACTCTCCAGGTAGACTCTGTTATTATCTACTCTGTCTCCTGACTTCAATTCTTTTATCTTTATAACTGCGGTTACTATCTAACAGTATACTCACGGCCAGAATAATAGTTTTCATTTCAAAGTGCATGTAAAAAAAAAAGGAACATTTAAATGTATATAAAATATTGGAAAATTATAAACCTAAAGTAAATGAAAATTCTGCTCTCTGGCAGAGCTGGCAGAAGATGGTAGTATGAGGAGTAATTTTTATGTGCACAGGAGGAAACCTTTGCTCAAAAGTAGCCTTGATTTCATTATCATATTAGCGATAGAATGTGCACCCCTACATGGAGACTTCAATGGGTACGTGGCATGTGATGTCTAAGGAAGGATGATAGGATACTGTGCCAGCATTACCTTTGCCCTCCTCTGAAAGTAATGCTGAAGTCAGAGGGCTGCACCCTGGTGGAGAGAGGTGTAATAAAGAAGGACATCCCTATGACCAGAAAGGTTGAGGGAACTTTTTCACCATCTCTTTCTGAGGATCCCTTTTGATGTTCACTAGCTGGAGTTCCAGCAACATTCACAGGGCTCTATGAGTGTATGACAGCTGAGTTATATCTTCAGTGTCCTCTGGAGTGATTTCTCCTCATTCTTAATGCAGTATTTGCCATTCAGGAAAAATTGGGCAACAGATCCCTGAATTTATTCAAGTGACAGTTTTCAATGGACTCATGAAGATGTCTATTATGTCTGTGTCACAGTTAGACACACCATCCCTATCCTTCAAAATGACCAAAAGTGTATCACCTTTTTTTTTTCAAGGCATTGATGTATGAAACAAGGAAATAAGAACCTTTCACTAAGCAGATAAAAATCTCATTTTCAGAAAAAATTAAACATTTTATGAATTCATAATAGGAGGTTATGTCAAGACAGAGTAGTCTTTTCTTAGTCTGAAATGACTGTTTGTTGAAGGTAATGATGACCTGACTGTTCTGTGTGCTGCCTTGCGTTGCTAAGGGAGAAGTAAGCAATAATCTGTTTATGATGTTATCACTTGAAAGCCGTTCGTCTTCTATGCACTAACCTCTGAAATAGACAGAGCAGGAGGTATGAGACTCTAAAGTACAGATTATTCAGCCAAAACAGAGAGAGGTTGGGCAACTTACTTGTGGTCAGCACGGCTGTAGGTGAACTTAGATGTGCACAATGATTAGAAACCCTGGGTCGGCCTGGCAACAGTACTATAAACTGAAGGGCTTTGATACTATTAGAGTCATACTTTGTAAAACACATATTTGGGAACAAACAATGTTTTAAACATTTAGTAGACATTATTCAAATCAATTCTAACACAAATTTATAGTGTAAAAACATGAGGTTGTACAATAATCCCATGAAAATAATAAATAGGTGAATTTTACACCTATATTTTTCTAGATGTATAAATTTTAGTACTTTTTTCATCTTAAATGAATTATTTTTAAAGAAAACAACATTAATTACTCAAATTAGTACTATATGTCTCAAATTAGAGCAAGAATGTGAAGAGTTCGTTATATCGTTAACTTATATAGTATTCAAAACCTACTTAGGTTTCTTGGACACATGGTTTTATTTATTTTTATTTTATGTGTATGAGTGTTTCACCTGCATCCATATATGTGCATCACAGGTATGCAGTGCCCTTGGGGGCCAGTAGAGGCCACTAGATTCCCTTAAACTCCATTGAAAGAAAATTTTGAGCCACTGGTGGGCTCTGGAAAGAAAGGCCAGGTCTGCTGCAAGAACACCAAGTGCTAATTGCTAAGACATCTCTCTTATGTTTTTTGGGAGAAGGCAGATTTGTTGATAATCTAAGTTCCATTTAAACTGATGGGCTAAAATATTAGAAACAATAATAATAGAGCAAAGGATGAATAATATTCCAAAATTCTGGTCAAAGGACGATATGTGTTGTGAGGATCAAGATAGGTTATACTCCAATAACAGAAAGGGAGGCGGCAATTGGACTCCCGGAGCTCCACCTGGGGCCTGGCCATGGACTTCTGCATCCGGTTCCCTCAGTTTTGGATGAGGTTTCTAGTACGACAATTGGGGTGTTTGGCCATCCTATCACCAGAGTAGGTCAGTTCGGGCTGTCTCTCGACCATTGCCAGTAGTCTATTGTGGAGGTATCTTTGTGGATTTCTGTGGACCTCTCTAGCACTTTGCTTCTTCCTATTCTCATGTGGTCTTCATTTATCATGGCTCTTATTCCTTGTTCTCCCTCTGAGTCCAATTGGCGAGAAAGAGGGGAGTTTGTATGAGCGAGAATTGTTGAGACCAAGGTTGGAAAAAGCACAGGGACAAACAGTCAAACGAATGGAAACACATGAACTATGAACCAATAGCTTAGGAGCCCCCAACTGGATCAGGCCCTCTGGATAAGTGAGACAGTTGATTAGCTTGATCTGTTTGGGAGGCTTCCAGGCAGTGGAACTGGGACCTGTCCTCAGTGCATGTGCTGGCTGTTTGGAACCTGGGACTTATACAGGGACACTTGGCTCAGCCTGGGAGGAGGGGACTGGACCTGCCTGGACTGAATCTACCAAGTTGAACTCAATCCTCAGAGGAGTCTTTGCCATGGAGGAGATGGGAATGGGGGGTGTGCTGGGGGTAAGGCGGGGGCGGGAGAGAACAAGGGAATCTGTGGCTGATATGTAAAATTAAATTAAATTATAAAATACAATTAAAAAAAAGAAAGGGACGCAGAATTTAGAATCATGTCCAAGAGAGTCTTTGGTGTGTGTATATCAATTCAGATACAATTTTATCATGAGTGAGTTTCCATACTAGAATTTGTCACACTGCACACTTAGAATGTGCATTATATTCTATATAAGTATACTTTTTAAATGGTCAGAAATTATGTATCTATGATGATTTATCCCTATGTCCTCTGTAAAAGTCCCTTGATGCCTATTTTTATTATTTTCTTTTCCCTTTTTATTGAAAATAGATTCTTTTCTCATACAATATATCCTGATGTCAGCTTCCCTTCCCTATACTTCTCACAGTTCCTCTACACCTCCCCTCTAATCCAGATCTACTCCCTTTCTTTCTCTCATTAGAAAGGAACATGTTTCTAAGGATAACAACAAAACATAACACAAAATATGTTAAGATAAAACAAAAAATATTACATCAAAGTTGGACAAGGCAAACCAAAGGAAGGCAAACAGACCAAGAGAAGGCATAAGAATCAGAGCCTGATTAATTTACACTCAGAAGCCTCATTAAAATACTAAACTGAAAGCTATAATATATAAGCAGAGTACCTGGTTCAGACCTGTATAGGTACTGTGTTGCTGCTCCAGGTTTCCACCATTCCCTCTGTCTCTTATATTCATTCTACTCCCTCTTGCTTGGAGTTCCATGAGCTCTTATGGGAGGGATTTGATGAAGACATCCCATTTAGAGACGTGTGTGTGTGTGTGTGTGTGTGTGTGTGTGTGTGTATGGTAAATGGCTGTTGTATCTGCATTTACTCCCATTTATTGAAGGAGGGAGCTTGTCTGCTGATGGCTAAATAAGGCATTATCAGTAATTTTACAATATCTATCTGTCTATCTCTCTACCTCTCTATCTCTCTATCTATCTATGTATTTGTTTATTTATTTAAAGACCCATAGTAATTTGTTTTATCCTAGGTTTCTAGGCTATCTAGCCTCTGGTTCTTGGACACTTAAGTAGCACAGGGTATAGCTTCCATTTTGTGCAGTGGGATTTAAGCCAAACTAGACATTGGCCGGTTATTATCACAAGAATTATGCCACCATTGCCATAGCGTATTTTGCAGGCAGAACACCTTTGTAGATCAAATGTGGTATGGCTATTTTGGTGTATCCATTACACTTTTGGTAGTCTGCAGAGTACCAATCCATACCAAAGACATTAGAACATAGGGGTAAAAGTTCTATGTAAGCATTAGCTTGACTTCTCTATGTTCAATGAGTCGTATGGGAATTATCTTCAGCAACCAGGCCATGCTCTTAGTATGTGGAGAGCAAATTGTACTCTTGTGTACCTGGTTTTGTTGTTGTTGTTTGATTTTTGTTTTACTCTTTGGGGGCCCCACCCTCCAACTCCCGAAAAAATGCATGAAGATTTATTCTTATAAATGTGTGGTCTTAGCTTGGCTTGTTTTTAACCAGTTTTGCTAACTTAAATTATTGCATTTCTCTTTAACTACATTTTGCCTGTGGACTTTTTACCATTCTTTATTCTATGTATCTTTCTTTCCTTCTTAGTCTGTGGCTGGCTGTGTAGCTATGTGGCTAGTCCCTGGTATCCTCCTTTCCTCTTTTACTTGCTCCTATTGTCCTTCTCCCTTTTTCCTAGATTTCTTCTCCTATATATTCTCTCTGCATGCCAGCCCCACCTGTCTTTTCTTCTGCCTACCTATTGGACATCCAGCTCTTTATTAGTCCAGTCAGGTGTTTTAGACAAGGAAAGTAACACAACTTTGCAGAGTTAAACAAATGTCACATAAAAGAATGGGACACGTCTTTGCATCATTAAATAAATATTCCACAGCATAAACAAATGTAACACATCTTAAACTAATATTCCATAACAGTCTGTATTATTAGAAATTTTCTAAGGGGCCTCTTTGGCCAGCAACTCAATTGTATGTAACCCAGTCCTGGTACTGAGAAATTAATTTTATGACAAGAGATGGCCAGTTGAACATATTCCCCATTATTTGTAGATTTCATTAGGATTGCCTTCATGTATTTAGGTAGTTTCCACTATAGTAGAATTCCATACCACCCCTCAAATTTAATTCTAGCTGTCTCTCTCTGTATTCCCTTCCTCAACCACATCTCCTCTCAGTCTCCTCACTTGTTCTTGTCCTACAGATCTTTCACATGCGTGGTCAGAGATAATATCAATATATTTTACATTATTTGTGGCTATTATGGAGGGTATTGTTTCCTATTTCATTCTCAGCCTATTTATCATTTGTATATAGGAAGGCTGCTGATGTTATTCAGTTCATTTTTTATCCAGCTAGTTTGCTGAACGTTTTTTTTTTTATCAGTTTTAGAAGTTTCCCAGGGGAAATTTTTCATGTCATAAATTTATAGTATCACATCATCTTCAAATAAAAATACTTTGACTTTTTCCTTTTCAACTTGTAACATCTTGGTCTCAGTTTTCTTAATGTTCTAGCCAAGACTTCCAGTATTATATTGAATAGATATGTAGTAGATAACCCTGTATTGTTCCTGATTTTAGTGGAATTGCTTAAAGTTTCTCTCCTTAAAGTTTAGGTTGGTGTTGACTATAGACTTGCTGTAAATTGCCCTTTATTTTGCATATATATATATTTGAGACAGGTTTTCTCTGTGTAGTTTTGGTGCCTATCCTGGATCTCGCTCTCTAGACCAGGCTGGCCTTGAACTCAAAGATCTGCCTGGCTCTGCCTCCCGAGTACTGGGATTAAAGGCCCATGCCACCACCACCTAGCCTCCTTATTATATTTAAGTATGCCCCTTTTATGCAGAGTTTCTTCAGCACTTTTGTCATGAAGGGGTGATGGATTTGCCAAAGGCTTTTTTTTCTTCTGATGAGATGATCATCTGTTTGTTTTTATTTTTCAATTTTTTTAATTTGGTGGATTACATTTACTAATTTTTATATATTGAATCATCCCTCTATCTCTGAAATGAAGCCTATTTGACCATGGTGGATGTTCTTTTTCATGCATTCTGGGGTTTGGTAAGGTAGTAATTTATTTAGTATGTTTGCCTACTAGATATTGGTTTGTAATTCTCTTTCTTTCCTGGAACTTTATGTGATTTGGTTATAAGAGTAACTGTGGCATCATAAAATGAATTAGACAATTATTTTTTTTCTGTTTCTTTTTCTTTCTTTCTTCTTTTTTTTTTTTGATTAGTTTGAGGAATATTGATGCTTAGTAATCTTTAAATGTTTGGTAGAACTTTGTACTTAAACCACCAGGCCCTGTCCTGTTTTGGGTTGGGAGATTTTTTTAATGACCGCTTCTATTTCACAAGGGGTTATATCTCTGCTTAAATTGGTTATCTGATCCTGACTTAAATTTGGTAAGTGGTACCTATTGAGAAAATTATATATTTCTTTTAGCTTTTCCAATTTAGTGGAGTACAGGTTTTTAAAGCAAATCCTTATGAGTCTCTGGATTTCCTGAGTGTTTAGTGTTATGTTTTTTTTTTCATTTCTTATTTTGGTAACTTGAATATTCTCTGCCCTTTGGTTAATATGGATAAGGGTTTGTCTGTCTTATTGATTTTCTCCAAGAACCAACTCATTCTTCCATTGTTTCTTTATATCTCTTTGTTTCTATTTTATTAATTTGAGCTCTGAGTTTGATTATTTTTTTCTCTCTACTTTTGAGCATAATTTCTTTTCTTTTTATTCTAGAGTTTCCAGGTGTGCTGTTAAGTTGCTAGTATGAAATATCTCCAGTTTCTTTTCTGTTGTTAATGTAGGCACTTAGTGCTGTGAACTTGCCTCCTAGAAATATTTCCATTGTGGTCCATAAGTTCGGGTATGTTGTTTATTCATTTTCATTGAATTCTAGAAAGTCTTCAATTTTTTTTTTCTGTATTAACCTATTTTTCATTCAGTAGAGAGTTGTGCAGTTTCCATGAGTCTGTAAGCTTTCTGATATTGTTGATATCTGCTGTGGATGATACATTGATAAATAAAACACTGATTGGCCAGTAGCCAGGCAGGAAGTATAGGCGGGACAAAGAGAGAGGAGAAGTCTGAAAATTGGAAGGCTGAGGGGAGGAGACACCATCCTGCCTTCCAGGGAGCAGCATGTAAGGGCAGCAGGTAAAGCCAAGGAACACGTGGCGACATATAGATTAACAGAAATAGGCTGAGTTTAAGTGTAAGAACTAGACAGTGGTAGGCCTGAGCTAATGGCCAAGCAGTTTAATTAATAGGAGCTTCTGAGTGATTATTTTATAAGTGGTTGTAGGGTCCGTGTGGATGGGCAGGACTGGAGAACACCCCAGCTACAGATATCCAACTTTAATCAGTGGTGGTCTGGTAGGAAACAGGGAATCATTTCAATTTCATTGCACCTGTTGAAATTTACTTTGTATCTAAGTATGTGGTCAGTTTTGAAGATAGTTCCATGAGACACAGTGAAGAAGTTATATTATTTTGTGTTTTATGTTTTTGTGAAATATTCTGTAAATATCTGTTAACTCAACTAATAAATACTTCTTGGGTGGTGAGTTTGCATGTTTGGAATAGAGTAGCAAACTCTAAATATTAACTTCTCTTACTGTAGTCTAGCACTCTTTGTTTTTCCACCCTACTACAGATTCATTTAATTGATTGGTTTGTAGTGTGTTCTAAAATCTGTTTTGCAATCATCTCTTTTCTGCTATGCTTTCCTGAAAATTTTTATAGTTTCCATTGGCATTTCTTCTCCATCATATATTCAATGTTTGGAACACAATTTCAAAATCCTTACTGGATTTTTAGGTGGAAATGCATAATTTGTAAAACATACATTCAGATATTGATTACATGAAACATAACTTTAAATTTTACTTTAATATAGTGCTTTGTATTTTAACTATGTGTTATAATTTTAGTTAAATTTATAGTTAATTGCATATTAGTGTTTTCTGCTAGTATAGAGAAAGCATATTCACTGTTAGCAAGCTTAGGTTGTAAGCTACCACCTTATTCAATTTCCAGTAAATTTTATTATTGCATTATTCTTACAATTTTTTTCATTGTTAACCATTTATCTTGATTTGTCATATTTAATCTGCCAAAGGTTTTAAGAAATAGTAAGATATTGCTTATATGTGTGTAGTACATTAATTAAATTAAGAGATTTTGTATTAGACCCCTTAAGATTCAAAGTAATGTAGAATTTGTAAACTATTTCTTATAAGATCTAAATTGTTGGCCAAGCAGTGGTGGTACAGGCCTTTAATCCCAACACTCAGGAAGAAGAGACAGGCAGAACACTGTGTGTTCGAGGTCAGCCTGGTCTACAGAGCATGATCCAAGACAGGAACCAAAACTACTCAGAGAAACCCTGTCTTGAAACGCCCCCCCAAAAAATCTAAATTGTTTTATTTTATGCTAATTTTATTTAATATGCCTGCTAGTTTTATCAAATTCTTTCTCTACAAATATTGATAAAATGATGCTGTTTTCTTTTTATATACAGTGCACCATATTAAAAAGGAGTTTAATCCACTCATAAACTAAACTTTTACAGAATAATTCAAAAAGATATTCCTATAAAATGTATATTTTCATATGTAACTATATACACTATCACATTTTCCTTATTGACTTTATAATAGATTTCAACTTGTAAGTCCTACGTTCTTATGAAATAAATTTAAGGGTTGCCTTTTTCTGGGAAGAGGCATGTGTTAAGAATATTGAATTTTACACTTAGTATCCACTTATGAGTACATGCAATGTTTGTCTTTCTGAGTCAGGGTTACCTCACTCAGGATGATATTTTATTGTTCCATCCCTTTGGCTGCAAATTTCATGATACCATTATTATTCTTTCATGAAATTTACTAGATTTTTATGTTACTAGATGGACTTGATGTATTTATCTGTTCTAATTATATGAGAATTTACAGATTTCTAAAAAATAATCTTTTTCTTTTATTTTCACTATAAATTTTAAGCACTAATTCCTTGATCAAATTTTACATATTCCTGTTTCTTTTGGAAATACTACTTTTAGGAAGTATCTTAATCATAGTTCTATCTAGTTCCTCCCATATCCTTCCCCCTATTCCCTACTGACTCATACTTGTATTTTTAAGTTTTTGTTTAGTTTTAACCCACCCAATCCCTTCATGGTGCCTATATAACCTAGAATGTGTAGTTATGCACTAAACATGGAGGAATCTTTATGAAAACGGATTTCTTTCATCCAGGCTCTGTTAATCACCCCTCAGATAGCAGTGGGGTCTCAGGACCATGTCTTCTCTTTATTCTGGGTTTTGTCTGGCTTGAAGTTGTACACATGAGCTGTCACAGCCTTTGTAAGGCCATGGGTGCAGCTGCCCTTTTGTGTCCAGAAAACAGAGCTTCTTTATAATCACCCACTGCATCTTGCTCTTACAGTCTTTCTGCACCCTCTTCACAATGGTTTGTGATGCTTGGGAGAAGGGCATGTAATATGGGTGCCTTATTCAGGGCTAACCACTCTCTAGTTTCCTGTTCTCCACACCCTGATCAGTTGTGGGTCTCTGGGTTAATCACCATCTACTTCAGAAATAAACTTTTCTGATGAGAGTTGACCAATGTAATATTCCATGGCCATAATATTAAGTCATTAGGAGTTGATTTAATATTATGGAAAGATAGCACACTAACAGTAGTAGGTTCTCCCTTTGGGTCTCTGACATGTGTAGGAACAGATTCTTAACCCCATAAAATCCAATCACCCTGTAATATTCATACCCTTATTGAGTCAATGGGTATATCTTATCAGGTTGTTCAGATTATAATTCACAGGGCTCACAAACAGGTAACATTGATGATTATTTTTCTTCTGGCACTTGAAAATACATACCATAATGTTCTAAACTTTCCTAATATAAAACATTATTTAATAATATGCAAAGTATTATATCTCCCTCAGTAAATAGTGAGATTACTGTTTTATATATCAAATTTTAAAAATTTATAGGAGAATTTTCTGAATTAAAAGACGTCTAAGTCCCAGCACTCGGGAGGCAGAGGCAGGCGGATCTCTGTGAGTTCGAGGCCAGCCTGGTCTCCAAAGCGAGTACCAGGAAAGGCGCAAAGCTACACAGAGAAACTCTGTCTCGAAAAACCAAAAAAAAAAAAAAAAAAAAAAAGACGTCTAAGTTCCTTATGACAATTAACTTTTTTTTAAAAAAAATCTCAAACTGTCACACACATTCAGAAGGCCTAGTTCAGTCCCACTAGATCTGTTTGGGGAGCCCCTGACAATGGGACCAGGACTTATCCTGTGTGTATGAAATACCTTTTTGGAACACATTCCCTAGGGTGGGATGCTTTGCTCAGCCTTGCCACAGTGGGGAAGGGCTTGGTCCTGCCTCAACTTATTATGCCAGACTTTGTTGACTCCCCAAGGGAGGACTTACCTTCTCAGAGGAGTGGATGGGGGGCAGGATGGAGGAAGGTGGGGGAAATGGGAGAAGGAGAGGGAGGGGCAACTGGGATTGGTATGTAAAATGAGAAAAGCATGTTTTTTAAATAAAAATATCCTCACATTTGTAAATAATTTTTCTTTTTAGTTGGTATATTTATTGTTGCATAAGGATTTTGTTCATCAGTGTTTCAGCTTAAACTTCTCTCATGCCTCATGCTAATATTGTTGTGAATGTTGTTTTTTGGACTTTCATGCTACCCTTTCCATTTCTTTAATATGCCATACATTATTGCTACAACAGTTTAAGTTACTTTGTTGTTTGAAATATTGCTTGTGAATGGCATATAACTGTGTTTTAATTCCATTACCTTTAGTAATGGAATTAAAATTGACTCAGGCAGTGTAATATGTGAAACTCTGCTCAGTATATGTACTTGGTCTTCATTTTATGTAATTATTTCCTTTATCGCACACTTTTAACTTTTAATTTGTTCAACCAGCTATTAACACCTTTTTTTCATTTTTCTTGAGCAGCTAGATAGAATTACCTACCAATGCATCTAGTCTTCTTGACTAAGTCAATGATAGCTGATAAAATACATTTGTATATATTTCGTCAGACTTGATATTCCCTTGTTCTAATTTGGGGGATCTTTGTAATAATTTAGAAATTTCTATTGAATGTTCGGGCACATTTGCGTGTATTTGTGTGTATGTGTGCCGGTGTTTGTGTATTTGTGTAAGGATATTTGTATGTGTGTATGTATGTGCGTGTGTGTTCAAGTACACATGTCTATGTATTTGTGAATGGAGGACACAGGACAGCATCAGCCATCATCTTCAGAGAAGGCATCCACATATTGGGAACAAGGTTACTCACTGGCCTGGATGTTACCAATTAACCTAGATTGATGGACTAGAGTCCCTCCTCCCAACATCTCCTGCTTTAGAATCTCAGTGTGGGGATTAAAGCTTTCACCATCACACCCTGGATTTTGGATAATTTCTGGGGATCACACTCATGTTTGCAAGGCAAGCATTTTAGTGAATAAATTGTCCCCCATGATTTGATTTTCAAATAACACAGAAATATTCATTTCCTCCTATATTATTTTAAATAAACTTCAAGTTTCCTCAATAATTCCCTTCCTTTAACACTTACTTCCTCCATTTATGAGATCAGAATCAACTTCAGTTTTCTGTAAAATTACATGATAATATAATAGTGGCCTCCAAAAGTTAGTTTTTTTCCCCTAAATTTTTTTTCCTTTCTCAAGAAAACTCTTATTTCTTCTCCCTTTTCCTCCCCCTCTCTGACTTACCTAAAGGAAGAGTCTCAAAGTTTTCTATTGAGTCTCTTCTCTTTGACTATTTCCTAAGTATCACTGAGAATAGTTGAATTAGTAATTATAGAAGAGTGCCATGGCCATTAAAATATCAATTTAAGATTTATATTACTCACTTCCAATAAATTCACGTATTTTCTGCACAAGTATATGTTCACACACACACACATCATTTATCTTTGCCTAACTTACAGAATCTGTGTATTTTTATTAGGAGATGAGAGTCCTTTCCCATAAGTCATTGTATGTAAGTATATAAACAATATACTGGAGCTCTCTTCAGTCACAATACAAGTGTAGAATAATGGGCTCTAATATTAGTTTCATGAATTTATTTCCAGGAGAAAATTCTTAAGAATAATAATTGTTATTGTTTCTGTTAAGTCTGAAAAGTGATCTGGTTTATAACTTCATACTTGAATGCCTTCCCGAATCAGTGGATTTTTCAAGACCATTGTCTATTTTCCTGTTTTAGCTCATGGATCTCTCTTCTGTCTTTTTTGAATTGACTAAGGTGATAGCTATCTCAAGCATTATAGCAAACAAAGTGTTGACCATTTCTTGTATTTAAAGTCCCAGCAGAAAAAGAATTTGTACTAAATGAGGCCACCAGTGTCCCTCTCTGCTGTTCCTGTAGCTGAGATAGGGTATATTATCGATTTCTCTTTAGCCCTCATTTATTGTCTGGTAGCCAGGGAAATTAAGCTAGTTCACATGACACTGGTATCCCATCCCCTCCATCAAACCTCAAGACCTTTGAAAGTGAACCCTTAGGGAATTTTAAGTTTCAGGATAATAAGCTACATAATTGGTCCTCAGACGTTCTTCTGTCACACAGCCAAGTAGATTTCCTCTGATTTTTCTGGTTAAAAAAAATGCTTACATTAAGTTTCCCATTATCTCGGCTAAGTGTTGGACACAGTATGAGCATCCAGGTTAGGGTTGCTTGACAGAGCACATCTGAAACAACAGGCTATCACAATTTTATGGTACCTTTCGCTTAAGGCTCTCATTGGGAAATTTCAATATTATCTTAAATCGTAACCTGAAGTGTCACAATCTTTTGGAAATTCAACATGACATTTTGCCAAAATGTCCTCTCCTTTCTGTTTTCCTTCATCCCCCCTCTCTCACTCCTTCCTACTTGAGGATTTCTACAATTCTAAACAAACCGTACTTCTACCTTTTAATAGTCTTCTCTTCTATACAATCCTGTTCCCCATCTGATCCTTTGCTGTATTCCAAACAGCCATTTCCTTATTTTGTCTATGTGCTCTTTCCTTCAGCATGGACTTCATGCATGTCACCTGCCAAATTTTACTCTTCTTTCTTTGTTCTTCTCAAACTAAATTTATTTATCTTGCTATTTCCTCATGCCTTTTATTATTTCAGACTTGAAAAAATCAATTTTATATAGTTTTGAATCTCATTGAATCTTAATACCTTTGCCAAATACATGAGTATGCATATGTGTATATATCATATCTGTTTTCCTTCCTCAATTTGACTGTGAATCCCTAGACAGTTTGAATTGTGATTTATCCCATTTCTATATTGAGACATTATCTAACATAGTTAGGCACACTTCTGCTACTCACATATTCATCTGATTTTAATGTAAAGAGAAAAAGTGCTTATACCTCTGAAACTGTGACTCACAAACCCTAATCCAGCCAGTGATTCTGTGAGGGTAATATATTTAGGCAAAAATGACTTCAACTAACCACCCTGCATCAATATTACAGTCCCTTCCATGATTTCCACCCCTAACTTGCTGTCCCAAGTTCCAGTAGTTTCTATTCAGTACTGTCAAAATGTCCAGGAATGCAGGGGCACATTCAGAAATGTTGTGAAATGCAGCCACACCATGTTTAACAAACAACATAACAAAGGCATCTGTCACAACGCATCGCCTTCTGTTCCTGGGAGACTTCTGCCAGCACGGTGGCATGCACACCGCCTTTTCTCTTCCTCTCTGCTCATTCTCTCTAATTACATGTGGCATTCTCTTTCCATCACACCATGAAAAGGGCCCTCATTTTGGCAGGAAAATGGGGAAGATTGGCTAGGGAATAAATCATGCCACAAGCAACGTTTCCTTCTCAGAAAGAGCTATTGAGCCAGGTCACCTTTATGAATTGATTTACAGGGATTGAAAGACCCACATAAGCTTCTCTGACTGACAGGAAATCAAAAACAAAAATTAAAAAAAAAGAAAACATCTCTATTTTTGCACTCTGGACATTAAACCCTGAATCCTTAGAGCTACGTGCTGTATCCTTATCATGTGATTCTTCCTCTTTTTACATCTACACTCTGTTCTTCATTTTTCACAAACAGTGCTGATTTTAACTTGCATTTCATGGCTTCTTTACACCCCAAGTTTATGTGGCTTCATTCACCCCATGGAAGATAAACTCAAGTGTAACCACACTGATAATAGAAGCCTCTTAGATTCTGGACTTATGGTCTTGTGGGAACTGTGCCAAATGGTTTTATGCATTTGTCTCATGTAATGTTCATAGTGATCTTTATATTATATGGCATTATTTTTCCCATCTGTTATAAGGAAAATGAAAAAATTTAAAAGATGAGAAATAAAGCAAATAAAAATAAACTGCACACCTAATGACTGGTGCCTGGGATGCAATTTATTGCACCAGTTATTAACAAACAAACAAATATGTAATTACTTGTCAGTCTTCCTTTATAAAATCTGTAGGTCAGTCTGTTAAAGATGATAAATTAATGAAACCTGAAATCCTTAATTTACAAAATCAGCTTTGATTTCTGTAGGCAAGATCCTTTTTTTCTGGACTGTGGCCCTCAGTTTCCCTTTTCTGAAAAACTCAGATAAGGTCAACAGCCCAGAAAATAAAGTAATCATTCAAGCTGCTATCCTTGCTCTCCAACACAGAAGTAACTTTCCAGAAGGTAGCTTGCTATTCTTCAGATATACATTGAATTAAGGTAAAGGCAACAGCATCAAAGGCAACCTGCAAATTCAAATCAATATTTATTTATTTATTTATTTATTGTTTATTTGTGTAAGTGTCTTGTTTGTTTTTGAGTTTTAATGTGCACCACATAGGTACCTAGTGCCTGTGGAGGTTAGAAAAAGGTGTCAGATCCCATGAGACTGGAGTTACAGAAGGATGTAAGCCACCATGTGGATGCTGGGAATCAAACTCCTATCCTTTGTGAGAACAACAGTTGTTCTATACTACCAAGCCAACTCTGAAGCCCCTCAAATTACTTGAGAGGTACCCTTAAAATAAACTGATACATAGTTTCCATCTTTCTTGATTCGATGAGAGTATAGTGTTTTCCTCTCCATCCACTATTCAGAGTCACTGACTTTTAAGCAGCATTCTTGAAGTAAGGAAGACAGCCATTTTGACATTGCTTTTTCTTAAAATATTGATGTGCTATCACATCAGTTTGTTCATTCATCAAATGTTTACTGAGCACCTATTTAGTTTTACATTCTACATGTTAAAGAATTGGCAGTAAAAAGCTTAGATTTGGCATTTCCTCTAAATAACTTATTTTGTAATCTCATTAACTTCACAGTTGACAGGAATAAAATGCAGCAAGTTATGGGGGAAAAGCTAGGAATTGCTAAACAGAACAGCACATATTACTTTTGCTTATTCTTTGACATTTTACTTTACAAAGATTAAGTAGCTATATCTTTATGAGGCCAACTCCACTATTATCACCATTTTACAGATTACTTCTTGAGATAAATGTTATCATCCACATCATACAGATGAGGAAAATGATGAGGAAGAATAGGTTCTCAGGAGTTAGGAATTTAGTAATTTCACAAACTCACCAACCAAAAGAGTTGGGTTTTAAACCTTGTCAACCCCAGAGGGTCCCATGGTACTGCCTCTCATGTCATTGCTAAGGTATCAAGAGATACTTCCAAGCAAAGTCCAGATTAGCATGACTCAAGAGTATTTTGTTTAATGACATTCATAAGTACATCCTGCTTTACACTACGATGGGAGAACAGCTCTCTAGAGAGGCACACTCAGCATATCTTCATTCTGAACATTAAAGAAAGAATGACAATTTAGAAGCTGCTCAAAGCTCTAGGACCAAGTGCTCATAGAGGAGACTTCATAACATTAGAAGATGCATTTAGTTTCTCAACTGGGGACATTGGATGGATGCTACTGAGCTTTCCACACTCTGGTAGATATCTGTGATGATCAAATTATAAATCCAAATCAGTGGATGAAGAGGGACTTGGTTCCTACAATTTCTGTTTTATGTCTTTCATAATATCTTTCTAGAAGAGCATGATTTTATTTTAATGACTGAAAATGTTAGTTTAACATTTTTAGAAATAGTGATTAGGAAGCTGACTGAATATTGACGTTATTTAGATGTTTAACATGGCTGTGAATCCTAGAATTCAGTTTTTAATCCCTAGAAATTCATATTTGTGGAATTCAAGTTCAATATCAATACAAAATTCAGTGTCATATTTGTGAAATTCATCTTATAAATTTTTATAAACCCTGGTGCAAGTCATACTGGAAAACAAAGTAGAAAATAGAGCATTTGTCTATTTTTTAAAATTTTATATTTTGTTATTATTGCTTGATTAATATTTGAGTTCTTTGAGAGCTTAGAAAAATTGTGTGTTGATTATATTTAGCCCCAACTCTTCCCAGATCCATTCCCTTCCCTCCCCACCAAATACTGTGTCCTTTGTTGTTGTTATTGCTGTTTGTTTATTTGTTTATCCCTTCACGACAAGTTTGTGCTGCACAAGCATTCTTGGGTGTGTGGTTTTTCACTGAAGTAGTGTTGCTGACCATTCAGAGCCTGCACTTTAAAAGAAAAATCTAAAACTCTCTCAGCAGCTAATAATTGCAAGTAGTTCTAAAGCTGGTAATGAAATTTCCTGCAGAAGTCCCATCTCTGTGCTGGTATTTAGTCTGTCTGGGGCTTATAGAGCTGTAAATGCTGTCACCACTGATGTTTGTTTGCAGCTAAGTGTCCACATACATGCCTTGAAATGCATTAGAGATCTTCATTTTGGGACACCAATGAGCAATTCTAGAATTCAGACACCAATGAGAAACTGTAGAATTCAGAGTGGAGAGATTGATTGAGAGCTCCTTTCATGGTCCTAAACAGACATATAACTTAGAATATGAATAGTCTACAATGAGAAGAGAAACTAGTCACCAGGGAAACAAATAGTTTAAAACTCCTTGCTTCTTCTTGGTTTTACCCTCTGCAAACATTCATTCTTTCATCTAAAACTCTCCACAGCTCTCTGATGTGTACATTCCTGTTTTCCCTTATAAGCAAGCTCTCATTTTCCAACTAAGAGAACAGAAAGCTCAAGATGTAGTAAAGACGTTCCAGTTGCTACAAGGCAGTGTAACAGAGCTGGATTCCATGTCTGCTGGCTTCTGTTAGGGGAAATAAAAAGACTTGTATTATTTTTAAAATGTAAGATATGAGGAAAATAAAGTCAAAACTGATTCAAAGAAAAGTAGAAAATGGTGTTTACTGCTTGAAAAGCATGCAGACAGCTGTATATGGCATGCTCGGGCTTTGAAGTACTGTAATCACCAGGCTCTTTCCTTGTTATTATCTCCTCATTCCAGCCTCCCTCAGCCATTTCCATCAGGTGGATATAATGACCTCCATCTACTGGGCTATGAACAAAAACAAATTAGGAAAAAAAATGTCTATATGTCAGATTGTTGGTAGAAATCAAACACCTGTAACATTGTACTAAAACAGACATCGTGGCCATCTTGAGAATATTTTGATCATATTCAATCTTTAGTTCCCACCTCACTCCCCGCCATGATCATTTTCCTCACCCAATGAAAAGGAGTGTAAAGAAGGAAGACAACCCAGCCAATATATTTCTTTTTTCAGTATATTTAAATAATAATGTATCCACATTTATTCCCCAAGGAGTTTATAAGCAGCAGAGAAGCTATTGAAAGAAAAGGGGAAAGTTCATCAGGCACTAGTCTAGCAAGCAGTACGATGTAGTTGGTGAAGCACTGCTCTGTTGTGGTCTTCCCCGAGTGGCTGATCTTGGGAGAGAGACATTTTTTATTTATAGGCTGGTAGCAAAGAACATCCAGTGTCGATCTGCAGCTAATGCTACTTTCTTGCTCACTTTTTTCATACATGCTAGGAAAATGAATCTAACTTTCTGTAGCAACTGTTTCAAATAGTTAGCATGTGGGCTACATATGCATAGATATAGCATGATGGGAGTCTGCTGTGTGCCAAGTTAATGACTATTGAAACTACTATAGAAAAAATCAGTGACTTGATTAGGAAGAGTTGATAAAGGTTGATGCTAACTATAAAAGAATGTAAGAATATTTCAAACAAAGGGAATAGAATATTGAATCTTTGACAGCTTCAGCAAGAACTACCAATTCTTAAACTAAGAAGTAATTTGACTTGATAGATCCAAGTGTGAAAGCGCAGGAGTACGAAAAGATTTGGAGTAGAAAGAAAAAGAGGAAAACTATGTTTGACTACTGCACAGGATTGATATATGTCACATGAAGCAATCAAAACCCAGCAAATATCACACTCCTTAGAATAGACTCTTGTTCACAGCAAGGGTTATATGAATATTTGTTGATGTTTGATCTCTGCTGCAGCCTGTTCAGTTATGGTTCTGGTTGAAGATTAATATCTATGCCACCAAATCTTAAAATCTTGAGTATAAACCAGTGTGTTCTTCTAAAAGGAGGCTTGTGTCACCTGTGTCTTTACGAGAACTTTAGCCTCATATTAAAATCCTGTTACGGAAATTAGCTTTTAAGGTATATTTCCTGACATCAAAAATTTACAATGGTTTTAGAGGGAAAAATAAAGGAGACAAAATGTAGCCACAATCAAACAAACCTTGGGGCTTCAACTCATTATCAAAATCTGCAAAATGTGAAAGCAGTAAATTACACTTACTGTAAAATATAAGAAATGGAGTGCTTGCTAAAGAACTGAATTCACACAGAAGATATCCTGAAAAAAATATGGTGACTCATGGACCAAGATGAGTAAGTGTTGATAGCAATTAAGAATCTAGGAGGCCACGGTGATGATGATATGAGGAAAATGCTGAGGTTATCATCTAAAGGCAAGGTATCAACCTCAGCCAATCAAATGGGGAAGCTGAATAGGAAGGAGTCATATGAAGCTCAAGAGAGGATATTTGCTTTGGAAGAAAAAGTCTTAGCTTTAAACTCTTTATTAATGATCAGTGATGTGCCTTGAAGATAAATCAGCTGAATGTCCCAAATAGATAGCTATGACATATGTATAAACAGCCACTATTTCTAAGAGAGGTTTTTCTTCTTCCATTCAAATTCTGTGTTTGCACAAAAATTGCTATGTTTGACATTTTACATCATGTTGCCCATTTGTCTTGATGGAGAATGTTCACTAAAGACATGCTTTCATGAAAAAGTAGTTTCTAAATAACATACATGGAATTTCTTTAGGAAAAATAATTTATACTTACTTTGTAATAAACTCCCTTTTAACTAGACAAGTGTCAGGCTCTAACTTCTGTTTTGTTTTGTTTTTCCATTTAGAAATATGTGAAATCACTGAATTCTTGCTACTTGAGTACCAGAGATGCAATGCAAAGGTACTTCTGCAATGCCATATAATAGAAAAATATAAAAATTGAAGGACAAAAAAGCTATATATATATCTATATCTATATATCTATATATATATATATGAGAGAGAGAGAGAGAGAGAGAGAGAGAGAGAGAGAGAGAGAGAGAGAGAGAGAGATCTTAAGAGAGATCTTATTGGAAAGAATCTCGTGAGTTTGCCCACGAAGAAATTTAAATGTATCTTTATCTTCATGCTTGTCTGTGTCTATTTTATATTGCTGTAATGAAATACTTGATGCTGAGCATTTACAAAGAAAGGAGGCTATCTCATAATTCTAGGGGCTCAGATATCTAGGGAGCATGACACTGATATGGCACAAGGGCTTTCTACCTATATTACAATGAGGCACAATGCAAAATGGAAATGACCCTTGTGTAGAAGAGGCCAAGCAAATAGGTAGGCTTGCTTTATAATATCATATAATTACAAGATCTTCTATTCTAGTTATCTTTCATTAGATCCTAACTCTTACATGTTCTCCTTCATCAACGAAAAACACAGAGTAACATGAATCTAGATCAAGGACCTAGAAAGGGCAAATTCTACACAATTGTACAAACTGCATCAAACTTATTGGAGCCTATAAGAGTTTCCCAATAAACCAAATTTTTGTGAAAGGTCACAAATTGATCTTCAGTCCCTTAGAATCACAAGATCCCACTTAACGCATTTCTAAACCAATTTCCTTACAACTAGAAGTAAAATACAAATCATTTATTTAAATGGTCTCTAAAGACTGAGTAAGTGTGCATGAGAACCAAATAAGCTTTTATTATTATTGGAAGAAAAGAAGGGAGTCTGGCTTCACTATGAAATGGTATCTCTAGTTGGAGCCTTTGATATTATTATGTGAGTTGGATTTACTGTGCTATTAGATGCCATTTTGTAGGAGAAAACCAATGCATATTTACTCTCTTTTGAGCTAGTCACTTCTCTCCATAATTCCATAATTCCTTGCAATGTCAGTACTCTCTCTCTCTCTCTCTCTCTCTGTGTGTGTGTGTGTGTGTCTGTTTCTCTGTCTCACTCTGTGTGTGTCTGTGTGTGTGTGCGTGGTGTGTGTGTGTGTCTGTTTCTCTGTCTCACTCTGTGTGTGTGTGTGTTTGTGCGTGGTGTGTGAGTGTATGTGTGTGATCAGAAGTTCAACAATAGGTAACTGACAATGATACTCTGCCTCTCCCCAAGTCTATTTTTCCCATCACTGGTATTCACACAAAGAAAAAGAGCATATCTTTGTTCAGGAGTAAATAGGAAATGGAAGGGTCAATAAAGACATGTCCCAATCATATTAGTATATTCTCCTATCACAGAGGTGCAAGTGTATTCCCACCTGAACCACAACACAGCAACATTTTCTGCTAGATTTCCTTGAACTATGATATGTCTCTCTCCCAAATGACCTTACATTTTCTTAGCCCTAAGTTGTGGATTATTTAGTTTTAACACAAGTCACAGTGATTGCTAGCCCCGTTAATGTCCTGTAGAGTGAAATGAGATAAGTCACTTAGCACATAGTAGGTATCAAATAATTGCATTTGTTTTTAGAAAACATGGCTCTGAGGTATGATATGGCAATCACTTTTTGATTTTGTTTCATTTCATATCACGCCAAGATAGAATTGGGTGCAAGATTTTTCAGTTTCCTTCAAAAATTCAATTTGTTTAAATAAATGCATGAAGAATCAGCAGGTAATATCATATCTTTATCTAGTTTTCTGCTTTGAGCTGAAGCAGAGAAAATTATGTAACCAAGACACAGAGTTCAGATTGTAATTATGATTATTATTAGCTATAATAATAGATCATAATAGCATCTTCAAGCAGTACCGACAGAACTCGGCCTGGGCCTCATTAGCCTAGACCCCACTAATTTGCAATGTGTAGTAATTTGACTATAACTAGATCAAAGAGCTCTGCCATGTGATCTCCAGGTTTAATTTTTAATGTAGTTCAAAAAATATTTGGTAGAGGCCTGTGTATCAAACACATGATGATAATAGACTCTGCTGTGATAATTTAAAAAAACTAGAATTTGAAAAGTCACGTTTACCTTGATTGAAATCCAGAGAATACCATGTTCATTTGTGAATGAACTTGGCTAGCACTCAGCTCTTTTCAATTATTAAATAAAAAACATTACTTGAGTTGCTATAAAATGAATTTTTAAGCTCTACAACTTAAAATTGTAGCACAAGTGTACTAACCAATTTATAGCTACATGCTTCTCATCAATGATGATGACAGACAAACCAGGGAATATACACATACATATTTTGCACAGAAAGAAGATCATCAATGTAATTACAATACCATAAACTAGAATGCAAGGTTGGTAATATTTTTGTAGTGTGGTGCGAATAGATAGATTTCCAATAAATTCTGTCTACAAATCCCAGGACAGTTGTTACTGGAAGAAGATCTTATAAACAGCAACAAATACCTTGTATTCCAGGAGACAATGGGATTACTGCTATAGAATAAATGTATAGTCAAGAACATTACGTAGAAACATCATAGAAAATACAAAAATCTTATATGATTATGGAAAAGGAAAAATAAGCCAGCATTCCTAAAATAAGCAAAAGGAAGAACTTATTGAGCACATTAAAGAGGTAAATATTTTTTTCTTCAGTGTCATAGCATTTAGAAAGCTTAAATAATAACCCCATTACAATGGCTTTAAATCACATGAGCTCTGATAATGATGTATCTTATCTATTGAGTTCCTTCACATTTCTGTAGCATTTCTAGCAGTGAACTTCTTACTGTCTTCTAGAGAAACAAGACAAATGTGTTTATTTGAAAACATCATTTTAGGTGTCCTATCCCCTCAAAGTAAGGTTTTCCAAATAATAAAGACTGGCAAGGCATAACAGAGTACAGACAAATTATGCACTACTGAGAAAATTCGGCGTCATCTCTTGATCAGGTTACCAGTCTGTGAAAGGGCACCATATATGTATCAAATCTTCCTGTTAGCAAAGAATAGCATCTATTCTACATTTGTTATTTCTGCAAACAGAATTTCATATGAGTTCTGGAGAGTAGATTTCTTATGAAAAGTTTTCTACCATCCCCAGACACATAACTGGAAGTACATAATTGTTTGGACTGTATGGAAGCAGTTGAGTAATGGAAATGTTACCCTGCGCTAAATGAATGTAAGTGAACTAATGTGTTCTTTATACTAGAATATCAGAGAAAGAATAACTATCATAAGTACCAAAGGTTTCTTGGGATAAGATTCGTTATCTTTGATCAGCATAACATTTTTATAGTAGTTAGCTCACAGTTTTTTCTTTCCTCCTTTTCTTCAAGAATGACCCAGTCTCCAAGGCACAGATGGCTCTATTACCATTTGCAGTTCAAGACAAGATTGAAGAACTGTGTCTTGACTGTTGCTATTATATGTGTGGTCAAAATCAACTATTAAATGATCCCTGACTCCATGGAGTGAGAACAGCTGTCACAAGCAAGGCAACTCAGAGTCATAGCCAAATCTCCTCTACCATGGTAATGAAAGAAAATAACAAACATCACAACAAAATGATAGCATACTCACTCAGTGAGAGAAGCTGATGTGTGATGCTACAGAGGAAATCATCTCTCCTGATGCCTGTTGTATTCCAAGATCCAAAGTATTACTTTAATAAGTCTGAGAGAAAAACATCTGTGTGCCTACTACAAAGACAAGAAATGCAAAGTGCATTAAAGTAAACTCTGTTAAATATTTGCATATGATAACCAGGAAATATACCATTATTAAATATCCATCTTTCCTCCTCAAGTCTCATCTTATTCTTCCTTCAATATTATTTCCAAAGCATTTCATCAAAGTTAAAATAGGAAAGAAAAATAAATTTTGGCTAAAACAATCTTGAAGGGTGATTAAAAAACCTAACTTTTACTTGCAACCAGAATTCTAGAAAAGACTGTAGATTACAGACATTTCAATATGTTCCTCAATGGGATCTTTTTTCCTAATTTAAAATTCCTCATAGCAATTTAAAGTTGATTGTTTTTAAGCATTTTTTATTTGTGTAAAAGTTTTATTGAATTACAATTAAATAATCAAAGATTTGGGATTATAATGGTTAAGATAAAGCTCATTTCCTAAGCATTAATTAGTAAGTTAATAAAGAATAAAAATCCAAACTCTATCAGGTAGCTTTTAGAGACATAACTGTCTTTACTCTGATCCTGATACCAGAAAGAGTATATTTGGAAAGAAATAGATTCAATAAGCAATTGTCATTGTGTAAAATAGGTGCTGTTAATTCATGATATAAGTATGTCTTGAGCAATTCATCCTGGTTAAGCCCTCAATAAAAAGAACACTAATTCCAACAGTGATCGTGTGTGAGAAACCTTTCCTAATCTCATGGAACTCAGGCATAGAAATATGAAACAGTGGGAAAATAAAGGACACTACAGGATAATAGATTTTCTTAGGTTGTTGCCGGGTATTTTGTAACAATCAGTCATGCAACTAATAAAATATGTTAAAGGTTTTCATAAGTAAATTGAATTCTCTATGTGGCCTCATGCCAGAGAATATTTTTAATGGGTAACAGGAGATGGAGGTTCGGTAAAGCCCTTAGAATAGAGATATTAGGGAAAAAGAGGTCTAGGTGAAAGGTAGGATGTGAGGGGACATGAGCAATGAAGTGGATACCTTAGATGATAACAAGATTAAAATGAGCCTTTAAAATCTGCTAGCAACTTTTGATTCTATACCATCAGCACTAAGAAGATCATAAAGCTGATATAGCAATGGACTGCAGAGAGCCATTCAATCTTTTAGAAAAATTTGTTGTAATTTTTTTGTTGAAAATAAATCCAAATGAGCACAGGAACTTTAAATAATATTTGTGTTCAAATGGAACACTTGTGACAAGTCAGCCCCTTTTAGAGAATTTTTAAAAGAATTTAGGGTAGAGCTTACCTTAATAGGGTATTAATCCAATTTTCAAGAAAAATAGTTTGGGTATCAATATACTTAAAAGGATAAAATATTCACCCTTGCAGCATGAGATAGGAGTGTCTATGATTGTTCTCACATTTTGCAGATGAGAATGATCTAAATAGGTAAATTCTATGCAGTGAGAGATTAACTTCAAGTTCATACCAAATTGGTCCATTCCCCATGGTTTCCATAATGTTTCAGAAAAATTTCTAAATTTCTTCTGCTTCTTTCTCATTTCTTTGGACAAGAAAGAAGGCTGACTGTACCATATATATATATATATATATATATATATATATATATATATATATATATATATATATATATATATATCCTACTACGTTTTCTTTAGGGTCCTTTAAGACAGTGTTACAAATTCATTGTACCCTTTTTAAGTCACCAATGGTTGAAATCTCTGTCAGATAGGTTATTCTGGTCTCCTTCTCCCAACATGTGAAGGCATGTTCTGAAATACCAATATTTTAGATGATGTTTTAATTTCACCTCTTCATACATTTGTCAGGAAAATACAGTGTCTCCTGACCTCCTTTCTCACCTTAAGGTAATTAAAGAAGGTTTATTTTAACAATTTTAATCACTCTGCTTCCAATAATGTCAGCCCTATTTTGTGTGTTCAACTTGCTCCCAGAATAAAAAAAAAAAGGCTTAAAGGAATGTAATTAAAATGGCAGTACCCCCCTCCTTTGATGGGGGGGGTTGTGGATGATAGAAAGGCAGAGCAAGTACTGTGAGAACATTTAATGGTGACATACCATTTTTAGAGCCAATTATGTAAATTCATCCTGCAATATTGTGAGTGAGGGTTGGATGAACATTTTCCCTACTACCACCCACTCACTCACACACACACACACACACACACCCTGGGATTTACAGCAATTATGCCAATTGTCCTATTTATGGTACTTGACACATTTAATGTAAGAAAGGGACAATGCATCCTATTACCTCTTATTACAATGCAGACTGGTGATGAATGCTACAACAGTGATGGTAATTAAAATGTGTTGTGCATACTTAAATGTGAGATTCAGGGTTTGAAGAAGTGCCTATTATCTCAGTTTTTTTTTTTTCCTTAAAGAAAGACTTGGTACTTTCCTCTGCTTGCCTACAATTACTTAGGTGGTTTAGAAAAACACTCATATTACCTGTAGTGGTACCATTCTTTATTTCTCTTTGCTGTTCTATGTAGGACCTCTTGTACCCTAAAAATTTCTATCTTTAGCTTTTGTAGCTGGCAGTACTTCATGCAGAAGCCCCTGAACTCTAGCATCTACGAAAGTCATTAGACTTAAATTGTCATAGAAACACTAGAGAATAATGCTAAGTTTGAGGGTGTCAATTTGCATTCTTCCCATTTCAATATATTTTTTTCCTTGATAAATCAGCTGCCCTCCATTTCTGTTGGGGAAAAAGTGGCCTTGGCAACTTCTAAATGATTTATTTAACCATTTGAACCTTGCTCTGCTTCTCTTAAAAAAAAAGAGAATGTTGAATTGTGATATACTGCATTCAATGATGTGGTAGATGCAGGAAAGCCAGAACAAAGTCTCTGCTATTATACATGATAACATATAAAATAGTTAGAACACCTCATGAAGTGACTTGAGATAAACACCTAAGAGAAAACCATGAACATGACAGTTTTCAGTAAATAACGCATGTGAACCTAAACTAATTTCTGCACTTTAAAGCCGTGTCATGAATAAAATTCAGTGCATTGTTTAAATGAGGAAATGAAAGTTTAACTTTACCAAGGCTAGAGTCATAATACTATTAAATGAATAATTTATTAAACCTAATATGCAAATATTTGGACAAAGACTGTTGCTACAAATATGTATTTAATGGGTTTATTTTGGTTATTTTTCCTTTCTATGTCTTTTCTATTACCCACAGACTTGTATTTTCCCACACTCTCTATAGTCCCTCTTTTATGTATGCATTTCTTGTATGTGCTGTTTTATTGCATAGTCACAACAAACAGATGTGAATCTCTATCAGACACAACCTCTCTATTGTCATATCTGTATACTTGCACAGAGTTTTTGACCTCTCCTAACTAAGCTGACATTGAAAAAAGAAACCTTAGATTTTTGTCAGTATTTCTTTCCTAGGCTGTTGTCAACACCTTCACTTTTCCAGAAGTTTAATCTAATTAAGACATTTAAAGAAAAAAAATCCTGGTATTTTATGTTTTTAATTTTGGCCCCATTACCCATTCCTACAATATTTCCAAAAAAAAAAAAAAAATGCAAGTTATTCTATTCCTTTTCTGTAATCCCTCACTGTTGTTCTCTCCTGAAGTACTACAATCTCTCCTGACTATTAAACCTACTTCCATGAAAGACAGTAATGACATTCAGAGTATGACATCCAAGTGTCTCTCCTTGGGTGATTTTGTGCAGTGCTAAATCCCAAGTTACTTGTGGGTGTCTCAGCATATGGATTATGAATATTTGATGAATGAATATATGTATGTAAGACAGGGCTAGAGAGATTGCTTAGTGAGTAAGAGCACTTGCAGCTCTTGCCAAAGACCCAGATTTGGTTTCCCAGTACTCATGTTGGTTATCTCACAAATATCTGTAGCTCCAGCTTTTGGGATCTGACACTTTCTTATAGCCTTCTTGGGTACCCACACACTTGTAGCATATACTGACACAGGCAACCACAAATACACATAAGAAAAAACATAAAATAAATCCTTGAGAGAATATATGTAAGGCATATTCAGATTTGGGTTTGGATATTTTCCTCTTGAAAACTTCAATTTACTCTGAACCTTCTTCATTTTATCATCTTTGAAACAGGGATGCTATCAATGACCTACTATCCACACTGGAAAAGGAAAATGTACTGAGACATGCCTATGACTGGCAACAAGGAGATGCTTTGTTGTTACAGCTCTTTTAAATGCTGTTTTACACGGTATTTATAACCAGGCTGATTAGTAAACTGGGAGATTTCTGAGTGTGTTTCAGATGCTTAAAAAGTTTGCATTGAGGATTAAACAACAAATTACAGAAAAGTGTTGCTGGTTTGTTTGATGTTAGAATTTCTTGATGAGACTGGGACCTCCAAAGCATAACTGTTGAACATAGTGAGCAGACAGGAGTCTCCAAGGTAAGACAATAGAAACTTTGTAGCATCATTATCTTGTGTAATTGCTAAACCTAGAAAAAATAAAGCATATTGCCCATTATGACATCCTAGGGGTGCAGTGTGGAAAGGAAGCAAGTAATTCATTGCAAACAGGTGATGACTGCTAACCCTGTGCTTGCTCATTTAGCAGCATAGAAAGGGTATTCTGTCAGCAAGCCATGTCATCAATGGCTTCACAGAAATCCCCTCGCCTTTAATTAGTGGACCTCATGTGGCACCTTTCAGAGGTCAAACGGTGTTATCTAAGCCTTTGATGGGTGATTTCATTGTATCTGTAAAGGCAACCTAAAATATCAAAGCTGAGTTTTGTTAAATACTAACTTATTTACATCCCCCTTGCCAATATTTCCTTGTTAAGGGCTTCATAATGGTACTGATGGGCCTGATCCATTTATTTAAGTGATTGTTGCTGTCTTCCTGTAGCAATATCACAGCCCAGAAATAAGCTTGCAAATGAATACATAAAACACTGAACTCAGGCAAAGATGCTTAAATTAAGAACACGAATCTCTACTTGGAAAAAATATTGAGGAAAATTTAATTTTTTAAATCTAATTTATTAATAGTATATGTGTATACAGGGCTGCATGTTCCATGGTAAGCATATGGAAGTCAGAGGATAACTTTCAGAAGCCAGTCTCTCCTTCAAATGTGGGTTCTGAGAGACATACTTCAACCTGCTCTTCTTTTACTTGCTGATTATAACCATCTTTAATTTGTTTAACATTTTTATTGTCATAGTTTTATTCCATTTATTTATTTATTTAGTGTGGGGGACCCCTATATAGAGGTCAGAGTAAACTTGAGGGAGGCAGTTCTTTCATTTCTCCTTAGGGGTTTCTAGGATCCAGTTCAGGTTGTCAGACTTGGCAGCAAGTACCTTTACTCACTGAACAGTTCACTAGTACCTTAACTATTTTAAATAAGTTCTTTTTCAAATATACATTCCTCATATTCACATACAGATACTCATATATGTTCAAATCATCCATTCATTCCTATTGTATTCATATTCTCTGTATGCATGTTTTATTGCTGTATCCATTTCTATTTATAAGCACAAATACACATACACATACAAAAACATCAGAATATCTAAAGCATATACGCACTGGCATAGAGAAACTGAGCAGTATGACATCAACACTTATAAAAAGTTATAAATAAATTCAGAAACTCATGCAAAAACACATTTAATTAACATGGTCTACACAATTAACTGAAATTTATGCACATGCACATAGATATATGTGTGGTATTGTATTCCCCCAAATATTGTGCATGCTAATAAACTTATCTGGGGTCAGAGACAGAGCAGCCACAATATTAAACATAGAAGTTAGGCAGTGGTAGCACACGCCTTTAATCCTAGCATTCCAGAGGCAGAAATCCATGTGTTCAAGGATAAAGCTAAGAATGATGACTCACGCCTTTAATCCCAGAAAGCAGCCTTTAATCCCAGGGAGTGGTGGTAGAAAGCAGAAAGGTTTATAAGGCGTGAGGACCAGAAACTAGAAGCATTTGGCTGGTTAAGCATTTGGCTGGTTAAGTATTTGCCTGGTTAAGCATTTGGCTGGTTAAGCTTTCAGGCTTTGGAGCAACAAAGTTCAGCTGAGATTCATTTTAGATGAGGACTCAGAGGCTTCCAGTCTGAGGAAACAGAACCAGCTGAGGAACTGGCAAGGTGAGATGGCTGTGGCTTGTTCTGTCTCTCTGATCTACCAGCATTGACCCCAATAACTGGCCTCAGGTTGGATTTTATTAATAAGAACTTTGAAGATTCATGCTACATATATGCATGCATAGTGAAAGAAAATACTGACTTCATAACTGGAGCTTTCTCTCAAGTGGTATGAATGTTTTCAAATGGAAGACCTTTTTATTTCTTCTGATTGTCACTTTGATGGACTTGTAATATACAACTTATAGTGTATTTTTTGTTGTATCCTATCATTGTGTTTAAAGCATATCAACTCACAAGGAATAAACAATAAATATTTGACTGTGACAGAGAAATAGATGGGCAAACAGATGACGGGCCATGAAGCAAGGAAATGTGAGGGCGAAACTGCATTTCCACCATTGGTGTGGGAAACAAAAGGTGAGAAAAGATGAGCTAGGCAAGAAGGAAAATGTGATGTGCTGAACTTCAGAATCCTAAAAGCCTGAGGTGTTGACTATTTTACCACACAGCTATAAAATAAATAAACATGTTTTAACAGTGGAACCCATAACTGTTGGGAATTTCCACTTTATGATATCATGTTTTTAAAATGCAATCAACCCCAGTCTTGTGAGTAATCTTTCAAGATAGAAAACAGTGAAACAGTTAAGAAATTCCAATAGTAAAATATATTAGTCATCTGTGGCTGTATAACATGCTGTCCCTCAATCCAGTGATTTAAAACAATTTTGATTTGTTATTTCTCTCAGTTCAGATGTTTGACTGAGATGGTTTTCCCTGGAATTACTTATTCAGCTCTACTCAGTCAGGTTGAAAGGTCTAAGACATCAACATTTACATATCTGACAATTGTACACTCTCAGCTGCTTCTCTTCATCTTTCTCCTGGTTTCTAGAATGTCATTGTAGATACACAGTCCTCTTTCACAACCTCTTGTTTGTGACTTTATATTTTTTTTAAAATAAGTCATGATCCCAGTCCATATCCAGAGGGTGGAAGGAGAAACTAACTGCATGCCTAATTAAGCACAGTATATCTTGCTGATATTTGGACTCTATGCAATCTGAGACTTTTTGAGTGTCCACATGGGAGTTTATATTCATACTTAATGTGTTTGTGTTCTCTAAGGTTTCCTGATAAGGGACAGAGATTGCCTCTGCCTTCTAAAAGTGGATGGAAGTTTGACTGATTCTCTATGCCTTCATAGTAATCTAATAGTCAAGGATCCAGATAAATACCTAGTAAAGTGGATATTTGTCACTAGGACAGGTGTCCATTAGAAACTGGACCAAAGCCAAGGAATCATTTGTCATGACTCTCAAGAGAACCTTCGTCAATGATGAGTTCTGTACTCTAGAGGCCACTGTTAGTGCTAATGTAAGAGTTCATGACATTAAAGAAGTCCATTGTATGAGAGAGTGAGTACAAAATTACACACATACATACTTATATGTTTTACGTCAGATTAAAATAGCTATGAAAATACATAAATTGCCTCAATTACTTAAGATGCACTATTTCATATTTATGTGGATTACATATTTGCAAACAAGACATGCATTTGTTATTTTATGCTCCATTTTACTAGCTATCATAACTTATTTTAGTTCATAATACATACAAAATGTATATCTCTCTTCCAAGCTTATGTGAAATATGTAAATTTTATAAAGAAGTCCACAGTCTGCTGCTTTAAATTAATCTGGCTACAGATCTGGGTGTCTCTAAATCATTATCAGTTCAGGTATCCTCACCATAGTGTAGCCATCATTGTCATTGCCCTCATGATCGTTTAGGAGATTAATCGAGCAACCAACATTAGCCACACACTTTATAATCGTTACCTCCAGGGCTCACACAACTCTAGAGGATAGTTTGTCTTGCACGTATTTAATGAAGGTAAATTCTAAATCCCACAAGAATTTCTCTAAAGTCTATAACTATTAAATAGTGAAAGGAGAATCCAGTTTCACTGTCTATACAGTGATTATGGCGCCACCCCATCTTGAGGATGCATTGGCAGTTAATGGCTACCAGTGGAGGCAGAATATTTTCTTCAAAGGTACAGCTACCGGTTAGTTATTCATGCTTCACTAAATAATTCCTCACCCATAATCATCCAAGCAACCCTAACTAAATTCATTATCTCACATAGACAGAGACAGGCAGACAGAGAGCAAGAGCAAGAAAATTAGGGAGAGACAAAAAGAGAGAATATGAAAGTAGGAGGAGAATTTGAATTTATTAGAAAGAAGAAAAGACTCACTTAGAAGAAGAAGAGGAGAAAAGAGGGTAATGTGTGTATTTTACTAAAATAAATCATATACATACACGAAACTGTCAAAATAAATAATAACTAAACACATAAAGATAGGACAATATCAAAATCATTGTATGGATTTCATACATCCTTTTATAATTTGCAAATATTCCATTATGCTTAATGAGCAATTTAAGTAGCATTATTTTTGCATATCTCATGTTTAGGTATCCAATGGTTACTGGAAATTTTACTTACAAAGTCTGATAACAATAGAACATATAACTTAGCACATTATACATGACAAATGTTGCTTTGTATACACCGGACCCTTCTAATAAAAGTTAATCCGTTTTTTTTTCTTGTACTGTTATACAAAGAATATAATTGTGTAGATTTAAGGACTCAAAACCAGGATAATTAAAAGCCAAAGACACTTTTTCTGAATCCTAATTATTCTGGTATACTCTCTTATCCTCATTAGAACATAACAATTATTGAAGATAGATATTATTATAGTATTAGCCTCTTAGGATGGTTACATATTGAGCAAGAAAACATGCGTAAAAAAAGTATTACTAAGCACTCAGTATATGCTATGTGATTGTATTTCAACTCCAGTGGGAGTATGTAGGAAATACAATGAAGTTCCTGATCACATTCTGGTGCACATCATACAATATCCAGTACCAGCAAAGTAAGTCTGTATGAACAAAGCTCCATGTTTGCTGCATTCAGACCAACTCCTAATTTTCTCTCATTACATAATTCAACTGTCACTTCTCCAAAGGCCATTCTAAAATTTGAAGCTAATCAACTGTCTTCCAAGTTTGCTTCCTTCAAACATTGTTTCTGAATGTGTGGTGACCCAGTCTCACAATCACTCCAGAATCTGGGAATGGACACAAACTTTAAACCAGCCTTGGCTAAAAAGTGTGAGCGTATCTCAAGAAAAAATTTATAAAATTTATAAACAGATAACTATTGAACAAATTCTCTTAAAGAAGTATACATTTGCTTTTATAATTTCTTATTGCATTCTCTTTTTTCTCTGTACCATTTGACAACAGAAAAGCATGGCTCTTTTTAATATTTGTTGCATCTCTTAATTTAACAATGTGAAACCTCACAGAGAATAGACTACAGGACATTCATCAGGAATGAACTTAATAGATGTATGGATAATAACTTTTACTATGGAGCAAAATATCTCAATTTCTTCTCTTGATATTATTGTTTTATGAAACTCATCAAATCTCATGTCTATAGATGTTTACAAATTTCAATGCAACACAGAGACTATGTCAAGTCAAAGGTTAGTAGATCAGAACAAAAAGATCTGTGTGTTAGCAAAACAGGCTACACACATCTAGAGAGTATTACATCATCATTTGCTTTATTTAATAAGGAAAGACAGACAGAAATTAGCCTCTTGCAGTTCTTTAGCACAATAGCGACAAATCAATTGTAAAAAAGTATTTAACCACCTCTCATGTAATGTTATAAGAAGTTTGTCATAAGATGGTTCATAGCCAGGCATGATGGCGCATGCCTCCATTGTTAGCACTAAAGAGGCAGAGACAGATGGATCTCTGAGTTTGAGGCCAGCCAGGGCTACCTAGCAGGACCCTGTATAAAAATAAATAAAATGAAAAGATGGTTCCCTCATTTTAGTGAGAGATGGATCCTCAACAGTAGCATGAACAACTGAATTTGAGTACTGAATGAAGGAAATCAATTCCACATGGGGAGAAATACATTTAAAACAAATGGGAAGAGAGAGGATTTATAATTAGTGTTACGGTAGTGAGTGTGTCCAACTTAGAAATTCCATTAGTAGGTCTTTTTGAATTGAGATTGAGTATCTGAACTGCAAGAAATTTTTCTGGGTGATATGATTGTGAATGTGTTTATGTAACGTCATGTTTGAGAACCTCTATGTGTGTGACCCGGGAATATGTAAAACATATGAATTGGGTGTTAACTTTTTATAAGCATACGTATTTGAATTTTTGCTATAGATAAATATGGTAAAATCACTCATGAACATATGAATGTGTGATGCCAAGTATGGCTTTGATTTTTTTTCACCCCAATTTTAATTCAAACAAGAAAAATATTAGGGAACTAAAATAGGAAGCTAATAGACTTCTCTATTTTCCACTTCTACCAATGAATTCTTTTGATATTATAGCTTATCCTTGCTTTAGCTTATTGTTTTATAACAACCAGAAAGTAAACAAACAGATTTTGAAGCTGATATGATATTTCTTGCTGTTTATGAACCAAGAAAAGAAAACACAATATTTTAAAGATGCATACTGTGTTTTACATTGTCTCAAAATAATACTTTCTAACCTTGGGGAACATTTGCAGAATAAAAATCTTTTGATCTATATCCTTCTATATTACCAGTTAGGATAAAAATTTTAATTAAAGATAAATAAATGTGTTTCCATTGTGACTTGGGAAATAAAGCATAATAGCATAGTCACTGGGACTCAGAATGTTAAATAGCAGAAAATGAGAGACTCAGCCCATTCCGTGTCCATTGGTCCTGCTCAGCAGAATGCAAATTAGGAAGGTGCTTAATCTCAGGCATTGCTTTTAATTTTACTTCTAGATGTGTATGCCTTTATAGTTCCAGATGCATTTGCAAAATTAAAAGTATAATTTATCTCCCAAAGCACTAATCTGTCAGTGTGGTGACTTAGTTTTCATGAAAAACTGGCCCTAAACAATGTTCATTCACTGCTGGGTCTGCTCTCAGGAAGAGAAGTGGAACACCAGTGTCCTGTGTCAATGATAGGTGACAAAGGCACAAGTCAGTTCTTCTGCCTCCTTCAAACATATAGAGGTGATTGACCAGGATATACCCTGTCCTTCACCCTTCACCTCACATCACCTGCTGTTTAAAAACACATAAACTAGTAGAAAGGGTTGAGAGCCCTGTCACTAGAAGACCCCGAATCCTGCTGTTTTTTCTCCAACCAAAATGAAAAGAGTCTTCTAAACTCTGAGTATCAAATGTAAAAGCAAATTCATGGGTGGGGTTTAGGTGAAGTAGTGCCTAGAGTGAAATATGCATGGGTACTGTAAGGCACAGGAGCAATATGTGCTCATATTTTAAAGAGCATATATAAATACAAAACGAAAGGTGAAGGCTGAGAATGGACACCAGTTGGAAGCTTACTGAAGAAGATGCATATGAGAAAATATTTCCCTTTGGCTGGTCTTCTTCATAATCTCCCTTGCCATCACCCAAACCTTCTCAAAATACAATAATGTACTGATTAGTTTATTTCACTCACAGACATACTGTAAGTTTTCTTCATATTTCTGTATATTTCTGCTGATTTATTTTTTTATTACTTTATATTTTTTAAAAATTCCTAGGAATCACTTAGGGAAAGAGAGCAGAATGTAGCTATACAAAGCATTAAAACAATTTGAGAAACATCCAACCTTGGAAAATAGATCCACTGATTAATATCTATTAGTTGTTTCTCACGTAGTTTTTACTAACCAAAGAACCAATCTCACAGTGAGTGTGCCTATGAATTAAAGTCTACCATAGGAAGCTTTTACATTGTGAACTGACAGCTATATATTTTAACTCTGAAGTTAGTAGGAAGGAAATTATATGGGTTGAGAATTAATTCAGATTATAGTGGTCACACTTGCATTTCCTTAAGACAATAGGGCAAATTTTCATTTAATATAAAATTTACTGCTGTTATGATGTCAGTATGTTACTTCTAAAAATAAAACTTCATAAAACCAGTGAAACAGTGGTAATAGAAGAATCTGAGAATTCAGGAACAAACTGGGGGACAGACTAGTATGATTATGTTAGGAGTTCAAAGTATTTTACCTTTTACTTTTTACTTTAATTGCCCTTGCTTCAATTATTATGAATCAGTTTCTTTCCTTGGGTTTATACCTCTACACTTTCTAACTGTGTATAACTGAATTGTCAACCAGAACTCAGAGGTCTTTGTTACCAAATTCAGATACAGGGATATCTACCTTGAACTTCTTGAAAGACACTCTGCAAATGTTTTGCACTTGAAAGGGATATCTTCCATAAACAGATTAGGTGAAATCATGAAAATCCAATCACAGATTATGAAAATTCCTTATTATATTTGAGGTTATAATTTAAGTATTTCCTCATTTCTAAACCATGCACATACTCCTGCTTTTTTCCTATTCAATTACCATAAGATGAATATTGGTTTTCAAATTAATACTAGATTTGAAATTCCTGATTTCTCTTATAGTTTTTGACCTATAAATTTACTGGATTGTTTTAAATGAAAAGTTTTGTGTCCAGGTATCCTTCAGGACTTCTGAAAGTCATAGACTTATCTAAACATAACAAGCTAGACTAGAAAGTTGAACTACAAAGTGAGGGAAGTAGCCAAGTCTTGAAGTCAGTAGGTCCAGAATTCATGTTCAGGAAGATCATCCAAATAAGAGAGAGAGGTCTGGAGGCTGACAAGGTGAGTGAAAAGAAGTAACAGAGGTGTATGCTCAAACAAGGAGAATGGTGGGATATTCAGGCAGAGCATAAGATAATAATTTACATGATAGATCAAGATTAGCCTTGACCTCAAAGATAACGTTAATATTTTTAAGCCATATCAAAACAACGTTTTTAATGATGGTGGCAATGTTTTAATACTTGTTGAAAAATGCAGTCTCCTCATATCAGTACATGCCTTAATGAAGAGAAAATACAGGCAAATAAGATTGCAACACTGTTAAAGGGTACAGATCCAAGGAAATAGTCAACCAAGAGACCTTTAACATGAGAGAAAATATTTGCAAGCCACACAGCAAATACGATTTATATGTTCAAAATATATAACCCATGGGCTTATAAATATAACTGGACTTTATTTACAGTAGTAACAATTGCAATTTAGGACACAAGGCAGAAGAAGTAGGATTGTTTGTAGGCAGGCAATGCATGTTTCCTGCAAAGAAGGAACTTCTCTTTCCTTCAAAAAGTCCATCTATTATTCAAAAGTCCATCATTATTCAAAACAAGGCCTATATGACAGAAGCTACGTGACTGACAATGTATATTTCAAAGGACTGGAATGACGATTCAGTGGTAAATAGCAGTTGTTGCTCTTGCAGAGAACCATTGTTCTGTTCCCTGTTCCTTCATCATGTCTCACATCCATCTTTAACTCCAGTTCCAGGGGACCTAATGATTTCTTCAGATCTATTCAGGCACCATGCAGACATATGATGCACATGAATACTTTCAGGCAAAACAGTCGCATAAAATAATCTGATTTCAAATAAAGTATATATGATGTGAAAATGTCTATAAAACAAGAATTCAGCAGCCAATGAATGGCATCTTAACATAAAGTAATTATCCAACCATTTCAGATGTGTTATTAGAAAAGAGTAAAGGTTCACACTCCTTAGCATCAATTTGAGACGTGCTTAAGTCCTGCTTCCAGAGTGCTCTCCTGTCTTCATTTCTGAAAGCTCCTTAGACATTGTTTCCGTCATGATCATCCTTTCATTTCAAAAGACTCACTCATTTTGTATTCTCTCCTGCACTGTAATCCATCACCTAGAGAAATGCTTGATGCCATCAGAATCTGGAAGCAACAAGAAGAGTTTAAACCTTGAGCCTCCAGATTTAGGTGATGGTATCTAAAACTGGATGGAAATAGATATAATAGATATCCTTTGTGACGATTTCTTAGAAATCAAATGGGCACATACTCAGTGAAGGGTGAAGCATATTTGTTTATGCATGTCAAATAATAAATCCCCAAATCATAAGATACTGGAGGATTAAATGTACTCATTGTTAAGAAAATATTGTATAGTAACACTTCAATTTACAAATGACTTGCTAAATATAAATCAACTGCTAATGTTTGTACATGATCTAAATAAAAATAAAGAAAATCTCCCTAAGGGGAGAGCCTGCAAATGTAATTGCCCATCTTCTTAGGACAGACTATACCACCTGTTTATAAAATAAGTAATGGGTAACTGAGGGGAAACGTTAGAAACTTTAGAAATTTATGAACTAAATTCAATACAGGAAAATCAGTACAAAAATAAGACAAGCTATTAGTTGAAAATGATTTAGGAATTCTGCAGTGTTACATTTTTTCTTCCAATTCATTCTGTTTTTCTCTTTTCATTTTTCTTCAGAAACTATGTTATACTTCTGTGGAGATACAGCCATCTTGAGATGAGAGAAAAGTACAAGTATTTCAGTACTGGAGAGAAAGTAGTTAAAATTGTCTTCAACCACATTTATTCTTCATTTTTAGTTCTTAAAATAAGAAACTACAGTATAAACAGAAATATACTCTCTGGCAAAGATGTCTATACGGATTGAAATAATATCTCCTGATCTTTTCACACCTGGAGAAGCATTGATTAATTTTATTTGCTCAAGTCAGTAGGTGTATATTCCATCAGAATTCATCTAGCAGATTTTCATTAAATAATAGATACATAAATATTTGTAAGTATATATATATACATACATATATACATATATAGTTTATGTAAGTATACATATAGATACATATATGTAACTCACCTTTAATTCCCTTTGCACTAGTAAGGTGTATGATCAGTGGCTAGAATCCATAATAACAGAAACCTCACAATACACCACATTTTGCACCTTTCATCTTAAGAGGGTTTTTAACTTAATGTGCATACAAACAATTACTAAATATGCCTAAATATATCAATCCAAATATGAATACTAACATATTTATATAGTTTATTTATGTATATAACCATATATAATTATAGTTTATTCATATATATATATATATATATATATATATATATATATATATAAATAACCAATAATAGTTTGGTAAGAGAAATTTTAAAAGTTATAATTATTCTGTCTTTTGACTATGAAATATCTTAATCCTTTAAGATTTAATAGCTGTAAAATTAACCTTTATATTAACAATAGCATTCATTTATTTTTACCTATAATAAGATTAGTGGTTAATCCCTTACTCTTGTTTCTTGCTTAGTTGAGATTCTCATTTCCAAACTTTCTCAGCTAGTCGGTGAGAATAGCTGTAATTAACACATTTCTAAAATGCAACACAAGAATTCCAGTGATTGAACTAGGATTCAACAGCTCAAAGTGACATAGTAGGTGTTTCAGCCACAAACTCCGTGCCTCCTCATTGCCTGTTCTTAACCTTTATGGCACATTGCCTACCAGTTCAGTTGCAAAAAAAAAAAAAATGTATCTAAGGGATGGGGGTTATATAACTTATCTAAAGTCATAAATATCAGAGAATATAGAGAATATTCCCAAATATTTCAGGTTTTAAATACTCATAAGTGGATACTAGATGTAAAGCAAAGGATAACCAAACTACAATCCACAGCTCCAGAGAAGCTAGCTAACAAGGAGGACCCTAAGAGGAATGCATGGATCGCCCTGGGAAGGGGAAATAGATGAGATCTCCATGAATAAACTGGGGATGAGGGGGCCAATGGAGGGTACGGGGTGGAGGGTGACAATATAAGAGAACGGGATGGTTGAGGTGGACCAGGGATAAAGTGGGAGAACAGTGAAAGAGATACCATGATAGAGGGAGACATCAGGGGATAGGAAGAAATCAGGTGCTAGGGAAGCTCCCAGGAATCCAAAAGGATGACTTCAGCTTATACTACTAGCAATAGTGGAGAGGGTGCCAGAACTGGCTTACCCTGGTAATCAGATCAGTGAATACCCTAACTGTCATTATAGAGCCTTTCTACAGTAACTGATGGAAGTAGATGCAGAGATTCACAGCAAAACACCAGGCTGAGTGTAGCTAGAGTTTTCCTGACTGGCCCACAGTCAGGACAAATCTCTGACACCCTCCAGTCCCACATCCACTCAAACCCAACCAAGTAAACACAGAGACTTATATTGGTTACAAACTGTATGGCCGTGACAGGCTTCTTGCTAACTGTTCTTACAGCTTAAATTAATCCATTTCCATTAATCTATACCTTGCCACATGGCTCATGGCTTACTGGCATCTTTACATGTTGTTTCTCATCATGGCGGCTGGCAGTGTCTCTCCCACCCAGCTTTTTGTTCTCTCAATTCTCCTCTCTGTTAGTCCCACCTATACTTCCTGCCTGGCCACTGACCAATCAGTGATTTATTCATTGACCAATCAGCAACACATTTGACATACAGACCATCCCACAGCACTTCCCCTTTTCTTTTCTTAAAAAGGAAGGTTTTAGCCTTTACACATCTCCAAAGTCAGTTTGGTATATTTGGGAATTTGGGCGTAGCTTCTCTTACTACTTCCTGCTGGAGGGGGGCGCTGTATCTTCTGGGGAAACAAAGAAAATTTTAGGATCATGGAGTAGTCCGTGAGGCTGTATCGTCTGAGCCAGTTGCCTTGAAACCATTTTGGATGTTGGATCATCTGGGCCTTGGTGTCACCTTTCAGGGGGTCTTGGCTGGTCAAACCTGATGTATCTTAATCTGGAACAAATCCATAGCCTCTGGCTTTCTGTGGGAACAAAAGCAGAATCTCCTTTCCAAAGCAACATATCCTTATATCTAAATTTGGAAGTCAAGGTACCTTTAAAATATACATTTTGGCATAACTCAACAGCTTTTACAATCAAATGTTTTTCTGTAGTTAAAAATCCCAAAGACAACACAATCCAGATTCTCTGTATAATATTTATCTTTACGTGGCTTATTTTTTATATTAATTTTACTGTCTCTTTAAAGACTTATTTTTTTAAAACTATGTATTTGTTTATATAACTGTATATATCACCTTTTTTGTCTCTTTCAAGCCTACGTATATTTTACACACATTTTAAACTATTACATCTGAATCTGTCTTATTGTGAATCTATTGCTTTAAGCTGCAGCAGCTGTGGCTGCTGGCTCCACCCACCTCAGCTTCCCAACATGGCGGTGGTAGTTTACCACAAGCTCTGGGAGCTATCGTGGGTCTATGCTTTTATCCAAGCAGCATGTAGCCCAGAAACCTCTTTTTTTGTTTTGTACTAGCAAAGGCTAAATCCACCATGCAGCTTAATGTGCCACTTGCAGAGGCCTCATTCCCACCATACTGCAGGTCGAACATGCACGCACACTAGGAACCCGCCAGTAGCTCAAACCGGCAGCTGCTGCTCATTTGAGAGAGAAAATTAGGAAGCTGTTTTTAGCTCTGTTTTAGAATCTTTTTTCTCAGTTTTTAGGTGGAAACTCTTGCCACAACGTTGGACGCCATTTGTTACTAGAGTTTTCCTGCCTGGCCCACAGTCAGGATAAATCTCTGCCACCCGCCAGTCCCACAACCGCTCAGACCCGACCAAGTAAACACAGAGACTTATATTGGTTACAAACTGTATGGCCGTGGCAGGCTTCTTTCTAACTGTTCTTACAGCTTAAATTAATCCATTTCCATTAATCTATGCCTTGCCACATGGCTCATGGCTTACCGGCATCTTTACATGTTGTTTCTCATCATGACAGCTGGCAGTGTCTCTCCCACCCAGCTTTTTGTTCTCTCAATTCTCCTCTCTGTTAGTCCCGCCTATACTTCCTGCCTGGGCACTGACCAATCAGTGATTTATTCATTGACCAATCAGCAACACATTTGACATACAGACCATCCCACAGCAGCTGAGCTCTAGGAGTCCAGTCAAAGAGAAAAAAGAGGAATTCTATGAGCAAGGAGCATCAAGATCATGATGAGGAAACCTACAGAGACAACCAAAACAAACTAGTGGGAACTCATGAAATTTAGACCAACACCTGTGGAGCCTCAACAACACTGGACTAGGCCCTCTGCATAAGTGAGACAGTTATGTAGCTTGATCTGCTTAAGGAGCCCCCTGATGGTAGGATCAGGATACATCCCTGGTGTATGAACTGGCTTTCTGGAGTCCACTGCCTATGATGGGATACCTTGCACAGCCTTGAGGAAGGCTTGGACCTGCCACTACTGTATGTACCAGGTTCTGCTGACTCCCCATAGGAGGCCTTACCTTCTTGTAGGATAGAATTGGGGGTGAGTAGGTGGCGGAAGGCTGCAGGGGTGGGAGGAAGGAAGAGGGGGATCTGTGATTGGTATGTAAAATAAATAAAAAAAATTCTTAATAAAAATAAAAAAGCATTAAAAATTCTATATATTGTTATTTTCATATTAGACTGAGTTTTTGTGTGTTTGATTTTATTACTAATTAACTCCTTTTAACCATGTCTGCTGAGGACATTTTACTGTTAAATTCACATTGATTTTTATGCAGCTATATGGACAGGAATTGTATATGGCTAAAGTATACAATTTGAGAGTGATACATTAATGAAAGATCACCACAATCAGGGTAGTTAACACATATTACAGACTGTAGCTGCGCTTTTCATCTGTATGTGCCTATATTTGAGATAACATTGTAAGATCTGCTTTCTTAGAAATCTATAACTATATAGTGCATATAATCCAACTTTAGTAGTGGAACAATATATATTAGTTCTCCAAAATCTATTCATCCCGTAAATAAAATTTATTCTGTTTTCCAACATTTCTCCTTTTTCCTTCCACTTCTGCACTTGGGAACAAACATTCTGCTCCATGCTTTGTGATTTTTGGTGAAATCATATAGTATTTGTCTCACATGCTTTTTTTTGCCTCCTCCTTCCTCCCCAACTCCTTGACACTAGAAAGAGAAATAAATAAGCCAAGAAACTCCAACAAACATCTCAAGTTCCCTTTTTTACCCTTTTTATTTTATTTTGTGAAGGGTCTGCAAAATAGCCTAGTTTGCTCTCAGATTTGTGATCCTCTTGTCTTCCTCTACTGAGTAGCTGGAATAACAAGTATGCATCACTGCACTGGGATCCAGTATTTGTTTTCTTATGAACAGCTTATTTTACTTAGCACAATGTCTTCTTGGTTTATTTATCTTTTCAATTGTCAGGAAATTGAAGTTTACCTCTAGCATGACATTGTGTCAAATGAAATTATAACCTGGTCCTTCACTGCTAGTGTTGGAGTTCATTACATAGATAAATGTGAATTGTGTCACTATATCAAGAAGTAATTTGTTACAAACATACATTATTTAAAATACACAAATGTAAAAAGCATATTTTCATTAATTCTTTGTGAATTTCATACAATGCATTTTGATCATATTTACCCTTCATCCCTCACTCTAACTCAATTCAAATCCACTCCCACCCATGTTTCCAAATTGTTGCCCCTTTTTAAAAAAAATTAATAACCCATCAATTTATGTTGCCAACATATTCCTGTGTGTGTGATCATCCCTTGAAAAATATTCAACCAACCAAGAACCATATACTTATTGAAAATTGAGTCTATCTACCCTGAGAACCATCAGTTGTCCACAGCTCCTCAGTTATGGGTGAGAGACACCATAAGACCCTCCCATCTTCATGCTGGCGTATAGACTGGCTTGATCTGTGGTAGGTCTTGTGCAGGCAACCTGAGCTGCTATGAGGTCATTACTGCAACTCCTGTCATGTCCAAACATGACTCCTGTCATGTCCAAAAAATAATTATTTGCTACAGATTGCCTTAGCCTGTGGCTCTTACAATCTCTCTGCCTCCTCGTTATAGGCCCAGAGCCTTTGTCATGTGGGAACATGATATAGATGCCCCATTTTTTCCTTGCCACTCACACAGCTCATTGACTTATTAATTGTACGTTGAGAAGTTGTGAGGTTCTATGTTAGCCACTGTGTACAGCACAGAGGAACTTCTCTAATGAAGTCTGAAAGGCACACCAATCTACATGTCTATCTAAAAGTGTACTTCCTGTTATTTTACAAGTGTCAGATGCCCAAGTCTATCATTCAGATCTTTGTTCTGCTTGCAACTGATGTATATTGAGGGTGAGAATGAAGGGTCAAATTTCATTCTTCTACATGTAGATTCAGTTTCCTCAACATCATTTTTTAAAGACATTGACTTTTCTCTAGTGGCTATTTTTGGTATCTTTGTCAGAAATCAGGTGGCTATAGGTACTTGTACTTACATTTGAATTCTTGAGTATATTGATTAATGTAAAACACACAAAACTTTTTGAAGTAGGAACTGACATTTACTGATATTGGAAAATTATTAAGCCTCAACATTCTCAAATACTTTATAGCATTTAATAATAAAGTTATGCATCAGAGAGTGGACTCTCAGTAAAAGATGATTATTATGGAGACTTAATGAAAGAATTCACTGATCAAGTTACATAACTTTTTTTTGCTAAGGTGTCTGCTTTCATTAAAGTTACAGAATTTATGGGAAGATTAAGTAGGTTAATATACCTCAATGATGCCTGACACAGTGAACATTTAATGAGCTATAATGTATTCCAATTAAAAATAAGCAAAGCACACATTTATATAAGCATCATTAATGTTTTAAAATAAGGAATACTTCAAATAGGATGAAATAAGTTATTAAAAACTTCTTGAAGAAAATTTGAACTTAACTGTCTGGAAATTTGAAAGGGGTGAGTTTTTATTCAACATGTGAAGAATATAAAGAATTAGAAAAGCCTGTTTGAACATAGATGTCAACTATTCTACACTGTGATGAAGTCAGCCACAATTCAAGAGCAATTTTTCCTGGGCTGGTGTAATTTATAATTCTCCCCACCCCTGCTTTCCCATCTTGGGTCCTAGTAGTAGACAATCCTTCATGGAGGCCCAGTCAGGTGTCAATTCTGACATATGTGTTTTTCATTTCAGTTTTGAGTTATTGATGGACAAAAAACTTTCCTCATTTTTTTCAGATTAAAATGGACCCTTTTGTCGTTCTCTCATGATTCAGCAATTGTTTTGTAGAAAGTGTGAGGATGTTTTTATTTATCTATGTTAATATAGTACTTTTGTATATTTCATGCAATAACTTTTTTTTTAATTTTTTCACAAAAATATACTGCTTTCAGTTGTACCTTATTTACTTGTAAATAAAGTAGTATTTCATCTGGACTTTCATACATAATTATATTTCTATTTCATATATATTCAAACATATTCATATTTTCTTTTAAAATGTTCATGTATAATAATTTAACTGTGTGTGTGGGTGTACTATTTTGAGGAATGTCTGAGTGACGTTATGTGTATGTGAGTACTGATGACCTAGAGACCAGAGGTTTTCCACAGTTAGAGTTACAAGCAGTTGTCTATATCTGACATTGAAGTTAGGAAATGAAAATTTTTCCCCTTTTATTGAAAATGGATTATTTTTTCATACAGTATATCCCAATTTCCCTCCCTCTACTCTTCTCATTTACTCCCCACCTCCTGTCCCATCCAGATCCACTCCGTTTTTGTCTCTCATTGGAAATGAACAGGCTTCTAAGAAAGAGGTAACAACAAAACATAACAAGATAAAACAAAAACCATTGCATTGAAGTTGGACAAGGAAACCAACTGAAGAAAAAAGACTCAGGGTAAGGATAAAGATCAGAAACCCATTTATTCACAAACCCAGGAGTCCCATAAAGACATTAAATTTAAAGTCATAATATATACGCAGAGGACATTGGGCATGCTGCTTCAGTTTCTGTGAGTTCTTATGAGCTTTGCTTAGTTGATATGGAAAGCCTTGTTCTCCTGCTGTCCTCCAGGATATCCCCTTTGGATTTTATTCTCTTTCTATTTCCTCTTCCACAGGGTTCCATGAATTATGAGGATAGAGTTTGAGAGAAACATCTGGTTTAGAGTGGGGTTATTCAAGTTCTCTCTCTCTCTCTCTCTCTCTCTCTCTCTCTCTCTCTCTCTCCATAGTGTCTGGCTGTGGATCTCTGTATTTGAGGAACTGAACTCTTAACTTGAGAGTCCTCTTCCAAAACAGCACATGTCAAACCTCTCCAGAACCACATAATCTTTCTTTTAAAAATTCTAAGTGATTTTCAAAGTATTTACAAATGGAAGAAATCTAATGACATACCTACTAAACATCTAATGATGAATGAATTTGCTAAGTCACATGTTGCTTGAGACACTGAAGACAGAATAATTCATGAAGAAATCCTTTTGAGTAATATTCTTACCAAAGATGTGACTAGCAGAACATTAAATGCTATGAGATGAGGTGATGAATGAATGTTTGAATCCTAACATGTTTGCTATGCTTGGACAAGCTTACAGGACAAGCTTGAGGCAGAATAGTTGAACCAATATAAAATATACTAAAATGGTAGAGAAACTGCAAAGAATGAGCTAGAGGTAGTCAAAGGAACAAATGGAAAGGAATGCATATCAAATTGGATTTGTAAAACATAGGTCTTACTGTGATGGATAATTTTAGCTGTCCACTTGATTGTAGCTAAAATTGACTAAGAGACACACTTTGTATAGGTTCATCAGGGTATTTACTAGAAGGGATAATTCTTCCCCTGAATGAGTCACATCTTTCAATATCATCCCAGATATAAGGAGATCCAAGTGCAAAAAATATTGCTTTTCTGTGTGCCTGCCTTTGCCCTTTGCTGTTAAGTGTATCTACTTTTGCTGCTGATCATCAAAACCCAACTTATTTAGCCTTCCAATGCGGACTAAATCCCTGTGTTGTGTCCCTCCAGGATTCATCTAGACCTTATTGCAAGATTGGAAATTGCTGAAGAACCCAGCATCATGATCTGAGCAAATACCAGGTTCTAAGCCTTCTCAGTGTACCTATAATCATTGTTATCTACCCAGTGGATATAGTATATGCCAATGTAATAATTTCCCTGGTAATATGTATTAATTCTATAGGTTGCACTTCTCTAGAGAACCCTGACTAATACATTAACATAATTTGTAATCTTACGTAGTAAAATTCTTCACCCCATTAAGACATCCATGTTTTTATGTGTAAAACTGCATGTTTGAACTAGAGCATGATATTTTCCTGTCTCCAATCTCAATAGCATAAGTTGAGATGATACAGTTCTCAGTTGTTTCCATTATATACAATTTCACAGAAACCATCCCAAAGGTTTATCCCTGAAAATAAGCATGAATTCATTTTCTTTGTCAGTTCTGTAGGACCTCTGGGCTCAAACTGGAAGTTCTTCTGCTTCACATAACATTAGCTGAAGTAATCTATGGGCTTTATTGGGCTGAAACTCCATGATGCTCTACCCATGACTGGGCACTGATGTTGGCCTTTGTCCAGAAGTTCAACAGAGTCTGCACAGAGAACACTACAGCACAGCATCCTCATATGTCTTAGATTCTTGGAGGGTTACTGCTCCATACAAGCAGAAAGCATCTCAAATGCGATTGTTCAGTAGGGAGAAAATTATTAATGCTCTTAATGATTAGGTCTGCTATTGGCATAATGTCACTTCGATCAGCATTGTAGGGGCCAGACTCAGAGAGATGACAATGCAACATTTCACCTTTCATTAAAGCAAATGACAGAGGCATCTGTAGTCAGATATTTATTTCCTAATTAGACACACACACACACACACACACAAACACAAATCTTTTATTTTCAAAGTACACTCCTTTTCTTTTTTCAAAAATTACCCTTTTTATTAAAAACAGTTTTTTTTCATAGATTGTATTTTGATTAGGGTTCCTCTTCCTCCAAAGTTTCCGAGATAAATCCCAACCCTATCTTTCCATGTTCACACCCTTTCTTGTTCCCATTAGAAAATAAACAGGAATCTAAAAAAACAATAAAATGAAATAAAAACAAGACTGAATAGGGCAAAACAAAGAGCCAAAGAAAGAGCACAAGAAATATATAGACTCAAAGACACACACATTGGAAGCACAGAAATTCCATAAAAACATAAAATTGGAAACTATAATAATCAGCAAAACAACCTGTAGAGGAAGAAAACAAAAGAAGAAGGAGGGGGGAGGGGGAAAGGGGAGGAGGAAGTGATGAGAGGGGACGAGGGGGGAGGAGTGGGGAGGAAGATAAGGAGGAAGAGGAACAGGAAGAGGAAGGAAAAGATGACATGCCTGGACAAAAAATTATAAGCAAAAGAAACATCTAAAACTATAACTGAGTTTGTTTTGTGTTGGCTGTTTACTGCTAGCTATGGACTTGGCATTGAGTGATTTGTATACTCAATGAGACACTTTCGGAGAAAACTAAGTTTTCACTTATGAGTAATTATCACTTGGAAATAGCTTCTATTAGGAATGGAGCCTTTTGTCCACCTTATCTATCAGCATTGGGATACCAACAGGCCCAGACCTGTGTAGGCGTTGTGTATCTTGCCACCGTCTTTGTGAGTTCATATGTGCATTGGTCTGGATATGTTTAGAAAGCCTTGTTTCCTTCATGTACTTCATATACTCTGGCTCTTATAATCTCTCTGCCTCCTCTTTCAAGGGGTTCATTGAACTTTGAAAGGAGGAATCTGATGGAGAAATTACATTTAGAAGTGACTGTTCCAATATCTCTCACATTCTATGCATGGTCCAGCTGTGTGTCTTTGTATTTTTTTACCTGTCTACTGTGGGAAGAAGATTCCCTGCTGATGGCTGAGCAAGACACTGATCTATAAGCATAACAGAATATTGTTTGGAGTCATTTTATTGATATGTTCCTTTAGCAGAACAGTATTTTCCCCCTAGGTCCCTAGCCTGTCTAGTCTCAGGTTCATGACTACCCAAGCAGTGTTGGGGACAGGTTAGATCTCACGGATTACATGGAGAAGTCTTAAATCTAATCAGTATTGTTTTGTTATTTTCACAAGGTTTGTGTCACTATTGTATTAGCTCATCTTGCATGCAGGTCCCTATAGCAGATCAAAGAGTTTGGAACTGGACTGCTGTTTACCTTTTCCCTTTGGGGTCATGTGGAATACCTTCAAGTATCGTGAACTACTTCTCCATGTTCAGTAAGTTGTATAGATATTTTCTTCAGCAATAGGGTCTTATCATTAGTTTCTGGGGAACAACCAAACAGCAATGGTCTGGATTATTTAGAGTTTGTCATGGGTCCATTTGGTCAACAATTCTAATATACAGAATACATTCCCAGAACTGAAGTCTTCATTTGGTGATAGGGGAGGCAAGATGGGGCCCTATTTCTCCCCTTTACTTATTACATATAGGTCACACTCATATATGCATATATTTTAGGAAGCTTCAACTGTATTAGATTTTCATACAGCCCCTGAAATGTTCCTTAGTTTTAGCTGTCCCTTTCCATATTCCTTCCCTCACCCCCTTTTTCCCTCCCTCTTTCCATTTGATCCTTCTTTTCCAAACCCCCAAGTTGATTCATAACTGCATATTCTATTTCTTCTTCCTAGGGTGACCCAATTCCTGCCACTCAGTCCCTTACTCTATACATAATCTCAGTTGTTATTTTTATTGTAGCCTGCTTGTATAACTCCTAACAGCTTCCATATATAACCAATTACATACCAAACTATATACTTCTTTAAAATCTAGATTCCCCTGACCCCTCAAATTCTCCTTTTCTTGTCTGATTGAACTCTAATAGGATATCATTATCCAAATGAAAGTCACAAACACACAGCATATTTTGAAAACCTAACAAGCTAAGGAGCAAGTCTATCCCTACCAACTCAAGTTTTTAAGAGTGCAAGAGAGAGAAGGAAAGTATGATATATTCTTGTCCTAGGTTCTACCCAACAGTACTTAGCCATGATGCTCTAGAAATAGGAATATTGATTTGTGGCATTTGCTGATTTTTATGCAGTAAATAATTCCAATGTGCAAATTTTTAATGTGTTAATGAGCTGTCAGCAGTTGGAAAATTACTAGGAATTTAACATATATCTCTGACAGAACACACTTTTACCCAAGAAGGGAAGTTGAAGAATACTAAGCTCACCAGTTGCTGCACCTTTAAAATCAAGCTGGTGATAGATTGGCTTGTTTTTTTTTGTTTGTTTATTTTGTTGACAATTTATTAGTGATGTGGTCCTTGGAGATGATTCTTTATAACATTTAACTGTACTGTGATTTACCAGTTCTTCCCTCTATGTCATTCTTCATTTTACACAGACACAGACACACACACACACACACACACACACACACACACACACACACACACACACCCCTGATCTTTATGTATAATGAATATCTTCACTTGTCATTCTGAATATAAGAATTTTGAAGTCAAAACTATCTTTCCACATTTAGTTTGTGTTTCTATCAAATGTATAGATTTTTAAAGTGTCTAAGTCTTATATGTATCAATGTATAACTCTATCCATAAGACAAAAAAATCTATATTACCCTATTAACCCAAACCACATGGCCACATTTTGAAATCAGTTCCTTATTACCTTAGCCATGACCACAGAGTGTTATGTAATTCCCTTACGACTGAAAATGTTAACAGAATTGGTCTACAATAGATGCCCATTTTGAAAATAAGCCCTAGTGCCTCAGGAAGAGGCACTACCTTAAGTGTAAGAACTTAAAGAGCTTTTGACAGGTATGTCTTTGAAACTTCATGTTAGATTATATCTTTATATTTCCTTATTAGTTCCTCAGGTTTGATAACTGTCTACCAGGTGTGTTCAACATGCAGCTCTGGAACAATATGTATCCCGGAATAGTTATGAATGTAATCCAACACATTTGCAGATGGCATTATACAACAGTAACAAAAACTTAGACATCTTTGAAGGGTAATAAACAATCTTTTGGGAGGGAGTGCCTATCAAAGAATTTTTTTCAGTTTTTAATTTGGCAAATGCTAGGTAGAATTGATTGTTCTCTGTTCTGCTTAAAAACAGACAGCACACTACTTTAACTGGTGGCCTTCAGGCTCTCTGCATTTGGACCTGTTCACATGCATGTGGCATCAATTAGTGATCCCTTTACCACTCATGTAGTTCCTCTGTCCTTAATTTCCCAAGTCCAGTAGGTTTGTTCCCACTTTCTATGTAACTATACACTGCAGATCAAGCACTCCCCACTATATGACATGAGAATTTTCTTAAATTACAACAAGAACATCCTTTTGTTCTTCCATTACTTCTTAACTTATTATTTTAAGTAGAACTATATTCTTCCCACCTCACATGACAAAACTGTTGCTTAATAGACACATTTTTGCTAAGACAATATCACAGTAGATAACAATTGAACTTTGGGTTATTTTGTTCCTGAATAATTACCAACTTTAATCTTATAAGCTTAAAATAAGAACTTTCCCCTTATAATTTTTGACTATTTGAGATGTTTGAACTCATCTGAGTGGCTCTCTCCTTCCTGTAATATTGACTTACCTTTTATAGTCCTCTAAGAACTGGATTTGTCTAGAACTCCATTTACATGGCCAGTGGTTAATCTTAACAAGTGGTAATGAACTCAGTAGCTGGTTTTACCCATAGCAGATTTTAGTTGTTTTGTATTCTCAACTCATGGTTCTTTAAAGTGGCAAGCAATTATGGGGACAGATACTCCCGGAGAAACATGAGAAGGAAGCAATGACTGCCTTTGATCTGCCAGACTAAATGCACCAAACAAAACCAAGAAGCTAAAAAACAAAATCCACTTTATTTAATTTATTGGGGCTAAACATTTTAAAAGAATTCCTGGACATGATGGTGCATGTATGTAAAGCCAGCTAATCAGTACTGATACAAATGCATCATGAACTCAAAAGGCCTCCTTGTCTATACCGTAAATTCAAAGCCATACTAAGAAATTTACTAAGACATTGGTCAGTCTTGGCTTCCATTGAGACCAGCTGTCTCAAGAGAGGGGCCTGGCTATCTCCCACATGCAGCGGCCAGCTCTCCTGTTGCAGCAGCAGGGGCAGGGGACAGCTCTCCCTCACTCATGTCTCAAAATGAAAAGTAAAATGCAGACTAGAAATGCTGCTAGCTCCCTGTGGCCCGACCCATGGCCAGGGTCTGTGTGGATGTCAGTGACCTATGTTAACACTGAAGGCCATACTAAGGCCCGTGGTCTAGGCTGCCACCTGAGGCCTTGTTGAGACAAAAGGGCCATGCTGCCACAAGACCATACTATTCTGAGGATCGAGTGCTGACACCTGAGGCTGTGGTGATGTCCAGGCGCTAATTGCAGCTGAAGGCCACGTTTGGGTCTATGACATCTGATACCATCAAAGACTGTAGACCATGGAAGAGCTGGGCCACTTGGCCTGGGCACCAGAGAGCTGGTCCCACTCCTAGATGGCTGCCTCAGGGGAGAGTTCCCCCACCCCACTCCAGCAGAACAAGCACCAATGGCATGGCATGGGCGGGGGAGAGCTGCCCCCTGCCCCTGCTGCAGCAACAGGAGAGCTGGCCCCGCACATGGGGGAGCTGGATAGGCCCCTTCCCTGAGACAACTGTTCTGGATGGAGACCATGCCTGACCAATTCAACTACCATGCAGGCCCACAAACAGGGTTTTGAATTAGTCCACCCCAACATATACCCCATTTATGACCTGCTGGAGTGAATGAAGAGATCGGTCCTGTCAGGATTTCCGTGGTTGGAGTAACAGCGGGATATCTGAGAGAAGTTTCCCTGAGGGTCCAGTATTGATGGTGTAGCCAGAGTCCTTGAACAAGACCAAAAACTCACTCCAATGAACGTTTGCAAGTAAAGCTGTTTGAGCAAAAGGGTATAGAGCGTGACACAGTGAAGTTCCCAAGGCTACTACTATGACAAATGAATGTGTGATGGAGAGGCACGGAAGAAGGAGCAACTGTTTTGTTTTGTTTAGAATCACTTTTCTCATTTCTTTTTTTTTTTCTTTTCTTTTGCAGGACAAGGCTACAAGGGTGGAGTGAAGACATAACTGGGAAATAGAGTGGGATTAAGGTGCGTGATGTGAAATTCCCAAAGTTGGTAGAGTGCAAAAATGTAGCTCCACTGTGATTCTCTTGCCTCTGCCTCCTTGAGCAAATCTTGACAGTGTGTTGCCTGCTCTTGGGACCTTTTGCCTCCTACTGAGTTGCCTCACCCAGCCTTAGTATGAGGGTATATGCCTAATCTTATTAAATTTTGTTATGATGTCTTCCAATGATAATACTGGGAGGCCTGGTCTTTTCTGAAGAGAAACAGAAGCAGTGGATCTAGGGGAAAGTGCAGGTGTGGAGAGAGGTGTGAAGTGGGGATGTATAGAATGAGAAAAGAATAAATAAACTATTAGAAAATAAGAAATGTAGCCCCTGATATATTGATTTCCCAGCATGTATAATCTCTCAGTTTGTTATTCAATATTTAAAAATTAAAGTTATTGCTTTGTTCTCATTATTTTCATGAGTTTCCATAGGTTATATATGGATAGCTGTGCCTTGTTTTCCTCATGTCCTGAACCAATGTAGCTACTGAAGTGGGGGAGATTCTGATTTGTGGGAATGGTTGTACCTAATATAACCCTGCTTTAAGTGATCATGAATAATTTCCTGTGTGTATTTTTTAATTTCCCTATCTAGGTTCAGTGTTTGGTTTCAACATTGAATTCCCTTTATTCAGTGTCATCACCCCTTTGGCTAGTGTCCCTCATTTCTGAAAAGGAAAGAATAATTCAGACTTTGAACATCTATATACTAAGTGTTGTTCAGCAAGTTTCTAAGTGACCTTGGATGAATCGGTGTTTCTTTTAGTGTTCTCATTTATGATGTGTTGATAATCTTTTAAAGATATAATACGATGATACAGCTTACAGAAAAGGGCTTTGTAACGTGTGATATGTTTGTATGAAAGATAATGTTTCCCTTACTAAGAACCCTTCAGCAGAATTCTCTGGGGAGGTAGCATGTGTTTACATGGAATGTGCTTATAGACACTGACTAGTTAAAGGCAGTCATCGGATACTTACTGTATTATTGAAAATAAATTCTTCTGTATGCAGCCACCCCAAGCACTATTGCCTTCAGAAAGAAGTCTGTAGACCAGTGGGACCCATCTGTCTCAAGCAACAGGCCAGCCAGCTTCCAACCTGTCAAGCAACCACCTCCTAGCTCAGTTGGTTTCTCCACATTGCATCACAAATGCCATCAATTTCAATCAGCTTGGAGACTTGGTCTATAGAATGCCAAACCATCAATTTGACTAATCTGAGTACTGGTTGCTCCAGGTAATTTGGAGCTATATAGGCACATGGTTCATACAGAGAACCTTGTGTGCACCCCAGGGCTCTGAGATTATGGGAAAGGCTTCTTGTAACACATGCTATTATTGATCTCAAATCTCATCCATTCCAAAATACTTGTAATATAGGAAACAAAGTTAACACCATGGAAAGCAAGAACGTGTTATTCAATTTCCAAATTAAAAATACTTTTTTTTCTGCACTATATATTTATGTTCCTGACCCAGTTGATGTACTTGAAATTTTATACTTTTACACTCTTTGGAAATTAAAGACAAAAACAAAACCGCCAATTTGTTCCAAGAAACAAAATCGTATTTGGGTGACATAATTGGATGAATTTGCCAAATAAATTTCTACACAAATCTTGAAGGAATAGATTAGAGGGTAGACAACATTATTTAAGAAAATTCAAATGTTTTTCATCTCTGTAAGAAATGATATAGCATTAGCTATTTTATAAACATGCCAAACACTGAGCCAGGATTGAATGAATGAAGGCATTTTATGATTGACTTCAAAGATGTGTGGAAGGACTTCCAACAGGGATGGAGTAAGTGTGGTATAAACTGGATAATGGATGGTAGAAGCTAACTTCTTTGGATATTATTATGTTCATTAATGTCTGTCTATCACATGTTAATCAGACAATATGATATGGGAATTGTAAACGTACCCATGATATTTTTGATCAACTTCTCTACCCTCTATACTTTGGTTGTCTTAGTCATTGCCATTGACCCATGGATGTGGAGGAAAAAACAGTGTGTCAATAATGAGTCTAAGATTTAAGAATTTTCCAATTCTGCACTTATTGTTCTCATAACCAATTGCTAATATATGAATAAATCTTGACCAGCTTTCTGGAAGATGAAAGTCAAAGAAACCAGGCACTACTGGCATCTCAATGGATAACCCATCAAATCTTAGATCCACAGCTGCATATCTTACCACTGATAATCAAAGGTGTACAAGTGAACATAGTTCAAAATAGCAGATCCACCAACAGTGTCCAATCTAAGTAACCCAGTGAAAGAAAAATGAGTAGATTCTTCTTTAAGACATTAGATTGTAAAACGATTTATTGTGTATACTGACAGCTAACATAATAATTGAAGCAACAAAAACAAAAACTCTATACTTTTCAAATCATTTGTGACTCCATGTGGAATCCACCCAGGAGTAATCTGAACTTATGGAAGACATACCAGAACATGGAACATAGAAGAAGCTGTGGTTATAATCTTCCTGGGTACAGATTTATTGGAGCTAAGCTTCTTGCTTCATCAGATATTAGGCCTCCTCCCATTCTATCAGAGAAGGAACTCTTATGAATCTTATCAGAAGATAATGATTGATAGTGGATTTATTTACTGCTTAAGCAACATTTGCATCTGAAATCACACTACTCTTAAGCAGAAGTAATGATGAGTTAACTCCCTTAGGTGCTGAGGAAATAATGATAGTTTGAGAAGAGCAGCAATGAGGTGACTGGTACCACTATTAGGAAACCAAAACCATGCAGTTAGATAGGTCATAAGCCCTAGAGAATAATGCTCAGTAATGGTTTAGATTCTCAGTTGACAGAATTTAAAGGTAGAATAATGAAATACAAATGACAAAGTAAAGAAGGATGATTTCTAGACTTTGTGATATAAGGAAAATATGCCAAATTGCCACTGAAAACACAGAATAAGCATATCATGAAGTGGAGAAATGATTCAATGTTTCCAGATTAATTATATTCCATATCTGGAAGCTGCATTTAGAAACATGTTTTACATGAATATGGTGGTCATGTAAATCAGATAATATTGTAATGGTTTCTAACAATCAGATAATCTTCAAGCCATGAACCTGGATTAAGGAGTTCAGATAGGACATCAGATATCCAGAAATGATCCCATACCCACACTGAAAAACAGAAGTCATACCAAGAAAGATAGAAATGGTAAGTTGAGAAAGAAGAACTAGGACAGGGGGTGGGGTATGAAAATCAGTGGTGTGTTGAATAAGAAGCTAGGAAGTAGAAGTACCAAAAGAGAAGATGAGAACATGAACAGTGTTGAATGTTTCCAAGAGTTTAAATAAGGGGAGATAGGACAGAGCATCAGAGGATAATGGATTATTAAACCATTTTAAAAGGCTGGTGACGATAGGGGGCTTACTAGAAGTGAGTTTAGCAGACAACATCGAAGATAACGTGATTTATAGTCGGTTCCATGGCAAATAAGAACACATCTTCAGGCTGGGGTGATGAGTTAACGGTTAAGGAGATTTCCATGTAAGCAAGAGGACTACAGATTTGATATACAGAACAATATAGTAGTTTGTTAGTATGATTGTTCACCTTTAATTACAGGCTAAGAAGGCAGAGATGGCATATATGTGATTAGCAAGACTGGCCACATCAGTGAGATGGATTGAGTGATCATACTTCATAAACAGAATAAGGAATAGGATTTCTGACCAACCTCGGGGCTTTTTTACATATACACACTTTTGCTTTTACATTCACGTTAACAAGTACTCACACAGAAGCAAGCATGCCTACACACATATACATATCCCCTTGCACACACATGCACACATACATACAAATGATAAGACAAAAATGAAGACAAAGAGGACAAAGACAGGTGACAACTATGAAAATGCAGCAGGAAGAGGAAGTTGATGACAAATATAAGTATACACAATGTTAGTTTAGAGAAATTGGCTGTTCAGTAACCATCCAATTAAAGTTCACATGGTTAGAAATGTCATATGAAGAAGCAAAGACATTTAGTAAATATACACTCCTGAAATAGAAAAAAAAAAAAAAACTACTTGTCTTCAAGTCATGTTAAATTAAATTTAATGAAATTCCATGATAGGGCACACTCCAAAGAACATACAACTTACAACATATATGAAAATATTATATGCAAAGAGGAAGAACTGAGGTGTGAAGAAGGAGCTAGAATATGAAGCATCTGCTGAGACAATGAAGTTAAATTGTGTAAGATCAACAGGAAGTTTCAGTGTGAATTCAGCACTGTTTTTCTTACATATTTTTTTCATACAGTATGTTTTGATAATATTTTCCCTCCCTATCTCCTCCAAGATCCTCCCCTTCCCTCCCCACTTCATGATTTCTCTACTTCTTTCCCCTCAAGAAAAGAAAATTGAAACAAATAAACAAGCAACAACAACATCAACATTAATGAAACAGAAGCCAAAATTAACTATTAAAACAAAACAAAGAGCCCACAAACTCAACGAAAACACATTTTACCCCACTTTGTGTTGGCCAACAATTGTACGTTATTGATTTACTTGATGCTCAATCAGAGAAAAACTCATTTTCCCTTTTCTTGAAATCTTAATTGCAAATAGTTTCCTGGTGAGGGCTAGAGTTTTATGTTTACATCCCCTTCTCAGGACCAGGATTTTAAAACTCTCCATATTTAATATGGGGAAGTTTAAGCACAATAATTGTGTAAGAGAAACCAAAGAGGGGGAATGTCATCCAGTATTTTTGGTGAATAAACTGATATGGGCTAATGAAGGGAACTGGGATCAATAAGTAGAAAATCTAGGTCTCGTGTAATGTATGGAAATGTAAATGTAAAGCCTGACATAATGCTAAAGAAGACCAGTGACATTTTCCAGACTTTTCTATAAACCCAACATTTAATCACTACTATTACGTGACTTTGAGAGGGTGGAGATAGAGAGACCTGCTCAGAAGGCAATGAACTAGACTAGATGAAAGGTAATGAGGTACAAAGTATGGTCTCAAATATAGGAATGGAAAATGGGAAAGATTTCAACAATGTTGAAAAAAAAAAAACAGAAATAGCAGTTTGCTAATTGTTTCATTGCTGTGGGCACAGAGCAATCTAGGCTGGCTGTGGTCAAGTCCATGGTGAATCACATTGTCATCACTTTGCAGCACATGAATTAGTGGTCTGGGTATTACTGCTGGCTGCAATGTGTGAACAGTTTTGTGGGGTGAGACTGGGGGCTGTAATGAGAGACAGATGTAGGGAAAGAACACTAAGAGCAGACTGCAGCAATGCAAAATGCAGCATGTGGTGGCTTTACTGATGAGGACACTTTACTCTCACAGCTCACTGCAACCATCATAGAAGATTTTGCTTAACTCTCGCCATCTGCTTCATCCCCGGATACTCTCTCCTCCTCCACCCATATGCCTGCAATGGTCTTCTAAACATAATGGAAAGGAAAGGGGAGAGGAGGAAAGATTAAGATAATACCTCCTCAAACTTTTCTTAGGTTGGATTTCATTGAAGGAGAGTATAATGCATGTATGGAATCAAAGGTAGGAAACATGCTTCTACCATACACAATTGAGAAGGCATTGCTGCTTGGATTTAAGAAAAAATGTTATCATGGATAAAGCCTAAAATCTATCTCTTTTCAGCTGGCTGCTATGGCTCTTCTCAAGTCCTCTTTTAGGGCTATGGAAAATATAGTTAGAAAGCCATTAAACCAAAGCTGACAGTATACATGCTAGGCATGCTAAGGTGAAAGGTAAAAAGCCACACACACAGCTTTTTAGGAACAGGATGACTGAAATCAAATCCTCACCCTGTATTCTTCTTACAATACATTTTCTGTATCACGAATGAACATTTGACTCTCTTTTGCTTGCATAATTTTTTAAATTATGTGTTTTATTCTAAAGCTTTGATTTACAGGTAGTTAATGACTCTTGGAACAGTGCTTTTGAATGTTCAAACCCTATTACCACAGACGCTAGAAGATTAAGTTGCTGATATTTTTGACTGGCTTAACCAAGGCTACACTCCTGGCCTAGAAAATGTTCATATTGATTCAAAGAGCTCTTTGTCCACAAGAAAGCAAAAGGCAATGCTTACTATTAGACATCTTCAGAAGTTCAGTGTAGGCCTTTGATACACATTTCAGAATCTGACTCTATTTCGAGAACAGAAGCCTGCACCAGGTGATGAAAAATTGTAATGAGCTCCAGTTACACATACAGCTAATACTAGAATTGGTACTGGAACCCACACAGTAACTAACCCATGCTTTAAATCACCAGGCTATACTGACTGCTCAGCAACCCTCATTGCTCACATAAACATTACCAGTGAAAAATTTAGCAAATAAACATGTGTTCCCTCTGAAATTTCTAATCAGTTTGGGCATGGTGTTATTTGCATAAGAAGAAACAGAAGAATATTTCACTTTCTTATTGGAGTCAATATACAAAATAAACCTGTGACTGATGGAAATAATAGACCTTCTAGGTTCACTCACTTTTGAGACTGGAGCTGTGTCAAGGCTGAATGGCTGTGCTAATGAAGAGCTTAAACCTTGAGGTTAACTGTTCCCAAATGTTTGTCAATGTTCCAGTTCAGTGATAACCAAGTACCAGAAACCAATTAACTGGTCAATAAGTACTGGCTAAATAGGTGAATTATTTACTATCACTCTAGATTTTCAGAATTGGACTTTCCATCATAAAATGTGAAGTATGTATTTTTCACAAGTCTTTCCAAAGGTCTTTGAAGAAGAGTCAAGTATGAACAGTCCCTTCAAGCTAGTTTGATATATTTTGGAGGGTCAAAGTATATATATATATCATGAAACATAGCATTTAACTAATCTACATTTAATCCTGCACACTGGTAAATTTATAAATTATATATTTTTATATTATTTTAAAGCTTTTAATTCAGTAAGTAGCACTGGATACATCCACAGTGATGTATAACCATCACCACTATCTAATCAGATTTTTTCTACCTCAAAAGGAAATATGTGACCACTACTGGGCTACTTTACATATTGCCCCATCCCAGCTTTGTACTAGTGGCTCCATTGAATTAGCCAACACAGTTCATCCTCTAGTAAAGATTTCATTGCTGACTTTTCTAATAAGCCTAATCAACTTAGGTCCATTAGAGACCATACATACAAATGATGATTTTTCTCCTATTGATGTGTGCATATTTTGCAAAGTCCTCTTACTTTTTTACTACTTGAAGTCTGGTGTATTTGTAACGATATTATGAAGTAAACTTATCTCTTATGCTGAGTATGACATTACACTTCTTTAATTTAGGTTTCAATTGTTTCAGTGTTGAAAGCATCTGTATTACATGACTGACACATATTGAACTTGACAAGCCTTTTTTAAAATAGTCTACTATAAGTCTTATTTACTTATATTTTTAAAATGTTTTTCAAAATCAAAATTCAGGATTTCAGATTCATCCTTTTCAATTTTGTTTAAAGCATTTTCTACCTTACTGACATCTTTTGAGATCTGATTTTAAATTAATTATTTAACCCTTATGAGTGGATTTCAAATGTCATATTAAGTTATATGATTCCAGTCTTCTGACAAGATTTCTGTCACAAACACACACACACACACACACACACACACACACACACACACACACACACACACACATGCAATACTGAAATACTTTGAATGTTATGAGTTTTTAAGACTATTGGGGAGGTGTAGACAAAGTTTTAAAAATATCTGTTTACCTACTTCAAAATCTATAATATCTATTTAGAACCTAACAAATACTAGTCACAACTACAGTAAACTGTGTACATTATTACAAAAATAGAGAATTGAGTTCCTTATTCTATTAGTCATTGGAATGTGCTGAATTTCTGTAGGAGCCTTCCAAAATTTCTTGTTCTACTATTTTCCCTGAAACCTCTGATGTCAGTATATCCCTATAATGATTATGTTGTTTTGTATACCACATTATAAATTTGATTTGTATTTATGTAAATTTAAATAAAGTAGCAAAGTGGTGTTGTATTCTCATGGAAATCCCCTGTGTAAGCCAATCACCATTTAAGAGTAGAGAGCTTTAGGCAATGTTAGGGGTGAACTCAGAGTGATTTGAAAAATAAGAAAGCTATGATGGGATGGGTAGTTTTTGCTTTGAATATGGAAAAGGAGACCATGTAAGAAGACACAGAATTACTCTATATGATCAGATGAGACACTAGGCTAGAAATGGAGATCTCAAACCTGTGACATCAAGAAAATGAATTATTTAAGCAACAAGAATGAGTCAGAAGTAGATTCTTCCCCCAAAGCCCCAGATAGGAGCCAAGTCCAGCAAACACTCTGATTCGTCTTGTCAGTTCTGCGACAGAGCATGGAGTGAAGCCTTCCCATATTTTTCAGCATCAGAGACTGAGTTATAACAAATGGTACTGTTGTAACTGTCTAAGTTGGTGGTAATTTGTTACACAGCAATAGAGACACAATATAGTAAGAAACTGGTCAGAAAAACAGAAACAACGCTTCATCCTACAAATTGAGGGAATTTAACTGATCAAACAGGTGAGAGAAAATAAATCTATAAAGCTGGATAGAAGAATCAGAGCCAATTTAAGGATTGAAAGATAAAGAAGCCACTGTCGGCCTGAGCGGTGGTGGTGCACGCCTTTAATCCCAGCACTCGGGAGGCAGAGCCAGGTGGATCTCTTTGAGTTCAAGGCCAGCCTGGGCTACCAAGTGAGTTCCAGGAAAGGTGCAAAGCTACACAGAGAAACCCTGTCTCAAAAAAAAAAAAAAAAAAAGAAGCCACTGTCTCTCTAAACCAGGATATATAATGAAAGGTAAAGTTGCAATGGTCCATAAATGCAATAGTATTGGGGACAGGCCAGTAGGAGCAGAAGCCTAAGATGAGATATAGACAATGTGTGAGCCACGCATGACAGAGAACAAAATCTGGGACACAAACTCTGGTATTCTGTTTATTTTTCATTACTTTTCTTCTCATTGACTAATGTGTTGAGAGACAAAAGAATAAGGCTTTCTAGAAAATATGATACTGTCTTTCTGGGTGATACAAACCAAGGAATGGATGTGATCACAAGAATTTAAATGTATAGAACAGAGGTCTTTACAATGTAGGAATAATTGACTAGTAAACCAGATAATAAATTATTCATTTGCCATCTATATGGATCTATTCTTCAGGTAGGCAATTTCACATTATATTTCACAAGCTCCTTTAGAGGGTACATCCAAACTCAGTATTGCCATGTGATGTCACCTACAGGGTTCACATTTGAGAACATGAAATCCAGCTACAGAGTATTAGGGGAAAAACTTGCATTTTCTTCAGTTAAACTTACAATTTGTTTTGAGCTTCACTAAAAATTGTTCTTGGCTATATGTGGCCAGGACAATATGAGTTAGAGAAACATGCCAATCTCTTGACCTCTTCCCAGAATTCCTATTCTTGCCTTTGCCTTATCCTGGGCCCAATCTCCTCCTCTACCCCTGACTCCTGGCCTCAGACTTTTTATTTTGCTTTGACCAGTAATGTGAGGAAGTTGCAATAGTGTGTTCATTTCAAACTTGGGCCCAGAGACACTTCATGGTCTCCCGGGATCTCATTTGCCTTTGCAGTCTCACAGTAAGAATGTGCTGTGGCTAACCTCCTACTACAGAGACTATGGGACAAGTAATGCAAGGCCAAGGAGCCCGCAGCAAACAAGTGTGGGCTGAGCTGCTCTGAATCATCAGAAGAACAGGCCCTTGTCTGAGCCCACCTCCAGCCAATCATTGAATATAAGAAGTGGTTTTGTTTTGAGCTGCTGAGTTTTCACTTGCCCTGCTACACAAAATTAACATAGTGGAATAGTTCTATACATCCTCAGATCAATTCTGGGAGCCATAAACACAGACAGTTAAGACATTTGTCTAAGACCACTAGAGTTAGAAAGCAGCAGAGATGCAATTTAAACTTAATTCTACCTGACCATAGACCCTATATTCCTATCATTAATCAAAATAATCATTCCTTGAATTTGATTATCAACTTGAGAATTAGGAGTGTGGGTTGGTGATCACAATTTTTTTTTCAAGACAGGGTTTCTCTGTATAGCTTTGCACCTTTCCTGGAACTCGCTTTGGAGACCAGGTTGACCTCGAACTCACAGAGATCCGCCTGCCTCTGCCTCCCGAGTGCTGGGATTAAAGGCATGCGCCACCACCACCCGGCTTTGGTGATCACAATTTTAAAGTCTCACTTCTTGTGTGTATGTGTGTGTGTGTGTGTGTGTGTGTGTGTGTGTGTGTGTGAGAGAGAGAGAGAGAGAGAGAGAGAGAGAGAGAGAGAGAGAGAGAGAGAGAGAGGAGAGACAGAGAGACAGAGAGACAGAGACAGAAAGAGATTAGTGTGTCTGGTATTTACATGGGTATAGTTATTAATCAGTATGTATTCATGCAGAGGCCCAAGAAGGACACTGCACATCCTACCCTATCATTTTCTGACTTATCCTCTTACGATAGGATCTCTTACTGAGTCTTGGCGCTTGTTTTTTTTGTTTATTTATTTGTTTTTGTTTTGTTTTGTTTTCTTTTTCTGGTGAGGCAGGCTGGCCAGTAAGCATCAAAGATCCTTCTGTCTCTAGACTAACCCTGCCTTAGCAGTGAGTTTTGAGACATGTACACCCATGATCCACTTTTACTTGTGTATTGGAAATATGAACTCAGGTCTCCATGCTCGTTCAACAGTTGCACTTACTTACTAAGCCTTGTCTGCAGTCCCAGGTTCACTTATTTTATGTGATGTGGCTCTCAGAGTGGTTTTTATGTTGTTTAACAATGAGAGATAATAGGAAAACTCAGCTTCCACTGAGGAGAAACAAACATGGATCCTAGCAGCTGTGGCATTCCATGTCATCCACCATTCCCAAGCCTCTCAGAGACAATGATGCAGTGCTCCCCAAGCCTCTCAGAGACAATGATGGTGCCTCTGAAACAGGAGAACAGCTAGACTGAAGCAGGAAGCTAGTAGCTTAGTGTGGTATCTGTGCTACTCCATGCTGCCACTCCGCCCTCAGAGGAATTCACATAAGTCAGGAGTAGATGAGTTCTCAGGGGATGAGTGAGGCCAGTGGAGCTGATGCACAGTGAAATTTGTGACCCTATTTTCAATGGCTGGAAGCAAATAAGTGAATCTATAAATGATTAGGAAGTCTCTTCCTTGCTTAATTACGCTATTGCTGCCATCAACTAGTTGTGATTTCCAGACTCGCTATCATGGAAAGGACAATGTGAGCCCTATCAATCAAGCTCTAGTCTGTTTATTCTTCCATCTATTAGAATTCAAAGATCCTTAGCTTTCTGTTTTTATATTATTCACCCTCGTCAAAGAATCCTGATGGGAAAAGTATAAATGTAGAAATCAGGTATTTGGCTCTTGAGTAATAACTCATCTTTAAACAAATGAGTACCCCTAATGAAAAAAATAATTCAGACTCTGTAACTCTGCAAGATCTACAGTGCTTCCCATGGTCCTCAGCTTATGGAGGAAAGTTCTACAACTTACCTAATGAAGAATGATCTAGTGAAAATACCGGTTTCCCAAACTAGATGACCCTCAACTGAAGAATGGATTAAAATAATGTGATAGATGCACACAATGGAGTACTACTCAGCAGAAAAAACAATGACATCATGAAATTTGCAGGCAAATGGATGGAACTAGAAAATATCATCCTGAGTGAGGTAACCCAGACTCAGAAGGACAAACATGTTATGCACCCACCCATAAGTAGATACTAGATATAAAGCAAAGGTTAACTGACAACAAACCACAACTCCAGAGAAGCTAGCTAATAAGGAAGACCCAAAGAGGGAAAAATGGATTGCCATGGGAAAGGAAAATACATGAGATCTTTATGGGTAAACTATGGATGAGGGGTAGGCAATGGAGGATAAGGGATAGGGGATGAGAACATAGTGGAATAGGATGATCGATCTGGAACAGGGATGGAGTGAGAAAGCAATGAGGCCCTGGACTTCCCTTTTGGAGCACAGGTGAGTGCCCTTTCTTGCCCTGGACCCCATCCCTGGGCACCAGCCACTCCGGGGAAGACCTGCCAGACTTGGCCAGAGGTTCTGGCCACCGGGCAGGTTCCCTTCTAGCCCCACCCGGAAGGATCCCCTTCTCCAAGACCCCTGGCAGACCCTGCAGTCTCCACGCCCTGCCCCCACGCCCTTCTGCCTGAGCCCAGAGCCTCTTCCTGAGACTTAGAGGCCGGCCCCCAGCTCCCATCTTGCCCCAGACTTCCCTTTTGGAGCACAGGTGAGTGCCCTAGCTTGCCCCGACCCCATCCCTGGGCACCAGCCACTCCGGGGAAGACCTATCCAACTTGGTCCCAGGTTCTGGCCACCGGGCAGGTTCCCTTCTAGTCCCACCCGGAAGGATCCCCTTCTCCACTACCCCTGGCAGACCCTGCAATATCCACGCCCTGCCCCCACGCCTACCCGCCTGAGCCCCAAGCCTCTTCCTGAGACTTAGAGGCCGGCCCCCAGCTCCCATCCTGCCCCGGACTTCCCTTCTGGAGAGAGAGAGAGAGAGAGAGAGAGAGAGAGAGAGAGAGAGAGAGAGAGAGACGGAGAGAGAGAGAGGGAGAGAGGAGCTCCAATCCTGCCCCGGACTTCCAATTTGGACAAAAGAGCTCCCATCTGGACAAGAGAGAGAGACTTCCTGAATCTGTCAGCTGTGTCTGAACCAAGTGTGCAGATAAGGCCAAGAACGAACCACAAGGAGATGGGCAGACGTCAAGGCAGAAACATATACAACAAAATGAATAGCAATACAGCATCACCAGGACCTAGCCCTCCTCCAACACCTAGACCTGAACATCAGAAATTGGAAGAAGCAGAAGAAAACAGCCTTATGAATGACATCATGAAGAAGCTAGAGGCTTGTGTAGAGGAAAAGACAAAAAAATGTGAAGAACGCTGTAAACAACTAGAAGAAAGGGCAAACAAATTAGAAGAAATCAATAAAGTCCTGGAAGAAAACAATAAAGTACTGAGAGAAAATCAAGAAAAATCAATGAAACAAATGAAGGAAACAGTCCAAGACCTGAAAAGGGAAATAGAAAAAATGAAGAAGACACAAACAGAGGGAATGCTGGAAATAGAAAATCTGAGTAAACGATCGGGAACTTCAGATGCAAGTATAATCAACAGAATGCAAGAGATGGAAGAGAGGATCTCTAGCGTTGAAGATACAGTAGAAGAAATACATTCATCAGTCAAAGAAAACACTAAAGCCAACAAAGTCATGAACCAAAATGTCCAAGAAATTTGGGACATCATGAAAAGACCAAACCTAAGAATAATAGGGGTCGAAGAAGGAGAAGAATACCAACTCAAGGGCACAGAAAATATATTCAACAAGATCATAGAAGAAAACTTTCCCAACTTAAAGAAGGAAATGCCTATGAAGATACAAGCTTATAGAACACCAAACAGACTAGACCCCCCCAAAAAAGTCCCCTTGCCACATAATAGTTAAACAACTAAACATACAGAGTAAAGAAAGAATATTAAGAGCAGCAAAGGAAAAAGGCCAAGTGACTTATAGAGGCAAACCCATCAGAATAACACCCAATTTCTCAATGGAGACTTTGAAAGCCAGAAGGACCTGGACAGATGTAATGCAGACACTAAGAGACCATGTATGTCAGCCTAGACTAATATACCCAGCAAAACTTTCAATCACCATAGATGGAGTGAACAAGACATTCCATGACAAAGCCAGATTTAAACAATACTTATCCACAAACCCAGCCCTACAGAAAGCACTAGAAGGAAAATTCCAACCTAAGGAAGTCAGATACACCCTCGAAAACACAGGCAACAGATAAAGTCACAGCAGTAAACCCCAACGTATAGAAGTACACACATATCACCACCAAAAAATAACAGGAATGAACAATCACTGGTCATTAATTTCCCTCAATATCAATGGACTTAATTCACCTATAAAAAGACATAGGCTTACAGAATGGATACGAAAGCAGGACCCATCTTTCTGCTGCATACAAGAAACACATCTCAAATTCAAAAATAGACACTACCTAAAAATAAAAGGCTGGGAAAAGACTTTCTAATCAAATGGTCTTAAGAAACAAGCGGGTGTAGCCATCCTGATATCCAGCAAAATAGACTTCAAACTAAAATCAATCAAAAGAGATCAAAAAGGGCATTACATACTCATCACAGGAAAGATCCACCAAGATGAAGTCTCAATTCTGAACATTTATGCCCCCAAACACAAGGGCACCCACATATGTAAAAGAAACATTACTAAAGCTTAAATTACATATAAAACCCCACACATTAATAGTGGGAGACCTCAACACCCCACTTTCACCACTGGACAGATCTCCCAAATTGAAACTTAACAGAGAAATAAAGGACTTAACTGATGTCATGACTCAAATGGACTTAATTGATATCTACAGAACATTCCATCCTAACAAAAAAGAATATACCTTCTTCTCAGCACCCCATGGAACCTTCTCTAAAATCGACCACATACTTGGCCACAAAACAAATCTAAACAGATACAAAACAATTGGAATAACCTCCTGTGTTCTATCAGACCACCATGGTCTAAAGTTGGATTTCAACAACAACAAAAACTACAATCTCATGGAAACTGAATAATACCCAACTGAATCACCAATGGGTTAAGGAAGAAATAAAGAAAGAAATTAAAGACTTCCTAGAAATCAATGATAATGAAGACACCACATATCCAAATTTATGGGACACTATGAAAGCAGTACTAAGAGGGAAATTCATAGCACTAAATGCCCACATAAATAAGTTGGAGAAATCTCACACTAGTGACTTAACAGCACACCTGAAAGCTCTAGAACAAGAAGAAGCACAGTCTCCCAGGAAAAATAGAAGCCAGGAAATTATCAAAGTGAGAGCTGAAATCAATAAAATAGAAACAAAGAGAACAATACAAAAAATTAATGAAACAAAGAGTTGGTTCTTTGAGAAAATCAACAAGATAGACAAGCCCTTATCCAAACTAACCAAAAGACAGAGAGAGAGCATCCAAATCAACAAAATCAGAAACGAAAAGGGGGACATAACAACAGACATTGAGGAAATCCAGAGAATCATCAGGTCATACTTCAAAAACCTCTATTCGACAAAACTGGAAAACCTAAAAGAAATGGATAACTTTCTGGATAGGTACCACATACCTAAGTTAAATCAAGACCAGATAAACTATTTAAATAGTCCAATAACCCCTAACAAAATAGAAACAGTCATTAAAAGTCTCCCAACCAAAAAAAGCCCAGGACCAGATGGTTTCAGCACAGAATTCTACCAGATCTTCAAAGAAGAGTTAATACCAATACTCTCTAAATTGTTCCACACAATAGAAACAGAAGGAACCTTATCATACTCCTTCTACGAGGCTACAATTACCCTGATTCCTAAACCAAACAAGGATACAACAAAGAAAGAGAACTACAGACCGATCTCCCTCATGAACATTGATGCAAAAATACTCAATAAATACTGGCAAACAGACTCCAAGAACACATCAAAATAATTATCCACCATGATCAAGTAGGATTCATTCCAGGGATGCAAGGGTGGTTCAACATACGAAAGTCCGTCAATGTAATACACCATATAAACAAACTCAAAGAAAAAAACCACGTGATTATCTCACTGGATGCAGAAAAGGCATTTGACAAAATCCAACACCCCTTCATGATAAAGGTCTTGGAGCGATCAGGAATACAGGGAACATACCTAAACATAATAAAGGCAATTTACAGCAAGCTAACAGCCAACATCAAATTAAATGGAGAGAAACTCAAAGCAATTCCACTAAAATCAGGAACGAGGCAAGGCTGTCCACTCTCCCCATACTTATTCAATATAGTACTTGAAGTTCTAGCCAGAGCAATAAGACAACATAAGGAGATTAAGGGGATACAAATTGGAAAGGAAGAAGTCAAGCTTTCCCTATTTGCAGATGACATGATAGCATACTTGAGCGACCCCAAAGATTCCACCAAGGAACTGATACAGCTTATAAACACCTTCAGCAACATAGCAGGATACAAGATCAACTCAAAAAAATCAGTAGCCCTCCTATATACAATGGACAAAGAAGCGGAGAAGGAAATCAGAGATACATCACCCTTTACTATAGCCACAAATGACATAAAATACCTTGGGGTAACACTAACCAAGCAAGTGAAGGACCTATATGACAAGAACTTTAAGTCCCTGAAAAAAGAGAAAGCAATGAAAGAGATACCATGACAGAGAGAGATATCATGGGCATAGAGAAAACCCAGTGTTAGGGAAGTTGCAAGGAATCCCCTTGGACTACTAGAAATAGTGGAGAGGGTGCCTGATATCAACTGGCTTATTCCAGATTGGTGAATACCCTAAATGTCACCATAGAGCTTTTCTCTAATGACTGATGGAAGCAGATGCAGAGATCCACAGCCAAACACCAGGAAGAGCTCCAGAAGTCCAGTCAAAGAGAAGAGGGATTCTATGAGCAAGTGCATCAGGATCATGATGGGGAAACTTACAGAGATGACCAAAGTAAACTAGTGGGAACTTAAGAAAATTGCATCAATGGCTGTGGAGCCTGAATGGGACTGTACTAGGCCCTCTGCATAAGCGAGACAGTTGTGTAGCTTGATCTGCTTAAGGGGCCCCTGTCTGTAGGATCAGACTCTATCTCTGGTACATGAGAACTTTTCAGAGCCCACTATGATGGGACACCTCGTGCAGCCTTGAGGCAGGGGAAAGGGCTCTGACTTGCCTCTAATGGATGTGCCTCCCCATGGGAGGCCTTGCCTTCTTATGGAGGGGGAGTAAAGGAGGTTGGAAGGGGTAGGCTGAAGGGGGTGGGAGCAAGGAAGAGGGAGATCTTTGGTGTGTAAAATAAATGAAAAAATTTTCTTAATAATAATAAAAAAAAACCTTCAGACTCTGAAGTGTAGACTCTTTGTGTCCATCTGGAGGCGGTCACTTTTATCACTGAGTTCACTGTTGGCTTTCAATGTACTCTGAGATGCTAGTTGGTTAAAGTCATCACAGTGCTAAAAAAAATAGTGCTTCTGTGAATATAAATTTGAGGATAGCATTTTGATTATAGGTAGACCAGGCTTAATCTCAAGAACACTGATTATCAATGAAACTAAGCCTCTTCTTCAGTTGGGTATACAAAAATAAGGCTTAAATCATCTGGGTATCAATTACAATACTAAAAACTAAGACTCCACAAAGATCAATAATCCAAGAAATTCCTTATTTATTTAAATAATATGTACTAGAATTGTTGAATAAAAATGAACTATGCACTTCAAGTACAATTAACAACAATAACAATAATAATAACAGTAAGTATAGGCATGCTACAGTTCACAGGCACAAAGAGGATAGGTAGCAAGGAGGCCTCAAGTGGGGATGCTTGGATCTCCCTGGGAAGAAGAAATAGAATAGATTTTGTGGGTGGACTAGGAACAGGTGGGGATGAGAACATGAGAGATCAGGTTGAGGGGTGAGAGTACTGAAAGAGATGCCTGGAAAAAGGGGGCATTTCTGGGTCAGGTAGAAGCCTAGTACAAGGGAAATTCCCAGTAATCTACAAGGTTAACCCCAGCCAAGACTCCTAGCAATAAGAAATACATAGCCTGAACTGGCCATCCTGTTACTAGACAAGACCTCCAACCCAACCACACAACCTTCAACCTACAGTCTGTCCTGCCTACAGAAATGTGCTGGAATTGGTGCCTAGCCCAATTGTCATCAGAGAGACTTCATCCAACAACTGATAGAAACAGATAAAGATCCATAGCCAAATACTAGGTGGACTTCAAGGAATCCTGTACAAGAAGAGGAGGAAGGATTGTAGGAGCCAGAGTGAACAACGACACAAGAAACTCCACAAAATCTACTGACCTGGGCTCATTGGGGCTCACAGAGATTGAACTGACAACCAAGGACCCTGCATGGGACTGACCTAGGCCCTCTGTATATAAGTTACAGTTGTGTTGCTGGGTCTTCTTGTGGGTCTCCTAACAGTGGGAGCAGGGATTTTACTTTGTTCTGTTCTGTTTGTTTGTTTGTTTGTTTTTCTAAGGAGACAACATTGGCTGGCTCTTGGTATTCTATTACTCCACTAGATTGCCTTGCTTAGCCTTAATACAAGGGGAGATGCTTAGTCTCACTGCAACTCGATATGTCATGTTTTGTTGATAACCCTGGGAGGCCTGCCCTTTTCTGAATAGAAACTAAGGTGGAGTGGATGAAGGCAGGGCAGAGGAGAGGTGTAGGGGAAGGAGTGGGAAGAGAGGGGGGAGGGGACACTGTGCTTGTGATGTAAAAATAATAAATAAATAAATAAATAAATAAATAAATAATAAATAAGAAGAAAAAATTTTAAAAAGAAAATACAGGTTTCCCAAAAATATAAAAATTACCTTTAGGATCCTTATATAATTTACACTTGAAACATAAATGAACTTCTTGTTGAACTTGGACCTGATTTTTAAGTTATCTCATTATGTGTATGAAAATATTCCAAAATTCAAAAGCATTTGAACTGGAGAAACCCTTGGTGCCAAACATTTGTATAAGAGATATTCAACTGCATATGTTATTAGAGAGCTGACATATTTCCTTCATTGTCACAAATACCTGATATAGTTAGTAGCAGGAGGAGAGGTTTATTTTTGCTTTTGACTTCAGTGATTTAATCCATGTTTGCTTTTCCTGTGGCAAAGCAGCATATCAAAGTTAGGAACATCTGGTGAAGCAAGTCAGTCCTGCTCACTGCAGCTGCAGAAAGGAAGAGAGGGAAAGGAGCACGAATTTCAACATCATGTACAGAGATTAGTCCCCAGTGGCTGGACATCTTTCTACCAGGTCACACCTTCTGGAAGTTTACCTAATTCTCCAAGTACTATAGCTGTGGAACAAGCCTTCAATGCATGAATCTTATGGAAAGATTCAAGATCCAACTGAACACACTAACATTTATTTAATGATTCTTTGTTCTGAGGTCAGATCTGTAAAGTAGGATCATAATGCTCCTTTCTAGACAAACTCACATCATAGAATGGGAGCCCTGTCCAATGTCCTATACCTAATGAATAACAGAACCAGTAATGAGTGACAAAAATCAATTTGAATCCCACAATCTTGTATTTGAAAATCAAAAATGGAAGTGCTCAGATATCCTCCTTGTTGGTGAAAAACATTGAGCTAAGAATGGCATTCTTTTAGACTGGTTTTCTTTAGAGTAAAAAAAAAAATGATGGCATATATATATTATATATATATATATATGTATACATACACACACATACATACATGTATATATATATTGGTTTGGCTTGGTTTCATTTAGTTTCAAGTAATAGAAAACTCATTGTATGCTTTTCTTTAAATAGAGAAAAAGGGACTTCAGCCTTAGTGCCATCTTCCTTGAAACTCCTGTGTCATGAGATCAAAGCTGAGGAAGAAGTGAATTTGCAGACTGAATTTCAAGAGATGAAAGATGAGTCAGAGGTCCATGTAAAGTATGTTGTGTACCCAGTGAATGCTGAAGGAGAGGATGCTGGAGGCCAGGACACTGATACAAAAAGTTGGACTGTATATTCCTGTTGATAGTAAGTACTGGTGAATCTGCAACTCACCATCTCTTTGCCAAGACCACATGTGAGAGACCCCCTTCCTTACAACCAAAGCATACCCGTTGGTCCTTTGCTCTGGGCCTTGGCACTCTGGAATAGTTCTGTTCTCACTTGTGGCCAAGTGTAACTCACGTACAATAAATTGTCTTTATCACACTCTCATTAGAAAAACAAACAAACAAACAAACAGAACAGAACAAAGTAAAATAATATAAACAGAAGTATTGGTTTATGTAACTATTATGCTGCATTGTTTGTTTTTTATTTTCCCTGGAATCAGAGGCATTAATAATTGCATCCCTTCCACTTAATGATATTTCCTTCTGTGTTTGCTTCACTGTATATAGAAACCCCATCCAATGATTGAGGGAACTGGATGCAGAGATCCACGGCCAGGCCCCGGGTGGAGCTCCGGGAGTCCAATTAATGAGAAAGTGGAGGGTTTATATGAGCGAGAATTGTTGAGACCAATGTTGGATAAAGCACAGGGATAAAGAGCCAAATGAATGGAAACACATGAACTGTGAACCAATGGCTGAGGGGCCCCCAACTGGATCAGGCCCTCTGAATAGGTGACACAGTTGATTGGTTTGATCTGTTTGGGAGGTATCCAGGCAGTGTGGGACCGGGTCCTGTGCTCATTGCATGAGTTGGCTGTTTGAAACCTGGAGCTTATGCAGAGACGCTTGGCTCAGCCTGGGAGGAGGGGACTGGCCCTGCCTGGACTGAATCTACCAGGTTGATCTCAATCCTCGGGGAGTCTTTGCCCTGGAGGAGATGGGAATGCAGGGTGGGCTGGGGAGAAAGGGGGTGGGAGGGGGGGAGAACAAGGGAATCCATGGTTGATATGTAGAATTAAATTATATTGTAAAATAAAATAAAATTAAAAAAAAAATTTCATAGATGATCTCATGGCAAGTACAGGTTCACACTCCATAATCCTAAGAAAACATTCCTTTGTTAATAGTTTTACTCATTCATGAAGAGAAGGTTGCTGCACCAAAGATACATGTACTAATTGTCAAGAGCAGATTATGACAAAATATAAACATAAATGTGCTGCAACTGAACAATGAAGGAAATTGTTTAGTAAACAATACTGTAAATGTTCTTTAATGTATACTCACATAATAAATATAAATATACTCTGATTCTAGACAATGGATCAGTTTATAAGAAGGGTGTAGATTTTTATTTAACTCAATCTGTAGTTGGAGAAACTATGACTTTGAGAGAAGCTAATGAAATTTTACAAGACTTCACTCCAGTAATTTTCAAAATCAAGACTCAAACCAAACACTACTAATTCCAGATTTTCTGAACTAATTTTAAGAACTGGTATTTATCTTGGATTTAAAATGAAAATGTATCCTCTTCAGTGGCAAACATCTCTTGGACAAAATTTTCTGGGACATAAACCAACATTTGTAAGTATATATAGAATCATATCTGCCAGTCCACACAGAAGGGACATTGCCCCTGCTTATCAGACATGCACTATCCTAGAAGACTGTATTGTGTTAGCACAAGCTTCTTCATGTTCCCTCTGCCTTAAACTTCTTTCCCAAGTGGAACACAAAGTTACTTGAAAATACTACAGCCTTTGCTATGTATATTGTAACTTCAGCTCAATAATATAAAGGCAGCCTGAGAGTCCAGCCATAGACAAAGTTGACTGATAAACAGATATTCTTGATCTAAAGCCTTGTATATGTGATAGTCTGTTAGGAGGTATGGAGGGAAATACAATCTTGAAAGGAAATACTGGAGACAGGCATTGAGATACAGTAGTACTTAAAAAAAAAAAAAAAAAAAAGCTTCTTGCAAAACTCCATCTGGGAAATCCTTCTACACAGAGAACCAGAGTCAAGTCACAGTGTCTGATCCTCCATGTAGACAAACTTTGTTGAAATATTATGTACTCATGAAATACAATACTGAAAATTATCTTCACTGGCAAAAGCGAGAAAAGATAGAAATGTGTGCAGAATATGAGGAAATAAAGTTTGTACTCTTCAAATAGATTTCCTTAATCAGCATTGCATGACTTTGCATCAGTAAAGCAATGGGCTGTTCACTCCAGATAGGATGCTGACAGGAGAAGAATGAATCAGTTTCACCCAAGTCTGACTACCACTGTTTGATGTAAATCTTCGTACATGCCCTTACTTCCCTCAGTGATGGGCTGTACCATGGAAGTTTAAGCTGAAATAAACCCTTTTCTCTCCAAGTTGCTTTTAGTCATGTTGTTAGCCATAGCAACAGAAAACAAACCCTGTAATTTTTATAAAGGTCATTCTCTTAAAAGATGGTATCATAGAATTTCTTTCCTTTGTTTATTCTTACATACAATGTTTTCTCTATTTTCGTTAAGGTGATAAAATATGAAAACATGTATCTGTGTAGTTACTCAAATTACTATTGTAAATTAAATATAATATCAATTTATATTAATAAATACTAAAATAAAGTTATTTTTTGCTACACCTGGCATTTGTCTGAGCCCCATGGGTTCCAAATGCAGAAAACACAGACTTTTCTTTCAAAGAGTTCAAAATCATAATTGAGCTATGACCTTTATGAATAAAGAATAAGCAAGTACTAACGCAGTGCTACAGGGATCTAGCTAAAGCTGTGATGGATGACTGTCTTTGTATTAGCAGCATTAATGATGTGCAATATTCATAGAAGAGTAAAAGACTCATGAAATCCGAAGTGTCTATTATCTAATTTGATTCTGAAAGTCACTAGACAAAGATTAAGACCCCCCTACTCTTAACTGCTAGGAAGAGTAAGGCTCCAAAAGTGGAGTGACTTCCATGGAATATAGAACTCACACAAGGCATTAGTTCTCATTGCTTGAGGTTGGCTGTAGGCTCGGAGGTCTGTTCACCCTGAGAGAAAAGCCTCTGGCATAGAATGGTGTGCTTTTGAAAATACTTCACATTTATCTTATTTACTTTTACTAAAGTAATTAATTTAACTAGTTTATGCAGCATATTTACTATATGGCAAGGGAAGTAGTAGGTTTTGGGATACAAAACTGAATAAATTTCAAAAAGAAAATTGTATTTAAGGCATCAAACACTGAAAGAATAAATAAAAACATCACTACAGAAAGAAGAATATTAGATAGATTTCTACCCTTCATTTAGTTATTTTCCAACTATACATTTCCATAAATATTAAATAAAGTACATTCTATATTCTTATAAACACCATGAATTTTTCCCAATCCATTACACATTTTTGTCTAAATATATTATTAACCAACTCTCATGCTTATACATAGAAATATAATCATAGCATATTAGACATGCAAGAATCATTTAAAGAAGGCAGAGTAGAAACATTTTACTTTTCAATGAATGAACAAGTAAATGAATAAAAAAAAATTAAACAAACAACTCTTTCCTCAAAGGACCTGTGAAAGGATTGTCATATTTTGTGTCATGAAGAACAAACTCTGTAGTTCAAAGTGGACTACCTGTCATATCTTTCACCTTCTATCATAAGACTTGAATGCTGAAATAAATAAGTATAATTAAATTTGATAAGATCCATACATCACTCCCATGTTTGTGTGTGTGTATGTGTGTGTGTGTATGTGTGTATAATAAGTCCAAAATATATGGTGTGTGCGTATGTGTGTGTGTAATAATAAGTGCAAAATATATGGGGTGTGTGTTTGTGTAATTTTAAGTGCAAAAATGTGGTGTGCAAAGGAACAAAAATAAATAGCCAGTATTTATTTTGTAAGTGATAATCATCTGTAACTCCTCAAAATCAACACACTGGTGGCATGAAAATGAACGTTTCATGTATCTATGTATCAGGCATCATTTTTATGTTATAAGATTGAATACGTTCATATTATAATATGGCCATAGATATATATCTTGTCAAGACAAATGATTTAATAGTTTGCTCTTGTACTACAAATAGTATTGGTTTCTAAAGCTAATAAAGTAACTTCAGTGTGTCCTAAATGTTTTCATAATTACAAGGATAAAGTCTGTATTCAGTGTATGCAGGTTTTATACTTCTATACTTTTTGCTACCTGTGCCATCTTGCACAGTTCAGTCATAAGCATCAGTTCATCAGTAAAAATAGATAATAATGTCCTTTTAACCACATAATAGTGATGACCACTTCAATATAATGTGTGGGATTTGGCAAAGTACTTTGCACATAGGAACTACATAGTTATTTTCCTGACAATGGCTGATGGTGCTTATCTATTTAGTTGAATCAGAATTAACATGAAAACAAGCCTCTGAGTGAACTTGTGATAGCTATGCTTGCTTGGCCTCTTGCCATGTCTGTGAGGGATCATTTTGATTAGATTAAACGTAGCATGAAGGCTCACTGTGAAAGTGGGTGGCACCAGATCTCAGGCTTGATTCCTGGATTGCATCAAAAGCAGAACACTAGTAGAACACAATCATTCTTTGCTCTCTGCTCCTTGACAGGGATGTAACTTGACCAACTGATTCAAGTTCTGCCACTAGGACTCCCTGTCCATGGAAACTTTACCCTTGAACTGTGATCCAAAATAAACCCTTTCTTTTAAATTGCTTTTATCCTAACAACAAGAAATATAGCTAATAGACTCCTAAATAATAAATGTTATTATCTGTATAATAAATCATTATATCATGGATAAATTGAAGGGAATAGTATCCTTGCAAATCAATGTCAATCCAACTGTCTAATTATGACTTTGCACAGATATAAAGAATTGACAGATACAACTAGTTTACATTGCATTGGTGTGTGCTGTAATCCAATGTCTAGTGTTCTTAAAAGAACTCATGAAAGAAAAAAGACACAGAGGCATTCCTAGAGCAGAAGTCCACAGAGAAAAATCACCACAGTAAGATGTGTCAATGAGCCAAGGAATACCAGCAACCACAAGAAGCTGAAAGAATCAAAGAAATATATGCTAGAATATACATAGACAACTTGATTAATTTTGGTTTTTAGACCCAAGAACTATGAAGCAACACATTTCTGGTATGTTAAGCTTCAAAGGAAATGATTACACTGGATATACTATTCTGGATATTTAAATTGATTTAAGGAAAGCTATTGGTGTTATTGTGATTACTTGTTTCAAATGACATTTCATGCATGTCTCTGATGCTATTAAAATCTTAATCGTTAAGTTCAGGATGTGCATGCTTATGATATTGTTACCTATAGCTAGATTGTACTATAAGACACTTTAAAATTATACTTCCTCATTGAGACATTTGAGCTTAATAATGGCAAATAGATGTAATATTGTTATTATTCTAATTTTACTATTTGGATTTGTTTTTGTTTTCTTTTCTAAATATATACTTAACTTATGGACTTAATTATGCCCATAACTTATGGACAATGAGATACATCTGCCTCACTTGTAGCAAGTAGTGACTGGCTCATGACTCAGCTCTAACATGTCAACAGTCACAATATATTTCAAGTTGGCTATGCTATTCCAGTTTTTCAATGGAAAAACAATGGGGAAAGTAGGGAAGGAATGGGCTAAAAGTGGTAAAAAAAAAAAAAGTATGAAGAGAATCCTTTTAACCCAATTATTCATGAGTGAAGTGATACAACTCCTTAAATCTCATCTCAGACAGAAAGTTTGCTTTGATGATGGACCCATGTAGATGAGTCATGTGCAAGAAGCATTCAGAAATAAGTGACTTTTTAAATTTTAAAACAAAAACACAACAAATAAGCAGTGTGGTGATATTTTATCTGTGTTCCCCAGTAAAGTTTATCTGAGCATCAGAGGAAAAAGCCAGCCACTATATTAGACATAGAAGTCAGGTAGTGGTAACACATGCCTTTAATCCTATCACTCCAGAGGCAGGGTTCTGTCTACATCTCTGTGAGTTCAAGGCCACATTAGGATCAGAACCAGTCTTGGTGGCACATGCCTTAAATGCCAACACAAGCTAACCATAAAAATCTGGAGGACTATACAGACAGACAGGAAGTGACATAGCTGGGCTGGAAGAGAAAGTGATGGAGCTGAGCAGAGAGAGGAAATGAGTTAGTAGAACAGAAAGGAATATAGGGTATACAGGAACTAGGTCTCTTTGGAGACTGAAGGTCAGTAAGGTGAGGTTGGCTTTAGCTTGTTCTATTTCTTTTTTTTTTTTTTTTTGGAAGGTTCTACATTTTATTACTGGACAAACTACTCCCCCAACTTAAAACACCACCAAGTCTTCAGGTTAAAATGTTGAACTCCACGTGGTAGGATTGCTTGATGACCCACAATTCAGTATAAACTGTCTTGCCATTGTGTGAATCCTTACAGACCCAGCTTTGTTCTCCTCCAGTGTCTTCTCTTGGAGTTGTACCTTATTTTGTTACCAGTTTTCATCCGAATCCACTGAGGAATGGGACGATTTTGCTTTTGTTTCTTGGCCAGGAATCACTTGATTCTGAAAGTCTTGTGAGAAGACATGGTGAGAAGCCAAGTCAGGAGCCCACCGCACGATCGAGGAGGAAAGGAGAAGAGCTTGTTCTATTTCTTTGATCTTTCAGAATTTACTCCGATATCTGGCTCCTGGTTTTTTATCTAGTAAGACCTTTTAAGATTCATGTTACAAAGCAGGATATTCTAATTCTCACATGACAATTAGGCTGTCACTATGTGGCTAGTGTGGAGTGTCTCAGTGCTATGAAGCCATAACAGAGAGCCTGTTCATGACAACTAGTGATGACTATGATTGGCACCAGAAGAATGAGAGAAAGAACAGGTTCCTCAAAGACATTCTTCCTTCCCAAAAACTGGATTAGGGCTAATTGAATGAGGCCAGAGAGATCAGGAAGAGTTTGGCATTTAGATTATTTTGCAGTTTCTATAAAAGCCAAGGTTGGTATGGTCCTTTCTTGCCAGTTTTGTAAGCTCCCTGTGTTTCATTTATACTGGCGAACCCTTGCTCACTGTCACATACACATTGCCCTAATTCATCCTTGCCATATTCCCTTCAAGAAATCTAAATCACATAAGTCACATGATCTAATGTCAGTTTGAACCTTCAAGCAAATATAGTACACTTTGTCGGAAATAAATGTAACAAGTTTATCACACAAGAGTTGAAAATTTGTACCCAAAGTACTTACCCGATCTAGATGTTATTTCTTACAAAAATAAGAATTAATTGTTATGAAGCATTATTTTATCCTGGATTCAATAAGGTCACACTTTTTATTCTTTTCTATTTAATGGTGTGATTGCTCTTTTTATATATGTTCTTCAAAATAGATTATTCTCTCATATAATACATCCTGACCACAGTTTTCCCTTTCTCCATTCCTCCCAGGTATTTCCCCACCTCCCCACATCCCCAGATCCAAATCCCCTCCATTTCCTCTTCAGAAAAGAACAAGCCTTCAAGAGCTGACAGCCAAACAGGACAAAAGAAGACATAATAAGACACAGTAAAAACCCTCATATCCAGGAAAGACAAAACAATCCAATAGGAGGAAAAGAGCACTAAGAGCAAGCAAACAAGTCAGAGATACACCTGCTGCCACCGTTAGAAGCCCCACAAAAACATCAAGCAAACAGTCATAACATAACAAAGGACCTGGTACAGACCCATGCAGGCCTTGTGCTGGCCATTTCTGTCTCTGTGAGACCATATGAGCCCTGCTTAGTTGACTGAGTGGCCAATGTTCTCCTGGTGTCCACTAGCCCTGATGACTCCTACAATCTTTCTTCCCCTCTTCCCTGGGGTTCCTTGATGATCTCTGAGGGGAGAGACCTGAAGTAGACTTCCTGTTTAGGCTCTTTCCTCGTAATGTCTGGCAGAGGGTCTCTGGCCCTCCTCCCATCTGCTGCCAGAGGAAGCCACCCTGATTACTGACTAATGGACAAGGCACCCACCTATGAATATAGCAGAGTATCATTAGGAATCATCTCACTGATTTATTTTTCAGTCATGTTTGGTTCTATCCTAGGTCTCTGGGCTGTCCAGTCACTGGTTCCTGCCCATTCAGGCATTATATAGCATGGATTCCCTATTATGGTATGGGCCTTGAGTTCAACCATATATCAGTTGGCCACTGTTTTTTAGGAGATGGAGAGACCACTCAATGGTGAAATCTCTTGCTCTGAAATCATACGGCTTAGAGTTCAGATAACAGAAACTACAAGTCAGGTGTTCCCCATTGTTTCACACAAACACACACACAAACACAAAATAAATGAATGAATAAATAAATAAATAAATAAATAAATAAATAAATAATAGTGTTGTTTGCTCTGCCCATGACCTTGGGCTATACAGCCCACAGGAGGCGTTGATTCCTGCCATTGTACATGACCTCTTATAATGAGTTAGAGAAGGGTCACATGCCCCTTCTCCCTGCTCCTGCCTGTGAGGTGGACTCACTCCTGGTCAGATCAGAGGACAACTTCTACTCTTTTCTGTATTTGTGAGTGTATTTCTTCAATTTATATCTTAATAATTTAATAGACTCACATGGATTGATCATAATAATAAATAAATGTATGTTGTTTTTTTTTTTATAAACTAAGTGTTTATCAATTGAATCCAGTGATGTTCCTTGCTCTTGTCCATAGGATTTGCTTAAATGTTTTAAAAAAAATCCCAATGTACATAATTATTCTTGACTTCCTTTTTTGTTATCCCTTTCTCTTCCTTATGAAAATTTTTATCCTAGGATACATGAGGGTGGAAAGTGGATGGTAGAATTGTGTCAGTCAATGGGCTGAAGCCTTTCCCTATCAGATGATTATTGATACAGACATGAGAATCACTCTAAAAGTCAGCTTTACTTCACCCAAGTCATCAGAAATACTTAGATGACCTACAATCTAATTAGGAAAAATATTACATTATTATGTTATGTAATGGTTTATTATTATTTTCATATGTATATATCATTTTTATATATATTCTCAAGATCAGACCAACTTTCCATATAATCCACAGCTGAAGCCAAAATTAGGAGCTAAGGTTTAAACAGGGCCTGTTGGTTCTAGGCTATTTTATCCACTGCCAAAATAATTTAGTATGAGAAGAAGGAAATGTTTTTTCTTTGAAATATGCTGTGGTACTGATTTTATCTACTGAAGTAGCATTCTTCATCACAGTTTCCAAGTGGCCTTAAGTGTCTCATATTACATTGTCCAGTAGGCTAGCAATTGGTTTTATTTATTTAATTCCCAATTTAAATAAATTAAAGACAATTTAAGATTTAGTGTCATATGGTACGCATTAATAGTGTTTAATAACCATATATAGCTGGTGGCTACTGAACTGAGAAGTAGTTATAGATCTCAGGGACTCATTACGACACATACTAGACTAGGTCATCTTGGCATATTTATTTCTGTATTGCTTGCTTTCTTAAGTTAATCTCAATGATTTAAAATTATTTTCACTATAGTTATTTTTTTAATTTCATGTACATTCATTGTATCTACATCATTTCTGAACTCCTTCCCATCCCTCCAAACTTGCCCATGTATACTCCTGCTCGTTCTTTTAAATTTCTGTCATTTTATCTTCTGGTAAAAGTATATTTCCAAATATAATCCATACACACACATACACACACACACACACACACACACACACACACACACACACACACAAAAAAAAAAAAAAAAAAAAAAAAACAACCTGCTGAATCATCTAGTGTTGTTCATATGTATATGTTTTGGGGACTAACTACTTAATATTGGATAACTAATAAGGGGGTCATCCCTATAGAATAGGCAGCCCCCCTTTGTCAACACTAATTATTTATAGCTCTTTATCTAAGAGTGTACTCTTTGAGAGTCTCCCCATCAAAGCTAGCCTGTTATTTTTTGTCGTTATTTGGGTACTGTTCAGACAGTCACAGTGTTGAGATTTCAAAGGTGCAGTTTTCCTGTCATATCCCAAAGACACAGTCTCAAAGCATGTATCCTGGCCTTCTGGTTCTTCCATTTATTTCACCTCTGTGATTTTCACTTCTGTGATTTTTCCTGAATCTTAGACATAGGGCTATTATGTTAGATGTATCAATCATGGAGGGCATCCCATGTGTAGATGTCATCTGTATTTTTACCAGTTGTGGCTTTCTGAATGGTCTCTGTTTGCTAGAAAAAGAAGCTTCTTTGATGGAGGATAAGGACTATTACAAATACATGTCCTGGCTGGGCGGTGGTGGCGCACGCCTTTAATCCCAGCACTCGGGAGGCAGAGCCAGGTGGATCTCTGTGAGTTCGAGGCCAGCCTGGGCTACCAAGTGAGTCCCAGGAAAGGCACAAAACTACACAGAGAAACCCTGTCTCGAAAAACCAAAAAAAAAAAAAAAAAAAAGAAAAAAAAAGAAAAAAAAAAACAAATACATGTCCTAATATGTGGATTTACAGTTAGGAATTATACTACTTTAGGAAAATGTCAGTAATATATTTTTCTTTGTGATACATAACCTCATTAGCTACAGGTATTTGGCCATGATTATACCACCAGGCATGATTTCCTTCTTATTGAGCAGTTCTTAAATCCAATTACAGAGCTGTTGATTACTGCCAAGATATAAAAGCCACTATTGCTCCTTTAGTTATATCTTGCCATGCTCATCATTGTTGTGCTTCATAGGTCACAAATACGTAGAACTATTGATTTATTTTCTTCCTTGTAAGCTTCCACAGTGCCTTCTAGTAATAAAAAAGCTAATCAACATAGAAGAGACTACCACATCAGACACAGCTTTTTCCCTGAGTTCTGTGTCCAAAGTGCATGTATGGTGTCACCAGCAGTAGGGACTTACCTTCAAATTCTGGGAGGCAATAAGGGTAATAGCAATAGCCTAAATTGTTTTGGATGTTAATCAGACATCCATGACTAATAGCTTTAAGGGTTTTTTGTTTGTTTTTGTTTTTATTTTTTGAATTCTGGGAAGTGGAAGGCTGAGTCAGGAGATGCTGCCAACCACTGTCACCATGAGAAGTAAGATGAAAAGTACTGGTAAGCCACAAGCCACATGGCAACTTATAGATTAATAGAAATGGGTTAATTTAAAATATAAGAACTAGATAGCAAGAAGCCTGCCATGGCCATACAGTTTATAAGTAAAAAAGTCTCTGTGTATTTACTTGGATCTGAGTGTCTCTGGGTCCCAGTGGGACTGGAGAAATCTCCAGCTACATATCACATAGATTTTTGTTAGATAGTCCATGGCTTTGAGGCATTCTCACTATTTTAAAAGATTAACATTCATTGTTAGCAACTTTCAAATGATATAGACAGAATATATGTGGAAATTTGAGAATCACATTGGTAAGTGCACAAGCAGGGATTAATCCAGAAATTACTATATTAGACAACAATCAATAGGATGACATTTCTAATTCCTTAGGAAATAACAGAATGGGGTCATTGAACTTTGAGATGACAAAACATAAGATAAGAAAGACAGATGAGTAGATATAGATATAGATGCTAGAGATACATATTTACAGATATCAACAGACAAGCAGAATAAAAGATGGAAATTTGGCTTGTCCATACATAAAGGTCACAATCTAAGTTGGCATCAAGATTGGTGAATTTCAGTTCCAACATTATCAATTTTGTCTACAAACTGAGACTGTGCCCTATTATTTTGCTTTCTAATAATTGTTTGCACATACAGTTCAATGAACTACCTTAAGAATATCAGAATATCTATTGATCAGGTTTCTTGTTATATCCTTCATCTCAGACAGTTTTACCCCTTTTTTCTTTTTAACCTATAGAGGAAAGTACATAGCTATGGCCTATCATCCAGATCTCAGGACAGGGACTCATACATAGTGACACATTGTTGAGTGAATTAATAAATCTAATCTATATCTGCTAAATTCAGTCACCATGACTATGACAATGCCCCATGGGATGTTAACAAGTTGGACTCCATGGAGGGAGAAGTAAATGGTTTGTTCCTTTTCTCAAGCTGTGTTCACTGTAAAAACCACTTCTTTCTCACGCAGATGTGGTAATGAAACTTTACAGAAAGGGAACTTTGCAGGGATAAGTGAGGCAATTATAATATAATCTCAAAAAAATCAAAGAAAAGATAATAAAAAGAATTGACTGAAAGACTGGCTTCTTTATGCCACATTAGGCTATGTAGACATTGTTTCATTTGATAATGACAATGGACTTATTTCACTTTCACTTATTTGCCTGTTGTTTTGAAGACTGTCATGAGTTTCTCTCTTCATTCTTTTCTCCATGCATTCAACAAATAGCTAAGAATTTAATATACACAACACTAGTGTTAGTCTCATTTGTAATGATATTCTTAACATATATAAAAGATAGATTCTACCTTCAAGTAGAAGTGACAAGATAAAAAATGGTACAAAAACTAGGTATTTAGCTTGCACATCAAATGCACTACAGTTTGGTATGGATGGCTAACAGGAAATGATGAGTAAATTATGGCTAAACTAAAAGTCATTCAGGGAAAGTCTAGGGATCAGTAAATTAAATAAGTTAAGTTGTCTATGCTGGCACGGGGGGGGGGGGGGGGGGCGGGGGCTCTGATCAAAAGTAGCTCATTCTCAATAAAGTACAGAGCAACATGGGAGTGCATAGGTAAATAGGCTGCAAGAACAGAAACAATGCACAGAATACACCAAGACTAGTATTAGAAATAAAACCTGGCATGTATTAAAGACAAATTTTGATGACAGAATAAGGGTTCATTGTAGAATTAGACCTGTCTTAGCTTAGTCTAAAAGTGCATTTTCAGGCATTCATATATTTTATTTTCCATCAAGGGCACAATTCTTATAATAATGCCTAACTCACAATGTTGTTCTAAGACATAATGAAAAGTTTGGGGAAATAACTGGCTATAGTAGAGCCCACAAAATGGTTTTCTGTCAAATAACTTCGGTAGACTTATAGGCTTTATTTCCTGGAAAACAACTCTCAGCCTCAAGCTCACCCTTCTTTGCTCCCACATACATCTTACACTTCGCATCTCCCCAGCCCTGCAGTCCCTTCATCTTTCAGCATATCCACACAGAGTTGCAACTGAGAGAAAGCAAGAAGGAAGTGGGAAGAACACATTAACCTGATTATAAATTTATAAACTGTTTTCATTAGGAAGCGCATCTATCCATTTCCCCAGTGCTGTTCCTACTTGGTCATTGCTTTGTCCTTTTCAATTTCCCCTTTTCACTCTTAAAGGTTTCTATGCTGAATTACATATAAATAATATGTCCATTGTAATCTTTCAGCATCTCAGGAAACTAAGTCTCTCTCTCTCTCTCTCTCTCTCTCTCTCTCTCTCTCTCTCTCTCTCTCTCTCTCTGTCTCTCTGTCTCTGTCTCTCTCTCTGTCTCTGTCTCTCTGTCTCTCTCTCTGTCTCTGTCTCTGTCTCTCTCTCTCTCTCTCTCTCTCTCTCTCTCTCTCTCTCTCTTTCTCTCCTCCTCTGCCCTCTCTCCCTTTCCCTTCTTGTTCTTTACTTCCTCTTCCATTTCCTACTCTTTTGGCTCCATGCCTTTCAATCTCATTTTGTTCTGACTATATTAGTATACATACTTTATCTCCTTTTTTCCTTCACAGTTTCTTCACACCTTTCCTAGACTTTTATCTATTGAACAACTATCCTTATTTGCTGTCCTTTTTGACCACTTAATACTGTCTCTTGCTTTTCTAGGCCCTATTTCTGTCTATCTTCATCTCTGCCTCTGTTCCACCTTTGTCTCCTTCCTCGTGATTGCTGTCATGCTCTGGTTCTAGTGACTTTACCTTCGTCACAGATTGTAGAATCTGGGTGAATCTGAGAAACTGTAGATACTTCCATAGGAGAGGATCCACCCTATGGCTCCTCTACCTTGGGTGTTCAGGCAGGTAAGGAGGACAGGTGCACTTATAGAACAGTGAGTAATGATAAGGAAATAATACATTTGTTACAGCTTGTTAGCTGCAGAGGAAAGTTTAAAATAGGATTTGTAAAGCAGGAGTGGTTCAACCAAATACAGATGTCATCACACACTGACAATTTTAAATTTTCTCATTTTATTGGCAAAAGGTTTGGGGTAAGGTTATTCAGCCTTCACTACATATTCTCCATCCTAGAATCTAATCACAGAGCAGCATCACCACAAAAATAGAAATGGCTCATGCATTCCATTTGTCATCCCGTAGGATACAGCTAATCAGAGCATTCCTGAGTGATAGTCAGCAAGAAGGATATTAAAGCAAATTTGTTGGTGCCACACAGTAATTGAGTTCAGGGTTAGGAGGCAGGACAGGATGGCTTCTATAACTCGTGGTGAGGCCTATGACTCAGAAGGCTTACATCTTTCTGAAATGTGAGAAAAGCTGACTTCAAACTCTACATTATAACCTAGGAGTCAGGAAGGCTGGGTAGACCTGTTTGTCTGTAAGGGGTCTTCACACAGACCAGTTAAGATTTCCCAGAAAAGAAAGGCAGCATCCAAGGTGGCCTAGGTTATAACAAGTAGACCAGATCTGAACTGTTTCTTTTTTCCCTTTTTATTAATAAAAATTTATTTTTCTAATATAATATATTCAGACTACGTTTTCCTTCACCAGCTCCTCCAATATCCTCCCCACATTTTAAACTCTGACACTTCACACATTGAATGATAGCATACTGTCTATGGAAAATAAAAAGCTATAGCCAAATGCTGGCTGAGGCTCAATATTAGAAGACTTCAAGATCTTACTAGATCAAGATTACTTAAATCTAATGTGGGAACAAAGCTTCCTAAAGATGTTAAAAGGTAAAGATCCTTACTCTGTAGTCTAGAAGGGTCTATCCATTTCTATAAAATTCTGGAGTCATCAATTGTGTTCTATGCATGAATCCCATTTTTAGTAATAAGAACAAAAAAGGTTTCCATGTATTTGAGGTTATAAAAAAACTTTAGAAGATAATAATATACCCAGGATCACCTTGTATTTTGCTAGAAGACCTAGACTGGATCGTCTGTTTACTTTACCATAGATTATTTCATTAGCACAACCTTGGCACCATCAATCAGACAGGTCCAATTATAAATATCAATCTTCTACAGACAGTACATCTCTAACTTGTCAGTTTTCTCCTCCACAAAATAGATTAAACAACCCTTGTGTGTCAGTGAGTTTTATTAAACACAAAAATGCAGTGATTAGAATATAGTTGGACATCCAATATATGTTTGTAAGAGAGTACCTCTTTTCTTGCCCTTATTATATGATTTTCAGCTATAACTAATGAATAAATTCCTAAGTGAAAAACAAAATTTAATAGATATTGAAAGCTCAAAGGAATAGAGCAATTGCAGGAAACACCTTTAAAGTATTTATTCATTAAATATAATGAAGTTTCAATTTTTTGAAGTGCTATAACATGTGGATATGCACATTGAGTAATGATTGTTTCTAAAGACCAGCATTCACATTGCACATGAAATCACATCTCTTCACAGCCTCTTCTGAACATCTATAAAGCACATGTGTGTGATGACACAATGTTTTTCTTATTTTTCATGAAGTTCCTTTTTGACCAGCATTGGTGTGTTGCCTTTAATAGTCCATCAGAAGCCATGCCCAAGAGACCCATACAGCTTTAAAAACACAATTTCTCCTTCCCTCATGTCTTGCCAGTCTTTAGAGTACCGTTTCAAGGACAATTTGCTTGTCAAATATTCAACATGTGTTCTTCAAAAACTAAAGAAAAATTAATTTTTTCTTTTTTTTTAACCATGCTTACCCACTCATTTTATCCTACACATTTCTCATGGAGCATTCCTCTACTACCATTAACAATATTTAAGATTTTCACTTAAAAATTTAGACCAACATAGATTCTTTGTTAAAAATGCCTATACCCTACTTTTAATATTAATCCAAAAGATGTCCAATGCTTAGCACCAAAAGTATGACCTCAGATTTGAATTTCTTATCTGTATAGTGCTCAGGCAGTGAACTGAATTCTTTCTTACTTGAAAATGTATTCATTGTTACAATAACAGAAAAATCTAATAAAGTGGGCATTAAAACTACTGTTTTCCATTAGATTAAATTAGCATCAAACAGTGTTATGCGTTCAACCCAATTTATTTCTGCATTCACTTTCACTAAGTCTCACAAGAGCCAAGGACTAAGCATTTCACCACCAATGGGGCAGTATTGAAGAGAGGTGAAATATCTTGTTTAAGATCTCCAAAATCTAAGTTCCACAGCCAAATCCCAAACAGGATCCCTGGAATTTTTCTTTCTTCTATTTTTATTACTCCCACAGTAGGACACCTGGATGACACAAAGAGAGTCAACTGAGCTGGACTGGGTGGGTCACAGATGTTTTGTCTTCTTCCCCACAGTCCATGCCACCTGGCACCACCTGTCGTGATTATCCAGTGCCAGGTGGAAAGGCCACCTCATTCCACAACAATCAGAGCTTGGAATGAAAGCAACAAAGCAAGCAGCTGCCCTTTCCTGTGCTCTGTTTTCACAGCAATTGCTGCTGAGATGATCAGATGTTTGTTCCAAGTGATAATTTCTTGTTTGTTTACCCTGGCCATTTTATGCACAAGTGAGGCCATGGCTGGAAAAATGAGAATTCAGCAGGGTAGCTGGTGACATCAAAGTGTTTGGAGACAAAATTGGAGTCAAGAGATATATTCATGGTGAGAAATGAGCAGCAGGTACAGTTCAGGATGTATCCAATATATCAAACATTTCCTCTGAAAAATCTAGTCTTCAATTATCAGGACCAAAAATGTCAGTAACAGAGGATCCAAAGCCTGACTGTTCCCTAGAAACCCTTTTCTCTCTTGATCTTCTTTCTCTCTCATCTGTGAAAGAGAAGGATGATAAACAATAATGATAAGATGACTAAATAAAAAAGGACATTTCTATTTAAAATTACCTATTTTTTAAGCATCTCTATGTGTCAGACACTAGCCATTTACAGTAGAAACAGCAGAGAACATAAAACAGCATTGTGGAAAGTAATTCACCCATAAGCACTTGCCATGCAAGCATAAGAACCCGAGGTTGAATCTACAGCACCCATGGAAAATGCTGGGTGTAGCTGTGTGCTTCCACAACCTAGGGGGTGGGGGAAAAGAGACAGGTAAAATACTGAACATCATTGACAAACTATTATCGACTAGCACATGTGCATCAGATTCAGTGGGATACTGGGTCTCAATAAATCTGTGGAGAATGATCAAGGAAAACTCCCCAACATGGACCATCACATGCACATATATCCAGGACCTTTGGCCATGCATATATCAATGCACACATGCACACACAAACTGATGAATACCCACCACACACACAAAGAAAAAACAAAAGAACAGAATCCATTTTAGCTGCTCACTTCCTAGTGTTTCCAAACAGTCCTTGCTATGGCATTAACAGCCCTCTTAGTTCTTACATTCCTTCTGCTCCATTCTTGCTGATAACTCACTCCCCCAGACTTTCTCCAAGCATCCCTCACTTCCACAATATTTTTGTTCTGGGAATCTTCATTGTTCAATTCCTGCCTTGCTCAGACCTCTGCTACAATGGGCCTCTCTTAAATGTGCCCTTCTCCAAACTAGAAGCTAAATGTGTCCCACCATTGGTGTCTATCCCTTGTATCGTTTCCCAGACTCATCTGCCATCAGCTGACACTTCTTTAGCACAAACATGAACAGCATGAGAAACTGATGTTGTAATGGGGGCTCAATGAGAAGAGGACTTTCATGTTTTGCATTCATTGCTATAATTATAATTACTTATACAATGCCTGACACATAACCATTTTATAATATACTCATATTTGTTTTATATATGAATATTTGTTGAATACAGAAGTGGGTGAATGAACAAATGAATAAATGAATGTATTTAAACTGGGAAATCACTTTTGTTTGAGATTATTTTAGTGGTTTTAGGATTTTTTTTTTTTTTTTTTTTTTTTGGTTTTTTCGAGACAGGGTTTCTCTGTGTAGCTTTGCGCCTTTCCTGGAACTCGCTTTGGAGACCAGGCTGGCCTCGAACTCACAGAGATCCGCCTGGCTCTGCCTCCCGAGTGCTGGGATTAAAGGCGTGCGCCACCACCGCCCGGCGGTTTTAGGATTTTTATTAGCTGTAGGAAGTTACATACAATGTTTAATAACCTCAGTTATAATTATGATTGCTTTTAGATGACTTAGTAAGTGTCTGGCACATTGACTTTCAATAACTTCATTCAGTTCATGCTGCACTTCCCTTTCCCACAACCCACAACCACAGACTTCATCATTCAATGTGATGGAATTAATTTCCTCTGATGGGAAAATACCTTTCTTTTCCATATATATTTTGCCCAACCAAAACCATCTCTCAAACACATTTGACAACACAACTGAAATACACCATGCCTTAAAAGGGATAATAAAAGCAAGAGGAGGTTTATTAGCAAGTACATATATTGTAAAATTTTCTATGTACATTTTGAATACAATGTGTTCTGCGTTTGATTAGGTTCAGAATAGCCACACAATAGAGGTTAATCTTGTTCTGCATCCACCTCGTTCATTCCAAAAACATTTCTAAAACACATTACCTATATTTAATAAGCTGTACAATGCCCTGGTGAACTGGGCACAGAACTCAACATTATTGCACCGGGAAAGAGAATGGTTTGTTGAGAGACCAAATGGCCATGTTGGGAATGAAACCAAGGTCCAAAATTGCTACTGAAGCATTATTTTATATCTTCTAGCAATTCTGTTTTCATGTTTTAAAAAAATGCACAAACCAGTTGGAGGCTAATGGGATTCTCTTTCTGAGACATATTCATATCCTGATATCATAACTTTGAAATTGTCTTGGAACACCATCCTTGAATGCTTTCCCTATAAAGACACAATATGGCCTTGTGTAAGAACATCATTAATAAGGAATTAATAGACTTAGCTGAAAAACTCACTCAAGACATCATCAAGCTATATTTGCAAACGTTTAAAACGGGAAGAAAATAAATATAAATCTGAGTTAAGCATTAGCATTGACTGGAGTTTCATATGGAAAACTGGACAATACAGTTTTCAAAAATTTCTACTGGAGCCTAAAAAAATTGACTTGACTGATGATAACCAATAATTGTGTTGCCTACTCTGTAGAAGTGAGACAGCAAAGCTAGGTATGATATTTCTTAAAGGGTCAGCATTATGAGTACATGTAATCATACATACAGCTTCCCTCTGTAGGTTAAGGAGATGTGCAGGGTGGTAATCCCTGCATGTTTGAGGTAAAGAAATTGGAATAGTTTTATGGTTTTATTTTCTTCAAAATGACCTGGCAGAAGGGCACTACAGTATATTATCCTTTGTTAATGCCAGTCATTTCCATAGATGCCATATAAAGTGCAGTTATCCAAGTGCATTTGTAGAATATCTAAGATACAAGTTAAAAATCCAAGACAGATCTAAGATAAGTGCTACAGTAATAATATGGCCAAGCCTCAGAAACATTTGGATAATATTACTATTCAAATGCATACTCACATATACACTTGTGTATGCATGTGTGTGTGTGTGTGTGTGTGTGTGTGTGTGTGTGTGTGTGTATGTGTATGTGTATCCAAGATCATGTCATGTTGCTAAGACTTTATTGGTAATAGTAAGTTCATTGCATCAAAAGACTAGTTTATATCTTTTTCAAAGCATTTTAAAACCAAACACTACTTTAGATAATGACAGGTTATAATTTTAAAAAAAATTCACAGTACTATTAAAAGGTGTTTGGGAGCATTTGAAGTAAGGCTTTACAAGTGTAGATAGCATTGTATAACAATGCAGAGTTTTCCATTCAGAAGGAGGAGCATTTATCCAGGACCTAAGTGGCTGATGAGCTCAGCTTACTTGAAGAGGGGTTGCAGCAGGTCAGGGTGGCTTACTTATAAGAGAACAAAGAGGAAAGAAAAGAGAGGTTGGAAGGCAAGGGTGAAGGCAGGGACTAGGGAGCCACAGCAAGCCATGGATTTACTTCCAGTTCATGACTCTAAGGAGCAGAAGTGTGGTGGTTGTGTGCCACTACATGGACAGAGACAACAGAGACAATCCTCCCTGGGCCATCATTTACAAAGAAAATTTCATTTTCAAACCCAAGCCCAAGCAAGCAAAAAACAATACTGTCAGGTGAAGATGACCTGCTTATTCCTGATTTTGCTTGGAAGTGACTTGCATACAAATCCTGCTTGAAAAAAATCAATGTTTCAGTTTTTCTCAGAAGTGAAATTTGAGTCGGATTCATTTATGAAGCTGAAAATTTTGACCGTTAAATACTTAATGTCCATAATATCTAATGTTGCCCTTGCAATTCTTCTTTTCCATTTTGCATGAGAGATTTGGCCCCATGCTCACTTTCTTTAGTTGGCTGCTGAAGTATTTTAGAAACAATTATGTGTTTAAATACTGTAAAAAAGTCAGATGATCATAACTAATGACATTAAGACCCTTTCAGGAAATAATGTTAAAATGCATAAATGCCATGAAGCCCAGCTTAAGGTACTCATGGAGATTTCTATATTTGGTAAATAAGCAATGATTTAGGGACACAGAGAAAATAAGAATCACATGCCTGAGGAAATAATGCAGATTTCTTCACTTCATTGTACTTTTCATTTTTAAAATCTTTCAGTTTCATGCACCTGTGTAATGAATTTTAATTCTTTTCATCCCCCATTACCTTCTGTCATCTGCCTCCCCATCCTATTAAAACACCTTTTCTCCCAAAAACTCTCCCTCATACATTCACACCTTCTTTATGTGAGTGAGCCACTGAGTCTTAATTAGGTTCCCTTCCATTAATATGGGTGGGAAACTGTTGACTGGCACAAGGGCAAGTTGTCAATGGCTGTACCACTGGTGAACAAAACCTGTCCTAGTTACCCTGAACTGCCAAGTCCTTGAGGAGTAATGGGGCCTTCTAGAGTATTTCCACATCCATAACTAAGTGTTGATGTGTCCAATCTTGTGCAGGTCTTGTGAAGATATCTATAGCTGCAGTGAGTTCATGAGTGCAGTCTCATCCAGACTTCATCTTCTGCTTCACAGCTCATATTCCTATGTCTCTTACCATTCTTTTGTTTTGTTTTTGGTTGTTTTATATCCCAACCAAAGTTTCCCCTTCCTCCTCTCCTCCCAGTCCATCCTGCCCCCCAGCTCCCCTCTGCGTCCCTCCATCCCCATGCACTTCTCATCCATTTCTATTCAGAAAAGGGCAGGTCTCCCATGGATATCAATAAAACACAGCATATCAAGTTGTAGTAAGACTAAGCACTTTGCCTTGTATTAAGGCTGGGCAAAGCAACTCAGTGTGGGGAATAGGGTCCCAAAACCCAGTAAAGGAGTCAGAGATAGTCCCTGCTCCCACTGTTAGGAGTCTAATAAGATGACCAAACTACAAAACTGGAACATCAGTGCAGAGTGCCAAGTTCAATGCCATGCATACTCTGCAGTTGTCAGTTCAGTCTCTGTTAGCTCCTATGAGCCCAGGTTAGTTGATTCTGTGGGTTTCCTTGTAATATTTTCCTTGAACCTCTGGCTCCTACAATCTTCCCCCATCTCTTTAACAGGATTCCCCAAGCCTGGCCTAATGTTTGACTGTGGATCTCTACATCTGTTTTCCACCAGTTGCTGGATGGAGTCTCTCTGAGGACTATTGGGCTAGGCACCAATTTATAACAATATTCTACACCTCTTCTGTGATGTTCCTTGGGTTTTAGACAGAGTGATATAGATGTCTCATTTAGAGGTGAGTACTCTATGGTTTGCCTTTTTTGAATCAATTGAAAAAATCCTATGTAGTAAAATCAAAAGTCTACTCATACACATGCATGCTGTGGGATGTTCTGTATGGCAAATGTGTTGCTGATTAGTCAATAAATAAAACACTGATTGGCCATTGGCTAGGCAGGAAGTGTAGGCGGGACAAGGAGGAGAATAAAGCTGGGAAGTGGAAGGCTGAGTCAGAGAGACACTGCCAGCTGCCATGATGACAAGCAGCATGTGAAGACGGTGGTAAGCCACGAGCTGTGTGGCAGGGTATAGATTTGTGGAAATGGATTAATTTAAGCTGTAAGAACAGTTAGCAAGAAGCCTGCCATGGCCATACAGTTTGTAACCAATATAAGTCTCTGTGTTTACTTGGTCGGTCAGGTCTGAGCGGCTGTGGGACTGGCAGGTGAGAAAGATTTATCCTGACTGTGGACCAGGCAGGAAAACTCCAGCTACACATGCATCTCCACATGAACACATTTATATAAAAAATGCTGTCATTTGTGTATGTGTGTGTGTGTGAATTGTGCATGTGTCATTTAAGTGTGTGTGTGTGTATGTTAGTGATGTATGCATGTGTGTTCAGATGTTCTATCATTATATAGAGTAAAAGTCAATACTGAATATGTTCATTAATTGCTCTCCATCACTTTTTAGTTTGGAGACAGTTTCTCAATAGACACAAAGATTGCTGATTTGGCTAGACTGGCTGGCCACTGAGCTCCTGAGTTCTCCTTGTCCTCCTTGCCAATGCTGAGGTTTGCTGCTATAACTATTATCCATGGGTGCTGGGGAATCTGAATTCAAGTTTTCATGCTTGCCCAGCTAGCTCATTGTATACTGGGCCACCTCTCCAATTCCTCCCCCCATTTCTTCAGTCACTATCCATCAATCTCTCCATTTGTCCTATGACTTATAATACAGACATGCGAAAAACCCGCCTGGCACATATGTGTACCTTATCGCTTTCTGAAATACATCACTTACATCATCTTTTGTAAGTCCAGAATAATCTCTTATTCTCCATGCATAAACTTGCCATGAAAACATTTAAAGTAAATTAATTTTAATTGGTGAATATTGATTGTACTTAGTGCTGTTTGTGAAGATAAATATTTGTAAGAATATCCTTTGAACACACTCGCTACCCCTACCATCTCCCTTTTATTTCTGTATACATTTTGCCCCACATGCTAGTCTCCTTTATTCTCCAATATGCTTTCTGTTTTCATGGTGTGTGTGTGTGTGTGTGTGTGTGTGTGTGTGTGTGTGTGTGTGTTCTGTGTTTATGGTTTTACATATGGATATAAAATGTAGGCTCCATAAATGAAACAAAACCTGCAATATTTGTATTTCTTAGTCTCTAGCTTACTTCATTTAATAAAATGACCTCCAAAACATTCATTTTCTAGCAAATAGGAAAATATCATTCTTCAATTGGTCTGCATAAAATTTTCTCTCTCCCCATCTATCTATCTATCTATCTATCTATCTATCTATCTATCTATCTATCTGTATTTATATAAATATATATGTATATAGTATTTTATATATATGTGTGTGTGTGTGTGTGTGTGTGTGTGTGTGTGTGTGTGTGTGTATGTGTGTGTATTTATGTGGTAGCTCTATAACTTGGGTATTATGAATAGTACTGTGCTAAATACATACACACATCTTATAAAAATTTTAAACTAAAATAAAACCATATCCTACACAGTAAATTGAGTTTTCTGCCATTTACCAGTTACAAAAAGAAAAAAAAATTCAGACATATTAGAGAATCATCTGATACTAAAACTGAAAAAAGAATATGTACATGACCACTCATAGATCATATACTTGCAAAATATAAAGACAAATTTAAGATGTCAAAGAGGAAATAAACAATAAGGGAGGGTTGAGGGACATCAAAAAGAAACAAAGAATCCAGCTAAACAAGGTCCCAGTGGTCAAAACTGTAAATTTTATTATAAACTAATTATTATATTTAACTATAAACCAAAATGAAAAATAAATATTCTTGGGACAATAATAACAAAAGTAATAATTGGATAAATAAACTAATGATGAAATTAGACATATTGCTAATGCAGATTTGTAGAACACTTCCCCGTGCTAAACCTTCAATCTTTAAATGTGAACTATATATAGTGAGTGCTTCTAAAAGGGAAATTAAAGTTTATGATGAAAGATACCAACAAAGAAGACCTTGCAAGGCAGCTGATCAGAGTAAATGCTAAAAGTCAATAGTCCACACTAGAGCAGTGTCTGAACAGTTAAGAAAGCTTCATTCTCTTCAAGAAGGCTTAAATATGGTTTTAGCACCCCTATCAGGAGGCTCACAAAGGCCAGTAATTGCAGCCCCAGGAGACTGAATGTCTTCTCCTGGCTTCAATGAATACCTACACACATGTGGCAGATGCTTATGCAGACAATCAACCACACATATACATATACATAAGATTAAAATTCAATTTTGAAAGTTTATGCCATGTTAATGCTGCATACACTGGTCTGCTGCATTGAAAACTGTACTGTAATGCTCATCTTCCCCCCATAAAAACATAGCCCCAACTAAATCATGAGGAAAACAAAAGAACACCGCTGAGAGAATTCTACAAAATACCAAATAAATGCGCTCTAAATTGGCAAAGATAGTATCTTATCAGCTTGGAGAGAATATCAAAACAGCATAAGCTGGATGTCTTACAGTTATTTTCTCATGGAATGGAAGCTAGAAATCCAACACCACAGCGCCAACATCCTTAAGGTCTAATGAAGGCCCTCTAAGACTTAGAGACGATCAGCTCTGTCTTATTCTTCTCTCCTCTGTACAAGAAGAAGAAAGGAGAAAGGGAGGGAGGGAGGGAGGGAGGGAGGGAGGGAGGGAGGGAGGGAAGGAGGGAGGGAGGGTGATTAGGTATGGCATCTTACAAGGGCATCAATTTTAATCACTAAAGTTTCACCTGCAAGGCCTTATTTAAAATGTTGCCACCTCCCCAGAAAGGGCAATAGGCCTTCTGACTATGAATTGGTAGAGATATAATTCAGTTCACCATCAAATAGAAGAATTTACTTAAATGTGGTAGCCAAAGGAAACTAAGGAATTATGATGACCAAGTAATAAAGTTGCTGTGGGATGTTCTGTATGGCAAATGTGTTGCTCTGATTGGTCAATAAATAAAACATTGATTGGCCAGTGGCTAGGCAGGAAGTATAGCAGCGACAAGGAGGAGAATAAAGCTGGGAAGTGGAAGGCTGAGTCAGAGACACTGCCAGCCGCCACAATGAGAAACAGCATGTGAAGATGCCAGTAAACCATGAGCCACGTGGCAAGGTATAGATTTATAGAAATGGATTAATTTAAGCTGTAAAGAACAGGTAGCAAGAAGCCTGCCACGGCCATATAGTTTGTAAGCAATATAAGTCTCTGTGTTTACTTGGTCGGATCTGAGCAGCTGTGGGACTGGCAGGTGAGAGAGATTTGTCCTGACTGTGGGTCAGGCAGGAAAAATCTAGCTACATAAAGTATCTAGAAAAGTTCTATTGAACAAACTAGGACATTAAGTAGAAACAAGGAAATCTGAATAACATATGAATATTAGTTAACAAAGTACAAACATCATTTCATTAATTATAACATATGGACATATAAATATAAGACACTATTATTGAGGAAAATGGCAGGCGTATGGGAACTCTGTGAACTAACTTTGCAATTTTTCTGTAAATCTTAAAAGTTGATTAAAAAATGCAAAATCAGAAAGTCCTTGAGAAAACCCTAAACTAAGAGATGCTCAATAGCTGCAAAACTGCTTTCTCATTAGGACCTATAATCTCCTTTAAATATCCATTCTAATCTACTTGCTTTGAGAGCAACCAGTGGCAGGGGTCTCTCCAGGTTAATTAAGTTGTTGTTGTGTGCATGTATGTGTATGTGTCTAAAGCATTTGCATATGCACACTGTGCACTTGTTCACTTATTTATTTATTTTTATTCTTTTTGGCCATTTCACCCTTTGCCCCCATTTTACCATTACAAAGTGCTGGGTAAATTTCAATTGGCCCTTTTCTTTGTCTTTATTATTAGGTGGACCTTGTATTGTACAATCTTTATCACTGTGCAGACATCAGCTAATTAATCTGTGTAGTATCCTCCTGACAAGAGCATTCCATTCACTTTTATAGTGTGGAAAACTAACAGCTAAGTGACTTTTCCAACCCTTTACTATAAGTTCATTAGGATGTTAACTAAATTATTAACCTGGAATTGCTAACATAGTCAAAACAGGCTGTTAGGTGAGATCTCAACAATACTCTAGCTCATCTTTTGCAGATATTTTTAATTTCACTCCCAACATCCTTTTGGTTCATTCTATGATTTCCTGGATGATTTTTAGGGATAGAGATCTTGTTCTTTATAAGGTAATCCAGACAAAAGGAGATTGAAATGGTGATAGATGTTACTATTAGAAAAAAATGTAAATGTTTTTAATTATATTTTTATACTCTAAAACAATTTTTAAAATTAAATATATTTATTCATACTCTTCCCCGACACAAGACCTTACAGATCCTCTATGCCCCATACCTACCTAACTTTAAGTTCTTGCTCAAAAAATAAAAACCAAATACAACAAAACCCCTCAAAGCAAAGAAAACAAAATATAACACCACCTAAAAAGGAAAAAAAAAAAAAAAACAAACAAAATCACCATAGTTTAACCAAATACAAAGTGTACACTGTAGCTTGAATTTTCCTGCCTGGCCCACAGTCAGGACAAATCTCTCTCACCTGCCAGTCCCACAGCCACTCAGACCTGACCAAGTAAACACAGAGACTTATATTGGTTACAAACTGTATGGCCATGGCAGGCTTCTTGCTAACTGTTCTTACAGCTTAAATTAATCCATTTCCATTAATCTATACCTTGCCACATGGCTCGTGGCTTACCGGCATCTTCACATGCTGTTTGTCATCATGGCGGCTGGCAGTGTCTCTCTGACTCAGCCTTCCACTTCCCAGCTTTATTCTCCTCCTTGACCCGCCTACACTTCCTGCCTAGCCAATGGCCAATCAGTGTTTTATTTATTGACTAATCAGCAACACATTTGCCATACAGAACATCCCACAGCAGTACACACACAAAACAAAACAAAAAAGACCTCTTTTTATGTTTGGACAACTACTCATGAACAGAAGGCATGCCCTGGAGTGGGTGATACACTCAGAGTCACTCCATTGGAGAAAACTGATTTTCTCTCTCTGCGCAGAGATAAACAAAAGTTCAGTTGTTAACCTTTACCCTTGTGGCTAGGTTTTCATTCATCCATTCACTCATTCTTTTTTAAAAATATAACAAAAATAAAAGATAAAACAAATATTATTACATTGAAGTTGGTCAACAGAAAGAAAAGAGCCCAAGAGAAGGCACAAGAATCAAATATCCACTCACTCTTTTTGTACACTCTGGAATTCCATTAAAATGCTGAACTAGAGGCCATAATGTATATATGCAGAGGACTTGGTACAGGCTCAGTGCAGCCTGCTTCAGACTCTGTAAGTTCATATGAGCTTTCCTCATGTTGATTTAGAGGGCCTTCTTTTCTTGGAGTCCTCTATGCCTTCTGGCTTTTATACCTTTTCTGTTTCCTTCCACAGGTTTCCCTGAGCTTGAGGGGAGGGGTTTGACAGAGTCATTGCATTTAGGCCTAAGTGTTCCAATGTCTCTCACTCTGTACAATGCCTGGCTGTGGATCTCTATGTTTGTTCCCATTTGCTGTAGGAGGAAGCTTCTCTTATGACAGCTGAAAAGGCTGATCTATGAGTATAGCAGAATATCATTAGGAATATTTAAAACTACATTTTGTTTTTCATATTTTAGACCAGTATTACTTGGTGTAATCCTAGATTCCTGGGCTGTCTAGTCTCAGGTTCTTGGTCACTAAAGCAGTGTTGACTGGATTCTATCTCCTGGAGTGGATCTTAAATCTAATCAGTTATTAGTTGATTATTCCTGTAAGTTTTGTGCCATGATTGCCCTAGCATATCTTGCAGTTGGTGAACCCTTGTAGATAAAGAGATTGTGGCTGGCTTGGTGTTTGTCTTTGGATACTGTGCCATGTCTGTTTCTGTATAAAAGATGTTTTGCATGTCAACACACTGGATCAAAGATACTCTGGCTATGTACTAGTAGGAGAATGATTGAGTGAATCTTGGAGATCCACAGATGATTTTTCAGGAAGAATACAATGACTTAGGCAGTGGCTTGATTGACTGCCATTGCAGAAAACAGTTTCAGTAAGAATTTGAGATTCTTGCCGGGCGGTGGTGGCGCACACCTTTAATCCCAGCACTCAGGAGGCAGAGCCAGGTGGATCTCTGTGAGTTCGAGGCCAGCCTGGGCTACCAAGTGAGTTCCAGGAAAAAGGCGCAAAGCTACGCAGAGAAACCCTGTCTCGAAAAACCAAAAAAAAAAAAAAAAAAAAAAGAATTTGAGATTCTACAGCGTATATTTTGTCCAACATTTTCCATGTATATGTCATGAATATCTAAAGATGTATTTCATTAGTTTGAAGTTGACACCATAGGTAAATATTTACAAACAAAATAGAAGAAGTGAGGAAAACACCCTATACAATCCTGTAACTTTAAATCGTGATGAATGGTCATATTTTGACAATGTTTATATAATTCTGGGCAAATTTTCAGTAGTTGAAGTGATGCTATCTACATGAATTTTATCCTAATATATTTTTGGAATAGTGATTTTGGGAGCATAATTTTACCATAAAATCTATTCATTCAAAATAATGTATTATAAATAAATTAATAATTCATTTTGTGGTATTGATCCCATGTAATTTATCTGTGTTTTTGTGTTTTGATTATTAGAACAGATCTTCAGGCATGATCAAAATTGTGTGTGTGTGTGTGTGTGTGTGTGTGTGTGTGTGTGTGTGTGTATCTGCCCATGCACATGAAAGTGTTTCAGTGAGCATGTAGAGGTAGTTGAGAAGACAACTTGGAGGAGTTGGCTCACATCTTCCACCATGTGACTACTGGGATTAATTTCAAATTCTTAGGCTTGGCAGTAGACTCCTAGACCTGCTGAGCCATTTCCCCTGCCCAGTTTGGACATTTTTAAGAAAGTCATATGTACATTTCCTTAAGATATGCTTTCAGTTGAAAAATTTCTAGGAAATTAGTAATCATATTGGAATTTACTGACCAGTTGCCAGTCTAGTTTTTAGGAGGGTAGTAAAGAGAGATGCAGATAATTCACGTTTTAAGTGTTTATGTGAATATAGACTCCTGGATTTTTACAAATGTTACCAACGGAGGCCTCTTCTTTTCTGAAAAGAAGAAGAGTGAATGGGAGGATAGCACAGGTTGTGGGAAAGGACTGGGAGAAGAGGATGGAGAGAAGGAAAAATGTAATCAGGCTGAAAAAATAATTGATTAATTTTTTTAAAGATATAAACATTTGGGTGTGTAGTAGAAGCACTTAGGAATATATATATATATATATATATATATATATGTATATATATATATATACAGTGTTATATATGATATATATTAAAATATTTTCAAGGCTAGATCATTTTATAAATATTAAGTAGGGTACAATCTGTAATTCAATGAAGAGCAAGAAAAAATTTCAATCCCATGTACCATGAAGGAAGGAAGGAAGGAAGGAAGGAAGGAAGGAAGGAAGAAATTGTAAACAAATAAACCGTAAAGTAAGTTAAAAACTCAAAACAAGGTAGCATGATTTTAAACAAAGGTATCTTTGAAAAGTTGGCAAGCATTACAAATTCTATTATAGTAACAAAGGAAATACATCTTTCTGAGAATATTGTCTACTGATAGTGCTGCAACTTAGCAGACATAGTATGGCAATTCCTATTTTTTAATTATTCTTAAATTAAAATAAATTATAGCATCTCCTTTCCCCCTTTATTCTCCTATCTCTACCATATGTCTGCTTACTCCCTTCTCAAATCCATAACCTTTCTTTGATTATTAGTGATACACACACGCAAGCATATATATACACTCACATGGAAGAGGGAATGCCATATGGCCCCCTGGTTAGATAACAAGCTACAGGCACAGTGACTTTTGATATGTAGAGAGAATTAATGTTCTGCAAGACTGAACGCTTAATTGGCCTATCATTCATATCATTATTCTCAACAAGATTCTTAAAAGTTAAACATTCTGGATTTGTTTGATGATGGTTTTTGAGGCTACTGTAAATGTGAGAGCTTCCATGAATTCTTTCTTTTTCCATTAGTTCTTTGTATATCAGTAGACTATTTTTATGTGTTATGTGTCTCCTGCTATTTTGCCAAATGTGAATTTAAAGCAAAGAACAAAGATTATATGAAAGATAAATTGGAAACAATAGAACAAGCAGGCTTAAATGGGGACAGAGACTAGAGAGATAAATGGAGAAGTGGATGGGGAGAAATAACTAACACCAAAGGCCTTTCAAAAAGCCATGTGGAAACCTACTACTGTAGAAGCTTCCTAAATAAATACATATGCTTTCTTAGTTAGGGTTTCTATTGCTACAATGAAGCACCATGACCAATAGCAAGTTGAGGAGTAAAGGGTTTATTTGGCTTATACTTCCACATTGTAGGACATCATAGAAAGAAGCTGAGACAGGAACTCAAATGGCATAGGAACCTGGATGCAGGAGCTGATGCAGAGGGCATAGAGAGGTGCTGCTTAATGGCTTGCTCTCCATGGCTTATTCAGCCTGGTTTTTATAGAACCTAGGACTGCCAGCCCAAGCATGGCACCATCCAGAATGAACTGGACCCTACCCTATTAGTCATTAATTAAGAAAATGCCACATAGGCAACCCTATAACCCAATCAGTCTTATGGAGGCATTTTCTTACTTGATGTTCCTTCCTCTCAGAATACTTTAGCTTATGTCAAGTTGGCATATTCAGCAAACCTACTTTTATAAAAGAATTTTAAATGGTGTTTTTCTCTAAAAGTGGGACAATACCACTCCTAAATTCCATAGGCATAGAGAATGAATTAAAAATCCTGGTGCTATGTATGGGTCCCATTGACCCCTTAAATACTGTAGAGTACTAACATTGTTCTTTGTTTTCCTTTAGAACTTGTTGGGAAGACACTATTGTTGAAGACACAATGAGTTTGTGCCACAAGACATGTAGAACTCAACCTAGGAGTGACCTGGAAACTGCATCCTATTAGCTAGCTTCATAATGCTTGAAGGTGATTTGTGTACTGCTATGGGAGGACACTGATCAGTAGTTTTACCCAGCTGTGAACCTTATGAACTATAATAATAGCTGGTATGGCAAGATATGCACACTGGTGTAAATGTGATGAGATTAAGAAGAGTGATGTAAATGTTAAGAGTTTAAGCAGCCCCTTCATGATTGGATTTAAAGCCTGCTCCATTAGATGGAATGTCTGATGCGATTAAATGGGCCCAAAACCCCTTGATATTCTAGGCCATAGACCCCCAGGGAGAATGTATTATACCACCCTGCTAAATGTACATAGTACTAAACTGTCCCCATAAGTTCCTATGTCCATCTTCATAGATTAGTTCATCCTTCATTAGGGAAGTTTCTATTTGCAAAGGATAGAGTTTTGTGCAGAAATTTAAAACTGGACAATGCACAGAGAATAAGAGTCTATAGTATGACCTGCCCTATATGAGAAATTTATATTATACTCCTTCCTCTCAAGACTCAGTAATTATCAAGGGAAAAGATGAAGAGAAATTGTAAGAGCCAAAAGATAGTAGAAGTCTACAGAGAAAGAGTGTTTGGGACCTTTGCAAACATGAAGCTCACATAGCTACTACTGCATGAACAAGACCTGCACAAGATCAAGTCAGCTAAAACCCCAATGCTGATTGGCAGTTGGGAAAGTTGCATGAGTCCTCACTCCTAGCTGAGGAGCTATTAGTAATAATGGCTTTGGGGTTAAGAAAGCTCAGTTTTGTTTAGTAATTTGACCCAGAGGAGTTTCCCAAGCTTCAACAGGTCATTATACACTCATATACATCCAGGCAGCACTAAGTGCAATCAGTGGTTCAGAAAAAAAAAAAAAAAAAAAAAAGCACATGCTGTCAGGCAGAGAAAGTGAAGGTGGATTGTATCAAAACACAGTTTATGTATATATGAAAATATCAAACAAAAATATAAAAAATATAAATCAATCCTTTAGGTCAAGTCTGTCAGGTATTTTATTATAACAACAAGAAAAATAATGAATACAGTAAAATAAACATCTACACTTTCCTCTGTGATTCATAAATGTATGATGTCATTGTATTTTAGGTGTATTAACCACATTTTAAACTTGAAGAAAGTATTCAGTATCTTCAGATTGTCAAATTCCTTTTCTAAAATTATTTCTGTTTCTCCTTTTCAATATCATTAACCTCAAAACATAATCTGTGAGAATTCCATGTGTAGAAGCTAAATACCATTGTTGTTTTTTTCTTTTATAAAACATACTTTGCTAACCATCAGGGCACTCTGATCTCAAAAGTTTTTAGTCAATTTCTTGCCATATTTATGCTTCTCTTTCATGAAAACCTTTCAACAAAACAGCCTTCAACAGATAAAGAGCGATTCAATTTATTATTTTAACCACTGTCTTTGTTCTCATCCCTCAGTAATCTCATCTGCTCATGTGAAGTCAACTTCATGTTAGAGTTAGGTTTATCAGAACTAATTGCATTCAGAATAATTAGGATGATGGAGCACTTGACCTTGACCTCCCAGTATACATAATATCAATGTTTTGTCTATTTTTAATGCCTATTTATTAATAATGACTATGTAGAAATTAAACATGTCTGTAGGACATGTGGTAAATTTCCTAAATAGACCTCACACACCATGGTACAGCTTTTCCCACTGAAAGAAGGTAACATTAACTCATACTTTCTATGTAGATTCTTGCCTTACCTTAGTCTTAATTTCAGCTGTGCCCAAGAAAATGGAGTTCATTCATGGAAGAGGAAAAATACAATTGATTTTTATATTTAAAGCTTTCAATTTGGAGACAGTGCCATTTGATTCCTAAACATGACCATTGGTGTTCTTTCTGAGCTGAAAAAGTCAAGATTTGTTGTTACTTTTAATGGAGAATTCCTGCTCTAAAAAAGGGAAGTAACAGGTCTCACTTACAATGTCTTTTACCCTCTTGAAAAGCTTTCAGAGACTTTGCCACAGGAAGGCAGTTCCTCTTTGTGATGTATATGACACATTGACTGACAAGAGTCCACTGAAATACCAAATACATTTTTAGAAAAAAGATCCCTACTCTTGCTCAAAAAGTATAATGTTTAATTTTAATTGTCAGCTTAATTTGATTAAGATACACCTGTTCTAATAGAGAGGCACACCTCTAAATGTATCCATCAGGCCAATGTCATAGGGAAATCAGGAGGGGAGACCTGCTCCAGATGTGGGCAACACCAAGCCATGATTTGAAAGGGAAATAGGGCACTAGCAGCCACATTAATCTGTTTCTTGGGAAACTTAGTTGTGAACAAGGAACCTCCCTCTCCTGCAAACACAGTCACAAGCTTCTCTAGTCATGCTATACATTGGCCATCAAGATGGCCTATATACACTTACACCTTGAACCAGGATAATCCCTTGCTTTCTTGATCTGTGTTTTGTCAGGTATTTGGTCACAGGAATGAGAAAAATAAACTGATACTGTGTGGTCAATGCAAATTTAAGAAATAGCTCAGTATCTGTTAAGTCCCATTTGCAGAGATTTATCTGTCTTGTTGTTGTGTCCTGAAATTTCCATATCAAAGTCTTTCAAGTAATCTAAGTTTTTGACACAGTCTTACCAGTGTTTGGCACTTTCAAGACAGAAGCAGCCTGCCATCTCTGATGAATATGTATTCACTAATGAAAAGGCATGATGTTTGCTTATAGTGTTTTGAAGTAGCTCATCTGTTTTACCTTCAATACCAAGTAGAGACCAACACTCATAATTCCCATTTTGCAAATAAAAGAATTGAAGCTGAGATATTTAAATGAGTTAGTCAATATCAAGTAAATTAATCAAAGGCTTAGAAACAAGACATAGATCACATATCTCTTAGATTGGTATTCATTTTTTATGCTGTTTCAATTGTTCATTGTTTTGTTATTTCCACTTCTGCCAATTTAAAAACATACTGATAACTTTTTCTTTATATGATGAATACATAAATAAATAATGACTAACGAAATAAATTTCATTAGAAGATTTCAAAACATTGAATAGATTTGTAGGAATAAAAACCTCTTATTTATATGTATGGTTTAATACATTTAGGTAATTCTTACACAGTAAGTTGTGATTTCTATTGAGGCCTAATCTTGGAAGTCATGCAGAAACCACAAACTTCATTGCCACATACCTATGTTTGATATTAAAATCTGAATTTTTATCCTTAAGTAACACATTTACTTTTCCTTCATAGCAGTATATGGTTTTCTGATTTTGTGCCTCCATTCTTCTGTTAGCTATAATTTGTAAGCTTTACACATGGAAGGATTTAAAAGCCCTGCTCAATCCTTAATCATAATCCTAACTTCTTGAATCATTCCTTCTTTAATTAACATTCATCAATTAGATAGGATAGATTATCCGTATATTACTTAAAGTATTGTGGCCAATATAACACTAGAAGCTCAAATATTTGGCAAATCAAGCATCATATTAATGAGCATAATAGTCAAATGAGCTAAAATCACCAGTCTCCCTAAGAAGAGGCTCAGCTTAGTGAGCCCTGTGCTTTATGTTGAGTTTCCAAGTCTAGTCACTTATGGTTGGCAAAGATGTCTTACTTATTTACAGGCAAATGAAAGGTTACAGTGGCTCATCATGAGAAAGATTTTATAGGCTCAACCAAGAGTAGCTGATATAATTTCTGTTCTTTTTTTTCTCTATCTGCTAATGAATGACATGGCCAAAAATTAGACAAAGAATACTAGGAAATGTGTTCTCAGGAAGCATAAGTGTTTTGGTCAAAATGATAGAACTTTCTTTCTGTATCTGTTACCATTTCCAATAGTATGTGATGACAGGACACAAAAAATGTTACATTGTGTTTGATAAGACAGACATAACTATAAAACAACATTGTTTTATTCTCTTTGCCATTTACCATTTACTGTTCCACAGTCCCATAAACAAACAGATCATTCACAGAGTTACATGATCTTATAATGTTTCAAGTGGACATTCTTGACCCAAATCCACTTCTATCCCTGCATATATCTAATTTAGTTCTTATATCACTCTCTTAACTCCCCTTTTTTAATGGTTCTTTTCTTTACCATACTTGGGTAATTCTCATAAGTCATTCTTAAGCAAATTTCCTTTGGATTCTATGGATTTTAATTTTCTATCTTTCCCTTTAGGTAGTTTCTAACTTACTTTTTTCCCCTCTTAAAGTTCATCTAGCTAGCAGTACCTGATATGATCTCCTGTGAAGATGTCAAACTTAATTATATAACCATCATTACAGCATAGCATTGCAACCTCCTTTAAATACCTCTGACGACTCCCAATCTTTACTCAAGACAAAGTCAAGAATAGCTCCCTGTCTTTTAAGTTTTAGTGTGAACATTTCTCAGAACCAATTGTTTGTGGCAGCATGGAATTAGTTCCACAAACTATGCCCCAATGTGACATCCATCATTACCTGTTTATTGCATCCCATTGTTCTCTAACATTCTGAATCCACAGTCCCTTCTCATTTGTTCATTTACTTTGCCACATGAATCATGACTAAATGGAATAATACAAAAGTTGGTTAGGATTTTAGCTTTGCTTAGCTTTGTCACTTACAACATGTGTGACCTTCAAGATATCAATTAACATTTGTAAGACTCGGTTTTCTCATTTGCAAAACAAAAGGGGGTATTTATACCTGCACAATGATGCCATTTTAGATTTTATGTGAAACAACATTCGTAAAAAGCCCAAATTCATTTCTTAAAAATTAAAGGATAGGAAACAATGCTTTTACTTTCATGTTTGGGTGAAAGGACTCATAAAAGAAAATTCATAGATTTAATTTGTAAGTACCTTAGGGTGCTGCACCAAAATTGTGTGTATCAGTGAATCAGAATGAGATAGTTCAATATATTATAAGGAAATTAATTTTACTACACTACCGTTAAATAGAAAAGTTTAACCTTAATATAAATGAGTTTTAGGGAACAGTTTAGAGTATCTTCTTATTTTCAATTTTATGTAGAAGACTTTCCTGTGAATTGTCAGAGCATACAGTTAAATATGAAGATCCATATTTGCCTTCAGCTTATAATTTTAAAAAGAAGAATTAAGTTGTCAGTAAATAAGAAGTGCTTACTCATATAAGTGAGAGGAAAAGGCAATTCTTAGAGAAATATTTGTGTAGTCTGAGTCTTGGAGAATTAGCAGAATTTTGGCAGGTAAATATAGGAAATTGTCTTTGAAATTTTCTTTCTGTTAATTTAAGATCTAATTTGAGTGGAATTATTTAGGCTTCCATTTATGTTCAAATTTTGTAAAATTTATGTTCGTTACAAAAATCTTTCATATTTACAGCTGTCCTAGTTTGAATGAGAATGGCCCTCTTAAGCCCGTATGTTTGAATACTAGAATCCCAACTGGTAGAGTGGTTGGGAAATTATTCAGAAGCGTAGCCTCATTGGAAGGGAGTGTCATGAGGGTTGGCTTGGGGTTTCCAGCAGACTCCTGATATTCGCAATGTATTTTCAATCTCCTGTTTGTGGAACAAGCTGTGAGCTCTCAGCTGTTCCTGACACCATGCCCTTGTTTCACCACCATGGACTTGATTTGAAATAGAATGTCTAACTAAACATAAACCTTGGTAACACTATTTTGTCACAATAATTTAAAAATAGTAACAACACTTACTTTGCCAAGAAATTTCACATGGGATGGATATGAATTTAAGAGGTATGCCATAGGTCTTTTTTACTAAAATTCAACATTTATACATATGCAACTCACACAGTAAATCCATTTTTAATAATGATTTTCACCCAAGAAATCGTTACATTTAGTTTGTTCTATAGACAAATTTAATAATCCCTGTTTCTACTGTTTCCTCAAAGACCTGTGAATTTAGTCCTTACTTATTGTCTTCTCTGTGCCAAATACTCTTCTAAAAATAGAGGGATAGATGTTCATATGCCTATGAAGAATATGTTGTAATTTGAGCATGTAAAGATTAATGGAAATATAAGCATGTACTATATAGATATCTTGTGTGTGTGTGCATATGTGCATTTGTGTGTGTTTGGATGAGAGTGTATATGCCATAGCACTCTCATAGAATTCAGAGGACAACCTTCAAGAGCCTCTTTTCTCATTCTGCCATGTGTGTCTTGGATAGTGAACTTAAGTCATAAGACTTGACTGTAGACATCTTATCTTGCTGAGCTATCTCACTGGCTCAAGTCTGTAGTTTTAAATAAAATAAAATTTAAAAAAATGGATATCCATTAGAAAGTAATATTTCATTAGCTTTGTTACACTTGAAGAGGTGAGACAAAGCAGTCCCTAATACCGCTATGGAAAGTGCATTCTAAGAAAAGAGAATATAGCACATGGAAAGATTCTGAATTACGACTGTACTTGTTATATAACTAAACAGCAAAAAGACAGCATAGCCTAGAGAAAAGTTGAGCCAGCATGAAAATATTGAAAAAGATATAAATGTTATACCAAAAACATGGTGATGATGGCAGAAAGATGAAACAGTGCCTTAAACATGCTTGGAAAGCCTCCAGCTCTCACAGTGGGTAAAATGTGGGACCATGCAGTCTGCACACTGAAGTGATAACACTTTAAAGGAATCATTCTTGTGTGGAGTTAGATCTGTATTGGGTGAAGAAAATGAAAGTAATAAAACAGGCTAGTGCCAGAACTTTGGTAAGATGAGGGTGATGCTGACCAGCATGGTACATGATTTGGGGTGTATTATGATCCTATAACAACGCAATTTGTAATCTGTTCATTAGATATGGGAGAGAGACAGAAACACAGAGAGATACAGAGGCGGACAGAGAGACAGATAGTCATAGACAGAAACAAGGAAAGAGAAAAAATGAGAGAGAGAGCAATACATCCAACATAGGAATCAAAACGTAGATGAGAAAAATTTGGGTGTAGTAGATTTAGGAAGACAGATCACTTTAGTTTTTAATTTCTCATTTTGAAAGGCCAGTTACATATCTTCATGTACATATTCAATAGCCAGATGAATGTTAGAAGAAAAGTTTAAAATAAATGTGAGGTCTGGAGAGAAGACTGAGTGGTTATGAACACTTGCTATTCTTGCAGATGACATGGGTTCAGTTCCCAAACACACACGGTGGCTCACAAAGGTCTGTAACTCCAGTTCAGAGGATTTTAAAGCTCTTTTCTGGCCCCTGTTGGTACATGGTACATTTGCATACATGCATACAGAACACACACTTAAAAAAATAAATCACACACACACACACACACACACACACACACACATACTTATGATGTATGGATATTTGAATATCTTTACCACAAAGATAGTATGTTAATCCAGGTGTAAATAAGAGGTCACCAGACAGACAATATTAGAATAGGAAACATTCAAGTATTGCTCATGCGTACACACGATGGTCAAGTTAAAGGAGAAAAGGTGCATCAACCAGGTAAGTTAGGAAGTAAAACAGGAAAGAACTCAACACGAGGACAAAATAACAAGGGTATGTAAGAGCAATAAAGATGACCTGAACCATCTACCTAAGAACAGGAAGTCTCAGAACTGAGAACTGACCATATGATAAGTAACATGGAAGTTATTAATGACTTCCAGATAAGCCATTCCTGGAGCAGGGGATGTGGGATGGATATGTCTGTGGTGTGTGCATGCAGGCGTGTGTGTGTGTGTGTGTGTGTGTGTGTGTGTGTGTGTGTGTGTGTCTGTGTGTCTCTGTATCTGCACACACACACACACACACACACACACACACACACACACACACACGCACACACGCAGACACCACTCTGCAGCATGACGGCAAGAGGAAGAGAGTCTATGGCTCTCTGTCTATTCCCTTGATACAGGGTTTCCTACTGAACCTAAAATTATAATGGTAGGTGGTGAGACACAGTGGTCCTCCTTTTTCTGCCCCATAGAGTGCTGGGGTTTCAGACTATGTGACAGACTTTAATGATTTTACCCAAGTGCTGCAGATTCAGACTTAAGTCCTCCTGTTTGCTCAGCAAATGCTCTTAACCTACAGAGACAGCTCTCCAGGCCTCAAAGACTACATTAAGTTTAACAAAATGTTAAGAGAAGAGGAATAAAAGACAACACATATAAGACACAGTTGTGTAAGAGCATAAAGAAGTAACGTACAAATTGGATTTCCTTCACATTTACCCGTTGCATGACTATTTTTTTTTTTTTGAGGAGACATAAGTATCAATACATATTCCCCACACAGAGAGGCCATTGGTAGATCAAAAAAACTCCATACATGTCCAACTTGATGAACCAAAGTTTCCTAATGTTACTTATAAGATGCATGGTAGTGCAATGCAGTTACATCACAGGGATGTCTTCTAGACCCGGGGTTCTCAACTCATGAGTCATAAACCCTTTGGTGACCAAATGTGCTTTTCACAGTGGTGCATATCAGATATCCTGCATATCTGATATTTACATTACAATTCATAACAGCAGTAAACTTACAGTTGTGAAGTAGCAAGAAAATAATTTTATGTCTGGTTGTCACCACAACATGACAAAGTGTTTTTAATGGTTGAAACATTAGAAAGGTTGAGAACCACTGCTCTAGACAGTATATAGGCAGTCACACTTCTATCTAACCACTCACTTAGCATGATACACATTCAGACTGAAGTGATTCTTGGCTAACTTCAAGCAGCTACCCTTCCAAAGTATTCCCTACACAATTCAACAACCAGTTCATTACTGCTTATATATTCTCAGAGAATAGAAGTGTCTATGAGAATCTGCAGAAGGTTTGGAGCCTTTTAATTATACCTCCTCCCTTCACCCAGTGATGTTACTAGTTGGTCCAATCTCCTGAGAGTCTCTGCTGAGTGATCTCGTCTGCCCTTATGTAACAACAATGGTCCTCACCAACCCAAAGGAAACAGCTATACAGCATCAGAATTTCATAGCAACTGGAATGAGCAAACATCTGATTTTGAATGAATAAAGAAGGAAATTACAGTCCATCTCTTCTAATCCAACCCACTTAGGTAAAAATGTACCATTAAAGAATTTGTTACAGCAATTTTCTATCTCAAGTTCTCTTCTTGTTCTACATTTAAAATCCATGAATGCCATAGATATTTTTATGAACTTTTCTTCTTCTTCTTATTTTATACCATGTATAATAATTTATGTATTTTATTCACTTACTTCCATCCATGTTAAAAATACAAATAAAATATCATTACCCCACTTCTACTTAAATTTTTAAAGATAAATTTGTAACTTACACCAACCACAATCAATAGTCACCTTCTCACTTCCATGTAAATCAGTTGTGGTCTCTTTCTTAGTTAGAAATTATCCTACAATGACAGGAAAGACAGTATCATGGATATTTAACATTAACAAACTGAATCTTCTTCTTCAGTAGTTATTGCCAACTGAATAACCAGGTAACTGAGCCACCTTCCAGATATCTTCCAATTCTAGTCCAACATCAGACTGGAAACTTGCAGTGCAATAACTTCATGAGATGCTCAGAAATCCATATAGAACTCTAGAAACCAAAGATAATAGAACCTTAGACTTCTAAAGTAATAGAGGTTTCAGAACATAGCCTAACCATTAGAGCCTTCCAGCTCAAACACTGTAATTGTACATGTCATACCTCACTAAATTGCAGAGAATACAGTTCAATATTCCATGAAAAAGTCTTCATTAATTACCACAAATTACTCCTGCAATGTCCGTTTGTCAATCTAACTCATTGTTTCTAAATATTGTTTTCGATATATTGCCCAGTCCACCCACAATCTTCCTCTATAATATTCCATGAGCCTGGTAAAATTCTAACTCTTCTAAACTACAGTGGAGGTAAGTATCTTTAATTTATGCTTTTTAATTCCCTACATAAATTTTATTTCAATTCTTCAATTCAACCACATTTATATAGTTTACCACTTGCAATGGAAAGCCAATAAAGAAATGTTTCATCCTTCCTCTTGGCCAACTGAAAGAAAAAGCTCATGACTTTGAGTCTTGTGGATGCAAAAAATACGATATGTTTTGTAGGACAAGTGTGTTTAATATACTGGTAAGTACTGGATTTAAAAAATCTTAAGAGGCAGGTGATAGAATTTACATCATCACTAAGAACCTGCCTGGTTATTGGCTAGTTGTTTCATTTCTTCCCTTGTTATTTAACTTTTCCATGTAATATTATATTTCTAGGCTGCCACATACACAGAGGATTTTCAAATGTGCTGGGTGGGTGCTATTGTACACTGCAGAAGATTTGACCCATAACTAGTCATATCTTTATAACATATAGCTGAAGGTCATAAAATATTTTCTAAACAAGATTATACATAAATCTGACAAAACAAAAGAATGACTACAAATATGTAAAGTTAAAATATCACTGTATTTTCTCCTATTTTTCTGTCATGGTTAGTGCTGTCAATTTGAAAGAATCCAAAATCACCTGGGAGATGTGTCTTTGGACATGCCTGTGAGAGATTGTCTTGTGGGAGATGCTATCCCTGGGCTGGTGGTCCTGGGTTCTATAAGAAAGCAGACTGAACCAGCATGATGATCAAGTCAATAACTCCTGCCTGGCATCTGCATCATCTGCTGTCTTCAGGTTCCTGTTCCACTTGAGTTCCTGCCCTCACTGCTTTAATGATGAACTGTTCTGTGGAACTATGAGTCAAGTAAACCCTTTCCTTCCCAAGTTGCTTTTGGTAATGACGTTTCTCCACTCTCAGCTGGATAGCTTACTCACCTGTAACTCCAGTTCCAGGGAGATTTGACACCTCTGGTTTCTGAAGATACCTGTAATCACATGTACATACCAACATACAAACTCATTTATCTATGGGGACATTCTACCACCTTTTCTCTGAAATCTCAAGCATATCATATCTACAATCATAATTACTAATGAATATAACCATAATCATATAATTATGACTATTTTCAACACCAATAGATTTGTATTCATTGTTGTTGTTTTCAAAATAAAAATGATCTACTTTTAGAAAAAAAAATGAGGTTGCTAAAGACTGAAATATAGAAAAAAATAGCAAAAATAAACAAACACACACTAGCACAAGACAGATACTACCTAAACTTTTAAAAGCTGAGATTTAGAGTTCAGATACAAAGAGTGGATTAAATCACTTCCACAATGCCAGTGACACCCAATATCATAGGAGATTTTCAAAACTCCAAATTTTAGTGTTTGTTCCTTGAAATGGATATTTAAGGGCATGTTGGTGTTTTTTATGAAGGCTACAATGTACAAACACAATGGCTTCTGTGCTTCTGTACGAATACATAATCATGTACAATATCACTCAAACACACACACACACACATACACACACACACACACACAGGGAGCTAGTGGGGCATCAAATACAGTTAAATTAGAATGCTGGATATCATTAGAATTAAAATATTTCTTTAAGTGCATGATGAGCTGACAATTTCTTAGTTCAGTTACCTAAACATAGGCATTTAGGTTAGAATCCATAGTAGGTTTGACTTTTAAGACTTTTACAGCTAAGTTACTTATATCTGACATGCCTATTCAGCAACTTCATGAACTGCCGTGGAAGATACAGATTCACTGGACAGCCTGGATAATTAGTCTTCCCTGCCTTAGTCACAGGTATGGGAGTGGTGGATGTTTCCTAAGACTGCAGACTATACAGAAGAGTCAAGGAGATTTACTCTGAAATGGCTTTTCTGCAATCCCCTGTTTTAATTTTATAGATGAAGTATGAAGGAATCAGAAGAGTCATTTGAATTGCTGAAGGTCATGTGATAATGTAGCCCCAAAGTGCATTCTAGAAGTTACATCAGGTGGCTCAACTGTTCAGTATGCTTTCTGGTCTGTGCTTCTATTTCCAATTAAGAAGATGCTGCAGGTACAAAAAGGTATCATTTGCTGGCTCACTACGGGGAAAGCATGCTATATACTTATCTCATACTCTGAGAAATAAGCTCAGTTGGAAGGATGGCCACATTTGCATCTGATGTTTGGAGGACAAAGTTCTCTCTAAGCACAGAGGAATAAGACAATTTAGTAAAAGCGTTACATCCAACTAAAAGGAAATTTTAATATGTCCATTATCAAAACTGAAATAAAAATGAAAAGAAGAAAAATAGTAAACTTAATGAGAAACATCTTGCTATTTGTGTGTGTGTGTTTGTGTGTCAACACACCTGCACTGATGTGGGAGTACACATTCCTGTATGTGCATACGCATACAGAAGCTAGAGGAAAAACTGAAATGCCATTCCAGGTACCTTCAATCTTGTTTTTGAGACAGGGTCTCTCACTGGCCTCAGGTCATCAAATAGGCTAGGTAGCTGTCACACAAACCTTCTTCCTGTTTCTGCCTCCTAGATGCTGGGTTCTTAAGAACATATTCAGGTCCTTATGCTTAAAATCATTTTACTCAGTGAATGTGACCCCCACCCAGAGATATGCTCATGATTAACATTTTTGTTTTTAGAAAAAAAGCCTCATTATAAAATATTTTTAGAGTGCAATAAAAATATTCAAAGAACTTAAAAACAAGCAACCTAAGTGGCATGACCACAAAAATCTATTTAGAATCTTAGAAGTAAATGAACCTGAAATTTAAGTAAAATTAACATCTCCACCCTAGTTTTTATAATATTCAAAAATAGTCATATACAGCATTAGCACAACTGTAGGGAATGTAGAAGTATTAAAATGTTGTAGACTGTGTTTTTTGTTCTGTGTATTTGTTACCGCTATCTGCCAGTTCCATCTGCATAGGAGGGGCTGTGGTCTTCCTGAAAGAGAGTCTTTAATCCTATGCAGCCATGCAGGCTACACCTGATTTGTTTTGACCTGCTTGATGTGACTACAATGGCAGGTGCCTTACTTAGCTTAGCAGCACTAAAAGTTATCACCAACATGTGCCGATATCTTTGCATTTTCATGCCAAGAACAGCATATCGCAATTCCAATCTAGGTCCTAGGACAAGACCCATAAATGAGCCATGGACAACAGACACTGAGATCAAGAAATCAGAAATGATTGCAAAAGCCACAAAGAGGTTGATGTTGTTTTATTGGGCGTACCCTAGCATTCCTGAAACATATAAACATAGTGTGCACTGAACAGTGTGGTACTTGAGAACACCTTGGCAAGAGTCAGCAGGTGCCTTATAATTTAGTTGAGGCTGTTCACTTGCTAACCCTTTGTATGAATCTGTGTGCCAAAAGGTTCTTAACAATGCATCCCTTAATAGTGAAAACTGAATACAAGCCAAAGCTTTATTAAACAAAGCATGCTAAATACATGTTATATGATAATATGGATATATTAAAAGTGGGTTTAAAAAGAATATTCAGTGGGGGAAGAAAACAATCTAAGCATAATATGAGTTAAGAAAATAGTGAACAAACTTGAAGTTTGAAATGCTACCTGAGTTTGCTTTTGCTATCTGTGTGTTTTCAGCACTCACAACAATGTAGGTGACCATTCCTTGGAAAGACCAATTCTCCTTTTTCCACCAGGCATTTAATGCTTATGGTTCTTTGTCTAAGAGTGGGGTCCCATGAAATTTTCCCACTTCCATGTACTCAGCATGTTGAATATATATATACATATATATGTATAGAATGTATATGTATATATTCATATTATATGTGAATGTGTAATATATTCATATATCCATATGCATTTATATATTCACATATATTCATATATTCATTTTTATGTATATATATTATAATAAAAAACTATCAATTTGAGAGTGGAAGGACATGGGAAAGGTTGAAGGGGAGAGCTGGGAGGGGCTAGAGAAAGGAAATGGAGAGAAGAGAATGATAAAATGCTGGGGATGTCTTTCTGTATGCTGTGAATGTGTTCCTCTGATTGATTGATTAAAAAAAAAATGCTGATTGGCCAGTAGCCAGGCAGGAAGTATAGTATAGCTGGGATAAGGAGAGAAGAGTATTCTGGGAAGTGGAAGACTGATTCAGGAGATGTTGCCAGCTGCTGCTGCCATGAAAAGCAACATGTAAAATACTGGTAAGCCACGAGCCATGTGGCAAGGTATAGATTTATAGAAATGGGTTAATTTAAGATATAAAAACTAGATAACAAGAGGCCTGCCACAGTCATATAGTTTATAAGTAATATAAGTCTCTGTGTATTTACTTGGGTCTGAGTGGCTATAGGAGCTGGGTGGACACAGAAAAACTCCAGCTACAATGTAATTCTATTTCAGTGAAAATCATTAAAATAAAAATACAACATTAAAATCTGTAGGAAAACAAAAAAGAAAATGAAGTAAATGATACCTAACTTGTAGTATATACAAATGTCCATAAAATTGAGAATGGTACATTAAAGCTTCTTTTCCAGATAGTTGAGATAAATGGATATCTTATTTTTAAATATATTTTTAGGTTTCTAAAATGAGAGTTAGTGTGCTGGTTTTCAATGCTTCGCATTTGCAAATAAAAATGAAATCTTGCAGGATGCATAAGGATCTGGAGGACCCATATGTAGAACATGCTTATATCTATGATTTTCATCAATATACACTTATTGTATTCATATTAGAGCACTGTTATTGTGGGCTTTAATACTCACTGTTGGAATATAATTATCAAGAAGACAAGAATGTAATATCTATTAATCTGCTCATCACATTTCTACAAAATCATATGAAAGACAGAAAGGAAGCATAGGCTATTTTATCTCATAATTCTCTTTTCTAACATATGTTTATTCTAAAATTATCTAGTCAGTACCCCCTAGATTTTAAGGACTAAGATACTCACAGAAGATTAAACATTAAAGAGTAAAGAAATAATCCTTTCTCTTGGTGATTTTCCTAAAATTTAAAAATCCTATAAGTCTTCTTTTCTTCATACCAACTTATTTGATCTTCAAAGTGTCACTCCAGTTGACACAGTGATGTTTAATTATGTATTTTTGAGGATGTCATACACATCACTCCTGCCTCTCACTCCCCTGCAACTCCTTCCCCATTTCCCTCATCCCAAATTCATGTTTTATTCTTTAATTATTACTATTATTGTTGTTGTTGTTGTGTGTGTGTACAACCTGCTGACTCCATTTAGTGTTGCTCATATATATATATATGTATATATATATACACATATACATATATATGTATACACACATATATGTATATATATATATATGAATCTAAACCTGGTCACTTGGGATTAGAGAAACTATGTAGGAGCTCTAAGTTCCTAGTAAAAGTTATTTGTGTGTGTTTATTTTGTTTATGATTGTTTGGATTGATTGATTGATTAATTGATTTGAAACATGTTTCCTCATATATCACAAGCTGGCCTCAAACCCTCTATATAACTGAGGATAATTTTTTAGTTTCTGATCCTCCTGCCTCTACTTTTCTTCCTAGCACTGTAGGTAAAGACCACTATGTCTACCTTATGTAATGCTGGGGGTGAAATCCAGGTCTTCATACATGCTAGGTAACAATTGTAACAGCTGAGCTACAAACCCAGCCTCTGATGTTACTCTTGCATACACATACACACAAAGCCACATATGCTGGTGCTGTGCAGTATTTAGTTAGGAATAGACAGGCTATGTACTTGAGTTTTTAAAGATAATTTGTTGAAGATTCTAAATTCTTGACTTTTTCACAATGTTTGACTTTTATTGTTTTTTTTTTTTTTTTTTTTTTTTTTTTTTGGTTTTTCGAGACAGGGTTTCTCTGTGTAGCTTTGCGCCTGTCCTGGAACTCACTTGGTAGCCCAGGCTGGCCTCGAACTCACAGAGATCCGCCTGGCTCTGCCTCCCGAGTGCTGGGATTAAAGGCGTGCGCCACCACCGCCCGGCCACACGACTTTTATTGTTTTTATTTATTTTATTTATTGCATATGGGTATTTCTGTTTTCTAAGTAACTGGAATTGCACATACATCCTCCTTAAAGAATATCTTCTTAGTGTATACTTAGCAAACTCCACTTCAATATTAAGGACATCCCTGCATCATCTCTCTCAGAAGATACTTGCCATCTGTGTGTTTCAACCCAATATTCCCATCCATGAGTATGCATTACTTTCAGTTTTTTTTTTTTCCTAATAGTCATCATTGTAAACTATCAAGTATCTCAGCCTGGTGGTTTAGAAGACAGAAATGTATTTTCTTACATATTTGAAAACTACAAGTCCAAGACTGTGGTGTCAACACATAAAATTTCTTCCAAGGATGCTCTGTTTCATTTATTCACCACTGTGTTTCACATGCTCTTGTTTTTTTTTTGTTTTTTTTTTTTTTTTTGACTTTTCAAGGCAGGTTTCTCTGTGTACTGTGGTGATATTGTGTTCCCCCAAATATTGTGCACCCTAAAAAACTTATCTGGGGTCAGAGAAGAGAACAGCCACTAGAAAGACATAGAGGTCATAAAATGGCATACACAGCTTTAATCCTAGCATTCCTAAGGCAGAGATCCATCTGGATCTCTATGAGTTCAAAGCCACACTAGAAACAGCCAGGCATAGTGACTCACACCTTTAATTCCAGGAAGTGATGGCAGAAAGCAAAAAGGTATATTAGGCGTGAAGACCAGAAACTAGAAGCTTTTGGCCTGGTTAAGTTTTTAGGCTTTTGAGCAGCAGTTCAGCTGAGATTCATTCTGGATGAGGACTCAGAGGCTTCCAGTCTGAGGAAACAGGATCAGCTGAGGAACTGGCAATGTGAGGTGGCTGTGGCTTGTTCTGATTCTCTGATCTTCCAGCATTCACCCCAAAAACTGGTATTATGTTTGATTTTATTAAAAAGACCTTCTAACAATTCGTGCTACAGTGAACTTTTGGTCCCTGTCCTGGATCTCACTCTGTAGACCAGGTCGGCCTCAAACTCATAGAATTCTGCCTGGCTCTGCCTCCCGAGTGCTGGGATTAAAGGTGTATGCCATTGCCGCACAATTTCACATGCTCTTTCTTTTATGAATAGCTTTCCTTTTCTGTTGGTCTTCTAATCATCTCCATTTGTGAGAGCATTCATATGAATGAAGACCTATTGGACTTCATTTTGCCTCTTCAAAAGTCCTTTCTGGAAGAGCAATCTCATTATGAAGTAGAAGGGAAGAACATTTTGATGGATATATTTCATGGCTTTTAATTCAAATACTATGAGAAAAAAATTGGCTGTATTCTCAAATATTCTCATTATCCTTTAGATGCACTTTGGTAAGTTATGCTTAGTTTTCAATAGAGTACAAAAATGAAACTTTACATTATTAATAAAACCATTTGAAAGCCAGTTACCTGTTGGGCCTAACAGAAGGTATCTGTAAAAATAAATTTATAGCTATTATTATAAAGATTATAACATAGATACATGCATGTGTGTAATCAAACTACTTACCACAATGGTTGACAACTCCAATTCTGGAGAAATTTATTAGGAAAAAAAAATCCTTTTAAGTAAATCGCTAATTTGTTCATTTCTCTTTGGGCATTTTAGAAAATCTAAAATGTTCAAGTTATTATAAGGAAGCACTCTGACCTGGTATTGAGATGTGAGAGAAAAAATGTTGACATTAATTGTTGGGAGGGTGGTAAATCAAGAGAGCAAGTTTCCTTGGATTTTTGCCCAGGTGCAAGGGCTGCTCCAAAGAGCTTCACCGTGGTGCTTACATGAAAAGGTCAGTCCCTGCACTTAGAACCAGGTTCCTCATAGTCCATGCTTTAATTTAAACTAAAAAAAAAAAAAAAAATAGAGCTCTATTTTAAGTAATTACAGATTAAACAATTCATCTACCTTCTGATTTCATCTGTAAATTTGTTCAGCAAATCCTTTCTTCATAAAGGGAAGAAAAGAAATTTTCTAATGAGCACCGATTTGAATGGGAACTTAACAGAGCTGTGCTTAAAAGACTCCAGGATCCCAGTCCTGACTCATTTCAGTTTACTTTGTGGCCTTGAGCAATCACTTCAGTGGACCTCAGGTTCTGCACCTGTCAAAAAACAGAATGGGACAATCCCTTTGGTCCCTGGAAGAAGGAAGCTCATCTTGGCTTCAGTGGTGAAAACGCAAGTTCTTGGACTGTCTCTAGACCCCCTAATCTATAAACTCTGGATGACATCCAGCAATCTGTGTCTTAAATTTTTCCAGGAGATTGCGACACTGGATCTGACAAGCTACTGGACCAGAGAAATGAGAAGCTTCTTAGACTCTGTCATCTGGGAAGTGTTGTGATCTTGTGGTCTTTGATTTGGAAGGTGGGGAAGGGACTACCCTATGGTTTTCAGTGGGAGGAAGAGGTGGCTTGAATGAGCTGTTTGGAAAATGAATCTCCTCCATGGAGAAGATTAGCCTGGCCTAACTAATGGCTACCGACCCCATAGGGAGAGAATCCTGGGTAGTGTTTCTCTGGCCACCTAGAGAGGAAGCTGGGACAGTATGGGTGGTGCATAAGGACTGGAAAAGGCAGGTTGATAATGACTTCATCAGGAACAGTTTGGCACACATCGTGCATCATGTTTACAAACAGAAACTGTGTGTGATTTCAGTATTAGGAATAAGGTTTCCAAAGACCTGAAAACTCCCATAAGCTACTGCCTCTATTTTTGCTTTGTTTTGTTCTGTTTTCCCATCTTCTGTGGGTAAGGAAATGGATAAGCCAGGTGGTGGTAAAGCAAAGCTAGATCAAGAAAAGAGGAAGTTCCTCAATCATCAAGGCCATGAGGCATTTTCTGTCCCACACACTCTTGTGGGACCTAAGATTTTCTCAGAAAGCTAATTCATTCCAACCCCAGTGGAGCCTGCTCAGATCCAGGATCAGTGTGGGTGGCAGCAGGATAACTGGAGCTGGCCAGGAGGTAGAGGCAGAAGGAATTCTAGCGCCATCTAGTGGCTCTGGGGAAAACGTTCATGTCTTCAGCACCACATTTGAGAAGAGCGTTTTGCTTAAAAGTAAGCTTTTAATATAGTTTAATTGCTATTCCCCAGGGATTTAGGTAAAACCTATGCTCCCCACCGTGGCTGAGCACAAAGTAACAGCCTTGAGAGTAATGACAGAGATTAGTGGACAGGAGGTTGCCATTGGATCAAAGAAGCTTGAGTGCATTAATTCATTTTAATTCAAATGAGCTCTACAATTTGCATGTGGAATAGCTCTTTCCATCTACAAATTAACCCTGAGTGGCACCTGTGGGAAGGTCATTCGGTGGATGCAAAACTGAGGACCAGAAGGACATGACCAAAGGTCACAGGGAGCAAATGGCAAGGAAAACACAGCAACCTCCAAACTGATCTGTTCCTTAATGTCATGTCCATGATCTCCAAGAATTCCAAACAATGATCTGGGAAATGCAGCATGTGAGACCTACAAATCCATCCCTTCACTGAGCATCACCTGAATTCTCCTGGGATTTCACAGCTTTCAAGTGCCAAATTACAACCTGCTCTACTTTTTACCATGAGGGAATAAAGAAGGAAGTTGTTCTTTTCCTTGCAGAGTTAGCATATTAAACAGGCAGTTAGGTTTCAAACACAGGTAGTAGTTAGGAAATAAGATTATATCATGATATGGAATGGCCTGCTGAGTTGACTGGAAAAGACTAAACATACTTAAATTTCACAGGGACAAGAAAGAAGGATATAATCAATCTTCTGTGGATGACCACAAGGCTTCCTGCTCTGATGTGAGTCTTGGGGACCACTGTAGCAGAACGCCTTCTTCATTGTGATGCATCTCCTGTTACCCCATGTATTCCCCACCCAACTTGCAAAGCAAATTGTTACTTTTTTTTTCCTTTTGAAGTTTTTCCCTTGCACACTCACAGAAAAAAAGATTGCAAGCCATATGATCCTGGGTTTGCCTCCTGACTCTTCCAGATCATTTTCAGTGCCACTCCTCCTGTCCTACCATCCAAGTCATCTAACAGTCCAGCAGTCATCAAAGACCACTGATGCCTCTGTGAATGTGTGCAGAAGCAGTGTGTCCTGGGGAAAGTAGAATATTCTTTAAAGTCTATTTGAATGGTAACTTCCTACCTTCTAAGACAGAATCATACCACTCTTGGTTCTCTACATCATTCATTTTCCTTCTTTTCTTTATATTTCATATTCAGAAGATGCTAAAATTATTAACCATATTTAACAATCACTTATTATTTATTATCCCATTAGGAACATGGGCTCGAATAGAGGTTGTTTCTTACATGCTTCCAGTAGAAGACTTAGGAAAGAGCACACAAGCAGTAAATACTTTATTTCTACTGCCTGGAGTCAGTACAGGAGCAGAGCAGAATATATACTCAGGAAATATTGTTGGAATATGTGGTGTCATTTCAATTATGGAAAAGATGAAACAGGAAGTTTGGATGAAGAAACAGAGTCATTTCCATAAACGGTGTTAGATGAGCAAACTGGACAACCACATGAAAAACAATGACCTTTATATTATACTACACAAAATTTAAGATGGATTGCAAATAAAATATTTGAAGACACCATAGAATGTGTTTATAACATCATTCAGTGAAACTCGTTAACCAGGACACCGAATGCTCCAAATATAAAGAAAATTAAATTAGGCGAGTTGATCTATGCTGAAATTGAGACTAGGGCAACAAAGCACACTGGCACTGTAGAAAAAGATGATTCCCTGGGTTCAAGGAGTCATTGGAATAGTGCATGTGGCATTCAGTTCCAGAATGAGTCAGAACTAATGTAGAAAAATATCAAAACCAGAAAGGCCAACAGAAAAATGGGCAGAAGGAATTAAAAACAACAACAAAATAATAGAACACATACACACATAAAACCACACTTGAGATCATCACATATCAAAATAATACAAAATAAAACCATAACATATGGATACATATACATATATGTACATTGTCCACAATGAAGAAAACCCCCTATGTACTGTCACTACTGGTACATTGTAGGTTATCTGAGATATGTGAGTGGTGCCTTCTGGAACTCTTCATAAATAAACGCCTCTAACCCTGCAACTCTGCTGTTGATATTGCATCCAACTGGTGCAGATATGCAGACTGTCAGACAGGTGTAAGAATGCTTTCTGAATTGCTATTAAGAATAGCAATTCATACTGCCATCATTTCTATTAGAATTAGCTACACTACTATTAATAATAGCCTCAAATTGGAAAAGAAAGCCAAACACTCACCAAAGAGTCCAATTAATAAGTTTTGATATGTACATAAATAGGATATTTGGAGATGAAAATAATTATCAACACACTGAACAACCTGGAAAAATTCCTCAAGCAAAAGAAGTAATACATTAAATAGAGTATTATAGGTGTCATTGCTGTGATTTTAGAAAACAAACACATAAAACCAAATTTTGATAGCATTAAGAAGAATTTTCATAGAGGGTGAATTGTTCAACAGAAAAGAACTACGCCTGGGGTTAACATCAGATGGCTACATGCTGGTAACACTGTTTTTCCTCAGTACCTGGTAGTGACCACCTTTGTGAAAATTCATCATCTATGCTTTCATGGCAATGTAGATTTTTCTGAATGTGAGTAAACATTAAAAAAAGAAACTAAATAAAATAATTACTTAACTGACAATGAAAGGAAAGAAGAGGAACACTGAAGAAAAAGATCTAAGTGAAAGAAAAATAAAATAAATTCATTATGGTGTGTGTGTGTGTGTGTGTGTGTGTGTGTGTGTGTGTGTGTGTGTGTGTGCGTGTGTGTGTGTGTGTAGAGGCCTGATTTTCACATTAGAATTTCTTCACCCTATATTTTGAGACTATGTATCCTACTGAACCTGGAGCTGACAATTGACTAGATTTGCTGGCCAGTGAGCCTGGCAGTGTGCTGTCTTCCATTGCTGGGAATTCCATTCTGAATTCAGGTAGGTCCTCATGCCTTCTTAGAAAGCACTCTACTTATTAAGTCATTCCCTTAGTCCTGACCTTTATTTTTCATCAAACTTCACCTCACTCTGGAGTCTGGGCCATCAAACGTATCTGATCCTTCCTTGAGCTTTGGTCTACAGTTTCTGGAAAGTTGTACCTGTTTCTGCTGTATAGAACTCCTCTTCTTGAGTTTTCAACTTCTTCTGCAGCAGAAATAAGGGACACATTATTTTAAACCCCTTCCCATCTAATCATCTGTAGAGAAGCCATGTCTTTAAAAGAGTATGTGCTTAGTGCTAAACCTGTAACTAGTTCTGATAAATTGTTAGAATCCTAGTGTGGTGAATAATCTATAGAAAACCACATTTTATTTGTACTGAAATGTGATTTTAATTGTATGTTAATAAATAAAGTTGCCCGGGGGTCAGAGCTATTAGAGCCATAGCAAAAGCTGGGTGGTGGTGGTACACGTCTTTAATCCCAGCACTTGGTAGGGAGAGCTAGGTAGATCTCTGTGTGTTCAAGGATACAGGCAACAGACAGTGACAAGGCAGTCATGTGGTTGGTTTTACAACCAATGAAAAGGCAGAACAGAAAGTCTATATAAAGACAAATGGACAGGAAGTAGGTCTCTTTCAGAGAGGTCTCTTGGCTGAAGAGGCTAGCTGCAGCAGGCGGGTAAGGCTCTTAGCTCTGATCTCTTGGCTTTCTTCTTTGCATTAGTTCTGTGTTTCTTATTTAAAGACGGTCAGTTACATCTATAGTCCCAATCACCCAAGGAACTATCTAAACTGGAATTAACTCAGTCTGAAATAAAACCCCAAAACAGTCATTTAGTGCCTCTTTCTCTTCTACATTTCTCTCCTCCCATACCTCACCTCAGAAAACTTCCACAGGTCTGGTCTTCAGAACTCGTAACTAGCGTCTCTGTAGATGTGGACTGTAGCCTGGTTATCCTTTGCTTAGCATTTAATATCTACTTATGTGTGAGTACACTGTTTTTCTTTCCGGGTCTGAATTACCTCACTCACAATGATTTTTTTTTTTCTAGTTCTATCCACTTGCCTACAAATTTCATGATATCATTGTTTTTTACTGCCAAGTAATACTCCATTGTGCAAATGTACCATGTTTTCTTTTTCCTTTCTTCAGTTGAGGGGCATCTATGTTGTTTCCAGATTCTAGCTATTACAAATAATGTTGCTATGAACATAGCTAAGCAAGTGCCATTGTGGTATGTGGGTTGAGCATCTTTTGGGAATATGCCGAAGAGTGGTATTGCTGGGTTTTGAGGTAGGTTGTTTCCCAATTTTTTGAGAAATTGTCATACTGATTTCCAGAGTGGCTGTACAAGTTTTCACTCTCACCAGCAATGGAGTAGTGTTTCCCTTATGCTACATCCTTTCCAGGGACACACAGGGATGGCCCCAGGAAAGGTGAAATAGTTAAGATCCCTTGGCTAAACTGGGAGGAGGGGTGTATAGGGAAGAGGATAGGGGATGAGAACATGAGAGATCTTGATGTCAGAGTTAGGGGAGGGAAGAAGAGGGAGAGCAATGAAAGAGATATCTTGACAGAGTGAGCTATTATGGGTTTATGGAGAAACCTGGTGCTAGGTAAACCCCCAGGAACCCACAAGGAGGACCCCAGCTAAGACTCCTAGCAATAGTAGAGAGGGTGCCTGAACTATCTTTCCCCTGTAATCAGATTGGTGACTACCCTAATTGTCATCATAGATCCTACATCCAGTAGCTGATGAAAGAAGATGCAGAGACCCACAGTCAAGCACTTAGCTAAGCTCTGGGAGCTGAAGAGAGGGAGGAGGGATTATAGGATCAAGGAGGGTCAAGATCATGATAGGGAAAAGCACAGAGACAGACGACAGGAGCTAGCAGGAGGTCATGGACTCTGGACTGACAGCTGGGGAACCTGCATGGGACTGAACTGTGAATGTGGGTGACAATTGTGTGGCTTGATCTGTTTGTGGGGCCTCTGGTAGTGGGACCAGAATTTATCCTGGGCACATGAACTGGCTTTTTAGAGCCCATTCCCTCTACTGGCATACCTAGCTCAGCCATGATGCAGTGGGGAGGGGCTTGGTCCTACCTCGACTTGGTATGCCAGCCTGTGTTGACTCCACAAGGGAGGTCTTACCCCTATGAGGTGTGGATGGCGGGTGGGGTGAGGGGATGGGAGAAGTGGAGAGAGGGGGAATTGTGGTTGGTATGTAAAATGAAAAACAAATTTAAATAAATCAAAAAAAAGAACTTGCAACTGTAAGCTGAGGATTATACAAGCATGCTCAAAATTCTACATAGATTAGGTTATGATAACCTAAATTAGTGGTACTCAGTTCTAACTATTCTCAGGATTGCCTGAAGAACTTATTACAAATATGTTCCTCATATTTTTCCTGAATCTACAGGTTCAGAAATGCTGAGGACTGATGATATTAGCAGCTTTCCTGAGTCATACAAGTGGCAGGACATGTGATTAAAATTCTCTTTTCTGAATTACCAAGTTTCTGAAATCTCCAAGTTAACATATTACCATATATAGAATTTAGCAGTTTATTTACCTTTCTAGACTCATTCAAGACACTGGGCTTTACTTTTCAGCGTTGTTTTGAGTTGTAAACGAAGTGCCAAGCCTAGCGCTGTGTTCTACATTAAGTACTCTGAAACATTAAGCTGTATGTCCAGGGCTAAGCAAGCATTAGGAAACTGCTCTTTGAAAACACTTCAGTCTCCTCATTTATGCATAGAATAGAGGCACAGTGAGTAAAACTTACATTGTATATACCAACAAAGTCATGTGATGTTAGTATATGCTATCCCCACTTACCAAAATCACGCTTTGGAACACTTTTGCAATAGAAGGTAAATTACATATTCTACTGCAAGCTAAATGACTGTAATTTTCAAAACTAATTAGTTTACCGTTCTATCAGATGTATTTAGCTTTCTATATAATATTGTCCCACACATGCAGCAGGTATACAAAGCAGTGCTGCATAAACACAAATATGAATAATGATTGAAACATACAAGTCCTGTGATACCAACCCCTGAATTCATCTAAGTAGCTTAAGACTTCTATATATTTTCCAAATATATGTATATACACACACACATACACACACATACACACACATACACACATATACATACACACTCATTTAAGTTTGGGTTTTAACTAAACAGCACATTGTTTCTAGAAAAGATTCATGCAATAATTGAAACGTTATTGTGACAAAGAATAGTACTTGTTTTTTTTGGAAATTCAGATTTAAATGGTGTCCCAGTTTCATGTTGTAACCCTGAAGATGAACTTATTCTAATGTAGGAAAAGCTGTAGCAGAAGATAATAATTTACAAGCTAAAGTAGTTGCTATATGAAGAAGAAAGAAACTGTACAAAGATGGATGGGGAGGAGATGAGAAGAGGTGGAGAGGAAAGGAAGAAAAAGAAAAAAAGGATGGAGAGGGGTAAAGAGAGGCAGCTATATAGACACACACACACACACAGAAGGATTTTTACTAGAGGAAGCATGCACAGCTTAGAATTTTGATTAAGATAAGTCTTGAGAGTTTCCATTGGCGGAGGGTTCTGGGTTCCCAGCCAGTCCTTTGCTGTGCTCCTGTCTCTCCCTAAAGAATCCCATGTTCCAGCTCAGGAGTAGTTAGCCTTCCAAACAGATGTACAAACAAGTCATTGAAACCTGAACTTTCTCACTGTTCTCCCATATTATTTGTTCGAAGCATATAGTGTTGCTATAAAAGAGATTCAATTGCTGGCTGAGGGATAATTAAATAATTTTAAGGTGCTTCTTTAACATTCATACATGTATAATCCCATGTGTTCAAACATATTCTTGAGTAATAGAAATATCCAGAAAATATCGCTCAGTGAGATGTTTTGATAAATGAGGTTTTCCCTGAGAAAAAAAGATATTATCTAGACTGCAGTGAATGACAATGGTCAATTAGCCAATACTACTTTTCAAATTTACCACTATTTACCTATTTGTTAACTTTCTGATTTACAATGAACAAGTATCACCTACATTTATTAATTTATTAATACATTCTTAGTTTTAAAAAAAAAAATTTCCTGAGAAGACAGTCTTGTTTTAAGTAGCTGGCCAAATTAGACATTTATCCATCTTGAATGGGAAGCAAAATAGCTCAGGAATGTTTAGAATGGATCACAGGTCCAACTGCGTCCCCGGTGTTACCGCTACCATCCCTGTCCAATGTCCCTAGGTTACCTTGGTCCTGAAATCCTCCTCTTAAATCACTAACACTGGACCGTTGCTTCCTCGTTCCCCGAATAATTCAGTAGAAGGTAAGGTAGTATGTGGAGTAACTATGTATCCCAGTAACCTGTGTTCAACTTCCTTTCTTGTACCAAACAGCTCTCTACATTATTACAGGGTGCATTACCACATCTGTACAATTTAGGGATTGTGTTGGTTGAATTTGAAGCCACCTTGTCTTGAACAGCCCTCAAACCTAAAAAAATCTCTTAATTCAAATGTAATGTTCTAGTTCCTTGGATGGAAATCTTGACATAAAATGCTAGGAAGTAGGGCAAGTGTAGTGATAACATCAGAGGAGCCCAAGAGTGTGGGAACCATGAAAGATTTTATTGATTTTTCCACTTACAATGGAGCAGCTTCTTGATACCTGCCTCTTAAAGTAGGAGAAACCAAGCACATTGTTCTTAACCATTAGGAGACACAAATATCGATTTAATTTACCATAATTACTTTAGCACATGGTTTTGCACAGTGAATTACTTCCTATTTTATTATCTAATGGTGCCTTGTTTATACTAATGACAATAATAAATTTCAGGGCTTATTGAAAACAAACTGTGTGCCAGACACTGGACTAATCACTTGATAAGGGAAATATAATTGGAAGTACCCCTGAGAGATAGTGGGGTTGGTCCTTATATCCCAGTTAAGAAAACTAAGGCTTTGGTAGTTAACTGCTATACATAATATTTCATATAATGGAAAACAAAGTAAAAGTTGAACTCAGGTCAGTGTTCTATATCTCCTAAGCTTAACCCTCCATGAACTGCTTTCTCTCTCTCTTAACTACTATTAGCCCTGTGTGATGAGTAACTGTTCCAAACTCAGTCATAACTTTAAGCATAAACAGAGACTGCAACATGCATCTTCTCCACTCTTCACCAAAATACTGTCCTCTATATATTCATAATATATTAAAAATGTGTATAACGTTAGAAAAAACTACATACCTACATCATGATACCCATCAATGTTGGAGAAACAAAACCTTATTGTTTTGTGTCATACAATCATCAGAAGACATATAAATTTACAAAGTATGTTAAAGTATTAAAATGACAGGAGTCAAGTACATTAAAGAAGGAGGAAAAAAGGGTTGAAAACAATAAATCTTAAATTTTGGCCTGGAGATACATAAGAAAGAGACTGAGATAATCCTAGAAAAAAATTAGGTAGATTTTTCAATTCATTAAGAGAAAGCACATCTAATTTTATATTATTGTTGCTGTTGTTGTTGTTGTTGTTGAGACAGGATTTATCTGTGTAATGGTCCTGGCTATCCTGGTACTCAGATTGGCATCGAACTCAGATACCTGCCTACCTCTGCCTCCTCTGTGCTGGGATTAAAGGCATGCATCACCAACCCTCCAGCTGTGCCTCTAATTTTAATCCATGCAATTTCAATCTATCCATTCTCTGGTATACTTATCCACTCTATAGGTAGGTAGTAGATGCTTAAGATTCTAAAAGAAATAACAAATCTATGTCATTTTACAAAGAGCCCTATGATTTCTTGTGCTGTATTTGATAATGTCCTATAGGTGGAGAGAGAATGTACAAGGAGTCTTATAAGACAGGATTAAAGCACTCTTCTAACAAAGCCTATGGAGCCCTCTGGAGAAGGACTATCAGTCTAGACTTGTGACAAAGATCGGTCAGAGAAAATATCCAACATGGCATAATATGTACGTTAAGACCTGAGAAGGAATAGGAGGAGATGGCGAGGAATAATAAAGAGGGCAGATCCGGCAACGATATTCATCTTGAACCGAGGCTTCTTTCTTTGTTATTCTGAGATTGTGTGCCTACTTTTAGCCAAGGAAATATAAAGGTAAATTCACCAGAGGGAAAATGAGATCCTAAAAACCATCTTTCAATACTTAAATCATGACACATATAATAAAATGGTGTCTTCTGCATAGACTTCTGCATTTGACCTCTATATGCACTTGTATATGGATTGGAGCCACTGACTCTACCTTATAACCAAGAGGAAGGAGTAAAGAGAGTCAATAATATGATCTTTTCTGGGCCATTGTGTTTGTAACTTCCTGAGTCACTACTGCTAAACACTGCTCTCAAATACAACTTTAAGTGAGAAACTGAATGAATATTCATCAGTTTTAATTCCTGCACTTTGTGATTTCTTTCACCTATAGGTATTTTTTCCCACTTAAGATTAGAGTTAATCACTATAGCTCTGAGAGGGTGAAAGAGTAGAGACAGTTGTAAAGTAAGTTTCTCAATAAATGGAATAATTATGGATAGTGTAGAAGGAATGGCAAGGAGGGGCAAGGAGGGGATGAGGAGAGAGAAACACACACAGAGACAGAGACACAGAGAGGGATAGGGAGAAGCATTGCTTGTCCTATTTTATTCTCTTATTAATTCAGCAATACTTGAGGAGCAGCCACCTTCTCTGGGGTATTTTCCAGGCACTAGGTGTACAGGCCAAATAAAATGATAATAACTCATTGGCCAAGGGGTTTTATAGGCTAAGAGAGAATAAAAGGTTACACTTGGTGTATTTTCAAATGCACTGGTTATGAAAGGCCTCTATGAGGATGAAAACATTGTCCAAAGACCTAAATGCAGTAAGAGGCCTGGAGGAAAGGCAGGCTACTATCTCACGGAGAAAACATTCCAGACAGACAGAGAAGCAATGTCAGAGGTCTCAGAAGACATATCCCTGGAATATAATGACTATTGGCCACAGCAGAGTAAAGGGAAGGAGCATTAGGAGATAAGTTCTGAGGAGCAGGGGTCAGGAGACTGTGTAGAGAGCTTTAAACCAGTCAAAGGGCTTGTCTTTTATTTTGAATGAGCTATAGATATGTTGGAAGCCTGGTGAGGAGGAACAACATGTGATATATCTCACAATATTTCCTAGGTTGAAAGCAGGCATAGGAGAACCAGGACTGAAATTGAGACCATTTTGGAAACTATTGTAGAAATGAAGATGACTAGCAATGGCTTGGACAAGGCTTTGCTTGGCAAATATGACAACAAATGTTTGAACTATGTGTATTTTGGGTGGTTGCTTTTCAGGATTTACTAACAGTTTGAAAGTGAATTATAAAGCAAGAAGACAATATATAGATAACAAATGAAAACTCAATCTATAAATTATAAAGATAGAGACTATTGTAGAGAAAAAGTTTGTATTGGATTTCACAGTTGTTTTAATTTCAAAAGATAAATGATTGCTAATTCAGGAGGCATAGATTCTACAGCACATGTGTAGAGGTCAGCTTTGTATAATCTTACCTGTCCTTCCACTTTGTACAATCCTATCTATCCTTCACTTTGCACAATTCTGTCTATCCTTCACTTTGTAAAATTCTATCTCTCCTTCACCTTGTACAATTCTATCTATCCTTCCACTTTGTAAAATTCTATCTCTCCTTCACTTTGTACAATTCTATCTACCCTTCCACTTATCTTTGTGTTCTGGATAACTAACTTAGGTTGACAAGTTCATATGAAAAACACTGCTACCTGTGAACCAACTCACTGGAATAAATTGTTCAACCTTTTGCTAATTGTATTGAAATATACATTTTACATTAAAAAATTGTGCACATTTGATAAATATATGTGGATTGTTTGGGACACATATCCTAACAATACCATGAAAATGCCAGGTAGATATTTAATTCTGATGCCAAATGTTCAGATGAATCCATGAGCCTGATATTCAGAGGAAAGTTCGAGCTGGTAGAAATATGACAGACTTGTTTATTTATTTGTTTGTTTGTTTTTCTATTCATTTTATTTACCAACCACAGATCCCTCTCTCATTCCTACTCCTACTCCCCCCCCCCCCAGCCTCACCTCTCCAGACCCTCCCTCCATTGTCCTCTTCCTAAAGGGTAAGGCCTCCCGTAAGGAGTCAGAAAAACCTGGTTCATTCAGTTGAGGAAGGACCAAGTCCCTCCCTGATGCATCACGGGTGATCAAGACATCTGACCACAGGTAATGGGCTCCAGAAAGCCAGTTCATGTACCAGGGATAGATCCTGATGCCACTGCCAGGGCCCCTCAAACAGACCAAGTTCCACAACTGAATATGAAAGACTTCTAAGTATAGACACTGCTTAGTACCAGGTGACAGGATGAGAGCTCCCGAACAGTGAATTAAGAGAGTTTAAAAGAAAGATGGTTCATCCCCATGATAAGTTATTTCAAAAGTGAGGGGGAACATGGTAGGAAAAAATTTGTTGTGGCAGATATAAAGTCTAGAGAAATGTTTGGAAGAGAACTTAATTCACATTTTCGATTACTTAACAGGTATCAAATCATTCTAATTTCACCTCAAGAGGGATATTGGAGCAAGCCAATCAATTTCAATTTTCTTCAGTGCTTTGTGACACAGTGTATCATTATAGTTTCAGACACCATATGGCATAATGAATAAAGAGTTAAAAATTCAGGTACATGTTTGGAACTGAGACATACTGTTAAAACTGTTAGGATGCAAAATACTTGGGCCATTTTTTATTTAAAAACCCTAATAGTCATCCTGTGATGACAGAGGCTGCTTTTTCAACCAGTGGATAAGTGAAGAATATTTAAGGTATGTAACTGCAGAAAAAAAAGGGCCCTAGAGTGTCTTTATTCTGTAACCAAGGATGTCAAAGTGATTCCTAAGAAACAGAAAAATGAAAGAAAAAAAAATAAAACACTAGAATGGAGCTAAGTGTCTAAGCTTGGTGCATCATCAATGACCAAGAAGGAAAAGAGGAATCCAGCTTCCCGCTATGTGAAGAAATGATGGAGTAACAAAATCTTATTATAGCATTCTCTGTGCTTCATAAAGTATGAGTAGCTTTGGCAACCAGTCATAATGAAGGAAAGAATACGCAGAACACACATATTCTTAAGTACACAGATGGTGAATGAGGAGAAACCAGAGCTTCAAGGTTGATTAGCTGAGAATGAGAAGGTAAGCTCACACATAGGCAGGCATATATATAAGATTCCAGATGCCAGTGGAAAGTGTCAAACACATTCTTTATACTGACTACCTGAATTTCTAGGTGATATTCTACTTTTAACTCCTTGGGAATGAAATTTCCACTTATTAACTGGTTTTGTATACATGGATATTAGCACCCCCCAAAAAAAAAATCCAAAAGGAACTTGCTAAACTATTTTTTGACTTATAGAAGTCCTTAGCAAATTGTAGAGAAATTGATTTGCTATATTGAGCCTCAAATATCTTGCCATTTTAAGTATTCCAAATCACATTAATAAAAGATTCAAGGAACAAAGAAGAGTTTACTAAATAATCATCAGTGCAGTCAGTGAACCATAAAAATGTTCCTCATTGAGTCCCAACCAACCGACTAGTAAGGTATGTTTAAATCAAATCTATTAAAAGATAAGACTGAGACAGAGTACAGATATACATTGAGTTGTTTTTATTTTTTAAAACGAATACATTTTTAAAGTATTTTGCACATGAAAAAGAATTTTCTACATGCAACTTTCTGACAATATTAACATTATAGACTCAATGAAAATAAATTATTAGAATTTCCCAAATCATGGGTAGGTTAAAGAGTCTTGTCCAAGTTGTGATTTATGATATAATAGTACTAAGAGAATATTTTGTACCTATGCTCTGTGGTTAAGAATTATTTTGCTTGCTTTTCTATTTCCATGACAAAACATGTTGACCAACACTGTAGCTGTAGAATTTCTCGCCAGCTCCTGCCAAGCCCTGCCAGTCCCGGAGCCCACTTATAAAATAAACACACCTACTTTTATATTATTTAAACTGCTCGGCCATTAGCTCAGGTCTACCATTGTCTAGCTCTTACTCTTATACTCAGCCCATTTCTGTTAATCTATATGTTGCCATGTGTTTTGTGGTTTTACCTGTTGCCTCTACATGATGCTCCCTGAATGGTAGCTGGTGTCTCCTCCCCCTGCCTTCCACTCCTTTCTTCTCTCCTCTCTGTTAGTCCCACCTATACTTCCTGTCTGACTACTGGCCAATCAGTTATTTATACAGAGCCATATCCACAGCACAACACAATTCATAAAAGAAAGCATTTAATTAGGCACTTACTATGTCAAAAATTTAAGAGTCTATTACCATCATGGTGAGGAAAATGGTAGCAGGCAGGCAGGCAGAACACTGGACAATAGCTGAGAGGTTACCTCCATATCATCAAGTAGGAGGCAGAGAAAGAGACCTAGCTGGGAATGGTTATTACTTGGAAATGTCAAAGCCCATCCTCAGTGACACACTTTCTCCAACAAAGTCATACTCATTATCCTTTCCAAATAGTTCAACCAACAGGGGACTAAGTTTTCAAACATATCTGCCTATGGGAGCCATTCTCATCAAACTACCATAACAAATCTCAAAACTCACATAGTTTTAGAAATGAACTAAAACACTATGATATCCAATAATATAAATTTCTCATTATGCATGAGAAATCTGTATCTCAAAAAGGATTAGGAATATACTCATGCAAAGACCAAGTTACCAATATCTAGAGGTTGATTGGGTGGGGGTGGGGGGTCAATTCCTCAGGTAAGTGTTGTTCTGAATATGATTGTGATCTAGATAGATACAATACAGTTTTATATATATATATATATATATATATATATATATATATATATATATATTTTAGAAGGGAAACCAATATCTTCGCCATTCCTTTCCCCGGCCTTAAACATACACTTAGGTTTCTAGATAGTATTATTGAGTTCCCATGTTTAAAGCCTTCTCACTACTATTCTTTATCATAACACTATGGCCCTATGAACAGATGGAATTAGTCTGCTTATAGAGAAACTGAAACTCAAATTTATAATCTATAGCTAATATTGGGGTCAGGCTATTTACAGATAGAAGTTAATGAAAACTATCATCTGACCTGGGTCTGAAATGAGTCTCTAGGTGACAGTTGATGGTGACTGGATACAATAGAAAATACTGTGTTCCCAAGACCAGTAGTTCAAGGTCCTTTAAATCCATTTACTTGCCAAGATCACTAGGCACAAAGAAGCAAATGAGAAAATAAAGGTCTGTGTGCATCTTTATTATTTATACATACATGATGTATGAGCTTCATCTATATTACACAATAAAAAGTTTATTTCTCCCCAAAGCTACTTCAAGAAATTTACTAAATTAGACGGTGTATTTTGCCTGATTGATTACAGGAATCTCAGTCATATATCTAAGGGCTGGCATTTTAAATCTCATCTTCTTCTCAATTGAAAGGAATGAAATGATTTTCATATCTTGACATGATTGATTACTTGGAATCTGAAGCCAAAAATCTGTATGAGTTCAATCTATAGCTCCCACCAACTGATAGCATATTATCAAGCCATATTAAAATCATGCATGACTTGCAACTACAGCTTTATATCTGACAGTAAGTAAATATAATGGCCTTCTGCCTTCAGGTTGCACTTCTGTATTAATGTGGTGGTTGATATATCTATTTATGAAAGGATTATAGGTGCTATAAATTTTACCTGTACAGATAAATGGTATTTCCTTTGTGTTTAATCTCCATAGAAGATTGAGGAAATCTAAAATAGTGATGAGGAGGAATGTTTATCAGGGGTGAATCTATAAAGAATCTCCAATAGCAAACTGCTGGTCCCAGGAGGATACCTCTTCCCTGATTTTCTAAGTACTGTTCCTTTAATAAAAACCCTGAACAATATCTCAGCTATAAAGATGAGTCATCAGAGTCTGAAATTTACACACTCTGGTGTAAGTCAGCTTATTGAAGAATTAGATCGCATTCATTTAAAGCTACACAGCAGGATATGGGACATAGAGACTGGACATTGTTCTGAGGGTTGGCATCTTTATTGGAAAATCAATGCTTAAGTTATCATTTCCCTTGCTTTAATTATAATTCCAATTTTCTTTTTGGATGGCACAGATCAAATAAAAATAGACCAGGTCCCTTCATTGTAAACACTGCCCCATAAATCTGGGATCTGTCACTACCGGGCTCTATCACATGCATTTAACCTAGCTCCCTTGTACATAGAGTTAATTTTGGTTGTAGAGTTTGAAGTGTCCAGCAGCAAATCTCCTAGTGTTCTAGTGATTACAAACATCCATCTGTTAAGAAGACCTAGACTATTCTAAAGGAAGCCAAACATTCACAGATATTTCCTAAGACTTGAATTAATAAATAAATCTTCCTTACTATATATGGAAAGAAGGGGTCATGTTGGTTTTTATCCCTATACATCTTACATCTTCCAGAGACATTCTCTTAACACAATACTTGTGCTATGGTTCTTTTCACAAAAAAGATTATAGTAAAACAAATGGTGTGTATGGTTCCTGAACTGTGAGAGTTTATAGCAGAAAGGATAACCACAGTATTAAAAAGAAATTGAACAAAGACTGGCAGATTCTATATTACAGAATGACATATTTTAGTGCAGGAGTACAAGAAATACCTTTAAAGAATGCATCACTGATGCAAGACAGATGAACTGGTAGATAAGACAAAGATGCAAAGAAGAGGCTCTCAGACATAGATGAGAAGTTGGCATGGTAACTAGGAACCCAGAAAAGGTGGATTTGAAAGACATGCTATAGCTAAGACATGGCTCTACAAACATTTTTTTTAAATTGCTATTCTTGGTGAAAAATTGCTGAAGTAATTTAAATATAAAAATTATGTGACTTTTTGGTACTTTAGAATGTAGTAGATACCTTAAAAATTATTTTGGAATGAACTGATCAAGGAATGAAATCACAACTGTATTTTTGGTAAGGAAGATTATCATGTTTGAATGAATCTGATTTTCCACTGTGCCCCATCAAAATGTCTCTTACCCTCCAAATTTGCTCTTATGAAAATTACTTAGCTATTTTGATATGGTCACAATGGTAGCTAGTTTTGAGCCCATTTTAGATGTAAATTATTCTACTGCCAGCTACTGAAAATGACATTGAAACTTAAAGTGCAATTGTTGGGAAAGGAGTCAAGATTAGGCCTTTTACAAATAAAGTTAGAGATTGCCAAGTAGTAATTGGCTTGAAATTGAAACATTTCTGTCCTGAACAGAAGAAGGAGGCTCATGAGACTAGAAAGGAAACCACTCACAAGTATCAGGGAGTTCCTGAAACTAACAAGATTCACAAGCATTCTAAGATATTGATCTCTTCTAACATTATAGAAGTAATAGACAGCTGTGGAAAGAGTATACTTTCCAATCAGCTGAACTACTCTAAGTCCTGCAAAGAGCTCTAGTGTTAAAGCTTTCATTAGTCACCATTCATGCTTAGGCTGTTTTTATGATACAATGAGTAATTTGATGAAAACACAGGGTTTTGTTTGTCTTTGTTTTAATCAGTGGAAAGACCAGTAATTCCCCAAATCATGTAAACTTGTGGTTATGAAGGATGCATTAGATGTGGCCAGTGTCCAAAACCCCCATGTAGTGTTATAACTAAAAAGCCAAAAGACTCTTGAAAACTGCAGAAGAGAAATATCAATTCACTTACAAAATGAAACCAATTATAACAATAGTTGACGATGATGTAGGACCTCTAAAGCAAGAAGAGTAGGGATTAAGAATTTAGGGTCAAGAAATAAACAAATAAACAAAAATATCCACCTAGATTACTGTATCAAGTTATATTTTCATTCATAATAAAAGGAGAATTAACGCTCATCATGCATAAGCATAAATGAAAGAGAGCCCAAACTACTGTTACCATCGTAGAAAGAATCTGTATAGAGAAGAGGAAGGCAAACACAATCTCAGAAGCACAGAAGGAATGGATTCCCCAAAAAAGTAAGCAAGCAATGGAAAATATCAACTATTAAGAAAAAAATAAGTGACAGAAATTAATGCATATATTTTGATTATAATCATCAATGTAAGTGGCCTTAAATTCTATTAAAGCATAGACTGGAAAAACATACATCAAAGGACTGAAAACAGCAGAAAGGTGTGGTAGTTTCAATGAGACTGGCTCCCATATGCTTATATATTTTAATACTTGGTCCCTCATTGGTGCAACTGTTTGGGGAGGATTGGGGTATGGTCTTTTTGGAGGATAGACTTTGACAGTTCAAAAGCCAAGCCATTCCCAGTTCTCTCTGTCTCTGTCTCTGCGTCTCTGTCTCTGTCTGTTTGTCTGTCTTTCTGTCTCTGTCTCCTACTTTTGGATAAGGAAGTAATCTCTCAAGTACTGTTCGAGTGCCATGCTTGCTTGCCTACTGTCATGCTCCCCACCATGAAAGTCATGGACTCACCCCTTAAAACTATAAACTTCCAAAATCTTTCCTCTATAAGTTTCTTAGAAGTAGTCTCTCTTCACAGCAATACAAATGTAACTAAGACAAATGGATACTCATACTCCAAGGAAATGGAATCTGGAAGCAGGATAGAGTTGCTATATTCAAATCTGACAAGGCAAACTTCAACTAACATTCTCCAAAGTGACAAAAATGTCACTACTTATTGATAAGAAGACAATACTGCAAGGAGATAAAAATGGCTCTAAATAGTTTCTGTAAAGCTGATTACAGAACAAAGCATACTCATTAATGAATATGAACAGATAATCCAGAACAATAACAGTGATTAAATGAAATAGTCCACTTTTACCAACAGATAAATTGTCCACACAAAAATATTAGAAAAACTGACTGGGGTGTAACTCAGTGGAATACCACTTGCCAAACATGTTCAAGGTACTGGGTGCTTACATGCAAGTCTGCAAAAAATTTTAAAAAGATCTTTAGAGTTAAACTATGTTATAAATCAAACAGACATAACTGGGATCCTATAAAATATCTCATGCCAACAACTGCAAAATACTGTTTTTGTGAACTTATGGAACTTTCTCCATGATAGATAATTTTTAAGCTCAAGAAGCAAGTCTTAATCAGTGTGCATAATGAAATAATTAAATAATTTCTTCAATCTTATTAGATCATGAAAGAGTGAAACTAGTTATCAGTAGAGGGAAAAACTTAGAAATTATATAAACACATGGGGGCTTAAAAATACACTTGAATAATTGTCAGTTATTGATGAAATCAGGGAGAAAAATCCTAGCATCAAATGAAAATGAAAAGACAATACATAAAAATATGTGAGCTGAAGCAAACACAGTTCCCAGATGGAAAGTTGTAACTATGAGTGCGTACATTAAAAATTCAGAGAGATGTCAAATGAATTAAAAAGTATGCATTTCAAGGTTACAGAAATATAACAAGCCAAATTCAAAATCAGTAGAGGAAAAAATAATAAAGATCTGAGCATAAATTCATTAAATGGAGCCTACAAGAACACTGCAAAGGATCCATGAAACAGAACAGGATCTTTGAAAAGATTAACTCTTAGCCAAGCTAATCAAAAGAAAATGAGAGCACACCCAAATTAGCAGACTTAGAGACAAAAAAGGTTTCACTACAGATCCCACCATAGGGTAGAGGATCACTGGGAACTGACTTGAAAATATTTACTCCAAAAATTTTAAAACCTTAGAAGTAACAGATAGATATATAGACAAATATGAACTATAAAAGTTGAGACAAAATGATACAAAATACCTGATCATATCAATAACTAACAGGAAGATTAAGACATTAATGAATATCTTCCAACAAAGCATCACACAATGCAGTTAGATTCATAACTAGCATTTTGCTACATACATCTCTGAGGACAAATACCAGTTCCATTTAAATCATGCTCAAAGATAAAGCAGAGTGAAATACTTATATATTCATTACTTGAAAACAATGTCACCCTCATACCATTACAACCAAACCAGATAAGGGCATAACAATAAAGGAAAAATAAAAACAAAACAAACAAAAATGCAGCAACAAAATTCAGAGTGATCCTTGATGAACTAGCCCAGACAACCTCCACAAGACAGTTTAAGGCTGAAATTAACAGCATATTAAAATGATCATGCACAACTATTAAATCAGTTGCATTTCAGGGATGAAGGATGGTTTGACATATGCAAATTGGCAAACAACATGCAGCACATACAACAAGGATAAAAGACACAAGACCATCTCCATGGATGTAGAGAATGCACTTGTATAATTCAGTATTTCTCCACTAGGACAAAAGCCCCAAGGAAACCAGGAAGAGAATGCACAGACATCAACATAATAAAGGTGATATGCAACAAGCCTACAGCCAAAACTAGTGATTGTGGAAAACCTGAAAGCATTTTATCTAAGATCAGGAAGAAGAAAAGAATGTTCATTCTTTGTGTTCATTCAAAGTGCATGAATTCTGAGCCAGAGCAATAATACAAGAGAAAGATATAAAGGAGATAAAAAGAGTAAAAAAAGGAAGAAGTCAAATTACCTCTATTTGCAAATGCAATGAGGCACTATTTAAAAGATTCAAAAGTCAAACCCATGAGTTTTAGATCTGATTTAGGGGGGAAGACATCAGCAATGAGGTAGAATATAAAATCGTAATGCACACAAAAACATGAGGAGCATTTTTTAAATACGTTTTAGTTTTCACACTTTATTCATATTTAATTAAATATAATTGTATTTCCCCCTTCTCTTTTCTGTCTCCAGCCCCTCCTATGTACACCTCCCTGAGATATAGATATATAACCTGCTTGGTCCATTCAATGTTACTTGCCTGTATGTGAGTTCATGGCTGACCACTTGGTATTGAATATCCAATTAGAGAGCTCATCCCTGTAAAGGGCTAGTTGTCCCTCCTCAGCATTCCTTATTTACCTGCGATTCTTTGTCTATGGACAAGCCTTTTCGTATTTCTGCCCTTTTGTGTTAGCATGTCTATTGATATTTTACTCCTCCAGGTCTTGTTGACGCAGGCATATTATTGATGTATTACGGATGAAGTTTCCATGTAATTTCTAGGAGACACAATCTTGGAGTAGACTTCCCCGTCCTCTGGCTTTTACAGTGTATCTTAATTATATTCACTCCTTGTTTGCTCCTTCCAGTTCTTCTGTTCCCACACAAAACTCGCCCAAGTTCATGTCCTCTTTTACTTTGTTATTATTAACAATTTCCTTAATCCAATCGTTGCTGCCCACTGTAAGAGCCAAAGTTGACCTGCAAGACCCCCTTGCCCAAGGACAGATAACTTCCTGAAATGCTGATGGCTGTGTTTCATGGGAAACAACAAGCCACATAGTTTGGCTCCCATAAACAAGTTTGTCTGTATGGCATGTGTTTGAATGGATGTGGGTGGGAGGTACATAGGAAGAAAATTCATCAGGATATATACTTGCCTCTGATTGTACTTGATGGCTAATATGATGGCCGTATGATTCTGCCTTTTTTTTTTTTTTATTTTTTATTTTTATTTATTTATTTTTTTTTATTTTTTTTGAGTTGTGGGTTGTTGTCTGGTTATGCTTTGCTTTTCTTCTAGTATCCATTTATTAGTGGCTACATACCATGTTTGTCCTTCTGAATCTGGGCTACCTCACTCAGGATGATATTTTCTAGTTCCATCCATTTGCCTGCAAATTTCATGATGTCATTGTTTTTCTCTGGTGAGCAGTACTCCATTGTGTATATGTACCACATTTTCTTAATCCATTCTCCAGTTGAGGGGCATCTAGGTTGTTTCCAGGTTCTGGCTATTAGGAATAATGCTGCTATGAACATAGTTGAGCATGTGTCCCTGTGGTGTGATTGAGCATTCCTTGGGTATATGCCCAAGAGTGGTATGGCTGGGTCTTGAGGAAGATTGATTCCCAATTTTCTGAGAAACCACCACACTGATTTCCAGAGTGACTGTACAAGTTTGCACTCCCACCAACAGTGGAGAAGTATTCCCCTTTCTCCACATCCTCTCCAACATAAGCTGTCTTCAGTGTTTTGATCATAGTCATTCTGACAGGTGTAAGATGGTATCTCAGAGTCATTTTGATTTGTACCTCCCTGATGACTAAGGATGCTGAGAAATTCCTTAAATGTCTTTTAGCCATTTGAAATTCTTCCTTTGAGAATTCTCTGTTTAGCTCTATTGTCTATTTTTTTTTAATTTATTTTAATTTATTTTGCAATACAATTCAGTTCTACATATCGGTCACGGATTCCCTTGTTCTCCCCCCTCCCGTCCCCCTCACCTTCCCCCCAACGCCCCCCCCCCCCCATTCCCATCTCCTCCAGGGCAAAGCCTTCCCCACAGACTGAGGTCAACCTGGTAGACTCAGTCCAGGTAGGTCTAGTCCCCTCCTCCCAGGCCGAGCCAAACAATCCTGCATAGGCCCCAGGTTTCTAACAGCCAACTCATGCAATGTGCACAAGATCTGGTCCCACTGCCTGGATGCCTCCCAAACAGATCAAACCAATCAACTGTCTCACCCATTCGGAGGGCCTGATCCAGTGTGGACCCCTCAGCCATTGGTTCATAGTTCATGTGTTTCCATTCATTTGGCTATTTGTCCCTGTGCTTTATCCAACCTTGGTCTCAACAATTCTCGCTCATATAAACCCTCCTCATTCTCGTTAATTGGACTCCCAGAGATCCACCCGGGGCCTAGTCATGGATCTCTGCATCCAGATCCCTCAGTAGTTGGATGAGGTTTCTAGCACAACAATTAGGGTGTTTGGCCATCCCATCACCAGAGTAGGTCAGTTCGGGCTGTCTCTCGACCATTGCCGGCAGTCTGTTGTGTGGGTATCTTTGTGGATTTCTGTGGGCCTCTCTAACACTTTGCTTCTTCCTGTTCTCATGTGGTCTTCATTTACCATGGTCTCCTATTCCTTGTTCTCCCTCTCTGTTGTTGATCCAGCTGGGATCTCCCGCTCCCCCAAGCTCTCTTTCCCTCAACCCTCGCCTTTCATTACCCCCACTCATGTCCAGGCTGTTCATGTAGATCTCATTCCATTTCTCTGTCATTGGGCGATCCCTGTGTCTTTCTTGGGGTCCTGTTTTCCGGGTAGCCTCCCTGGTGATGTGAGTAGCAGAGAATTCATCCTTGTTTCATGTCTAGTATCCTGCTATGAGTGAGTACATACCATGTTTGTCTTTCTGAGTCTGGGTTACCTCACTCAGGATGATTTTTTCTAGATCCATCCATTTGTCTGCAAACCTCATGATGCCATTGTTTTTTTTCTGCTGAGTAGTATTCCATTGTGTATATGTACCACATTTTGTTTATCCATTCTTCAGTTGAAGGGCATCTGGGTTGTTTCCATGTTCTGGCTATTACAAACAATGCTGATATGAACATAGCTGAACAAGTGCTCTTATGGTGTGGCCTTTTTAAACCTCTGCAAAAACATGACTTGTCAACAGTTCCTGGGAACCCTGGAATGGACCTGCCCAGACTTCATCCTCCTGGCCTGTATTTAATTAAATCCTGCTTCAAATTTGGCTCAAAATTGTGGAACTGTTTTTTTTTTTTTTTTTTTTCTCTTGAGACTGTCAGGTTTAACATCTACAAGTACATGGATTTGGTGCCAAACTAATGGGATATGGATGACCAGTTCATGGCCACACCCCTAAATAAAAGTGACTCTCCCTTCCTATCCTCCGTGGTTAAATATAAAAGACCTGCACAAAAACAGCCAATTAAAATTTCAGTAGCTTGTTTTTTCAAATAATATCAGTAACAGTATTTTTTAAATTATTAACAAATCCTCTAAGAAAGATATTAGCAAAACATCCCCTTTCAGAATAACTTAAAAAACAAAACATAATCCTAGCCAAGGAGATTAAAAACCTTTAAAATAAAAGCCATAGAGATTAGTTTCTTAAAAGATACCAACAAAATCTTTCATAGAACTAGAAAAAAAATCCTAAAATTGATATGGAAAGATAAGGTGTATATGAACATAATAATGCAACACCTGATTTCAAATATAGTACAGAGCAATAGGGGACCGAAAGAAGGCATTGTCAAGATGGCATACGTGATAAATATGATAGAGGATTCATGTTGCTACAGCTTTCTAAGTCTGGGCAAAGGGGCTAAAACATGAAGTCAACAGAGCCCATTTAGTAGATGGTCTGGAAAAAGTGAATATCCATAGGTAAACTATTGATTGGTACTAAAACCTCTGTTCCTTTACTTTAAAAAAAATTCAAATATGTGAAAGATATTAGAGTAACATGCAATATTATTACTTCAAAGCACAGGAAAATATTTTTAGAAATAAAAATAAACAATGACTTACAGACTAGGACCTTAGTAGCTTCAGTAATAATAGCAAAAATTGACAAATGAGGTTGCAACAGACTGAAGAGCATCTGCAGAGCAAAAGAAATCATCAACCAAGTGAAGAGACAGCCTGCAGAATGGGAGAAAATCTTTGACAGCTATTCATCTGACAGAAAATTAATATCCCAAACATGTAAACACTAGGAAAATTGAACACCAAATGAACAAGTAGGCTGCTCAATCAGTAAATAAATGGACTGAACACACAGTTTTCAAAAGAAGTACAAATGTCCAATAATAACACAAAATATGTTCAAAGGAATGCAAATCAAAAGTTTATTGGGATTTCATCACCCTTAAGCCTCAATAACTGTCCTGAAGAAAAAAATATTAACAAAGAAATATGTTGATAAGGGTATAGATGAAGAGGAGTCTTTACATATGTACCAATCATTGAAGAAAAGACATTTCCATCCATTACAGACACCAATATGTCAGTTTCTCAATAATCTGAATACAGAACTATCACATGATCCAGGTGTCCCATTCATAGGTTTATACCCAACATGACACAGAGATATTAATTATGCATCCTTGTATCTAGTGGTACTCTTCATAATAGCCAAGATATGGAATCTTCCAAGATGTTCATCAAAAGATGAATGGATAAAGAAAATATGACACATTGACAGAATGGAATATCTATTCCTCACCAATAAAGAAGAAAGAAATTGATAAAATGGAAGTAAATGGATCCAACTAGAATAACTCTTTAATTTGTACACTAATTTTAATAAAGAAGATAAAAAAGTTTTGAAAGCTGCAATTACATTGACATAAATTTAACAAATAGGACCCAAAAGTCAAGATGAAAACCCACGGTGCTTAGAAAGTAAAAAAAAAAAAAAAAAAAGAAATTGAAAATAATACCTGAGAGTAATGCTATATGAAATGGATAAAATTAGAGATGAGCAAGGGGGAAGCAAAAACAGATAAATAAACAAAAACAAAAAAATAATATGTTTTCTTAGTATTTTTCTTATGAAATCAGAAAATAGAAGCTATGACAGCACTGGGATTACTAAGGAGGGTAAAAATATTAAGAGCATAGAAGAGAGGAAGATAAATGGGTTCAATAATAAGAAGTAGGCATAATCAAGGTGTATTATATTCATCTATGGAAATGTCATGTTGAAAGCCACTATTTATTCAATTCGCACATCTTAATAAAATAAATTTTGGCCAGGCAGTGGTGGCGCACGCCTTTAATCCCAGCACTCAGGAGGCAGAGCCAGGCGGATCTCCATGATTTCAAGGCCAGCCTGGGCTACCAAGTGAGTTCCAGGAAAGGCACAAAGCTACACAGAGAAACCCTGTCTTGAAAAACCAAAAAAAATTAAAAAATAAAATAAAATAAATTTTACAACTTTAACTATCCTCTATATATCAAAGTATAAGAAACAACTTTAAATTTCAGGAGTTGTGTAACATTAAAAACATATTCACTAGTTTTTTTTATTTTGTTATTATTTTGTTTTTAGAAAATGGGTCTGTTTATTTCTCAGAGCATGAAGAGAAGTATTGGCATTTTAGAGGTAAGCTAATATTTAATAAATGGATTTTTTTCATAGTCTGTGATAAATTCTGCTACTGTCAATGGTGCTTATATGTTGTCTGTTTATTTTGCCTCTTATGAAATGTAAAGTTGATGAAATAAAGAAAAATAGACAGCTGGCAGCACTGTGTCAGAGAGAAACAGTTTCTATAGAAATGTGTACACCTTTGCCAGAGTCCAGCATTAGAAATTACTTAAGAAATTATATGAAAGTTAGAAATATAAACTTCCATAGAAGACAAATTGGGGATTTACTTATTTTAGCCAAGAAGACATGCACAACTGAAATATTCTGACAGTAGTTGGGCCAATAATAATCATACAGAAAGTATGTAATATGTGACTCCACTCCCTAGTATATTCTGTCAAGGTCTTCCCTTGTGATAAGAAAAATAACTATAATATTCAATTGTGTTCAGTATAGAGCACTAGATTCAGATCTCCAATTGACCATTGGACATTTACACCTGTGTATCCTCTATCCTCCTATTCCATATAGCTAAAATTCACTTCCTTATTCTATCAACATATAGACATGTCCTTGTGGCTTTTAACCAATGCTAGGACCAGTATCTCCTCCGCCAACTATACACCCCAGAATCTCCTTTCCACACCACACAAATACTATCACCAACCTAAGGGATCTATAAAGCAATTCACTCACATTCAAGGGGACTTTTCTAATCCCCTTTGCTGGGCTGTCCTTACTGCCACTCTGCATTGCCCCATGGTGGAAAGGCTTAGTGTAAAAACAAATGGATCTAGTTCTTTTTGCAGGGTTGAGATCTCGTGCGACTTTCCCCCTTTCGTGTTAGCATGTCTACGGGTGTTGTCTCTCTTCAGGTCATGATGATGAGACTGCTTGGGTGTAGCTCTTCTAACTTTTGTAGGAGACACAATCTCATAGACAACGTCTTGTAGCATGACAGGGATTGGGCTGGTACCAACAATTAAAGAAAAAGAGACCATTAATTGAAATAGAGGAAGGGGGAAGTACCTGGGAGAGCTTAGTGGTTAGAAAGGGAGAAATTATCTAATTACATTATGACCTAAAAATAATATTAATTTATAAAGAAGGATTTGGAATATAGAACTGTTTGGAGGTGGAGATGGATCTCTGAGATTTACTGGCCATCCAGCCTTGCCTGTTTGGAGAGGTTGAGGCAAGGAAAAAACCCTGTTATTTTTTGTTTGTTTGTTTTGTTTTGTTTGTTTGTTTTTTGTTTTTTTAAAGGAGATGGATTTCAGCTGAGGAACGGCACCTGATATTGTCTCTCTGGCCTCCACTTGCACTCATAAATATATATGCAAGTATGTGCTGCCCACATGCCAACACATTCATGCAAATGCTTGTGATTCAAGTCAATTCTAGATTGTGTAACATTCGATTATGTCCCCTTTTTTTGTAGTGTTAAAGTCATCTCTGCTTCTGCTGGACAAATACTCTACCACTGAGCTATATCCTCAGCCCTCATTCTTTCTTTATGTCAACCTTGTGGACAAAAAAAAAAAAGAACGGTAAACACTTCATGCCACCGAATAGTTTTTGAGTTTTTATGAATTTCCTTGTGTTGTTTAACAAAAACATTTCTTGGGAAGGTGTTACACATGTCTACTCACCTGGCACAGCCATATCCTCTAGAAACAGTGAGAGTCATGAAGCCAGCACCGCTGTTTGGCACAGTTTCACCATAGATGAGCCGAATGCTACGATCACTGTTGTCCTGTCTCTCACTTTTGATTTTGGTCTCTGTGTGTTGCATGCTTGGGGGACTTCCTATATTATAATTCATTTAGTGTCTTTTCCCAGAGAAAATTATGTCTGAGTCTCTTTAGGGAAACACTGAACTTTTTGCCCCTCTCTCTTTTAGGGAAATAATTTTATTCAGTCCTATTTTGAGCTCTTTTTTATGCCCTGAAGACTGTGAGAAGCACAAAGATGCTGGAAACTTTCTTTAGGGGGCCATGACTCCAGAATTTCATGGTATGTTTGCTCCTTAGCAAACTCACGCAAGATTATTAAAACAATGTAAACTTAAAGAAGACTGATGAGCTTCAACTAACCAGGGAGCTTGGCAGCCGATTAGAGGCCTCCTCTTACATTATGCTCAGAGTTTGCTGAATAAGTAACATACTAAATAGGGGATTATACAGGGTATGTTCCTAGAAATTAAAAGTTCAATGACAGGTTAATTAACAAATAACACTTTGTACTCTAAAAACCGATAGTACACTATTCAAGGCATGATGATTCACCTGAACAGGCTCAGATATTTTTTATTTATCTAGCTCTTTGAAAACATAAACATTGTCAGCCTGGAAACAGGCTGTTCTATGTTAAATGTGATTGCTCTAACAAAATAGTCTCATAGATTCTCTGAAATAGGGTTATGAGGCTGTGATAAAAGCAAAATTTGTTCTATCTGTACCTATTAATTTTAATTGAACCTATGTAATTGTAACTGAACCTACAACCCTGGACATGTTACAGAAAATCAAACGTATTTCTAGAGACAAATTGATATAATCTATATTGTTTGAAAAAATCATGAGTCTGTCTTTGTCTTATCAATCTGTATAAATAAACAACCTGATTGCTAGTCAGTCAGGCTTCAAAATTCTCCCAACTATTGCGCCTGATTCACTTCTTTCCTCTCTGACACCTTACATCCTCTCTGAACCTGTCAACTGCAGGAGCTGGCTCCTGGCACTCACCACAGATAAGGAGCACACGATAGACCACAGTACAGATACCACTGAAGTCTAGCTTGGTGAACTGTGGAGTGTTACTGGGTTTACTTACAGGAATGTGGGTGAGGGGTTACTTACAGGAGCAGAAATGATTCAAAGACACCAGCATCACCAAAGCCCAGCCCAGCGTGTGCAACAGTGTAGAAAGACTGGGAATGTGGAAAACACTGTACAGCCTGCAAGTGGCTGAAATGACAGCCAGTGTCCCTGCCAAGTGATTCAATTCTCTCTCTATATATATGTTATATATATTATATATATATAATATATATAATATATATATGTGTGTGCATATATATGTGTGTGTGTGTGTATATATATATATATATATATATATATATATATATATATATATATATATAAAGGTTTATGGGGTACAAAGGGCTGTTTTGGTATGTTTATGTTACAGAACGATTAAATTATGTTAGAAACCAAAAAGAATAAGGGGGTGGAATCTTGTTCACTATTAACATACCTCCTCAAAAATCTAAGCAGTTCCACTCATATTCTTATTAAAATATGCCCACATTATGAACTATAAACAAACTTTCATGTCAGCCTTATTGGTAATACCTAAAAACTGGAAACAATTCAAACGTATTCCTTTCAGTGGAATAATTGGTGGTTATTCTGTCTTCAAAATGGGACACTATTCAACCCATTGAACTAGAAGAATCTTTAGGATTTTATGCTCAGTGAAAGGAAACAAAATCCCACTCAACGTTCAAATATTATGTTATTTTTGATAAATAATCTCCTAAGAAATTGTGTTGGAGAATAATCAAGTGGTTGCCAGGACTTGTGATAAATGATGATTATGAAGAGGTCAGAACACGGATTATATTTCCAGTGAAAAGAAAGTTCTGAATCTTGAGCATGTTGAAAATTTCCATACAGGTGATAAAATTATATGAAAATAAGAGGGAGGGGAGGAGAGAGAGAGAGAGAGAGAGAGAGAGAGAGAGAGAGAGAGAGAGAGACCTGACCACTGTCTAGAACCATTTTGATAACACCACACTATTATTATTAATTCCCCAATTTTTTATGCTATACTGTAGTCCTGTAAGATGTACTATTGGGGAAAGTTGAATTAAGGGTATTTAAGTTCTAAAGTTCTTTTTCTAGCTCTAAATTATATCAAAATAGATGTTTAAAATCAATTGCATCCTTTTAATTTTTTTCTACATCATTAGTATTTGTTGGGCTTTCTTTGACCCCAAGATGAAGTGAAATGGGCAAGGTACTAAGACTACAGTTTCTCACTCCAGCCCTGCCTTCTTTACAGCCCCTAATAGCTGTTTTGGTACATCAAAAATTCATCTCTTGAATATCCCATGAACTTCTCTTCTGTGTTATTTTTTTAATCAAAGTTCTAGTTTGCATGCATTTTATTATAATATCTTCTCAAAACTCTCTAATTAATTTAAAATTAACTTACAACTCAAGAATAGTACCCAGAGGTAGTAGCAAAAGGATTTAGACTAGGTCAGCTTGACTTTTCTGTGTACTATTTACTCATATGTGATGATTTCTTTTATTACTTCTGTTGAAAACTTACACAGCAGCCCATACCTTGTGCAAATAATTTCTTGTATTGATGTACTGTAAAAGAAAGTATTCAGTAAATGTCTGGGAATAAAAATGATCTGCACCCCAGGATGCACTACTTTACATATATACAGAGCATCAATTTGCAAAATGAGTTGTAAATAAATGAAGATTTAAAATTTAAATGATAATAATATTAAAAACAAACCTGTAGTATGATGCCAGTGTGAGAAAGCTTTAGTACATGTACAAACTTCCCCAAACCACAGGGAAGTTTTCTCAACCACTGTGATGTGAGTCACACTGGAAATGATGGATTTGACACTAAAAACATGACATTTCTTGTTTATTGCTTCTGGTGAAGAGAGCCTCAATTTTAACAGTCCACAGCAAAAGAGACGTGAGCATGGGTCAGCAAGGAGATTACATAACAAATCTATGAGTAAGGAGTTGAAGAAATTTTGTTATGTTTCAGATTGAACTCTGCTTCAACTTTAATAAAGCACAGTCAGATTATGTCTATAGAAACCAAGTATGCCAGTCCTGTCCGGATCTAAGATGACCAGATGCCCATTTACCTCTTAACTGTTAACTGTATGATGAAGATCAGTGACTATGCATCAGGCAAGAAAACAAAGACAGGACAGCGCGCACGCGCGCACGCACGCGCACGCACACGCGCACACACACACACACACACACACACACACACACACACACACACACACACTGATATAGCTCCATAGCTTACATGGGATACTCTTAGTAGAACCCCAATTTTTTGTAATTTCTTTTATAGAGAGAAACGCTCTTGGTTGGAGAATCAAATACTGGTAGAAAGACAAATTTGTACCAATTATTTTATTTTCTTTCACTATACTTTTTGATTAAAACTCCAGGACATAGAATAACTTTTCCACCTAATTTGATATTAAAAAATCATAGAGTATAGTTATGAGAAACCTACATATATTTATAAAGTTATAACAATTTTATATATGCTTAATGTATTGTAAATTACAATTATATATAAAATTTTGCCATGCTAATTATGTTTATCAGAAATAAAAGCCTTTGAAAAGAAATGGACTTTGAAAGAAGTGTGAAACTAAGACTAAAGATGGTTTTCCTCTCCTGTCTTCTAAATTCAGTCTATTCCCAATGTGTAAGAATTCAGATGGCATAGTGTGACAGTATTAGAATTATTTAAAATATTTAGCTCTTATACCTTCTGTGTATATGGCAGCCATTCAGACAGGGCCATATGATTTGCAGATGTCAGTAAAATGATACTTATTATTCGCAGATAGAAGATGCATGATCAAAGTCACATATTATGTTTCTTTTGCAATACTGATATTTTACTGCAGTCTTTAGGGATGAAATCTCTTTGGTCTTAATTCCAGAGTAACTAACAAACTCTTGAATGACAAATTTTGTACATGCACTATAAGCCATGAATGTGTTTACTGTATTATGAAGCTTTGATATGGGAATTCTTTATAGTCTAGCCTATCTTGATCTACTCACAAAACACCAAACATCGTCTCCTCAGTGTTCATCTTCAATGCTATACTGGTAAAATTTCATGAGATGAATGAGATACTTTAAATTTTTATGTATTTTAAGTTTGCCCCCCAAAGGACTGAAGGTTATAAATTGCATATTACTTGTGAGACTACAAAGATCACAGTCACTTATTCCTTCTATTCTTATGCAAATATTCTGTTCATTGTATTAATAAATACATCTAATTGTCTTCTCTTGAAACATAAGATAATGTATCAGCTTTCTTGTCTAATAGAACTTTGTGGTAGAAAAAACATTCAAGGGCTTCTAAGAATAAGTTGCAATGAAATCTATGTATTCTCTCATTTTTCTATGAAATACTCTTTGATTGAAAATCCAGAACATACAATAACTCTTCTGCCTAATTTGATGTTAGAAAAATCATACAATATAGTTACAAAAAAGCTGCATATACTTATTAAAAAAGAAAAGCAGCAACCATGGTTTTAAAGGCCTCCAAAAGAAGATTGAGTCACACTTGGGTTTCAGATGACAGCCTCATGATAACACCAATCAGATCAACAAGAGTTTTCAGGACTGCACTGCACATCACCCATGTTGCATATCCAGCTATACCATGAAGTAATAACTGCAGTCCCAATCAACAATCAGATTCATAAGGTATCACAGTTGAGACATACCTAGATCATACTAAAGCAACTGTAGAAACTGCAGTGGTTATAATACATCTTAAAAGTATTTTTTATTTTAAAATTGTGTGTGTACACATGTATATATGTGCACGCATGCATAAGTACATGCTTGTGAAGGTCAGTTCTCACCCAGAACAGAGGCACTGGGGCTGAATTTACAGGCAGTTGTGAGCCACCTTACCTGTATGCTGAGAAACAAATATGGGTCTTCTGGAAGAGTGATAAATGTTCTTAACTAGTGAGTCTTTTTTTTTTTTTAATCTCAAAAATAAGCTGTTTTAGTTCACTACTCATCAGATTGCTTGTAATACAGTAAAACTTTGAACACTATGTTACATGTTCAGGTTGATACAAAATCATAAAATGTACATGTGTGTCATCATCGAATTAAAATGTACATCATACATAATATGCTTTGTGTAAGGTATTCTGTACGCATGTAATAATCAAAATACTTTAATTTATAGAAAGGACTTTTTATTAGTTTTTAAGCTAGAATACAAAGTAGTTTGTTTCATTATGGCATTTTTATGTGTCCTTGGTTATTCATTCCTTGTCTCAACTTTCCTACTCTATCTCCCTGCAACTTTCATATGAGTCATCTGCTAATAGACACTCCGCTGCTGCTTCATGGAAGTTAATTTGTAAAACCCCAGAGCTTTTAATCATTAGTTGGCTAAAAGAACAAATTTTATTTTGATGTTATTTAGCCACTCCATCAAGACTGCCTCTAGTCATTCAATACATGGGACAGCCAGCTACTGATCAGGACCTTTACCTTTGCTGATTCCTGTGCAAGACACAAACATGAGCTCTCAGGAATCAAACTCTGGAGTTCGGATGTGCTAGCCCGGAAACACTGCACATTACAACACTGAACCACTCATTATCCAGAACTGTAAGGGGCAATAAGCAAAATACTGTGATTTGTTCTCTTCCTCTAAGTTGGTAGAGAACTATTTTGGTAACACCATAGGATTTTTTTTCCTTTAAAGCCTTTTATAATTTACCTACTTGCTTCCTTCCTTAACTTTCTCAAGTACAGTGTGTGCTTCATGAAAGGAGGTGTTTCTGTCTTCTGTATTCTACCCCAGTCTAAGTATCAAGGTATAACAGAACTTGCAAATAGCAGCTACCATCTAAGTATGTGCTGAGAATATGTTCTGTGACCATCATCATCATTAGCATCACCATCACAAGTCTGTAATAGTGACTGTAATGGCTAGTGGTATTTGTAAACTTGACAGACTCTAAAATCACCTAAGAGATAGAACTTCAGACATCTTGGTTATCTTAATTATATTGATTGAGGTGGGTAGGCTTGCTCATTGTTGATGGCACAATTCCCTGGATGGGATCCAGAACTGCAAGTGGAGGGAGAAAACTAAGTAGCAGCATGTGTTCATCACTCTCTGCAACCAGATATGAATGGCATATGGCCAATTGCTTCAAGGTCCTGCCACTATTAGTTCCCTGCTTTATAGGATGTACTCTTGAACTGTGAACTCGAATAAACACATTCTTCCTAAGATGCTTTTGTTAGAGTGTTTTATCAGAACAACGGGAAAAGAAACTAATGCAGTGACCATATAAATAGCATTTCAAAGACATCATGAAAATCAAAGGAGAGATACAGCCTAGAGAACATTACAGGAAACATGAAACACAATTATAAATTGTGGTTGATATGTTGTGCACCCCAGTAAACTTATCTGGGGGTCAGAGACAGAACAACCACTATATTAAACATAGGTTTAGGCAGTGGTAGCACATGCCTTTAATCCTAGCATTGTAGAGGCAGAGATTCCCTCTGGATCTCTGTGAGTTCAAAGTCATACTGGAAACAGCCAGGCATGGTGACACACACCTTTAATCTCAGGAAGTGATGATGGCAGGAAGAAGAAAGGTATATAAGGTGTGAGGACCAGGATCTAGAGCCTCGTTAAGCTTTTAGCTCTTAGCAACAGTTCAGCTGAGATCCATTTGGATGAGGACACAGAGGCTTTCAGTCTGAGGAAACAAGATCAGCTGAGGAATTGGCAAGGTGAGGTTGGCTGGCTTGCTCTGTTTCTCTGATCTTTCAGCATTCACCCCAATGTCTGGCTCCTGGTTTGTTTTACACAGTAAGACCTCTTTTTTTTTTTTTTTGGTTTTTCGAGACAGGGTTTCTCTGTGTAGCTTTGCGCCTTTCCTGGAACTCACTTGGTAGCCCAGGCTGGCCTTGAACTCACAGAGATCCACCTGGCTCTGCCTCCCGAATGCTGGGATTAAAGGCGTGTGCCACCACCGCCCGGCATAAGACCTTTTAAGATTCGTGCTATAATAAATATATAAGATGCTTTCACTAGGATAAAATGAAGAAAATTTCAAATAACTAATTTGAACTCCAAAGCATAAGTAACATAAAATGATAGATGTATTTCCAGCAGCTGTTAAGAACGTATGTTGTAGTGTCAAAAAACTCAACTTGGATCTTCGTTGTTGCCCAATTTACTAGTTTGGGTTTTTGTTATTAAATCAAACTTCTTAAAGCACACCACACTTGTTTACAAACCTGGTAATCTTGGTGAGACTTAGTAACTTGAACGTGTGACTTAGGTTGTTTCTGCAATTATCATGCTTCTCCCACCAGTTATGTTCTGTCCTCTCCCTCCACACATTTGTTCTTTCATATTACAGAGAAATAATTCCAAGCCTTACTCCTGCTCTTTAGAGAAACTCTAGCAAATAATGTGAGCTAGTCCTTGTTCTCTACTTCTTGGGAAATTAATAAACCCTGCTTTCTATACCACATTCATCACTTTTCAACAACACTTAACTGAAAGAAAGGTTTTGTACAAAACAGCAAGCCAATATCATGAAATTAGTATAGCTAATTTTTATTAGTATAGCTCTGTAGTGCAGCTTGAAGTCAGGGATGGTGATACCACCAGCAATTCTTTTATTTTTAAGATTGTTTTAGTTATCCTGAGGGTTTTGTGTTTCCCTATGAAGTTGAGAATTGTCTTTTCAAGGTCTGTAACCAATTGTGTTGCAATTTTGATGGGATTTGCCTTGAATCTATAGACTGCTTTTGGTTAGATGGCCATTTTTAATATATGAATTCCACCAATCCATGAGCACAGGAGATCTTTCCTTCTGTTATTTTCTTCAATTTCTTTCTTTAAATACTTGAAGTTTTTATCATACAGGTATTTCACTTGGTTGCTTAGAATTACCTCAAGAAATTTCATATTATTTGCTATTATTGTGAAGAGTCTTGTTTCCCTGATTTCTTTCTCAGTCCTTTTACATTTGTATATAGAAGAATTACTAGGTTTTGTTTGTTTTGTTTTTGTTTTGCTTGGCTGTTGGGGGGGTTGTTTGTTTGTTTAGTTAATCTTGTATCTAGTCACTTCACTGAAGGTGTTTATCAGCTGTAGGAGTTCCTTGGCAGAGTTTGTGGTATCACTTATGTATACTATCATATCATCAGCAAATAGAGATATATTGACTTTTTCCTTTACTATTTGTATCCTCTTGGTCTCTCTCAGTTGTCTTATTGCTTTAGCTAAAACTTCAAGTATTGTATTGAATTGATATGGAGTGAGTGAACAATCTTATATTGTTCCTGATTTTAGTGGAGTAGCTTTACATTTCTCTCCATTTAATTTGATATTGGCTGTTGGCTTGCTGTAAATTGCCTTTATTATGTTGAGGTATGTTGCATCCCTGATCTCTCCAGTAATTTTATCATGAAAGGGTGTTGAATTTTGTAAAAGGCTTTTTTTTCAGTATCTAAAGATATGATCACGTTTTTTTTTTTTTCTTTCAGTTTGTTTATATGGTGTGTTACATTGACAGATTTTTGTGTGTTGAACCACCCCTGCATCTCTGGTGTGAAGATCATGTGGATGATCTTTTTGATGCGTTCTTTGATTCTGTTTGCAAATATTTTACTGAGTATTATTCCATCAATGTTCATGAAGGGAATTTGTCTACAATTTTCTTTCTTGGTTGAATCTTTGTGTAGTTTGTGTCCCAGGGTGACTGTGACCTCATAATGAATTTGGCAGTGTTCTTTCTGTTTCTATTTTGTGGAATAATTTAAGAAGTATTGGTACTAACTCTTCTTTGAAAGTCTGGTAGAATTTGGTAGGGAATTGTTCAGTTTCCATGAGTTTGTAGGCATTCTGTTGTTTCTGTTGTTGTTGATAACTAGCTTTAACTTGTCTTGGTCTGACAGGATGCAGGAGTTATTTCAATTTTCTTGTATCTGTTGTTTCTTGCTTTGTGACTGAGTGTGTGGTTGATTTTACAGAATATTTGATAAGGTGCAGAAAAGAAAGTATGCTCTTTTGTGTTTTGGTGAAATGATCTGTAGATCTATTTGATTAATAATGTCTGTTAGCCCCAATATTTTTCTGTTTAGTTTTTGTCTGGATGACCTGTCTATTGGTGAGAGGGCGTGTTGAAGTCTCCCAATATTAATGTGAGGGATTCAATGTGTGATTAAATTTCACTAATATTTCTTTACAAATGTGGTTGCCCTTATGTTTGGGACATAGATGTTAAGAATTGAATTGTCATGCTGGAGAATTTTTTTTTGATGAATATGAAATGACCTTCTCTATCTTTTAAAATAAATTTTGGTCTGTAGTCTATTTTGTTAAACAATAGAATAGCTATACATGCTTGATTTATAGGTACATTTCCTTGGAAAATCTTTTTCCAACCTTTACTCTGAGGCAATCTCTAGCTTCAATGTTGTGGTATGTTTCTTGCATGCTGCAGAAGAATAGATCGTGTTTTAGTATCCACTCTGTTAGGTTGTGTCTTTCCATGGCGAATTGAGTCCATTGACATTAACAGATATTGCTGATCAATGCTTGTGAATTTCTGTTATTTTGTTGTTGGTTGTGGTGATGGTAATGTATGTTCATGTGTGTATGTGTGTGTGCATGTGTGTCACACACACGTGCGCGCGCGCGCACACACACACACAGTGAGAGGGAGAGGAGAGAGAGAGAGAGAGAGAGAGAGAGAGAGAGAGAGAGAGAGAGAGAGAGAGAGAGAGAGAGTTTCTCTTCTTTAGTTTTTGCTGGTATGATATTATTTATTGTCTGTGTTTTTTGAGGGTGTAGTTAACCTCCTTGGTTTACAGTTTCTCTTCTAGTACCTTTGGTAGGACTGTATATGTCAATAGAGACTGTTTAAACTTTACTTTGTCATGAAATATCTTGTTTTCCCCATCTATGGTGACTGAAAGTTTTGCTTGGTTTCATAATCTGGGCTGGAATTTGTGGTCTCTTAGAGTCTGCAAGACATCTGTCCATGCCCTTCATCCTTCTAGAGTCTCTGTTGAGAAATCAGGTGTAATGCTAATAGGTCTTTTTAAAATATATTACTTTTCCTTTTTCCTTTGCAACTTTTAATATTCTTTCTTTGATCTGTATGGTTAGTGTTTTGATTATTATGTGGTTCAGGGACTTTTTTTTCTGGTTCAATCTGTCCAATGTTCTGTAACCTTCCTGTACCTTTATAGACATGTTCTTTCGGTTAAGAAATTTTTTTCTATGATTTTGTTGAACATATTTTCTGAGTTTCTGAGCTAGTAATCTTCTCCTTCTATTCATATTACTCTTAAGTTTGGTCTTTTCATAGTGTCCCAGATTTTCTGATGTTTTATGTTCAGAACTTTTTAGATCTAACATTATTTTTGACTGATGAATCTATTTCTTCTGTCATATCTTCATGTTGGAATGCCTTGCTGGCTGGTCAGGGTTGAAGTCTGTCATGGCCTGGCAGCTTTTTTTCAAAAGCTTGACAATATGGAGACTCCATCTCTTTCCAGAGAAACTTCCTGCTCTCTACCTGCCCTTCTCTGGAAAATTTCCCTGGGTTCAGAGGACTGAAAATTATCTGAAAGCTGTCTCTAAGCTTTATCTTTAGTTTGTCCCTTGGCACAGATTCCCGAGACTTGTGCTAGGAGCTTTGCTATAGGATCCTACTGTCACATATGAAGCCTTGTGATAGGAGCATGCCACATAATGCAAATTAGGGTTTGTCCCCAGACTCCATAATCCTCTATATTCCTTATACTTCTAGAATAAAGTTGAGCTTATTCACCATAATCTGTCTCCCAAAGGACTTTCTCCCTCATTCTCGGGCCATACAAGGATCCCTGTGAGTTCTTCTGCCCATTTATCTTTGTGAACTGGTAGCAAGCAGACCATGAAGACAAAGGGGATTCCCACACCTTCAGTGCCTAAAATTCTCTCTTCCATCTCTTGTATTCTATTGGTGAAGCTTGTATCTGTAGTTTCTCTTCTCTTGCGCAGAGTTTGCATTTCCAGATTTCCCTCAGTTTGTAGTTTGTGTATTCTTTAATCCTTCTCTTTTGATATTTAAAGTCTTGAACAATTACTTTCACCCACTTAGGTTTTTTTTGTTGGTGGTGTTTTTGTTTGTTTGTTTGTTTTTCTTGGTTTTCTTGGCATTCTTAAGGGATTTATTGATTTCATTCAGTTTGTTGATTGTCTTTTCCTCAATTTCTTTGATTTCCTCTTTAGGGACCTCTATCATCTTCATAAAGTTGGTTTTAAGGTCATTTTCTTGTGTTTCATCTGCGTTGGAAGAGTCATGTATTGTTGTTGTAGGATAGCTAGGCTTTGGTGGTGCCATATTGCCCTTTCTGTGTTGATTGTATTCTTACACTGGCAGTTACTCATCTGGGATTGGAATGAGTATAGGTATAGGTGTTGATGTCTGAGTTTGTCATTGTTGGATTAGTGTTTTGTGGTTTCTGTTTCCTCTGTGGTCTTCTGGACTTTGTGGCCTGGATTTCTGCCAGCTGGTGTGACCTCTGATCCAGTAGGGAGTCTCTGTCTACATCTAATGGCTATCTTAGCCTTAGTTACAGCAGAGTGATCTCTGTTCTTCTGAGTGGTGTGGCCTGAACCTGAGCAGCAATAGTCTGCTGGTCTTGAGGGTAGATGCTGCCAGTGGGGAGGGCAGTGAGGTAGGGAGTAGGGGTGGGATGGGTCTTTGGGAAACAAATATAGGGAATGGGGGCAGTTCAGCTGGCAGGCAGGTTACTCACCTTTTCTTCTGACTGGTATTGATAGATATTGTTTAAATTTGACTTTGTCAGGGAATATCTTATTTTGTCTACTTACATTGATTGAAAGGTTGGTTGTGTATCATAGTATGGGAGTCAGCAGCACATCATTCCAAGCACTTCTGAAAGGGTAATTTGAATTAGGTCTGCCATTATATGTTTCTTGGTCTTTTCCCCTAGCAGCTTTTAATATTCTTACTTTGCTCAATATGTTCCATGTTTTGATTATTATGTGGTGACAGTTCTTGCTTTTCCGGTGAATATATATTGCTTCTTTTACCTGTATGTTTCTTATACATTTATAGGCATTTCCTTCTTTAGGTCATAAAAATTTTCTTCTATGATTTTGTTGAAAATATTTTCTGGACCTTTGAATTAGATTTCTTCTCCTTCCTCTATTCTTATTATTCTTGGGTTTGGATATTTTATGGATATATATTTGGATATATATTTTCATAATATCTCAAATTTCCTGGATATTTGGGGTCATGAGTTTTTTGGATTTAATATTTTCTTTAACTGATATATCCATTTCTTCTGTCATATCTTCAATGCCTGGGATTCTCCCTTTCATCTCTTTTATTTTGTTGTTAAACTTGCCTTTATAGTACCTGTTTGCATTCCTAATTTTTTCATTTCCAGAATTCCCTCGGTTTGTGTGTGTGCTTTTTTTTTACTGCTTCCATTTCCATTTTAAAGTCTTGAATAGTTTTATTTATTTCCTTCAACTATTTGTTTATCCTTGGCTTTCTTTAAGGGAGATATATATATATATATATATATATATATATATATATATATATATATATATATCCTCCCCTTGTTTGTGTTTTCCTGACTTTCTTTGAGGGGTTTATATATTTTTCTTTTTTTATTCATTTTACATACCAATTAGAGATTCCTCTGTCCTCCCTCCTCCTGCCCCCCAGTGTTCCCCCGAACCCATCACCACATTCCCACCTCCTCCAAGGCAAGGTCTCCCACAGGGAGTCAGAAGAGCCTGGTACATTCAGTTGAGGCAGGTCAAAGCCACTCCTCCCTGCACCAAGGCTGCACAAAGTGTCTCACCATAGGTACTAGGCTCCAAAAAGCTGGCTCATGAACTAGGGACAGGTCCCTATCCCACTGCCTGGGGACCCCTAAACAGTTCAATCTAAACAACTGTCTATCTTATCCAGAGGGTCTAGTCCAGTACCATGAGGCTCCTCAGCTATTGTTCCACAGTTCATGTGTTTCCACTAGTTTGGCTAGTTGTCGCTATACTTTTTCCAATCATGGTCTTGATATCTCTTGCTCATACAATCCCTCCTCTCTCTTATAGTTTGGACTCCTGGAGCTCTGCCTGAGACCCAGTCATGGATTTCTGCATCTGCGTCCTTCAGTTGATGAGGGTTCTATGATGACAGTTAGGGTATTCAGCCATCCGATCACCAGAGTAGACATGCTCAACTATGTTCATAGTAGCATTATTTGTAATAGCCAGAACCTGGGAATAACCTAGATGCCCCTCATCTGAAGAATGGATAAAGAAAATGTGGTACATATATAGAGTACTACTCAGCAGAGAAAAAACAATGACATCATGAGGTTTGCAGGCAAATGGACAGAACTAGAAAATATCATCCTGAGTGAAGTAACCCAGACTTAGAAGGACAAATATGTCAAACAACCATCTTCCATATCCAGAGGGCCTAGTCCAGTCCCATGGGGGCTCCACAGCCACCAGTCCACAGTTCATGGGCTTCCACTAGTGTGGCCTGTCTTCTCTGCACATCCTCCCATGATGATCTCAACATCCCTCGCTTGCAGTACCTCTCCTCTCTCTCATCAATTGGATTCCTGGAACTCAGCTTGGTGCCTGGCCGTGGATCTCTGTATCTGCCTCCATCAGTCATTGGACAAAGGCACCCAGGCAGGGGGATCAGGATCTGTCCCTGGTCTACGGGCAGGCTTCTGGAACCCGGTGCCTGTGGTGTTATGCCTTGCACAGCCTTGGTGCAGTGGGAAGGGGCTTCGACCTGCCTAGGCTCAGTGTGCTTGGCTTTGCTGACTCCCCATGGGAGACCTAGATTTGGGGGATGTGGGGATGTGGGGAGGCTTGGGAAAGAGGGCTGCGGGGGTGGGAGGAGGGAGGAGGTGGTGTCTGTGGATAGCATGTGGAGTGAGTAAAGAATTTCTTAATAAAGAAAAAAAAAAAGAAGAAGGACAAACATGGTATGTACTCTCTCATAAGTGGATAATAGATAACCAGACTGCAACCCGCAACTCCAGGGAGGCTAACTAGTAAGGATGACTCTAGGAAGGGCACATGGATCATCCAACAATGGAGAATTGGATGAGATCTACATGAGCAAACTGGGGGTGAGGGGGGCTAATGGAGGGCAAGGGACAGGGAATGATAACTTAGAGGAGTGGGAGGTTGGAGCTGGAATGGGAACAGGGTAGGAGAGCAAGGAAAGAGATACCATGATTAATGAAGATACCATGGGAATAGGGAGAAGCAGAGTGTTAGGGAGGTTCCAGGGAATCCACAAGCATGACTCCACCATAGACTACTGGCAATAGTCGAGAGGGTGCCTGAGCTGGCCTACTTTGAGGGGTTTATTCATGTCCTCCAATTGTTTGTTTGTGTTTTCCTTGATTTCTTTAAGGGATTTATTCATCTCCTCTTTAAGGACCTCTATCATCTTCATAAAGTTGGTTTTAAGGTCTTTTTCTTGTGCTCCAGTTATGTTGGAATATTGAGGGCCTGCTGGGGTAGGATAGCTGGGCTCTGGTGGAGACATACTGCCCTGGCGGTTATTGTGTTCTTAAACTAGCATCTAGGTATCTGGGTTTGGGCTGATTTTAGGTCTAGCTGTTGATTTCTGGGGTTGTCTTTGTTGTGTATATGTGTTTTGTTCTTTTGTTTCTATTTCCTCTTTGAATTTTCAGAGAGTGAGTTGAGTTTGTGCTGCCTGTTTTACTGGGATGCTCAACTGGTGTGTTTAGGGGGAATGCTTGCTAATGTTGGAGGTTTTAGGAAGAGCAGGCCAGGGGGAGATGGTCTGTTGTAGCACTATGGGTGATCCTGAGGATTGGGTCTGAAGAAAAAGAAAGTATGGAGAATGTCCGCATCAGCAGGGTTGCTGGTCATCTGGCATGTGTGTCCTGGGGTTGAGCAGGGTTTTCTGCCTGAGTTGGGAGATGGGAAACAGTGATGAGGTGGAGGAGGCTGTGGAGGGGATGGTCTTTGGGATCCACAGGAGGAATGGACAGAGATAAGGGAAGGCTGCTGCTGGTGTTCTGTTATAGCACTACAGGTGACCTTGACATTTATGTCTGGGGCAAACAGAGATTGGAGAAGGTTCAGGGGCAGCCTACCTGGTCTTGTGGCCATTTGGGATTGGAGGTTTCAAAGTCACTTATCATTTCCAGTTAGCTCTCTGTCTGTCTGTCTGTCTGTCTCTCACTCTCTCTCTGCCTCCTAACTTAAATGTCAAGATGTAAGCTCTCAATTACTGTTCCAGCACCATGCCTGCCTACTTCCTGCCATGCTTTCTGTCATAATGGACATTTTTAAATGCTTTCTTGTATAAATTGCCTTGGTCATGGCTTCTTATCACAGCAAGAGAAAAATAACTAAGACAAAAAGCATCAAATCTTCAAGCGATTCTGTTAGAGCCCGCTCTATGATATGTGAAATTAAAAGAGTAGGGAATGTATTGCCGTGATGTAGTACACTTCACACACACACACACACACACACACACACACACACACACACACACACACACACACAGAGAGAGAGAGATAGAGAGAGAGAGAGAGAGAGAGAGAGAGAGACAGAGAGAGACAGAGAGAGACAGAGAGAGACAGAGAGAGACAGAGAGAGATCAAACACACACAGAGAGAAATCTCTGAATTATTCAAGAGAAGAAACAATCACGGTGTTCCAAATAGCAGAGAAGTTTAAAATACCAAAGTCCCCCAAATTCTCTATTTACAGTTTTCCAGGAAAGGAGAGTCATGATTTTCTATTCTAGGAATAGGGAGGAGATATTGTGCTAGAGACTAACTTTGCTATAAATAACTTCAATTGCCTTTTACAACGTAAGTAAAAACTAGAAACAGTGATAAAAGAATCTTTGATTCATCAGACTCTGAAAATATCAGCCCCTTGATTGTTCTGGATGTATTTATAACAAGGAATTTTAGAGGAAAATACATTCCATGTGGTAGCTAAAAGGTATGATTCTAAAGACATTGTGTTCATTTCTTTGTTCACTTGTGGCTGAGTTCCACTGTGATGCCAGGCTGGGTTTTAATGTTTGATCCTCCTACAGCAACAAAAGGTTGGGATTCTAAATATGTACCACTATATATGTCCCAAAGTCTTTTCCTTAACTTAGTATCATGATTCAGGCCTCATCTTACTTCTGTAACACTTAAAATTAGCTAACATTGCCCTTCTGTGTTTTCTTGATTTTGTCAAAAAAATAAGAAATTTAACTTAATACTATATGTAAATGATCATTGTCAGTATTTATAGGATTTCTCTTAAATAAAATCTGCAAGAAATTGGGAATTTACACAACAGCTTTCACATATATACAGCAGGACAGACAAGAATGGGTGGACTCATTCAAGGCTCCAACTGTGACCACCACCACTTGAAATTTTCAATCTTGTCTTTTCTGGGAGGTGTTCTTGGCTGAGGTTTGTTTTGCATAAATCATTTTCAATCCAGTCTTTGTCTGTCTTGCAATTGGTGTAAATGGTCATAGCAAGTTTCTGGCTTCTCTGGGCCTCTGAATTTGTGATCTCAGAAAGAGAAAACTGTTGTCTATAGGTGGGTTAATGATTTCAATTCATCTGATATTTGCCTATTTGTCCTGTTAACCAATGTGGTTTTTTTAAATTTTTATTTGGTTGTAGAAGCCTTGAGAGAGAGGAAGAGAGAGAGAGAGAGAGAGAGAGAGAGAGAGAGAGAGAGAGAGAGAGAGAGAACAATGCAGAGGAATGGAAGATAAAGAATTACTTATAGTATTTGGTTCTCTCTTTCACCCCATCATGTGGCTTCTAGGGTTCAAATTGAGGTCATCAGGGTATTATCAAGTCTCCTAACCTGCTAAGCCATCTCACCAGTCCCTAAACTAATATTTTAAAATATTTTCAGCTCTGCTCATACCTGTATTGTGTTGTTTTCTCATGTCATAGGACAACCATAGAAGTGGATTTACTGGAAATCATAGATGGAAAATTGGGTATCACCTTTTCCAGGTAATGGTAATTTTAATATACTAGTTTATGTGATTATTTTCATAACTCCATGAGAAAGGGTGTCTTAAGACTTTAGAAATGGTAGCTGAGGAAACTAGAAAGGGATGCCTTGGAGGCTACCTGACTTCAACACATTTCCATCTCTTCTTTATCTTGTAGCTCTATTTTTCAGCTAAGCCATATAATTTGCAATTATCACAATTACTTATTTCCAAAATAAGTATGACATGTGCAATTGCAAAGGCATTAAATAAGATATAAATGAGGAAAACAGAGCCCTGTAGTTTGCAGTAATAATCACGTGTAATAAATAATTTCCAATTTCAGGGCCTTACAAGTTTATTTCTCAACTCTCTGGGTTGGCAGTAATGCTGCTCTGATTGATGGAGTTTGGCTCTTGGTTATATGTATGCTCACATCTGCTCAACATGTTTCCTCATTCTGTGACCCGCAGCTACCCAGGGTATGTTCCTACAGCAGATGGCAGGAGCATAAGAGAAGAAAGCAAACCACATAAACACTCTTAATGGCTCTGCAGCATTGTCTGCTGGCATGCCATAGGCCAAATCACATCACATGACCAAGTCTTTCACTGGAATAAAAAAAGCACTCTATAAACTCGGTTGCAGGGCATGGGAAAATTATTTGGAATGGGGTTTTGTTGTGTAATATTACTAGAGAAAACAAACAAAGAATTTAAAACAATAACCCAATCTACTATAAAATTACACTTAATTGGCAATATAGCTTATAATGAAATTATTCAGTTTATGATTATAATTCACCCTTTGGAAAAACACATCAGAATTTAGGGGAAGGGATTTTAGGATAATTTGTGTAATTTGGTATAATAATCATATTGGCTCTTTTGACTCTGTACTGTCTTTGAAGGTTATAAAGTTCCCAGTAATCCCTTGGCTTCTGAATCTATTGGTACTTCCCTACTGGTATTATCTTCCTAGCTCTATGCTCTATATTTCCTGAACCAGCTACTCCCACGCTGGCTATCCTATAAGCTCTCCTTAGCTTGTATTTAGGTCTGGTTATCCCTCCACTGTTATTTCCACAGCTTAGTGAAATGTGTGTCCCATAGGAGATGGCCAGTAATAAACAACCACTGACTCAGTAAGTGGGGAATGGCTACTAGGGCCAAAACTTGACCAAACTCTACTCTTCCTCATTTCTTAATTAAAAGTAAACAACTTCAGGAACTTAAAGAACTGTAAAGAACTAAAACAAAACTACATTTTCTGTCCCATGTAGGTAAATGGACCAAAGAAATGTATATGACCAGTACTAGGAAGGCCTTTCAATGTTATTTTAAAGTAACTCCAAGCCATATTATTTTTATCTTCTTCCTTCTTGGAACACAGAGATAATAGAGTCTAATCCATATATTTTGTGTTTTTTTTTTATTTTATATGTTTCCCTTTTTTTAAAATTATGAACCCATGTTAAAGATGGAGAAAATCAAAAATCTGGACACAAGCCTAATGGCCATATGACCTTGGGAACTGGGGACTGAAATTTCAGGTCTGCCTCTGTGCAAGATGAAAATTAACTTTTGATTTGCATGAGCTACTATTTTTGATTAGAAGGTCCTCCTACTTATAGCTGAGAACAACAGCCTTTTAGGCTTCCTATAGATGGCAGCTGATTTAAAGGTGGAGATGTAACTGGACTCTCATTGTCGAAGGAGCAGAGACAGATTGAGAATCAAGTTCAAGATGGCTTCTTTAGCCATGACAGAACAGGAAGCTTCAGTACCCAGAGCCACATGGAGAATTTCCATGAGTATGTTTCTGTTTCTGTCTTATGGTGTATTGTATGCTCCACATGGACAAGACACTAGGCTGTAAACCAATATGAAGTGGTAAACATGTATGATCTTATTAACCTCCAAAACAATCCCGTCTTCATTCATTCAGCATTATCTCTATATTATTTAATTCAATATTTAGGATGCTATAGAAGATTTAAATAAATTTCCCATTTGCTCTAAATATAATTTGACTGCTAAGTTATATTACTAAGTTTCAACTCTACATGCATTATATATATATATATATATATATATATATATATATATAAAATTTATTCTGTGTGTATGTGAAAGAGAAGGAAAGAGGAAAGAGAAGGAAAAGGAAAGGGAGAGGGAGAGAGAGAATAAACAAGTTAAAAATGCACAGTACACGTGTAAAGTGGGATTTCCAATGGAGTAGGCATTCTCCTTCCTTGCTTTCTGGAAGGGTCTCTTTTGGTTTTGCTGTGTGCCATGTAATTCAGTCTCAAATGCATGCCACCTTTTGTACCTTACTGTTGGCATGCTAGGATTGTAGATGGGTATCATGGCACCTAGCCTTTTCTATGAGTTCTGAGAGATAAACTCAGATCATCAGGCTTATGGAGCAATCACTTTTACCCTCTGAGCCCTCTTGCAACCCAATTGAAATATAGCTTAAAAAAACTTATATTGTTTGAAAAAACATGCAGTATTATTGAAATCTCAGCTTGTGAGAATTGTGATTTGCCTTTTCTTGGCAATTTCATAGTGTGAGTGAGAGTTATTAGCTCCTATGAAAGAAAGGTGTTGTGGGTAGTCATTCCAGCTTTGATCTGGAAGTTCCAACCCCCATTGAGGCTTTGACAACTGTCACACCTACAAGGCGGGGCCATGGGAGGTGCCCAGAGACCCGAGATCAGGATGGGCCAGCGCGCTCTGGGTTCCAGTGAATGGTGGAGATGGACTGAGCAGAGCTCCAGAGAACACCGCTGGACTGTGATACACCTTCCCCAGACCCTGCGACTTTTCTATCCCTTAATTTGTAAGTTATACCATTAAATAAATCTCCTTTTAACTACGTGGAGTGGCCTTAATAATTTTGTCAATAGGAAGGTACAGATTTGCCCCAGATACATCATGTCTAAAGACACATTACACAATGATCATATTTTATACACTATGCAGCATCCCATGCTGATTGGTTTCTGCAACCTTGACTAGGGGCAAGAAGACAATAAAGTAAAGACATGTAGATACATGTACAGGGACACCAGGATCAGGTACAATCTGCTAATTCTGATGGAAGACATCTACAACTAATAGCAAATTGAAACCACTGGCTGTTTATTAGGAGAAGGGGTTAATCTCAATAGGAAGACTCTGTTGCTCAGCAGTCTCAAACTGTAAACTTCTGGGAGTAGGAAGCTACAGTTGCTAGTCAATGCACAAACTATTCAGTTGTTTTAAACAATCATATTTGGACTCATGAACAAGAGTTTTGTTATCTGTCCTGAGCCTCTCAACAAGGTGAGGCTTTGGCACTTCCATGTAGGAAGAGGTGTTTGAGTCCTCAACATGACCATACCCATGTCAACAGTACTAATTCACTCAGGACTTCCTCCACTCCCTAATAACATTATGACCAGAAGTTTGTTTTTCATAGATACTAAATTCACTTCCTGTGAATCCTTCATATTTTAGTATAGATTATGATATAATTATCATGTATGTATTAAGAAAAAGGGAATTGTAGTTGTTTGGAAGAAAATGACCCCCAAAGGGAGTAACACCATTAGGGGGTGTGGCCTTGTTGGAGTAGGTGTGGCCTTGATGGAAGAAGTGTGTCACTGTGAGATTGGCTTTGAGGTCTATGCTCTAGCCACACCCAGTGAAACAGTTCCCTTCCTGTTGCCTGCACAAGAAGTAGAATTCTCAGCTAGCTCTCTAGCACCATGTCTGCCTACATGCTGCCATGTCCCACCATGATGATAATGGACTGAACTTCTAAAGTGTAAGCCACTCAATTAAATGATTTCCTTTCTAAGAGTTGCCTTGGTCATGGTGTCTTTTCACAGCAGTAGAAACCCTAACTATGACAGGAATTGTTCTAAGGTTTGAGAGCATTAATAAGTATTGTGTTTATGTGTTGAACTAACCTCTCATGCTTCGTTTTTCACCTTACCATGACCAGTAACAATTTGCAACCAACTCCCATAACAAATTTCCATAACCTACTGAATGACAAAAAGCCACCCACCCCACCTCTTGAGAATGTGGGCATCATGTTCTTAAAATTACTTCCTGATGCTAGAGGGATGGCATCTTTAGGGTGCCATGAGAAAATTGAGATAATGCTCACATCCTGGGAGAGGTAGCTGTTGTCCAGTACTGTTACAATGGGAACCTACAGGATTTACTTGGAGTCCTGGCTGAAGTAGTCTATGATGATGGACCATCTTAGCTAACCACCTTGAAATTGTCCTGAGAAGTTTGTACTCCAAAGCTGATCTTTGGGTGGTAATTGTCAAATTAGTGGCATTACTACAATCCAGATGGAAGCATTGTTGAGGTGCCCCACTATTCCTTTGGAGATTTCAAAGGTTACTGTTAGGAATGGTCATGGTTTACTATAGAAAACTTAAACATTTTAAATATAATATGCAGCAAATCTCAGAGAGGATAAAGGACAATAATCTATTAAATACGTCCAGGTCTTCACACACTTAATTTCTAGTTATCTGCATTGGACTCAAGACCAAAATTACATACAGGAAGCTAGATGAAGCCTGTTTCTAGAATTAGTTAGTGCTCTACATGACCATTAATATCACAACAGAAAGTTTATAAATATATATGTATTGTGATTATATTATACATAAAATTAACATGTATATAAATCTTATAAATCTTGAGGTAATATTTATATCTTAAGAAAAGTTTTAAGTAGTCAAAATAAAACCTAAGGATTATGAGATAACTGGCAATAAAATGGTTCCTTAATTTGGTTTTTCTTCTGTTGCATACCAGCTGGCACTTTTGACATGAGACCGAGATTTTGGATTTATCTTTAATAAGCATGCTTGAGTTTAAAGAATAGAAAGCCACACTCCAACTCCAAATCTAGCTTTAATTTTTAATTGAATTGTGACCACTAAAAGATCATTTGCCTTATATGTCTGTAGAGAACAGCAGAAACAAACATTTGGGATGAATTATGAAATTTTATCTCATTGAAAGTATCTTATACCAGTAGGCCAATATACTATTTTTCTTGGGACATTTTCTCTGGATAATTCATCCTTTTTCTTCAGATGTCACATTTGTCTAGTGGTCATCAGATTCTTTAGTTGGATGCTTTTATTCTCCTCAAAAAACCCTGTCCCAACCTTAACTTTGGGGAGTATCCTTTTTGGCATTTTATATCTGATCAAATAAAAGCCATTGGTTAGTCTTATGAGTTACTTTAGGTTGAAAGGCCATGCTGTTCAATGAACTAATGCTTCTCCTAATCAAGAAGTTTCTCTTGTTCAAATCTAATCTTTATCAATTTTGATGATATCAACAGCTTTTTTTTTTCTCCCACAGAAACAAAAGCAAATCGTCTTTACCAATGTAACACATATCCTGGTTTTCATTCTGAGGTCAACACATCTTTGAAGTATGCAGGCTGATTTATTTCTGTAGGTTTTTTTCCCCATTATTGAGTGTCACTCTGCAGCTGTCATTCCTTTCTTATCAGCATTCAAAAATTTTAAAGTTAATAAAACATTGTGTAATCTATCTCTGGGGGCCTTTATTGCCCCTTTCTGTTTATTAAACATGTATTTTAAAATGTGATTAGATCTTTCTATAACTGCTTATCCTGTATGATTGTGTTGTATACCTGTAATATGCTTTATATTGTAACATTCAAAAAACTGTTTCATTTTACTAGAGACATATGATGGAACAATGTTATTATTAAGTTGGACAGGTATTCTCATGATGACTATAACTTCTAATAAATGTGTAATTGTAGAGTAAACCTTTTCAGAATCTAAAGTAATAGTCCATTGAAATCTTGAATAGGTATCTATGGCATGATGTACATATTTTAGTTTTCCAAACTCTGCAAAATGAAAGACATCCACTTGCCAAAATTTATTTCTTTGAATACCAATTGTTTTCTTTCCAGCAGGTCATGGAGTTTGGTTATACAAAGAACAAGTAGGACATCTCCTTGGCTTATTGCCAAATGATAGAAAAATTTTTCTTCAAACTTTTGCTGTTAATATGGTATTTCTTATGAAATTCTGAGGCTTCTAGCATATTTTCTACCCATAGCTGATCGATTTCATCATTACCTTGTACTAGAGGACCAGGTAGACCTGTATTGGATCTGATATGTGTTACATACAAGGGATAATTTCCATTTCTGATTATTTCTTGTAACTGAATAAATAACCAATTTAATTCTGAATAATTTGGAATAAGTTCAATGGTTTCAATATTTAAAACAACCCCTTCTGCATATTGAGAGTCACTATCTATATTAAGATGTTCTGGAAAATCTAATAACACCATGGACTAGCATATAACTCTGATTTTTGAACAGAATCAAAGGGCTTTGAGCCATTTAGTTAAATTTTCTGACTTACAGCCTGTCTTTCCTGATTTATTTGCATTAGTATAGAATGCAGGTCTCTAGAAATTAGTGTTCCCCATATAATGTGACGAAGGATCCAATTAGTTCTCTTTATAAACTGAAATATCTTGCTTTTGGGATAATTGCTACTAATCTCTGCAAAAAACTTTATTGAAAGCTTTTTGCTAATGTTCATTTTCCATCCATAATGAAGCAATTTCGGCATTATTAAAAAGTGTCAGAATTTCTGCTGGGCTGGATCTATTCCTGCTAATTGATGAATTCTCAAATTTCCTTTCAGAATCAATTCAGATACCTTTTTTCCACAGATCTTTAAACATTTTACTCTATTTGTGTGGCATAACTATGCATTCTAAATTATTATCTTCTCTCTGCATAAGAATTCCTGTGGGAAGCCGGGCGGTGGTGGCGCACGCCTTTAATCCCAGCACTCGGGAGGCAGAGGCAGGCGGATCTCTGTGAGTTCGAGGCCAGCCTGGGCTACCAAGTGAGTCCCAGAAAAGGCGCAAAGCTACACAGAGAAACCCTGTCTCGAAAAACCAAAAAAAAAAAAAAAAAAAAGAATTCCTGTGGGAGAATGCATAGAAGGTAAAATAACCAGAAAACAATCAAGCCCTGGAACTCAATGATTCATATGCACATCCTGAAATTTCTTTTCTACCAAAGCCAATTCACTCTCAGCCTCAGCTTATAATTTTCATGGACTTTTTATGTCATTATTACTTTATAAAGCTTGAAATAAATTACTTGTTTTTTGAATCATCAATCCAATTGTACGCCATAGCCAGTTAATATCTCCCATCAATCTTTGAAAACCATTAAGAGTTTGTAATTGATTTCTCCTGATTTGTGGTTGAATTTTTTGTAAACCTATCTTGTATCCAGGTAATTAATAGAATCGCCTCTTTGTATTTTTTTCTTTTCAGGAGAAATTTGTAATCCCCAAACAAGGCAATTTTTTCTTTATGTCTTAAAACATTTTAAGGTATCTGAGTCTAAATCAGCTAAGAAGATATTATCCATATAATGTTAAATTATAGACTGAAGAAACTGTTTATGAATTATGTCCAATGGCTATTGTACAAAATATTGACACAAGGTGGGACTGCTTCACATCCTTTGTGGAAGAACTTTTCATTGATACCTTTTAACAGATTGGGAATTATTATAAATAAGCACTGTGAAGGCAAATTTTTCTCTATCCTGTTCTTGTAAAGGTATAGTATAAAAGCAGTTTTAAATCAATTACTGTAATATACCATCCTTTAGGCAAAATAGAATGCAAGGGAATTCCAGACTGCAAAAGCCCATTGTTGGCTGGATCATCTTATTAATAAGCTTTTAGATCTGTTACCATTCTCAATTTTCCAGATTTCTTTTTAATGACTAATATAGGAGAATTCCAAGGAATGATAGATTCTTCAGTCTGTTGATCATTTAGCTGCTCCTGGATCAGTTGTTCTAATGCCAGTAATTCTCATGATGTCAACAGCCCCTGTTCCACACAAGCAGGTTTGTCAGTTAACAACTTTAAATGTAGGGCTGTTTGTATCTTTGAAATTTCAACACCTGTTGTACCTTGTTCATGTACAACCTGAGTGGTCAGGAACTGTTCTTAATAATACCTTTTAATATTTTCTCAGAAGCAGTCTTTATTTTATGGTTTGTTTTTGAGATTGAAGGAATTTTAATCTGAGTTTTCTGTTGTAACAAATCATGTCTCCATAAATTCATTGCTGTGTTAGCCACATGTAATTTTAATCTTCCTATCTGTCCTTCTGAACCTGTACACTTCATTCATCTTGCATTTTGTTTTACCTGGCTGAGGGTAGCTACAGCTGCTCATGTACAGCTGGGGTCTGAGAATGTGTGGCAGTGGAAACAGCAGTAAAAACTCTAGTGGATGTCTAGGTGTCCAATCTGGTGTGGCAGTACCTGAGGAGTGGGTCCAGTGGAAGTCTGTCACCCAAGGGAGAAGCAGTTAGCCACCTGAAAAGCAGACATAGGAGGACATGCAGAAGAAGTCTTCATGGCAGGAAGCAAGGGCATGGGGCTGTCTCAATGACAGAGTCAGCTGGCAGTGGGCAACTAACTCCAGGAGCATTTTGGGCCTGGGATGGGTGGCTACTGGAGGCTGCTATACAGAGGCTGCAACAGGAAAACCCCAGAGTCACACATGGATGGCCTGGAGATGGGAGGGAAAACCTGCCACAACAGTGACTCCTGCAACTGCTTAGTGATCTAATGCCCCACATTGAACATCAAATGAAGCATTTATTTAATTATTCTTTATCACTAAAAACTCAAGAGTCAGTTATCAAGGAAAGAACTTAAATGATCAGAGAAGCAATTGAGAAGTGACCAGTGACCTCCTCTCTCCTTCCTCAATCCAAAAGGGTCAAGAATCTTTCTAAGCTCCACCCTTCTATCTCCTGTGTCTCACTATGTGTACTCAGTCCTTCAAAACCTCTACAGTTAACTTTGGTCAGCTAGAAGCTGGTTCTTCCCTCTGATCAAAGCAAATGTTATTGCTAGTCTTAGCAGTGTTAGAGTGCAATCGAAATATCCCACAACAAATATCCTCTTCATGTAGGAAGTTGGATGCACAGTACCTCTGAAGCACATGAGTGTGAACAGTGGTGTGCTGTGGGATGGTCTGTATGTCAAGTGTGTTGCTGATTGGTCAACAAATAAATCACTGATTGGCCAGTGGCCAGGGAGGAAGTATAGGTGGGGCAAGGAGGAGAATAAAGCTGGGAAGTGGAAGGCTGAGAGAGAGACACTGACAGCCACTGCGATGAGAAACAGCATGTGAAGACTCCGGTACTCCATGAGCCACGTGGCAGGGTATAGATTTGTGGAATGAATTAATTTAAGCTATAAGAACAGTTAGCAAGAAGCCTGCCATGGCCATACAGTTTGTAAGCAATATAAGTCTCTGTGTTTACTTGGTTGGGTCTGACGGCTGTGGGACTGGCGGGTGACAGAGATTTGTCCTGGCTGTGGGCCAGGCAGGAAAACTCTAGCTACAGTGGTGTTGGAATCACATGCCATCTTTGAAGGTATAATGCAAACCCAAACACACTGTGATGAGGTGAGAAGATCACAGTCTCCAAAGAAGCTCACAAATGCACTGCATAATTAATCCATAGATAGGCATTCATTTACCTTCCAGCATAAAGTGTCTGCCATATGGAGAAAAGACAGGGAAGTTGAAGACAGGTAAAGTATTGTTTCCTCAGGGTTCCACAATCTAATTAGGATGAAATGCATAGACACAAAGTAGCTACTGCTGTGCTTCCCTGTGACAAACAATGTTTTTATTTAGAAAATATGGAATCAATGTGACTGTGTGTCATGCATGGTCCAGAAAAACATCATTTGTGTGACATTATGCTCTGGAAAATGTTGCTCTGTGTGGTCAAACACATGGCAGAAACATTTCTTTTGTTCTCCTAAAGCTATCATCTTATCACATGGAAGTGGCACCATGTGATGCAACCTTATCAATGAAATGTGAGCAAAGATCTTTCCTGTCTGTATTAGATAGGGTTTCTATTTCTGTGATGAAACACCATGACCAAATGGTTTATTTGATTTATATTTCCATATCACTGTTCATCATCTTTCATCATGGAAGGATGTCAGGTCAGGAATTCCAACAGAACAGGGATCTGGAGGTAATTGCTGATGCAGAGACCATTGAGGGGTATTGCTTACTGGCTTGTTTTCCCATGGTTTGCTCATTCTGCTTTTGTATAGAACCTAGGACCACCAGTCCAAGGATTGCATGACCTATAATGGGCCAAGCCCTCCCCCATCAATAGCTAACTAAGAAAAATGCCTTATAGCTGAGACATATGGAGGCATGCTTTTAAATTAAGGTTCAATCTGTTCTGATAACTCTAATTTGTGTGTCAAGTTGATGTAAGACTAGCCAGCATACTGTCACTTCTCAGTTGAAACAGTAAAGAAGAATCCTGCATGTGGGAGGCAGAGGCAGAAGCAGGGAGGTATCCGAGTTTAAGACCAGCCCTGTCTATCTAGCAAATTTCAAGCAATCCAGAGCTACACAATGAGACCATGTCTCCAAAACATATAGATAAACAAAACCAAACAACAACTAAGAAACAAAGAAGCTAGAGAGATATCTCATCAGTTAACATTTAGTGTTCTTGCAGAGGACCCAGGATCAGTTCCCAATACTCATGGTGGTCCAACCATCCAGAAGCACACACATATTGCACATATATACATAAAGCCAAATAACCCATATACACAAAATTTTTTTTTGGCAAAAAGAAGCAAAGAATCCTGAAGGGTGCATAGACCACACATGATTTTGTGCCACCAATATTCTCATGCTTGAACAAAGCTTAAGAAAGTACAGTTTAGGATTCCGAAAGTATAAAGGGGTTAACATGATCAAAAAACAGTCTAGGAAACTACCAAATAGCCAGTAAAAGCTTAAAAGGAAGAATTCCTCCTTCATTCCAAAAAATAAGTAGTGATCTGTGTTCATTTCCTTTGCACTCTTCTCCTCCTCTTCCTTCTCCTTGACAAAATGTTCCTCTGTAGCTGTGCCTAGCCTCAAACTTACAATTCATGTCTCCACCTCTTGATCCCCCAAGAAAGCACAGGGACAGGGGACCCACCAAAAGTCTCATGGATATGAAACATGATAAATAATAATGAAAGAAAACCTGCTATGATAATCCACTGAGAATATCAGGAGATTTTGCTGCCACTGTGCAACACAGACTCTTCTGACAAATGAAAAGACAGTCTGCCTATTATCTGCTCTTAGAAGCCTGCTTGACAACACAAACTATTCAAACAATTACTTGAATCATATAATTGCCTGAGACAAAGTTTTTCATGAGTCTAAAGAGTGAAAAAAATGTCTTTGAGTTGAAAAGCCTTTAGAGGAATGGTGACATGTAAGAATGTTATTATGAGGAAGATGACTGTCTTGGGCCTTATACAGAACTGGGTTTGATGTAGATGTGTGTAACTACCATATACCTAGGAAAAGCTGCTTAGTCTTTCTAAATCAAATTTCTTCATCTTCATACCAACTACTCATAATGCATTGTGAGGGTTAAGTGAAAACAAACAAACAAACAAACAAAAAAAACCCCTAACAACCTGTTCATTCAGGGCCAATCACAGTAAAATACAATCACCTATCTGAAGGTTGTATATGTTTAGACTGTGATGGCATTTGCTGCCTTCACATGAGAGAGGAAAAGGAGGTACTTGCCTGGCAATGAGTATAAGCATTTTAGCTAAAACATGTAGCATAAAACTCAGTCATTATACTTAGCATTTATGTGTTATTTTACAGTCCAAAGCACCTCAACTAGCATTGTCCCATCTATTCTTCAAGTAAAATCTCTTAGAGACTTCTTTATGACTGTTAACCCTAATGTGACATGATTTCATGGACTTGGAAGCACTTGAATAATCAGCCAGCTAGACAGAGGTTGGAAAAGCTTTTACTGATAACTCCTACTGTTTCAATGGTTGGAGTTTCCTTATATAACATTGTCCATGTCTGATAATCCTCTGATGAGTTTCTTCCATAGACCATACAGACTTCTAAGTTAAAAATATCTAGTAAATACATGTACAGCATGAAGTAAAATGACTATGACCTGCTCTTCCTTATTATTACCTGTGTTGCAATTCATACTGACAGAGATTCAGACAGACAATAGATGACAAATAGATGATAGATAGATAGATACATAGATACATAGATAGATACATAGATAGATGGATGACAAGTGAATGCTAGATAGATAATGGATGGATAGAGAAATAGATAGATAGATAGATAGATAGATAGATAGATAGATAGATAGATAGATAGATGATAGACAGATAGATAGATAGATAGATAGATAGATGATATTGATAGGAAAATAACAAAGATATAGATGATAGATAGCTGTTAGATGATAAGTAGATAACTAGATGATAGATATAGATGATTGATAGATAAGATAGATGGTAGATAAATATACTTAGATAATAGGTGAAAGATAGATAGATAGATAGATAGATAGATAGATAGATAGATAGATAGATAGAAAGATGATAGATAGACAGTCAGATAGATACACAAATTATCTCATGACTTAAGGCAGGACATCAGTTTATAAAGTTTTATAGAAACCACTATGACAAGTAAAGTGAATGAAGGATGCATAAATAAGACTCCTGACCACATCACTATCTCCAGGATCTTTGTGACTTTAAGTCCAGAAATGCCAAGAATAAGATAATTACACAAACTCTTTTGACTCTAATTCTTGCTATTCTGACAGGTGGCACATCTATATGCAAGCCAGTATACTTGTTGCTTGCTTTTATGCATGTGACACATCCTTTCAGGTAGAAAATAGAGATTGAAAAGGTTGCTTTGATTCTCTCAATGAGAGCAATTTAAGATCTACCTGCCAGGTTATAATAGCTTCCCACTTGTAAGTCCTCAAAATCTTCAAGAAGTCAATGTTGTAAATAAGCCAGAACCAAATAAATATTATTTTGGTAAATAAGAGAAGTATCATAGGTGACAGCTAAGGCAGTCATCAATTACAGGGTGGGAACTTGATGGTTGTGCAGGCTATTAAAGTGGAAGTCCCTTTATTTCGACTTATCTCCTGCTATTTCCAAATACCACATTTATTTAAAATTAATCACATCATCACCTTACCTGGATCACCTTCCTTGAGAATTTCTCTCTTTTCTTTTATATTGCTTCCACCCTTCCCTCTTCATTCCTCAATACCTTTCATGCCACTACTCTCTCTCAAATTCACAACCTCTTCTTTAAATATATATTGTTGAGGGCACAGTGGTCCTTGGACTCACAGAGAAGCACTAAGAAAACCAGGAATGTTAATCATGCAGAGCTGTCTCCTTAATGGAGGAGATACAAATCAAATACCAAAATTCCATCCAGAAAGCTGAAAGTGGAGGTTGTTAATGTCCTGGTGACCTTTTTGCTATCTGATGGGACAGACCTCATCCTAATTCCCCAGAATGATTATCACAGACTCTTTTTCTCTCTAGAGCATTATCCATCCTTAGGGTAGATGTTACAAGTACTCTATGGCTTGCTGACCTCTATGCTATTGGTCAGAGACCATATGACATTCTAGGCCTTTCAGCTACAGAACTCACCCTTGTGGTGTAGTTAGAGTTTTATTTCCGGGTCCCGCCAATCCCCAGCAGTCCAACAGTCCACTTATAAAATAAACAGACAGACACTTAAATTATTTAAACTGTTTGGCCTAATGGCTCAGGCTTCTTGCTAGCTATTCTTATATCTTAAATTAACCCATTTCTATTAGTCTGTAAGTTGCCACGTGGCTGGTGGCTTACCGGTACCTTATATCTCACTTGTCATGGCGGCGGCTGGCAGCGTCTCCTCTGCCTCAGCCTTCCACTTCCCAGAATTCTCTTTTTTCTGTTTGTCCTGACTATATTTTCTGCCTGGATAATGGCCAATCAGCATTTTATTTATCAACCAATCAGAGCAATACATTAACAGTATAGAGAACATCTCACAACATCATGGTCACATGTGTTTAGTAAAAGAGCCTTTATGTAGTCACACCTTAAGCTTTATTGTGCACCTGGAATTGGACTGATTGTTGCCTGGAAATCTTTTTCCAAATTGTACTTCTTTTTAAAAGTCTCAAAAATTTTCATTTATTCTTTGGGAAGTTTGCATCATACATCCCAGTTCCACATATCTCCTACTGTTGCTAGAGTTTTCCTGCCTGGCCCACAGTCAGGGCAAATCTCTCTCACCCGCCAGTCCCAAGCCGCTCAAACCCGATCAAGTAAACACAGAGACTTATATTGGTTACAAACTGTATGGCCGTGGCAGGCTTCTTGCTAACTGTTCTTACAGCTTAAATTAATCCATTTTTATTTATCTATACCTTGCCACGTGGCTTGTGGCTTACCGGTACTTTACATCTTCCTTGTCCTGATGGTGGCTGGCAGTGTCTCTTCACTCAGCCTTCCACTTCCCAGCTCTATTTTTTTCCTTGTCCCGCCTATACTTCCTGCCTGGCCACGGGCCAATCAGTGATTTATTTATTGACCAATCAACAACACATTTGACATACAGACCATCCCATAGTATCCTACTCCCTTCATATCTGCCCCTCTCTCCTGCAGCACCCTCAAAAGAAAATCTAAAAAAAGAATAAAAATAAGATAAAAAAAAAAAACAAAAAGCAAAACTACCCCCATCATGACATGGGGCTGGCAGAGCAGGACTCAACCAGGAGCTACCCTTGGACTCAAGACCTGGGCTATCATGCACCAACAGCAACCACTCCTGGCTTTGCCATACAGCTGAGGGGGAGAAGAGCCAGGACTAAACCAGGAGCCACCTGGAAACTCTAACCCAGGACTATGACACAGCAATAGCACCCAGCCATACCATGAGGCTCATGAGGGCAGTCAGACACCATTGTGGTAAGCAGGTACAGTCTGGGGAGGTGGGAGAGATTGAGAGAGAGAGAGAGAGAGAGAGAGAGAGAGAGAGAGAGAGAGAGAGAGAGAGAGAGAGAGAGAGAGAGAGATGCAGTTCATGGGCTGGGGAGAGAAGAAGATCTTAAGAGGTGAGGGTTGCGATGAGCAGGCTAAATGGAATTGCCTACTAGCCACCTGGTCATTTGTAGGCCTGGGCTACTGGCAAGGGTCAATCTTGGTATCAGGCCCTGAAGCAGCTAAGCAGGCATGAGATGATGTGTCTGTGGCTCCTCTTGCCACAAAGGGCTGTGCAGAGGCCCGTGGTCTAGGAAGCTACCTGGAGCCAGGTTAGTGTCCTAGGGACATGCTCCCCTGGAGGCTGTGCCTATTTGAGTGGCTTACATTGCCACTAGGGCCACTGCAACATCAGGTCTGGGTCCCTGGTCCTACTGCAGCCTGGGTCTGTGTTGACGTCCATGACCCTTGTCACTAAGGAGGGGGTGTCATCAGAATAAAGTGTGTTGAAATCTGAGTGTCATGTTGAGCTGGCTCTGCCCATCACTTGCCATGGGACAGCTGGCTTTGCCCCATGCTGGATATTGCAGTAGGAGAGCCCTAACAATCAGGAAAGATGGCTCCACCCCTCACCACCAGCAACAAACTCACTCCCTGACCCTGTTGTCAGGGATGCAGGTGAGCTGGCCCTGAAGGTGTGTGAATAGCAGAGCTGATCCTGCCCACTCCCATGTGCCCCTTTCAGAGAGTGGGCCCTGCACCTTTCCTGGGCAAGACAGTGGAGTCGGCCTGGGTGGTGTGAGTGTGGGTTAACCAGAACCAAGAACCCGAGAGCAAGAGAACTGGCCCCTCTCCTTGCATCAGATTGCTTTGGGTAGGCTGGTCCAGGCAGTGTTGGAGAGCTCACCCAGGTGGTGACAATTGGGGAAAGCTGGAAGGATGACTAACCCAGCTGCTAACCAGGCCCAGAACCAGGGCTATGACTTGATCCACTCAGATGTCTGCCTCATCTATGAACTGTTGGAGCATGTGAACCAAACAGATGAACCTACAGGTCCAAAACTGCTAGAGCTCCAACACAGGACAACAACAGAATCCAAGAGGAGCCCCAGTAAGAGCCCATTGTCGATGGTGTAGCATAAGCCAAGAGGTTTGAACCAGACCAACAACTCATGGCAATGAAAACTTGCAAGTGAAGATGAAACTGTGATTCAACAGGTCACATTACAGTGTCCACAATGAGGAGATTATTCCTTTTTTGTTTTACTTGTTTTCTTTTTGATGTTGTTTTGTTTTTCACTGTTTGTTTATAGGTGTTTGCTTTGTTTTGTTCTAGGCTTTTCTTTTAATTTTTTTTATTCTTTTGTGGGGGAAAGTTTGTAATTGGAAGTTTTCCTGTATCATGGCCGGCCAGAGGTCAGGACAAATCTCTCCCACTCTCATCCCCCAAGTAATTATATTAATTATAAGTGCTTGACCATTAGCTTAGGCTTATTACTGACTACCTATTACACTTAAATTAACCCATAATTCTTATTTATGTTTAGCCATGTGGCTTGGTATCTTTTCTCAGTTCTGCCTTGTCATCTTGCTTCCTCTGTGTCTGGCTGGTGACTCCTGACTCAGTCCTTCCTCTTCCCAGAATTCTCCTCTTCTGCTTACCCCACCTATACTTCCTGCCTGGCTACTGGCCAATCAGAGCAACACATATTCACAGTATATAGAACGACATCTCACAGCAGAGGTTGCAAGGGTGGATGGCAGATTGGGGGGACAGGGAGATGGGCAGGTTCAAGATGCATGGTGTGAAATCTGCAAAGAATCAATAAAATCTTACTTTAAAAAATTTTAAAAAAACAAAAACACTTCACTCCTCCATCTTTCCTACCTCTTCATCACCTTTCCATTCATTTATCTTAGTGGCATTGGGAGCTGCTGTGTATCATGTAGTATATCCTTTTGTCCAGACAGCTTTACTTGCAAATGTTTATTGTGTAATGAGTTGTTGGTCAGATTCAAGGCCTCCTCCTACTGAACCCCTGACTTTCCTCCCCAATATCCTGCTGTTGCCCTGAGTCATGGAGACCCTGCAGGAATGACTCTGCAGAATCAGTCCCTTCACACACAGCACCAGGTCATAGATGGGGTAGATGTTGGGGTGTGCCTATTCTAAGCCCTGGATGTGTGCCTGGGCAGCAGCCTTGCTGGTCAGACCAGGATACTGGGACTATTCCTTTCAGGCAAGGGGCAGAGCCAGTTCTCCCAGGCTCATGTTAAGGGGTGGCATGAGCTTTCCCAAGTTTAGAGAGGCAGTTCTCCTACTTGGGGCAGGGCCAGCTTTCTCTTGCTGGGGTCATCAGGGCCCTTTATCCCAGGGCCTGGTAGGTTCAGGGTCAGCTCTGCTGTAGGGTTAGGGGAGTTCACTCCAGTGACACTCCAGTGACAGGTAGGGCCAGCTCAGCAGGGCTTTTGAACTTCAACACATGATTCAACACTTTTTCAGCATGGTCCCTGTGGTGATAGAGGCAAAGGACATCCACACAGACACCAGCTTCTGCACAACCATGGACCTAGATGTGATCATGGGCATCTGGTTTTGGCTAGATGTCTCCATGGCCCCAGTTGGCAGTGCAGGCCTCTCAGATCAGGATGAGCCCATAAGCCTCATGGTGCCTGGGCTCCAACTTGACTCCATATGATGGTTGAGACCCTGGGCAGTTAAATGGTCCCCGATGGCAACTGGAGTCATGGACCTGAACACAGACTCTGGCTGTGGCAAGGTAATGAACCCAGAAATGGTCCTCAGCCACAGTTTGGCTCCTGGGGTCAGGGCAGGTCACCTGATCTGATCTGTATGGTCCTGGCAGCAGCATGACCTTCCAAGTTGTCTCAGGGGTCAGGCCAGCCTCCGGGCATCTGCAAAGTCTATGGTGGTAACTGAGGCCTTGGACATACATGCAGATGCTGTCTGTGGTAGAGCCACAGACCCTGGGGTGTCAGTACAGGTCACTGAAATTGACATGCTCCCTGCAGCGAAATATCCCTTGGACCCAACATAGCACACATGGCTCGGCTCAGAGGCCAGGGATTCCTGTGGACTTTGATGGCAATGTGGGCTGTGGACATCACCATAGAGTCAGGTTGCTATAGGACCACAGACCCACACGTGGTCCTCTGTGGCATTTTGGGCCTGGATGTTACCATGGCCCCAGGTGGCCACCCAGGCTACTTAGATAGCATTGCCCCAACTGCACTGTGGCACTAGAGCAACAGCATGACCCCAGCTAGGAGCCCAGATCTCAGGCATCTGCCCAGTCTTCTATAGTACCAGGAGTCATGGATATCAACACAGACCATGGCTGCAGCAGGGCCATGGACACAGACATTACACCAGGTTGCAGCTTGGACCTGGATTTCACCATGGCCCTGGTTGTTATGCACAATACTTAGATCTTCATGGCCAAGGCAGCTGCATTACCTTCAGATAGCAACATGGCCTCAGTTTCCTGTCCAGACTCAGGGTTTCTGCACTGCTTTTGAAGGTAACACGAGCCACAGACATCAACAACAATCCTCAACTGTGATAGGGCCATGGACTCAGACATGGCTCTTGGCTGCAGCCTGGGTACATATGACTCTATGGCCCCAGATGGCAGTGCTGTCCATCCTGGTCTATATGACTCCCATGGCAGTGTGACCCTTGAGCACTAACATGGCCTCAGGTGTTGGCCCATAACCCTGGCATCTGTAAAAACTTCAGTGGTAATAGGAGCCACTGACATCTAAACAAATTATGGCTATGGTGGGCCATGGACCCAGATGTGGCCCTCAGCAGTAGCTCTGGCCTGGTTGACACCATGGTCACTGGTAGCAGTGTATGCCACGCCAATCTTCATGATCCCAGCTAGGGCATATCCCTTGGTCCTCAGCATAGCCACATATGTTGACCAGAACCTGGTATCCATGTGGCCCTTGGTGGCAGCACTGGCCATGGACATCATCACAGAACCCAGCTACTGTAGGACCATGGACTCAGACATGGTCCTTGGAAGCAGCCTGGGTCCAGATGACGCCATGGTCCTGAGTGTCAGTAGGATCCATTCAGATCAGCTTCAGGTCAGCATCAGATCAGCTACAGGATAGCCCTTGGGCCCCAAACAGCCCCAAGTGGGAACCCAGAACCTGTGCATCCACAGAACCCCCGATGGTAACAGGTGCCATGGACATCAACATACACCCTGGCTATGGTAGGGTCATGGATCCAGACATGGACCCTGGCCAAAGTTCATGCCTGGATCACTCCATGGCTCAGGGCAGCAGCCCAGGCCATTCAGATCAAGATTGTTCCCATGGTGACATAGCCCTTAGGCTCGTATATGGACACAGGTGGGAACCCAGAACCCAGGCATCCTCATGGCACTTGGTGATAACAGGGGCCATTAACATCAATGCACACCATGGCTGTAGCAGAGCCATGGATCCAGACATGGCCCTTGGCTGCTGCCCCAAACTAGAAAATGCCATGTCCCTGGGTGGCAAGCAGGCCTCCTACATCAGCCTGTTCATCACTGCCTTCACCTCTTCAGATCCATATCTCTATATAAGACATGAACCTCTCTCTGACTCTCTTTCCCTCCTGCACCCCACCATACATTTTTTTAGGTGACTATGTTGTTAAGATTTTATAGCTGAAGTTTCCTTGTCCTAGTTAGAAGACAGCAGACATCCTGGTCCTCCAGCTCTTACAATTTTTCTGCCCTTCTTCTGATATTATCTCTGAGCCTTAGGTATAGGGGTTAGGTTGTAGATGTATTGATTGAGGTTGGGCACCCGAAGGTCAGTTATTCTCTCCGTTTTGACCAGTTGTGACTTCCTACAATGACCTCTGTCTGCTGCAAAAAGAAGCTCATTGGGATAAGCATGAGAACTACACTTATCTGTGCATATAAGAATAAGCATTTCAAATGTAGTTGGCAATAATGCTGGTTTAGAAATCGTGACAAGAGTGATTCCCCTTTAGGTCTATGGTCTCACCAGCCACAGGTATTTGGATATGTTTACATTACCTTGGATATGTTTACAGTACCGGTTATGAATTTCTTCCTACTGAGTAGGCCTTAAGTACAATTAGATGAGTGTTAATCACCTCTGGGATAAAGTTGTCACTGTTGCACCCAGGAGGCTATCTTTCCAGGCTGGTCACTGTTACAGTTGTTATGCATTACAGCTGAGTAGGACTACTGATTGCTTTTCTCCCTTGGCAATTTAAATAGCAATACTATGTGAGTTTTTCCCTGAAGAAGAAGCTTCAAAGGTAGTTCCAGCTCAATTCCTCCAAATCCTGTGTCTGAACAGCCATGGTGTCTTTAGCAAGGTGACACCTTGCCTTTAAGTTAGGAGGTAGCCAAAGGAAACAGCAATTTTTGTTTTGGGATTCTCTTGGGCTGCCCAGACCAAAAAGTCAAAGAGGTTTCCATGGCCTTACTTCAGATTGGAACAGAGAGAGGAATCATAACTTTTATGAAATACATTTAAGAGTGTTCAAGATCCTTAGCAATTATGAAAATGCAAATTAGGACGACTAGAGATTTCTTCTTTCCTTAGTCAGGATGGTTGAGATCAAGAAAACAACATATAGCAAATGCTGGCAAGGATGTGGGGAAAGCTGAACCCTCATTTACTGTGCCGGGATTGCAAACTGGTATGGTCCCTACAGAAATCAGAGCATTCTTTAAAAGCTAAAAGTAGATCTGTCATATGGCCCAGCCACACTCTTTATTGGCATATGAAAAAAGGACTCCACTCCACTCCATAGATGCTTGCCCAGCTATCTATACTTGCTGCTCTATTCACACCAGCAAGGAAAATGAAATAACTTAAATCCCCTTTTTACTGATGAATGGATAATGAAAACATGACTTGGCAAGAGACAAACAGAAGCTCTAAGAAGCAAGTCCAGTGTCAGAAGCCTGGATGACTAGCTTCCATGAGGAATGGATCCCCCTCCATTAGACCTTGGATGACATATGTTAGACACTTACTTTTTAACGTATTCATACTTCTAATGCAACTAAAACAGACTACATTGTAAGTAAGGGTGGCTTCTAAAAGTTTATACCCATTTCAGGAAAAGACTCCAGATCATCTTTCAGTTTAGAGGATAAGCATGAATATTGCAGTACTTCTTGACAGCACGTAAGGCACCTGCACAGTTGGAATTAACAGTGGAAGTCCCTGGCTAATAGATGGCAGATAGTCATAGTTAACAAATAAAAAGCCAGAGTCAGAGATGAATACAGGGGTTCTTCAACCAACAGAGTCGGAAATCATAAACAAAGCACTGCTGTGGGATGGTCTGTATGTCAAATGTGTTGCTGATTGGTCAATGAATAAATCACTGATTGGCAGTGGCCAGGCAGGAAGTATAGGCGGGACTAACAGAGAGGAGAATAGAGAGAACAGGAAGCTGGGTGAGAGAGACACTGCCAGCCGCCATCAGGATAAGGAAGATGTAAAGTACCGGTAAGCCACAAGCCACGTGGCAAGGTATAGATTAATAGAAATGGATTAATTTAAGCTGTAAGAACAGTTAGCAAGAAGCCTGCCACGGCCATACAGTTTGAAACCAATATAAGTCTCTGTGTTTACTTGATCGGGTTTGAGCGGCTTGGGACTGGCGGGTGAGAGACATTTGCCCTGACTGTGGGCCAGGCAGGAAAACTCCAGCTACAAAGCACAACCATCTCCTTGGTTGTACTATGACAACATGTTCAAAGGATAGAGTCCTATAATTGACTACTAACATTAACTCAGTCATCAGCCATAACTCTATCAAAATCAGGGACCAGCATACCCCAGAAACTCCTTCAGTCTCCCTTTCATCAACATCCAGAGCTTTACTCTATGTCGATACTAAGTTTTGCTGTCTTCCGAGACTCCTTCACTTTTCCTTATTTAAATACTTTTCTATAATTCTCCTTGATAGTTTGCCTTCACTTCATTTACCTTTAATCATAATTTGCATGAGACAATGAATTCTAGAGCGCTGTCTTATGCTGACCTTTGGTGACTGTTGAGTCTCCAGGACCTTAGGTCTCTAGTACATGTCCACCTTGGCTGAGAATTGTCTTGTTGCTCTCAAGACTACATTTGCAACTACCAGTGATATTTACTCTGATAGTAAGAAAAATAGGAAACACTTTTTTTGAGGTATGCCTGAAGACATGGGGGAAATTTGAAGACAGAAAAGAGGAAGAATGGGAAGAGAAGGCAAAAGTGTGGGAGTACAAGGTGATATATCTGAAGAAAAGGAACACTTAACCAATTTTTAATACATACCAGACACAGAACTGTGTGCTTCAGATATAGTAGTTGATCCTTAAATTCCTATAATAACCTTGTGCGCAGAAGGAAATTGAGGCTTAGAATTAGGGAAAAGCCTCAGAGAGTTGGTTGATGCCAGAACTAGGGTTGAGCTCTAGTATGTCTCTTTCTGTGATCTCAATCACTTGGATGTATCAGGCTCATAGGACACTGCTGCTGTCTGCTAATGTGCTTCATTTTCACAGTAGCAAACCCACAAATATTTGTTGAAAATGTGCCTATTTCTCCTGAGTTATTTCCTTAGACTCTCCATTCTTTTTATCATCTAGATTCACAATTTTGTCACTTTTACTGAACTTTTAACTCAGACTCTCATATGAATGTCTTTTTCAGTATGGTTTTGATTGTGACTACTGAGCATCCCATGCAAATCCATAATGTTTTCCATATACCCTAACTATTAAACCTTCTTGTCCTGTTGAAGAAAGAGTATGATAAACTATCTCTCCCATTGTTAAAATAAGCAAATAGGAATATAAAAACTCTATTCCCAGAAATTTTATTTAGAGTCAAAATTGATTGTTTACAGTGAAATCTAGACAATAAAGTCACCTGTATCATTTTCTATTTCAATCTTCTTGGTTTTGTAAGTCAGCATACCAAGTATGTTCATTTATCTGTAAAATCAGTTATTTATAGCCATGGATGCAGTGTTAAGAATATTAACATATATGATACACAGCAAGCACAAGGTACAACATAAACCAAACTAAATTGTTTCTTTATTTGTACTACCTTAGTGTCTTAATTGTCATTTTGTAACTCAAACTCTGCTCCATAGTACAGGATAACTTTCTACTTTCATATATCCATGAGTTTTACTATGTAAAGTCTATATAGAACTAAACATCATCACTGTTGGCATTTAGGCATCTGTACTGGCCTGCCCTAAGGATCCCGACAGTATATATCCTCAGCTGCAGCCACTAAGAGCACCTCCTGTGTGCATTCTCTATGTTTCCTTAGAAAATGTGGGCCTTACCAGGCTGAGCTCCAGCAATCCAATTGATGAGAGAGAGGAGAGATTCTACCAGTGAGGGATGTCGAGATCATGATGGCAGGACGTGCAGAGATGACCGGCCACACTAGTGGAAGCCCATGAACTGTGGACTGGTGGCTGTGGAGCCCCCATGGGACTGGACTAGGCCCTCTGGATATGGAAGAGGGTTGTTTGGCTCGAATTGTCTGGGGGGCACCCAGGCAGGGGGATCAGGATCTGTCCCTGGTCTATGGGCAGGCTTCTGGGAATCCGGTGTGACACCTTGCACAGCCTTGGTGCAGTGGGGAAGGGGCTTGAACCTGCCTAGGCTCAGTGTGCTGGGTTCTGCTGACTCCCCATGGGAGACCTCTATTTGGGGGATGTGGGGATACGGGGTGGCTTTGGAAAGAGGGCTGGGGGTGGGAGGAAGGAGGAGGGGGGATCTGTGGATAGTATGTGGAGTGAGTAGAAAATTTCTTAATAAAGAAAAATGAAAAAAAAAAGCTACGCCTTGCCCACCTCCCATCTCTTTCTCTCTCTCTCTCTTCCTTTGCTCTTATCCCCAGGGACCAGTCTCTGAACTCTTCTCTGCCCCTTAATCCTCCTGCCCTCAATAAACCTCACACATGGGTCCTGTTGTATGATGTGACTCCTTCCTGCCATTTTTAAAATATAACATTCACTTTTTATACGTGAAGAAACACTTTCTAAAAGCTAGAAAGGACATTCCGTAGTCATAATATAGATAGCTAAAGGCAAACTTATGGTTATATTGTTGTTGTGGCTGTTGTGTTGATGATCAACATTTTTTAGTACCGACAGAACTTGAACATGATATTCAAATGCTCTAACAGACAGCTCTTCCCAAAGTCTCTGAGACCCACACCAAAGTCCTTATACACAAATCACACAGATTCCCAAGATGCAATTATATACAATAGGTATATGTTGACAAGTGGGTTAACAATCCAAAAATTGTATCTACCTAAAGTACTTTATCTATTATTTACTTTATTAAAGAAGCTGTATTTTTTCTCACTCTAAACCCCAGCTTAAACATTTTATCCTTCCCACACTTTTATATACTCCTGGAATACTTCCCCAACCACCAGCAATTATTCCTGACTTGTTCTTTTTTTAATTGAAAATAGGTTCTATTCTCATACAATACATCCTGACCATAGTTCCTCCTCTCTTCACTCCTCCCAGCTCTCCCCCACATCTCCTCCCCTCCAAAACTACTCTCTCTCTCTCTCTCTCTCGTAAGAGAGAGCCAAGATAAAATAAATTAGGTAAGAAACTATTTTGAAGAATATCTTCCAAACTACTATCATTCATTTCTGTTCTTCTGGTAGAATGCTACTTAGGGAAGGAGGGGTTTAACAATTTCATGGTAAAGCTCATCATTTTAGGGAACTCAGTACAGGAATGTGAGGCAGCTACTTACGTCAAAAATCAGTTTACTTATCCTTCTGTTAGGTTTAGCACCAACAGTTAGAATCAGAGGACTTATGCTCAAGACTAGACTCTATTATATTTGTTGTGACCTTGACAAACTCATTTAAAAGATTTTAGATAATTTTGTACCAATACAATGTCTATATCAAAAGATGGTAATGAAAATGAATACAATGCATTCTTTAGAATTTTTGGTTTTAGTTTTATTTTATATTTTGCTTGGATATACAGTTAAATAGATTCAATATAAAGTATGAATCTAAATAAATGAATCACACCCAGATCAAAATATAGAATGCTGACTTAATTATAAAAGATGGTTGCAAACTTAGCCAACAAGTTTTTAGTGTGAATTTATCTATGCAATATTTGTAACCCTTTATTCTTTCTTTTGGAGCAATTCCATCTCTAACTGGTGTTAATTCCATGCATACTTCCCCTGAATCGAAACTTTCTATAATGGAGGGAGGAAAGAGGCTAGTGAGTTTCAGGAAGGTTATGAAAAGTACAAATCTCAGGAAGTCCATGGAACTTAATAGGTAGCAGAAGCTCAGAAAGTTACAAGATTCTGTAAGCCTTCCCCAAGATGCAAATGGGAAATTAGTTACTAGGGAGAGATTGTTTTTGTAAAGCACTCTGCATATTGTGAAGAAAGCAATAGAATACACACTTTTGTGAGACACCACCCCTGCTAGGAAGGGATATTCAGTGATATGGTTCTGTCTGGATCCCCTATGCTCATTTTAGTAACCCCTCATCCATGTTTATGTAAATAATTCTAATAAACTCATTGGCTTACCAAGGTAGCCTTGTTTGACATTGCTTCTTTGGTTTGTCATTGGTACCTAATTCAAAGTGAAGACATTTGTTTAAGTCTTCCCCAGAAAAGATACACAACATCATTGGAAACCATGTTATTCTGGTTTTCCTCAACCATAACTACTTCTATTAGCAAAATTGTGAACCATCTGACAATATAAATACAGTTTCTTCAGTTCCAGATAATGTTCTGAAAATTCATAGATTTTGTTAGGTCATAATTATGTGTACTGGAATATAACATAGTTAATTAAAAGAAAAAGATCTCTTACTGATAGTTTCTGTTTATTAATAAGTTAAAAATGTCATGAACATGACTGTTGTGGCCATGCTTATCCATGATTTTATTCACAGACACTGGTACTAAAAATGGAATAAGTAATAATAGATTGTTCAAAATTAGTAGATACTGGTAAGATGCATGTAGTTATTCACATTTCCACTGGAAATGTATGACAGCTGCAAGACCTATCCACTCACCAACACATGACATTGTCAGTCTTTGCAAGCATAGTCACTTTGGTGACTATGTATTTAGATTGTGGCGTGCATTTACCTGATGTACAACTAGGAAGAAACTCTTCTGTTTACCTATACTACTTTTAGAAATACCCATTTAAAATATACCACTTCTTATTTGTATCATTTTAATATTTATCACAGGATTTGAATGATTTTGGTGTTCATAATGGAGAGAGGAACTTGAGTTGCAGCTACTCCATCATGAGCAATTTAATTGTTTTGAAATAGATTTATATTTCCAAGCACTGTAAAAATATCCCATTATTCATTTCTTTATTATTAATAGCACTGTCTTTTAAACGTTAATGAAACATTCAGGAAAACAGCACTCTGACTAATTCTTTCGATCTTGTCTAAAATGTCACTGAGTATTCCAAACTGTATACCAATAGGAACATTTATTTGTGCATGCTGCCAGCTTTGGAGACAAGTGTTCCCACCCTGAATAAATTTTATATCTATTTTAACGTGGGAACTTCCTTTTCAATCAAATAATATTAATATATGAGGACAAATTAATTCATATTTATTCAAAAATGTTTCTAGAATGAATCCAGCTGATAGTCAAGCTGTGGAAAGTAGAGTAAAACAGTAGTAATAGCACAAATGTTGGAGTGAAAACCCTGATTTAGAGTCAAGCTTCTTAAACTGTGACTCATGGTCCCACACAGAGTCATAAAACTGAATGTGAGGATCATAAAAATTGGTCAACAATTTGGTTTCTGAATGTATGACAACCAGAAGCCACATAGTCATCAAATTTGTAATGGAATAGATCTAGATCAGTGATGTTTATAGCAGTGTTTAGACATGTTGTATTCCTCAAGTGCATTACCAAATTGATTCTGAATACCTACTATGTGTGCTTTCCCCTGCACATTAAGTCACTACATACAATGCCAACAGGCATTTCCTGTAAAATCTCAGCTCAGATAGTGTGTTAAAAAGTTCACAAAATAGTTACTGTATATTATTAAGCTTTCTGCTCTCTAAAAACCTAATTGTTAAATTACAGAATACTTTCTGAGCTGACATATAATAAAACTGGTCTTCACCCTTACAAGAAGTATATGTGAATGAGTTTTCAGTATTAACAAGTTACAGTTAGTATGATAAGGTTGTTACCACAGATCTTTCAAAGACCTGTCATGTTGTGATATCTGAGTGATATATTTAAGTAGCACCAATGGGGGGGAAACATGTATCTCTGCATTTTAGAAGTTTATATTCTAGACATGGTTATACATTTAGATATTCATATGCCCAAACTAGGGTTATCCACCTTCCTCATTCATGGAGGTGATATTTTCTGGACATCTTGGAAGGAAGTCTGTAGCTGAATGTTTTCCTGGTCCCTTTTGGCTCCCACAGCCCTGCGATACCACAGCCACTCAGACCCAAATGAAAATACAGAGGCTCACATTAATTACGAACTGTATGGTCTAATGGCTCAGGCTTCTTGCTAGCTAGCTCTTACATATTAAATTAACCCATTTCTATAAATCTATACTTTACCAAGTGGCTTGTTGATACTGGAATCTTTACATCTTGCTTCTCTTGGCAGTGCCTGGCAGTGTCTTCTCGGCTCTCTTTTCTTCTCTCCTATCTCTCCAGTTAGAATGTCCTGCCTAAACTCATTCTGCCTCACCATTAGCCAAACAGCTTTATTTATCTATCAACCAGAGCAACACATTTTTATAGTATACAGAATGACATCACCCATCATTTCCCCTTTTACCTTCTATTCAAAAGGAAGGTTTTAACTTCAACATAGTAAAATTACATATAACAAAACAGTTATCTATAAAGAATTACAGTTACAATATCTAGTATATTTGTATTTGGCAAAATTACAGAAAATATTCTATCTATCGTATATTTGTGAGTATAAAGTTTCATATCTAATTTATCTTTTATCATAACCAAGGAAAATTATAACTATCTAGTCTTCAACTACATCAAAGGCTTCAGAAGTATATAATATTAGCACTCTCTGGGGCCTTGTAGAACCTTCATAAATGACTCAATGCACCATTTATAGCTGAATGTTTTCCTGGTCCCACCTGGCTCCCATAGCCCCATGGTCCCTCAGTTGTTCAGACCCAAATGAACACACAGATGCTTATATTAATTATGAACTCTATGACCTAATGGCTCAGACTTCATGCTAGCTAGCTCTTACATCTTAAAGTAAGCCATTTCTACAAATCTATACTTTGCCATGTGGCTCGTGGCTTATGGGTACCTTTACATCTTGCTTCTTCTGGTAGTGGCTAGCAATGTCTCCTCTTCTCTCTTTTCTTCTCTCTTATCTCTCCAGTTATAATGGTCCCACCTAACCTTGTTCTGCCTCACCATTGGCCAAACAGCTTTATTTATCAACCAATCAGGGCAACACATTTTCACAGCATACAGAATGATATCACCCATCAGAAATCCCTGCTCTATTGAATTCTAGTGTTGGGATGTGAACATTGACAATGAATAGAGAACTAAGAAGCATGAGATTGTTAAATTGTTACATAAAACTTGCCTGTTCTCTGTTAATAAATGCCCTGGTGAACACTCTGAGATGTTTATGTTTTAAGAGGTGGTTGGTAAGAGAATGAAGTAGTCACACATGGGAATAGGAAGATGAGTAATAAAGGAACTAGGAAGCAGAGATGGCAAGAATTACAATTAAATGAGATAATGGAAATATGGAGGGTAGATGTGAAGAAACATAAGATGGAGGTAGGGAACTCAGAGATGCCTGGATGTGATACAAGATAGAGAGATGAAGGAAGTTTCTAGGATTTCTAATGTCAGCAATAGACATGGGAAAGCTTTACTGATGAATAGAATAATTTACTATAATCTTAGGGATTAGGGTTAGGTCAAAAAACTATATCTATTATGGGTTCATTTTGATGTTCTCTATTGTGCATAAGGAACATTTCAGTTCAACTAGTCAGCAAATTTTTGACCTGTGAAAATTAAATGCATTATTTAGATGTTATTTATTTTTCACATAAATTCACAATTCACAATACTGTTCACCAGGGCATTTATTGACAGAGAACAGGGAAGTATAACTCACAGTTTAACAATATCATGCTTCTTTGTTCTCTATTGACTGTCAATTTCCACATCCCAAAAGAGCAGGGACTTCCTTCCAAGATGTCCAGAAAAGACTACCTGCATGAATGAGGAAGGGAGATAAACTTAGTCTGGGCATATGAATATCTAAATGTATATTCTTCTCTAGAATATACATTTCTAAAATTCAGAGATACATGTTTTGCCTCCTTTGGTGCTACTTAAATATATTCCTCAGATATTACAACATGACAGATCTTTGAGAGATCTATGATAGCAACCTTATTATACTGACTAACTGCATCTTATTAATGTTGAGAATTCACATGTATTTATTGTGAAAATGTGAATTTATGGGAAATTGAAGTTGTTATTGAAATAGCATAATTAAGTCAACTTACCCATTTGAATATGCAATTTGGAGATAAAATTCTGTTGCAAAAATCTTTGACTATTAAGCATTATACAAAAAATATTGTATATAACATATACATATACTTGAAAATATTACATATGTTTGTATGTGTGTTTGAAGGACGTATAAGGGGGAAAACTGAAGTCTTAGAAAGAATAGTGTTAAAAAGAAGAAAATTATACTATTTGAACTATGTAATCTGGGCTGTTGATGACACTAAATGCAGTTTATTCTTATTTAATTTTAATGTCATGGTGTGAATGTATTAATTCACATTCTCACACATTTATTTTTCACAGGTCAATTTTATTGTGAAATTTGTTGATGAGTTAAACTGAAATGTTCCTAAAACAGAATAAAGAACACAAAAAAATGAACCCAAATTAGTTATTTTCTGACCTAGCCCTGACACCTGCTCAATCTGTGATGTTAAACACATTGTCTTATGTTTTTAAACTCCAATGTAGTACTGAAAATGAGGAAAGCAACTTCTTCTTTAGAAAACTGACATTTAGGTGACTAATTCTAGCTAAATTGAATGATTTATGATGGGCCAAATACAAGGAACAGTGAGGAAAGGCAGATAAAATTGACAGCAAGTCTGAGTATGGAAGGCAGTATTTGAATACCCAAAATTAAAGAAGTAAATAACCAAAAAGCTGTGAACTAAGATTCTGAAATTCATATTTCCTCTCAGAGCATATGTCAGCTTGGGTGTCATATGAAAATATGAAGTTATTAAAATAAAGGCAAGGCTAAAGTTCAAAGGTTTCGGCAAGCTTAACAGGATAGCAATTGGATATTGGATCAGCCAAAGTGTCTAGACCAGAGGACCCAGTTTCTCACAGAGAAAGAAAGCCCAAAGCCAGATCTGCTGGAATTTTTTCTCAAGGTAAATGCCATACTCACAGAGAAAATGGTAAGAAACTGAGAGGTAGATAAAGAAGTCAAAATAAACAATACATAAAAACAGACTGAGAAGAAATGAAGTTATAAATATAAAAACAAACAAAATGGCACAAACTGTCTGGACATAGCTCAGGCAGATGAAACCTCAAGAAGACATTGCACCTGAGAGAGTGTTGAGGTCTCAGGGAATTTCAAGTACTGAAATCTGCAGCGACACTTAGAAAGATATCAGTGTAATCTGACCCAGAACAGCAATGGCTATACATCCAGAGGAATACTCCTGTGATGATTTGATGAGGTGTTGCATTATTATTCAGAAGCAAAAACTGTGTCCTTAAGGTACAGAAAGTGTAAGTGCATGATTAAAAGAAAAATAACTCACTCATAAAAGGGTATATGTTTCCAATAATAAGACTGTCTGATTAAAAAAAATGTAAAGCAATAATAGGATGGATGGCTTGCATAAAGTAGGTAGAGGTGGAAAAGGCAGGTACAGATGAAACAAAGGAACTTTTAACATGACACAACCACACTGGAAAACTGGTTGGTACCCATATACTAAAACTGAGCATACACTTAAAATGGGACGTACTAGTTCTTTCTCTAAGTATCAAGAGAAAATAAGGATGAGCTCAAATAAAGAAATGTATAAGAAAATGTATGACAAGAATATTATTTATAGCCATCAGCTGAAATAAATTAAGTATCCACCCAAAGAAGAAAATATATAATTTGTGGTGTTTGCCCATAATTTGAGCCATTGGGAGATCATTACTACATTCAGCAAGATAAAGTCACAATGAAAAACTCCAAGGTAAAAAGGAAGATATGATATGTCATAAGATGTGTGAACAATTCCAGGCTCTGCTGATTCCCCATGAGAGGCCTTGCCTTGGAGGAGGTGAGAATGGGTGGTTGGAGGAGAAGGCTGGGGGGGGTGGTGGAAGGAGGGAGGAGAGGGGGAATCTGTGGTTGGTATGTAAAATGAACAGAAAATTTCTGTTAATAATTTCTTAATAATAAAAAAAGAAAAAAAAGATGTTTGAACAATTCAAAAGTTGCCAAATCATCCACTGAGTTACAGTTCATTAAAACATCAACTTTCTAGAGGGAGTAATGAAGGAAAAGAGCATATAAAGAAGTTTTGGAGAATTGGAAAATGCAGGAAGTGATGTGTTTCTTGTTCTGCATGATAGTTACATGGCTAACATATACCTGCTGAAAACCAATTGAGCCTCTTAACTAAATGTGCATTTTTCTATGTATATTACCCAATAGTAAAAGTATAAGTGATGGATGTAAAAATTAATTTCATTATGGTTCAATTAAAAGAAACATTCTAAGCTATTTTGACTATTATGATGAGTACCTCCAACATTCAAATGTTTCTACATTTCATTTGAATTTCAGCTCTAAATAGCAAAAACACCAAAGAATCATTGTGTTAGTTATTTTTCTCACTGCTGTGACAAAATACAGGACAACAACCTGAAGAAGAATAGCTTATTTTGGCTTAAAAAAATTGACAGCCTATTGCTCATCACTGAGAGGAAGGCATGGTGAAGGAGTTTGAGGTTGCTGGTCACATTGCCTCCACAGTTACAAAGCAATAAGAGATAAATGCTCCAAAAATTCCGTGCTGCTGCTACCCCAGCACATCTTGCAATCATGACAAATTGCACGTCCAAGTGTTTTGGTCAGGTTGATGTGGTAGTGGCCAACCAATGACTGGTCCAACTTGAGGTCCACATTACAAGAGGGAGCCCACATCTGATAAGAAAAAAAAAGTCAATGAATGATTTCTAATGATAGTCTACTATACTCACAGACAGGAGTCTAGCATAATTGTCATCAGAGAGATTACATTCCACAACTGATGGGTCAGATATAGACTCCCTTAACCAAACATTAGGCAGAGCTCAGGAACCCTGTGTAAAAGGGGTAAGAAGGACTATAGAAGCCAGAGGAGTCAAGGATACCACAAAAACACAGGCTACAGAATCAACTAAGCAGGACAAATAGGGCTCACAGACACATAACAGCAACCAAGGAACCTGCATGGGTGTGCACTAGGGCCTCTGAACACATGCTATGGTTGTTTAGCTTGGGGTTTTTGTTGGACTTTTAACAGTGGGTGTAGATGTCACCAACCATCTTATTAAATAAGAAACACAGAACCAATTCAGAGAAGAAAGCCAAGAGGTCAGAGCTAAGAGCCTTACCCTTCCTGCTTCAGCAATCCTCTTCAGCCAGAGAGCTCTCCGAAAAGGGCCTACTTCCTGTGTGTTTGTCTTTATATAGTCTTTCTGTTCTGCCTTCTCATTGGTTGTAAACCCAAACACATGACTGCCTCATCACTGCCTGTCTGTAGAGACTTCCAGGTCTTCTATGGTTGGGATTGAGATTAAAGGCATGTGTCTCCAATGCTGGCTGTATCCTTGAACACACAGAGATCTACCTAGCTCTGTCTACCAAGTGCTGGGATTAAAGGCGTGTGCCACCACTGCCCAGCTTTTGCTATGGCTCTAATAGCTCTGACCCCCGGGCAACTTTATTTATTAACATATAATTAAAATCACATTTCAGTACAAATAAAATATCACCATAAATGGGAGTGGCAGTGTTTCTGACTCTTTTGCCTGCCTTTGGGACACTTTTCCTCCTGCTGGGTTGCCTTGTCCAGCCTTGATATGAGGGTATGTGCCTAGTCTTATTGTAACATTATGCTGTGATAGGTTGATATCCCTGGGAGGCCTGCTCTTTTCTGAGGGGAAACAGAAGAGCAGTGCATCAGTGGAACAAGGAGATGTATGGAAGGTACTGAGAGGTGTAGGGCAGGGGAAACTGCTATCAGGATGTAATATAGGAGAGAGAATAAGTAAAACAAAATAAAAGAGATACATAAATATTGGCATTGAACTTCCCTTCCCTTCTGCCTCTTTCTTTAATCAAGTAGCCCAGCCCAGGTGGCTAGCTCTCCTAACATTCAGGGAGGGCATTCTCTTTTCAGCTCCCTCTGGAACTACCCTCATAGACCCACTCATAGTATGTTGGTACTAGCCAGGGGGGCAGTGAAGAGTAATAGTCACAGTCATTACAGATTCAAAATAGTCCTCTACTCCTTATATCTATTGCCTTGTGTGCCTTATGTTATTGTTTTCAATGAAGTATAACATGCATAGCTGTAATATTTTGATAAATAATTAATAATAAGTAAATGTAATGAATATAAAATAAATAAATGAGTTCTAGAAAAATCTCTGTCATTAAAAGCTATGTGACACCTTCCAAGGTACTTACGTTTCCGTATCTCCTTTTTCACACATTATATACTCCACAAGTTATATGTGCATAGATACATCTTGTAATACTACAAACTTTCATTAATTAGGAAGTGATGTTTTCTTTCAAGTTTTATGAACTCCCTTAAAATTGTTTTCTATTGTAAAGGAAACTCTCTCTTTTTTCATGTCTAGCATCTTGTAAATCACAAGCTGAAGGATGTCACATGCTTTCTTACTTGTTACCTTGTGTTTGTGATCAACACACTAAACAAAAACATTTTGTGAAAAGAAATATATATATTATTTTTTAGCACAATGTTTAGTGTGTTTAAGTCCACTTCTTAAAGAAGAAATGGAAGAATGTCTCAGTCATGTCACCAGAAGCTTCCAGCACAGCTGTGCCGATGGCAGTAGACTGGGAAAGAGAAAGAAGCCAGAATTATAATCTTCAAACACTTGCCTCAGGTCCCTACTTCCTCCACCAAGTTCACATTTTTGTAGAACTTCCATGTCACCCCAGAGTTCTGAACCATCTGGGAGCAAGTGCTCACAACATGAGCCTGTTGGGAACATTTCAGGTTCAAACCATAACTAACATGTTCATTTGTTCATAAATCACTTCCAAAAGGATCAGAATTGATATAATGGATTTCCAGAATATTCCAAAGCATAGTTGTTTTACTTCATGGGAGCTGGTAAATTTTATGGGAATTTTTCTAAATAGTTGACATCGTATCACTTACCTGAAAATGGTCATAGCAGGAAATTTTTTTTCACAAAACTTGACAGATGCCAAACATCAAGTCAGGCTTCATAGCCTCAAAAAAATTTAGTTGTGCGATATTTCTTTAGTATGCTGCAAGTTTGGATCACTCCTGTGTTTTTCCCTAGAACTGAAGAAAACTTTGCTGAAAGAATTCTGATAAGACAAAAGCTTTAATCACGAGGAAAATCGGCAAGCACAGGAAAGGTTAAGTAACTGGATATATTTTAAACTATTTTATTTATATGTTGTAAGAAAGCCATACATCTTAGCCAAAGAGACAATTTTCAAGTTTCTTGCAAATGATCCAATTTTATCTCCAATCTTGCTTTATTTTTTCCTTATGACTGTGACTCTCTTCCCAGTGAAGGTCTTTGCACTGCCACTTGTGTTTGAATTACTTTTGCATCCATTTGTCACATGGGCAGAACTGTGCATCTTTTAGGGACAATTTAAATGCCCTCTCATTTCACAGAAATGGCTTCTTCAGGCATATAAATGTAAGGCCTCTCCCTACTTTAATTTTTAACATAGTGTTTCCCACCTTTGTGGGGCATGTAATACTGTTGCTAATTATGCGTTCATTTAAATTTCTTGGAAGAGAATTTAAGTTTTTCTCACAAGTATTCAGCTTAATGTCCAGGGCTTTGTAGTATATTTTCAAGGAACATGTTTGTGATGAAGGAGAGAGGGAAAGAGAGGGTTAGGATAGATAGAGGAAAAGGAAGAGAAGAGAAAGCAGAAAAAACAAAGCAGAGAAATGGTAAATAAGGAAGTTAGTTTAATAGTTAACAAATGCTTTTACTCAGGGATAAAGTAAATAGCACATTACTGGTGTGGCAAGAGGCCAGGGATTCATTAGTAAATGGAAAAGGATGTCTGGAACTTTAGTGACTCATGGATTCATTCAGTTATTCATATATTTATTCATTAAACTCTATTTACTATTCAACAAGGAATTGCAGAGGATCCATTTCCTACTTTGATATTAGAAACAATAACTAGAGAAGGATGAAAAAATCTATTTTCACTATTTGCATATGAGTGATGGAAAAGGAAACATTACAAATTCAACACAATATAAGTACATGAGGGATAGGAAAGCACTAGAAACCCTCATTTGACTTTGTGTTAAATGGAAGAACTGCAATTTGTTTGAAACAGGGTAGAACTGGAGCTCAGGGTGGCCAAGCAAAAGAATCAAGAGGGACGAAGGATATGAATGAGATATGTTGCAGATCCTTTTAGTCTGAAAGAAAAGAACACAGTGGAAAGGGGATAGAAAATGAGAAGTTTAAGAAGAGGCAGGAAGTCTGGTACTGGTGGCCCTGATGGAGTTGAGAAAGCAAGAGGATCAGAGGAGCTGCTGAAGCTGAAGAGGTTAGCAGAGACCATACTGTGAGATAGAAGAAGAACCATAAACTGTATCCTTCAGACAGTAGGTAGTCTATGAACAGTCTCAGTGATATGATCCAGTTACAGTTTTAAAAGACCTTTCTGGCCCCATTAGACAGATAATTGGGAATGAAGAATCTGGAGAGTGTTAACCTAAGCTGGAAGTCCTTTCAGGTAATCCAGAGAGAGTTGATGTTGAATTTAGGGCATCAGCATACACTCCAGATTCACAGTGTGTAGCAGCAAAGGCCTGAATTAAAAACAGTTCATGATGGATATATTTTTCAGATGTTCCCAAGTACTTCCACCACTTCCCTCACACAAAGATGTGCCTTAAACAAAATATCTTCACTTTCAAACATGTTCTGCATTCCACCAACTTTTGCCATTCTCTCCTGGAAAACATCTTTTCAAATCATTTTGGAATGGGAAAGTTAGAGAAGAAGCTGTAGATGGATATATACATTCATACATAAAAGATACACCACACCCCCCAAAACACACACACTTCCCAGATGTCATCTATCAGAATGGTAGTAATGGAAAATCCCTCATTCCCCACTTCTATGATATACACAACTTATCTCTACCCAATTTCAAGGCAATAAAAGATATCTCAAAGATTCCTTTGGAAAAACAACCATTCACTCAGATGACTAGACTGTTTCCATGGTTATTCAAGCTCCTTTATATTATGATAATTTCTCAAAATTGAAATTTTTTTGTCTCCTAATTTTACTTCCTTTTGTTTTGTATAGGTATTCACATTCACACAGAGGCAGCTTGGGTCAAAAAAAATAAAGAAAGATAAAATAAAATAAAAGACTTCAGTCTCTTGGTTGTTTCCCCACTTCCTACTGCTTGCTAGCCTGAAGCTATAGCTGATCCTTTTAAGAGATACATAAAACAGAGTGTCAGTGTGGGAGTTGGGTAAAGGATAATCCTAGAATTTAGAATTTTTCATTTCATTTTATTTATTTTTTTAGTATACAGGCATTTTAGACAAATAGAACATTGTGTATAGTACTCAATAATACCAACCAAATCCCTGGAGCTCACTCCATGTCCTCAAACATTCATTTCTTCCCAATTAAAACACCATTTCAAATCCAGAGATGGAGAATTAAGTCAGCCTTGAAGCTCAGAGGAAGCTCATCTGGCCACCATTTCTCAGCTTCATCTGCATGTTCAAACCATGTGTTTGGAGACCAGGATAAAAATGATGTTTTATGCTGCTATTGAAAGCTGAAATTAACTATGCATCATTGATTCTCAGATATGGGCAACAGTGACATAGGAATCTGGGTTGATATCATCCAGTTTAGTTTACTAGGTTTAGAGTGCATAGATGCTAGGAAGTAGACATGTTTGAAAAATTTTTGCCCAAAGGGTAGGGGCAAGGATGCTGCTACACATCCTATAGAGCTCAGGTCAACGACCTAAGTAGAGGTTGATACACCCTAAGATGTGGCTGCTATAGCGCTGTGTGTGAGAAATCCTGACTTAGAAGTTAAATGCTGCAGACATAGGAATTGTGTTGTGTGGATCAATCATTAGGAATCACAGTTGTCCTTATAGTTGAAACTGAGAGAATACATTTAAGTGAATTGATGGAAAGACAGAGAGGAAGGCAAGAGATTAGTCCCAAATTACATACAGCTTGAAGCTTAGATATATAAACTAGAATTTAAAACAAGGCAGCCAGGAAACAACAAGCCAGGTGTATCTTGTGGATTTGTTTTGTCACTCACACAGGGATTAAATACTGTTTTTCAGTGTATCATGAAAGGAAACTTTACCTATGCAATAACAAAACAAAATAGAAGGGTCTGAGATTCATTCATCTTCTGATCTAGTAGGTATTGAAATACACAATTAAATGTTAAATACAGATATAGTAAACACTTTTTCTAAGTAAGTCTATTGATTTTATTTATTCATATATTATAAATTAAATTGCAAACTTTGTGTGTGTTTGAGAGAGAGAGATGGGGGAAGGAGTTCTATATTGCTCATGCCTGCCTTGACCTTACTATGAAGATTAAGATGGCCTAGAAATCATAGAGATTCACCTGTTTCTAACTCCCAACTTTGGGGATTAAAGGCATGAGCCACCACACCTGAAAAGAAAACCAAACTTAAGAAAACTAGAGAGAATGACTGCCATAGATATAATAGATGAGTTAAACTGTGCTAATTAATAATCTAAGAAATACTGTGTCAATATGTTGACGACTCTGAACTGGTTCATGAATTGTGAATCAATTACAGTCCTAAAGTGAAAACCCTATTGATCTAAATATTTCTGTTACTTTCACTTTCTAAAGAAAATTTGGGGGGTGGGACAGAGAGATGGTTTAGCATCAAAGATGATAGCAGTCAAGTCTAAGGATAAGTTCAGCCCTCAGGACATACATTATAGAAGAGAACTGATTCACACACACACAAACACACACACACACACACACACACACACACACACACACAAAGTGATTTTTTATTAATTACTTTAATCTGAAAACAAAACAATAAGTTTCATTTTTTATATCTGTATATAATTTTATCTTGCTCATATTCACTTTTCACTTTTCTACCTCCCATCATGTTAATTCTCGTCACATCTTATTGTTCTACTGTATCTTGGCAAATAGCCCCCATATTTATGCATACACACACACACACACACACACACACACACACACACACACACATGTTTAAATATAGGATTTGCATGCTACAGAAAGCATGAGATATTTGTCTTTCTGAGCCTGGCTTATTTTGCTTAACATTATGATCTCCAGTTTCATCCATTCTCTAGAAATTGACATAATTTCGTTCTTTGTTATTGTGAAGTAAGTTATATTGTGTCTTGTGTATATGACATATAATCTTTCCATTCCCCTACTGGTTACATTTATTCAGTATAGTGGCATAACAATACATGTGGGTGTGTGACTGTCCCTGTGCCTTACCAAGTAAAATTTCTGTCAAGTACACATCCAGGAATTGGTCATATAATACTTCTGTTCTAATCGTTTTGAGGAACTTCCACACTGATTTCCTCAATGGCTGTAGCAGTTTGTATTTCCACCAGCAATGTATAAGTGTCCTCTTCACAAGCTCTCACCAACATTTATCAGTATTTATTCTTTTCCTTGACGATAGCCATTCTGGATGTGATAATGTAGAATGGCAAAGCAGTGTTAAATTTGTATCTCTCTGATGAAAAAGGTTGTTGAACATGTTTTTAGATATATAATGACCAACTATATTTCTTTTGTGAACCTTCTGTTGAATTAATTGGATCATTAATTTGGTTTGTTTTGGTCTTTAAATTTTGGAGCTCTTTGTAGATCCTTGATATTTATCCTCTGGCAGTTATATGATTGGCAAAATTTTTCTCACAAGATATAGCTTGGTTTCCTTTCTCTTTTGAGTATTTCTGCAGCATAAAACTCTGATAATTTCATGCATTCTGATTTGTGAATCTGAGATTACTCCCTTTGCTACAGGACACATTTTCAGAAGTCTTGTCCATGCCTGTATCTTGAAGTTCTCCTTTATGTTTTTTCTCACCGTTTCAAAGTTTGGGGTCTCATATTAAGGTCCCTGATTCATTTGTAATTGTTTTTATTTGTGTGTGTGTATGTGTGAAAGATGAAGGACAAGGATATAGTTTCATCCCTCTACATGTGGATCTGAAGTTTTCCCATCACTATTTATTGAAGAGGCAGCAAGTTTTTGACATCTTTATTAAAGATTGTGTAGCTGTAGCTATGTAGTTTTATCTGTATCCTGTATACTATCCCATTAGTACCAATGGCACTCTGGTATGTTTACCAGTATAGTTTGACATCAGATATTATGCTGCATCTAACATTGCTCTTTCAGTTTATGATTGCTTTTTTCAATTCAGAGTAGAGTCTTTTATGTTTCATTATTAATTTAGGATAGCTTCTTTCTAATTTTGTGAGAGGTGAATGGAAATTTGACAAAAATTGCATTGAATCTGTATATAGATTTTTATAAAACAACTATTTTTACAAGTTTGATTCTTCCAGTACACAAGCATGGGAGGTCTTTCTATCTTCTAATGTTTTCTTCAGTTTCCTTCTCCAGTGTTTTAAAGTTTCCAGCATGTACATGACTCACTTCCTCAGTAATGTTTATTATTAGTTACTCAGAATAAACTTCTGACTTTTTTTGTCAATGAACCTTTTTATTTTTTGGAAAGTTTATTATTGTTCTATAGAAAGGCTACTGATTTTTTATATTGATTTTATGCTTCCTACTTGCTAAGATTACTTTCACATCTAAGATTTTTCCACAAAACTCCTTGATATAATTATTTAGTATGTCATTGTATCATCTACAAATAGGGATAATATGATCTCTTCCTTCACTGTGTGTAACCACTTTATTACTTTGTCTACACTTACTCTGTTCTAGGAAACATGTCAGTCCCTCTATTGCATAAAAGCACAGGGAATTGATTCACTCCTGCTTTGGGAAGAAAGTCTTTCATTGTCTCCAAGTTTGGTAGACTGCTGCCTGTAGGTTGATTCTAAGTAGCTTTATGGTATTGAGGTATCTTTCTTTTACTATTTCACAGACCTTTTATATGAGGAGATGATGAAATTTGTCAAAGATCTGTCTACTCTTCATGTATTGAGGTTGATTGTGCGATTTCTGCCCTTATGTGTTATATTCCATTGATTGGTTTATAAGATAAATGATCCTTAATCCTGTAAAATGATAGCACTAAACTTACTTGTCTGTAGCTGATGACCTTCCGAATGTGTTCTTGGATTCTGTATTCAAGCATTTATCTACATTTCTTGAGGAAATTTCTCTACAGTTTTCTTTTTCTTTTCTTTTCTTTTGTTTTGTTCTTCTCTGTAATGGATAGCAAAGCAGTACTGGTTTTCTAGAATGAGTTTTATAATTTTAAGGGACATTCTATTTTATGGTGCAATGTAAGAAGCAGTGGTGTATGTCTTTTTTTGGATGTTGGGGGAACTCAGCATTGAAGTTATCCTGTTCTATGATTTTCTCTGTTGGTGGAGTCATTCATTACTCCTTCAAATTCATGGCTGTTTTTTTCTTTTCTTTTCTTTTCTTTTCTTTGATTTTAATAAAGTACATGGATCTAGCAATTTATTTTTTCTAAGTTTTCCAATATGTTAAAATATAAGTTTGTAAAGTAGTTTCTAGTGGTCAGTTTGGTCTTTTTATTCATTTATTTTTTTTAAAGTTTAGCTAGGAGTTTATTGATTTCTCTTTCAAAGAACCAGTTCCTTGTTTCATTGTCTCTGTGTATTGTGATTTTGGTGTCTATTTTGGTGTCTAATTTGAAGGAGTAATGAATGACTCCACCAACAGAGAAAATCATAGAACAGGATAACTTCAATGCTGAGTTCCCCCAACATCCAAAAAAAGACATACATCACTGCTTCTTACATTGCACCATAAAATAGAATGTCCCTTAAAATTATAAAACTCATTCTAGAAAACCAGTACTGCTTTGCTACTGCCTTGAACTTAAAAAGTTCTCTCCATTGACTACTTTCGAGTTCATTTTTACCTTTGCTTGAATTTTGGAAATTAAGTTATTTATTCCATTTCTTTCTGGTTATTTAATGAAAGCATTCAAAATTCTATAATTTCTTTGTTTAGTTGCTTTTGCTTTATTAGTATGGTTCTAATAATTTATACTTGTCTTTTCATTTGAATCGAAGAATTTAAAGTTTCCTCCTTTTCTTCAACAAAGGATTGTTCTTTCTAGGAGTACATTGGTTAGTTTCCAAGTGCTTGAAAAGTTTGCTTTTTCTCTTGCCATCAATTTCTGGTTTTATTCCACATTCTACTGATGAGATAAGAGAAATCACTGTGATTCTTTCACATTTATTCCTGTGGTGGTTTGAATGTAAAAGTATCCCCTATAGGCTCACATATATGAACATTTAGCCCCCAAGGGTTGTGTTGTTTTGGAAGTTTATGGAACTTTTAAGACATGGAGCCTTGGTGGAAGATGTATGTCACTAGGGGCAGGTCTTGAGCGTTCATGGCCTCAAAGCACTGCCGGTTCTCTTTTTCCCTTCCCTGTGTGCAGCTGTGATGTTACCTATCAGCCTCCTCTTCCAAACATATACTGTCATGCTTTTCTCACTATTATAGGTTCTTCTGCTGGAATCATTAGCCAAAGTATACTCTTTCTTCTATAAGTTGCTTTAGGTCATGATATTTAATTACAGCAGCATGAAAGTTACTAATACAATTAATAATCACTGTATTTCCTAGAATGTGATCTGTTTTTGAAGGGCTATATGGGCTTTTTGGAAGAATTACATTCTTTGTGTGTTTTATGGGATTCATATATATATATATATATACATATATACATATATATTAATATTATTTGATCTGTAAGTTAACATTTCTGAAGTATGGGACAGACATATTTAGATACTATTATAATAAATATAATGTGAATATATTCAAAGCATAGTACATTAATAACGAAGAAGAAGAGCAGGACATGGGAAAGGGACAAAGAGGGAATAAAACAGTCATGGGAGGGAAAGTATATGAGGCAAGCCCATACAAGATAGTTGAGCAGATGCTGTAAAATAGGTAGAGATAAAGAAAAATGAGCCAATTCCAACAAACAAACGCCAAATCCCAACATCTAATGAATCAAAATATAAAACTTGAAATCAAGAAAAAATCAAATTATACTTAAAATTTAAAACTATTATGTCATCATTATTCACCTTCCTTGTTGTAATGACTATGACTTCACCTCTCCCTTAAATTGTCATTTGCAGTTAATTACGCAGGTATGAAGACACCCAGTAATCTCAATGTCATTCAAAAGATGCTAGAGAAGCCTGAGTTAGGCTTCTATACTACACGAGGATTCACCCTCCAGAGGAGATTCCCAATCTTCACTGTGGGTTGACACACTCAATGTCTTGCCCCAGCCCATCCTACAATCCAGCTGCAGCCTTCTTCAGGTGTGATGGATAACTGTTTTTCATATCTGTTTTCAATGTCCTAGGCTCCTGGGATAAGGACTGCTGGTATTTGCATTGGATGATGAATTGTTCTTTTCCCTAATCCTCTGGTTGCTTTATCAGTAAAGAATCCAAGTTCTTGTCTCAGCACATTCATTTACGTGACACTGTGTCATATTCATTGCTAATCCTGTGGAAGCAAGAGTTCAAGTCCTTGGACTTAGACACATAAAGCAGTGTTACATTCTCTGCTTTCCCAGTCGAAGCCGTTACTGACAGTCTCTCTCTTTTAAATGGCACGTTGCATGGCACTGGCATAGAAAGAAATGTGATCCAACACATGGCATGTCCCATTGGAATGTCTGCTTCAGGAGCTCCAAGTAGACCATTCTCTCTCCCTCCATCCTCTCCCTGCCCACCCCCCACACACACACATATACACTTAGGTTGTTTCCAGAGAACTTCCTTCTCACTATTTGTGGCCTGGAGAAGTGGGAGTTCATTTCTCTTTTCTTGCTATTTCATTCAGCACTTTTAGTTGGAAACTAATATTTTTTTTGTAAACACAATGTTCTAAATGTCTACTTTTTAATGGCTTCCTTATTTTCTACTATTTTTTCTGGCCTATCTTATCCTTTTCATGCTTACTTTTTTAATTACTGTTTTTAAGTTGTAAGTCTGAGCAATTCTTAGAAATAGAAGAAAAATTGGTAAGGTTAAAAGTGAGTCATACAACTCACAGTCCAGGCTACTGGAAGTATCCACAGGCCCCCTAATGCCATGAGGCTCAGGTGGGCAAAAGACACCCACAGAGTAGCCTGAATCATCATGGTCCAACCTGTATGAAACATCCACATGCCCTCCCAGCACCTTGTGGGGCATATGGATGAAAGACACCCAGGAGGCAACCTGTATCCTCAACATCCAGCCTGCCTGAAGCATCCACATGCTCCCCTCACCCCATGCCTTGTTTTCTAGATGGTCAGGTGCCAATATGATGAACAGGTATATGGTGGTGGGAGAGAAAGAGAGGCAGAATTGTTTGTATGCTGTGGTAAGAGGCTGTTCTGAAGAAGTGAGGGCTGTGAGGAATAGGGTGATGTTGGCAGTCTGCTTGCCACCTGGCACCAGGATGACATCCATGCCTAGGCTGTTGCCTATTGCCATATCTGGGTCTGTGACAGCCAGGGTCTATGTTGACATCTATGATTTGTGTTCCCACCAAGGCCACTGGGATGCCCAGAGTATGGGCTACCACCTGTAGCCATTTTGGTGTCCAAGGGCTATGCAGCCACCAGGGCCATGTTGAATTGAATGGCCTATGTAGGGTCCACAGAGACTCCATAGTGTGGCCTTATTTCATCTTGACTCAAGGTCAGAGTCTGAGCTTGTTTTGTCCCACAAGGCTTCATAATAAGAAGTTTTGGCCAGGTCTCCCCTGGGGAATCAGCCCAGTCTGGTAGATTCAGTTGAGGCAGGTCCAGTCCCCTCATCCCTGCACCAAGGCTGAGCAAAGTGTCTCAACATAGGCCCTAGGTTCCAAAAAGGCTGATATGTAAAATTAAATTAATTATAAAATAAAAATATTTATTAAAAAAAGTTTTGGCCAAAGTTGTGGTGACTAGGTGTCTTATACTTCAAGGCTTAATTATAGGATGCTTTGCAGTAAGGCATGGCTACTAGATGTTTTGATAATTAAGAAATTGTTCACACTTGTCTGTACTTGAGAGGGGAGGTCTTTTGCCTCTCCCCTTGCCGGTGTATAGAAAGCCCATGAGGAATAAACTCAGGGTGACCGTGTTATTGACCCAGAGCCCTCCCAATGCTATTCTGTGCCTCTGTCTTTTTCTTTTATGTCTACTTTTCTATTTTTCATATCTAATCTTTCTTAATCCTCACTCCTCCCTTCAAGGACTGTCTGATAGTCAGGCAGGACCTGGGAGGCCACCAGGTGACATGATGATATCCAGACCTGGGAAGCTGCTAGAGAGCATGTCTTAGTCCATTATCATGTATTAGCCAGGGTATGTGTTGATGTCTATGGCTTCAGTAACCACTTGAAGGCTATACAGATGACCAGGTTTTGGTCAAACATCTGAGCCCATGTTTTTCTCCGAGGGTCATGATTCCACCAGGGCTATACTAATCTGGATAGTCTGTGCTGCTGACCAGGGTCAGGGTGACAATGGAACTCAGGTTGTGGCATGGGGCCGAGTCTCAGTCCATGGCCCTCCCACAGCCAGAGGTTGGGTTGACTCCTGATACCACAGAAGGCTATGAGATCTGGGATCTGGGTCATCACCTGAAGCCAGGTGAGGATCTGAGAGTCCTGATGCAGCTGGGGACATACAGATCTGACTGGCCTGCACTGCCACAAGGTGCCATGGTGCCATCTGGACCCAGGGCTGCAGCTGAGGGCACGTCTTGGTCAGTGGCCCTACTGTATCCAGGGTCTGTGTTGATGGTCTGTGGCTCCTGATACCATAAAGGGCCATGTGGATGCCAGAGATCTGAGCTGCCACCTGGGGCTACTTTGCTATCCTGGTATCAAGATGCCTCTAAAGTCTTACTGATTGGGTGATCTGCATTGTCAGCAGGGTCCATCATGGCATCCATGCCTGGGCTGCTGCCAGGGATCATGTCTGGGTCCATGGCCGAACAACAGTCAGGGTTTGGGCTGATGTCCATTGCTTGTGTTACCCCAGGGGGTCATAAGAAATCCAATAGGCTTACTGAGCCAGCCCTGTCCCTCACTGTCCCTGGGATAGCTGCCCCTGCCCCTCATTGGACACTATAGCAGGAAAGCTGTTGCTGCCCCATCCCAGATGGCACTGACCCCAGCACTTGGGAGAGCTGGCCCCACCCCTCATCACAGTTGTGGGAGAGCTGCTCCCAATGCCATCAGTCTAGGAGAGTTGACTCTACCACTTGCCTGATGGAGTGGTCCCAATGGCCTCAACTGACCAGTTCAGCTACCACCAAGTCCCACATCCTGGGCTTTAATTTGACCCACCCTAACAGCTGCCCCATCCATGACCTGCTGGAGTGTACAAAGGGACTGGTCCTTTGGAACGATAACTGCAGGATCTCCATGACTTGTGGCAATAGCAGGATACCCAAGAGGAGTTTCGATGAGGACCCAGTGATGATGATGTACCAGAAGCCAGAGGTTTTCACCCACATCAATGACTCATTGAAATGAACATTTTGTGGGTGGGTGCTGTGGGATGGTCTGTATGCCAAATGTGCTGCTGATTGGTCAATAAATAAATCACTGATTGGCCAGTGGCCAGGCAGGAAGTATAGGCAGGACTAACAGAGAGGAGAATTGAGAGAACAGGAAGGAGCAGAGAGACCCTGCCAGCCGCTGCCATGACAAGCAGCATGTGAAGATGCTGGTAAGCCACGAGTCACATGGCAAGGTATAGATTTATAGAAATGGATTAATTTAAGATATAAGAACAGTTATCAAGAAGCCTGCCACGGCCATACAGTTTGTAAGCAATATAAGTCTCTGTGTTTACTTGGTTGGGTCTGAGCAGCTGTGGGACTGGCAGGTGTCAGAGATTTGTCCTGACTGTGGGCCAGGCAGGAAAACTCTAGCTACAGGTGGGGCTGATGGGACAAATGGGGTATACTGCATGACACATATCACTCCTGATGACACTAAGATGAATGAAGAGGTGTTGGAAAAATGGAGGAGCAAGGTGGATTTTTTGTTTGTTTTGTTTTTAATTAATTTGGGGTGTATAATTGTGGGGTGAGGGGCAGATATGGAGTAACTGGGAGGCGAGTGGGATTGGGGTGCAGTATGTGAAATTCTCAAAGAATCAATAAAGAATTTTGTATAATTTTTTTTTTAAAGTGAGCCATATGTACAAAGAAGGCACAAAAGTAGAAGGAGGGTTGTTAGGAAGAGAAGTTTCAGTAGATGGAGGGCTGAGGCAGGGGAATAGAAGTTGAAAATGACTAAAATTCATTATGCAAATGTCTGACACTGTCAAACCAACAGGAAGAATTAAGTCAGGAGGATGTTAACACAATATAAACAAGCAATGCAATTAAACCAGCAATCAATGTTATCTGCCCCACCTCACAAATAGATAAGAAAGTTGTTATCTTTCATTTCTTTTGTGTCGTCATGTATTTTATAATACACAGAAGAAGCTGTAAGTTGGGATCTTTCCAATAATTTTGGACTTCTTGGAGCCAACCTTGAGAATGTTGAAGCTTAAATTGTATAGGGCCAAAGGGAAGTTTAGTCTCTACCTTGAACACTGTAACAAAACCTGTGAAAGGTGATGGCTCAACCTAAAACAATTAGCTGGACTAAAGGGGAAACAAAACAAAACAGTTGCACAACATTTGACGGTATGTTAATAGATTCTGGGGTTTTTTTTAGAATTTCTTAAAACTATGTACATATTATTTTGACTTTCATATAAATATTTAGATAAGTGAAATCGATGATCTTGGGAGAGGAGTCACCAGTTTCAGATACTGAGATTCAGAAATTGAAGACATTTCAATAAATCTAAGTATGACCATCCTCTTTGGTCACTGTAGCCCAGAAGCCTGACCATTTAAAAAATTCTCCTTGTCAGGCTGGGGCTATATAGCTCATTGGTAAAGCACAGGGTTACCATGTTTAAGACCCCAGGTTCAGCCGGGCGGTGGTGGCGCACGCCTTTAATCCCAGCACTCGGGAGGCAGAGCCAGGTGGATCTCTGCGAGTTCGAGGCCAGCCTGGACTACCAAGTGAGTTCCAGGAAAGGCGCAAAGCTACACAGAGAAACCCTGTCTCGAAAAAGAAAAAACAAAAAACAAACAAAAAAAAAAACAAAAAAAAAAGACCCCAGGTTCAATCCTCAGTATTGATTCAATTAATATATTTATCAATCAATACTTTTTTTATAAGTATTACTTTCTTTCCTTGAACTATATGTAGTATATTGCATTATTTTAGAGATTACTCACAGAACAATGAAATAACAATGTGAATGGTCATGACAAAATAAAAATAATATCTATATCGCATACAATGATGGCGTAAAATAACCAATCAGTCCAGAATGCATATCTGTGTTCGTAAACACCCCCCACAAGAAACTTCCACTTTCTCAGTGATTTCTCTTTGAGGAGTCAAATTAAAACACCATAAAAGCAAGAGATGGAGAAGTAAGCTAGCCACCTTGCAGCTCAGAGGAAACTTAACTGACCAGCATCTCTCAGACCTATCTGCAAATATAAAGAATATATTTGGGGATCAGGACAGAAGTGTGGTTTCATGCTGCTATTTAAAGCTGAAATTAACTATGCATCAATGATTCTCAAATAGAGGAAACCATGATGTTGGACATCTGGGTTGAGACCTTGCTTTGGGTTGATAGAGTACGTAGATGCTAGGGATCAGACATGCTTGAGCAACTGTAACCCAAACTGCAGGAATGCAGATGCTGTACTACACATCCCACAGAGCTCAGATCATATCAGTGCTACTAGCCCCTTCCCTGATATGGAACTTTTCCTTTCTTTATAGTTGCTCTTTGAGGAATCCAGTGTCCATCTCAACACTCCCTACTCCAAAGGTCATTGCCATTAATCAATAACAAAATCTCCTTTATCTCAGATCATAAATCATTGGGCTATCCTGGTATTGATAGGTAATGACTCTGATGAACTAATTTATGCACAGTTGTGAATGAATAATGATGTGTTCATAAGTCTCCTGTTTGGGAGGCTGTATGGATTTTAAGGAGGACTACAAATATTTTTTCAAGGAAATATGAAATGTGGAAATGTCTAAGATTGTTTCAGATGGACAAAAGACAAGAAGGGCTTAAACAATACTAAAACTGCAGTATTTGAAATAAAAATGTAACAAAAAAGGAGGGATTTTCTGTACTAAGCCTAACAAGAAGGAATCGAAATAAGCTAACCATTTACAATAAGTGATAGTGAGTTGTGCTTGGTCTGACAGAGAAATAGCTGGTTACTCCACCACAGGAAAGTCAGCTCATACTTGTATGAATACCCATCTCTAGCAGACATCCATCTCTTTTTCATATCATTAACACAACAGGAAAAAGTTTCCTCCACCCAAGAAGCCACTGCCTTTTCTCTCACAGCTCCTCTGCAAGAGTCTAGAATTGTAATCTACCCTTTTGTGGATGGCTTACTATGGTGGTATTGTGTTCCCCAAAGTATTGTGCACCCTAATAAACTTATCTGGGGTCAGAGACAGAACAGCCACAATATTAAACATAGAGGTTAGGCAGTGGTAGCACAGGCCTTTAATCCTAGCATTCCAGAGGCAGAAATCCATGTGTTCAAGGATACAGCCAAGAAAGCAAGCCTTTAATCCCAGGGAGTGATGGTAGAAAGCAGAAAGGTATATAAGGCGTGAGAACCAGAAACTAGAAGCTTTTGGCTGGTTAAGCTTCTAGGGTTCTAAGGAGCAGTTCAGCTGAGATTCATTCTGATGAGGACTCAGAGTTTCCTGTCTGAGAAAACAGGATCAACTGAGGAAATTGGCAAGGTGAGGTAGCTGTGGCTTGTTCTGCTTCTTTGATCTTCCAGCATTCACCCCAATACCTGGCCCAGGTTTGATTTTATTAAGACTCTTTAAGATTCATGCTACAGCTTACTTCCTAATGTAAATGCCTGGCAGTCAAACCAATTGACGTTTATAAAACACAGGCAAGCAAAACTTGTGAAAAACTATCATTAATTGAACAGCCTACCTTTATAATTTAGAAGGTGTCCAACATGTAGAAGTTTTCATTTCATGAATTTTAGCCTAGCAGTATCCTAAGAGCTTCCTTAATGTTAGTCTGTGAAACAAAGTTGAGGAGGATAATTTTGAGAGAATCAGTGGACATTTGACTAATTCAATAACACCTCTTCCTAATATTCACTGTTAAATTATGCAGTGACAATGTGACATTTTCTTGATATAAGAAGCCCTCATCAATGAGATTCTGGATTTAGCATTATATAAAAAACAACAACAAAAACCAATGAGCTGGATACGGAGGAAAATACCTGGTTTGTTAGTGACTCACTAGATTTTCCCTATCCCTATTGAAGGCTCTCTGAATAAAGATGTTTAGAAAAATCCAGCCCAGTCCCAGGACCTAAGTGTGAGCCTTTTTGTATTCTCATTGAATATAAAACTCTTAATTCTAGCAAGGAAAAAAAAATGCTTGTTTAACTTTCTGACTGAGTTACAGTCCTGGCAACAGTAGACCTGCCCAGAACAGGTGACAAGTGGAGATGTCTGCTTAGAGCCAAGAAACCAAAAAGGAAAACAGCAAGCAACCCCCGCCCCCACCCTCACACAGTTTAAGCTTCCACTAGAAACTGCTGGTCATTTTTCTTTTTGACCTTTACATGAGATTGTTGTATGACATTTTGTTTGTATTCTGACAAATAAAGCTTGCCTAGAGATCAGAGGGCAGAGCTAGCCACTGCTTAACCATAGAGGCCAGGCAATGGTGGCACAAACTTTTAATCCCAGCACTTGGCAAGAGGAAGCAGCAAGATCAGGAGCTCAAGGCTACCCTGGGCTACACGAGATTGAACCAGTGTAAAAGAGAAACAGAGCAGGGTGGTGGTGGTGCAGGCTTTTAATCTCAGTACTAGGGAGATGGAGACAGGAATACAAGGTGAGTAGAGACAGGATCTCACACCCCAGTTGGTCTGGGGATGCCTAGCAGTAAGAAATTTCTAGTGTTTGCTGCTCTGCTTCTCTGATCTTTCAGCTTTCACCCTAATATCTGACTCTGGGTTTTTATTTAATAAGACTAATTAAGATCATGCTTCATGAAATTAGTTAGCGTTCCTGTATAAATGTTGGAAGGATCATAGTATAAAGATCCAAAAAATATGTTTTCATAATATCTAAAGTAAAAGAAAATGTTCTTTCTTAATACATGACTTAAAATTTGAGAAGTATTTCCCCATTAGAAATGAGAGGAGAACAGTTATGGGATATTTGCACATTGTGAAGACGAATTGTTGTGATAGGTATAATAAAAAACTGAATGGATAATAGTTAGACAGGAGGTATAAGTGGAACTTTTAGGCAGGAAAGAGAAAGTAGGAGGAGGAATCTAGAGTCACAAGAGGGATGCCAGGAGACACGGAGAGGAAACAGGAAGTTCAAGATAAAAGAAAGGTAAAAAGCCACATGGTAAAATGTAGATTAATAAAAGCAGTTTAAGTTATAAACAGCTAGTGAGACAAGTCTAAGCGAAGGCCAAGCTTTCATAGTTAATAATAAGTCTCCATCTCATTTTTTTTTTTTTTTTTTTTTTTTTTTTTTTTTTTTTTTTTTTTGTGAGCTGGCAGCCCAAAGAAAAATCCATCTACAGAAAACCTAGTTTACAAAGTTTGGCATGAAATCTGCATTTTTCCCCTATTACTATGTCTGTAAATGAATTGTTCTCATCTCCCTACTGCTGTATGAAGATTTTTGCCTATTAAATGAAGACTTGTTATACTTATTTCAGGTAGAGCTTTCATAGTGTTATACCTATTGAAGCATACAAAATACTCAGCACGATGTGTAGCTAATAGTTTGTGGTTAGACTTAACAACTTTTTAAAACAGGTAGAGAATTCCTAGTTCACAAACATAAACCCTGTGATTCTGCCTTGCTTATTCACTTTCTGTTTCCCAGTTTTCTCATGCACACCACACATCAAACTATACTCATGTTATGAGTGGTGCTGGAGAACTTTATTACAGTGTGTACATCAGGTGCACCTTTAAAGTAGCTGCTACAGGGAGCAGAGAGATGTTTTAACAGTTAAAAACATGTATTGGACTTTCAGAGGACTCTATTTTGGTTCCCAGCACTCATGTAGGGTGGCTCACAACTGCTTGAAATTCCAGCTTGACGGCTTCTAACACCACCTTCTGGCCTCTGTAGACACTGCACTTACATTCACAAAACCACCTTCAGATACACACAATTTAAAATGTTTTAAAAGATTATAACTGCCAGGTGGTGGTGGTGGTGCATACCTTCAATCCTATCACTCAGGAGAAAGAGGGAGGTGGATCTCTGAGTTTAAGGCCAGCCCTATCTACAGAGAGAGTTCCAGGACAGCCAGGGATACACAGAGAAACCCTGTTATGAAAAACCAAAAAAAAAAAAAAAAAAAGAAAGAAAGAAAGAAAGATAAAAAAGATTCAAACTTTAGCCACCAAAATTAACACTACTTCAAAACCACTTTACAATATTATGTTCTTTGTGTTTTTGTCCATTTTTGCCCATTGACAGGTCTGAAGCAGTTAAGACTTACATAAGTTTTTTTTTTTTTTTAAGAAAACTTAATACTTTTAAAACCTTGTGTTTGTCTTTTGGAATATTGTGGTGATATTTTATCTGTGTCCCCCAATAAAGTTATCTGAGGATCAGAGGAAAAAACAGCCAGTATATTAGACTTAGAAGTCAGGCAATGGCAGCACATGCATTTAATCCTATCACTCCAGAGGCAGGGATCTATCTGCATCTCTGTGAGTTCAAGGCCACACTGGGAAGAGAGCCAGGCATAGTGGCACTTGCCTTAAATTCTAACAATAGCTAATCATAAAGGTCTGGAGGTCTGTACAGACAGACAGGAAGTGACAGAGCTGGGCAGGAAGAGGAAGTGATGTAGCTGGGCAGAGAGAGGAAATGAGTTAGCAGAACAGAAAGGATTATAGGCATGGGTGTACAGGAAGTAGGGCTCTTTGGAGACAGGGCTGATAAGGTGAGTTTGGTGTGGCTTTTCCTATTCTTCTGATCTCTCAGGTTGTAACCTCAATATGTGGCTCTGGTTTTTTTTTTTTTTTTTTTTTTTTTTTATTAATAAGACCTTTTAAAATTCTTGTAACGTGCTGGGCGGTGGTGGCGCATGCCTTTAATCCCAGCACTTGGGAGGCAGAGCCAGGCGGATCTCTGTGAGTTTGAGGCCAGCCTGGTCTCCAAAGCAAGTTCCAGGAAAGGTGCAAAGCTACACAGAGAAACCCTGTCTCGAAAAACCAAAAAAAAAAAAAAAAAAATTCTTGTAACAGAATATATATATTTAATATTTATAAGCTTCTACATGGTTGATTTATAATCTTCCAGTGTGAATCTACCACAACACACAGAATAAACTGCCTAACCTTGTGGTCCTTGGATAGGTCTGGGAAGCTCAAGGAGACACTGTTGATGCTTCAATCTGCATGTGACATACCACAGGAGAGGCTCAATCCTTGCTGCATATGGTTTACCACAGGTGTGGATAGATGGTGAAAATCCTTTCCTTTGACTTCAAATTTTAGCAAGAATCTTTATTGAGAAACTCTGCAGGAAACCAGAGAAAAATAAAGACTAACAGACAATACTCTTCCAGAATTAATTCTGAGGGCATTTACAGAGATGATCAGATCATGAGAGATCCACTGTAATTAATGGAGTAATACCTTAGTTATTTTATCATATGAAGGCATTGTGGGGAGCTTTGAAATGTACAAGACTGGGCCTGGTTAGAACATCAGGTCCCTACACTGGGATTTTAATCTTGAAAGATGTATCTTGGCCTGACTAGGGCCAGAGCTCACTGCCTCTTCTGTGTCATGGAGTTAATCACCTTTACTAGGTGCTTACACCATCATAATGTTCAGACTCACAAAGTGTCCAAATCAACAAAACCATTGTGTACTGAAATATTTAAAATGTTGTCTTTGAACATCTGGAGGTTACATGAATATGTAGTCCACGTTTGTTCCCTTCTATCCACTTTGCTCTGGAAAATGAACATAAAAAACATGGATTTCTTGCTCATTCACATCATTAATGATATAATTGTTTATAAAGTGAGTCATTCTACCAAAAAAAAGAAAATTTAATACTTTTAAAAATATTGAGTTTGCCTTTTGGAATATATATATATATATATATATATATATATATATATATATAATATTGATAGTGATAACCTAATGCCTATAGCTGTACATTCAAATCTAACTCTAGAACATGCACTCTCAAAGATATTGAGCAAGACATATGATTTTCATGCTTCATCGTCATCATCTACAGTATGTGGAGGATGTTATCCATTTTACAAGGTTGTTTTGGTGGAAAAAAATGAGTTATGAGTTAAATTTAGTAAACTTAGTGATGCAGAAAGCTACTCCCAAGAATCAGATACTCATACTTAATTTCATATCCCATTCCTATTGTAGATAGTATTTGATGAGTGCAAAATATATTGTTATACATTTGCATTAGTCAATATCTTTCACTTTTAAATTAATATATATTGCTTTTTGTATATTACATTAAGTGTTCTTACTAGCTTCTACACTAAATGCTCTAAATAGCTTATACTTCAGGGATGAATATATAACTACCTTTGTAAAACTTAGATGGGATCAGGACATTCTTGATTTGTAGCTGATGAAAGTAATGCATACATTAACTAATTCAAAAGTTAGTGAAATACCATCATAAAGGAATAGTTATCAATACCTTTGCAAAGATGTAGTGTTGTATGAGTTACATATTTTCACATGTGTGTTTATTTTAATGTCTGATTATGTTTTCCTCAACAGACACATCCTCTTAGATCAGGTTGCAAATAAAATACATTTAACTAGAGGAGTTCAGAAAACCTATATTTACGTGCAGGAAAACCGCACATAAACACATGAAGAAGGAAATTTTGAAACCTTGTGCCACTCCAGTAACGTATTCACTGCATTCTGGAAAGGCTCTGCAGAAGTCTTTGGTTTTACCTTGCTGTTGCCAAGAATAGGGTGCCCGCTATTAGCTACAGTTGTTAAGACTTAATTACCACTTCCTTGATCCTTCTAAGAAACCCATTTAACTTCCAGCTTTCACTTTTCCCTGATCTATCCCATAAACTTTCAGTTGGAAATCCTAGTCTGCTAGAGCTTCTCTCTCATTTCATCTGGTATGAATACTCTAAATTTCTTCCTAAGGAGATTAATGTCACAGCACTGTATTTATCTCCTGCTTTGCTTCTGGTTTATTTATTCAGAGCTTTACTGTTTGTTTAAACCATATAGCATTCAGCCTCAAAGAGGCCAGTTACTCTCACAGAATCCATCTAAGTAAACAATAGGAAGAATTTCTTAAAAGCTTTTAAAGACTCTTACTGAGATCCACTAAGAAGTCTTGGTATAGAACGGGGATTGTGAACAGTTCACATAAAAACCAGGGTTTATTTTCTGCCTGCTGCCTGTTCACTGTTTTATTGTTTGCTTCAATGCATGTAGCAGAATTTCCACACTGCATGCCCTGGCTGCCTCTACTTGCATAAAACATGATGCTCTACCTCGAACAATGCTGGAATATATTACATAAATTTCCTTTTGATACCCAGCATGTTTTCTACTCTAATAGAATCTGAGCAGAATCACATCTCTTTTCCTTCAGTGTTCCTGTTGTGCTTCATAACTCTCTCTTCGGCGAATCCAATAACCATCTTGAAGCCATTAGAAGGGATACTTTTCAATGAAGGGTGGAAGCTGCTCAGTGGGGCAAAGCCAAAGATGATCTAGCATGCAGTTGAATAGTAGCATAACAGAACACAGTCTGAAGGCTTGGGAAGCTGTATACCCAAGCTTTTCCACTAAAATTCTTGCAGGATGGAGCAGCCTGGTTAAAATGCAGGGGAACTCCCAAACCGTTCATATTTCAAACCTGGTCATAAACACTTCTAACTTGTTTGACTTCCTTTCTGTAGAAGATGTTAAAATGTGATTCACCTCCCATCCTCTCAAATATCATCCCTTTCAACCTTCAATAGAGGCACATACTCTTCAATCACCTTCCTTTGCAACTAGACAAAGCTAGTTAAGGCTAAGAAGATGAAAGCAGACCTCTGTATTGAGTGTCTTGGAAAGATTTTGCTATCCTGGTACAAAGGGGAAGACAAATACCAGAGTACTACTCTTCAACTGATATAGAAATATAGGATATAGGTATGATCAGATGAAAGGTTAGATTATTGAACCTACTTTTAAAGAGCAACAACTTGTTTAAAATGTTTTACATTGGTGTGTAGATTTTAGTTTATTGATACAAATTTAAAGTTAATTTTGTTATACTTTAAGTATATTTCTACTCTTGTTTGAGGAATTATGTTTATATGACTAATTTAAAATTGTAATGTATCATTAAGAAGTACAGATTGATAGTCAATCATCTGTGACAGTCAAACTTATAATCATGTTAGTTTAGTTTTCTAGGTATACACAGATATATTTCACATAGATAGGTAATCTTCAAACACTTCAAAGACCTACAGAATAAGGCATTTAAAGTGTTTTAAAAACTTAGACATTCTGTACAGTGAGACAGGTCTGCTCCTGGCAGCACCGATTTACTTCAGAGAGCTAGCCAAGATGGAGAGAATGATGCTGCTGAAATTGGAACAAAAAATTTTAGATTTCATTGGTAATAATGAGTCCCCACATAAGAAGTTTCCCCCAATGACATTTTGTCACAGGATGCTGTTACACAAAGTGGCTGCCCACTTTGGATTAGACCACAATGTTGATCAGAGTGGAAAGTCTGTCATAGTGAACAAAACTAGCAACATGAGAATGGAGATTACCTGTTCTAGCCTTGAATCAGTGGTGTTGTGGATGTCAACAACTGGGTGTCCACTGGGATGTCTCAATGGAGCAGGAAGTTGCCGATTGCAGGGCAATTAATTCAGGCATCTTTAAAAGAAAGAGACAAGATCAGAAATTTACTGAACATATTAAGGATGATAGGAGTGAAGACTTTCAGAAACGATACATCTTTAAGAGAGATAACTCTAGCTTTGACAAAGATGATAGCTAGATGAGAATACATTTAAAAGATGACAGAAGAAGTAAATCCATAAAAGAAAAAAGAAAAGTACCAGAGAAAACTATAGCTACATTCAATATTTATATGTTTCTGTGATGCCTGAGGCTATAAAATGTCCTTATTGAGAATCAAAAAGAATTAACATCATTGCAAAGAACCCAGCACTAATAGTTTTGAGATGGCAGCCCAATTTTGCTGTTCAATGATCAGTAAGTGAGTAAAACACCCACGCTTAAGTGTTGGAAGATCTTGCTAGCTGGTAGAGTTTGCAGTCTTTCCATGGCCTGGCAGCTTATCTCAATAGCTAGGCAACATGGGGCCCCTTCCCTGCCGCAGAACTTATTGTCTTTATCTACCCTTATATGGCTATTGTCCTTTGGCCTGGAGGACTGACCTTATCTGAAAGCTGTTTCTGAACCAGATGCCAGGCTCTAAACCAGATGCCTGACTTATCTTTAGCTTGAACCCTGGCATAGATCCCTGATAGAAAGCTCCCTTGCTACACATGTGATAACTAATACTTGTACTAGAAGCCTTATGATAGAAGCATGCCACTCAATGCAAATTAGGGTTTGTCCCCAGGCTCCCCAATCCTACACATTCCTTACATCTGGAATAAAGTTGAACTGATTCACCAAAGTCTATCTCCCAGAGAACTGTCTCCATTCATGCTTATGGGCCATGTACAAAGCTGTCTGTCACTGCTATTGCCTCTTGTCCTCTGTAACTGGTGGTCCACAGGCCGAGAGGGAAAGAGGACTGTGGTGATATTTTATTTGTACTGAAATGTGATTTTATTTGTATGTTAATAAATAAAGTTTGACTGGATATCAGAAGAGGTCACATAGCGAGCCAAAAGCAGAAGTCAAGCAGTGGTAGCACACACTCTTAATTCAATCACATGGCAGGCAGAGTCTCTGTGTGGTCAAGGACACAGCCAAGTGTGGTCACATGAGCCTTTAAGCTCAATATCACACATAGAGACCTGAAGGTCTGTACAGACAGGCAGTGACAAGGAAGTCGTGTGGCTGGACTTAGAGCCAATAAGAAGGCAGAACATAAAGGCAATAAAAACGCAAGTCAGACAGGAAGAAGCTCTCTCTGGGGAAGCTACTGCTGATGGTAAGCTAAAGCTAGTTGTGGCTATTGCTCTGATCTCTTTGGCTATTACTTCTGTATTTGGCTCTGTGTTTCTTACTTAATAAGACTGTTTAGAAATTCGTCTACATTGGACCTCCCAGATTTAAGCTAGATGTAGCTTGTTTTTTATTAATTGCAATGAAAAACTATCCTGATCAAAATTATTGTGCCTTCCTATATAACACTAACTTGAAGTGTCCTGCTTAAAGTCCTGTTTAAAAAATCCAACGACTTTAGGGTTTAAAAAAATTATGAATACCATGGCTTGATATAAGACCTGGAAATGTCAATTATGAGCCCCAGTTTCTTGGAAAAGCACAGATTAGAAGTAGCCTCTGATCTTGTCACTCATCATGTTATAGCAGAGAAGCCAATATAATGTTTAATATTGAGTTTGAAATTGAGTTATAGCCTCTGCTTGAGGTTTGAGAAGTTCATCTCAGCATCTATAGTGAGGAATATTCCTTTACACTGTGTGAATATATGTCACTGTAATTGTTTTAAAAAAGAAGGTGACTAACCATTAGCTAGACAGGTAGAGGTTAGATGGGACTTGCAAAGAAGAAGGGAAGGAGTTGGAGTTGGAAGGAGAGGCAAAGAGAAGCAAAATGAACTTGCCATACTGAGAAAAGGTATTGAGCCACATGGCAGAGTATAGATAAGAAATACGGGTTAATTAAAAATGTAAAAGTTAGCTAGTAACAAGCCTGAGCTATTGGATGAGCATTTATAATTAGTAATAAGTCTCTGTGTGGTTATTTGGGAATTGGATGGCAGGACAGAAAAGTCTGCCTACACCATAGTGTACTACAAGACTTCTTAAATGTTCTTTTGGTGAGGCAGTATGTGAAGTTCACATTGTAGTGTTGCTGAGCCATTCATTCTGCTCACTTTCTTGAGTCTTAACCACAAAGTTACAATTCCTAAATATTTCTTGTATATCATTTGTTTTCATGAGATCATGAGTAAGGAAGTCAATTGTATATCATGTGGCTTTTAGACAAATTCTTTTGCAGTCATGTTTCTTTTAAAGGAGTTTGGTTTTCACTGTTTCTCTTTTGCTGTGTTAAAATTAACACAAATTATAGCATTTACATTTCTGGGTTATATTCTGAAAAATAAAATCAGTCTGTACAGAAACACTGGGTTCACAAGCTTCATGAAGCTATCCTGTGGAATAGAAGCTATGCTACTTCATTTAGTGCAGGACTTTTTTCCCTGTAGTTTCCACACTGTCTGCCACGCCCACTGCACTTGCTTAGGTTATGTATTTGATAACTAGTTATATTAATTTCTTTTTACTTTTTAATTGAAAATAGACTCTTTTCTCATATAATACATCCAAACCACAATTTCCCATCTCTCCATTCCTCCTACCTCCCCCTCACCTGCCCTCTTTGCCAGATCCACTAAGATCATTCTTAACTCTCCAATTGACTTCAGAGACATTTATATTGTAAGCTGGATATATTACATCATCATAGAGATTGGCTTATAGCTACAGAAGATGATGTCTTAAGTCCCTTCCAGCTTGACTAGTCTAGTATTCCATGACAAGCTAGGTTGTTTTTGAGACTTTAATGTATTACTTGACAAATAATTGAATGAGCTGGCCTTGAGCTGCTCATAGAAGTCACTAAAGGGAGCAACATTTCACTTGTCCCAATTGATTAAAGATGAAAACACTGACAGGTTAGAATCAGGGGTTACAGGTAGGCCTTTCCCTAAAGCTCTGAATAAACACCATCAGTCTACCCAGTGCTTAAGCAAGTGTTTCTCAAGGCATGTTTGGAAATGTGTTTATAAAGCAAGAAACTTGAATTCATCAGATCTCAAAGAGCTAATCAATATATTCCAAGCTGATCTCAGAGAAATTTTGCCTCTGGGAAGTATAATTTATTTCAACTCATGGTGATGAAAAACTGAGCAGCCTAGATATTTTGACAAAATTGAAAAGTGGACGATGTTGTATCTGGCTACAGTTCCATTTTTAATTTTCTCTTTTATCTGAAGAGGTCACCCTATGGAGTGGAATGGTCATGAGAGTTTATCACTCACAGGGTTTACTGTAAGGGTGAAGGTAGAATGGAACACACATGGCAGCTGCAAGAGGCACTGTTACTCACTCATAGCCTCAGCTCTCTGTCAAAATATTTATTCTAGAAACAGAATGTGAAGCTAGGAAAGGGATTTGGTGTGTAATCTACTGGATAAATTTTCTTTTAATGGTGTCTGTATCTGGATATAATCACTTCTCATAGCTTGGTTGTTTGCCCCCAACAAAATAAATTTCCCAGATGTCTCTAAAGGATGGATATCAAGTACCATTTCCCTTTTAGAATCTGGCACAGTAATGGCATCAGAAATTCCCAGGAGAATACTTCTTATTTTTATCCACCTGAAATAGAATCCAGCTCTATCATCGACTGAAAGACAGCATAGCTCCCTAGCTGGTCCCAAGGGAAATATGCAGAGTGACAGAAATGGAAATGTGCTATCTTGGGAACCCTGCTATATTACACACAGCATCAGTGGCATGTGTTTGCATAAGTTATATACCAGTCTTTATTCTTTTAAAAAATTCAGTTTCAGGCAAATAACAGTGTCCACTGTCCTTAAAACTCATCGATAGCATCTGAAAAGCAATGATAATATGGATTATGGAAGAATTTTAATGGAAAGAAGACTTTTAAAAGGACTTATTTAAGCTGCTTTGTCCTAGAAATGGAAACAAGAGTTAAAGTACTCCAGATAGAGTAGTTGTCTATAAGCACTCAGAAAGACAAACCACATTAACACTAGAAACAGATATTAAGAAGTGAGTTGGCCCAATTCCCTATAGATCCTACTTGGACCACTGCTCTCTTTTTGAACCTAGAGATAGAAACTACCACCATGAAAAGCAATCAGATGTCATTTGATGCTCCCATGGATTTGAGATCACAACAGCAAGGAAGACTTTATGGGCATTACTAAAGAGATGAGACATGGAAGAAGAGATGCTAGAATTAAGACAATAAACGATTTATGCTAGAGAGTACAGTGCCACACACTTACAATGGGAACCACCTTTCATGCAACTGTGTCTCTTCTTTTGTTAAATAAGTCATTGCACTGAAATGTTTCAAATATCATATCTAGCTCAGAAATATCTGTTTTGACAAGTGATCTACTATCACCTATCTCCATGTCTCTACAAAAGTAGTAGCATGGCAGAATACATAGGTTAATTTTAGAATGACAGATGCATAGGCTCGTGTTTATTTTATAAATTTAGACATTTATAATTTACAAGCAGGGATGTCTGTTGTCAAAGTCATGATGTACAGTCAGTTGGTACACAATGGGTTTAGGGCATTTACATTTCTTACAACTGTACAATTTCATTCATAAATTCCTAAACGTTTCCAACTTTATCCATAAATTGTCCAATATTAGTGTAGCATGACCAGAATTATGGAAAGGAATAAATTATCAGTAGTATAATTATGAGGTGAGCCAAAATAATCTGCTCACTTGTTCCCAAAGTCACAACTGTGCCTGACTGCTTATTCTGAAAATACTGTATTGATTGAGTGCTCTGTGATTGATAGGTCCACCAGCTTCCACACAGTTAAATTACAACAGAAATTATATCATGTTACAATGTTATTCTGTTTGGATAAAAATTCTAAAATGCTACTAAAATTATACAAAGAATGATATTTAAATGTAAGGAAATGACAGTCATAATTTACATTATATCACCACATTTTTATTAAGTAGTTTTAGTTGCTTATTGTCTCTATTCTTAAAAAAATGGGAATAAATAGAGAAGGTGAAGAAAAGAGTCTGTAGCCTAATGTAGTGGTTCCTAACAGCCTACATTACTAAGGGAGATCTTGTGTCAAAAAAAAAGTAATAATGATAAAATAAACATAAAGGCAAATTAAAATGGGAAATGTGTATAGTCTCAAGTTTAGGATTAGGAAGTAAATAATGCTAAGATTCTGTTAAGCCAAAGAAACCTGAGATTTCTATCACTCCAGACATTCAAGAGTATTTGTCTTTAGTGTATGTTTGAGAAAATCCAAGAGGGAAATATATGAGTAGGATGGGGGTGAAATTTAGCTCCTTTGAGCAATTCAGAGAATAATTTCATAAAACATGTACTAAGCAAGCTAATGAAATTTTACAACACCATTCATAGTACAGTAGGGAAGAAGTCTGATACAAAAATTCCAGTCACTAATTGTGGAGATATATTGTATACCCTAATAAACTTTAACTGAAGATCAGAGAACAGAAAAAGCCATCAGATTAAACATAGATGTCAAACAGTGGTGCCATACATTTAATCCTAGCACTTGAGAGGCAGAGATCTGTTTGGATCTCTGTGAGTTCAAAGCCACCCTGGACTACATGAGATTGACTCAATCTAGGACAGAAACAGAACCAGACAGTGATGGCACACACCTTTAACCTCACTGTTTGGAAGTCACGTGCCTTTAATCTCAGCATTAGGAAAGTTGAGATAGAAAATGATAATGGTGGGCAGAGAAAGGTGTATAAGGTATCAGGAGACAGGAACTGAAGGCTTTTTAGGCTGAGCAGTCCTAGAGGTAAGAGGTGGCTTGTTCCTTTGTCTCTCTGATCTTTCAGCATTCACCACAATATTAGGCTCCGAGTTTTTTTTTTTGTTTTTTTTTTTTTTTAATTAAAAGACCTATCAGCAATTTGTGTTACAACTCATCCTTTGGAGATAAAAGATAATTTTGTTAGTGTAAATATCAGGATATAGAGCTTTAATGAAGGAGGGTACTTGAGAAATTGTTATTTATGAAGTACTAGACCATTTGTCATAAATAACACTACATGGAATTACATTCACCCTGATGTAGCTAAGTTTTCCTGCCTGGCCCACAGTCAGGACAAATCTCTGTCACCCGCCAGTCCCATATACGCTCAGACCCAACCAAGTAAACACAGAGACTTATATTGCTTACAAACTATATGGCCGTGGCAGGCTTCTTGCTAACTGTTCTTACAGCTTAAATTAATCCATTTCTATTAATCTATACCTTGCCACATGGCTTGTGGCTTACCGGCATTTTCACATGCTGTTTGTCATCGTGGCGGTGGTTCTCTGACTTAGCCTTCCACTTCCCAACTTTATTCTCCTCCTTGTCCCGCCTATACTTCCTGCCTAGCCAATGGCCAATCAGTGTTTTATTTATTGACCAATCAGCAACACATTTGCCATACAGAACATCCCACAGCACCCTGAATCTAAAACTATGGACCAGAAAACTTTTTTGGGACCAAAGAATGACTTTCCTAGGACATAAGTCTAGGATTAAAGTAGGAAGCCCTTTACTCTGTGTCAACAAGTATTAAAACATAAATTCCAAGCTCCTGTTGTGCCATATTGTGTCATGTGAGGGTTTTAAAAATATTTGGCAGCAAGAAATTATTTCTGAATGTACAACAACCAAGACTTGATTCAAAGTCAAGTTAATGATGTATCTGGGTTTTGCTTACAGTACTTGCCTCTGCTGTAACATGCTTTATGTGCTGGCTAGATTTACATAAACTTGACACAAATTACTGTCATTTTGGAAGAGAGAACCTAAATTCAGAAAATGTCTCTGCTAATTGGTCTGTGGGCAAGCCTCTCCTGTATTTTCATGATTAATTATTAATGATTGATGTATGAGGGTCCAGTTCACTCTGGGTAGTGCCACTCCTGGGCCTGTGATACTGGGTGCCTTAAGAAAGCAGGTGGCTGGGTGGTGGTGGTGCATAGCTTTAATCTTAGTACTCAGGAGGCAGAGGCAGGTGAATCTTGATCACTTTAATGGCAGCCCAATCTATATAGTGAGTTCCAGTACAGCCAGAGGTACATAGTCAGACTCCGTCTTGAAAAACAAAAAAACAAAAAACAAAAAAACTAAGAAACAAAAACAACATCAAGAAAAAGAAGGGGGAGGAGAAAGAGGAGGAGGAAGAAGAACAGGAGCAGGAGGAGGAAGAGGAGCAGGAGGAGGAGGACGAGGAGGAAGAGGAGCAGGAGGAGGAGGAGGAGAAGAGGCAAAGAGAGAGAGAGAGAGAGAGAGAGAGAGAGAGAGAGAGAGAGAGAGAGAGAGAGAGAGAGAGAGAGAGAGAGAGAGCAAGAAGCAAGCAGGGTGTACTAGTCTTGAGAAGAAAACCAGTAAGCAGCACTTCTCCATGGCCTCTAAGATCAGTTCTTATCTCCAAGTTCCCATTTGAGTTCCTACCCTGACTTTCCTCATAGAAGGACTGTGCTGTGGAACTGTAAACTGAAACAAAACCTTTCATCCCAAGTTGTTTATGGTCATACTATTTTTTCACTGAAATAACAATGTAACTAAAATAGCTAGATTTTCGAAGTACAGCACTTATTCTTCACATTGTACACACCATCAAGCCACTGGTGTCAGTTATAAATGAGTGCTGCCAGTCACTCCTTGGCTCAGACTTGAGATCATTGTTTGTTATGAACAGTAGTCTTTTTATTGACCACACAAAGATTGCAGTATGAATAACAAAGACAGTTAGTATTTCCCCACCATTATTCCTTTGCATGTATTAAATTAGTTTATCTTTGAATTGTACTGAGTAGATAAACAAGCACATTCATCCAATTAATATGCTAAATTATTTTCATTTTTAGTAAAATTTATTTATTACAACCATTTTATATACCCATACAAATGTTTGACAACTATTTTATTTACCCATTTATCTGGACCACATAAAAGTTTCTAGAGTGATAAGATATTAGACCTGGAGAAAGGATAAGAAGCCCTGACAGGGACAGTGAGATGATGCAGCAGGTAAAAGCACTTTTTGCCCAAGCCTGGCAACCTAAGCATGGTTGCTAAAACTAATGGTTGACAAAAGACAGATGCAGTGTCTCTAATCTGTCATCCCAGAAACTCCTATAGTAAGATGGAAAATACAAGAAACTCACCCGGAAGCTCATGGGCCAGATATCCTGGGGTATACAGCATGGAAGAAACACAAGAGATTCTTTCCTGAACAAGGACAAAGGAGGTAATTGCCACCCCATGGTTGTCCTTGAATCTCCCCACAGGCATCAGCACATGTACACACACACACACACACACACACACACACACACACACACACACACACACACCATACCTAATTTTAAAAAATTAAACAGATCTTTGTCTGTACTTAGGGCTGTACCACCTGCAGAGAATGAACTTGCTCTATCAGTTTCCACAATGACAGTTGGTAGTGCCACCATTGGGCACAATTTCAGAGCAAGAAAAATTTACTAACACAGACGAATTTGTCCTCTTCTATTTGTAGACTAGATGGGCCATATTGATTCCTGGGACAATTAAGTTGTGAGCAGGAAAACAGAGCTGATTTCAACCAACTCAATCTACACAGCCTTCCTCGCTATAATTCAGAGAGAAGAACCCAGTTCTATTTTCCAGGAGTGAAATATTTTGTCTCCTTTTCTCTACCATCCCCAGATATTCCAGCCACTGTCCTACAGGATGAGCTATTCCTGCTGGTGCTTATAAAGAGTCCACAATATACACTGGGCCATGCTGCAGAAGGCAGGTTTATTCCTCTGTAAATGAAAAATCCACTCTCCTATTATTGCAGTTCTTTTTCAGCCTCTGGTATATTCTGCCTCAGGGCAGACTGCTCATCTTATATCTTTCCTTTCCAAGTGAGTGGTTGTATAAGTGGATTGAGAAGTTCTCTCTTATCATAATATATCAATCTGTTCTTTAAGGAGAAATACAGAGAGCAGAGTACATAATCATAATGCTTAATGGCTTGATACTTTTAAATCTCTGTACCTGATACCACAACTGTAGGATTTCATCCCTGTTTGTCTCAGAGAACATATTAGTTCTTTTGTAACTCTTTTTTAAAGATGTATTTACATTTATGATCTATGTGTGTGTGTATGTCACATGCTTGTATGTACCTATTGAATATCAAATGACCCTGGAACTGGGGTCATAGGTGATTGTGAGAAATGCCATGAATTCCTAGAACTGAGCTTATATCCTCAAAAAGAGCAGCAATTCCTCTAAGCTCCAGCCCCATTTTTATAACTTGTAAGTATAAGAAAACTCTGTTGTAAAAATGAAGTGATAAATAAATTCAGATTAGAAGCATTTGATGAGATTGTTTTGGACTTGCCAAATTGTTTCTACGTTATTGCAATATCTTTGGTTTATAGGTAATAGCCTAAAGAAGTTAAGCCTCTAAGCTTCTTAATGTGAAGTTTGCTATTATATTTATATTTTTACTTTAATTAGTTGTAATCATGTAACAGTTGTAAGGAGAGAAAGAGAGAGAGAGAGAGAGAGAGAGAGAGAGAGAGAGAGAGAGAGAGAGAGAGAGAGAGAGAGAGAGAGAGAGAGAGAGAGAGAAACAGACAGGAAGACTACAGACAGATTTTTTTCCCTGACAGGATCTCATATATCCTTAGCTTTCATGAACTGAACTCACTTTGTAATCAGGGGACGGGTGAAACTCTTGGTCTTCCTTTGCTACCCAAATGCTGACATTAGAGGAATACACCACCACATTCAGGATAGGTCTCATATTTTTACTACCCTAGAATATTCAGTACTATTCATGTTAATATTATCTTAATAAATATTCATTACAATCAGATTAAGGATCATTACAACATAAATTTAGACCTTGGGAAAGAATCTGTGGTCACAAATACTGTGTTGGTTACCTATGCCTTTACACACAGCCATTTGTCCCAAGCTCAGTGCCATGAAGTAAGAACACTTACCATCTATCTCACCACTTTGTTGTGGCAATTAATTGAGCTCAGCTATATGTTCTCTTGTGCTTCGCCTGTAATTTAAATCAGATATTGCCAAAAGCTGTGATCATCCCCAAGAGTTTTACACTCACATGTCAGGTGCATGAACTGGTAAAACTCTATCAGCTAAAGACCGAATCAGATAGGAACCTGAGGCACTTCTCTAGCACAGAAGCTTGGGGGAAGTTCCATGCCCCACATGAGGCTCAAGACTCTGGAGGCACATGCATTGGGACAGTTGGTTGGGGCATTCATCTATATCTGTGATTTAGCCCTAAAGTCGCTGTTTTACATCCATCATATCTGTTCATTGGAAGTGAGTTACTAAGGCCATCCAATTTCAAAAGATAGAAGCTACTCTCAACCACCTGATGAGAAGGGACTCAAACAAGTGGCTGAAGGTTTCATTTGAATTCAGTATATGTGATTCTATATCTGCTCTTAACCCAATTGTCTATACCCTTACAAGCCATTTACTAAAAAGCAAATAAAGAACATTTGTCTACATAGCCTGTATCATTACACAATCAACTGAAGTTAGACATCCAATCCAAATGAAGTCTTCAGACCATGTTATTCCTGCGTAAATGTTCAATAGAATTTTTAAAATAGAATCTCCAAGAACTGCATTTTATGAATGTTGTAAGCAATTCCATTCTCATTTTTAACACATTCCTAAATGCACCTAAACCCACCCCACAGCTTCCTCTATATAACCCTGTCTCACCTTTATAAATATATTATTGCAACATGGTACATTTTTCTCCATTTTGAGTAGGCTTGTATTCAATTCTACAAAGTTCATTTTTTCCATGTAAAATTCCCTCCTGAACACAGTTTCTTAAAATTCAAGAGATACCATTTTTTTCAAACAAGAACCTTCTGATTCTATCACAAATGTGATCAAGATTCCATTCAGTGACTCATTCCTTCCACAGTCAGCCTGCTTAAGACACATGGCTCTGTGATCATTGAGATACTAGACACTTTAATGAATCTTTATTTTTGTTACAATATTGGCTGATCCATGAATTTCTATGGATAAGGACATGATTGGATTCTTTCTAGCCGGATGGTGGTGGCACATGCCTTTAATCCCAGCACTCGGGAGGCAGAGCCAGGCAGATCTCTTGAGTTCGAGGCCAGCCTGGGCTACCAAGTGAGTTCCAGGAAAGGCACAAAGCTACACAGAGAAACCCTGTCTCAAAAAAAATTTCTTTCTTTCTTGCAGCTTCCCATATATCTCAGTGTCTGGCTTTGTATATATTTCCAGATGTTTCACCAATTTTCCATTCAATATGAAAATAAAGTCAAATACCCAAATCATAATTTAAACACAAGGATTTTCTTTCTTTTTGAAAAAAAGAAATAATATTCTAGCTAAATTATACCTTCACAATTTCCCACTTCTACTCTCTTGCTGCTTATTTGTTAAAAATAATCAAATTTTAAAACCATTTGATAATATTTCAATAAATATTTATGTATCCTCACAGCTTTGTTCCAGATGTCTCTGCACCAAGAGTGGGAATTTTGATTTAGAACTCAAAGCCTCATCTCTGGATAAGTGCTTACAGCTTGGTTAATGCATTAAAAAATAACCATTTCATTAATGGAATGAAGAAAATAATTTATCAAATCCTAACTTACAGGAATTTTTGAATGGATTCACAAAGTGGTTCTTTGATTTTGTTAACCAATTCTCTTATTGATTAACCATAACTTTCACTAATATAATATCAAGATTTTTGGATATGGAAAATGACATAAGTCTGTAGGTACTTTGTTTAGTTGTGTAGATATGTGAACGTGGGTACAGTTGCCTATAGAGTCAAGAAGAGAGAATCTGGCCCTTGAGCTAGAGATTCAGGCAATTGTCAGCCACCTGATGTTGATGCTAGGAACTGAACAGCAGACCTCTGAAACAGCAGGGAGTACTCTTAACCACTGAGCCATCTTTCCACTCCTTTAGCATTTCTTAAAGATTAAAAATCTACCAAGTGAGTTCCAGGAAAGGCGCAAAGCTACACAGAGAAACCCTGTCTTGAAAAACCAAAAAAAAAAAAAAAAAATCTAAAGGATTGAAATTACTTCATGAAATAATAAATGGTATACAGACACAAACTTGTAAATATATTATTTTACTTATTCACAGAAAACATTGTGAAGTAATGTCATTTACAGTTTGGAAATCCATGATTATGCTATAATAAGCAACAGAACTAGTACACATCTTGCTTTTCAGGACATCAATTTATAACTACCCCTAGTCCTCCTCAGAATATACTAAAGTATTGAATATAGTCACTATATATAATCTGAATAAAGACTGTTAATATTTATCTTTTTTCTAGATAGTAAGACTTATCAACTATGAAATTTTGTTTTGTTTTGTTTGTTTTAAGGAAAGGAAAAGATATCCTATTTTTATGACTATTGGTGCTACCATGATACTAGTAAACTAGACTAGAAATCATCAACATTCTGTTCTGGCTTTGATTTTAAAGTAAGCTATGCAAGTTTATTTCCTGTAGTCTATCATACACATTTACATGTGTGAGTTAGACCTCCTCCAAATTGTGCAGATACATACCTCTCCTCATAGTACTGTGAAGACAGGTAGATAAACTCTCTATACAGCCCACCTAGACAACAGTGACACCTGAGAAAGGGTGTTTCAGGTTAAGACTGTAGTTTTTAGTGGTGCTCTCTTGATCACTGCAGAAGAGACAAGACACTCATTGTAATTAGTAGATAGGGAATTCACAGATATCAACATTTTTGAAAAAGTAAATAGCCTAAGAACAAAATTAAGTGAAAAAAGTACTCTGTGGAAATAATGAACTTAGTAGATTCCATGGGTTCCATCACTCTATCAAAGAATAAGGAACTATTTATTGAACTGTTTGCATAAACTTCCTCTCACAATAAAGCTTACTACCCATGTTTTTTGTGTGTTATTTCCTTGAAATAGGTAATATATAAAAGGTATGTTTAAAAGTTAATTTTGTGTGCCTTTCAGTGCCTTCCCAAAAGACTACAAATGAAAATTCCTGTTGATGGAAGAGTTGAAGGTTTTTCCAAATGATTATCAAATTAAGTTTGAAATCAGTCTAAGGTACAATACTTTTCTATTTAAACATATTATGTTTCTTACATATGTTTAAATAGATTATTTCAATTTATTTTTCATAACCAAATAAATCCAATAAGGTCAACTGCTGTGGAATAATCTTTTAATACACTATGAAGATTTGTCTTTGCCAAGGCACCTCCTGATTGGTTTCATAAAAAGCTAAATGGGCATTAGCTATGCAGGAGGTATAGGTGGGAGAGCAAAACAGACAGTGTTCTTGGAAGAAGGGCAGAATCATCATCAGATCGAGAGGGAGCAAGACATGCTAGAAGACAAGTAAAAGCCACAGGCCATATGGCAGCTTATAGAGAGATAGAAATGGTTAATTTCAGTTGTAAGAGCTAGGTAGTACAAGCCTAAGCCTTTGGTCAAAATTATATAATCAATAATAAGTCTCCATGTCCTTATTCGGGAGTCGGTGGTCCCAACCAAAAAAAAAATCCAACTACAAATGATGTCTAATGTGGGGGTCACATATATCCACTTAAAACCTGAAAAAGCTTTAGAAATGGTTCTAAACACACAAAAATGGAGCTAAACGTGGCTTCCTAGTCTCATGTCTCTCCTGCCACTGTGTTACAGAGACACATCTCCCAGTAGCTGGCTACATGTTTGAGCCACCAGTTTGCAATGAGCTAAGCTGAGTGGCAGATTTAAGGTTTTGCTCATGCAGACAGAAAAGGTTACAAGTACACACTAAAGACAGATCCAAAGGGGAAAAAACTCTCTAAATAGTTTACAATGTTTTTAAAATATACTTAGATTTAAGAAAGAAAAAAATGGTATAGACAGTCATAGAAAAATCGCTATTAAATAATAAATTCTTTAAAGAGAGAATAAAGTAATATAAAAAATAAGCCTTGTGAAGATGGAAAATACATAAGGAGTCTGGATGCTATATGGTGTCTTTTTAACTTTGAATTTTTAAAATGCTAATTGACAAAAATAGTAGCTGCTGAGAGACATTGGGTTATGTAAACTGCTAATTAAAGCAACCTATATATTTTTAAAATACTTTAACTTTAAAATGAAATTTGGACAATATATTGCAGTGGAGGGGAGTTTATGGAAACAAAAGGTTATGGATTCCTTTCAGATTAGTGAAAATCAGACTTCATCGGGGGACCCCCTAAAAATCTTGACTACAAACATAAAGAATTAAACCTAGAAGAACTACAAGACAAGTGATGTATATTTTACCTGCTCAAACATAAACAAAAAAAAACATCTAACTTGTGTACAATACACGGTTTATACTTGTATTAATGCAGACATGTAAATTAACTTTGAAAGTTTGTGTGTTTTCAGAGCAAAGGCACCAGACACCAATGAAAACAGGTAGCCCAGGTAATCCAGCCTCTCAGAATGCCTCTGTTGCTGTTTCCTCAGAGTTCTACATCCAGAACAGCTTCAAGGATGCTGGATGAGATGGTCTAGCCTCATAGATTACTCCAGCCAAAACTTCATGTAAGCCCTCCATTTTCCCCTCACACCAAGACTAGACAACAATTAGCTTTCTCAGGACTTGACCATTATCTCAATTTTCTCAGGGTTAACTTAAGATGCTAGTGTCCTCAGACAACAGAAAGCAGTCTAAAGTGCATGATGTCCTCATTCCCAAGAGGTGGGATGGATGGCTTTGGTCATTTAGTTAGGTTATGGATGTTTATCATTGTTCAGGGGCATTGGTTATAAGTTGCTATTTGTAATGGTCAGAAAAAACTAAACAAAGGAGATCAGATTCAGGGAGCTCTTTCTGAAGGGAAAAAGAGAAATATAGTACAGAAATGATGGGATAAAAGGGTGGATTGTTGAGTATAGTTTTGAGCAACCATTAGTCTCAAATATTTTACATTGGTATGGATTTCTGGAGGTATGTTTTCAAGGTTAAACAGAAATTTTTAAAGTATATGGTCTTCAAATACTTCAAAGACCTATGGAGCATGGCATTTAAAATGTTTTAATAGCATAAAACTTTTCATGACAGGGAGACACATCTTCTCCTGGCTGCACCAATTAACTTAAAAAAAAAAGATGATGAGTATTGAAGAAACTCCATTTGGAGTGTGCTTTCTTTGTGGCAAAAGCTAGCTATTTACCTCAACAGCTGACAGTATCGTGTCCAAACTAGACAATCAGGACACAAAATAAAGTGACTGCTGAACTTTGCTGTAACAGAGTAAGACAATCCTTTAAAATCCCTACTTCACAGAAAAGTGTGTCAGAAATGCTAGCCCTATAGGCCAAAGATAGACATCCTAACATGGTAAAGCATCCGTGGGTGACTATCTAGGCAGACAGCTATTTCTATCATTTCTTGTAGTTTTGAAAGTTGCTTGCAATGCACTTCCTGTTTACTAAGGTAATATATCCTTTTGGGGTCTTTGATAGAATTGAAGACTAGATAGCCATAGTTACAGCTTTCCTTAGTTATGATAGGAAGTAAATTAAATAAAGAACTTTGGACTCACCAAGATAGGGTAAATAATGGAGTACTTTTGCCAAAATTGTCAAATACAAATGGATTGAACATTGTAAATGTAATTCTTACCTGATAATTGTTTTTATTATATATAGCTTTACTGTTTAAAGTTAAGTTCTTTCCTTTTTATTTAGACAAAAGGGGGCATGTTGGAGAATCACCTTTTGTATACTGTGAGGATCTATCTTTGGCAAGGTACTTTTTGATTGGTTTAATAAAAAGCTAAACAGCCATTAGCTCGGCAGGCAGTATAGGCAGGAGAATCAAACAGAGAAAACTCTGAGAAGAAGGGCAGAGTTGCCAGCCAGTGTAGAGAGAGCAATACATGCTAGAGAACAGGTAAATGCCATGAGACCTGTGGCAACATGCTGATTGATAGAAATGGGTTAATTTTAGTTGTAAGAGCTAGGTAATAACAAACCTAAGCTGTTGGCTGAGCCTTTATAATTAATAAGAAGTTTCCATATAATTATTGGGGAGCTGACAGTCCTGATGAAAAAGTCCAACTACAGCCAACAGAGATTTTTTAATGTGTATAAGAAAATGAAGACAGAAATAAAAATGATTGACACAACTCATGAATTCAAAGTGAAAGAGAGCATGCATTTTTGGCAGTACAAAGTAATTAGTGTTTGATAACTACATACTCAAGCCAATTACCTAATATATGCTATCTCATTTAAGTCTTATAATTTAAACACAAATTAAGTTTCTCCAACTAATCTGTTCAGGAACATCTTTAAACAATGTAATTGTAACTGCTCTTCTGAATACATGGAAATGTAGATTTGATGATGATTCATGGCTATAGATTATTAACAGCAAAAATTTCAAACATGGGAAACTTTTCTAAGTATATAGAAGTTTACTCAAGAAATGAGACTTGAATGGTTTTGTAATGCTTCACATCCACCAAGCTAAACTAATTTTTTTCCAGAATTATCCTCCTTCTGCATTTTCCATGAGGATGTTACAGAAGATATTGTCACTAGAGATTTAGAAAGCAAAAACGAAGCAGATAATATCTTGGGTTTTATTATTTAGCTACCATATGACCAGGTAGTTCTGTAGTTCAAACGTGTGATGACTCATCCATTGATTTTCCTTTATTAGCTGCATCCATGACCATAAGTGTTCTAACTTTTCCTGATTTGACTTCAGTTACTTCTACTTCTTGGTTTAACTTTGATAATCAACTTCATTTTCTACTGCAGAACCATTGCAGGCAATAGGAACAAGCTAGGGTTCCAAGCCATGTTCAAAGGCCTCAGCTTGTCCTTGATTTTTTTTATTCTATATATATTTTACCTTTCTGAGAAAAAAACCTCACAGAATCTTCTTAACTAGTCCCACAACAGGTGAAGTCAAAACCGTAAATATCCTTGCAATGCTGTTTTTCTTATTACATCCTACTTCCTGCAATACACTTGTGGGGGACACAATTATTGTCACTTGCTTCTTGTATTAGTTACTTTTCTATTGGTATAATAAAACATCATGACACAGGCAATTTATTTGGAGGGCTTATTTGAGTTTATAGTTTCAGAGTGATAAAAGTCTATCACTATCACTTAAGAGAAGCATAGCAGTAGGCAAGCATGGTAGATAGAGCAGAAAGATGAAGGCTTACATCTTGCACAGCAAGCAGGAATCAGAGAATGAGCTTGTGAGAGCATATGGCTTTCAAATCCCAAAGCCAGCCCCCACGATGTACTTCCTCCTGCAAGGACACACCTCATAAAACTACCCAAACAGCACCAACAACTGTCAAATAACTATTCAAACACCAGAGCCTATGGCAGACATTCTCATTTTATGCACCATATCTCTTGGTACTGGGAAAGATTCAAAGAGATGGTATCTTAATGATATGTTTGATTTCTGGACCAGTTCAGGGTTGTCTATTGAGTTCTGATCTTATCGCCTCTAAATACCTGTAATCAAGTGTTTGTAGAAAGCAATGCTCTGAGTGACTAATGTGTATTGTGATCAAATATTTTAGCCAAAGCAATTGAATAATGGACTTGGTTGACTCAACTGTATTACTGTGAAATGGGAAGAAGGGTTGATAAAAGTTTTAAAGTTGTCAGTGTCTACCCTAAGAAGAGAAAAATAAAACTGAATTGTAGTCATAGAAGTCAATAAGTTTCAATAGAGAATGAGTCACCAAAGTCAGAAAAGTGTTTAGTATTGAACCTTAGGCATTAATTGAGAAGAAATAAGACCATCAAGCTTGCATGAACATATCTCAATAAGGCGGAAAATTGTGAACTTCTAAATTCTGTGCAGGTTTCTCTGACAGTTTGGGCCACTTTCCCACTTCTTCTTGAAGAAACCAGTAGTCACGGAAAGACTAATGATGCCATTCAGAATTGGCCCCCACCACTTCTTTATTTACCCCTCCATGCTTGTAAATCCGAAATTGCTCATGTCTGCCTCCAGGCCCCAGAGAAGCACATCGTTAACTACAGGTAGGTTGGATGCACACTGACTTCCTAGAGCAATATCATTGACCAGGAAGCCAAGACTGTCACCTGCTTTCATGGAAGATAAATAAAATGTGTAACAGGTGACCGTAGACAGTGGTGGATACCAGGAATGACTACCAAACCAGTTACAATAATGACCATGGTGGATAGCCCTTCCTTATTGTGGTATACATAGGAGGAGACTTTCCTTCAATTTCCCCTATTTATTTTTCATGATATAAAGATATCTTCTCTAAATTGTCCTTTGTCTTTATGTGTCACAATCAGCTAGAAAAGCTATAACCACCACTCTTAAATTAACGATAAATGAGACATTTGTTTCATTTGTGGAGGGGCTACTATCATTTGCTCAATGGGCAGTCTCTAATGTTACTCAGGAACATAACTGGAAACTTGATAACAGGGAAGGAATGGCTGCTGTATCAAGTAAGCCAGGCAGAACTAGTTTCCCAGAATTTTGTTATTTGTTTCCAGTTCAGGTAAGAAAAAAGCCAGATATTTTTTATTCAAGGTCTGAAAGAACATAAATGAAACATTTTAAAACTTAAACACACACATGTACATTTTTATGTTAGGAAGGCTGACTCACTGACTGATACTTGGCTCAAAATTATCTTTTGTTTTTATGTGTTTTAAGTTTCTTATGCAAGGCTTCTTTGCATATCTTACTTGTATAAAACAATACCTAGGGGCCTACAAGTGGCTGAATGTGTAAAGGTTCTTACTGCCAAGCCAGACAAGACCAGCTGGACCCACAGGACTCACACAGTGGAAGAGTGAATTCTTGCAATCTGTCCTCTGGCCTCTACACATTTGTAAGGTGTTACAGGCATAGGCCTTCCATATTGAATAACTAAATAAGTAAACACATAAATAAACAAAATTCAATGATGAAACTTGTTTTAAAACCAATAACTAATCACATTACTCAAATTCTTAATATAAAATTGCATAACATGGAGGTAACTTCAGCTTTAAGAATACAACTGAAAGTAGACATCACTACAAATACATCTTGGCAGGATTTTACTGTAGTTTTAGCTTCTAAGATTCTCTGATAGGAGAATTGTGAGTTCAAGGTTAGCCTTGACTCCTCAGGAAGCCCTTATCTCAAAATACAGTAAGTGTACAATAATACCATTATTACAAATAATATATGTCAGCATTTGATGACTCACTAACATTTCTAGGTTTCTGTTATGCATTCACTTTTTACACACATAAAAAAATATTAGAGACAGTAAACATTGTCATTAATACTGCAATTGTTATTCTTAGGTGATAGACAAATATCTACAAAATACTCACATAGTATCCAGCCAAGGGGTCTTTTGATTTCAAAGGAAAGAAGCAATACTTATGAGTTGTATTTGATAACTCAAAATCATGTAGAATATTTTGCCTATTCTAAATGCAGATTCTCAGTTTATTCTGATGCCAGAAAATGTCAAAAACAGACACAAATTTGTTGATTCTCTCTCCTCCATCTGACTTGCATCTTATTTCTCTACTGTGATGTCGTATTCCTGGTCATGTTTAATATAGCGGCACAACATCTTTTTTATGTCAAGACTTTGCTTCAAACACTCCATTGCCAGTTTGACTTGTCCAAAGCTGGAGAGAACATGTTTTAAGCATTCATCCAGCATTCTTCTGAGAAGAAAAACCACGACTTCTAATGAGCATTTGAGAGTGCAGTGGATTACAGAAACTATTTTCTAAGATCTGTCACAAATGATGTACTTTTATTAGTTTTAATGGCCCTCAGCTACAGGCCTGGAATATAAGTGAAAATTAAGATATTTTTCATGAGATGAAAATAGATTCAATCAGGGCATGTTTCCCTCCCCATCTCTTCCTATTTACTTATTTATTTTATTTTATTTATTTGCTTATTTATTTGTTTAGTTAGTTTCTTGGCAGATGATTCTAGCTAAAAGGAAATCACAGTGAAAGATGAGAATACAGGGAGTTCTTCCATGAGAACAAGGTGCACTGCTCATGGGGGAACCCTCTTTGTTAACTGTATATAAACTGGTTAGTTTGCCAAGCTCTTAGGAGGGTGATAGAGGAAGTCACCAATGTGGCAAGTTGCAATTGTATCCTGGGAAAGGGCAAGAAATAAATATTTATATTCATAACGTAAGCTTTGTCGTATTTGCAAGTAAAAAAGGAAGCAACCATGAAATCTATTTGTTACTTCTAAGTCATAATTCCTTTTACTTGTGGCTTCTGGTTTTTCTCTACCTTGTAGCTTGCATTTATAATTTTGATTTTCAGGGCTGGAGAGATAGCTCAGTGGGTAAGAGTGTTTGCTCTGGAGCATGAGGGCATGAGTTTTGTTCCCTGGCACCCTTGTAAAAAGCTGGGAGTGATGACCTGTGCCTGTAACCCTACCTCAGAGAGTGGCAGGCACCAGAGGACTTCAGAGCTTGCTGAACTGGTAAACAGCCCAGAAGAAAATCAGGGAGCTTCAATTTCACTGGGAGATTCTTTATCATGGGAATAAGGTAGAGAGTGAAAGAGTAAGATACTTTATGTCCTCAGGCCTCTGCATGCAATGTGCAGGAGAGCATACTTGTATACACATGGAAACATATATGTGTCATCCATGCACATGTGCACAAACACAGAGTTTTATTTTGAGTTTTCTGTTGTTTACCACTCAACAGCACTGTCTCATGACTATGTGTCTGTATTTTATTCCTCACAAATAATTAAAGCATATTTTTAGAGCAGTGGAAGATTTGAGTTCTCTGCCCTCATTGCTCGTATGTGTAAAGATATTGGAACAGGGAATCTGATAATGAATCTTAGATTGTTCATTGAATGAACATGGCCTAGTATCTTGCAATTATTTGTGCCATGGCAATTGCACAGTCCAAACAGCAGCCTATTTCTACTAGAGTTTCTACTGCCTCTGCTCCTCATTGTCTGCCATAATGTCAGGTAGGCCATTTTAATTCCCTTCATCACACTGTAGTTCATCTCAAAGCCTTGGATTTTAAAAAGAAGAAATCTACACATCGGAGACAAACAAAAGGAACAAATGCTTTGCCTCCATGGAGATTACAATTAATTCTAAGAAGGCAGCAGCTAAACAACAAGTATGCCTTAAGATTAAACTGTGCAGCCGGGCGATGGTGGCATGTGCCTTTAATCCCAGAACTCGGGAGGCAGAGCCAGGCAGATCTCTGTGAGTTCTAGGTCATCTTGGTCTACAGAGCGAGATCAGGACAGGCTCCAAAACTACACAGAGAGCCCCTATCTCAAAAAACCAAAACAAAGCAAAAATAATAAAATAAATAAAAGATTAAACTCTGCTATGCCATAGAAGATAATGATTACCACACTAATTTCTGGGGCTTCTATAGCAAAGTACCACACTCTATATGGCTTCGACAAAAGAAATTCACTTTCTCAGAATCCTACACTATGGAACTCTGACATCAAAGTGTGAACAGGACAGGTGCTTTTTAGAGCACCTTTCTCTCAGGCATGGAAATAGTGGCTTTCTCTTCCAGTGTCTTCCCTCTGCAGCCTGTATCCTCTTCATTAGGACACAGGTCATGGTAAAATAGGGTCTCCTCTACTTCATTTTAGCTTCATTATTTTAAATGCACCATATCCAAGCGAAGTCACATTCTGAGATATTGGGAGTCAGGATGTCAACATGTAAATCTGGGGAACACAATTCAGTTCATAATAATTATTATGGGAAAATGATCTACAAGTGAAACAGGGCATGCTGGGGTGTGCTCAGCATTAATGGGACAGTGAAGTGAAATGGTGACTTTGGTACCAACCATGAAGTAGCAGAGGGAGATGTCACTGTGGGTATCTGGTAAGAGTGTGGCTCACCAGAGAGAACAGTCAGTCTGAAAGTCCTGGAAGAACCTGGATATCCAAAGCCCAGTGGCGTGGTACTCTACCCATAAAGACAAACAGACAAATGTGACCTGGGGCAGAGAAGTACCATCATACATTCCAGCACCTTGTGGATAAGTAAAAGTATTTGGAATTGAGATTTTGTCCTAATGAAACTGGAGAATCATTGGAAATTATTAGGCCCCACACAAGTTCACTCCATTGGCTGATTTGAAAATAAGCCACAGACCACTGATTCTCAATTTTGAAACCATGTTGAGCCTAAAAATTACTTATTATGGAAACTGTACTACACGTTATGGAAATTTGATAGCAAATCTGGTTTCTATGCAGCAGATTCCTATAATTCCCTGTTTGTCATTTATAACAATCAAAAATATGTTTGAATGCTGCTATTCCCCTGCAAGAACATGCAGTATCCTTCTGATGTAGGTGAAGAAGAGGAAAAGAGTAAGGAAAGACATGAATGTAATAGTTCAGGCTAGAAAAATACATTGAATTATGATGCAAGTATTCTGGATGCTTGAAGGTTGACTCAATTAACTGTGAAGGTTCACAATGAACAAGGAATGTAATAAATGGTTTAAAATGGCTCTGTGTATTTTGCTTTGCCTAAAGAAATAAAAATAAATATGGAATAAAAATAAAATAATTGGATTTATTTCCTACTAAGACAAGAAAGGTTGTACTAGAGATGATTTTACTGAAAACAGACTTCATAGCAAGTAACAAGAAATAAGGGTGTATAAATGATAAATTGTGTTCTTTTATGAAAAGATGCTTCCTTATGAAGTAAGAAGCAAGATCATCAGCAACTAAGATGAGGCAGAGGGTATTAGAAACCTTAAAACAACATCAAAGATTTACAATTTAATTCTTGGAGTGTGTGTTTTATATAATGTATTATTATTGTGTTGGAGATATGTGTCCAACAGTCTTCATTATGCATCTTCAGTGTTTCTTTTAATGACATAGCTGTGTGTGCCAGAGAACATTTATTGGTGATGCAATAGCCAATAGTATTTGGGATTCTTTTACCTTCCATGGTTTTTGGCCATAGAGACTTTATTTTATTTAAAAGACTTCCAATAGCTAATGTTCTTCTGGAATAAACTTCCTTTTAAAGAATTGAAACTCAGTTCTATTGTTTCAATATCTTATGCTTCACAATGGAAAAATAATCTCTTAGGAGAAGTCTTTAGGTTTGAGATTTGCGTTGATTTCAGAAATTCCCAACTTACCTTAGAAATGGAATTAACTAGCACTAGAATCATAATCCTGCTAGTGTCTACTCTATTCCATCAAGGAATCTCATTATTGTTTATTACAAAGAATAACTCACTCCATAAAATGCTTCTAGAAATGCTCTCTGATCGTGGCTGTGCCTCTACCCTGTGGAAACATGATCTCTCAAGTGTACAAAGTCACATGAAGCTGCTGAAGCATAGACTTGAATTAAATCCCACTATCTAAGAGACTTTCTGTGACTTATCCTTGGCCTGCTTTTTGAACTCATTTGGACCAGGATCTCTTTTGGTCATAATTTGACCTCATACTAACTTTCTCTGTGCTTCTCAAATACATGGGCTCCTTCCCCCACTGCACATCTGCATAGAAGGCTCTTTAGAGTTCTACACATTCAGAATTTTAATGAAGCAATTCCAGACTTCTCAAAATTATTGCCATACATTTTAAACATTAATTTATCACTCTCCATTAAATGATTGCAAGATATTTCCACTACAAATATTATTCATCTGAGGAAACTGGGGTGGTCAAAAATGGAGTAACTTTACTAAAGTGATACAAGACAACACACATTATTGGTGGCCTCCATAGTCCTCCGATAGCCCAAATTTCAGCCATTTACATTTGTGTATCTTTTTATAGGAGGTAGCAGTGGTTGTAGGAGCCCCACCAAAGCATACAGCAGAAAACAGTGTCTAAGAATAGAACTGCACTATCTAACCCATCATTGTTCATTATTTGTTGCTGCCAAAGGGAAGAAAGCTGAGACAGGCATCCTACACACATTGCTATAATTCCCTAGTGGGATTAAGATCCCTTTACTCATGCTGGTAACTAAACACAGTGGCCACTGACTATTGTCCATCTTCACTTATCTATTTAACTCTGTTATTAGTCTATTAGTCCTTATTATCACTACCTCCCAAATGAATTACTTATATTTAGGCTGTGACTTTAGTGTTTCCTTTTTATGAGAACTCAAACTAAGATATCCAGTTATAGAATTTGTATTTCATTTTCTTCAATTCAACTGAAAGGTGAGTCCCTCTTCTGTCATGTCAAAGAATAAATGGATTGGTAGCTAATCATTTTGAAGAGATTCTATACTAACAAAAATTACAATCCTGGCCGTAATACATGACCACTGTAATCCTGTCACAAATGGTTTTGTCTGTATAAATTACACAGTATCTTAAAATTCACCCCTGTAGCTGAAGTTTTCTCCTGTCCTGTCCAGTCCCACAATCCCCACAGCCACTTATAAAATAATCACTCAGAATCTTATATTGATTAAAACTGCTTGGTCATTAACTCAGGCCTACCACTGACTAGCTCTTACATTTAAACTTAGCCCATTTCTGTTAATCTATATATTGCCATGTATTCTGTGGCTTTACCTATGTGCCCATTACACGCTGCTCCCTGGACAGCATGCTGGTGTCTACTGACTCAGTCTTTCTTTTCCCAGAATTCTCCTTATCTGTTTACCCACCCCCATACTTCCTGCCTGGCTACTGGCCAATCAGCTTTTTATTTATCAACCAATCAGAGCAACACATTCACAGCGTTCAGAGCAATATCCACAGCACACGTCTCATGATAGCCATTTGGATAACAGAGTTCAAATAATGCAAAGAAGTAAAAATGGAGTAATACAAACTGAAGACAGAAGAGCAAAACCAGGCTCTTAAGCAGGCATTCTTCTGATAAAACAGAAGGTCTTCACAGAATCCAGCTGTTTCAGCATTGCTCTGACCACTTTTCTTGTTACTGAAAAGGTATTCTTGTGTAGTCCTTGTGTCAGCGGCATATGCTGGTTCAAGTGTGGAGCTAATAAATCGGAGGGGTTCTTTGCTCAACGTTTTTGTTTATGAATCTTTAGCCAATGAAAGCTCTTGATCAGACAGAGAAGAATAGGTCAGTAGGAGAGTACTTCTTTAAGCTAGACACTCTGACTACATAAAAATACATTGTTACTCTGGGAAAAGTTTTGAGTGCAATGTGAAACCAAGAAGAGGGACATGTAAGTGATGATGATATAGCTCAGTTGATGAAGTGGTTAAAAGCTGTGAGAAGAGAATGATGACGATGAGGAGGAGGAGAAGGAGATGGAGGAAGAGGAGGAGGAGGAAGAGGAGATAAACTGAAATGGAAGTTGGAAATACCATGACCTATTTTTAATGTCATGGAATTCCTTCGGAGTGTGGCTAATCAGTAACACTGAATTTGCCATTCCCAGTTGGCAGAAATATCTGGGTTATCCAAATGATGAGTCATTGCCAATAAAATGTGAGCAGAAATGACATTTGTAATTTTGACCAGTAAATTTAAGGAGCAACTGTGCATTTCTTTATTCTTTTCTTTCCAACATGTGAGAATTAGAGTATTCTGAGGAACAAAAGTAAAATGAGACAGATCCTTGAATCAACACTTAAAGAAACTAATATAAAAATAACTGTGCTAGAGTACTAGGTAAGACTAAAATGAATTTATAGTTTACAAAAGCATTGAAATACTGCACTTCACTAGTTAAAAATTCCATTGCAAAAGTCTTCATGTGGTTGACCCTTTCTTAAATCTTTTTTTACTTACGTTGTTTTCATTTTACATACCAACTCATTTCCCCTCCCTTCCCTTCTCCCATTCCTCCCTCCCCACATCTTGCCCCCATCCCTTTCTCATAGGGAGTAAAGCCTCCCTTGGGTGATCAACACAGACTGGCATACCAAGTTGCGGCAGGATTAAACCCATCCCCACTGCATCATGGCTAAGTAAGGCATTGCATCATAGGGAATGGGCTCTAAAAAGCCACTTCATGTAGCAGGGATTAGTCCTGGTCCCATTGCCAGAAGACTCACAAACACATCAAACCACACAACTGTCACCCACATTTAAAGGGCCTAGTGTGATCCCATGCAGGCTCCCCAGCTGTCAGTTCAGAGTCTGTGAGCTCCCACTAGCTTGGGTCAGCTGTTGTTATGGTTTTTCCCATCATGATTCTGACCTCCTTGCTCCTATAATCCTTTCTCCCTCTCTTCAACTGAACTCCAGGAGCTTGGCCAAGTGTTTGGCTGTGTGTCTCTGCATCTGTTTCCATCAGTCACTGGATGTAACTAGAGTTTCCCTGCCTGGCCCAAGGTCAGGACAAATCTCTTTCACCGGCCAGTCCCACAGCCGCTCAGACCCAACCAAGTAAACACACAGAGACTTATATTGCTTACAAACTGTATGGCCATGGTAGGCTTCTTGCTAACTATTCTCATATCTTAAATTAACCCATTTCTATTAATCTGTAAGTTGCCACGTGGTTCGTGGCTTACCAGTATCTTAACATCCTCTCATAGTGGCGGCTGGCAGTGTCTCTCTGCCTCAGCCTTCCACTTCCCAGAATTCTTCTCTCTCCTTGTCCTGCCTATACTTCCCACCTGGCTACTGGCCAATCAGCATTTTATTTACACAGAGTGATATCCATAGCAACTGAATGTAGGTTCTATGAGATGGCTGAGTTGGGGGAGGAATGGAGAGGAAGAGCAATGAAAGAGATATCTTGACAGTGAACCATAAAGGGGTTAGGGAGAAATCTGGAGCTAGGGAAATCCCCAGGAACTCACAAGGATGTTCCCAGTTAAGACTCCTAGCAATGGTGGACAAGGCTAGCTTTTCCCTATACTTAGATTGTTGTCTACCCTAATTGTCATCATAGAACCTACATTCAGTGACTGATGGAAGCAGATGCAGAGAGCCACAGCCAAGCACTTGGTCAAGCTCCTGGAGTTCATTTTTTTGTTGTTGTTTGTTTGTTTGTGTTTTAATGGTTTTGCCTAAGGCCAGCCTTTTCATGGAAGTCACTGTTAGAACTATTGAATTACATAAAATCCTATGTATCTCTCTTTTTTTATGTGCATTCGTGTTTTCCCTGCATGTATAGCTGTGTGAGGGTATCAGATCTCCTAGAATTTATTGATAGTTGTGAACTGCCATGTGGGTGCTAGGAATTGAACCCAGCCTCTGAAAGAGCAGACAGTGCTCTTAAACACTGAGCCATAGAAATAAATGGTTTTATTTTTTTTTATTAGCTATTTATTTTGGTTTTCAGAGACAGGGTTTCTCTGTGTAGCCTTGGCTATCCTGAAACTGGCTCTGTAGACCAGGCTGGCCATGAACTCAGAGAAGTCTACTTGCTTCTGCCTCCTGAGTTCTGGGATTAAAGGGATGCACCACCACTGCCCCCTATGTCTCTAAAGTTATACTTTTTTAAATCAGTATCTCTGCATATTTTCTTAATGTAATTTGAGCTCATTTGTTGTTCATTCTGTTTTTGTTTGTGTAGCTGCCTTTCTCATGCAGCTCCGTTGATCTGGGCCTCTTCCAGGTAGCTCACCTGATCATTGTTTCCTTTAGGAGGCTTGAATAGTTTCTACTTCTTTCAGCTAGCTCATCTGGTCTGAGAGTGTCTCTCAACAGTCCTTACATTATATGTGTGTGTGTGTGCACACGTGCACACTTTAGAAGCAAGGGGTCTGGTTCAATGGTCAGTTTCAGAGACCTTCTGGTGCTTTTGAGTTGTTTATTTCCAGAGCTTAACAAGCTTACCCCAAAATGGAGATCATCCTGTTGTTTCACCTCGTTTTAACATTCTTTGTCTTAATGAGCTTCCCTCCAAGATGGAAGGCTTTAATCTCAGAGGAAACTGCTACATAACACACCACTATCATAAAAGCTCTATGTCATTCGAAAAGTTGTCTAATACACAGCTCTAGCCCCTAGTGTATAAAATGTGGAACACAGGATGCATCCAGCAAGCATTCCTTGGAGAGGAACTGTATCTTCTGTTTACACTCCAGACACATTCCAAAAGAAAATCATGAGTTTTGTTCTATTTGTGTTAGTAAATATTCAGTGTATGTCATTTGGTAACAACCTTTTCATTTTCATGCCTGAATTGTCCATTTCATTTCTTTTCCTCTACTCAAGTGCGTTCATTCAATATCTTCATTGTGGAGCTATAGCTGAAAATTAACTCTAGTATCAGCTAGCAGTATTCCATTGCTCATGGGAAATCTGAGAATCAGTGAAGTGAAGAGACTTGCTGTGTAATGTCTGCAATTCACTGAGCACTTTGCAGACATTGTTTTATTTAATACATCATGTCCTGCTATGTAAGTACAATGTCAATATAAATATGCCAAGTTTACAAATGAGGAAAGTGAATTTCAGAGAGCTTACATATACTGTATGAATTTTCCTGGGAAAATATGAACACATGTCTCTTTATATTGGAGAGGGCACTAATGACAGAGTGACAAACAATTTTACTCAATGAGTTTTCCAGGATTACTCACAGGAACATGTGTGGACTCAAAGGCAGCTGAATCTTCAAAAGGCTAATGTAGCATGGGTGATGATGCCTCAGGAAAAGATAGATCACGGGAGTTTCCTGCCTAACTAACTTAGAGTGAGCATCAATAAAGAGTGTCTCCTTTCTTGAGAAATTGCTAGTATTTTTGTGTCTTTTGGGAAGGGCCTTGCTAATTTTGTAGCTTTCTGAGCTTCCTGGTCCTTTTAAGTGTCTTTATGAAGTTTCTTGAGTCTTATGATACACTCTTCTCCCTCCAGTACAGAAAGATTCAATTCGTATGAAACAGCTATACTATACAGTGCACTCTAAGTTCACATAGATGCCAAATGTTAACTTGTGTCCCAAGCCAAATGCTGAGTCCAAAGCCAGAATCAAAATTTCACATATTTTGCTCCAAATATTTCATTCTGATTTCCGGTTATATGCTACTGGGTAATATTGTTGCTGCTTATTTTTATTTATGCTATATTTTTGCTTTTCCTGAAGTATGTTTATTTTAAATATGATTTTCCTAAAAAGAAACATACAAATTGTGAGAGTCACTTTAGTATAAACTGCATTCCTACCATAGTATGGATCATTTTCTTTAGTACATGTTTCTCTGCTTCTGCCGTATTTCCCCATCCTCACTAAGGTACCCATTCTTCTGATTTTTATTTTAAAGAATAATATAAATCATGTGAATGGATATGAAATAGAAAAGTATCCTTTTTTACTAGATTCTTCCATTCACCATATACTTAGGTTCATTCATATTCCTTCCTGTACCCAACATGTGAGTGCTTTAAATGCCAAGCACTAGTCAATCATGTGAATACAGAATGATCTCTTTTCTCTTTTCCTGTCAAGGAACATTTAGACAGCTCTCAGCTTTGACTCTAAGAAATAATATGTCATGAAAGCTTACATCCAGAGTTATCTGTGCACACATATTTTCCAGTTCATTGGGTAAACAGCTAGGAGTTTACATACATTTAAAACTATTTCTTTAATTTTTTTCATATTATAAAATAATTATATCAATTCTCCCTTCTCTTTCCTCCCTCCATGCCCTCTCATATACCTCCCTTTGCTCTTTAAAAATGCATGACCTGATATTTCATTAATTGTTGTTTTTACAGCATCCACACACAGGCAACATACAAAACACACACACACACACACACACACACACACACACACACACACACACACACACACACACATTCCTAAATTCATAATTAAAGTTTGCTCTACCTGTGCAATGTTTTGTATATTTGTTTTCAGTTGGTATTGGATAAGCATGGCTTAGGGGAATGGAGGTGTATCCTCACAGTGCTGAAGGCCCAAAGTTTTAGACCTTATTTTCCTTATCCCCACACTCCTTCTGCAGGTTCTAGGGAAGGAATATGGCTGGCTGCTTTCTTGCTGCTGGTGTGTTCCAGGAGTTTTTGACATTTCTTTGCTAAGCTCTGTCACTCTAATTTCTGCTTCGTAGTCATACAAGCTTATTTTCTATATTTGTTCTAAAATTTTCCCTCTCCATTCCCTTTCAAAATGGTAGGCATGGCACTGAGGGTCTACCTTGACTCAAGGTTTACCTAATCTCAAGTCATTTATTCACTGTGAATTATGTTCTAATGTACTTGTAACATCATTCCTCAAGTACAAGCTGAGGGTAAAGTCTCTCTACCTCTTAAACCACTTATGGAGACTAAGATTTTTCTTTTTCTTTTCTTTGCTTTTTTTTTCTGACCATAGGGCTCAACACAAGGGCTCTATACATGTTAAATAAAAGCTCTGCCACTGGCATATATTTCCAGCATTCATGTTGGCTTTTAATTTGTTTTAATTTTGCTAGACAAGTACAAGTATATTTCATCATATTTAATTCCTTGCTGTTTGTGATTTGTCTAGTTATTTTCCTTATGCTTAATTGTTGGATTTCCATGAAGTCTATATTTTCAATTTAGTGTGTGACTTGTATTTTGGGTCCTTTCTGAACTTGCTTATTGCAAGTGCATAGTTTCCACTGTTAGTGGACTACACTAACATGTAGAAATGAATATATAACACAGTAAACATTTGATAAAATATATCTTACAATTATTAAATATTTACCATGCATTTAAATAGTGACAGAGGTCCTTCCATGACTCAACTCTGCTGTTATCAAGACAGCACCTATTCAGGGACCTATTCGTTTCAAATCCCAACTAAGGGAGAATTCACTCCCACATTTAATCAAGGACATAGTGACAGGACTCAGTTCCTTATAGAATATTGCACGAGAGTCTCCTGTTTCTTGCCAGATAGTCCTCTACTACAGCACCCCAAAATATCCAAGCTTGATTAGACAGAAATAACAAACAAGAATGCCAAACATAGCTGTTATAGCCCTTTGAAATCACATAATGTAAGTATTGGGTTGGAGACACAACTTACTGAAATAGCATTTGATTGGCATTTGCAGGTTCCTAGGCCCAAACCCCACTACCATAAAAAAGTTTCAATCTATAATTTTCTGTGTGTTTTATAATTTAAGGGAGTTACCAGAGTGTTTTAGATTTTACACATAAGCCTGTGAGCCCTAAAGTTTTTGTTTGTGTGAGCTGTTTATTTCTACACATAATTCTGCCAAAATTGTGATTAAATTGCTTCAAATAGTAGATAATTTGAAGAAGTAATGCCTATATTTAAAACAAGTAGTCTTTTATGTAGTACAGATTGTAATTTCCTCCATTTATTTAGGTATTATTCTATTTCTCTCAACAATGTTTTTTTTAAAAATTCAGTGTAAATGGAGTTTTTAGTTACATTTATCTCTAGGTAGTTGTGAGTATTTAATGCTATTGCAAATAGTATTTTTAATATTTTACAACTTTTTAAATAGTGTTTCACATTGTGCTTCAGTGGCTGTTCTAAGGATAACAATATTCATCTTTAAGCTACCCCAGCATATTTAGAGTTAATATTGAATTACATCAGGAAAAATCATCTTGAAACAGCATACATCTATGACCCACCCTGATGCTTAGAACCATTATCATATATATTAAATTTTAAAACTTTATTAAAAATGTTATAAGCATTGCCCCAGATAGTCATACATTTTTCTTTCTCTGATTTATAAACGATCTCTCTCCCTGTGTTGTATTTTTTTCTCATATTTACCATTTCCATTAATCTTGTTTTTCGCTCTGATGATATCTAGTGCTTGAGAGACTGTTCTAAAAGCCCTGGGCTCAGGGAACCTCTGGCCTTCAGAGCATCTGGGAAGACAGGTGGGTCCCAGTGTATCCACTTTCTCCTCTCCCTGAAGAGCTGAGTTTCTAGGCAGCAGCATCTCCCTTGAAGCCAAGCTCTTGTTGTTTGATTATCTGCTGACATCCATGTCAGTTTTGTTTACTTAAGAGCTTGCTTCAATTGACCTTGCCTTTTGAAGGTTCACACATGTAAAATGTTGACCTGTTTCTTTCATTCCCTGAAATTTTACTATTTTAATGTCCCAGACCTCAGTGTTTATGAGCATCTTTGGTAAATCTTACCTGTGTTCCCTTTTCAGTACTGTACTCATTTTTTTTTTCACCTTCAGAATACCTGGAATTTTCTTTTCCTTTCAATTTTATTTAATTTGTATTTAATATCTTAATTGCTGTTACATTTCTTTATGTATTATGGAGGGAATATGCACGTGATACAACATGTATTTGACAATCACAGGAAATTTGGGGGAGTTGATTCTATCCTTCCACCATGTGGGTCCTGAGGATAGAACCCTGGTCATCAGGTTTGGTGGCAAGTCTATACTCACTGAGAAATCTCATTGAAACTTCAACTTTTTTAAGTTTTATTTTAACTTTTGAGTTTATTTTACTTTGGGCTGATAGAAAGCTATTTGTTTTGAGTTTGCACTTCTGGTCATTTTGAAACTGCTTGATCATATCTGTGTATTTGTATTTCTCTAAATCAGGTGAACTTTTCTCTACATTATTTCTGCTTATCATTTTCTTTTGTGAGACTTCACCTAGGCATACTTTGGGTTTTTTTTTTATAACAGTCCATGATTTTCTCAGGCTTATTTTTTAAAATTAATTTTCCATTATTTTAATTTACCTAAAGCTAAATTTAATAACTATGCTTTTAGAATGTATCTCATATTTCAATGAAATAATGCCATTAATTTTGGTTGGTTCTTTTGGATTGTATAATGTTCATAATTTAAAATTCATTTTTTTATTTCCTTGGAAATGGTGTACAATTAATGATACAAAAAATTAATTTCTTTACAATTTGAAAAATCTTTTCAAATTATCTATTGCATCAGTTTCATGTCTGGCCCAAGTAGACTCTCTTTGTTTTCTTATACCGTTATTTGCTTTTTATTTCTTTTTGTTGCTTTTGAGGATGATATTTAAAAATAAGAAACAGCAAAATCAAAAGAGAGATAAAGAGATCCAGCAATTACACCACATTCAAGTTCATCTTCAGAGATTCTGAGATGAGAGTCAGCTTTAAAAATCAAGCAGTAGTGCTGTACAGTTAGCTAACCAGACCCTTAAAGTGTGCTGCTCTGCCCACCATTGTCTCAACCACAATTCTCTCCTTCAAGGTCATCAGAAAAGTTACAAGTTTTTCTCCAGGAGAAAAATGCCACTTTGGGATGCCAGGAGGACTTTAACCACTTCCTCTCTAGCAGGAGATACCTGGGGAAATTATAAATTTGAGGAATGTATTGCTTGAATGATCTAGTAGCCAAGAGAGGGCTTAAATATTTTTTTAGAATATAATCATTCCTAGCACATAGGTTGTTACATTCTTCAGTTTTTGTTTTATATCATAATATTGAGATGGAATACACCTGTTTCTGAAACAAAGCAATACCACAAATAGAATACAAGTAGGAAGCAAGGTTAAAAGACATTCAGACAATGTCAGATTAGTATGCATAATTTCTGTATTATATCTTGGCCTTTAGTCACTTTTGAAGGGTTGGCACAGTAACCCCATCTTGCTACTTTAAGATAGTCTCTCTGTGAAGCCTATGCTGACCTCAAATTTACAATCCTCTTGCTTCAGTTTCCCAAATTTTGGGATTATAGTCAAGTCAGGCACTACTATATTCAACACAACTTCATTTTAATTCTAACAACTTCCTTCCTTATCTCTGAACAATATTTCTGAAGATTTCAAAAGTAACTATTTGGTAGTATATTCTTCACTATTTCTCATAGCCAGGATCAAATTTATTCTGGTTGTTATGATTTGATTCCTTCTTGAAGATCGGTATAAATGACAAATATAAAGGAGTTATTTATATTAAACCCTTCAGTCCTAATTTTAAGCAGCTAAGAGGTACATAATGAATTCTGCTCTGCCTGTTCAGGGGAAAGTGTTCTAGCATTTCAAAATATTGTTGAGGATTTTTTGTCAGAAGCTACACTTCTTCAGAATGTTGACAGACATTTAGATAATATGACTTTACAAAAACACAACCAACAAGAGTAAAATTAATTTGAAAATAAAGGAATGTGGTTACAAATTTACAAATTTTCAATACCAATCTCAGCATACTCTTTCTATTGACTATTTTTTGTTTTACTGAAATTTGTCTAAAAGTATTTATATTAAGTATCATTTTATTTCTACTTTCTTAATATTTTTCTTTAAGTCTTTGAAGGTGACAAGTTGAGCATCCCATATTGAAATTTGGAAACATGAAATGCTCTAAAATCTGAAAATTTTTGACCATGACATTACAGGTGGAAACACTGGAAGTATGAGACAGCCTCATGCTCAAAGCTATTTAATATTTTGTTTAAAGTTTCCTTCAGATTATGTGTAGAAAAACCATATACCATAATTTAATTATGTGTTTGACTTGATCTCCTAGAAGATGGTCTTTATTTGCTGAAGCCCATCTCATCTCAAGTTTTGATGAGGAACACTTATTTAACATAAGATCTGCATTACATGGCTTTTCTGTCAAGCTCATCAACTCAATATTTCCCACTGTGCTTCTGTTGACGTTGAAAGATTTTTGTCTTACTTTGAAAATGTGAGTTATGTAAGTAGGAAATCAATTTACTTTTAGATGTCCTTAATCTCTCATGTTTGTTTGTAGATTTGGTGAACATTTCTGGGGTAGACTTTAACACTAGTCTGAAATTCTCTTCTGACAATTTACAGAATGTGCAATTGCTTGTCTGTGTTCAAAACAGTTCTTCCATTTGTGTGATCAGTACTTGAATGTCTTTAAATGCTGTGAACACCTGGAGTTGATCAACCTATAAATAGACATTCCATTGCCAGAAACTTTTTTTTTACCCTGTTTCCTAGATTCTGGTAAGACACACATAGAACTTGATACTTAAATATAAACTTAAAGGATCTGATACAAATATCTGAGTTATTTCCAGATGCTGCTTGGCCCCACTGCTTCTAGCCATATCAGCACCTCAAATTTACCACCATGTTTTTTCTTGCAATCTGAGTGAGATTTCCCCACTGTGCCTAAATTCCCCCCTTCAAGATTTGAGTAAATGATCTTAGTATAAAAAGAATCAGAAGTTTAGTTCCTTTTTAGCCTCATTTTTCTAAAGTCTGAAGATTATTATTTCATACATTTTTGTCAAGCAGTTAACTTTAGATACAGAAGATGATCTTAGTAACATTTCTCTATTGTAGATAGAATCATCATTCTTATAAGGTCATTCATGCTTTTGCTTCTTTTGGATTACTGTGGATTTTACACATTTGGACAGAGTCTGGAATCCCTTTTCTTTTCTATATATTTTCTTGCATTCAAGACTCTTTAGTAAACTAGAAAATTATCAACCATGGAATCCTTTGGCTTTCATCTATATTCAGAATATCAGCTAAGAAATAAAAATTTTGAACATATTTTCTAATGACAAACAGGCAATTTGCTGTTATTACATTTAGTATATTAGACAAAAACATTCTGTTAAAATTTCACTTTGTAACCAAGTTCTCCATTTATTTAATCAAAAGGCTTTAGTGTTTCAGTTTGTAATTTTACAAACTCATAAAAGATTTAAATGTTTAAGTACTTTGCTTTCAAATATAATCACAGGGGTAATATTTCAAGTATCCATTAGATTAGATAGAGTGATAGATATGCAAAATGGAAATCTTTTTCCATTGTCCACTTAGAAACAGAGACATAATTTATTTTACTTTGACTGCCATGATATCTTTTTATTTCATTTCATCTGAATGTTTTCTGAATAGATACTTGCTGCCAGACAAAAATGTGGAAATGTTTACTAACTTTATTTCATTGGGTCTTATTTCTCCAAATGTTTTAGAAGACACAATAAATTTCCTTATTAAAAAATAATAAACTTTTGGATCTGAGGCCTGGAAGATGGCTTAATCTGTAAAATATTTATGTTTGCCAGGCAAGCATAAGGACTTGAGTTTGACCCAAAGTACTATGTAAGAAGCCAAGTGTAGCAGTCAATGTTCTTAATTCCAGCATTGTGGATTTGGGAGACTGTAAGCAAGAGGATCTCTGGCACTCACTAACCAGCCAGGTTAACCTCATCAGCAAGCAGAAGATTGAGTGCATGGAAGACCCTGTCTCAAAAAATAAGGAGAAAATGCATAATTAGTGGGGGCATTTGGAAGCAGGAAACAAGGGAAATACGATTCTATTTCATAACATACATTTATCAAAGTTCAAAAGTAAAGAAAAAAATAAAATGAGTGGCATAATTGAGGTAGAAAGTCACTAGTCAACACCAAGTCACACCTCTCACCCCAAATGGAATAAAAAATGGATTACCCTGGAGGAAAATATGAGTGATTGTTGTCTGGGAACCCAGACATAGGTTACTCCAAATTTGATGTTCCAATGAAGTAGCAATCTCATCAATTCTTTATAGTTGCAGAGCAATAAAAGTCATAAATCAAAACATTTTTCAAATACATTGAAGATAATTTTCTTCTGGACCTGCAGCATTTCAAACCTTTCCACAACAGTGAAGTTCTAATTAGTCCATCAACCTTTGTAAAATGTTCAATGTGAGCGCATCTTCTTTCTGGGATTTTATTTTGCATATCCAGTGTGCACAACTTGCTTCTGAACACACACTTGCACTCAAAAGCACAAGTACATGCACATACACACAGAAAAATTGAAAAAATGATTAGTTTTGCCTTATGTCTTCATGATGTTTGACAATAAGGCAATACCTCATGCACAAAGTAGCTGGAACTAACTTGCAAACCCTAATGTGCCCCTGTAAATACCTGCTAGGATAGAAGTCATTCGATAAACTGTCTTCTAACATTTGATAAGAGTCAAGCTCATTTGGTACTTGAATTACTATATAAATAGATTAACTACTTCGTGTCTAAATGATAACTGATTTTTGAACTGAAAACTCCAAAAAGTGAACTGAAGATAAGTAACATATGAAAGAGACAAAAAGTGATATACTGTAGAGTGTATCACCTGCATCTTAATCTGACTTTCCCAGAAGCAGGTTTGGAGATACTGTTTATTCATGAGTAATATATCAGAAGAAAAAAAAAACCCAATTAGAGTTTCCAAAGTGAGTCACAGGTGCACTCTGTCAGAAACGCACCACACAGAATACAGAGCAAAACCTGGACAAAGGATTCTAGAACATCTTGACAAAGCATGTGTAGTACCTACTCCATCACATTTTGCCCTTTTTCTTTTTCCAGATTGAATTTTTTCCCCATTATGACACTGTTATATTTTTAACATCTTTATATATCCAATATTTAAATTTATACCAGACTTATTTTATATTTGATGATGAAGCTTTTGGTCTTAGTTGTAAGGATTCTCAATATCAGAGTCAGGAACTGAAGAGCTTATTTTTAATAGAAAGTTATGGAGAGCTAAGTAATCAAATGTGACTTATAACATTCAGCCTATAAGAAACATCTCTTTCCTCTCTCAACTTGTCTAAAAAATCACCACAGTCATCTTATCTAGTTAGTAATTTTCCTATTATGTAAGGAAATATAACAATATGCTTCATTGATTTTAGGACTAACTGTAGTAACTCTTTCTAAAAGGAAATACTTTCTTCCTATCAATATGGTCTTTTTTATTTGTTTGTTTCTTTGTGTTCTTTGTGATTTAAAGTTATCAGACAAAGGATTGTATTTATGTTAATAATTCTACAAGGTTGATTGACTATGACTTCTATGACTATGAACAATTGGAATGTTTTTATGGCTGAAACCACATTATTATGGGTTAATTTTTACCCTTTTATGGTAATTTAATTCCAACCTCTGTGTTTGATATTCTTTTGTATACTAGGTAAAATCTTTTTTGTAATGTGAAACAGATCCCTTAGCTCCCAACATCCCAGAGACTACAATAACATCAGATTATATCTGAGACCTACGTCAGACTCTCCCACTCTTCTGTAACCTATCTACCTCTTCCACAAGTACATTTTAAAAATTCCCTGATACAAACATTTCTTGCATATTTTACTTTAAAACATTCGGGTTCAGTCCTCAGCTCCAAAAAAAAAAAAAAAAAAAAAAAAAAAATCCTGAATCCTGACAGGACACTAGTGGAATTCAGGAATTCAGGTGTTTCTGGTACATGGACTACTCCCACCCAATGTGAGGTTGAAATGTTGACCTTGTGTACATCCTACTTCACAAATGAGTCTGTCAGATACGCTAAGCCTATAGGCTAAAGATGATGCCCCAACACTTCAGAGAAACCTCAGGTGAGTGTCCAGGCAGCTGGCTGTTTCTGTCAACTCACAATTTTTTTGGAAGTTGCTTGCATGTACTTCCTGTTTTTATTTTTGTTAGGTAATATTATTTCCTTCTTGGGTCTCTGAGGGAGTTGAAAATTAGTTAGTTGTGTTTGAAGATTAGTTAGTTATAGTTGAAGATTAGTTAGGATAGAAAGTGAATTAGGTACATTTTGGACTTACCAAAATAGGATAGATAATGGAAATATTTTCTCTGAATTTGTCAAATACAAATGGACTAGACATTGTTTAGGTGTTTTTTGCTTGTATATATAATATAGTTATTGTACTTTGTATATAGTTTTTCTTATGTTAGTTATAACCTTTTTCCTTTTTTCTTTTTATTAAAATAGAAAAGGGGAAATATAGTGATATTTCAGTTGTACTGAAATGTGATTTGTATGTTAATAAATAAAGTTGCCTGGGGGTCAGAGCTATTAGCAAGCCATAGCAAAAGCTGGGTGGTGGTGGTGCATGCCTTTAATCCCAGCACTTGGTAGGCAGAGTTAGGTAGATCTCTGTGTGTTCAAGGACACATCCAGCATTGGAGACACATGCCTTTAATCTCAATACCAACCTGTACAGACAGGCAGTGACAAGGCAGTCATGTGGTTGGGTTTACAAACAATGAAAAGGCAGAACAGAAAGTCTTTATAAAGACAGACACACAGGAAGTAGGTCTCTTTCGTAGCGGAAGGCCCATGCATAGTGAAGGGTAAGGTTTTTAGCTCTTAGCTATTGCTCTGACCTCTTGGCTTTTATCTCTGTACTGGCTCTGTGTTTCTTATTTAATAAGACGGTTGGTTACTTCTATAGTTAGAGGATAACTTTGAATAAAATTCCTATGATTCTATTCATCCCTTTGGTTTGAGACATTGATTGGAAACCTGCCATGTAAATTAGATGGGCAGCAAGCTGCAAGCCCAGGGAAGCACCTGTCTCTGCCTACCCAGTGCTGTGATTACAAGTGTGTACCACCAAACTAGTTTTTTTAAGAAGGGTTCTGGGTATCAAACTCAGATTTTCATGGTTACAAGGCAATTACTTTACAAACTGAATCATTTCCTCAGCCTTAGTTTTTTGGCTTTTGTATCAGTTTATTTTGAATCCTATATCCAGCTATGTATTGGTTTTATACTAAAATTTTGTAATTAAATTATAATTACATTACTTCCCTTCTCCCTTTTCCTCTACCCAGCCCTGTGTATCTTCCCTCTCTCCAACTCCTCCTATGTTTTCTTCACTCCTTTTCAAATTGATGGCATATTTGTGATTACTATTGTTACATATATATGCATAAAATATAAATACAACCTTTCAAATCCATCCAGTGTGACTTGTCTTTTTTTTTTTTGGTTTTTCGAGACAGGGTTTCTCTGTGTAGCTTTGCGCCTTTCCTGGAACTCGCTTTGGAGACCAGGCTGGCCTTGAACTCACAGAGATCCGCCTGGCTCTGCCTCCCGAGTGCTGGGATTAAAGGCGTGCGCCACCACTGCCCGGCTGTGACTTGTCTTTATATGCTTTTAGGACTGGCCCTTTGTATTAGATAACTCATTTGGGAATTAGTCCCTCAAAGAGGCTAATTTTCCCTCCCTCATCAGTCATTAGTTGTCTAAAGTTCTTTTCCTACAGGTGAGACCCCAAGAGAGTTCCTCTTCAATGTTATCATCTTCATTGCTATTTTCATTGTTAAGGCCTAGTTAGGCAGCCATATTATTGAGGTATATCCTACTTGCTGCTTCTAGGAGACACAGTCTTTCTCTGGCTCTGAGAATCTTTCTGCCCTTTCTCCTGTGATGTTCTCTCAGTCACAGTTGTAGGAGCTATGTTGTTGATGGCACCACATGATCCATTGATCTCTGCATTGTGACATGTTAGTGTTTTCTGTAATGATCTCCATTTTCATCAAAGAAATATTTCTTCAATGTGGGGTGAGAGTGACATTTATTTGTGTGTATATGGGTAAGCTTTAGAATGCAGTCAGATGTCCTGCTGAAATAGTAAAGCTATGGTAGTAGATTCCCCTCTAAGATCCATAACCTCACTAGCCCTGGGCAGATGGTCAGGTTTGAAGTATCAAGAATTTTTTTTTTCTTCATATTGAGTGTGCCTTAAGTCCAGGTGTACAGTTATTGGTTACCACCAAGACATGAGTGCCTCTATGGCATCTTTAGGTATGCTTGTCATGCTGGTCCTTCTTACAGTTCAGTGTCATCACAAGTGGATAGGACTACTGTTTGCTTCTCGCCCTGGTAAGCTTGAAGTTATGTCATTGGGCTGATAATACATCTGACAAGAGCCATAAAATATGTAAAGTATATGAAAATCCAAGTACCAAGCATGGGAAATTTCCAATTGAGCGGTTGGTCAGAGTTTCCTAGTGATCCCCAAAGCAATATAGGCTATTATTGCTGTTCTTGGCTGCCTCTTAGATGCTGAAGGTAAGTCTCTGTTGCTAAGTACATCACACACATAGGACACAGACCTCAGAAAACTTGACGTGGGTCTACACTGAAGCCTGCTTCCTGCAGCCACCGTTCCACAGTTCAAGAAAATACTGTGCTAGCTGTGTATTCTTGGTACAATAGGAATATATTATTCTAGGATATATGGTTATTATGTTTCCAAAAGAAAAGGAAATTGAACTGAATATAAAGCTGAAGAGACAATTATTCGAGTAAAATGTAATGTCAAGGTTCATACACTGAATGGTTAGGATAAGATTGGTGCTGTGAGAAATCCTTTCATGGTTAGAAGTAAACATCTACTCTCTCCTAATAAGGTCCAAACAACAAACCAAAGTTCACTCCAGAGCATCAGTGAGGTTATAGGCCTTATTTGCAGAATTTAGGTAAGGGGTGAGAGGATGGATGACCCCAAAGCACCCATGCTGGAAATTCCTCTTTCAAGATGAATGATGTCATTACCATAGTCACATAAATGCAACCCACTTCAACTGTCTTTCCCATCTGGTATAATCTAGCACTCTCAGGGGTCCTGAGGACATGATCAGTTAGTGTGGAATTGTATATAAATGTCTGGGAGTAGAGGATAGAATCTCAGGTGAGGGTCAAATAACCCTTCCAACCCCTCCTTCTATGAAGAAATATCAACAATCAAGCCCTTTTCATGACAGAATCTTGAAAGCAAGTATCATGTGCCCCAAGAACTAAGTTAAATTACAGTTGATTTAAGGTTTTAGAAATTTCTGCATTCAAATGATGTAAATATGTTTTCATTCAATCATTAGCTATCATTCAGCTTAAAGACCAAAACTGATTCCAAACTCAAAATGATTTCAATTTGTTGTAACCTTGTAGCATGAATCTTAAAAGTTCTTATTAATAAAATCAAACCCGAGGCCAGTTATTGGGGTCAATGCTGGTAGATCAGAGAGACAGAATGAGCCATAGCTACCTCACCTCGCCAGATCCTCAGCTGGTCTTTTCTCCTCAGACTGGAAGCTGCTGTGTCCTCATTCCAATGGCTCTCTTAAAAGTTCTTATTAATAAAATCAAACCTGAGGCCAGTTATTGGAGAGAACACTGGAAAATCAGAGAGCCAGAACAAGGCACAGCTAACCTCACCTGGTCAACTTATCAGCTGGTCTTGTTTCCTCAGACTGGAAGCTTCTGTGTCCTCATCCCAATGGCTCTCAGCTGAACTGCTGCTCAAAAGCCTGAACGCTTAACCAGGCAAATGCTTAACCAGGCCAAATGCTGCTAGTTTCTGGACCTCACGCCTTATATACCTTTCTGCTTTCTACCACCACTCCCTGGGATTAAAGGCTTGTTTTCTGGGATTAAAGGCGTGATGAGTCACCATGCCTGTCTGTGTCCTTGAACACATGGATTTCTGCCTCTGGAATGCTAGGATTAAAGGCATGTGCTACCACTGCCTATCCTTTATGTTTAATAATGTGGCTGCTCTGTCTCTGACCCCAGATAAGTTTATTAGCATGCACAATATTTGGGGGAACACAATACCACATAACCTCTTTGTAAGAAAGCAAATCAAGTAGTTACAATGTCACACAAATTAAGATAACTTCTTAAACTAAACAAAAGTAGAAAGATCACTGAAGTATGACGCATAAAAAGGTAAAAAGACAAAATTCTATTGCTTATGAGCTTTCTGAACCTCAGATGTCTTTCTCCTAGTTTTCCCATCTTTAAGATAATTTGATGATATGAGATTTATATAATTTGATTTTAAATTAAATTATCTATACATCAGAATGTCTTGACTGAATTAAGATTAATTATTTATATGAATGAAAGAGCCCAAAAAATATGTTCTGTCATACTCTTTTCCTCGTTAGCTACCTTCAGCTTTGCTTCTCAGAAGTTAAGTCATCATTGAATGAACTATATTTAGTTTATGCAAAATCAACCATTGCCTACTACATTAAAACTAATCTGTATTCATCATTGTCCAGGTTTGCTTTCTATTCCTGGGACAAATGGGATGACTAAGAGAAATGTATGGATAAAAAGTTTTATTTGACCTGCTATGGGATAATACTCTTGTAAACTGATTTAATAAAATGTTGATTGGCCAGTAGCCAGGTAGGAAGTATAGGCAGGATAAGCAGACAAGGAAAATTCTGAGAAGAGGAAGGCTGAGTGAGGAGATGCCAACTGTATCCAGGGAGCATCATGTAGTGGCACACAGGTAAAGCCATGGAATATATGGCAACATATAGATTAACAGAAATGAGCTGAATTTAAGTGTAAGAGCTAGTAAGAGTAAGCCTGAGCTAATGGCTGGGCAGTTTTAATTAATATAAGCCTCTGTATGTTTACTTGGGTCTGAGGGGCTGTTGGACCAGGTGGGACACAGGAAAACTTTCAGCTACAAATGGCTTTTTTTTAAACCTGCATATTGTAGGTCATAGTCTATGACTGAGAGAAGTCAGGGCAGGAGCTCAAGGGAGGTACGGAAACAGGACATGGTGTAGTACTGCTTCCTGGCTTGTGCCCTGTGACTTCTCCAGTTTGCTTTCTTAAGCCACCCATGATGACCTGCACAGAAGTGGCACTGCTCACAATTATCCAGACATTTTTACATCATTCTTTATTATGAAAATGTACCCATAGTCTTGCCAATAGGTCTGGCTATTCAATTGAGGTGTTCTCTGAGTTCAGGTTCCCTCTTCCCAGATGGCTGTAGCTTGTGTCAAGTTGACAAAAAGCTAACCAGCACAATCATTCTTTGAATAATGGAACTTCAAGCCATGGAATCATGGCAGAATGGGCAGATCTGTCTTTTGAGAGTATAGAAGGGTGAATGGTAAATTGTTCTGGTACATTAAAAACTGATGAGGTCACTTTAGATCTTGACAAAGTAACTAGTCCTAAAATGCTAGTCTTGCTTGAAACAACTGCAGAGTGTTATGAGATGTATGAAATGGCAGTTTTGAGATATTTCCTAACACTACAAAAGCACTTGATATATGAGCAATGGGTTTCTAAATTTGCTCCAGCTTTGTTAGGGAGGAATATATCCAAAGTTTGCTGAAAAGAAGTAGATCAGAAGCAAATTATTGCAGACTGGCAGCTATAAAAAAAAAGAAAGAAAGAGAGAGAGAATGGGAATAGCATGCAGAGGTGAAATGGGTAGAATTTCTGGGAAAAGGTTACAGAGAAAAAGGGAAATGGAAATGAGAATCTACCAGAAATGTGTATAGTGAAATATCAACAGGAAATAGTTACTGCAGAAGACAAAACGTTGTATGCACATCAGTAATTAAGTTATGGAGAAGTGAGAAATGACAAGATTCAGAAGTCACTTAGTGTTAGAAAAAAGGCATTCTGATAAGCCAGATATACATCTCTGAATTACCAGTGTTTTCCTATAAGATATCAAACAGGCAAATAATTAAGAATGAGAGCTATTTAATCTTTTCTTAAAAAATATTCAACATTACAGCAATAATTCTTCAATGAAAATCTTGGAGCTGGAGATGTCACATATGCTTGACAGTACATACATGCTTGGGCAGAATTCTGTGTTAAATACTCAGCAGAATAAAAAAGGAAAGGAAGCTTGGGCTTGTGGTTCATGCTTAGAATCAATACACTCAGCACTCAGATGTTGATCATGAGTCCAAGGCTGCTGGGCTACATGATAACTTACCACAACAAAAAAGAAAAAAGAAAGGAAAGAAAGAGATATGGAGTCTATATGGAATTTTAAATGAAAATGTTTATGGAAATTTTTATTATAACATCATAAAACAATAAAAAGTTTCATGAAACTAAATGTATAGTGGAGAAAATATTCCAAATATAAGTTCAGAGGGGAAAATATCCCAAAATATGAGACTAAATACCCTGATGACAATTTAATACTTAGGGCGTAAATTCACTGTTTACTGTACTGTCACTTTATATGCTAGACATTAATGAGATAAATGTCAATCATTCTCAAACATTTTTAATTAGAGTCATAGAAGAAAGAAACAAACTATTTTTTTAAAAAAGTAAGGACTCAAGTATTCCTTGCTTGATGAGATACCTAGAATAGAAAAATCATATGCACCTAAATCACACATGTACTCACACATGCACATACCATACGAGCTAGAAATCAACTGCTTACATGAATACTAGAAAACAAACTTTTTCTTTTAAAAGTATTTTATTTTTTTTGTGATTGCTTCACAGAATACATAGGGATTACACAAGTAGAAAGATAAATCTAATAGAATTCTAATTTTGATAGAACTTAAGCACACGGTTAGTGAATTAATGACTGATGAATACTGAGTGGTGATCTGAAGATGGCTCAGCAGGTAAAAGCACTTGCCTTGCAAGACTGGAGACTTGTGTTCTATACCCAGAAACCACATCAATGAGAAGACTGATTCTGCAAAGTTGTCCTCTGACCTCCAGACATCCTGTGACACAACCTTCCCTGACTAAATAGATAAATTAAAATATGGCTTATCTTAGTAGTTGTTCATCTTCCTATTTTTTGTATTGAATAGTTTTATTTTTTTTTTTTTGCTTTTTGATACGTGTGTGTATTTGCAAGTGCATAATCATACACACGACTTACTATTTATTTAAAATATATAAATGTATAAATACATATATGTATGTGCATTTATATAGTCTTTATAATATATTTTCCAAGAAGAGCCATAAGAGTTAAAGAAAGATAAAGTAAATTTTCTAGGCTCAATGAAAAGGATGCCAGAAGAAAAAACAGATTAAAACAAGGGAGTGAAGTATTCTAATAACAAATCCTACAGAAAATGTAAAAGAATTTTCACTTTTTGATATCTTTGGAAGATAGTCATACAACATGCAATGCCACCATCCAACACATATATTGTGTGTGTGTGTGTGTGTGTGTGTGTGTGTGTGTGTGTGTGTGTGTGTGTTACGGATAGCATACAGCACAGAAAGGAAGAAACAAAACCATGCTGCATGATGCTTCTCATGTGTTAGTTGATAAAATCATATTTAGAAAATAAGTTGTGATAAAAGAGAAATACACATTGTAAGTCTTAGAGTAACTAAAGAAAAAAAATCAAAGACTTATACCAACTTGTGAATTGACTAATTCATTTCCAATAAGTTATAGATCAAATAAAATAAGGAAATAGATTGAACTTGTAAGACAACAGAAGGCAAGAGAACTGAGGGGTGAAAAGATGGAAAACAAGAAATTGACAACATACTTAAACACAATAGTTATATTAAGTGAATTTAGACTGAACAGTAGGTAAAAAGCAATTGTTACCAGACAGAAGACTGGTCTAAATTAACACTACAAAAAGACATTAAACAACTGAGTTACAGTTGATTTAAAATAAACTTATGTTGCAAAATAGTTCAAGCAAACACTAAATGTAAAGAAGCTGGAGTAGGTAGACTAATATCAAAATAGTTTTTTTTTTTTTAGAACATAGACCTTTTATCATAGGGTATTCTGAAAGACAACACATCAACTTGTCTAACTAAGAACTACATGTAATATAAAATATAGGAATAGTTAAAAGGATACATGAACAAATATCTCATTTTTTCAGATTATTTCAATATTTTTCTGAGAAAGTGATGACAGATTTAATGAATAAAAATAAATAACAATTAAACAATTTTAAGAAATATTGATCAACTTCATAATAACCTTTACTTGATAATTTCAGAATTCACATTTATTTCTTACACAGTCTAGAAAAAGTATGTAAATAAATATCAATATATTTTAAGTTGTTATTGTATATAGTATATGTTGCGATGGTGATAGAATTAATATGAAATCAACAACAAAAATATTTTTTTTTACTTTTTTTTTATTTTTATTTTATTTTTTGGAGCTGAGGATTGAACCCAGGGCCTTGTGCTTGCTAGGCAAGCACTCTACCACTGAGCTAAATCCCCAACCCCACAAAAAATATTTTTAAATACCACAAATAGATGGAAATTAAAGACAAAAATACACAAGTGATGTTTACATATCATTTACACATAAAGGAAATAAAAGCAAAGTAAAATCTTGTGAATTACAGATATAGAATGCTTAGAATAGAAATCATGTCTGTAAAGATTTATGGTAGTAAAGAAATATTTAACATCAATCATTTATTTAGGCAGCTTCATTAACCAGTCAGTTATCATCACTATAATGAAATGCCTGACAAGGTTATTCATGAGGAAAAGAAGGGATTTGAAGATCATGTGTTTCTATTGGTTTGGACCTCCTGGATTAGCTGCACAAGATAAATGAACACTTGTTACAGTGAGTGTTTCCACAATTAGCACGGAAGTAGACAGAGGTTGAGAGGATTTTGTTCTGTAATCTCTTATGTACTCAAAGTACAAAGGACTTTCCATGAGGCACTCTCACTTTAAAGCTCACATCATTACATAAGCAGCATCTATTGCATGTTTTAAGTATTTTACTTTTTAAATTTAATATTACTTTGTGTGTATGTGGGGGTGATGCCCATGCCACAGCAAGGATGTGAAGGTCAGTGGAAACTATGTTGTTGTTTCTCTTCTTCCAAAGTGGGTTCCAAGGATTTAACTCAGGTCACTAGGCTGGGGGCAAGGGCTTTTACCTTAACAAGCCATTAGCCTTCATATATAAACTTTAAGGGGACATTAATCCACGCCAGTATAAGAAACTAATAGAAAAAAAAGGAACAAAGTAGGAATTAATGAAAACAGAACATTCTTAATCTCAAAAAAAGAGAAAATCTCTGTAACTAAAATTGCTTCCCTAAAATGTAAATAACATAAGGAAAATAATGGTATTAAAATAAGTCAAGAACAAAAAAGTCAAGAATAAAAACAAACAAACAAAAACAGAAAAACCACATTAAAGAAAAAATTAAACACAGGTCACAAACACCTTAAATACAAAATAAGAAGATGTTGTAAATAATTTTCAGCCAAAATTTTGTCAAGTTATATGAAACCACTTAGAGGAACGAAATTACAATTTTGACCCTAAGCAAAAAGAGAAAGTATTAATACAATGTATTGACTAGAACTAATACTTGACGTAAATGTTTCTCAGAAAGAAAACATAAATGTCAAAGCTATTTGAGTAAGAATACATGAATGAATATTCTCAAAAAGTGAATGCTGATATAATGCCTTTATTAAGAAAATTACCTTAGTCAACAATAAAGTACTATTTTCATCACATGATTTCTTAAAGATAATGACAGACAGGATAGCTATGTAGTTTAGGTCATAGAGTGCTTGCCTAAACATTTACGAATACTTGGGTGTTGTTGAGCACTGCTAATGCTGGGCCTGCTGGCATGCAACACTAATCTCAGCAGAAGGCAGGGGCATGAGGATCAAGTTCATCTTCAGCTAAATGGCTACATGAAGCTCTGTTTTTTAGAAAATAAATGCATTGCAAGAAAAGTAAACCAAGTATCTCCTCCAAAATAGAGATAGAGAGGCATTGGCTGTGTGGCTAACCCATCCTAATAATGTACAAGGAAGATCAGGCAGTATTATAAAACAAGGTTCACTGAGGAATCTGAGGTTTCTTTGGCATTTGTAAGTGAATCAACACAATTACCATATTAATAGAGTAGATAAAATTCACAGAAACTTCCCCAGAGATACAAGAAATTGTTTGATACAAGTCAATATTCTTTAATAAGGAAAGTTCTTAGCAACCTAAAACTAGATAAGAATTTACTTGAATTATGGTGTGGTTTCACTGCTAAAAACATACACCAAAATGTGATGAAATTAAAGGGAAAATATTTAAGATTTTGGAACAAACCAAGATTTCTTAGCACAGAAAAGAATAGTCAATGATAGCACATTAGATGTTAGAGTGATTTTAAAGCCTTAAGAGGTTTCATGAACTCTCAAAAACCTTGAAATTGTGGGAAATGTTGGAAAGACCTATTTTGTCAATGGAAAGTATTATGAACACTTCTACAACTAAATAGTACAAAAAAAACCCACACTGGTGAGAAAAAATATGTAAACAGATTACTTATTTATTTATTGTTTGATTGATTGATTGATGTGTGTGTGTGTGTGTGTGTGTGTGTGTGTGTGTGTGTGTGTGTGTGTGTGTGAGTAGGGGCCAGAAGAGGGCATTTGATTGCCTGGAGGTGGATCTAAAAGCAATAACAAGCTGCCTGCCTAAGTGCTGGGAACCGAACTATGGTCCTCTAGAGGAGTAAAATATAAGCATGCTCTTAACTTCTGAGACATCTCTCCAGGTCTTTGAAAGAAGTAACATAATAAATAGTAATAGTTATTAACAAAACTAATTTTGAAATCCCAGCAAAGCACAATCAAACACCAGGAACAGCTAATATTAAAGAGTCTGGTAATATCAAATGTTGATTATAATGTGTCATCATAGCTAGAAATGTATAAATTTGAAAAGGTTGAAAATTATGGGGTTTTTTTCTATTTCTTTTTTTTATTTACAAAAGTTTTTTTTTCATTTTACATACCAAAGATCCTCCTCTTCCCTCCTCCTGCCTCTCCAGCCTTCCCCTCCCAACCCACTACCCATTCCTTCCCATAAAAAGTTAAGGCCTCCCTTGGGGAGGTACATTTAGTAGAGGCATCCCTGGCACCTGAGCAGGCCTTTTGGAGCCTACTTCTGTGATGAGAATCTTGTTTAATAATATATTTTTAATTTTTAATATAATTAATCACATAGTTAGCATATCAGTCAGTATTTGAAATACTAGCTATCAAAACAGATGAAAACATATATCTATCCCCATACAAAGAACACAAATGTACCTATCCAAAACATCAACATTACATAAATTTGAAACTTATCAGTCATGAATGAATCATCAAATTATGTAGTATTTACATGATATTATCTGAACTAGAAGACACATTACTACAAGTCCAACAACCTGAATCTGATTTACAAACGTGTAGAACATGAAAATGTAATTCTCTATTGTTCCATTTATATAAAGTTACAGAATTTCAAAGTTATATGAAAAATTATGAGGGGTCTATGGTATAAGCTGGAAAAGCACATTAAGGGATAGCAGAAATATTTTATTATTTACTAGAGTGTTTTTAGAGTCATATGTTTTTATCAAGTTCTTCAGAATAGATGTTTGAGATGAAAAATTTGGGAAGAGTGGAGGAATGGTCCAATAAGTAAAAGCATGTACTGCTTTTATGAAGGATCCAAGTTCAGTTCCCAGCACCTAGGTTGCAGGGCTCACAACCTTCCATAACTCTGTCTCTAGGGGATTTTATGACCTCTTCAGGCCTCTTCGGGAACCTAATCAAATATACACATACACATACACATACACACAATTAAAAAAATAATCTTTGACATTTATGACTTCAAGGTATGTAAGTTCTATAACCACTAAAGTGATACAAATTTATATTTAAATTATAACTACATATATGATACAGATTGCTAAACAGTATATTAAGTGATGTAAAAATATGACACAATTCTGCCTTTCTGCCTTGTAAATTTATGAAGCTTATTTACATATGAACCTTTCTCCCCTTTACTCCATCAGTCTTTACAAGGGTGCCTTCCCACCCTCAGAATCCAACTTCTCACCATCTTGCTACATTTAATCTTTTCCAGCAGAGTCAAATAGCAGGGATGTGGAGAGTAATACACCAAACTATATAACACACTGTGTAATTGAAATGTACCATAATCACTAATATTAAAGACAGTGAATCATTCTAATAGAGCTGTGTTCAGCAAACAATGAAAAATTATGTGCCAGAAAAGCTAATGCTGGTTTTAAAATGAACAGAAATGAAGTGAAATGGAACCTCACTTGTTATTCATGCAGGTCAATTTAACATGATTATTTTTTTTTCAGCATTACAGCTTTGTGATTACCATTGTATACCTCAGTGCTATTTTATACCTAATAAAAGTATAACATAACCAGTGGGTGCTGATTTTGTTTAGGACTGAGTCTAAGTACCCCCTTAACCAGCATCAAGTTAAATATGCTACTGATTCTACTGGTCATCATGCAAACAAGTTCCAGTGTTCAACTCCAAGAAAGTAGCAGATACTTGACCACCAGACTATATTTTAACAACTTCTGAGGATAGCAGATGAAAGCATAGGTAACTCTGGGAGAAGCGTTTCATTTCAAAATGAACTATCTCTAGTTTAATTCTACTTATCATATAAATTTGCCTTTAATGTAAATTGACTTTGCAGTCTCGAAGCGGGTAGGCTGAAATTAGATCCTTATTTAACTCGTGGTGCTTGCTGACACTGCAACTTGCTGATAATTTCAAACAAAGCTTTGATATCTCAGATACAGATGTTAATTAAAATATGTTTAAAGAGTTTCATTCCAACTCTACAGAAACCAGTGTTCAAGTGGCAAACTGGTAAATGACAATTTCGCTTAAATTCAGCTTTAATGGGTCCTCAACAGATTCTTTCAACAAATTTACTGTTTTCCTTATGAAATTCATTCAATTTTGTGCTTATCTCATTTTTAATTTTGTGAAAATCCCAAAGAGACAAATTAGTAAGGTGGCAGAGCCTGGCTGAGCGCCTTCATTAGCGCAGCACTAATAATTTCTTTCAGCACCACAGATAGCACCCGACATCGCAACTCAGGCTTGTCCAAAAGCTAATTATTTTCCCTGTTATAAAACAAAGGTTCTATATCAAAGGCCCATAATACGACACAGTACAGCCTCTAGATGCACTGATTTGCAAAATAAATCAACTGTGTCAGGGAGGAATTTGAGCAGAAATTACAACAAATCGCAATTAAGCTTGCAATGGCACACTTCAAATGCCTTGTCAGTTGTTCGTGGCAAGACGGCATCTAAACCTCCCTCAAGGTTGAGGAAAAAGGCAGATTTTTCACCTGTCAGAGTAATAAAAATGTACTGTTTTGTTCTTGCAGGTTATAAACTCTATTATAATTTGGTTTATGCATATTTAAATGATGCCATTGGGAGGGGAGACCTAAGGACTGATGATAGATTGAATGAAGAAATAGATTAATCACATGCATGCACACACACACACACACACACACTCATCTATTTGTTTGGGGAACATATGCTTTTGTATCTTTTCATCCTTACATAGATCTATCTTCTGAAAGAATTCCTGAAATGTATACTACAGCGCACTTAAAAAAATACAGGCAGTTCATTCCCAGAAGCCATGGAACCTTTCCTTCAGATTATACCACATCCTCGGAGACAAGGAAAAAGGCTCAAAAAGCATACCGACATTTACTGAACTGAAAATTGTACTCAAACTCAAAGTAGCAACTCCTTAGCATTTCCCAGTGGGTTCATGTCTAATGTTTCAAAAATACAGTAGATTTGAGGAAGAAAACACTATTTTATCTTTTTACTTTCTCAAAGGAGAAGCTGTTAATTTAGAGCAATGGATTTATACTTTGTTTGTGTGTGTGGTGGGGGGGGGTTAGCTCTTTATACACATCTCTCACTTCAGTTCATATGGCAGGGAGATGTGAAGCAACACACATTCGAAGGCACTTCAGATAAACATACGCATGCTCGGGGGTTCTGGGTATGTAGCGCTAACTACCAATATTTTCCCTCACCCAACATGATGTTTCAATGAGATAAAATAACTAATTTCTCATTAATTACTTAATCTTGGCCACATAATTATGGGTGACTTTTCTTGCAGCATCTTTTGTGGACCTATTCCATTTATTCCTTAATTTAAGTAGGGAAAAAAATCAAGTCAGCGAACTGTCATTTGTAATTTTGTATTATTCCTCCTTGAATCAGGCATATTGAAGCTCTTCTCCATATTAATATTAGCTCTTTGTCTCACTAACCACATATGCTCTTCTTTTCATTCCCCTATGGTTTGTTTCCTATATTTTTATCTTGAAATTTTCAATTACGTGCCAGGCAAAAGTCTGCCCCTTGAGTTCATTTGCTATTCCACTCTCACTCTTCTTATTGAGTTATTTTCTTTGTGGCAATCAGTCTTTAAATATAATCCAGTAAAGATACAGCAATGATTTTTGACAACCTGACCTTTCTCAGCTTTCTTACACTTGTTTAATTAGGTACTATGTGCAGCTGTGACTTGATCTTTGCAGTTTTCCTCTGGAAAAAAAGAGAGGCATGTTGTTTAAGAAGGTCATATTTGGCAGGTTTTCTGGTTACTTCAGGGGCTGACATTGGAGACTTGGGAATGCTATGCTGTTTTTCTTAAATACAACAAAAAATCTGATTTAGAAAGTCCATTGGAGTTCAAGAATAAGTTTGGAAGAGAAGAGTCTTTCACTTCTAGTTGTCAGCCTACAGTGACTGCAAGAAGTTACTCTGGAAGTGATCTTTGCATGATTGTATTCAATGGTTCAAAGGTCAGACTTCCAGTTGTAACTATAAAAATCTACACCAAACAACCCAAAAATGACTAACTTATACTAAGTTAATGTTTTGGAATTATAGGACATAAATACGAAATGGCTATGCAGAAGGTGTGAAACCTACCTAAACTAGTAGAGCAAGACAAGACAAGAATGCATTTTGATACTGGTTACTAGAAAATAAAAAAAGTAAAAACTAGAGGCCTAGAAACAGAACCAGGAATAAAACATCTTGCTCATTTCAACTGTGTCACCAACTCTGTGTAATGAGGTATTTTCACCCCTGTGACAGTTAATATCGTTAACTTGACAAAATTCAGAATTATCCAGGAGACAACCCTCCATCTGAGGGTTTATTTAGATTAAGTTGGCCTCTAGGGCACCCTGTAAGAGATTATGAGGATTAGATCAATTCAGATGAGAAGATCCATCCTAAAAGACTGAAACACTATTCCCAGCAGATGGATCCTGGTCTATATAAAAAGGAATATTAGTTGGGGACAAGCATGTGTCACTCTGTTTCTTGACTAAAAACATAAAAAGCATCAAGGTCCTATTGTCCTGAGTTTCCTGCCATAACGTTCTACAAGGACAAACTAAAATGAACCCATCTTTCATTCCCTAAGTTGCTTTTGTCAAGTTTTCTTCCAGTAACTAACACAGCAAGTAACCAAGACAAACATTCATGATTTTTTATTATTTATTTCTGTAATTATAATTAGCATGAGTAGAGGCAGTGAACACATCTTCATATTTTTTTTCCATTCTATCTCTTTATCACGTATGTAGGTAGAACTTCTCTGTTTACTCAGCGGGGTTAGGTGAATAAGCCAATAGAGCATTGTTAAAAGGAACAAAAGGAAACAGCATGTATTGTCAGAGCTCAGGGTCAAAAACCTATGCTTCCCATCTTCTATCAAAATTTAATTTTTCTCAAAAAGGAGTTTAATTTGTGAATTCAGTGTTTTATAACAATTTTAAGAAATCAGTTTCTGCCCTCTCATTCCACCAGTGGGAACAGGACCAGCATGTGTGTGGAGGTGGGTTGGAATGAGAAATATTCTCCCATAATACTGAGAATAACACTTAAACCCATGTTAACTGCCCATACTCTTTGGGAGCAGGAACCTTGGTGAAACTAGTTCATAACTAGGGGATAGATTTGAGCTTTTACTGTCTCTCTCCACTTTGAGTTTTCTCTCTCTGCTCCCTGCTTGTAGTTGGGGAGGTGAGCTCACAGCTTCCTGCTTTAGTGTCCTGTCCTCCTACCAACAGACAGATTCTTTCTTATCCCTCTGCAATAGTAAGCCAAAATAAACGTGATCAACTGTAAGTTGCTTTGGATATTTCTTTTTTAATCACAGCAGCAGAAAAGTAACCAATCCAATTACTAATGTTAAATTAGACAGTTACTTCCCCCTTTGCTTGTGTTCTAAGTCATGTTTCTATTTATAATGACATTGTTTTCCTTGGTAACATAAGATATATGTTGAAACCATTTTTTTTTACAAATTCCACTCTGTATTGTGCATCAGAAAAAGTATATTTCCTCTGAGTAGAAAAGCTTTATATCATGCCACAGAAAAATGCTGATGATCGAGGAGAATCAATCCAATTTGATCTAATTCAATTTAGTAAGTACTTTTATTGCGTGCTTATCTTGTAATCAATCCAATGATATAGAGTTATGAGAAAGAAATAGAAAAAAATTTGATAGTTTCTGGCTTACAGTAATGTAATATTTCATTGTAATAATATGATACTGACATATGCCACATCTCAATAAAACTATAGGATGGTTACTGATTATGTTCCAAGAGGAGTAATCTTGTTACACAATTTCAAAGCAGAAAGAATGTATGGTAGATGAATTGATCATGTAACAATATATGGAAAGCTGGAGTTCAATATGTGACCTGAATTATGAAGAAAATAAGGCTAGACAGATATGTGAGAAAAAGTAATTTCTGTCTGTATTAGAGATTCTGAAGTGGGACTTTCACAAATCTCACATGGTAGAGCAAGAAAACATCTTTCCCTGGAGAGTAAAGTGCATTTGAAAAGGAAGGAGAGAAGACTCAGTGGGCTTTACAATGATTCACAGCAGCTCTTCAAAACTTAGATAAACTATAGAAACAATAAATGGTATTCCCATGTAGTCTTCATGGATGTTATTTTTCATGTAATTAGAAAAGCTTGAAAATAACCCATAGAGTCTTCAGGAATAGCCTGCCAAAGCATACTGTGTTTCCACAAAAGGGTAATATGAAAATGTGCATAGATAAACATATAATTTATTCACAGAGGCTATGGAATAATTTTGAAATATGTTACAAGTGAAGATATATGAAGATGCTGATCATCATTTCAGGTATGATGTCTAAAATACACTTTAGTACACATGTAAGAAGGATAAATAAAATCTAATACAGATATTTAGCCACAGGATCAGTGACAAAACAGACTGAAGTCATCCTGAAAAAGATATTTTAAATTAATGTTTTGATGTTCTCTTTGAGACTGTATCTTTTGGCATAAACCTGGCTGGCCCCAAATTTATAATCCTCTGCCTCCATTCCTCAAGTGTTAGGATTCCCAGCCTGTCTTACCATACCCAGCTAAAACTATTGTATCCTAAGTAACAAGATACCTTTATTAATTCTGTGTCATGTAAAATTTTCATCCATTAAAAAGAAAGTTGTATCCTGGTAATGTTTTTTAATTTGTTTCTTTTATTTTATTTTACCTGAAACCAAAAGAGCATGAATCAAAAAAAGAACAATTAAACAAATAAAGACAGATAAGTAGAATTTTATCATATTTAAAAGCTTCTATGCAGATAAAACTAAGTAAAAATATAGCTTAAAAGAATTGGAGAAAAAATTTCAAGTCAAATATTTAATAAGCGTTTAATGCCTTAAGTGCATAAGGAAGTCAGACAACATAATAACAAAATAAAAACTCAATTTGAAAACAAACAAATGGCAAATGGACACCTGTCAAGAGATGTATAACTAGCTGATGATACACAAAACATGCTTAATGTCACCAAACATCAGAGAAATGCAAAATAAAACAACTCTAACACATCAGTTGATTCCTGTTTGAGTAATCATTATGAATGAATGTTGGTGAGGATGTGGAGAAAGGGAGACTTTGCATAGTTACTGTGTAGATGTGATTTTGGTTAGCCATTGAGGAAAATATAGTCTTTCTTCCAAGTCAACAATTAATAACGATAAATAATAACGTATGGTTGCCAAAATGGCCTAACAATCTCTTTCTTAAGTGAACATTCAAAGGATTTAAAATTATTATATGAAGGACATCACTGAATACTCATAATCATGTCCATGATGAGGTGTTAATTACTAAAGGTGTCCTGTCAGTTCAACCAAAACGTCCGCAAGTACAAATGGGGAAGAATAAATGTGATGTGTGATGTGTGTGTATGCATGTGTGTGTATGTGTGAAAAAGAAATCTTGGAGGACATTGCACTAAATAGGCCAAGTATAGAAAGATAAAGCAATGAGGAAATGTTGATCAAAAGATGTGAAGTTTTCTAGTTCTTTATACATTTAAGAAAATTTTTACACAATCAGATGTAAAACTGTCAGAGTTTCTGTAATTCTGTGTGCTATTGTTCACATAAACAATTACTTTCTTTGATATATCTATCTATCTATATCTATATAGATATAGATATAGATATAAATTGATTCAATCCCATTTTTCAACATTTACTTTAGTTCCTGGGCTATTAGAGTCTTTCCAAAATATTCTTGCCTGTTCCTTTATCATGAAGTGTTTTCCTTATGTTTTCAACTGAGTCAGTGAATTTCAGTTGTTGTATTAAGATAGCTGATATATTATAAGTTGATTTGTGAACAGAATGAGAGATACAGATCTAATTTTCTTCTTTGAGATGTGAATTGAGATATACAGATTTTCTAGCAGCATTTGTGAAAGAAGTTATCTTTTATCAAATGTATGTTTTTGGTACCATTGTCAAAATAAGGTGACTGTAGTGATGTGATTTCTTGACTTCTATTCTGTTTCATTTGCCTTTATGTCTATTTTTGTGGCAATACTGAGTTGTTTTTGTTATTATAGCTCTTTAGTTTAATTTGAAATCACTCTTCTCTGTCTCTCTCACATATATATACATACGTGTGTGTATACATTTATGTATTTATATACATGTGTTATTATTCACGATATATACCCATGTCAAAATATTAAATCACAAGTCTTAGATGTATACAATTCCAGTTACCAATTTCACCTCAATAAAAGGAAAAAACAAGCAAACGAAAAACACTGACAAAAATAAATGGGAATAAATGTAAACTTGTAACAGGTGAATCATAGTTATGAAGCTGGTGACACTGTAATGCAAAAGAGGAAATTATTTTTAGTAGTTCCATAATACAGAATTTTCTATTTTTAAAGAATTATTTGTATGTGTATATGTCTACATGTCTGTACAGGTACCACCTGTATACAACACCCATGAAGGCCATAAGAGAGCTTGGGATCACCTGGAACTGGACTTACAGGAATTGTGAGGCACTTGGTATGAAAGCTGGGATCCAAGCTCAGGTCTTCTGGGAGAAGAATATAAGCTCTTCACTGCTGAGCCATCTTTCTGCCAGGCACACTTTGTATTTATTTTATTTCATATATATTTAAAAACTAAAAAACTGACAACTAAGCTTGAAATGGCACTAGGAATCAATAGTTTCATTTTAGAAATACATCATAGAGGATTTAAACCAGAAAAGTTATGTTAAACCTCACTTTAAAATTTGAATACAAAATGTACATATCCATGATTCTCTTTCTTACAACGAAATCCTAACTCCTGTCTACCTGCCTAGGAACAAAGACAACATTGCAGAGTGAACCACAATACAGAAAGATAGAGAAGGTAATATTTGCACTGCGAGATATCAAATCCCCAACTGCAGAGTGAAAGAAATTTGAAAGACGTGATTAATTCAATAGGTTGAGCTTAACTGTATCTTGAGTCAAAGAGATGAAGAAATCCAGGAAATTAGAGTGCACATTATATAGAAGATGATCAAGGTAGTAAAAACAACTCTGATTACTAATGTCAATCCTTATTTAGAGAATTGTAGCTAAGTGTTCCTGTTACAGGGCAAACTCACTCATGCTTTGGGATTCTTAGTTTCACTGGTAAAGGAATTTAGAAATAAACTCAGTGGAAAGCATAAGGACAATTTTATTAGAGTTTAGGGGGGGGAACATAGCTGGTTAGCTCTAAATCTTGGCAGCTGCCCAGAGTAGAGAGGTAAGGAGAAGAAAAGATAAAGCTATGGCCTTTAGATTAGGCTGTTGTGTTCAGCAAGAAACCACTGGACAAAGAGGCAGCTACATGGTTAAAAAAAAAAAAAAAGGATTCAGAGGAAGAATGAAAAAGTCCAGGGTGCCAGGGAAAGCATGCTTAGCCTTCAACAAGTATCCGAAAAGGGAATACTCAAAAGATAGGGAAAAGTTACGTTATTTATCATTCATTCATTCATTCATTCATTCATTCATTTTATGAATCCTAACTGAGAAAAACCAGGCAGGCAGCATGGCTGAGGTTCGATAGTGCTTCCTTACAGATAGAAGTACCTCCAAGCTACTGCTAGAAGGAGGGACTTCTAGGAAAGAAAGTTACCTTGTCCAATTAATTGGATAATCATTTGTTCTCACTCCTTAACTAGGTGGACTGATCCTCCCTAAAAATGGTCCCATAGTCAAGTCCAGGCAGATTCACCCTTATTTTTCAGTAGCCTGAAATGCAGGGTGTTCTAGCCTGGACTTAGAGTCTACCATTCTTACCAGAGGAAAGAAACTTGAATTGATTGGCTTGATCAGCGTCCAGATGCCTCTGACTTTTCACATGGCAAGTTTACTTCCAAAGAGAGGTAAAGCTGATGTGTACTTTTCTAATGTTACCTGTGAAACGGAAAGTGAAGTTCAAAGCTTGAATGGCCTAAGATTATGTACTATAACATTTACACCAGAAACAACTGACAGTCCAAAATTTGATTTAAAATACTCCCACCAAAAAGAAATTGACATTTTAGATGAGATAAAATTGGTGAAATATAGATTATTTTTGAAGCTAAATTGTGTGTGTTTTCTGTTTTATTACGATATCATCTCAACTTTTATGTATTTTGTAAACTTTCAGAGAAAAATGGAATGCTTTACCTGTTTGTAAGGAATGTGAATGAAACAGTTGTTCAAAAAAGCAGTTTGAAGGGAACTACTGTAGGTTCCATTTCAGCAACAAAATAATTTTAGGGTTTACGTAATCCAAGGAGAGATGAGTTCAACTGCAACAGCTAATCAGTGTGTGGATTTCATGCATTCTAAGTACTACTCAGATGTGGGGGCAGAGATGAATGTAAGTCAAAATTAAGATAAAGATGGACAACTTGACCTTAGGGGAACAGAAAGTTGGTGATGCATAAATGGCAAATCAGAAGAGGCAAGCAGGTGAGGAGGACACTGACTTTAGTCATATGTAAATGTGCTTGAGATGTGCAGCAAGACGTGGGCGGGAACAAAAGAGCAATTCTGATTTTCAGTGAAATGGATGCTAGCCATTTAAAGAAGTTAATACATAAAAGCAAATGGGTTTTTGAATCAGCAGAGGATATGATGGAGAACCAAAGGAATGAACTTAGAGAATGGTTGCAGAGGTGCCCTGGACCTAGACTGTCCAATTTTTTTCAGACTGTGTCTCATTTGTTCCTGACTCCCTGTTCACTGACTTAAAAATACTGTGGTGTGAGCAGGGTCCAAGTGAGAATATTTAAATCGTAGCAATAAACAAATTTTATTCACATGGCCTCCTCCTCAACACACAAGACATCCTTTTATCAGAGTACAGTACTGAATTCAGAGAACTACTAAAAATATTAAGATCCAGCATGATAGTAGTTGGAAAAAACACAAGAAAATTGTATAAAAAAACAGGTGGGAACAGTAGAGATCACATAAGGGCTTTGCAGGGAGAGTACTGAGAGAGATGACTGAAATTGGGGGGCATCTGGGAGTGGGACAGAAAACTAGTACAATGAAAAATTCTTGGAATCTATGAGGGTGACCCTAACAAAGACTCCTAGTAATGGGGAATAGCAAGCCTGAATCTGCCATCAATTATAACCAGGCAAGGCTTCCAGTGGTGGGACTGGGACACTAACCCAGTCATAAAACCTTCGACCTAGATTTTATCATGCATGCAAGATATACTTGGGTAGAGGTTGCACATGAGACCCATGCCGTTCTGGACAGAGCACACACTTGACACTGCTGAGAAGGCCAGGAACCAGAGGCTTGATAGCTTGGGAACCTAGGATAGAACCAACACATCTGGAAAAAGAAATCTCAATGAAATGATTCCAAATGATATTTTGCTATGCTCATAGACTGGAGCCTTGTATAATTGTCATCAGTGAAACTTCAACCAACAATTGATAGGAGCAGATGCAGAGACTCATAGCCAAATGTTAAGTGGACATTCATCAGAGAATCCCACAGAAGAGGAGGAGGGAGGATTGCAGGAGCCAAAGGGGTCAAGGACACTACAAGAAAATGACCCACAGAATCAACTAACCAGGATTCACAGAAATAGAAGCAACAATCATGGAACCTGTATAGGTCTGACCTATGCCCTCTTCATATATATTATCATTGTGTAGCCTAGTGTTCTCCTGGGATACCTAGCAGTGTGGAGAAGGGGTTGTCCCTGACTCTTTTGCTTGCTTTTGGGACTCCTTTCCTCCCACTGAGTTGTCTTTTCCAGCTTGATATGAAGATATGTGTGCCTAATCTTATTGTTTCTTGTTATGTCATATTTACTGCTACTCCTAGGAGGCCTGCTCTTTTCTGAAGGGAAAGGAGAAGGAGTAAATCTGGGAAAGAGGGAAGATGAGCCAAGGGCTGGGAGGAAAAGAAGGAGGGGAAATTGAGGCCAGGATGTAATATATGAGGGAAGAATACATTAAAAAATTAAAATTAACTGTTCAAAAGATCACGAAAAAGTATCAGTGATTGGACAAATATAGATTTGTATAAATTTAGAAAGAACTTCCAATAAAGTCATCACCAAATGGTAAATTCTTAAGCAAGTATTATATGCAGAGAAAACATTCCAAGCATCAGAATGCTGTGAATTCACAGAGTAGGCTTAGTTGTGAGTTGTTCAAATGTCATCAGAAGATGAGTCCATGGATCCTGTGATTCTCATTTGTCTTTCTGGGCTTCATTTCCTTATTAGTAAAATCAGCATTTGGAAACATTTTCTATGAGGCCTATTCATTCCTATTCCAGCTCTATCAGGTTGAAGATTGATGTCTCAGAAATTCCAAGGAGTCAATTTAAACAAAAGAATACAATTCAGAGTCTTCACACTCACTTCATTCTCCTTAGCCCAGGTTTGTAATTGCAGCCTTTCTCTCCTGAACTCTGTGCTTGCAGCTCTCTCTTCCAGGAAATAAACACATGCATCATCTCACATTTTGGTGCAGGTATTATTTAAAAAAGGATGGAGATAGATCGTGAGCTGAAGATGATTAAGTGCTGTCTAAGCGATAGGAGCAAATGAATGGACTGTATGAAGCAATCTTCCCTTTGATCTCTTTAGCTCAGATTGTTTACCAAGTGTTGTCAATACAACTGGAATGTTTCCTTGTGGTTGGCGGAAAAAAAAAAAAACTGGGAGTAAGCATTTACTTCTTCCATTTTCATAACAAAATTTAACATCTTCTAAGTTAATTTTATTCATATAGAAAAGTTAGTTTGTTTCTTGACAACATATAGCAGTGTATGGATAGAGGATTTTTCTCCTGTGTTTCTGACATTCAATCGCCCAATCTGCTACTTGCTTTTAGGCAGGTAAGTTGCCTTGGAGAGCTAGCAAAGCATATCTGGATATTTGTGATTATTTGTTCTGAAAATTCAGAGGGCAATGGAAAATCAAATAAGGCTTCAGTATTCCATGGAGGAGAAGAGGCAGTTCAGGGAAATGGGTTTTCCTGAGGTGGGGCAAGCACATTCCACAGTTGATTATCAGATGCTTAGGTAGTGAGGGAGGACTTATGAATTTCCATGGTTAGGTTTGACTTGAATGTTCCTTAGAGGCTCATAGGCTAAAGGACATAGTTCCCAACTTAGTCATGTGGAAGCTGAAGGGATTAGACCATGGGCAAGCTGATGAGACCAGTAAATTGTAAGGCCTATTTAGATGTCCTTTAGTCCCTGGGGACTCTGCTGTTGGAACAGTGTAGAAGGTAGTTTCTCAGTCTTGCCTAGCCCTGAGGTCTGGATGAATCTCTCCCACCCAAGCTCTCTCAGCCACTTATAAAATAATTACTCAGAGGCTTATATTAATTAAAAACTGTATGGCCTATGGCTTCGTCTTCTGGCTAGCTAACTTTTTAATCTTATATTAACCTATTCCTATAAATCTATATGTTGCCATGTGGCCATGGCATTACCAGTCTGCTGGCATCTTGTAGGTCCTTTGGCAGCCAGCGGCTGGTGTCTCTCTCAACTCCATCCTACTCTCTGTATTGCTGCTTGGATTTCCCACCTGGCTGTAAGCTGTCTTGTCATAGGCCAAAACAACTTAATTTATTATCCAATGGGAGCCACACATATTTACAGCATACAGAAAGACATCCCACAGTTAGTTCTCATGAGTGTGTTGCTATAAACATGTGAGTCTGGTTCTACTCACTGTTCTAGATTCCTGTACCATGATGGAATGAATCTCTTGCTCTTGCTTTGTGTCATACTCTGTACTATGATATAGTCACAGTTAAGTGGCTCCTCACCAGAATGAAGCTGATGATGACCCACTACCTTCAAATCGCCAACAGTATGAGTTAAATAAACTTTAGTTTCATAAGTATTCCACCCCAGGTAAATTCATCATAGCAATAAACTCTAGACTTCTAGGCTTCTGACAACAGGGTCTGCAAAGAATGTAGGAATACAAGATTATCAAGTCAGAGGCAAGAAGGGAAGGCAGTGAAGTAGTTGGGACAATACAAGAGTATCAGTCACTATGGCAATATGTATTGCCAGAGTTTTTGTCAATTAAATGCTAACAGTGGATGAAATCAGATAATGACATATATTGGCCAAATGAGTATAATTCAAGGTAATACCATCTATTTAGTGTGAATGAATAACCCAGTGTCAGCGAGAGATTTTCTATGTGTAGTGGTCAGACAGACCAGGATATCACCAGATTGTACATCTGGCCTTCCAAAGAAAAAACTGAGGTACCCTGACAATGTCACATATCAAAGATGGGTCGAAAATGAAGGATGGATGAGAAATTTGAAAACAGTGATGACTTGGTGAAATAATTTTTAGTTGGAGTCAGACTTTTAGGAAGAAGAATAGAAGTTAAAGCCTTAAGGGGTCAGTTGAATAAAGTAAAGTTAACCTTTTGATAGTCTTTGAGAAGAATATTTAATCGCTATTAATTATTTGCAATAAATATCAATGTATTATTTATATAGATTTACTGATGATCTTCTATTTTATGGGTACTATTTATAATAAGGGGTTATAAAAAACACAATAGAGACTTTCATTTATAATTTCATTTTGTTAGAGCAAAATAAAATTAAAATAAGATAAAACAAAAAAACAGAATTTGAACAAGCCAAGCCAATAGAAAAACAAAAGACCCCAAAGAGTGGGCACAAGAATCATAGGCCCAATCATTTACACATTCAGGAGTCCTATAAAGGTACTAAACTGAAAGCTTTACTGTATACTCATGGTGCAAACCCTTGTAGGCACTGTGATTGCTGCTTCAGTCTCTGAGAGTTCATATGTGCTTTGCTCAGCTTTTTTAGAATGCCTTGTTTCCTGATATCCTCCATTGCCCCTGTTTTCTCCTATTCTTTCTGCTTCGTCTTCTGCATGGTTCCCTGAGCACTGAGGAGAAGGACTTGTTAGAGACATCTCATTTAGAGCTGTGTGTCCCAAGGAGGAGACTGTATTCAAAGAAGCATACATTTTTAGAGACATAAAAACAGAGATATACAGCCAAAAATGTTGCAGAATATTTGATCACACTGTGAACTCTAAGATTGTGTCATTTACTGGAAAAACCTATTGCTAGTTGTATGTCTCAGTCATAGGACACAATCCAAGAGCTTGCTGATTTTTATAAACAGGATTAAACAAAGTCAACCAGAGGTCAAGAGGTAGAGCAAGCAATCAGTTGACAGGAAGTGAACAAGAAAAAAAAAGCATAGAATATAAGAGGGAGTCAGGAGGATGGCTAGAGGGACACAGAGGAAAGAAAGAGCAGGGGAATTCAGTTTGAGGTTTTGTTTGTTTGTTTGTTTGAGATGGTAGAGAAGAGAGGTAGTTTTGGGAGGCCATAGAGGAGAAAGGACAGATGGGTGCTTTCCCTATATCTCTGAGCTAGTAGGTTTTCACCTCATCATCTGGCTTCCAAGCCTTTATTGGTAAAATTGAATGATTGAAATTTAGTCAAAAAACAACCAGTTATGTGGTTAAGTAGTACCTTCTAGGATTCCACGAATACCATGTTCATGTACCTAGTACTGGGGCTATAAATAGTGACTATGACAGTAAAACAGTTTTTACCCTCAAAAACTTCTCAAGAGTGACCTATTATGGCAACACAAGGTCAAAAGTCACTTGATGCTGCAGACAGCTCTACAAAGAGTTAAACTGGAAGGAAACATTCGAGGCTGTGTCTTCTTGTGATTACCTCACAACTCTATAGGTTTGAGAAAGTTATTGCCTATTCCTAAGCCTCCAGTTCCTCATTTATAAATGACTATGGTAAAGCTACATTTCTTATAAACTAGACTAAATACCACTTAGGTTAATTGATGTGAACTGGCTCACAAATTGTTGCAAAGGAATATGTGCTTACGTATCAAGGAGATTTGATTCACAAGATATTCTCTGTACTGTCAAAGGTGCCAGAAGTGTTGGGGCCAGAAGAGTAATTTTCAAAGAGTAATTCTTAAAGAGAACCTTTCAGACTGGTAGTGAAAACAGAGTATGAAAGAATGTCAGCAAATTAGGTAAGTTTCCAGAGAGAAAGGGTCCTATATTGTGTGTTGAAAATCACTACTTTATCCTTTAATTCAATTCTAAATCCTAAAAATCACATTGACACAACATGGAAATGAGTCTGGCAATTTTTTGTTTTATTATGTTATGTTATATTCTGTTTTTGGAACAATTTGTATATTTAGTCTTCTTTCACATATTACATCTCATCCCAATCACAGTTACTCCTCTCTCCTCTCCTCACAGTCCCTCCCACTCCCTTTCTCCCATATCTACTCCTCCTCATTTCCCTTCAGAAAAGACCAGATCTCCTAGGGATAGCAACCAAACATGGCATAACAAGAAACAGCAAGACCAGGCACATATCCTTATGTCAAGGATGGATAAAAAAATCTAGTAGGAGGAAAAGGGTCCCAAAAGCAGGCAAAAGTCAGAGACATCCCCCACTTCCACTTTTAGGAGTTCTATAAGAACACCAGGTTACATAATCATAACATACAGGCAGAGGACCTAGGTCAGACACATACAGTTTCTCTGATTACAGCTTCAATCTTTGTGAGCCCCATATGAGCCAGAGTTAGCTGATTTTGTGGGCCATTTTCTTGTGTTGTCCTTGACCTCTCTGTTTCCTACAATCCTTCCTCCCCCTTATCTGTAGGGTTCCCTGAGCTTTACCTAATGTTTAGCTGTGGGTCTCTGCATTTGCTCCTATCATATGAAACCTCTCTGATGACAATTATGTGTATAGCAGAATAGCACTAGGAATCATTTCATTGCCTTTTTTTTTTTAACCAGTCATGTTTGGTTCTAACCTAGGTCTCTGGGCTATCCAGCATCTGGGTCCTGGCCCTCCAGACAGTGTGAGATATGAGCTCCCTCTAATAGCATTGATCTCAAGTTGCACCAGTCATTTTTTTTTTTGGCCACCCCTACACGTGCTGTGCCACCTTAACATCACCACATTTTGCAGGCAGGACAAATTGTAGGTTGAAAGTTTTGTGGCTAGGCTGGTGTGCCATTCCCTCCAATGGCTATGTTGTCTGTTACAGAAGATGGCAGATTCAGGCTCAGGACTCCCCATTACTATCAGTCTTTGCTAGGGTAACCCTCATAAATTCTAGGGTGTTGCACATGCACTAGGTTTCTACCTCACCCCCAAAATGTCCCCCCGTTTCAATTGTATCTCCCAGAAAACTCTCCCTCCATCACTCCACCCCACCTGAACCCTCCTGTTTCCATCTCCACCTGCCTCAAGTCCACCTGTGAAATCTCTTCTATTTCTCCTCCCAGGGAGGTCCATGCATCCCTCCTTGAACCATCTTGTTACTTAGTCTCTCTGGATCTGTGGCTTGTATGATAATCCTTTATTTTATAACTAATCTCCACTTATAAATTAGTAAATATCATATTTATCTTTCTGTGTCTGGGTTACCTCACTCAGGATGATTTTTTTTCTAGTTGATCTATTAGCCTGCAAATTTCATGATGTCATTTTTTAACAGCTGAGTAATACCAGTGTGTAAATGTACTGTATTTTCTTTATACATTTTTTTGATTGAGGAACATCTAGGTTGTTTCCAGTTTCTGGCTATTATGAATAAAGCTGTTATGAATACAGTTAAGCAAGTATTCTTGTGGTAGGATGTAGCATTCTTTGGGTATATACCTATCAAGCTGTACTACAGAGCTATAGTATTAAAAAACTGGATAGTATTGGCATAAAAACGGGCATTTGGATCAATGGAATTGAATTGAAGACCCAGACTTAAATCCATACACATATTGATATCTGAATTTTGATAAAGGAGCCAGAATTATACAATGGAAAAAAGAAAAAAATCTTCAACAAATGCTGTTGGTCTAACTGGTTATCTGCATGTAGAAGAATTCAAATAGATCCATATCAGTCACCCTGAATAAAACTCAAGTCCAAGTGGATCAAAGACCTTAACATAAAAACCAGATAACTGAACCTATAGAAGAGAAAGTGAGGAATAGCCTTTAATGCACTGGCACAACAGACAACTGCTGGGGGTGTCTTTCTGTATGCTATGAATGTGTTGCTCTGATTAATTGATAAATAAAATGCTGATTGGCCAGTAGCCAGGCAGGAAGTATAGTAGAGGTGGGATAAAGACAGAGGAGAATTCTGGGAAGGGAAGGCTGAGTCTGTAGACACTGCTAGATGTGGCCAGCTGCCACCATGAGAAGCAAGATGTAAAGTACTGGTAAGCCACAAGCCACGTGGCAACTTATAGATTAATAGAAATGGGTTAATTTAAGATATAAGAATTAGATAGCAAGAAGCCTGCCATGGCCATACAGTTTATAAGTGATATAAGTCTCTGTGTGTTTACTTGGGTCTGAGCAGCTGCAGGAGCTGGGTGGATAAGGGGAAACTTCAATTACAGACAACTTCCTAAATAAAACACTAATTAGACTGACACTATGATCAATAATTAATAAATTGGACCTCATGAAAAAGAAAAGCTTCTGTAAGGCACAGCACACCTTTAAAAGGACAGAATGGCAGGCTACACAATGGGAAAAGGTCTTCATTAACCCCACATCTAGCAGAGGGAGGATTTCTAAATTACAAAAAGAGATCAAGAAACTAGATGTCAGCAAACCAAATAATCCAATTAAAACTTGGGTACATATCTAAACAGAATTCTCAACAGAGAAATCTCAAGTGTGCAAGAAACAAAGAAATGTTCAACATTCTTAGTCATCAGGGAAACACACATCAAAACAACTTTGAGATTCCATGTTACACTTGTAAGAATGGCTAAGATCAAAAACATAAGTGGCAGCTCATCCTAGTGAGGATGGGGAGCAAAGGGAGCACTTCTTCATTGCTGGTGTGAGTGCAAACTTGTACAGTCCATTTGGAATTTGCTGTGGGATGGTCTGTATGGCAAATGTGTTGCTGATTGGTCAATAAATAAAACACTGATTGGCCATTGGCTAGGCAGGAAGTATAGGCGGGACAAGGAGGAGAATAAAGCTGGGAAGTGGAAGGCTGAGTCAGAGAGACACTGCCAGCTGCCATGATGAGAAACAGCATGTGAAGATGCCGGTAAGCCACAAGCCATGTGGCAAGGTATAGATTAATGGAAATGGATTAATTTAAGCTATAAGAACAGTTAGAAAGAAGCCTGCCACGGCCATACAGTTTGTAAGCAATATAAGTCTCTGTGTTTACTTGGTCGGGTCTGAGGTGCTGTGGGACTGGCGGGTGACAGAGATTTGTCCTGACTGTGGGCCAGGCAGGAAAACTCTAGCTACAAATGGCATCCAACATGGTGGCAAGAGTTTCCACCTAAAGACTGAGAAAAAAGATTCTAAAACAGAGCTAAAAACAGCTTCCTAATTGTCTCTCTCAAATGAGCGGCAGCTGCCGGTTTGAGCTACTTGTGGGTTTCTGGTGTGCACTCGACCTGCAGTTTGGCAGGAATGAGGCCTCTGCAAGTGGCACATTAAGCTGCTTGGTGGATTTAGTCTTTGCTAGTACAAAAAAAAAAAAAAAGAGGTTTCTAGGCTACACGCTGCTTGGATAAAAGCATAGACCCAAGATAGCTCCCAGAGCTGGTGGAAAACGTACCACCGTCATGTTGGGAAGCTGAGGTGGGCAGAGCCAGCAGCCACAGCTGCTGCAGTTTAAAGCAATAGATTCACAATAAGACAGATTCAGATGTAATAGTTTACAATGTGTGTAAAATATATATAGGCTTGAAAGAGACAAAAAAGGTGATACATACAGTTATATAAACAAATACATAGTTTTAAAAAATAAAGTCTTTAAATAGACAGTAAAATTAATATAAAAAATAAGCCATGTGAAGATGAATATCACACAGAGATTCTGAATTGTGTTGTCTTCGGAATTTTTAACTGCAGAAAGACATTTGATCGTAAAAGATGTTGAGTTAAAACAATATGTATATTTTCAAGATACCTTGACTTCAAAATTTGGATGTAAGGATGTGTTACTTTGGAAAGGAGACTCTGCTTTTGTTCCCACAGAAAGCCAAAAGCCATGGATTTGTTCCAGATTAAGATATATCAGGTTTGACCAGCCAAGACCCCCTGAAAGGTCTCCGATGACACCATGGCCCAGATAATCCAACATCCAGATTGGATTCAAGGCAACTGGCTCAGACAATACAGCCTCATGGACTATTCCATAATCCTAAAATTTTCTTTGTGTCCCCATAAGATACAGTGCCCCCTCCAGCAGGAAGTAGTAAGAGAAGCTACGCCCAAATTCCCAAATTATATGTAATTTTACTTTGTTAAGGTTAAAACCTTCCTTTTTGAGAAAAATAAAAAGGGAGAAGTGCTGTGGGATGGTCTGTATGGCAAATGTGTTGCTGATTGGTCAATAAATAAAATACTGATTGGCCATTGGCTAGGTAGGAAGTATAGGCGGGACAAGGAGGAGAATAAAGCTGGGAAGTGGAAGGCTGAGTCAGAGACACTGCCAGCTGCCACGATGAGAAACAGCATGTGAAGATGCCGGTAAGCCATGAGCCACGTGGCAAGGTATAGATTTATAGAAATGGATTAATTTAAGCTATAAGAACAGTTAGCAAGAAGCCTGCCATGGCCATAGAGTTTGTAACCAATATAAGTCTCTGTGTTTACTTGGTCGGGTCTGAGGTGCTGTGGGACTGGCAGGTGAGAGAGATTTGTCCTGACTGTGGGCCAGGCAGGAAACTCTAGCTACAGGAATTCAATGTCAATTTCTTAGAAAATTTGGAATCAATCTCCCTCAAGAGCCTGACAATTTTGATGCTGCCTCAATGACAATGATTACATCTTCAGAGTCATATGTTTGCCATCAACTAATTGAGGATTGAAAACATTATAGAACAAGATAAGTTATAATGATTTGGTGGCTTCAAAGAACAAAAAAATCATTTTTATTTAAAGTGGAACAGCTGCTTTAAGAGATATAAATGCATGATATTAATGACATAATTCAGTCTTAATAGCAAGAAACAATGATAACATGCCAATCTCTCCTAAGGCAACAATAGGGAAAAATTACTGAAGTAACTAACTTTGGAAGTGAATGTAAAACTAATGATGACATGAATTATATATAGTACATGGTTTTAGTTGATAAAATAGCTCCTACCTACAAAATTGCTTAACTGTTCTTAATACAGTGGTATGCATGTCTTGAGTATCAATAATATATTTATAGCTGGCAAATGAAAAAGCCATCTTATTGAAGGGCAGGAAGTTACTAATGTCAAGAGAAAAAAAGACAGATTTATTTGTGTGGAAACACAGTTCCAAGTTGTATTTAATTTTCTGTTAAAATACAGATTAAATATAAAACTCTTTACAAATTTGCCTTTTCTCTGTAAATTGAGGGTCCCAAAGCAAAGTAATTTCAGGAGCAATAGGTAAAACTGTCACCTAGTTCTTGGTTTACAATTACATTATTTAATAGAGGCAATCAGAATTCTTTGAAGAAATGGATAATTGTAGAATGGGACAGGGAATATACAAGATGAACAAGAAGTATAAAAGTGAAAAAAAAATATACTTCAACATGCACAAACACACACCATGTTTGGGTTCTATGGAAATGAAGCAGCAATACATGAAGAAGTTTGCAGTGACCCAAGCTGAATTATTTGATCCAAAGTGAAGCAAAACTAGGCATAATAGACATGTTTGCAATCTCAGCAGTTGGGAGCCCAAGACAGGAAGATTACAAATGCAAAGACAGTGTTGCCTACATAACACAGTGAGTTTAAAACCTGCCTGGACCATGTGCTGAGCTTCTTTATCAAGAACAAAATTCATGCAAGGTGGCATTGGATGATAAAGATTAAAATAAGTATTCATGAGACCATGATAATAAAAAACAAGAGTTGAACAAATACTGTTTGTGGAAGATAGCAAAACCTATGCAAATGTTTATGCAATCAACTGCTTTTAATGCAACAGAGAGTAACAGGACATGGCTTAAATGTAGGAATGTGTGGAGAGGCAAACTTACAGTAGCAACCTGACTTTAGCCAAAGTTGTTAATGTTGTAAAATATATGGATGCTATGTAATGTGACATGATGTGAGCCAAAAAATCACTCACTACTGTGATCTTTCCAAGTCTAAATATACCAAGTCTAATTGTGAGAAAAACTACTAGAGAAATCATAATGGTGACACATTCAGCAAACTTTCTGGCCATAAAACTGTCAGGTTTATCAAAAAGGAATAAAAATAAAAGAGAAAGAAAATGTTTCTGAGATAGGAGTTGCTGGCACATCTAAAAGGAGCCTAAAGTCAGGGCTTTTAAACCTAATAGAATGTCCTAGAAGGGATCCTGGGCATAAAAGTACATGGTGGGAAAATGAGGAAATCTCAATGCAGCATAAACATCAATAATGATATTTCAGCATATTGAATACTGTGACCATCAATATCTCATACCATTAAAAGATAGCTTGGTAAAGGACTAGATGTGTTCATAACACCCCTATAAAATGCAATGTTGCAATTAAAATTTAACATTTTTTTTAAATACAGGGATGATACTTTAAAAATAATATATTAGGGTACCTAATCAAAAACTTAAACCAATATTTATTCAAGATGTCTAACTGAGCTTTCCTTGGAAGAGTAGGACTGGAAGATAAACTAAGAAAAACAAATCATTTCTTTGGACAAATGATAATTTTGACACAAGCTACATATTGCAAGAGACTCTGGAGATTCTCAAATCACATTTAAATATTAAAAACTCTAAAAATGTCCTACAAAAGGTATCAATTTAATATTGCTTACCACAACATTTTCCCAACTTATTATAAATTTTTAATTTTACAGTCATGTGTTCTAACATCTGTAGAGATATCACTCCCTAGAATATACTTTGGAAAATGTATGTTGTACTGCAATGTACACTATTGAAATAAAGATGAGACACCTATGGAGAGAATGTCTGATATTCTTGGGTTTGAAGCTAAATATAATGAAATGTGGTAGAATAAATTTGAGGCAACTATAAAGGGAGAATGCTTTTGTAAAATGAAGTATCTGTCATTTCAAATGTGAAGAAAAGGCATGGTAAAGACAATCTTCATGGCTATAGAAAATGGAAATAGTGAGTGAGATGTACAACTCACACAAATCTATGATATGAAGAAATGTCTTTTCGGTGCTAGAGCTTCATGAAAATTCATATTGCAGGCAATGCATCTGAAGGTTTTTGTGCTAAAGTTGGGTTTGTTTACATATGATGAGACGTAAATAAGAGTTAGAATGGAGGAGATGCTATACAATCACTCTGGATTCTATTATTCCACATTTTCATCAGAAATACTACTTATCACTAACAGGGATAAGCCCTATGATCAGCCATATGCTGGGTTTTGATATAAAATATTGGCATCTGTGGCTTTCCTCATGCTGATTAAAACCTAATGGGAAATAAGACAAATTGGATGCCATGAAAAAATACAGAGCAATCCCTATAAGGACTGGGAAAGTTTCCAGGGAGGAGACTTCCAATAATAACTACTATCACTTTGGTAGTCCTATGTGCCAGGAACAATTCACATTTATATACAGTCATTTAATTCTTAAAATATTATGAGGTGAGTTCTATTACAGTCATCCTATTTTGTATATGAATACACTGTGAGACACAGAGGTTAAATGACTTGTCTAAAATGAATCAGCTATTTAATGATAGCTATTCAGTCTCTAAACAGTATGTGACTTTTTTGGGTGGAACCTGAGTAAACATCTGTTTTCCCATGGTGGAACACTGACAGCAGACCAAAGAAAAGATTGAGCTCATGTCTAGCTTGGTAAACCAGAGCAAGCAGGCCAGGGTTGCTCGCATGATCATGGATGATAGTTCACTTACTCAAATGCATGGAAAAGTCAAAGGCAAATTCATCACCAAAAAGCCCACCCCAGTCTGGGAGATGATTTCAAAAGCAGCCTCTCTAGGGATCCCTGCAGAGTTTGAAGGCAGCTTCACTGGTCGGAAAACCTTCTTTGGATAGCAATCATCAGTGTTTATATGACCTCCTGAATGGCCTTGTGACCACAGTAACTTCCAGAAACTACCAGAGCCTTCCGAGTTTAATTTACTTTCCAGTCCTTGCATGTTTCATTTACTTCCTGTGTGTTATGAACTGGCTTCCTCTCTCCTGAAGAAATGTTTCAGTTAAAAAAGAAATAGCTACCCAACAAAAGAATGGATTCCCTTTTAACATTATTTTAAAATTAACAATGGATAATTCTCATGATTCTGTCTTGTATTAATGAATTTATCTTTTTTGTGTGTGTATGAGTGTTTCAACTGTATCTATGTCTGTGTACCATCTGTGCTTTGTGCCTTCAAAGACCAGAAGAGGGTTTCAGATTTCCGGGACTACAGTTACAGACCAGTGTGAATCACCTTCTGGATGCTGGAAATCAAACCCAGGTCCCCTATGGTTACATGACAGCAGCAAGTTCTTAACCATTGTGCCAATTCTCAAGCCCCAATAATATTTTTCATTAGTTGAGATTACACTATAATTACATTACTTCTCTCTTCTCCTTCCTGCCTCCAAGCCCTCCTTTCTACCTGTCCCCTTGCTATCTTTCAAATTCATGGCCTCTTTTCTTTACTATACATAAACATTTAGGGATGTATAAATACATTTTTTTCAGCCCATATAAGTCACTTGTATGTACTTTTTTCAGAAATGATTCTTTGGAATTGGAAAACTAATCAGTGTGTTCTTCCCTTAGAGTATTTTGCCTATTCTCAGCAATCCTTAGTTGCTTCTAGCTCTTTATGTAGGGTAAAGGCCTTGTGAACTTCTCCCTTCTATGTTATCATGTCTATTGATGTCTTTGTTCAGGTCATGTGTAGACAGGCATTTTGTTGAGACTTCTTGGGTATACCTTCTGACAATTCTAGGAAACATGGTATTTATATTTATACTTAAGATAAGTGTGTTTTTCAGGCCTCATCATGTAGCATGAATCTTAAAAGTTCTTATTAATAAAAACAAACGAGGAGCCAGGTATTGGGGTGAACACTGGAAGATCAGAGGAGCAGAACAGGCCACAGTCACCTCACCTTGCCAATTCCTCAGCTGATCCTGTTTCCTCAGACAGGAAGCCTCTGTGTCCTTATCCAAAGGGTTCTCAACTGAACTGCTTATCGGAAGCCTGAAAGCTTACACCAGCTAAAAGCTTCTAGTTTCTGGTCTTCACACCTTAAATACCTTTCTGCTTTCTGTCCTCACTTCCTGGGATTAAAGGCGTGAGTCACCATGCCTTGCTATTTACAGTGTGGCCTTGAACTCACAGAGGCTAGGATTAAAGGTGTGAGTGCCACAATTTTCTAGCCTCTGTATCTAGTGGCTGTTCTGTTCTCTGACCCCAGATAAGTTTATTAGGGTGCACAATATTTTTGGGAACACAATACCACCACATCATCAAAGAAAATTCTATTAGCAACAGATGGAGATCATTACAGAAAACCACAACCAATCCCAATGCAGAGTTTGGAGCCCATTTCCAAATAGTAATTCTTAAATCTTATATTTTAACCACTATATGTTATTGTCAAAAGCAAGACTGAATGCATTAATGGTTGGCATATGTGGGTGTGTTTGTGTGTGAGTCTCTGTGTGTGTGTGTGTGTGTGTGTGTGTGTGTGTGTGTGTGTGTGTGCGTGTGTGTGTTGCAGAGAAAGAGTATCACAAAGAGGGAAAAAATTGAAGAACAGAAGGAATAATGACATATCAAACGCATACAATGTAAACAATCAGCAACATTTGTTAAATTTAAAGTAGATTCAAGTTGTATCCCAGAGTATATGTCTGCCTGCCTTGGGGGAATGCAGGGTTCTTCCCTCTGTTGTTTCTCTTATTCTCATTCAACCACACTCACAAACACCTATGTCCAAATATATATGCACATGAAAAGGTTAATTTGAATACCAAGAGTGATACTACTTCTTTTTAAATCACAGCTCCATAGAGCTAAGGTAAAATTGTCCTGTCTTCTGTATATCTAGAGAAACATAATAAAACAGAATATAAAAAGTGAAAACTCTATCACATTTTTTGTTCTCTGTCTCTCTGTCTCTGTCTCTATCTATCTATCATATATATGTATATATATACATATATATATGTATATATACATATATATGTATATATGTGTATATATATATATATATATATATATATATATATATATATATATATATATATATATATATATATATATATAGTTTTTTGAGAAAGAGTTTCCCTGTGTAGTTTTGTGCTGGTCCTGAATCTGGCTCTGTAGAACAGGCTGGCCTTGAACTCACAGAGATCTGCGTGGCTCTGCCTCCTGAGTGCTAGGATTAAAGGTGTGCATGCAAAAGCCACCCAGCATTGTTCGAGATTCTTGAAGGTCTTAGAGATGAGATAGGTAGGTAGGTAGGTAGGTAGGTAGGTAGATAGATAGATAGATAGATAGATAGATAGATAGATAGATAGAAAGATAGAGCCTAGAGAGCCTGGGAGGCTTACCTAATAGTGTTGGAGTATATTTGTTAATGTCTACACATTCCCCAAGGTGTCTGGCTACTGAGACTGCACTTGAAAATTATTGAGTTATTCTAGCAATTATGGAATTGGATATGACTCATGTGTGAGAGACTCTACTAAACAGAGGGATTCATAATTTTAAAGTTTCTAATTATTCCCTATAGTGGAATAATTTGGGACCAAATAGGTTGTCCCTATTAGGAAATTAATTACATGTTCAAAAGGTTAACAAGTGACCAAAAATCCTGGAAAGTAGAGGTGGTTGACCCACTGGTACACACAGCCCACATGCTTTACAATCTGAGAAGCCCTTTCACATGCTTGTCTACTTTCACCCCAGAGTAGTGTAGAGGAAGTTTTTTTTCCCCCAATCCTCATTTAACTAAGAAAATTAAATCTCTATGAGATAAAATTGCTGTCTTGATCACACAGTCACTAAGATGCAGATCCCAGCTGTGGTCATTCTGAAGTTCTAGCTACCATAACCTTCTCTTGCAGGTGGATGAGTGTAGCTAAAGTTTTCCTGCCTGGCCCACAGTCAGGACAAATCTCTCTCACCTGCTAGTCCCACAGTCGCTCAGACCCGACCAAGTAAACACAGAGACTTATATTGCTTACAAACCTTATGGCCGTGGCAGGCTTCTTGCTAACTGTTCTTGCAGCTTAAATTAATCCATTTCTATAAATCTATACCTTGCCACGTGGCTCGTGGCTTACCGGCATCTTCACATGCTGTTTCTCATCATGGCAGCTGGCAGTGTCTCTCTGACTCAGCCTTCCACTTCCCAGCTTTATTCTCCTCCTTGTCCTGCCTATACTTCCTGCCTAGCCACTGGCCAATCAGTGTTTTATTTATTGACCAATCAGCAACACATTTGTCATACAGAACATCCCACAGCAGATGAGTAAGCCCAAATACAATAATCTGTATAACAGAGAATTATATACTAACAATTGCAACATGTAAGGCCTCTTATACAGCTATCCTGTCTAGAGATGACTAGGAATCCAGTGACTTAGATTGGGCAGAAGAGGCTCTCTTCCCTATGCTGTTTTCTTCCTCCTAAACTTGTAGTTCAGTCTGAGTGTGTTCATTTTGTGCTTGCTTAAGCCCAGCAGCCCAAGGAAGAACACAGTAGTCATCATACACATAGCCTCAGACCCGCCACAATCATTCTTACCACATTACACATATGAGGTTTATGGTCAAGCTTTCTTTAATGGAGTATTCCTTGGTATCTAACACCCATAGCCTCAATTTTATAGCCACATTCCTGAGAGCATATAGATAGCACTAATATGAACAGCAGGGTTAAAAAAAATGAGGACACAAAGTTGGGTGGGTATGAAATGGGAGATAGGCCTGAGAGGAGATGGGAGGAGAGGGTAGGGATGATAAAAATCATCCATGTAATTGTCAAAGAGTTAATAAAATTAATAAATATATATATAAACAAAATACAAATTTACAAGTGAAAGAAACTAGGAAAAAAAGTTCTTAATAAATACAAATCAACAATGATCATTGTGGTGCTACCTGTAATCCCAATCCTTGAGTGAGTGAGGCAAAGAGGTGATGGTAAGCTTGGGGCCAGCCTGGGATCCACAAAAAGAATTTGTCTAAAAAAAAAGAAAAGAAAAAAACAGTGCAAAACAACAAAATGATATTTAAAGATTTCAAAGTAAGTTAATGGTCGAAGAATGTTTTATTATACATTTTAAAATTAGAATCTAAGTGAGATCTATTCATTATAACTGTGGAATGTCTCTTGAAAATGTATTTTAGTCTGTGGGAGACACCATTCTATATAGTTTTCAAAAAAATTCATTTGGTAAGAAAATTAGACTTCTGTTCACTAGTGTTTCATATAGTCTAAATATTTATGTATTAGTTCTGTATCATGCAGCATTTTCTGTGTTTCTTGTATACTACAAAATTTGTTTCATTCATCACTTTCTGGTTTTGGTCCTAATAGAAAGTAATATTTTGATAGAAGGAATGATACAAAAATGTTATGGAAAATGGAAGGATTTCTCCACTAAAGCTAACTTTTGTTTATTTTGCCGAACATGCATCCTTAAAAATTATTAAGCTAGCTGCTACACATCAATTGTGATAATGATAAAATGAGGAATATTAATGTTCCATACTGATAGGATATGGATAATGTAATGGCTTCTGTGGTGGCCATATATTAAATTATTTGAAGAATTTTTTTAAGTTCAAATTCATGAACCCTACATAAAACAACTTATATTTGAATTTCTGTGATGGGAAGCAAAAGTCCTTACTTCCTAAAATGCCCTTCATTCTTTAAATATGTCACTTTGATCAAAGCCCATAAACTAAAAATAAATAAATAAACAAATTCCTTTAAGGGACTACTTTGTTTCCTGCTCTGAACTCTAGCAGCTAATATTTTTTAGTGACGTCATGAATAAATAGGTGGATGGATACAAAACTGCACGTATGGATAAAGTAAAGATGAGTCAGTCTTAAGTGACTTGGTGAGGTTAGTACTTAACAGAATAATATTTGTTTAATTGTAAAGTGTCATACATTTCATTGCAAGGCAAGCAGATCAAAGCATTTGTTTTGTGTGCTGATATGTAATACATTATAGATATAAGTTTATTAAAGAAAACAGATTAAATTTGACAATATTTTGCAGAAAAAATCAGTAAGGTGATACTCAAAAGTTCTCATAAATGAATGACAAAGTGAATATGAATAAATGAACAGAATGATTAAGAAAAAAATACCATATCCCTGTTGTCAAATTATTTGTTTATATAGTAATGAGAAAAGAATTAAATTCAGGAATTTCATCATTTACATACAAATCTCTTTAAAGTGGTGTAATGTTTGGGTTGATTAAAAAGTACTATAAAAACTCCCACACTTGTGTAGAACTAGTGCTACAACTTTTGAATGTCTGTATCTGGACCATGAACTCATCCCATGCTTCTCTGCTAATGATGGAGACTTTTACATTAAAAGAACTGATTATAAAAGCCAAGAATTACCAGATGCCTAGGAATGTTGTGAGTGTACATGTTTTTAACAGCTAACAAATCCTTGTATACTTCTACTGTGACTGTTATTGTTTGTCATAAGACCCCTCCCTGTATTCTCACACTGAAAATGTTAACCTTTGCAAGTGACTTGATTTGATTTGATTTTGACATTTAATTGGTGAAGATTCTAAGTATTGATCTTTCTACCTCTCATTTTACCTCCTCTGTTTACCTGAGAGTTTTCTGAGAGAATCAAATATAAAGCAATAAATGAAAGCATGTAGAGTTTAATAAAAACTCATGAATGAGAAGGATCATTAATGAAACATCACAAACATCATAACAGTCATCTTGCAATTAGGAAGTGGTGATGAGAACCTATAGTATCTCTTTTTTTCTTGAGAAGGGTCAATGACATTTATGTCCCATCATGGTGTTTTCCTCCTCACATATGTGAAGAAAATGTCAAAACCGATTTCTAAATCTCAGGATAAAGATGGAAGGATGATTGTCATGGTGAGCAAGAAATACAATTCACAAGGTAAGAAATAAAGATAAAATGAACAGTGGAAGAATTCTGTCGTTCACAAGCCAAGAATGTGGGATGATCTTTCTTGGAATCTTTCTCTCCTTTCCACTATCCAACTGTGCTTCCTGAAGCCAACGGAGTAAATATGGGGACGTTCTCTAGAGTCAACAGAACAGTTACACTCTCCAGTGGTGCAGAATTGCCATTAGTATGGTGGCACTGTCTCTTCAGCTGGGCATGTTAATGACTCTGATGCAATCTACCTGAATTCTGGATAGAACATTTTCTGCTTCTTTTTGCTGCAGCACTAAGGGTTTAATATTTTTCTCCCTACGGATTTTTCTGTGATGTTTTATTATTATTGTAAAGACTCCAGCTACCCCAACTACTATTTTTTTTAATTTCTAATTACTAGATGTCTGACCTCTGGCAACTCATTTAACTTCTCTGAACATTTGTTTTCTCTATTTTAATATAGACACACTTTCTGTCCTACCTCATAAAGATCTTTGTGACTCTAATTAAAAAAGATATTTGAACATGATTATAAGTTGAACAAGACAATCAAATAATGAGGTATAATTATTGTAATTTAGTGTCTGACCCAGTTTTTTTATCCAAGTTTCAAAATCGTCTATCATACATGGAAAAAACAATGAATGTGATGACTAATTCATCCATGTCTAGGATTGCAGGCAAATTCTTCTTACACCTCTGAATGGTGATAATGGCTGCTTAGAGTGCTTATCAGAAGTCATTTTCAGTTCATTTCTAGACGGTGGGAAGGAAAGAATTCCATGATCAATGAGTAATGTCTGCCATACACTCAAAAGAGAGAAATGGGGTCATGCAGAGTATGTATCTGCTAACTCTGTGTGGTGCTTTCAAGAGACAGTATATGGTAGAGGTAAATGGGAAAATTCAGCTCTAGATGAATTATATGAAAACTCCACTAAGTTCTAAATACTGGAATATTTAATATATAAATACATATAGATAGATCATATATTATATAGGTGTGTATATTTACATCGATAGTCATAGTCTCTTGAGTGCCTAGATGAGCTATTAAAACTGTCAACACCTTCCTTGTGTGTGCAATGATGAATAGCTGGTATGACTTCCTTTCTTTTTTATATAAAGAACAAACCCTTCAATCTTACCTTGTCCCCTCCATTCTTTACTGCATTTCTATACTGAATTTCACAAACACGTTCTACTTTCTAAGATTTTTTTTTTTAGACAGAGTTTCTCTGTGTAGTTATAGTGCCTGTGCTGGATCTTGCTCTGTAGATTTTATAAGGACAAGAACTTCTCTTCTGCTTAGAGATTTTCAGGAAAGATTCACATTGTGTTATATTTGTCTTAAAAATTCAGCTTTTGACAAATAACAAGCCCTGCTTATTAAACGTAGTTAAATGATGATGATAAACATGTCAAGGTGCTGAAAGGTGCTATTAGGTAGAGGCTTGCTTTTCACAAATACAGAAGCCTAATAAACTGTCAGTGCTGTTATGAATTGATCATGATTTTATCAAAAAAATCATTAAAATAATCATGGCCCAATATAGTACCACCAATCCAAATGTTGGAAATGAAACGATGCTTCCCTTTTTCTCCCTGTAATCTCTCAGGACCAGGACAAAAAAAAATGAGCAACATAAAATGTAGAAAGAAATTCAAAATTTTGAAGGAGAACAAAAATTAGCAACTTTTTGTGTAGATTTATTTAAACAATAATTTCTGTAGATAAAATAATTTATTTGAGGCATTGCATCTCTTTCTCTTTTATAAGATATATACTTACCACCTGAACCTTCACATCCTCTCTCAGACCCCATCTAATTGAACAAAGTAGACTTAACTTGAATTAAACAGTCAAAGAATTTTACCTTAGATTGATATATAATAATATATATCATATATAAATATATGATAATATATCATATATTAAATATAATAAAAGGGTTCATTTCTGTGCAATAAATAAGAAGTGTGAATTGATTGGGTTTTCTAAAATAGAATTATTTTATATGCATCTCTATGTTGTGCAATTCAGGTGTGGAAAGCAAAAGAGAGGTTAGGATTAGCGGAAATAAGGGTAGGGGGAGGAAATATGAGCATGATGAGGAACAAGAATCAGAAATGATTTTAGTTTTATTAAAACATGGAAATAACACCCTAACAATGTTTTATGTACTTAAGTAATTTACCAAATTAAATACACAAATTACATTTGATATAATACCACTTCAATCCCCCACTTACATACCAACCCTTTCATTGGTATTTTGTTTTACATATATATGATTTTATGTATTGTTTTAGCCACTTACATTCACAAGAAAAGATTATTTAGGGAATTTATTAATTTAATATTGAATGAAAAAAATAAAGCATCATTAAGAAGGCTTTGTGGACTTTATACTAAAATGTCAGCTTCTCATTTACCCAGTAAGAACTACAGAGACAATAGCATTCAAATACTAACTAGTTCTATCTTCAGGGATGTTACAATTTAATTAGAAGCAATAAAATAATTACCATCATATTTGAAATAGAACATAATTTAGCACTGACGCCTATGGTTATAGGCTATAAATTATGATGAACACATAGAAATAAAATCAATGTGAATTTGTGTAAATCAGGAAATTTCATCAATGAGGTGTGCTAGTAGAAGATGGAAAATAATGTTTCATACTTGCTGATTAAATTGGAATGTTTCTTCTTTGTCTGCCTTTTGGCATTTTTGACCAATGTCATAGGTATTAAAAGAAAATTAACTAAATAGAAAGCAAAATGCAATTTAGAACTCATCAAGTGAATGACTATATCTTTGTACAGGGCTCAATGATAGACTGAATTCATATCACTAAGACCTGAAGTTAAACAAGCCTTTCTAAACACATTTTCTGTTAGAATATATTGACACAAGAAGTTAAGCTTGTGTACACACACACACACACACACACACACACACACACACACACACACACACATATATATATATATATATATATATATATATATATATATATATATATATATGCATATGCACCCTCATAGAAACATAAAAATATTCTTGAGATTTAGTACCTCTGTCATCATCTAGTTGGGTGCAAGAAGAAAGCACACAATTCTTACTAATCAATTCTAAAAGGAAATGGAGAAGATGGGATGAGACTTTTGAGTATCTGAGATGGGTTGCTCACTACATGAAAGCAAAAGACAACTGAAAGATAAGGATAATTTTATTTGTAAAGTTTATTTACGACTACTGTTTTTGAACATTGGTAGTTCATTACATTCATATTTTATCATCCTCATCAGAAGAAAAGTATGTGTGACTTGAAAAGTCAAAAAAGTGAAAGTAGGTGAAACTACCATATAATGCAGAAATCCCCTGCTCTGGAGGCTGACAATGAAATACAAGACGCACTTTGGTCTACAGAGGGAGTTCCAGGACAGTCAGTGATACACAGAGAAGCCCTGTCTCAAAAGAACAAAAATAAATAAATTAATTAATTAATTAATTAATTAATTAATTAAATATATGTAAACAAAGATGTAGAGAAAGGGGAAAGCCACACATTATTGCTAGGGGTGGATGTTCAAACATCTACATGGAAATCAGTATTGAATGTCCATTAATAAGTAGACAAGAGTACTATGTGTTAGATATTTCTCTGCTCTTTAGTATCCACTGTCAAATTCACTGGATTCAAAAGATGTTGGTTTAAGGAACTATCCTTCAGTTAATTAAGATGACTAAGCTCAAAATATTCATTATATAATATGGCTGCTGTAGTTAGCAAAATAAATTACATTCTTTAACAATGCTAAGTGTATTCTTTGCAAAAAAAAGTGAGGTAGTCTATGCTAATTAGCTGGATTTAGTATATTCTTAAAAACATCATATTGTATATAGAAAGTTCATATAATGTTACCTGTCAGTTGAAAAGAGAAATATAATTATAAAAAATTTCAGAAGTATATGAATGTTAGGGTGGGGCATGTGTTAACTATTAACAAATGTGTAGAGCACTGTAATGTAGGAAAAAGTCCCTAAAGTAGGACACAAATAAATAAAACCAAATATAATGCTGTTCCACAAAGTTGTTGAAGCCCGGTCATGGAAAAAAATAAGCTCTGACATTTACCAACTTGCTAGACATGTTGTAGAGAGTTATTCTTCAAAAATTTAGCAATGACAAAAGTTTATTAAGCTACCATGGTTCCATATGGTTAACTATAGCTCTTCAACTTTCAAATTATAAGGAAAGTTATTGATTCCAAATCTTTAATGTTTTCCAACATTGTTCCTTGAATCTTAGCATTTAAAATTAACATTACTCTTGAAATGAGAGAGGTATCTCCAAGTTTTCTTTGGGGAGTTAAACATTCATTGTGATCCATTTACTTTGAGACCCATGCAACAAGTTTGCTTCAGGTTTTCTAGTCGTCCATTTATCCACCCCTGTCTTTAAATGTCAAGTTTTTGCTAATGAAGCCTACAGCCATCTCTGGCCCAGAGGTCTACATTGAACTACAGACTCATAATGATAGTTGTGGCATACAAGTGACTTTTTATGTTATGATGAACATTATAAGTATCATTTCTGAAAAGGAAAAGAAAGGAATATATATGGTTCAGCTCATGGCACTGTGTTAATGCAAAGGATGTTTCAACTCCAAACTGAAGGTTCTAGAAGATAATGATGGCACATGGTACAACATACAGGCATAAGTAAGAGCTTTCTAAATGGGACTCAGTAACACATGAATGGAGACTAGCATGTGGCAAATAGGAACTCATGAAATTAAAATCTTTTATACAAAGAAGGAAATAGTAAAACATGTGAAAAGATAATCTACAGAATGGTAGAAAAACTGTCAACTACACATTCAACACAGAATCAATATCCTGAATGCATAAGGAACCAAAAAATAAAGAAATAAAAGTCAAGAAATCAAACAAAATAAAAATAGGGTTAAAGAATAGAACAGATAATTCTTAAAAGAAGAAATATGAATGAATTGCAAAAAATTTACAAAGCATTCTGTAGTGGGTAGCCATTCCAGCTTTGGTCTTGAAGTTCCAACCCCCATTGAGGCTTTGGTAACTATCATGCCTACAAGGTGGGGGCCAAGAGAGGGCAGCTCCCGAAAGTTGCTTGCACCCATCTACCATTTCTCAGGTACCATTATATTCCTTCTCAGGTCTTTGATGTGATTGAAGACTAGCAGTTATAGTTACAACTTAGTATACATATATAATATCTTAGATAGAATATATTAAGTATTAGATTCAGGTTCTTTCGGATAGGACACCTTTTAAAATGATCTTTGTAACATACCATTTACCTACACTCTAGACTTCTCTGGATTTTAGTATGTGTTTCTTGCTTGATATTGGACTGTGCTATATCTTCCCCAGACCCTGTATCCTATCCCTTCATTTGTGAGTTACCCCACAAAATAAACATCCCTTTTAACTATGTGGAGTGCCCTGAATAATTTCACCAGTAGCACTCAACAACATTATCTGTGATAGAAAAGCTAATTAAAACTACCTTGATGTTATATCTGACCCCAGTCAGAACGCCTTTTCTCAAGAAATAAAATCATATTAAGTCCTGGTGAAACCAGGAGAAATAGGTCCTGTTACTGCTAATGAGACTGTAAACAGTTCTAGCCAATGCGGAAAACAATGTGGAGTTCCTGAAAAGTGTAGGAAGAAAACAATTTTGTTAATCAATTATTCCAACTCTGAGCATATATCAGGATTCAACATCCTTCTACAGAGATATTTCCTTATCCATGTTCCTTTCAGCTCTATTCATAATAGCTACGAAATAGAGTCAGAATGCATATCCAAGAACTGATTAATATATATTGATGTTGAAATGTTGGCCATATACACAGTGAAGTTTTTTTCTGCTGTTAGAAAAAAAACAAAAGTTGTAGGTAAATGGATGAACGTGGAAAAATAATAATGAATGAGGTGATGCAGGCACAGAAAGAGAAAGTCTGCATGTTCTGTCTCACATGTGGACCTTAGTTTCTATTGTCTAATTTGTTACATTTATCTTGGAGTTCCAGTAGAAGCCAATAAACTAGAAAGAGCTTACCAGCAGGGTATGCCTAAAGGGAAGCAGTAGATTATAGGTAGAAAAGGGGGCGGGTATTCATGGTAAAAAGACGTTCTTTAGAAAGGAGAGGTTGAGACATAGGGCAAAAGAAACAGGGGTGGGAATTAACCGGAATAAAAGCACCATGAAAAGTCCATAGGGAAATGTGTGGCAGTCAAATTAAACATTTATAATTTATAATTTTAAAAAGAGTTTGATGGGAGAGACACTGTATAGCTGGAAAAGTCTTGGGCTATTAACCAAAGCCTCAATGCCAAGGATGGGATGATACTTTATACATTGTTGTAGAGAAGCCCCAGAGATAGCCAAAGCAACACAGGTTCTTGACAATTGTCTTGGTTTAATGTACAGCACAAAGGTTGCATGATACAGAGAAATCAAGCTGGAAATGAGCTTAGTGCTTCCTCCCTGGCTAGCTATCAGAGTCCCAGAAGGTGATAAGCAAGCTGCTGAGAAAGAAAAGGCATCAACTGTCTCAGTTATAGATAGACTGCAAACCCTACAAACTACAGGACCCACTTATGTAATGGTAGCACTGATGCTATGGTGGAAATCAACTGCTCTCTGATTGGATTTTAGACCTACTAAACAGGAAAAATACATATTTTTGGCATTATAAACGTGGTTAAAAAATTTCAAATAGAAGATCATTGGCCAGTGGCATGCTGATTCTTGGCTAAAACAATATATCCTCAAATTGCTTTATAGTTAATTAAATTTTACCATCGATTAGTTGATTGAGTGATTATGGCACTAGTACTGGAACCCTTGGCCTTATGATTGTTAGGAAAATACTGTCAATAAGCTAATATCCCCTCTCCATTTCTTCCTTCATTTCCTATATTTATTTACTTATTTAATTACCACATGTAATTAGATTAAGTTATGGTGAACAATTTTTTTTTTTTTGCAGGGCACTAGGTTACAAGGAATTACCAGGTGGGGTTTTGATTTATTCGGTTGTTTGTTTTGAATTTTTTTAGCACAACTATCTCATTTAATAGAGACAGTAGTGCTTTCAATGTCTTAGCTATTTCCTCTGTACCCTCTGTAACATAAGAAGTAATTTTTAAAACCAGATATTAGTACAGTCATGCTAAGGAAATGATGATAGAATGAGACAGTAGTAAAAAAAAAATTCTGAGAACTGAGTAAGTGCCAAGAATTCTCATTTAGTGTTCTTTTCTTCCCTCTTACAATCCAATGGGGGAGTAGAAATAATCATACTGTTTTTCATTGACAGTGTAACATCAGAGACATCAGGGTACTCACTTAAGTTCTCAAAAACAGACTGTAGCAGAACCGAGGTTGAGACCCAACTCCCCCCCATACTCCTTAATGCATAAATTGATTATAGGCCATGACAAGTGTATCTTCTGCATTTGGGATATAATACCTCATTTCTTTATGGAATAAATTATTGAAATCCTGGTAACTAAATCAGAGACTGAAAAATGCCCCTGCTGTTTCCCTGACCTAGGTTCTTTCAGATATTTGCCAACTGTTGCAAACATCCCATCTCAAAGTTCTCTGGGACTTCCTCTTTCCCTGGGAAATTCTCTAATTATGCTATGCCTCTCTTCAGCTTCCTTCCTTCTCTCCCCTGCCTCCTTGGCCCCTCTAAAATGGGAATTAATCCAACCTCAAACAAGCTGTCACCATGTGAAGATTATATTGTGATTATTGCTTAGGAGAAAGATGCTTCTGCCCCCTCCTCCAAAAGCCATATTTATAGACAAGAATTCATGGGGCATGTGTCCAATTGATACATTTCTTTTCAAACAGCAGATCTGACACTGAAGTGGGATGCAAATTTAATTATTCCACATGTACAGAACAGAATCAGAATCTCATTGTTAAATTTGTTCTCCTATGTTGGAAAGATTAAAAACAAAAGATGTTGAAGTGGTTTGTGTGAGTGGAATAAATTTTAGATCATAAAATGTGAGGCAGTAAAATAAGGGCAGAAAAAAGACTTATTTCTAGTACATTGAATTATCTTTAGTTTTAAATGTTCCTTCTCAGAAATCGTTGTTCCTTACATATACATACATATACATATATATAGTTAGATAGATAGATAGATAGATAGATAGATAGATAGATAGATAGATATGCTAAAATTTATTTAATCCCCTTTACTGTGGTGATTTCTCCAAATAACTCCCTTAAAGGACATTTGAATATTATTAGTAAAATTAAACAATTAGAAAATACTTATTAGATCAGCAGTTAAAACCAGAACTGTTATGTCCACTTAGAATCAATCCTTGGCTCTACAGTTGAATAGTTATCTTATGTTAGGCAAGATACTTGACTTTCTTATGCTTCTAGTAGTTATTCTATAAAATGGAGAAAATATCAGGACTCATGTTTCCCAGGTATCTTTTGGAGGCAATAAGTCAGTACAGGTCTGTACATAAATGAGTGTCTGATACTTGATGTTATTAGACTACATTTGTTACTTTCCTTCCTTCTTCTTCAATACATTTTAGTGACTCAACTAAATTCTGTTTTTGCTATAAGACCATTTTCACCTTTAATTTTTCACCTTTAAGTCACCACAACTCATAGTGCCTGACTCAAATGGCTACCATTGCAATCTGTCTTGGATGATATATCTATATGTATAAATTACATCTCATGTATTCAATGATCTAAGCATGAACAGAAAGGATCATCTCACCTTTCACAGAATAGAGAGCAGCTTAAGTACTCACCAACCTCATTGGGGTAATACATGGAGAACAGATATTTTAAATCAGTCTTTTGAAGGACTCTTTCTACTGCCTATCACAACTTCCCTCTTTCCTTCAAATTGCATTTTAAAGCAAAGACAAAGATTGGCAAAAGCAAAAAAAAAAACCTTTCAGGAAAGAAAGACTGATTACACAGTTCTGTCTCTTCTTTTTCTATAGACAGTCATGGTTTATCCATCATCTTGGTCTAGGCACAGAGCTTTCCAAACTTCAGGACCCTTGGAAGATCTCCTTAAAATACATGTGTAATGACTCCATTTGCATTTATAGAACTACACCTGAGACCTGAGTTTCTGCCATACACTCGAGTCTTTGAGTAGCACTGGTCTAGTGCAGCCTATAGTTCACATTGTCAGAGTGTGTGAAAGAGGAACAGTGCAGTAGGTGTGAGATGAACAGTGTACCAATTTTAACATGTTTTGTCCAGAGAGAATTCTATTAATGCTCTGTGTCACTGAATAATATGAGTGTGTGCTGTTATGATCAATCCACATGAGCCAATTAAATGGGTAACAGAATGTATTAAGGTATAAATTGAGGAAATACACTCATGAATACAGAATGGAGTAGACAGATGAAGTTGTCCTCTGATCTGACTAGGAGTGAATCTACCTCGAAGGCAGGAGCAGGGAGAAGAGGCATGTGACCCTTCTCCAACTTTTTATAAGAGGTCATGTACAATGGCAGGAAGCACTGCCTCCTTTGGGCCATATAGTCCAAGGACATGGGCAGAGCAAATACCACTGTATTTCTCCTTTTTGTCTAAATAAGAAGGTTCTAATTTTAATGCAAACTATATACACTAAGAATGATTATCAAGTATTTTTCAGGAAAAACAAAGGGTAATAACATAAACAAAAATGGAACCAGCAAGAATAACATCAAACAAGAAAGACATGCTAAATGTCTGGGAATGTCCAGAACATGAGTAAATGGCAAATTACCAAGATTACTCCAATAGCTGTTCTACCTTGAAGATTCCAATTCTAGTACTAATATGTTCTAGTTAAGATACAAGAAGATTGTAGCCAGGAGGCAGTGGTGCACACCTTTAATACCAGCACTCAAGAGGCAGAGCCAGGAGGATCTCTGTGAGCCAGAGGTCAGTCTGGTCTACAGAGCGAGATCCAGGAAAGGCACCAAAACTACACCAAGAAACTCTGTCTCAAAAAAGAAGAAGAAGAAGAAGGAGAAGAAGAAGAAGAAGAAGAAGAAGAAGAAGAAGAAGAAGAAGAAGAAGAAGAAGAAGAAGAAGAGGAAGGGGAAGGGGAAGGGGAAGGGGAAGGGGAAGGGGAAGGGGAAGGGGAAGGGGAAGGGGAAGGGAAAGGGGAAGGGGAAGGGGAAAGGGAAGAAGATTGTAACTTTAACTATCTGAACTTCAACCTCATCAAAGACCTGAAAAGGGCATAATAATACCTGACAAAACAGAAAATGCAAGCAAGCAATTTTTGAAATTCTTGTGAGAATAGACAGAGACAGCTGGCAGCCTGGACAGTCACTTAAAGTTTCTCAACATCATGAGACATCCAATTTGACTACAGGCCTAGAAGATCTGACAGATCATTTTCAGAACCAGGAATTTTGAAAGACCTTCTTACCCTGTCTTGGCCATGTTCAGTAGCCAATTTTACTTGTGTCCCTATTCTGAAAGGACAGCGTTCATACTATTAGCAGTTGTGGTAAGGGCAGTTCTTTGCTCAACAGGCCAATTTGTTCCAAGAAGACAAACTTCCAAATGGAAATGTCTTAGAAGCCCAACATTCTCTCAAGATGTAATCAGTGCTACCAGGAGCAATCATGTCTCACGTCAACAGAATTCTAAGTTATTAAAAACAATTAAATGTCATATTCTCTAGGTCTATGAAGTGTTTGAGGATTACCTCTGCATCTGACCTATGTTTCTGTAAATCTGGACAACCCAACTGATATAACTATAGAAATGACAAGCATGGGTGACTATAGTTGCATAAGTTTTGTCTCTCTGAATAACTTAAGTAATAAGGCTTCACATTAACATGATAAACAGTCTATAAGCAGATGGATCATATAAGGACAATGACCTGAAAATTGTGACAATATACAAAATATCTTAAACAGAGGTAGAAATGAATAGTACCATATGCAATATGACAACAATATCCTTAATATGTATCAATGTGCAAAACATCCTAAACAGAAGTAGAGCATACATACAGTATGATAAATATAATATTACACTTGCATAAATGTAAAACAGGAGTAGGAAAATGTATAAAATACAACAAATATAGTTTTGTATTTGTATCAATATACAAATTATTTTAAATAAGAATATAGAAATAGTTTGTATTTGTATTAATATATAAGAATCCATATCAGTGCAAATTATCCAAGACTGATAGTTTGCTAAATCAGTCTACTAGTAGATACAATAATCTACCTTAATATGCTATACCTATTCATTCCCCTTTTTCTTTTCTAAAGGAGAATATTGAGTCTAAATTTCATTGTTCCACCCCCAACCCTATATCCATATATCCATAACCTTGAGAAAAATGAAACCTTTGGGAGAGGGGTGTCATTTTCTTAGAATTGCTTCCTGCTATTTAGGGGTGACAGTATCTCTGTGGGGTCTTATAAGAAAGCTTAGATAGTTTAGATTCAATGGAGCTAGCTGTAGAATCTGCAGTCAATCTCAGTCTCAAAGTAATGTGTAAGATTGTATGAGATTCTGTCTAGAATTGTCATATGATGGACCATCTCATCTTAGAACTGTCCTGAAGAGTTTTCAGTCCAAACTGATCATTGAGTAATGTTCTTAGGTACCATGGCATCTTTCTGGACTGAGTAGAGTTGTTGTTGTGGGGCCTCATCTTCCTTCTGGAGACTTCAGAGATTGCTATTGGGAAGACAAACTTTCACTATGGAAAACTTAAACATTATTAATATAGAAATGGATAGTTTGGATTATAAGATCACATGTAAGGATTATGAGAAATTAAGAATAAGCATGGAGAGAAATAGAATCTTGGTAACAATGGTCCTTAGATTTTTGATTTTCTTCTGTCTCATATGAGTTGGGACTTCCAATATGAAACATAATCTCTTAATTTTTTTTCTTTTAAGAACATACTTGGGTCTAGAAAGGGAGAGAGCCACATTCCATCTCAAAAGCCAGCTTGATTTATTATTGAACCAGAACCACAGCTATTCTAGAGTTGAAGAGGTTTTGATGTTAGGCAGTGAAATATTACCTTGTAGAGTCTATTGGTACCAGTAAGTTCTTCCCTTCTACTGTAAACATATGGAGATCCAAGGCCTTCTGAATTCTTGATGATAGGTATTCCTATTATCCTGTAAAGACAAAAAACAGAACCCTGCCATGACTTTTGTTTGTTGAATTTTCTTACAACTTGTAGAGTTGTCCCATCGGTGGATGAGCTATTATTTCTCCTCATTAAGGGGCTTCTCCTGTTCAAAGTGAATTTTTATTAATTTTGTTGGTATCCGTAGCTTTTCTTCTCCTGTAGAAACAAAAGCAAAACCCATTCTCCAACATAGGATGTATCTTGGTTTCCATTTCAAGGTTAACACAAGTAAACCAGTTGGTTTAGCTCAGGGTATTTTTCTGTTGTCCAATGTTTCTCTGCAGCTGTTATTCCTTTCTCATCAGCATTGAGAAAATTCAAGTTTAATAAAGAATTATGTAATCTATTTCTAGGAATCATAGTTACCTGTTGCTGTTTATTTAGCATATTCTTTAAAGTTTGATTGAATTTTTCTATGACTGCTTGACCTGTGGGATTGTGTAGTATACCTGTAACATGCTTAATATTGTAATAAGGAAAACACTGTCTCATTTTATTGGAGACATATGCTGGAGCATTGTCAGTCTTAATTTGTACAAGTATTCTCATGATGGCCATAACTTCTAATAGGTGTGTAACCACAGAATCAGCCTTTTTTTAGAACTCATAGGAGTTGCCCATTGAAATCCTGAATAGGTGTCAATGGTATGGTGTACATATTTTAGTCTTTCAAATTCTGTGCAATGAAACACATCCTCTACCAAATTTCATTTCTTTGTATACCTTTTGGGTTGCTTCCTGCAGGTAAATGGAGTTTGGTTATGGAAGGAAGAAGTAGGACACCTTTTTATAATTTCCTTGGCTTGTTGGCAAGCAATAGAGAAATCCTTCTTCAAACCCTTGCTATTTACATGGTGCTTCTTATGAAATTCTGAGACTTCTAGCACATTACCTATTAATAACTGATCAATCTCATCATTATCTTGTGCTAGAGGACCTGCCAGACCTGTATGGGATCTGATGTGTGTTATATATGTAGGATGTTCCCTATTTCTGGTGACTTCCTCTAATTGTATAAATAGGAAAGTTAATTCTGTATTATCAGGAATAAATTCAGTAATTTCAACATGTAAAACAACTCTCTCTGTATATTGAGAGTCAGTAATTGAGAGGTTCCATAAAGTCCATTAGTACTGTAAAAATGACATACATTTTTACCTTTCGCAAGGAATTATAGGGGCTTTGAACCACTTTATTTCAACCTCCTGATTTGTATCTTGCCTTTCCTGGTTTATTTATATCAGTATGGAATGTGGGGACTCCAGAAACTGGTTTTTGCTGTACAATATGAGGAAAGACCCATTCAGTTCTCTTTAGTCATTCTATTCTCTTGTTATATACTTGTTAATGCTCTTTGCCAGTATTCATTATATTTCCATAACCAGGAAATTTCCTCATTAGTTAAAGGTACTACAATTTCTGCTGGGTCCATTTTTGTCAACTGATGAAATCTTAATTTTTTCTTTCAGAATTAAATCAGAGATCTTTTCTACATATGTCTTTAACTTTTTACTTGGGTTATGCGGTAGAAATATCCATTCCAATGTAATATCTTCCCTCTGCATCAAAATCCCTGTAAGGGATTATCTAGAGGGGAAGATAACAAGAATGCAGTTAAGTTCTGGATACGTATGATCCACATGTGCCTCTCATATTTTCTTTTCTACTAGAGCCAATTCCTTCTCAGCTTCAGCTGATAATTCTCTTGGACTGTTTAAGCTCTTGTCCTCTTTTAGGGTATTAGCCAAATTTACTCATCCATCTTTACGTATTTCAATGATAGCCTATAAGTTGGAAATGCTTCCTAACAATTTTGAAAGTTAAGTAAGAATCTGAAATTGTTCTCTCTTCAGCTGTACCTTTTGGGTTCTAATTTTTTGTAGCTCTATCTTATATTCTAAGTAATTAATAGAATTTCCTCTTTGTATTTTTTCAGAAACAATTTGTAATCCCCAGCAAGCCAAAAATGTTTTTACTTCAAACATGTTTTCTTTGGATCAGCTAATAAGATACCATCCATATAACGGTAGATAACAGATTGTGAAACTTTTGCATGAATTATTTCCAATGGTTTTTGCACAAAATATTGGCACAGGGTGGAGCTATTTAACATTGCCTGTAGGAGAACCTTCCATTGGTATTTCTTGACTGGCTGCAACTATTATAAAATTGCAAAGGCAATTTTTTATATCCTTTTCTTGTAGAGGCATGGTAAAGAAACAGTCTTCTAAGTCATTAACTATAATAGGCCATTCTGTAGGTAACAGAGACTGCAAGGGCATCCCATTCTGTAGGCAGACCATAGGCTGAATTAATTTATTTATGGCTCTCTCAGATCAGTCAGCATTCTCCAATTACCAGACTTCTTTCTGAAAACAAATACAGGAGAATTGAAAGGACTGGTAGATTCTTCAATGTGCGGAGCATTTAACTGCTCCTGAACCAGCTGTTCTAAAGCTTGTAGCTTCTCTTTTGTCAAAGGCCATTGTCCAACCCAGACAGGTGCATCAGTTAGCCATTTAAAAGCTAGGGCTGTTGGAACTTCTGCGAGTTTGACAGCAGTTGTGCTCTGTGTATGTACAGCCTGAATGGTTGGTGGCTCTTTTTTATTGCATCTTATAATGTTATTTCTAGAAACATGAATTGGTCTGTATTCCAATTCTGAGATTATAGGAATTTTAATCTGGGTATTCCATGGCTGTAAAGACCTTGGTCCCAAAGATTCACCACCACATTTGCCAATTATGGCTTCAGCCTTCCTCTCTGTCTTTCTGGCATTCAACATTCTGGCATTCTATGCATTCAATTCATCCCAAACTTTGTTTTAACTGAGACAGGGTTCCAATCCCTAGAAATTGAACATTTACCAATTGAAGAGGCCAAATTGGATGCCATGAGTTTGATGTAATTACAATTACATTTGAAACTGTGTCTCGCAGGCCCTCCAGAAAAGCACCATTAATTTGTACCCTAAGCTTTGGTCTTTGTTGATTTATGTAAGTCTGCCAAAATATTCATTTTATGGTGTTTTCTAGAATTTTTGATCCATCTATCAAAGCTGTTCTATCTTCCAGTGCAGTATCATTTGCTACATTAGACAATGGATTATTTAATTTTCCTAGAGAGAAATTTCCTCCACAGTGGCTGGAAATGTTTGGTCCACATTTGGTTTGGGGGCCTGTGAGAGGCCCCCTGAGGCATTTCTCACTGAAAAAGGGTTGCCTTGTATATCTATTGTTGATCTACATTTATTGGTCTGGAGGGTTATTGTTTTATCTATTAAGTATTCTTATTTATTATCAATATAATTAAATCTGTTTGTACAGTTATTATTTTTGGACTGAAGTTATTATGGAAAGTTAGCAGATTCCAAAGAAAGAATCATTCTATTTAAATCTTTATTGCAACTCTGTAAAGCCTTAAGTTGTTGTGGTAAGTTAGCATATTCCAAATAAAGAATCCTTTTATATCAATCTTCTTTACTACCTTGTAAAGCCTGTATCAGTGTTATTAGTGCTTCCTTTTGCTACTAACATTGAGCCAATTTTTCAATGATATGATGTGAATTATTATGCTAATTGACATAACAGTGAATATTATATACATCCCAAGAAGGTCATATATGTCCTATAGAAATTCATCCATGATATAGGCAAAACATAACAGTAATTCCTGGATGTAATATTTTCTGCCATTTTCTGAGAAATATTCAAACTTTGTAAAGAAAAATTTATTAACTACTTAATTTGTCAATCAGTTTAAAGTGTAAAATTATCAAATAATTTACCTCAGATAAAATCCTCAAAAGATTGTCCTATGTGTTCAGATGTTCCAGATGTAATTGACCAGGTTGGGTGAATTCATTCTATGATTTTTGGATGTAGTATCCTTGCTTGGCCAGTAGGTGTTGCACCAAAATAGGTCTGGTGTGAGCTGACTGAGGCTCCCTGAATGGGCTCTGTGAATCAAACACTAACCCAGGCAACTCCTACCTGTGAGTACGGGACAGAGATGCCAGGATCACAACAGATAAGGCAATACACCAAGCAAATAATTAGAAGTGCTGCCTGGGACACCCCCAGAGACTCTGCAGGACTTGCTGTGCCTGTGCGCTCCATGGTGGCTGTGCACAAAATGGCAGCAGCAGTGTGAGTCAAAACCACCAAAAGATGGAGTTAGCAGCAGCTAAGTCGAACAGTTTTAAAAGTAAAGGGATTGTCTGCTGGTAGTCTCTAACCAGGTAGGAGTCTGACCCGATCTGGCCTCTATAAGCACAGAACTAGAAAGGAGCCTAGTGCGGGCACCTTTCTCTGGTACTCTATCTGCTAAAGAATGCAAGTGCTCCTGGCAGTGGTTACAAGAACAGCTGCCTTGTGAGTTGCCTGGCCAGAGAGTGACTGACTCACATGCCACATGAGCTGCCTGGTCTACAGGCTCTCTGCTGTGCTGCTGTGTGCAGCTGGTCACCTGAGAAGGGGTCAGGCTGTTCTTGGGGGGTTTGGTCTACACTGGCTCTGCAGGGCAGAGAAACTCACCAGCAGTCACCCGTGTGTGCTACGGTTTGGTGACACAAGCAGTCCCTATAGGGATGCGTGAGGCTCAGAGCCATGTGGTTGGGACTGAGAGGCTCATGGGTGCTAGCTAGGCAGACTTGCAGGGAGCACACGAGCCTCTGAGCAAACCTGCTGCTGCTGCAGACACAGCAGGCAGGAGCTACAGGGAGTGTGAGGTCTTTGTGTCACGTGGGCGCCACTTACTGTGATCAATCCACGTGAGTCTATTAAATGGGCAACAGAATTTATTAAGATATAAATTGAGGAAATACACTCATGAATACAAAATTGAGTAGACAGCTGAAGTTGTCCTTTGATCTGACCAAGAGTGAATCCACCTGGCAGGCAGGAGCAAGAACAAGGGGCATGTGACCCTTCTCCAACTCCTTTTTTTTTTTTGTAAAACATATAAGTATATTTTACTTTTATAATATTAAACTTACAGTTTTTTCATATCTAGTGTTATATCTCTGTAAGAAGTAGAAAATCTGTTTACTCACAACTTGTGACACCTTGCACAGCCTTAGTGCAGCGGGGAGTGGCTTGGACCTGCCTCAGCTGAGTGTGCCAGGCTCTGCTGACTCTCCAGCTCTTTATAAAAGGTCACGTACAATGGCAGGAAGCACAGGCCCCTTTGGGCTGTACAGCCCGAGGTCGTGGGTGGAGTAAATACTACTACAGTGTGATATGATTTTACAGTTTTGGAGGACATTGGAGGCTTATAGTCATCACACTTACTTTTTAAGACACTTCTGCAGAATTATGTTACTTTGATAGTACTAAGCCACAGTGTTTCTGCAAATGGTGACATTCAGTGTAGGCTAAACTTCTGTATCATAAAAACATGTTCAAATTTTGCCCCTTCTCCATTACAGTCATATCATCAGAGTTTCAATTTCCTGCCATATAAATTATTTGTAATTAAATGTATAATCATAGGTGACTATGACATACAAAGAGCATTAATATAATTTAATTTGTCATTGTTAATCTTGACGACAAACCACTTTGGGAAATAAATACAACTATCCCCCCCCTCTTCACAGATGAAAATATGCCTTGGTCTTAGATTGCTTATCTCAGATTATGAAGTCACTGGTTTTTTATATCAAAACTACATACTTGGCCCTCTGATTCAAAATCTTTCCTATTTAATATTAGGGTATGATAAATTGAATCATTGCTATTTAGCTGATACATTTTTTAAAGCTACATAAGAAACCTTGAATATTAATTTCTCTGCAAACAACCATATTCTTAATGTCAGAGTGACAATCCCTACCCCACCCCTTTGGCATTATGAGGCGCTTCATTGACTTGCCTGTTGCTTCTTTATGACTTGCTCTGTCCCAGAGCAGTGAGGACAGCTGAAAACCATGTATCAGTTACAGACAATCATGTCTCCATTTAGCACAGGCAAGTGATTTCTCATTGTCCCTGTCAAATAAAACCAGCCCTTAGCACAAGCTATTTCCTCCAGAAAACACAGTTCTCCTTCGTCCCTCCCTGAGCTCACTTAGATTAACATTAATGATCTTTCCTCACAGATGGGTCCCAGAGCATCAGACCCTGCCAAGCCATTTTCTATTCAAAATGATTCTTGTCTTGGCCTCTTGCTTGCACTGTGGCCCCATCTCAATTTGGAAGCAGCAGCAGTTAGCAGCTGTTTTCACACTTAGACTTGGAAAGGAGATCCTGAAAGACTTGGAGAGAAGTCAGGGCTGGGAAGGAGAGAAAGGGGGTGCTTTTTATAGAATAACAGAAGCTATAGGTTGGACATATACACCCCAAAGGAAAAGACAGATGCTGAAAGGAAAAACTGCCATGAAATTTGATAGTTGACTTTGAGACATGGAATTAGTGTTTCAACCTTTTAAAATATTTTATACTAGAAGCTAAAATAATTCCTACTAAATTTTAAAATTAATTGTTTATGGGATATCAAGGTTTGAGCCAAAAGTTCCTTCACATTCCACAGGCTAGCCTTGAACTTGCTATGTGGCCAAGAAAGACATTGAATTTCTGTAAGGCATGTGTCATTACACATGTAGGGATAAAACCCAGGGCATTATTCATGCTAGACAAGTGCTGTAACAACTGAATTTCATCCCAGTCTCCTATTTTAAGGACACACAAATACAAAATACAAGAAATGTGGCATAAAAAGTAAAAGTCAAATGTTTTTTCCAACCCAAAGTTAACCACTATTAAACTGTGTATTTCTCTGGGGTTGACACAAATATCATAATTTTAATAAGAATATTTACTGTTTTAAAGTTACTCTAAGTACTAATGCAACATTCTGCACAGTGCTTATCATTTGCTCTAAGTATGGTGCACATACTGTGCAAAACTCCATGTGTGGTTAGTGTCTATATCCCCAATATTGTAAAAGCTGAGAAAGTTGTTGTTGGTGAACAACTTCACTGAGAAGTAGAACAAAAGAGGATCTTAGAACTTCTTTCTTCACTTTTGTTTAATTTCAAATGGAGAAGAAGAGAATGGGCTTGAAAAGTCAGAAACAAGGCAAAAATATAGCCTGGTGGTATAAGCTCAGATGATGATCCAGAGAATAAAGTTTATTTTTGTCCATTCACCATGGAGCTATCCCATGGCTTCATTTGGGTACCTTCAGAGGACTTTCATCCACTACCTTAGGACAAATTTGCTTCATGGAAAGGAAGTTAGTAAATAGTTTATTCATGAGAACAGAAGATTGTGAACACAGTAGTGCACAAGAGAGCACAGGCTGCCAGCCGAGGAGCAGTGGAGCTGGATTTGCCTCCTGTTCAGGAGATGGATAAGCACAGTGGGATCCATTCATTAGAGTCCAGATCCTCTGATAAAATGAATAGCTCCTTAAACACTGTCAGGAGGAGGAAAACTCCTTTCTTTATCTCCCCCTGCATTTCTCACTACTGACAATCATTGAATAATATCTCCACTTTCTATATAGAGGAGGGAAGTGCTCATGAAAAACAGCCTGTGTGAGGGATGGGATGTCACTAAAGTGAACAACAGATAACACATAGACACCCTGCTGTATTCCTTTGCTTCTTTCTCCTGCTGTTGTTTTTCCTTGTACTGTGACCATCAACCCACATAAACACCGGGGAACTCATTTGTTAAAATTTCTATTTCTTTCCTTAACTTGTATCATAGAATTCTTGGAAGAAAAAAAAAAACACCTCACCAAGGTCAGAGTTTGAATATGAAATGGTTCCTATGGGCCCTGTATTAAAGACTTGGTATCCAACCAGTGGCACAATTTTAGGATGTTCCGGTAACAACCCAGAGGAAATATATGCCTTTGAAAGGTAGACCTTTGCCCAAGTCCCAGGTCTATTCCTGACTCTGTCTTCTTTTCTGCCCAGAGCCAAATAGCTTGCTCTTCCAAATCTGTCTGCTGCCATGATGCTTTGTCTCATTTCCAGTCCAGAATCAATGGAGAAAAGAATATGAATTGAAATCTTCGGAGCTGTAGAAAAAAATCTTTCTTTTTAATTGTTTATGTCAGCCACTCTTTCACAGTCTGACTGACACAGCAGGACAGAATGGAACTTGTCTGTAATATCAGAATCATGTATGGGCTGTATTTGCAAGGACCCAGCATCAGAGAAGTTCTGAATGAGGGTTCTGGAAAGCAATCTAAAAATGTTTGTCATTTGCAAAGGGAAAGTGATGCAGTGGCCTCATGCTGGAATTGGGCATAGGTGGCCCACATTCATTCACTCTGGCATGTCATCCTATTACACTCATTTCTGTTCACATTTCAAAAGAAGTATTCTCTTCACATGGTCCCAAAGTTTCCTCACAGACACAGTTTAAGATGAAAGTAATTAACCATTCACGTAAATAAAGCACACGTATAATTCACAACGTGAACAGAATTTAATATTGTCAGAATTGTGGTAACCAGGTGATAGAGATAGGATAGCAAAGAGAAACAATAAGACGAGCGCCTCACTGCTATGTAATTCTCAACCAAAAACAAACACAGAAAGTACCCTCCCCCCAAAACCCAGGTATTCTAAATCCAACCATAGGATCACAAAGAAAACTCAAATTTAGAGACAGTTATTTAACAAAATAGCAGACAACTATTGTCTACAATATTGTCCTTGTCACTGCTCTAAGGCTATGAAGAGACACTGTTGCTTGGTCCTGACAGCTCCCTCAGGGGAGGGGGTGAGAAGGTGCAGCATCAATGGCATAGACAAATACTGAGTCATCACATATTTCGTAGCTTTATCTGATGTCCTTAGACAATTCTTGTAACCTCCAAGGTCCACAATATTTCACTTTATGAAATAAAATCATTAATGAAGATGATTAACTATCTCATTATTTCATTTAATTAAGATTCAATAAAATTACATGATTTTTTTTTCTTTCATAAGTCATCTATATCACCAGTGTGAAGACAAATGTACATTGGATACATGCATATTATGTGACTGTATCTCTAAAACACTTAATACCCATCCTAAACTTACAGTTTAATTCTTAGATTGCATTCCTTTAAAAATGTTCTGTAAGTAGTCATTTTATTCATAGCCAAAACCTAGGTACTGCTGTGGATATCGTTCTGTATAAATAAAATACTGATTGGCCAGTGGCCAGGCAGGAAGTATAGGTGGGACAAGGAGAGAGGAGAATTCTGGGAAGTGGAAGGCTGAGTCAAGGAGACACTGCCAGCCTCCGCCATAACAAGCAGCATGTGAAGATGCTGGTAAGCCACAAGCCACGTGGCAAGGTATAGATTAATGGAAATGGATTAATTTAAGATATAAGAACAGTTAGCAAGAAGCCTGCCATGGCCATGCAGTTTGTAAGCAATATAAGTCTCTGTGTTTGCTTGGTTGGTTCTGAGCGGCTGTGGGACTGGCAGGTAAGAGAGATTTGTCCTGACTGTGGGCCAGGCAGGAAAACTCTAGCTACAAAGTACAGGTACTTTCTGTCACTAATTTCATATTTTTTAAATGTCTACTGATTGAATTTCTTTTCAAATAAGTAATCAAAAATCATTTTTTCACAGAGTCACAGCGAAATTATCCCCTTTTCTAATTCTCAGAAACAACAATGGTCAAATACAAACAGTGAGGAAATTATCAAACCTACTCTATTTTACTATTCATTTCATAATGCTTGTATTTGGCTATTGCTTTTGCCAATATTTAAGCTATTCTTGTGGTGCTTCATGAAGCTTATACAAACAGTTATTCAGAGAAAAAACAGAAGCTGTACTAGTCAAAATGTTGTCAATAGAATCTGGGTTTAGCAATCAGAAGGCCTGTAGATGGGGCTCAGTTAGAGGTGTTCAGGGGAAGCAGGCAAGGAGCTAGAGCAAGGTGTGATGGCAGACCTAAAGGTTGATATTGTGATACCTAATGTCTCAGCAGACATGAATGGAGAAACAGAATATGTTATAAGGACCTTAAGTTCGGGATAAATAGAGTTCCTGATGAGCCTGCAGTCAGTGATCAAAAAGATCTGAGAAAACACAGCAGGACTCCAGATTCAGAAATAGAATGTTAGTTTTGCTAAGTTCAGAAAAAGGGAGAACAGCAGTCTCCTAAAACTGGGGAGGTTTGCAGTCCTTAGATAAATGCAAACATTGAGAATCAAGGCAAAATGGTGTCCAAAAAACAAAACAAAATAAAACAAAACAAGCAAATGAACAAACAAACAACAGGAGTTCAGTATCGGCCTTGCTCTGGTCACACCAGAACCCAGGTTACCACTTAGCTTACTCTACTCACTAATGAACTTTTATTTTGTCTCCCTTAGCTATTGTACAGTCATTCTTAAAATTACAATTGTGTGTGTGTGGGGGGGGGTGCATGTGCATATATGCACTCGTGCTTATATGTCATCTCACATGTGTGGAAGTTGGAAGAAAGTTTGTGAAAGTCAGTTTGCTCTTTCCACAGTATGAATCCCAGGTGTCAAATTCAGGTGATTAAGGTTGGTATAAAGTGCCTTTATCCACTAGGCCACCTTACTAGCTCATTGTGTACAATTACTAATATTAAAAAGATACAGCAATGTTATCACACTATTTTCCCATCTATCCCCTAAGACTTAGAAGAATAAAATAAGCTTTGATATAAGTGATGTATGTGAAAAAAAATCCATCTCTTCCTTCAATTATTTGAGTACTCTAATTCTTCTTGAAACTCAGTTTTTATAAATATAGTTATCTAAGAGGACTATTTCAAATTCTTATCACTAGAATTCATGTGCATGGATATACATATATGCACAATGTGACATTGCTGCAGATATTGTAGCTGGACATCTACCATTTAAAATAGGTAGGATAAAACTTAGATGAGGAATTTACCTTGAGGAGTTCACACAGATAAAGAAAAGGCTGACATTAATAAAAATTTAACTCAAATTTGTAGAAGGTAGTTACTTTCAATATCATGCCTAGGAATATTGGATCCTAGACAATAACATAACAATAATATTTAGTTGGGTACCTTCCATGTTTTTCAGGGTGGAACCTAGATACTTCAGGAAAACCAACAATTCTACTTAGAGCAGAGTCTTGGCATCCTCCAGGCTCAGATTCCTAGGGACTGAGGTCAGACACACATGGATATTGCTTAATAACACATACCAACCTAGAACCTCAAGCAATATTAATATTGTATTATAACTCACAACATAGAAGACCACTCCTTCCTGGCTTTCTAAAAGTAAAAATTTTTAAAAAGTGTATAATCTACATGAACTCACAAGTATCTAGAGTTTAGATTGAGTGTTGACTTCCTAGACAAAAATTAGTAATATACACAATAACCAATTAGATTCTGTGACATTAGCAGCCAAGAATAAATAGTCTTTCTTCTTTTGTCCTTATACAAGGGTGGAGAGACTGACTACAGTGCAAGTGAACTTAATTTGGGGGCCTTGATGGTTTTAACTTTTTCTTTATCTATTTTCAATAGCACTACCATTTCGATGTTTAAATCTAATTTAGAATGATTTGATACAAGTGAACAGCCCCAGGGTCAAGGCTTGTGATACAATCAAATTGTATCACAATTTGATACAAATTAAGATTTCTAATTTCAAGGACTTTTATCTTAACTTTTTTTTCTAACAACTTTGCAGTGTTAAGTATTACATAGACCTTTATGATGGATTTTAATTTTATTTGCAAAATGGTTCAAAATACCAAACTTACTTACACATTTTTTTACATATAGACATCTCAATATTCCAGTATTAATTTGTTAAAAGTTATAATTTTTCTTTTAATAGTATGTTGTACATAAAAATATAGATATCTAGATAGGTAGTAGGTTTATGAGTGAAATTTCTATGTTACATTTATATATTAATTTACTGCTAACTTAGTTCCACAATGCTTAGATTAATATAGTCTGTGTTTGAAATCATGCACTTTGAATCACTGGATTTTTCTTCTTCAAAGTAGTTTTAGCAACTTTAAATTCTGTGTGTTTTCTGTGAATTTTAGAATTGGCTTCCTAATTTTTATGAATGCATATTCAAAGATTTTTATTGGGATTTCATGGACTCCATATGTCAACCTAAATAGAATTGATAATTTAAGGGCCAAAATCATGCAACCCCTAAGCTCGGGAGCATTTGAATACAAACTTACTTTCAGGTGGGTATAAACAGTAAGGCAGTATGTAATGAATAAAGTCAAAAAGTAATCATGTATCCATGATAACTTTAACTTTAAAGGAAGTGTTTTCAGGAAAGGCAATATCAGAATACAAATGATACAAATTCTGAGATCTTAAATATTTCAAGTGAGCATTACACATAGAAATAATAATCTTTGATGGCTGACAAGGCTCCCTAACTCAAGAAGCAGTGGAAATAATATGATAGAATAATACAATACAATATAATATAGAATTTGCCAAGGATTCTATGCTCTGGAATCTCATCAAATTCCAGACTCACAATTTTCTAGTTGTGCCACATACTAAGTTAGAATTAATGTGCTTTATCTAAAACATCATTAAATGTCACATAGACCATGGACATGTTACTCCGTCTGTAATAATTTTCCATGCTCTCTTTTTCTGGCTTGATTATGTTCTCACTCTGGGCCTCTGGCTAGAAGGCCCTGCCTCTAGGGAGCTTTGTTTCTATGGCTAGTTGAGATTCTCTTTTCTCTGATCTTGTAACCTCATGCTTCATGTTACAAAGTCATGTTCTTTGATATTATAAGTATATCTAGACACATTTCCTCTTCTCCGCTAATGGATTTAATAGTAACAAAAGACAAAAAAATGTTCCCTAAGTCCCAACCTCCACACATAGCACATTTGTTTTGATGTCTAATACATGTTTGTGATTATTAAATAGCTAAATAAATAAATTTCTAAAGTATCAGTTTGGTTTTATTCATTTTTAATGAGGGACATCAAATATATCTCAGATGTCTGATGTTTGTATTATATATTGTGGTTTATATTTTTTTTATTTAAATCAGAGATTTTAAATCAAACTCTCAGAAGATATTTTCTGGAATTAGGGATGTTTCATTCTACAGACTGATCTCAAATGAGTATTTTTGTGTTGCCCATAAAAGGAAGATTGGGTATAGAAGTGAGGTCACTTGGATTGCATAACAGATCTAACAAATAATGTTGTCAGTTACTGTTAGAGTGCTCTTCCTATGCAGCTAACATCAGGTAGATGTAAACATTTGCACTTTTACCAGCAATCTGAGATAACATAATCTTGATCAATATATTTATTTGGCCAAGTGGGAGCATTGATGATTCATATCTATTGCTGTAGCTGATTTTTTCCTGTGCCCTGGCCTGTTGGCAGTCAGGACCATTCTTTCCCACTAGCGTCCTCCAAATAAACACATAGAGGCTTATATTATTTAAACTGTTTGGCCTAATGTCTCAGGCTTCTTGCTAGCTAGATCCTATGCCTTAAATCAATCCATTTCTTTAAATCTATACCTTGTCACATGGCTCATGGCTTACTTGTATCTTACATGTTGCTATTCATGGTGGCAGCTGGCCTTGAGGAGTCTCTCTGCCTCAGCCCTCCACTTCCCAGAATTCTCCTCTCTCCTTGTCCTGCTTATACTTCCAGTCTGTCTCCTGGCCAATCAGCACTTTATTTATCAATCAACCATGCACAGTACTTCCCCTTTTCTTTTTTTTCAAAAAGGAAGGTTTTAACTTTCTCATAGTACAATTACATATAACAAAACAGTTATCAAGCAAGAATTACAGTTATAATATCTAGTCTATTTGTATTTGGCAAAATTAAAGAAAACATTTTATTTATCCTATATTTATGAGTCTAAGGTTTTATATCTGACATACCTTTTATCATAACTAAGGAAAATTATAACTATCTAGTCTTTCAACTACATCAAAGACCTTAGAAGGATATAATATTACCTGAGAAATGGGAGGACGCAAGCAACTTTTGGGAGTATTGGGAGACTAGACAGAGACAGCTGGCAGGCTGGACAGTCATCCAAATTTCCTCTGTAAAGTTGGGGCATCTGTCTTCAGCCCGCAGGCCTAGAGTCTCTCAGTCACTTCTCTGTGTTCTGTAGAATGTCTGGCAGTTTCCTCTGCGAAGCAGGAACCCGAAGGACCATTGTGTCAAGCGAACTTCCTATGGGTCCTGCATGTCCAGTCAATCATGCAGTCCAGGCACTAACAGTTTCTTTCTCAAACGGCTATTTTTGCCAAGAAGAAGATAAACTCCTTACAGAGTGTACACATTGCACATCATCCTCTCTGAAGTAAATTGGTGATGCCAGGAGCAGACATGTCTCACTGTTCAGAAAGTCTAAATTTTTAAACCTTATAATTGCCATATTCTGTAGGTCTTTGAAGTGTTTGAAGATTACCTATCTATCTGAAATATATCTATGTATATCTAGAAAACTTAACAAACACGGCTACAAGTTTGACTATCATAGAAGACTAATTATTAATCTGTATATCTTAGTTATCCATTAAAATTTAAATGAGTTACATAAACATAATAACTTAAACAAGAGTAGAAATATATATATATATATATATATATATATATATATATATAATAACAAAATTAAGTTTAAACTTGTGTCAATAAACTAAAACCCATGGTAATGTAAAACATTTCTAGACACGTTGTTACTCTTTAAAAGTAGGTTCATTAATCTACTCTTTTATCCTATCATATCTATATCCTATATATTTATATCCTATTGCTAAGATTGTTAAGATTGACTTGAGTAAAGTAGCTATTTTCTCAACTATTTTTCTTCTTAACAGATGAACACAGACACACACACACTCTCTCTCCCTCTCTCTTTCTCTCTCTCTCTCTCTCTCTCTCTCTCTCTCTCTCTCTCTCTCTCTTTCTCTCTCTCTCTCTCTCACACACACATACACACACACATAGTGTCATGAATCTGTTACTCTCATGGTTTCTTTTACTTGTACCTTTGGTTGGTCAAACATTCAACATCTCAATTGCATTATCAACTGGGAAATGCCCAATTAAAGGGCACATGGGCCTTCATATTTCATAGATTTTCAACAGCAATCAGACTGGTAGGCCTAAGAAGAACTGTCATCTCTGAGACATTGGTGGCATGAGCTAACAGGGACATGTGAATAGTAAAAACAGATTGTGAAAGAAATCAATAGATGCACACTGACCCCAATGTGGACAAACATCTTTTTGCAGTGCCCTACCCCCATCTCTTGTGATTGTAGCCATCATTACTACAGTATGTATCTCTCCTGTTCCCATCTATCAGACAGCTGGCTGGAAGCAGGAGGCTCTTGGACTCAGGCATTGTAAGCTTCCTGCACTCTCTGTAGGTTGGTTTTCTGATCTTGTTTCATCTCTACAGTCCAGAAGCTGCATTTTCTTTCATTGACTTACCAGTGACCTGAAAAAAATGTGAAGATAGTAACCATCATGTGGGAATGATAACCTGGTCCTCATAACTTTCTATGTGAGTACACGTGTATGCATGTATATCAGGACCAGAAGTCAACACAGTTGGTCTCCCTCAGTTTCTTTCTATTTTATTCTTGAGAAAAGTTCTTTCACTGAACCTGGAGTTTATTCATTTTACTAGCCTGGCTGGCCTGCAAGCCTTAGCTTCTCTCCAGCCCTGAGATTACAGGCATATGTTACCATACCCATTATTTTGACATGGATTCTAGGGCATCAAAATCAGGTACTCTTGCTTCAGCAGTAAACACTTTACTAGTTGTGCCCTCCTTCCAGCTCTGTTTTCATACCTTTTTAAAGTTTAATTCTGTGCATCAAAGATTTTTTGGCTAGAAGAACATTTTGTTTCTCTAACCTAAGATTGAAAATTTCCTACTAGCTTCATAAATATGCATTTATTCAGCAAATATTTGTTGAGCATGTTGTGCAAGCTTTAGTTTATGCTTTTGGTTTTGTTGATCATGGCTCCCTCTTATGCTAATTTTAGATAGATGCTGGCAGGTCATTTTTCCAACCACTACTTTCCATTTGTGAACACAGAACATTGCTCCCACACCAAAAGGAATAAGAGAATTATTCCAATATTTGGTTGAACAAATTACTCTTCAACCAAATATGAGTGATTGACTGGGATTTATGCTATCACAAATAACATGTCTCAGTGTACAAACACATTAATGAACAAAAAGACATCAAAAGATATAAATAAAGGCATTTTCAAATATATTTGTGGGAAGAGCAGTCATGATGGTTATACCAAAGCTGAAGTCTTTACTTTAGGTATTAGATACTATTTTGTTAGATTATTAGCTTTTGCATTGATGGAAGTCAGTGGTATGCTAGGTTAATACATTTCAAAATGTTTTATTAGATAGTCAATAAGATATTCAGTCAGACAGAAAGGTAGACAATAAGTTCCTATTACAGGAACTAATGAGAGCTCAAGTAATTTTAATTATAGAAAAATATAGAAAATTTTAATTCCCTTCAATCATGAAATTCTAAGCAGTTATTGAGCCTTGGAGAATTTTTAACATACATGTGACTCTTCTCTTAATTAAGTTTTAGGACTCTTCTCTGCTGTAGGTATTTTAGCTCATACCTACAGCAGTACCTAGTCCTAAAACTTAATTCAAATTTATTTATCTCTATATATCTCAAGGTGTAGTGCAACACAATCCAAAACAGAGAACCTCTAGAGTGCAGTGGTTAAAAGCATGGCCTCCAAAAGTCCATTTTGAATACCTATCTGTGCCACATTGTGCAAAAATACTTAACCATTTAGAATAATGCCTGCTGTGGTAATTTCTGAATGACTATATATCAGAATCGCAGAGATACATGCACAGTACAGACATTTGCATTCTAAATGTCTGCAGGTAGGATTGTTTGCTGAAATTTAGGTTCATTTTTATGCCATCTCTCTGATTTCCTTATTTTCCTTCTCTTGATTCCTATTAATAACGAGATTTGAATATGGACTAAATGTGTACTCTCTTTGTGTCTGTTGCTCTCTCTCTCTCTCTCTCTCTCTCTCTCTCTCTCTCTCTCTCTCTCTCTCTCTCTCTCTCTGTGTGTGTGTGTGTGTGTGTGTGTGTGTGCATGTGTGTGTTCTGGGGGCGGGGGGACATGAATGTTTATGTGTAGAAACCTAATGGAAACCTTGTGTATCTCCATCTTCATCTCCGTCTCCGTCTCTGTCCCTGTCCCCATCCCCTTCCCCTTCCCTTTCTCCTTCCCCTTCCCCTTTCTCTCTTTCTCTCTGTTGCTTTTTCTCTCTCTTTAAACAAGCTGTCTTATTGGCTTGGGATTCCTAGGATGTCTAACTAGAGATCCCCAGTACTCCACCTGCCTCTGCCCTCTCAGTGGTGGGATTCCAAACAGGGGACGGGATATGTGGCTTAATTTTCTTAACTTTCATTCCAGGGATCAAGAGGCACATATTTGTGATTTTTTTTTTTTTTTTTTTTTTTTTTTTTTTTTTGGTTTTTCGAGACAGGGTTTCTCTGTGTAGCTTTGCGCCTCTCCTGGAACTCACTTGGTAGCCCAGGCTGGCCTCGAACTCACAAAGATCCGCCTGGCTCTGCCTCCCGAGTGCTGGGATTAAAGGCATGCGCCACCACCGCCCAGCTAGGATTTTTTTTTTTTTGGTACATATTTGTGATTTTTAAAGCAATATTTTACCAACTAGACTATCTCCCTAGCCAGCATCTTCAAATTTTCCAAAACATACACATTAGGCAACTTTCTCAAGTTCTAAAAGTCGATTTTTTTCACAAAATAAAGGCAATGTTTTTATTGTACTTAGTAATTAAGAACAAGCTTTTCCTGTGACATTTATCTTTCTAAACCACCCTGCAAAGATCCCAAATTCTTTCATGCCTGTTTCACCAAAGAGAAAGCTAAGGTTCAAATCTCCAAAGCTCACAGTTTCCCATAGTCAATAGTACAGCTATAATTTGAAAGCAAACCTGCTGTCAACTTCTGGATTCTTGGTCAGTAGGTGATACATCTGCTTTTTCTGTGGTTTAATAGTTAAATTATCAATAATGGATAATAATACACATAATACTACACCCAGAGGATATTTTCTAAAATGAAGCAGGAAGTTAAAAATTCTCAATACCTGTATTCTTCATCAATGTGCTTCATATTTTGACCCATGTTCATACAATAGTGCATTCAGTGTTAGAAGGAATACCACACTGAGGCCCACAACAAGGAAGATGCCTTAGTACCATTTGGCTGTGTCTGTGCTATTCCATATTTTTGGGGTCAAAGTGTTTTTGGATAACTATGTAGGTAAGTGAAGGTCACTGCACACACAGTAATTAATTTTTCTCAACTGTATTTATAAGAGCATACTTTTTTGCTATTCAATAAAATGTGCAAATTAGGATTAAGTAATATACAGTAAAGGTCTCTGACATAGTGGCACTTAATTTTACATAAAAATTAGTAAGCAATAACAAGAGCCAGAAGATAAGACAGAACTTCGCAATTCTCATTTCTCTACAGAAACATCAACTGTATAACTATCCATGCATCAAAATAATTTCACAAATGCTAAGGAAATTTGATCAGATATTAAAGCATCTGAGTAGAGCATAAAAAAGATACTTTGAAATGACAGTTCGCTTTCTATGCATCACCCTTTGTGATTGCTGTGACCATGGTACCGTAAAAAAGTTGTTGTAGAAAAAGATAAAGCCAAAACAACGATGGAAAGTATCACTAGTAATTGAAACAAATAAATGGAGATTAAGAACTGCCTGACAGCCGGGCGGTGGTGGCGCACGCCTTTAATCCCAGCACTTGGGAGGCAGAGGCAGGTGGATCTCTGTGAGTTCGAGGCCAGCCTGTTCTACAGAGCGAGATCCAGGAAAGGCGCAAAGCTACACAGAGAAACCCTGTCTCGAAAAACCAAAAAAAAAAAAAGAACTGCCTGACAAGAACTGCTCAGAGATCAACAAAGCCAAACAAGAAATTTAACAACAACAAAACTGTAGTTCAAAAACAAATGAAACATAAAATCTATAACCAAAAAAACACTAAAATTAAAGAAGAATGCAACAAGGAAAATAACTGATCAGATATGTGAACTTGCAGGTTTATAGGACAGTATCAAAAGGTTAATTACTTGAATCACAGAAATAAAGAAGGAAGAGAGAAATGAAGTAGGGTAGAAAGTCTGTCTAGAGAGACAGTACCAGGAATCCTTCCAAATCTGACAACCAAAAGACCCAGATAAAGTAAGGCTAAAGGTCTCCAAACAGATTCAATCCACATAAAATATATAATAAAGCATCAATAATCAAGTCACAGAAGTATTCTGAAAATTATAAAGAAGTAACATCTCACATACATGAGCCTCAATAAGGCTAGTAGTGAATATCTCAACACTAACATTAACGTCAGGGGAGAGTAGGATGATACTATCAATGCTTAAGAAGAAAATAAATTGTCAACCAAGAACACTTAACATCAAAACTACTCATCAGAATTGAGGTAGAGATTAATATTGTTCCCAAGAAAACAACAACTTAACGCCCTAGGACCTTTTATATCCATACCACCAGAAGTAACTCTCTTGTAAGAAATACTAAAGTGTTCTTTTTTAACTAAAGAGAAGGATAATGCAAAATACAAAAATATTTTAAAGTAAAACACTTTAAATGGTAAATGTAACTGCAGTTAAATTAAAAATAAATCTATAATGATGGTATATAAATCACATCTTTAATCTTATGAAAGCTAGACATAAAAACATGACAAATAGTAGCTGAAATATTTTGGGAGCATGCAGAATAAAATATATGAATCATAAAATAAAAAAAATAACAGATAGTAAGTTTTGGAGATGCAAACAGTGGTGGTGGTGGTGGACCTGTATAGCAGTTGGAAGACAAACAAAGGAGCGTCTAAACCCTGAAGTACTTACTTGGCAGCCACTTTAGTTAAACGAATGATTGCTAGGTTTCAGTGAGAGACACTGTCTCAAAAAATAAGCTGATGCACAATAAAGAAAGACACTCAGTGTCAACTTCTGGCTTTCACAAACACATATGGATGAGTGTACACACACACACACACACACACACACACACACACACACACACACACCACAAATATCTAAAATGTGGAAAAATAATAAAGTATACATGGAAAGCTTATTTTATTTAACTACTGTTGTGTGTAAATGTTCATTTGTGTGTGTGTGTGTGTGTGTGTGTGTGTGTGTGTGTGTGTAATTACATGGATATGCATGCATATGTATAAACAACTCAACTCATTTCTTGTTTGTTTTTTGAGATTTGGTCTCTCACTGAACCTGTACTTCAGAGTTTAATGTTTAATGCAAAGGAGATTAAATTGTTATCAGCCTAAGGCAGCCTATTACATCTGTAAATCTCACAGTATTTTGTAAGTATCATGGTTCATATGCCATATTTATTGCAAGTATACCAAAGATAAAAATTCTGCTAGAAATAAACATTCTTGTATAATCCCCCCAAAAAGTGAATTCATTAAAGCAGAAGGTAGAATGTTTCTTCTTATGATTTGGAAAAGAGTAGGTCAAATGTTAAATAATTAAATTAAATGAGATAAATAAATTCAAGAGATTTGTTTACAAGACATGGAAACTATAATTACTAATAAAAATTATATTCTTAAAAATAACCAAGAGGTAAACTTTATGATTTGTCTTCATACAAAGCAAAATATTACAAAATGTAGTTTGGTCAAGCCATCCCTTTGTGTATGACTAATCAATTAAATAAAATAATTCATAAGAATAAAATCAGACAACCATAACTGACTTCCATAAATTCTATGGACAAGTAGAGTAACATGACTTACTTAAGAAATTGAAATAACTGAAAATAAGTGCAGGCCTTTGGGCTTGTGATTAAGAATATTGCATGTATTGGAATTGTTGAGTTTTGTAAATAATGATGCTTTCCAAAATCAATGTTAATGGTAAAGAAGTAGGTCATTAAAGCAGATATATTTGCTGTATTATTGATGTCTTCATTATTTTGATTTCAAAACATTGAGTTGATCTACCATGCTCGTTATGGAAATAATCTTAGATTATTGCCTTTGGGGAAACACCAAATCATTCTTTTATGATAGGACTTCTCACAATAAGCTGAGTTTAATTGGTGAGATTTATGAACATATCCCTCAGGACAGTTGTTCATAGTTGTACAGAAGCCAATATATCAGTGCCAAGAGGTATGCCATAGAGTGGGGAAGAGTTTGAGACAGTTTGTCAAAAAAGAGTGTATAAGTATAATAAGTAACAAATGTTACAAAAACACATTGCATGCCTGCCATCCTAGCAGAAGAAGCATTGACTGGAGTGTAACCAGTGTGGCATAGCAAGTTCAAGAATAGAAAAAAGGACTGAGGATGCAGCTCAATTTTAGACTAATTGTATTGAGTTACACAGGCCTTGAATTTAGTCTTCAATGTGAATAATGATGAATAAACAATAAGCAAATAGAGAAAGAAATAATAGAGGCTTAGAAAATATCAAAATCACACTAATATTGGAAATTCAGACACGGTATCTAGTAGTGCTGCGCAGTCTCTAGAATTTTGCATTGGCTTTGATATAGAGGAGAACAAGCACTTAAACAGCATGTTACAAAGCAATTCATGATTGTAGGTGAGGCAAGGCTTGAGAAGTGTATAGGTGTTTTTCTAATCATGAAAATGTACACTTAGGATTTCAGACTACCCAAAATGCCAATTATCTTCATCAGCATGTGATGGTGATCCTGAAAAACTATTTTGGGGGCAGGGTAAATTAAAAAAATAATGTATTCATTCATCATGGGATCTTTACAAAATTTTATTCGAATAAATATCAAGTTTTTATTTTTTCTATAGTAATCAATGCTCATTTGCTGCAGACTCTTCCAATTAGTAAATCTTCAATTGTGAACAATGATGTCTGTACCCATACTCAGACCAAATGAAAATGCGTATTATTTTTAGCTTTATGTTGCATGCATTGGTGTGAGGGTGTCAGATCCTCTGGAACTGGAGTTACAGACAGTTGTGAACCACCATATGGGTGCTGGGAATTAAACCTGGGTGCTCTGGAATAGCAGCCAGTGATCTTAACTACTGAGCCATCTCTTCAGCCCTGAAAATGCTTTATTTTAGAAGAGCAAAGTTTTATAAAATTCTCAACTTTGTCCTCCTTAATACAAAAACTTACTGAATCTCACCAATGTTATATTCCTTTACTATAGTCAGAAGAAACTCATTGTTTACTAATCAACAGATTACTTTTTCTTTCACTAACATAATGAAGTATGTGAGACCAATGGCAAAGAAGAAAGAAAGAAAAACCAAAAACCAAAGCAACAAACCAAACATGTAACCTCCAAAGTCTGAAAGCCTTGTACAGTGTACACTGTGACTCCCTGTTAAAGGACTTGGGACCTGCATTAGTCAGTATTCTTTTCCCACTGATAGTCTATTAGCCCCCTGCCACAGTCCTTACAGCATGGTGTTGCTCTTTTCACACGGTACCACTGCTGGTCCCATTCATTTTCTATTTTCTCTTAGATGTTTCAGAGCAAGACTTGTCTTTAACTCTGTAAACATGTGTATTTTTTTCTTTCCAAAGTACAAGTATTTGATGCCTGTAATAGATCAAACCTTTGTGAAGCTGTCTTTCAAATTATATTAATATTTTCCTGGATACTTGGAAAATACTGTGATTCTCTCTCTCTCTCTCTCTCTCTCTCTCTCTCTCTCTCTCTCTCTCTCTCTCTCTCTCTCTCTGTGTGTGTGTGTGTGTGTGTGTGTGTGTGTGTTTAAGTGTATGCAATGTCAAAAGAGAGAAAGTATCAAACATATAAATCGTCTATAAATGGCAGCCCTTTCATCTAATAGCAATACAATTAAAAAAAACCCAAAGATAAATTCAGGTTCATATTTCAGAAGTAATGAATGAGGATCTCTTTATTTCCAATGCAATAGAAATGCAAAGAAGGGGAAATCAATGCAATCCAGTATGCCTTGGATCAGCACATTTTAAAACAAAATGTACCATTGTATCTAAAAATCTGAGAACCATGAATATTTAACAGAGAGGGAGAAAAGAATGATTTTGTTAGCCTGTACAAGCAAGTCCCAGGGAAGCTTAAATTCTGCTGCTTTCTATTAGCTTCTCTGCTCAGTAAACAAAATTGGTCTTTCAGGATAAGGGAGGTTAAGTCGAGGGGAGGTTGGATGAGTGTTGATATCTGAGGCTAGGGAAGGGACAGACTCAAGAGTGATTGTAAAGAGGAGGGAGTGGCAAAGCTTAATGCTAGCCAGCAATCATAACCTCTCTGGCTGCAGATAGAGCAGCTGGAGAGAGTCCGTGAAGAGAATTTCTAAAATTCTGCCAGGTCTTAGATCCAAGAGAAGCTGGGAGTGACTATTGTAGTAAAGGGATCTAAGAGATCGGCTTGGCTACTCCAGGATGCATGTCTTGTCCAGTTAATCTCTCTATGGCTTGTTCTCATGTCTGAAAGTATAATAATACCAATGCCTGCTGTAGTAGACTATCTTGGGGAATAAATGAGTCACATTAGCCAAAAACCCATGCTAAATATTTGATGGTTGTGTCTGAAGCCACACAGGGGAATATTTGAGCAGCTTACCAGTTTCATGGGAAGATGATTTCTAATGTGTCATAATGCAGGAATTTATTGCCACCCAGCCTCTGTCATTATGACTCACATAGTGCTACCAAAAGCTTGCTTGATACTAGAAAAAAAGCAGCATTCTTCAGGCTAATGATGTATTGATTCTTTGACTATGAAGTCTGTACAAAAGGAAAATGCTGATCAGTGGGTTGGGTAGGAAAATGTGGGTGTATATACTTGTATTAAACAGTATTGACCAATAAGATTGACAGCTCCTTTATCCTTTTCTTTCTCTTCCTATCCTATTGAGCATCATGCTAGCATTTTATGCTCCTAATATTTTTTAACAAGTCATTTGCAAGATTCAGGAGAGAACTATATGAAAAGAACTTTGGACAAGGATCCAAGGCCTTGGTTCCCATCTTAATGAATGAACATTATCAGGAACTTAAACAAACCATGTTCAATTCTTTGAATATTTTATTTTATCAATCTCTCAATTTGTAGGAAAATTACATTCCACAGGGTTTTTTTTATATGGTGTAGGGAGGAGGGAGGATACTTTCATTCTGGATAAGACACATTATTTCTGTACTTGTGATGTTTTTCTTACCACTCTGGGCTTTGAGCCTATATTTCAAGGCTCTGAGCCTTGAGCATAAGCCATAAGCCTTGCTGGAGGCTGTTGCAGCCTGAACCAACCATTAGCTAATTAAGAGGGAGCAAATCAAGTTGTCAAAACCTTCTGCAACTAATAAGTCCTAGTAAATTGTTAGGTTATTTTTTTTTCAATTTAAGGAAGGCCACAGAAAACCTGGCAGGCTTAGCACAAGTCTATCAGCAGAAGACCTTCAAAAAGAAAATTTCTCATTAAATTTACTGGCCTAGAGGCCATCACTTCTTTCAAGGATTTCCCTTCATACCTTAAATTTTGAGGAAAAGGTACACATTAAGTAAAATAAAATAAAGATATCCAGGCTGTCTTCTAGGAGTCACTTGATGCCTTAGGCAATTATTCTAGAAACAAAAGTCTTTTATGCGAAGGGACACTTGATGTTCATCAATTATCTACCTACACTGAATAATTCTCCTTTATGTCTTCTTGGTGATCACACCAGAGCAGAGAGAGAGAGAGGTGCCATCTCTACAAAGGTTGACTTTGTATCAGCTGAAATAGGGGAACCACCCTGGTGTCAGAGAATAATGGATACTTTGTGTTTGTTGTCATAGAGATAGAGTTGAATGGCTTAAGGGCATCTAACTGGGACTTTTCTGGAAATAGGGCACATATCATCTAGCTGAATGGACTTACTCTACAAACTACCATGGAATATCTTATTCCTTATGTATTGCTATAGGAAAATACCTGACTCTGGCTAATGTAGTTAAATATGAAGTTTACTTGGTTTGCAGTTCCAGTGATTATAAAGTCCAAAATAACGTATGGTGACCATTTGACAAACACTTCAGAACAAGACAGAAAAGTGGACAAGAAAACAACCACATTCAGAAAATGGCAAATAGCAAATATATAGAATGGCTGTGTTTTATGGAAATACTAAACATACCTCTCAGAACCTAACACACTTCTAGAAGATGTCCTATAATCATCTTCCACTAGGCTCCAAAGTTTAATTTCCTACCATAGTGATACCACAATGTTAGGAACCAAGCTCCTAACATGACTGTAAGTGGACACAACTTGTACCTTCTGAAAGCTCTGCGATAATCCATTCTATTCTATTCTATTCTATTCTATTCTATTCTATTCTATTCTATTCTATTCTATTCTATTCTATTCTACTCCATTCTAATCATTTGTTTACTTTTCATACTTTATTCTACTTCCAACTTACACTGCCTCTATTCCATTCTATTCATGCTTGTATTTAAACATAGAAGATAATGAGTTGAAAATTCAAGGTTCCCTTTAATTACCTGCTTCATCAAATATGTGGGTACATAAAGATGAGAGAGTTTCTCTACTAATAGTATTAATACAATTGAAAATATATCTGTCTTTTTCATTGAGTAAGGTCATGAAGTGAGATGATTAAAAAGAAACAATAGCTCAGTAGTGGCTTGAATGATGAGGAGAGTTTATTACCATACACAATCAGAGGGAAGGCCAGACAGAAAAATAACAAGGAAGTGTATAAAATTGTAGTTTTGTTTATATTATGAAAGTTGCATAGTGTGAAGGATTACTGTTGAAATACATTTTGGCCTAACAGGCATATACAAGACTTTTGCCACAGTTGAAGGCAGCCATTATCAAATCTAGATCAGGTGCACCATAGCAGGGTTGGGTATAAATAGTAGATTTTCTCTTCTGGAATTTGTGAAGAGACTACATAAGAAAATGCCCAGTTATCAATAGAAATAGAAACCAAACAGTGCAGAAGATGAAGAATCAGTATGTAGTTTTCATAGTGAATGATGGAAGGTTAGGCCCTACATCGGGATAACAACACTTGGTAGAAATGTAACTGGAGAGGTGTTTAAGTTTAGAATTAGCACTGAAGTTGTCAGTTGATACAGTGATATGAATAAGAAAGATTTTAAAATAATTTACCTGTGTGTCAGTATCTGGAATTCACTGTGAATATATTTCCCATGTTTACAAGCCATTTGGTGACATAGATGGTTTTGTAACATAGGCAGAATCATCAACAAACTGTACAAAGACACTATATTCTGTCTTCAACCTAGCATAAATTGGAGAGCAGGAAGATTTTTAATAGTGTTTTTAATCAATAGCAGTTTGACACTTTTTGAAGCACAGGGTATGCACTGAAGAAGAAAGTAGAAAATTCTCACCTTCCATTCATCCCACGGTAAAACCTCTGTGTCCTGATTTTTTCCTGATGTGCATTCATACAGAATATGAATTATGGAAACTTCATTTCAAAAATTCATAGAAAGTGTAAGGAAGAAAGTTTGGGGATTTCTGGGGCTCTGGATAAACGTTTCTTCCTCCCTGAGAACTAGATCATGATACCTGAAGGCAGTATGCACACTTCTAAAGGATGGAAGAAACCAACAGCCCTACCAGGCTCGGATGACTATAAAACCAGACAAGATCAGCATGACACAACAACCCTAACACTGCAGGAGTGACTCAAATGCTTTGGAAGTAAACAATGACTCCTAATTAGATTTAAAGCCCATTCAACAAGAGGAAAACACTGCCTGGTACTGGAAACCTACCAACTACCCAAGGCAAGTGACATCATGGATTTTGGAGTAGAACCTATAAATGCAGCTTTATCAAACCAGCATAAACCCTAACTACACTCTAAATATTTATCCTTATATGCACATAGAGTATAATCTCTTCCCTCATCCAGGAAACTTACTTTTTCAACCAAAGGAGAATTTTACAGAAAAACACAATCAATCGATATGCAGTGTTGTGAAGCCCAGACCCACTAAATACATCTACAGACTAATTCCTGCATCTAGTGCTCATTGGTTGTTGAAAAAAAGGGGGACAGAAAGATTGTTAAGAGGCAGAGAACCAGAGAGTTTGTTATGATATTGATTTTCCTTAGAATGTCAGAAGATACACCAATAAAGTCTTACTGCCTAAATGTGAGCTGAACAAGAAAAACAGCAACAGACATTCTAAAGTAGAAAAGGAAAGAGCACAAAGACCTCAAACCTATACAAAGAACTACAGGCAACCGAGGAATGCTGAGATTAGGAAAAATAGGCTTCCCCTGGGAAAAGTACAACAATTTGATTTCTAATACCAAAGGATTAGCCCTGAAAATATGCATACAAATAACGTCATGCAGACTGAGCAGGTTGTATTTATGTACTTAGGAATACATACATACATACATATATATATATATATATATATATATATATATATATATATGTGTGTGTGTGTGTGTGTGTGTGTGTGTGTATGTGTTTGTGTTATATATATACACATATATATGTAAAAAGAGTCCATGAAATTGACAGAGTAAGGAGGAGTATATATGAGAGTTTTGAAGAAAGTGGTGGGAAATGGGAAATGGTGTAATTATATTAGAATCTCAGAATGTAAGAGGAATAAGTTTTTGAAAGCTTATTTTGCCAGGCAACTAATGAAAAGAATCATAAAGGTTCCTTTGTAGAGGACAATGAAAAGATAGTAGGATTCAAAATACATAACACATAAGACAAAAAATAATTAATTAGTTATGGATTATTTAATTGGCTAAATATTTTGAACATTATAAAAGGCATAGTTAGTATAATGATAGAAATAAGAATCCTGAAATGAATTTCAATACAGTATTATAATTGAAGTAGAAATGTTAAGGGAATGGATATCAGGTATATCCAGCTATGAATGAAGTTCTCTACTAAACTCAGGAAAGAAATGCATATTATTAGTTCATTTTTAAAATGACAGGAAATACATTTTTTGTTCTTCAGATACAGAGGTAGGTGTGTGGTTAACTTATGACAAAACAAGCATCAATCCTCATCTCTAAATGTTTGTAACCAATCACAGTGAGATATGGACATAAGAAACTGTAGGTAAACTGTAGGTAATATAAAAAGGACTCATTATTAAGTAAATGTCATTAGAAACAGAGTAAGTTAGGGCTGGAAAGCAGGATCAGCAGTTAAAGCACAGAATACTCTTCTAGAAGTGTAAGATTCAATTCCTAGCACACAGTGGTGACTTATAACTACCCACAACTCACATTCCAGACTCCTAAAACCTCTTCTGCTGTCTGTGGGCATTAGACCTGCATGTATGTGCAAAGCACTTACACACATTTTAAAAGGTAGAGTAAGTTTATCTTGGTAAAATTAATTTAATGGAAATTAATATAAGAAAGATAGCTAACAACTATTTAATCAAATTCTTTCAGACTCTAAAAACAACTTAACACCATGAGCACTGCCATTCCCACAAGTCAAGTTTTCAGCACCCACTTACAGGATGACAAATCACTTTCCTGTCTCTTCTTTTTACATGTGGAACAGTCAACAGTTTCTCTAGGAAGGAGATTAATTTTTTCATTTAATAACTCTAAGTATTGCTTTGAGCAAAGAAAGTGTGACAGTTTGGTTCTAATAAAATTTTCTCATAAAGTTTCACTCTACAACTATTGCATAACTATCTAAAGCATATTAGGTGTACTCTGAATTATTTCATACGATTACTCCTCTTTCCAGGTTTGGATCCTTGCTCTTCTCAAATTGAATATTTCATATTATCTATTGAGAAACCTATCTTTTCTAGGATATAATCTTCCAGGCTGAAACTCACTTAGATTTCTATCAATTGTATTGTCTACAGTTCTGTCAGTCACTTATATAATATGGATCTGTCAGTCATCCATCCATCTTCACATACTATTTCCAAAAAGCAATGGTCCTATCATGCCATTTTTATACACATACAAAGTATATTTTGATCATATTCTTCTTCATCTTCCACTATGATCTCTTCTCTCACCAGTTCCCCTCTCTCCAACATTATTTCAGAACCATTACATACCACAATGAACTACAGTTCTCAGAAACAGGATCAATGTATGCATTATACATATTTAAGGAATGTTTAGGCTTTTGTCATCTAGGTTTTGATATTATAACCTTCCATATTATTGTAAAATAACAATATTTAATATTCACTGTGTACACTGTATTCTTGTTCTAGTGACTATTCAATAAAGCATCACTGACTGTCTCATACAGGGAAGATTTAACTTCAGAGCTAGCTTCAAAACCACTTCCATTATATATTGTCTGTGCAGCTTTGTACAACTTTTTTGATGTTTTCAAGGTTTAGGTTTATTATCTATAAAATGAGGATAACAATATTCAGTTCATTGTGAGGATTGAATCAAATAATTATTATAAAGCACTTGGCTCAATTGGAAGCATGCAATTTCTCATGATAAATTATTTATATTGAAACCTGTGCTAGCAATTAATCATTTACAATAAGTTTTAATCTCCATAAACTTTATTTTGCCTTAAGGTAAAATAAAAAATAAAACTTCACATCTTGCCTTCCTGGTAAAATTTTAGTAATTATGAAATTAAACATTAGGTGTTATAGTACTTTAAAAATATAACAAACCTCATAATTTTAATAGTAATTCTTACATTTCTTTGATTTCATCACTGGGACATGATTAAGATGTACTTATAAACTCTTTGCAAATAAAATAGGAACTATTTACGGAAACAGACACTGTTGCTACGGTTGACTCTGAGCTTCCAAACAGCAACAATTCCCCATGAGATTAAGAGTGTCAGAAGTATTTCTTATCATGGTTCTCATTATAAAATAATTATTTTATCTTTTTCTTGTTCCAATGACTGCCAAATATATGTAGAATTGTCTGCTGTAGTGATATGTCATAGTGCAAGCTTATATCATCATAATTATCTGTTTTGATGGACAAAGATAATGAAGGGATGATTCTGATAGGATTTTGTCATTCAATATTTAAAAGTAACTAGTTATTTTTAATTTTTAGATTTTATTTACTTTTATTTTTTGTAAATAAGTGTTTACCTGAATGTTTGTCTGTGTCCCTCTTGTGTGCAGTGCCCAGAAAGGCCAGAAGAGGGTATTAGGGCCCACAAAGGTCAGAAAGGGGTTTTGGATCCCTGGGGGGAACTTGAGTTACAGAGAGTTGTAAGCCACCTTGTGGTTACTGACAATTGAACCCTGTGTCCTCTGGATGAGTAGCCTGTGCTCTTAACTGCTGAGTCGTCTCTCCAGCCCCAAGCAATTAGTTCTTCATATCTTGAATGGGTCATTTTAACATCTTCAATATTACACAGTAATCAGTCAATATAGCATTTATTTTCTATGACAACAATTATCCAGGACTTCCAAACAATTAACTATAGTGTTAATAGTAAAATTATTAATTAAGTCATAAATATATCCTTAAAAGCTGTATGCTCCAAGAGAACCACAGCAGTTGGTGAAATATAAAATGGGCACTTTATGCATGAAGGTTTTACTAAGCATGGTGGTCTCTACCATTTTTTCATATCTTTATTAAACCTAGAGCACATTCTACTCTGTTTCTCCTTTAATTGAACTCCTTACAATGCAGTTAGATCTGCTCCAACTCTACATTAAGCTGGATGATTTACAAGCCAAAACAACTTAAAAAATTATAAACCTCAATTTCTTTATGTGTGAAATGAGGATAATAATGGTGCCCTCCCTTCCCAAAGCAGCTCCTCTTGTACAAATGTTATAATGGCTGTGAAAATAATTTTAAAAATGAAAGCAATATTTCAGATCTTACATAATTTGGAATTTTACATTGTTTCAGTCTTTATTTCCTATTTCCTTGTTTTACACTCTCTTGAAACCTGTCTTTCATCTTATAGCCTGAATTACTTACTCTTTTGAAATGACAGTTCTGAGCTGTCTGTTTACATCTCATCTCTACTTATGAACATGAGACTGTTACGTTGGGGACGGGGTTTTGCTTTTGTTTCTACAGGAGAAGATAAACTGTGGAGACCATCAAAATTGATAATGTTTCGATTTGAACAAGAAAGACCTCTTAATCAGAAGAGGTGATTGTTCATCAACCAGCATGACCATCCAATTTAAACTAACTTATATCATTAACACATGATTTTCATTTAATCAGATGTAACTTGCCAAAAGGGAACCCTCCCAAAGCTAGTCTTGGGGAAAGGTTTTTGTTTTTGTCTTTTAGGAGAATGAAGGCTAAGAAATCTGAATAACACTGGACAAATGAGACATCTGAAAAAAAAGGACAAATCATCTAGAAAAAATGTCCCAAGAAAAAGAGTAAAATGGCCTATTGGTATATCATCTATAAAATTTTATAAGTCTTCCTAAATGTTTGTTTCTGCTTTTCTCTAAAGACTGGGACTACATGAGATGTACACACATATATCATGCTGGATATCTAAAAATCATCAACTTTAACATCTCCATATGTTAACTCATCATTTGCTCTCTGTCTCTTTTTTCTTTCTCCACCACTTGGTGGTCTGTTCAAACAAGTGTTTACTATAGCCACAAGAAAAGGGGTCTTGATTTCTGGTTCATCCTTAGTCTATCCAATAAGTTTGTCAACTATACTTTAATACTGGGTACTTTTTCAGCCATGAATCAGAGTAACAGTCCTCTGACTGGCTTCTCCAGTATCCTATATGACTCATTCTGACATTCTCCCACAATGTAAAGGAAGAGTCCATCCACTGATGTGACATCTCTACAAGTTGTAATAAAAAATTAAACAAGAGTTGGGGCAGGGTTATGTTTTCTGTCTTTATAGGATAATAGAAACACCCATCTTCAAGAAATCATAAGGCCTTTGATACCCAGTTGTATACAGCAGAATGAAAGAACCTATTTTAACCAATATACTCTACTGGGTAATATCTCACTACCTAACATAAATATCTCCTTAACTCCAGAATAGTTATGGTCCTGATTCAACTATAAATCAAGCTGGCTTTGGAGTTGGAATTTGGCTCTCACTTCTAAACCCAAGCATATTACTAAAAGAAAAATTAGGAGATTCTGTCTCATATCTGAAGAGCCTACTGGTGTGAGACAAAAGTAAAACAATAATTTAGTGACCATTGTCATTTAGACTAATTTGTTTCAATGATTTTCCTTGCCTTTGAAGAATTCCTTCTCTATCCAGTAAAAATCGAAAACTTTCCATATTGTTATTGAAAATGTTCCAGTTTTCCCACAGTAAAAACTAAGTCTTTTCCAATAGCAATCTCTGAAGTCTCCAGAAGGAAGATAGGGCCCCACAACAAGAACTCAGTCCAGAACGAAGCCATGGTATTCATGAACATTACTCAATGATCAACCTTGGACTGAAAACTCTCCAAGATAGTTCCATGATAAGATGGTACATCATATTACACTTCTAGGCAGAATTTCAGACAACCTTACCCATTACTCTGAGACTGGCTGTAGAATCTACAGTTAGTCCAACTGAGACCTAACTATCTGACCTTTCTTACAGATCCCCACAGAGATACCATCACCCCCTAGAGAGCAGAAAGCAATTCTAAGATGCCCTTTCTCCCAAAGTTTTCATGTTTCTCAGGATTATGGATAATGGTTATAGGGTTGGGGGTAGAAGAAAACATTGAATTCAGTATTCTCCTCAAGAAAAGAAAAAGGGGAATGGATAGGTATAGAATATTAAGGTAGATTATTGTATATGCTAGTAAACTAATTTAGTAAAATATCAGCCTTAGATAAATTGCACTGTTATGGACTCTTGTATATTGATACAAATGTAAACTATTTTTATATTCCTATTTAAGATAATTTGTATATTGATACAAATACAGAAATATATTTGTTGTAATATACATATATTTCCACTCTTATTTGAAATGTTTGTATATTGATACAAATGTAAAATTGTATTTGTCATACTGTATGTATGTTCTGACTCTGTTTAGGATATTTTGTATATTGATACATAATTAGGATTATTGCATATTGCATATTGCACTGTACATTTCTACCTCTGCTTAAGCTATTTTGTGTATTGTTACAATTTTGAGTTCACTGTCCTTCTACTGTACATTTGTTTACAGAGTGTTTACCTTTTTCATGTAAAGCCTTAGTCCTTAGGTTATTTAGTCACCTATGCCTGTCATCTCTATAATTATGTTAATTAGGATGTCCAGATTTACGGATATGTATGTCAGATGGACAGGTAATCTTCAAAAACTTCATAGACCTAGAGAATATGGCATTTAAATAATTTAGAATTCTGTTGATGTGAGACATGATTGCTCCTGACAGCACTGATTTGATCCCGAGAGAATGTTGGGCTTCTAAGACATTTCCATTTGAAAGTTTGTCTTCTTGGCACAAAATGGTCTACTGGGCAAAGAACTGCCCTTGCCTCGACTGCTGATAGTATGAATTCTGTCTCTTCTGAATGAACAGAACACAAGGAAACTGAACTACTGAACTCAGCCAAGACAGGGTAATAAAGTCTTTCAAAATTCCTGCTTCTAAAAATGGTCTGTCAGATACTTTAGGCCTGTAACCAATTTGGATGTACCAACGATGCTGAGAAACTTTAGGTGACTGTCCAAGATGCCAGCTGTCTCTGTCTGCTGTTGCAAGACTCCTGAAAGTTTCTTGTGTCCATCTCCCATTTCTCAGGTATTAATATATTCCTTCTCAGATCTTTGATGGGATTGAAGACTAACAGTTTCAGTTACAATCTTCTCGTATCTTAGCTAGAACATACTAAACATTAGATTCAGGATCTTCAGGATAGGACACTTTTTAGAATGATCTCTGTAACATGCCACTTACCTATGCTCCAGACTTCTCTCTATTTTAGTATGTGTCTCTTGTTTGATGTTGCTCTTGCTGGTTGTAATTCCCTTTGTTTATGTCATTATCCTTTATTTCTCCTTGACAATTATTCCTATTGTATATAGTTTTTGTTAGGTTAGAACTTTTTTCCTTAGACAAAAGGGGGGAGATGTTGGGGTGGTTGTCTGTGCTTTACCGCTGAAGCACCGCCCCTAGTATGCAGCAGGCAACTGCTAGGTACCTCAACTTCTCAGGGGCATGGCCAAGGGGGGATCCCTTAAAACCTGGAATGCATATGTGCTCAATCTCTTGGCTACCTCATGGTCTTGGATGCTGGGTACTGGTTCTGCAGACCAAGGCAGTTTTCCAGAGAACCACATTGTACCACAACCCACCCCTTCTGGATCCTGTGACCAAATCCCTTATACATATTGTGAGTTAGCTCAGAATAGATCCCTTTTGACTAAAAGACAGACTCCATGGAATTACCATTTTATGTACCTACATTAAATGTACCCATATTGGGAACTGGCTGAAATATAGCTTTTAATGAGGACTTGAAAACAAGCATTCAGGTCTTGAACCAGGGTGAACTGAGTGATGCATTCAGGGGTCAAAATTTTAAGGACACACCCAGTATAAAAGCAGTGCTAGTACCCAAATCTATACTTGTGTGCAGTTGAAAGTAAGTTTTTCTTTCATTTATTCACAGTTGGTGATTCACTTGTCTGCTTCCTGGGTGTGAATGACATACTAACTCCAGAACCACCAAATGGCATGCAATTCTTCAACCATGTGTTAACCAGCCTTCTTACCATTGTAGCAAAATACCTCACTTCAGCTAAGGAAGAAACAATATTATTTCTGGTTCACATTTCAGAAGTTTTAGTACATCAGCCTCGGATCTGTCGGTTCTGTGCTCATAATGAATATCATGACAACAGAAGCATGTGGCAGAGGCTTTTCACTGCATGAAAGGCAGGAAGCATAGGAGAGAGGAAAGCGCTAGGAACAAGACATAGCCCTCAAGTATAAGCCTCCAATAACTCACATCCTTCAGAGAAGGTCTACTTCTTAAGTATGCTGAACACAACCCTCAACATCTGAGCCTGTGGTGGACATTTCATATTCTACACATAGAAGTGACCACTATCCATTGATTCATCTACTTTCATTTATCAAGATTTCTCAGCTCAAGTTCTGCCCTTTCATTGTATTGTATCGTTTGTGTTTTGTTTCATTTCATTTTTCATTTCTCAGTATATGTCATTTGCTCATCCTTAAATGATTTGCACCATACCTAACTTTGGTTCTGACTTGCCACATTTCTTCTAGGATATTGTCTATGGCTAGAAGCAATAGTTTCCAATGTAACCACCATTCGTTCCCTCCATGGCCTCATTTATAATTACTTCACACTTCAGTCCTTATAAATACACAGATAATCTACATTGCTGTTTTTGATATATGAGCAGGAATAATTGTGGATTTAAAAGAGTTGGTTTACTATTTCACACTGAGAAACAAATATATTTCTTAATAAATTGTAGAAATTTATACATATCTGACAAATATAAAAGAATACTACAATAGGAAATTTTGTGGTTTTTATATCTCCTGATATTTAATATCAACTCCTTTAGCTACATCTTTGACTTATCTCACAATGTTTACATACAATGAAATATTTATACTCATAGGAACCATTACTAAATATATGTCTGTTAGGTCCTGGGAATTCAGCAAAAAGCCATGATGAATTTCTTAATTTTGTAATATTTTCAGTTAGGACATGTTAAATATTAAATGAATATATGTGTATATGTCAAGCTGGCAAATATTTTATGTGTTATGTGTATATACATATATATACACGTGTGTTCATATACATATACATATTTCAATTCTGTGACCATTGGTACACATAAGGTACTTCATTTCCCCAAGTACCTTAGCCTTAGTCTGAAAGGTAATTGTAGCTCTTCCTAGCACCCAAAATCATTGTATGGATTGTTTAGATTAAATGGCCCTTACTCACTTAAAATCATGCCTTACTGCTGATAGAATTTAAGAGTACTGCAGAAGGAAGTTCTACATGACTCTTGACACTCTATTTCATTCCCTCCTCCTTGTAGCAAAGACACTTTGCCACATAGGATGAATGAGTTTATTTGGATTATAGATTTTGGGGATAACTTAAAATAGGGAGTCATATAGGAGGCTGAGAGGAACAGGCACACACTCAGGAGAGCACCAGGTCAGGAAAGTCAGACACTCTATCACAAACTAACATGTATGAACAGGGATATAATATGAGGACTATTGGGCTTGATCTTCGGTGTTTATTAACCTTTCTCATCCCTACCAGGCAGCATAGAGTAGCAGTTCCTCTGCTCTCCAGAAGGGAATCTAAGGAAAACAGGTGGAGAGAAAACAGATGAAAACAAACAGATGAATTACTCAGCGCTAGGGATTTCTCATGCCCAAGGATTATATTTAGTGGATGAGGGAGAAGATTGTTATTGCTTGTTGTTTTCTGTTTTGTTTTTTTTCCTTTAAATTCTTGTCTCTCTCTAAAGTCCCCCAATTAAACCAAATGTTAAAGAAAGAAAAAGAAAAAGTTGAAACAACTCAACAGAATCAGACTTCTCTTACATATTTCCTTATTTCTCAAACCCAATAGCTTCTGGAGTATTAAAGATTTTTTTCTCTTTTTTTATTTTATAATTTAAATTAATTTTACATATCAGCCACGAATTCCCCTGTCCTCCCTTCCCCACTCTCCCCACCCTCCCCACCCTCTCCCCAGCCACCCCCCATTCCCATTTCCTCCAGGGCAAGGACTCCCCTGGGGATTCAGCTCAACCTGGTAGATTTGGTCGAAAAAGGTCCAGTCCCCTCCTCGCAGGCTGAGCAAAGTGTCCCTGTATTAGCCCCAGATTCCAAACAGCCAGCTCATGCACTAAGAACAGGTCACGGTCCCACTGCCTGGGTGCCTCCTGAAAAGTTCAAGCTAATCAACTGTATCACTTATCCAGAGGGCCTGATCCAGCTGGGGGCTCCTCAGCTATTGGTTCATAGTTCATGTGTTTCCACTAGTTTAGCTATTTGTCCTTCTGCTTTTTCCAATCATGGTTTCAACAATTCTCACTCATACAATCCCTCCTCTTTCTCACCAACTGGACTCCTGGAGCTCCACCTGGGGCTTGGCCGTGGATATCTCTGCATCCACTGCTATCAGTCATTGGATGAGAGTTCTAGATTTTTTTAAAATCATTGTCTATATTACTTTTCCCTATAAGAATTCAAAAGTCAGAATGAGGGCACCAGGAGGATTCAGAGTTCTTCAGCTCCAGAGTAAGAGAAGACTTTCAAAACACCAACAAAGACAAATATTGCATGGCTTTTCATATACAAAATATATATGCATATATCAATATATGAATTCATGTATATATATATATATATATATATATATATATATATATATATATGATAAAAGCAGAGGAAAGCTTATTCCAGAAATGAAAGGTAACCAGAGGGAAGAAGAGAAGACAAAGATATGTGAATGTGAGAAAAGTATATAAAATACACACGTAAAATGTCATAATTAAATTGAGCACTTTATACAATAAGCTTACAGCCCTCTAATTCTTGAAATGTTGTGAATGCTGTGTGACATTATTTCTAGAGAGAGTTCAAATGTCTACTGACCCTGAGTACAGAACCAATGACAGACTGAAATATCAATAGAATCAAAGTCCAACTTGATGAACCTGCTGTGGGATGTTCTGTATGGCAAATGTGTTGCTCTGATTGGTCAATAAATAAAACAATGACTGGCCAATGCCTAGGCAGGAAGTATAGGCAGGACTAACAGAGAGGAGAAAAAAAAAGAACAGGAAGGCAGAAGGTGTCACTGTCAGCCGCCACCAGGACAAGAAGCATGTGAAGATGCCGGTAAGCCACAAGCTATGTGGCAAGGTATAGATTTATGGAAATGGATTAATTTAAGCTATAAGAACAGTTAGTAAGAAGCCTGCCACGGCCATACAGTTTGTAAGCAATATAAGTCTCTGTGTTTACTTGGTTGGGTCTGAGCGGCTGTGGGACTGGTGGGTGACAAAGATTTGTCCTGACTGTGGGCAAGGCAGGAAAACTCTAGCTACATGAACCAATGAGTTTTATTGGGGTTATGTCCTAGGCTATGGGTGAGGCATTACTAGCAAGAGCAGAAAGGACTCATTGACAGCTGCATTACCAAAATCCCACCCCAACATGGGTGACAGCTCACAAAATCTGGAAACGTGGAGCACACTGCACAGCCTGCAGGCAGGTCATTGGGTTAGAGGGTGTCCCTCTGTGGTACCCAATTATCTGAGTGCCTTCCTGGAAGCTCAGCTGGTCTTTGTTTCTTCTATGCAGTCTTGCTGGTTTCTACTTCATTAAATCTGCTTTTCTTGTCTTCGCATCGTCCAGGCTGCTTAGATATGCTCAGTCTGAGCCTCTTCCAAGGAGCACAGCTAGTCTGAGAATTCCTATAGCAGTCTTTTCTGCTTCTATACTCTTAATATGTAGGAGCCTTGGTAATGTGATCAGTTTCAGAGACTTCCTGAAACTCTTTTGAGTTGTTCACTTCCTGTCTTAAGGAATTTTCCCTGAGGAGATATTTTAATCTCAAAAGAAACTGGTACACAATACCAGGCTCCTGGGGAGAAATCGTCATCAATAATCTTACCAAGATGTGAACTCTGTGAATTGAAATAATGACCAGAGTGGCAAGGTATACCTATGGAAGCAATTTTGGCACAGATGTTATAAGTTTAACCAAGCACTCTCCGATTTAATTTAAGACCAATTCCAGAGTAGAAAATGCAAGCATGGTCCCGCAATTCTAGCCAAAAACCTGTGGTTGGAAGGCTCACAGGCTCCAAAGATAAACCTATGCCATTAATTTTCTAAATGTACATTGAATCAAAACTACTTTCTAAATTTGTACATATCTGCCCACAGATTAACACAGATCTCAAATCTCATCAAAAAGTTTTGTTGTACAATGCATGGTAGTTATTAATAAACTGACAACTGGACCCCACCAGATGCCAGACCAGCTCCTTAAACTCAAGATAAGATACCCCTCCACCCCACCTGTGACCACACACCCAACTGCCCTTCTTCTCATCATCATACCCCAGCCTCATACCTCTGTTTGAAGTCTCATGCCCCATCAGAGGCCAGACCAGTTCCATGAAAACCAGGTGAAACCTCCTACCCCAAAAGAGACCAGGCCAGTATCCTGAACCTCTACCCTACTAACTCCTGGCTAGCAAAACCCCAACCATCCCCTTCTCTCCTAGTTACCATATCACAGCCCACACCTCTGGCAGACAGCTCTTACTCCACCAGAAGCCAGACCAGAATCCTGAACTGCATGAGGATCCCTGGCCAGATAAGAGGCCATGTAGATCACCAGGTCTCCAGCTCCCAAGTTGGTCTGCAACCCCTGCTAGATCATAGGCCATAAGAACCATTAGAAATCCAGTCCACAACTTGGGCAGAGATGTTCTACTCAATCACAAGCCACTCCAGCCAGAAGACCAGAGAGGAAACCAAAACCAAGGGAAAAAAAAAAAACAAAACACCTATCCAACAAAGACAAACCCAGAAATCAGCATCTAGACCTTTAATCACTCTAAATCAAGGGCTTAAAAATCAGTGTTAGAGCACAATAACAGTCAAGGCAGTATTTTGCCACCAGAGCTTAGGAATCACACTAGAGCAAGCCCTGAATATTCTAACACAGCTGAAGCACAAGAAAACAACCTTAAAACCAACTTTATCAAGATGTTGGAGGTCCTTAAAGAGGAAATGTATAAACCCCTTAAAGTAATCAAGGAAAAGACAATAAAAACTCAGAGGAAATCAATAAATCCCTTAAAGCGTGTAAAGAAAGTCAAGAAAAAGCAAACAATAAAACAAATAGTTGAAGGAAATAAATAAAACTACTCAAGACTCTCAATGGAAACAGAAGCACTAAGGAAAACACAAACTGAGGGAATTCTAGAAATAGAAATTCCAGGCAGCAAAGAGGAACTGCAGGTGCAAGCATCACTAACAGAATTCAAGATATGGAAGAGAGAATCTCAGGCTTTGGAGACATAATAGAAGAAATAGATACACCAGTCAAGGAAAATGTGAAATCTAAAAAAATTCCTGACACAAAAAATCCAGAAAAACTGGGACACCATGAAAAGACCAAATTTAAGAATAATAGGAATAGAAGAAAGAGATTACCAGCCCAAAGGCCCAGGAAGTATTTTTCACAAAATCTTCTAAGAAAGTTTCACTAACCTGAAGAAGGACATGTCTATAAACATACAAGAAGCTTAAAGAACACCAAATAGATAGGATCAGAAAAAAAATCCCATTGTCATATAACAATCAAAATACTAAACACATGGAACAAACAAAATTAACTGCTAAAAGAGAAAAATGCCAAAAAAATATATAAAGACAGACCTATTAGAAGTACACCTAACTTCTCAATGGAGACTCTAAAGACCAGAGGGTCTGAAGAGATGTGCTTCAGACTCTAAGAGACCAAATATGCCAGTCCAGACTACTATACTCAGCAAAACTTAGATCACCATAGATGGAGAAAACAAGATATTCCATGATAAGGTAAAATTTAAACAGTATCTATCCACAAATCCAGCCCTACAGAAGGTAGAACTTGTAGATGAATTTCTAAATGGCCTTATTAAATAAAAAATATGGAGCCAAATATAGGGGTGAAAGCCTTAGAGAGATCAGGGAAAGCCACCAGCAAACCTTACCTCACCAGCTCTGCAGCTTCCAAAATGCCATGACTTCCCATGTACCCACTCCTATATGCCTTGCTGTTCTGCCATATGATTTGCTCTCTCAATTCAGCTACATCATTTCCTCTTTCTGCCCAGCTCTGACACTTCCTGTCTGTCTGTACAGATCTCCAGACCTCCACGATTAACTAGTGTTGGAATTTTAAGGAATGTGCCACCACACCTGGCTCTGTTTCCAGTGTGGCCTTGAACACTCAGAGATCCTGCTTGCTAAGTGATAGAATTAAGGGCGTGTGCTACCATTGCCCTACTTCTTTGTTTACTTAAAATGATTTGCTACTCCCTCTGATCCCCAGCCAAGCTTTATTAAAGCTCAAATAAAATATCACCACATTTCAGCACAAATAAAATATCACCACAAGAACTAGAAGGTAGAAGGCAGAAGCTAGAAACAAGAATGAAAACTCCAACCCAAGGAAGTTAACTAAGCCCATGAAAACACAGACCATGAATAATCTCACACCAACACAACCCAAAGAGGTAAAATAAACACACACACACAGACACACACACACACACAGAGAGAGAGAGAGAGAGAGAGAGAGAGAGAGAGAGTACCAACAACAACTAAAACAAAATAATAGTAATTGACAACCATTACTCATTGATATTTCTCAATATTGGTGGACTCAATTCCACAATAAAAACATAGAGTAACAGAATGAATGGTAAAACAGGAGTCATACTTCCACTACATACAACAAAACACTTCACATCAAAGATAGACATTACCCCAGAGTAAAGGGTTGGAAAAATATTTTCCAAGCAAATGGCCCAAAGAAGCAAGCTGGTGTAGCTATTCTAATATCTAACAAAATGAATTTCAAACCAAAATTAATCAAAAGAAATGGAAAAGGACACTTCATAATAATCAAAGGAAAAATCCACCATGATGACTTTTCAATTCTCAACATCTATGCCTCAAATGAAAAGGCACCCACATTTGTAATAGAAACATTACTAAAGCTTAAATCACACATCATTCCTCATACATTGATAGTGGGAGACTTCAATATCCCACTCTAACCAATGAACAGTTCATTCAGATATAAAAGAAACAGAAAAATAATGAAATTAACAGACTTTGAGCAAGGCAGTGGTGGCACCATGGGGGGAGAGGCAGGCAGATCTCTGTGAGTTTGAGGCCTGCCTGGGCTACAGAGTGAGTTCAGGAGAGATGCCAAAACTACGTAGAGAAATCCTGTCTCCAAAAAAAAAAAAAAAAAAAAAGGAAAAGAAATTAATAGACTTTGTGGCCCAAATGGACCTAACAGATAGCTACAGAACATTTCAGCCAAATATATAATAATATGCTTTCATTTCAGCACCTCACAGAATATTTTCCAAAATTGACCATATACTAAGTCACAAAGCATGTCTGAACAGATGCAAGGAAATTAAAATAACCCTCTGCATCCTATCAGATCACCATGGATGGAAGCTGAATATCAACAATAACAGAAAAAATAGAAAGCCTACAAATTCTTGGAAACTGAACAACTCTATACACAATGACTACTGGGTCAAGGCAGAAATAAATAAGGAAATTAAAGACTTCCTAAAATTCAATGAAAATGAATGGACAATATACCCAAACTTAGGAACAAGATGAAAGTTGTAAACACACTGAGTGCCTTCATAAAGAATTTGAAGAGATTGCATACTAACAATTCAACAGCACACCCGCAAGCTGTAGAACAGAAAGAGTCAAACTCACCCAAGATGAGAAGATCACAGGAAATAATAAAACTGAGGGTGGCAGTCAATAAAATACAAGCAAAGAAAGCAACACAAAGAATCCCTGAAACAAAAGTTGGTTCATTTAGAAAATCAACAAGATAGACAAACCCTTATTCAAACTAGATAAAAGGCAGAGAGAGAGTATCCAAATTAAGAAAACCAGAAAAGGAAAGGGAGACATAACAGAAAACAAGAAAACACAAGGTTCATTAGGTCACACTTCAAAAACCTATACTCCAGAAAATTGGAAAATCTAAAAGAAATGGTCAAATTTCTTGATTGATACCACTTAACAGTTAAATTAAGATCAAATAAACAATTTAAATATATATCGATAACCCCTAAAGAAATAGAAGCAGTCATTTAAAGTCTCCCAACCACACTTGTCCCCATTACTCATTTGTCATGCTGTAGTCACCTCATCAATACCTGAGGCTGTTGGGAGAGCTGACTCTGAGGTCTTAAGAGCAGAAGAGCTGTCCATGCCTCACATCAACTACAGCCTCAGGAGAGAAACCCCTACACCTCGCCTGGATATCACAGTAGAGCTGGCCTTAAAGGTGTAGGTATGGGAGAACTGACCCTGAGGACTTGAAAGCTAGAGAACTGGCCCCAACCCTTGCTCATTGCTGGGAGGGGTGAACTAGCCAGAGCAATGCTGAAGAGTCCACTGGTGGTGAAGACAGGGAATGTATGTGGGATGAACAACCCTGCAACTCCCCAGGGCCAGAACTAGGGCTTGTGCTGGCCCACCCCAACATCCACCCTGTGATCTGCTGGAGCACTAATGGTGGAGGTTCAGTCCTATTGGACCCAGGTGTACAGGATCTCCGAAATACAGGGTAGCCATGGATGTCCAGGAAGAGTCCCAATGAGAGCCCAGCATCAATGATGCAGCAGAGACCAAGGGCTGCAAACCAGACCATCAATTCTTTTCAATAAATGCTTGCATGTTAAAATATAGACAAAAAGGTTTATATACTACATGACTTACTGTGTCACACTGTAGCTTCCATTATGAGATTTTCCCCTTCTTTCCCACCTTATTCTCTTAAATTTTATTTTGTATTATTTTGGAGTAAGACCGGAGAGAGGTCAGATCAGGAAGCATGATGTGAAAGACACAAAGAATTTCAAAAAAAGTCCAGGGCCAGATAGTTTTAGTGCAGAATTTTATCCTATTTTTAAAGAAGAGTTCGTATAAATATTCCTGAAATTATTCCACAAACTAGAAGCAGAAGGAACATTGAGATATTCACCTTATGAGACCACAAAACCTGATACCCAAACAACACAAAGAAACAGCCAAGAAAGTAAATTATAGATTAATATAATGGACATTGATGAAAAAATATGCAATGAAATACTCCCAAACTGATTCCAAAAACACATCAAAAAGATCAAAAGGATCAACCACCATGATCAAATAGGTTTCATTCCAGAGATACAAGGTTGGTTCAACTTATGAAAATCTGTCAATGCAATCACCATATAAATAAACTGAAAAAAAAAACATGATACTCTCATTAGATGCTGAAAAAGCCTTTGACAAAATCTGATATCACTTTATGATTAAAGTCTTGAAGGGATCAGGGATACAAGGGACATAGCTAAAATATTAAAGGCAATATACAGCAACCTATAACCAACATCAAATTAAATTGAAAGAAACCCAAAGCAATTCACCTAAAATCAGGAACAAGACAAGGATGTCCACTTTCACCATATCTATTCAATATAGTACTGAAAGTTCTAGCTAGAGCAATGAGGCTACAAAATAGATCAAGGGGATACAAATTGGAAAGAAAGAAGTAAAACTTTCACTATTTGCAGATGATATGATAGTATACATAAATTCCAATACAAAAAATACCGGAGAACTCCTAAAGGCTGATAAACACCTTCAGTAATGTGGCTGGATACAATATTAACTCAAAAAAAATATCACTAGCCCTCTTATATATAAATGAGAAACAGGAAAACGACACCCTTCACAATAGCCACAAATAATATAAAATATCTTGGTGTAACTGTAATTAATCAAATGAAAGACCTGTATGACAAGAACTTCAAGTCTTTGAATAAAGAGATCGAAGAATATATCAGAAGATGGATTGGTAGGATTAACAGGAAATAATGGCCCTCTTATCGAACACAATCTACAGTTTCAAGACAATCCCCATCTAAATCGTAACATAATTCTTTACAGACCTTTAAAGAGCAATACTCAACTTCATATGGAAAGACAAAAAAAAAAAACCAGAATAACTAAAATAATCCTGTCTATTTTAAGAACACTGTAGTGTCAGGATCAGCCAACCTGCTGAACAGTACCTGAATAGTGGAGTTAAGATTAAGAAATAAAGAGACAAGATACAGAAGACTGAATTGGGAGGGCTCTCAGCAGCCCTGAATGTATTTCTCATAGTTTTTTTATACCCAAAGCAAGGGGAACAAAAGATTTCCTTACCATGATTCAAGGAACAAACAAGCATAAATGCCTCCTTAATTCTCAAAATATCTAGTAACCATATCTTTGGCCAACAATCCTGTTATTCATCCTTAAGGAAAAAAATATGCTTGAACCTTCTGACCTTAAGTCAAAATCGAAATCAAACCAGGAGCTGGAGTCATTGTGGGCCCCCACACTGTATAAATCACCATCTCTGATTTCAAGTTGTACATGGTATTGAAAAACAAAACAAAACAAAACAAAACAAAACAAAAAAAAAACCAACAAGAACAGACAGGTGGATCACTGGAATGAAATAAAGATCCAGAAGTAAATACACACACTCATAGACACATGATTTTTGACAAAGTAGTCAAAATTATACAATGGAAAAAAGAAAGCATCTTCAACAAATGATGCTAGTCTAACTGGATGTCTGCACATAGATGAATACAAATAAATCCATATCTATCACCCTACACAAAACTCAAGTAAAAGTAGATCAAAGACCTCAACATAAATCTAGATACACTGAACCTGATAGAAGGGAGGGGGGAAATATCCTTGAACACATTGACATAGGAAACAACTTTCTGAACAAAATACCAATAGCTCAGGCACTAAGATTGATAATTAATAAATAGGACCTCATGAAACATAAAAGCGTCTGTAAAACAAAGGATATTGTCAATATGAAAAAAATGGCAGCATACAGATTGGGAAAAGATCTTTATCAACCTGATATCTGACAGAGGTATAATTACCAAAATATATAAATAACTCAAGCACTCGGAAGGCAGAGTCAGGCAGATCTCTGTGAGTTCCAGGCCAGCCTGGTCTACAAAGTGAGTTCCAGGAAAGGCACAAAGCTACACAGAGAAACCCTGTCTTGTAAAACCAAAAAAAAAAAAAAAAAAAAGAACTCAAGAAACTAGACATAAAAAACCCAAATAACCTAATTAAAAATGGGATACAGATCTAAACAAAGAATTCTCAACAGAGGTGAGGAGATACCAGATAGAGGAAGCAAGATGACAAGACAGAACTGAAAAAAGGTACCAAGCCATATTGCTAAACTTAGATAAGAATTATGGATTGATTTAAATGTAAGGGCTAGTCAGTAATAAGCCTGAGCTAATGGCTGATCAGTTATAATTAATACAAGCCTCTGAGTGATTATTTTATAAGAGGCTGCCAGATTGCCAAGCCAGGCAGGACCAAAGAAAATTTTTGATTACACAGAGGAATCTCAAATGTCTGAGAAACCCTTAAAGAAATATTCATCATCCTTAGCCATAACAGAAATGCAAATTGAAATGACTCTGAGATGCTATCTTGCACCTCTCAGAAAGGCTAAGATAAAAAACAAACAAACAAACAAAAAACTGAAAGTGCTAGCTCATGCTGGAGAGGATGGGGAACACTCTCCTCCATTGTTGGTGGGAATGCAAACTTGTACAGAGACTTTGGATATCAATATGTCAGTTTCTCAGAAAATTGGGAATCAATCTGCCTCAAGATCCAGCTATACTACTCTTGGGCATATATCCAAATGATGCTCAATCATACCACAAGGACACTTGTTCAACTATATTAACAGCAGCTTTTTTCCTAATAGCCAGGGACTGGAAACAAGGTAAATGTCCTGAAACTGAAGATTGGGTAAAGAAAATGTGGTACATTTACACAATGGAGTATTTCTTGGCTATTGAAAACAATGACATGAGGAAATTTTCAGGCACATGGATGGAACTAGAAAAAAATCATCTTGAGTGAGGTAACCCAGACCAAGAAGTGTAAACACACTATATATTCACTTAGAAGTGGATATTATCTGTAAAGTAAACAATAGTCATGCTACAATCCACAGATCCAGAAAGGCTAGGTAACAAGGAGGACTCAAGGGGGGCACTAAGATCTCCCTGGGTCAGGGAAATAGAAGAGATCTCCTGGATGGACTAGGGGCAGGTAGGGATGGGAACAGGAGGGAACAGGTGTGGTAATGGTGAGGGAGAATACTGAAAAAGATGATTGGAAAGGGGAGCATTTTGGGGTGAGGTAGAAACTTAGCACAATGGAAATTCCCAAGATCTACAAGGGTGAATTTACCTAAAACCTAGCAAAAGACAATATGTAGCCTTATCTGGTCACCTCCTCTGACTAGGCAAGACTACCAGTAGAGGGATTGGGACACCAACCCAGTCACATAACCTTCAATCTAGCTTGGTCTTCTTGTGGGACTCCTAACAATGAGAGCAACTGTCTCATTGACACTTTTGTTGACTTATGGAACCCTATTCTTCATAATTGGTTGCCTTGTCCAGCATTAATACCATGGAGGTGCCTAGTCTTACTGCAACTTGATATGCCATGTTTGATTGACATGGGAGCCCTACCCTTTTCTGAATAGAGGAGGAGTAGATGGGAGAGAGGGGGCAGAGGCAACACATTGGGAAGGGACTTCAAGGTGAGAAGGGAGGAGAAACTGCAGTCCGGTTGAGAAAAATAATAATAAAATCATTTTAAAAAAGAATCTGATCAATGTACATAGAAAAAGTGACTAGTACACTTGGCCACAAATGATGCATCCATGTCACACCCCTCCTCAAGGCTCATGGACCATCACAAAAGAGGTTTCTAAAAGTTGAAGATTGTAAGAGCCATAAATTGGATTGGACCAGTAATGCAGTGTTTTTGGACATGACAGAACTGATGTATTCATGAAATCACACTGTTGCCTGAACAAGACCTGCACATGATAAAGCCACTCGATATTTTAGCTTGGAAGAGGAAGGCTTCATATACATCCACTCCTAACAGAGTAGCTATGGACAACTGATGGTTTCTGGGAGAGGATGAATCAGCTCTCAAAAAGGTGCCCCTGGTATATCAACCATGATCTAGTGGTGGATGGTTCCATACCCAGAAGTGTATGGATAGCACAAATTGGAGTTTTCTGGTTACTGAATAAATGAATGAAATGGGAGAGAAAGTTGAGGGTGGTTGGGAGTGGCAGTGGTTCTGAAAAACTTAAGGGAAGGAATGAGAATGATCATGATCAAATTACATTTTGTAAAATCTCAAATAATCAATAAAATATATATTTTAAAACAATAGCCTGAATTACTTAAATTATAGGGAAAAAACAGAACTAAGACCATAATTTCTGCTTATTTATCACATTACAGTTTCTCAGCCATAAAGATTAGCATTAAATTGAAATAGTACAATTGTGAAAGAGGAAATGCCAAGTACTTGGAACAAATAGGAATGTGGATAAAACAATAATGTGGACTGCTTAACCTGTATCACATTTACAACACATCATAAAATAAGCTATATCAAATTCAGCAGACCATTATATCATGAGGGGGCTGGCGGGGCAGGCTGAAGAAGGACTCCTATACAGTGAGGTTTACACAAGTCCTCTGACTGCAATGAAATATGTAAATGAGATTTAGTAAAGGAAATATTTCTATGGTAACTATAAGCTCTGTATACAATTATTTTTTAAGATAAAATTTCCAGAAATCTTTTATTTGTTGAAGAGATTGTCTGTCTAAAAACATAAGCACAACTAAAAATTAAAGATCTCACCTATGCTGCTATGCACAGATCTAAATATATTGTATTTCAATATAAGAGATACTTGCAGGGTGGTGGTGGCACACACCTTTAATCCCAGCACTTGGGAAACAGAGGCAGGTGGATCTCTGTGAGTCTGAGGTCAGCCTGGTCCACAGAGTGAGTTTCAGGAAAGGCACAAAGCTACACAGAGAAACCCTGTCTCGGGGAAAAAAAAAAAAAAAAAAAAGATACTGTGAGTCTATGGTTATTCATATGGAAAAATATGTGGTATTATTCCCTGAGAGATCCACTCTTCTGGAAATATTACTACTTCATAGAACAAGAGCATGAGAGTACCATAGTGTACCATGTGTCCACTTCCCAGACTAGAAACGAGCAGTAGTCAAGCATGGGTATTTACCCCAAGGGAAGAACTGGTCAGGATTTTTTTCAACCCCAAAAGATTGTGTCTTTCAATAAAATTTTAAGTCTGGTATTTGTGGCCATATTGTATATCACTTGGAAATAGTTAGCCTAAAAATCAGGGAAAATCATGAATACGAGGGAGACAGCCAGCAATTCTGATAGAATTTTTACAGCTGCTCCATTTTATCCGAAGCTTTTTTTCACTCTTCCCCTTCTAATAGTCACTTAAAACTAGGACTGGGTGTTTGTTTTGTTTTATTTTGTTTTGTTTTGCTAGGTGACTTGGTTTCTGTCCCATTCAATGGGAAGGAATCTAATTTTGATAAAATGAGAACTAGAAAAATTAATTTAAGTGGTTCTATTCCCATACCAACTTATTCAAAACAATAAATAATTATAGATGTATCATTTTCATTTATCTCCTAGATATTGATTTCATGACCCCACTTTAGACATATATAAGAAGCCTCAGAGAAATTTTCTTTTCCCAGATCATATAGTCAGGTTACAGTAAATTTGTTGTGCAAATCTACAGCAGTATTCGGTTCCTCTATTGGGAGCTCAAAGTTCCTTAGAAGCTCCAAAAAATATAAATAAAATACAAAACATACCAACAGAAAGAGAACAACTGCATACTGCTATCTGACAGAATGTCAATGAAATTATTTTTATATGAAAAATTCAAATATATCTCCAAATGTAATAAAATACATTGTAGATGTATCCAACCTTCCCATCAAACAATAAACACAGAACCAATGCAAAGAAGAAAGCCAAGAGGTCAGAGCCAAGAGCCAAAACCTTACCCTTCCTCCTGCAGTGGTCCTACCTCTCCGAACCAGAGCTACCCCTGTGTTAAAGTCTTTATATAGAGTTCCTGTCCTGCCTTCTCATTGGTTGTAAACCCAACCACATGACCGCCTCCTCACAGCCTGTCTGTATAGGCCTCCAGGTTTTCCATGATTGGTATTAAGATTAAAGGCATGTGTATCCAATAATGGCTGTATCCCTGAACACACAGAGACTTACCCAGCTCTGCCTACTAAGTGCTGGAATTACAAGCATACGCTACCACTGCCCTGCTTTCCTATGGCTTGCTAATAGCTCTGACCCCCGGGCAACTTTATTTATTAACATACAAATAACATTTTAATACAAATAAAATATCACCATAATACATTTTCATTCATGATTTCAATATCACTAAAATTAGAGAGATTAGATTGAAAAGGTGGCAAAAATACAGTATTTAATGTGTATGACAGTGGAACAGAAATGGAAAAGGATTTATGAGGTATGCTATGGAGAGCCTTAGAATCCCTAAGGAATTTCAGATTCTATTAGCAATGGTAACATAATGTAAGATAATGTGAATTGGAAGAGAAACATGCCCTTAGGCCCATGCATCTGTACACTGGTCTCCAATTGGCTGCTCTGGGGTATGGTACCTTTAGGATGCAGAGCTTTGTTGAAGGAAGTAAGTCACCATGTTCCAGTCTTCTGCCATCATACCTTCTCCATCTTTGTGAAAACCTGACATTTTCGAATCATAAGACAAAATAAACTCTTTCTTTAGTTGTGTTTGGTTATGGTATTTTATCACAGCAACAGAAAATTCAATACAGAAGACTTTAATAATGGAAACCAGCTTTTCATACAGTGTAGGATGGATGAGAAACAAAAGTGAAGGTGTGATCATGGGCAAGTATGATAATGATCCACCTTTCTTCCAAACATGACCTTTCATTTTAAATATCAAAATGAATGGAATAATTTTATGTTCAGATTGAGAATTCTGCAATATATTATTTCTTTCAAAAATTCAGTTATTTTTCCATAAGTTGACATAATACTAATTAATTATGTTGGTAAAATTGCCATGTGCTATTTGTGCTTATTGGGTGCAGACTCAGGAATAGAATGAACCTCCTTGTCTCAGACTCAAGGGATTGAATTGCTTGCCAAGACGTGTTTTCCTGATCCAGGCTGGCATGCTAATACTGTGATAAGGAGAAGAGAGAGCAGGAAACAGATTAAAATATTACAAAATATTGTGCCCTGGCACCAAATGTGGGGCTTGAACCCACAACCCTGAGATTAAGAGTCTCATGCTCTACCGACAGAGCTAGCCTGGCTGGCATCTCCTGACTCAGCCTTTCTCTTCCCATAATTCTCCTTGTCTGCTTATCCTGTCTATACTTCCTGCCTGGCTACTGGCCAATCAGTGTTTTATTAAACCAGTGTACAACAGCATTATCCCACAGTATTTCCCCTTTTCTGTTTAATTAAAAAGGAAAGTTTAAACTTTAACATAGTAAAATAATATATAACAAAACAGTTATCAAGCAAGAATTACAATTATAATATCTAGTCTATTTATATTTGGAAAATTGAAGAAAATATTCTATGTATCATTTATTTGTGAGTCTAAGGTTTCATATGTATCTTATCTTTTATCATAACCAAGGAAAATTATATCTAGTCTTCAACTACATCAAAGACTTCACACAGGAAATGCATTGTAAGCAACTTTCATAACTCTGGAAATGACAGAGACAGCTGGTTACCTGAACAGTCATCCAAAGCTTGGGCTACAGATACACATGGTTGAGACAAATTAATGGAGTGTTTTACTGGATCAGGCCAGTTTATAGATGACATTGTGGGTCATATTGATTCTTTAATCTCTAGGAGCTCCTTGGTTTCAGACCCAATCGCCATATCTATGTAATCTGCCAGACCATATTAGACTTATGATTTTTAACTTTGGGTAAAAGGATAACTTCCCTGGAACAGTCAATTCCTCCCTTCTAGATTATTAAAATATCTAAAGGTAAGGTGAATAAATTGTATGATGTATTCTATCATAGAGAGAAAATGGTGCTGCTATCAAGACCCCTTCTTCATCTTCCTCTAGATCTTTTTCGTTGAAAAGCTTCTATTAACTGAGATAATCAATATTCTTTAAAAATTCTTCCTCTTGAAACCTAAGCTATCTTCACTTCTACTTTAAACAAAAGTAGAACATTTAATGTCATGTATCACTTTTTATAACTCAGTTCTCAAAAATTTACATATAGGATGTATTTACAGTACAAACTAAATTAATGATCTCTAAAGCAACACCCAAACATTGCCTTTATGGTTTGAACATTAGAGTGGGAAGTCAAAAAAAAACCTTAATTTTTACTTCTGACCTTTTGACTAACCCATAATCTACATAGGACCAATTACTTTCTTAGGCTTAATCCTGTTTTCTATAGAGGTATTTCAAAGAGATTGTATCACATGATTTTTTAGGTTGCTCCTAGATTCTATATCATATTATAGTCTCATATTGCATTGTAAAAACTATGCAAGATTTGGCATTAAGTTTAGCATATTTTCTGTGACAAAATTTGTTACATGGTCATTTATCTTAATGTTTACCTCCATATGTGCAGGTCTTCACATCCACCATGAGAGCTAATTATGTATAAATTCTGTATGTGGTAAAGGTCAGGCTGGGATTGAATCCAGGTCCTTCAGCTTCAAGTTCTGTGGACTTTTCATCACCCCAGGCTCTGCCTTAGTTCCATAGCCACATGTAGAAACATCTGTCAACAGTCACCCAAGCAGTCTTTCCAGATTGCTTTCATTAGTCATTTAACACATACACAATTCTTGCCAGCAAAGCAATCTTAGAAGGGAGGCTCAAAGTATCAGGATAGTTTTAGATGACACAGGACATTGATTGAAATCTTAGTAAATGGAATATAGTTCTTGAGCTGAGGATGGCTCAAGAAGTTTCAAACGGTTTAGTGTAAGGTCAAGAATACCTTGCCCTTTCTGTAGCACATACCAGGCTTAACAGTGGGGAGCTATTCAGAGATTAGTGGGTGAATGTTTAGTTAATCCTTGTAGAAATAAAGTTATGGCATTTCATTTAGAAAGTGTTAAAAATACTCCAGATTTTGTTAGGTTTCTGCAGTTTGCTGTCAGTGACTTCCTATCTCTGGACTTCGCTTACTTTTGATTTATTACTGGCCCTTTCTCGCTGTTTTTCTATGTATGTTCTGAAGAAACTATGTTTCAAAGCAAGGTTTTAGAGATAACCTTGTTCAAAATTAAAGCAGTTTAACAACTTATTTGCAATTGTGTCAAGAATATATCTCTCTTTCCCTCTCTCCATCCTTCAGTAGCAATCATGCATGGATATGAAGAAGACATTGCACATATACTCAGCATACAGTTTCCAACAGTTTTGAAGAAATAGTTTTTCCATTTTAAAAACTGGATTCATCTCCAATTACTGATTGAACTTTGCCACTGTGATTCTTCACTATCAGCTTAAAATTTAAAATTAGCACTTGCAAATCCAAACTCACCTTCCCCCTGACAAATCAGCTTCTCAAGATGCTAGCACCAGGCTCATCAAAAAATAATTCTGTTTTTGTTTCCTTCTTTTTCCTTTCCAAGTTTTCCAGCAATAAAATGTCAAAATTAAATTTAATCTGTTTTTCTTTTTAAGGTATGGTATGTACTCACATCAAAATCCCAATGCTGATTAGTTTTTTGAAATCTCATACATATTTGGTTCTTAATTTTAAGATCATCCAGTGCAATCTCAATTGAAAGATGCACTACACTGGATGTTGGGGCGCTTTAAAAAAATTCCCCCAAATCTGCTGCCTTACATCACCATTTTGAGCATATCTCTGAATCTCTTGGTCTTCTATATCTTTGCTCCTCTATACAATCAATTTGCATAATTTTTTCTAATAATCAATAGAACATTGGGAACACAATACCTTTGTATAAGACATTTAGACTCCTTGTCCTCTATTTCATCTATGTATTCTACATGTTTTTTCCAAAGTCTCCTTCTAGCCCTTATAACTCACTGAGATAATGAATCATTTATTGTAAAACATGCATACAGGATTTGGGTGTTAATATAGGTAGGTGGATTAGACTTTCAGATTTTACATTTAATGAGTTATTTGAGTTTTTATATACAAAATCAACATCAAAACTCTACAAAACTTTCCTTACTAGGATGCAATAAGAACAAAAAAGGGAAGAAAAGGTTATATGAATATCAACCTATCCTCAAATAAGGTATGAAACTTTCAAGACATTCCCCTTAGCTCATGAAGCCAGATTTCATGCTTTTCTGCTTTGTAATGTTACTGGTCTCATTAAAAGCACAGGAGAAACACCAACAGATTGCATTTTTGAGGTAATTTTAATGTGTTCCAGATTTCTGTAGTCCCATCAAATAGTGTACATGTTGTGTCTTCCATTATACAATTTTGGGTAGGCTTTATTGAAACTTTATATCTACTTCAAGCCAATATTTTTAATTGCTCATTAAAGATACTGTGTTTTTTAGATAAAATTGTAATACCGGGAAATGAGTATCAGGTGTGGAGAAGAGGGAGGGAGGGTCAGAGAGACAGGAAAAGAGAGAGAGACAGAGACAGACAGAGAGACAGATAGAGACAGACAGAGAGAATAGAAATATTAAGGACCCCACAAATAAGCCCTTTGGATGGAAAGAGTAACCTAGATTGTAGTAACCCTAGAGTATCAGAGAAGGTGGTTCACAGAGCATGAAGAACCCATGTTCATCTCCAACTACTGCCCATGAGAAGACTAAAGGAAGCTGGGATCTAAAGCCAAAGATGCTCCCAAGGTAAATGACCATCTTTAGTCATCCTGGCACATAGAAGGAATCTGCTCATGATCAGCCTTTTTCTAGTAGCTCCTAGTTAGAGAATTTTTCCAAGAAGCCAGATTTCAGGGAAATATATGTATTTTCAGATGTCCATCCCAGGAATCCAAACGTAGAATAACAAAATGGATTTGGAAGTGGAAGAAAACAACTTTTCCAAATGGAAATGCTCCACTAGACACTCTAAATTCGCTGACATGAGGCTAGAATACCTCATAGTTTTGTGCTCTGTTGGCACACCCTTGGTGATGCAATTAATCACCATGAGCCCAAACAATCTGCACAGGCTGAATAACTGTCCTCCCATTCTTCCTACCCATCTACTGCACCTATACAATGTTTTGTTGTAGTGGTTGTTGTTTTAACAACTATATGTACTTGCTTGTAGTGAACCTTTCCAAATCTCATTTGATTATTTTGCTGAGATGAAACATTTTTCTCTGGGAACCTAAAGTTGTGCTTGCACCATTACTTCTTGGAGAAGTCAAAAATAGTTCATCATGTCATCAAAGAAAAAATATTTCTATATAGGACATGATACGATTCTCTGTTCTGTTTTGTAGCACTCATTGACCGCCTACTAGGTGCTGAACATAGAGTATGATTCCTAATTTGTGAATTTATTTTATTGACATTTAATTATATTTTGAACTATTTATTTTTATATAAAATGGAAAAATTACATAAACCTTGCTTCTTTAGACTCCTCCAAAAATTATATTTTGATTTTGTCCCCAACCCGTGTGTGTGTGTGTGTGTGTGTGTGTGTGTGTGTGTGTGTGTGTGTGTTCATAGGTTGCACTAGAACTTGTATAATATGTATGTGGGGTCAGAGGATGATGTTGGATGTTCTATACCTCTCTGCCTTATTTTTTGATGCAAGGTGTTTCACTGAACCTTGAACTGACTATCTGACTACACTGGCCATCCAGAGAGTGCCGTGAGATCTACCTGTGCCTGTCCAAGTATTATGGTTACAAGTTCTCAGAGCATTGATCTTTATGGGGTGCTGGAACTCAAGTCCTCATATCTGGCCAGCAAACACATTACCCAATGAGTCATCTTTTAGAATCTGACACATTTTTTATGAATGAATGAATGAACGTTTTGTACCCATACTTAGTAAAAACTGAACTATTTGTTTTCTTATCCTGCTGTGCTCACAGAGGTTTCCTGGAGTTTAGTATCAATACTATTTAAAGAAGAGGTGCTGAGGACCTTCATCACCTGTTGTTAAGGCATGGACAAACCAAGAGACAGAAGAAATAGTGAAGCCATAGTTACACTAAAGGGATGAAACTGAAATTAAAGGGACTGGGTCCCTAGAATACCTCAACCTACTTGCCCTTCTCTTTTCCCAGAAGCCTGGAATTAGTTGCTCCCTCATTGTAACCCCTGTCTCCTCTCCAATTTCACCCCTTAATTTTTAAACTCTGCTGTTCTGAAGAAGCATGGTGTGGTTCCAGCTGCAGGCACTAAATCATCACCGTGTTTGGACATGTGCTGCAGAAGGGAACTCTGTGATGAATGGGGCTGTCCATATTTACATTGGGTGCACAACAGCTGTGGGGATCGTCCTGCGCAATGAGCGTTCTGAGCAAACTTGGCATGTCCCCACCCCACTGCCACCTCCCCCACCTCTTTCTTGCCTAGTGACAGTGACAGATTAGCCACTTCTGAGGAGAACTGCCCTTTGGAACAAAGGAATCACAGTGTCCCCTCCTCTTGGAGCATATTTACACACGCATTCTCACAGCACACATACACACTTCACTCTCAATCTTTTAATGCCATATTGTTTTTTGTTTTTGTCTTTTTTTTTTTTTTTTTTTAGCAATATCGTATTTTCCCAGATATCCCTACAAGCAGCAAAACTGCTCAAGTGTAGGCAGGTGGTACAGGAGGTACAATCTCCATTTTTGAAAAAAAAAATACAACAACCACGGAAACAATCTCCTTATGGGTTTCAGAGACATACTGCTCTGACCTGATGCATACTTCACCAGTCCCAAACTTATTGCCAGAGGCAAGTAGTGTCAAGTACAGGTCACACCGAAGGCCCATGAAACCAGGGCTTTGTGCCTTTAGGCAGTCTGCCTTACTGACAAGGTTGATGAGCTCTAGTGCTAAAGAATGAGAAAAAGAAAAGGACAAGGGGCTATGGTTGTAAAGACACATCACATTTATACAATTCTTTGAAGTCTGGAATATGTACCCTGCCTCCCTCACTCTCTGAGGAAAAGCTTTTTAAGCCTGAAGGACATTGTTATGTGTGAAGAAGAAGAAGAAAACTAACACAGGATATGTGTGTAGAAGGGCAGATAAAGAAGGGTCATTTGGTTGATACAGAAAGACTGAGTATATTGTGCTCATTTAATTACATGAAGTATTTTACATGAATCATAGAATTCAGACTTCAGGTCCTTAATATTATTCTATACTCATTAATTTCACTGTTTACTGCACAAACTGAATATAGAATTATTTTGATTCAACACTATATCTTTTATAAATCTTTTGGAGTCTATGAATTCTAATACATTCTGGTGGAAAGACATTGAGACATAGAGATCATAATTTTGATGTTGGTGCAGGTAAACCATATGCTTCTTTCCAAACACAGTCTTTCTCTGAGTGGAAACTAAAGAATCATTGGAATGACTGTACTGATTCCAAGTGTTCAGATAACTCATTAAGGATTCAAGTTTTTCTTTTCAGAAGACATAATTACATTACTATTTCTAAACTTTCTCTTCCTCTGTTTCAACATATTTGGGGGCATCTCCTGTGTCACCAGGCTGCAGAGGCTATTGCAATTGCTTCTATTTCAAATTTTTATTTGTTTTTAATTACAGTCCTTGTGTATGTGCACACAGATGCCACAATGGGTATGTGGAAGTCTGAGGACAATCTGTGGGAACTGCTTCTCTCCGTCTATCATGCAGGTCAGATTTGGAAGCAAGCTTAACTTAACTCTCACCAGCCCCTGAAATTGTTTCTAAACTGTACTTCAAAAAAAATTAGCCAATCATAATTATCCATTATATATTAAAGCCACACTTCATAGACTGTAAAAAACTTTCTGAATACTAAAAAGGTTTTAGCAATTTTAAATTTGTTCTGAAACAACGTATGTTACTTTGTCTGTCTTACCACCACCATCCCCAAAGAGAAAATCAACAATTGATTTGGGGATACTGAAGCAGCCATACCCACAGCCTGGAAGACTGTCCCGAATCTGTTCCTGTATTGAGCCTTCATCAATGACAAAAGGACAAGGCTCAAGGGTAATGAAGGACTCCTGGAACAGGTGTACATGTTTTGTGAATTTAAATATATTTCTTAACTTGGGGAATCCTACTTTCTTTTCTTTCTTTTTTTTTTTTTTTCAGAGACAAGGTTTCTCTGTGTACTTTTGGTACTTGTCCTGGATCTTGCTCTGTGGACCAGCCTGACCTCGAGCTCACAAAGATCCTCCTGGCTCTGCCTCCTGAGTGCTGGGATAAAAAGAGTGTGCCACCACTTCCTGGTGATTCCTAGTTTCTTATTTGCAAGAGAAGATTGCTAGTTTATTTGTAAGAAATCATCATGATGATTTTATGATATATTGGAAGAAGGGGCTTTATATTAGGTTTTATATCATATTTAATAGATTAACTTTATGCTAATATATTCATTTTCAGTTCATTTGTATTTGTAAAACAAAACCATAAGCATTATGACAAATCAAACAAAACACAGTGGAAAAAGGTAAGAGGATTCAATTTTTAATCACCTCAGGAAAAGCTGGGTACACTGTGTTTCCCCACATCAGAATACTCAAGGCTCAATATCACTAATATCAAAGGAAAAAGATGCAAACAACATCTTCCAAACCCACTTGACACTGAAATTCTTGCATACTAGATGCCTCTACAATGAAACTACCCTGTACAACTTTCTATAATCGCAGATTTGTTCAAATTTGCTTTAACTGCTGCCTGTGGCTCCTGAGTCTAGTGAAAATGGATAGGGCAACTAAGAAGCTGTGCTTAAATTTTATTCGAATTAATTTCTAAATGAACTTAATCAGTGGCATGTGATTTTGGCAACCATATCAGACAACACAGATCTAGAGACTAGTGTTTGTGGAAATAAATGGGAGAAACCTGCAGTGACATTAGCAGCTTGTTAAATAGAAGTTAGTGAGCCATGGAGGGACAGAGCAAAAAGTGTAGGGGCAGCTATTTTATTTACTTCTGGAAGAACCAGCCATGAACAACAATTACTAACTAAGGTGGATTCACTGAGAAGACAATGAGGAAGTCCAGAACTCCTCAGTTGTATGGGCTCATCTAAGATCCTTGGAGTTTGGGGAGGATTTTTGTTGTTGTTGCTTGTTTGTTTTTTTTTTCTCTTGCTGGTAGAGTTCACTGTGGAATTTTCAACAGTTAAACACCTTAGTAATAATTAATGTAAACAGCTTCTCCCACTCGGACCTTCACAATGTACTGTTTGCTCTCATAGTGACTAGTGAAATATCTAATTGTTGATATATCCTCAAAACTCATGTATTAAATCTTAAGCTCTGTGGTGGTAGAATTTTGAAATGATACTTTTGAGAGATGATTAAGCTATGAGATCAGAGTCCTTATTATTGTGATTTGTGTCTTTATAAAGAAGTTTCCTTGCATTCTAGTACACGACGACTCAGAAAGTGCAGTTTATGGAGAAAGAGACCCCACATTTTATTTACTGATGATATTGTATTTACAGTATTCATCTTCTCAGACTCCCTAAAAGTAAGAAGTAATTGTGTGTTATTTAGAAAATATCAAGTTCATGATATTTTTTATGACTAGGCAGTCAGACTGACTCAGGTAGATAATATAACCATTTCTAGAATTTGCATACATTGAGTTGATGATACCTAGTGTTTGAGTTTAAATACAATGTATTTACATGGCTCAGAGTCACTTTTATTCATATATAGGTTAATTTTGACCATTACAGAGAAGAAATGACTTTAGTAAATCTCTTAATAATGTAAACTCATAAAAGATGTGAGGCTAATTTACATGTTAACATTCATAACTTACATATGAAATAAACATATTAAAGAGTTGACCAAATTTAATTACAACCTTAAAATTTATAAGATAGTGCAATAATTAGTGAAGTAAAAAGTCATTCTCTGTACTCTCTCTTAATGGAAAGCAGATTTTGAGCAGCATTATTACAGAACAGAATCAAATTATCTTTTACTCTTTTAGAGAATATTACAAAAGATTTGTCATAGAAAGACAATATCAAATGAAGCCAAGAGACAAAATAACATGAAGAAAAATTATTATATAAATATTTCATAAAGTTAATTACTTTGTAAAAAGGATTTATATTGTTTTATGGATTAGTAGGCTCTAAAAATTTGAGTTGATAGTAAGTTTCCTCTTTTTCCAACTAAATATTATTCCTGATATTTTGTTTTGAATTTGTAATTTTATATCCTCATTTTAAACAATCTCCTATGATTTTTAAATTTTTAATATATAAAAAAGTCTTAAGTCTGTCGGTGGCATTTATAAAAAAATTCTTAAGTTGGATGGAGTAAGATGTTAAGATCCTCTAGCAATAATTCACCAAAGACATAATGGTTTTTGTACCTATTTACTTAACAAATTAAATTAATATAAGCAAAGATTTTAGATGAGAGCACAAAATGCTTCCTTTTAGTACAATAAAGAGATGAACTGAAGAATTCAGGAAAGAGTTTATGGAATTATTAGTTCATCAGACATGAGGATTGTATGGGAATTAAGATTATGCTAAAGACTTGAAATATAGCATAAGGCCCTCCATGGTCACATTCAATATCAGACAAAACTGTACAACTCCTCTCCCAAAGACAACATCAGAAGACTGAGCTATTGGAACTGCATTCATTGGGTGGCAAGGAGACTGCTTCTGTCATCTTTTCCTCTACCTTAGACACCAGAGCAGAAAACTTCCTTCCCATTAAAGACTAAAACAAGAAAGCTAACACAGAGCTTTGCTCTAAAGTTTAGTAAAGGTACTGCTACCATGAAAGCCTTCTAAAGGTAGAAATCAAAAGTCACACTGCAGGTCACAGTTCACAGATACAGCCTCTAGATTTCTCTAGCATCAAGTGGACAACTGTGTGCCAGTAGGATAGGCTCAAGATGTAATTGCATGTCCCTGTTTGACTTCAAGTCAGCATGGAACTCCAGCTTTAAGTCAAGTGCAACTCAGCTTAGAGTAAACCTCGGTCAGAATGTTACTTTCAGCTCAAATCCCAACCTTGGGCAGCACAGCTGGTTCCAAGCCATTGTTAATAATTAGATCTGCTAAAAGTGCATGCTTCAAAGTAGTGCATGCCATATCAGGGCAGAGATGTATTTGAGTCTGCGTCATGGCCACTTATATTGTGGGCCTGGCTTGTTTCACAGATATGTCTCTGAAGCTATGAGGCTCATTCATGATTCTTTTTAAAGTCAGCTATACTGGCAAATGGTCTGGCTGTTACCATGTCACCAACACTGCCTGTGCCAGTTTAGTTTTTGTCAATTTGACACAAGCTAAGACATAAATTTAAATGAGAATATGCTTTCATCAGAATGGCTTGCAGGTAAATCAGTAGGGAATTCCTGTGTGTGTGTGTGTGTGTGTGTGTGTGTGTGTGTGTGTGTGTGTGTGCATCCAGCCCACTCCTGGGCAGGTGACCCTGGTGGTATAAGAAAGTAAACTGAGCAAACTATAAAGAGAAGGCCAGTAGGCAGACTTTCTCCATGAACTCAGCTCTTGCCTCCAGGTTTGTGTTCTGACTTCTCTTCATAATGGACTGTAAACTTCAGTGATGAAATAAATCTTTTTCTCACTGAATTGCTCTTGGTCATGGTGTTTATTAAAACAATAGAAAGCGAACTAGGACACTTGGACAGCATAGTGTGAAGCAAGACTCTATTTACTGGGGGTGGAAAGAGTGGCAAGCACAGCAAATTCAGTGTCTTGCTAAGGAAGCCTAGCACTAGGAAAATGCTAATAGTCTCCATTCCTGAAAAAGTGCCCATGGACAGGACAGTCTAAAATACCTTTAATATCAGGGTAAATCAGATAGAATTCCTCTATCAAGTTACACTTATTTCCAACATTATCGGCTTCTGATTGAAGTAGTATTGAGCCTCAACTCCACCTCAGTAATAAGCAGCCTGTATCACCATGTACCTTGGTCCAACTTAAGGTATGTGCCAATTCCATCAGAGTACTGCATGGAAATATTACACAGTTGTGCAATGCCGGTGGAATATGATGGCAAAGGTTGTAGCATGGCATAAGCATTAGTAGAATAAAATAATTATACATGGTGTTTTGCCCAGAAACTGGAAAATTCTCACATTAACTGACTACTGATGAATATATATAGACTAAAAAATACAGGCCCACCTAAGACCAAGGAACTGGCATTTTGAGAATGACCCTTCCTTTTAAGTACTTCTGATCTTATTGAGAAATATCTGACCTTTATCTTTGAAAGAAATCCAAGCTTGAAAGACTGGTAATTTATAGAGGGTGATCTCATAGTGTACTTGGACTTGAACACCATCTAGTTCTGAAATAGCAGAGGTGATTAAAAGCAATGCGCTTTGAGCTTCCAATAAGATGAGAACAAACAAGCCAGATTAGGACATTGGAGTAAACACTCCATTCCCTTAAAGCAGAGACACCATCAAGAACTCTCAGAAAACATCTCACCAAACTGCTGAAACAAGGCTTCAGACTCACCCTGTGGAAAACAATATGGACTAACTCTCAGATGACAATTTTAAAACAACTATATAAGGAAAGTGAATGTCTTCAATAAAAAAAAATCAGTAAGTACTTCAGTACTCTAACCCAGTAGCCTAACAGAAAGATGGGAGGATAACTGTTTAAGGTGGAACACAAATCACTGAGCTGAAAGATGCTTTAAAAAAATTTAAAATGAAAGAGGAAGCATTACAATTAGGATAGATCAAACAGATGAAAGAATTAGTGAGAATGAAAGAAAAGAGTGGAGACAATAGTGAAGTGATTGTTGCTTAACAGTTACTTGAGAGAAAAGTAATTCTAACACAAGGTAACAGAAATTGAAGTCTCCCCAAACAACAGAAAGTACAAAGAGGAACAGCCAGATAAAACTCAAGTCTACTCTAAGACACCAAGCTCTCACATCTTAAAGCTAAGGAGGAAAATTATCAGGTTAGCAAGAGCAAAGAAACAATACAAAAAGGTATCTAGACGCACCTGACAGCTCATTTCTTAGCAGAAATCCTACACTCCAGGAGAGAGAGGGATGAGATCCTCCCAGTACAGAAGGAGAAAACGAAAGCTATCAACCAATAATCCTACACTCAGCAAAGCTCTTCTTTGCAATCTTGATAGAGATAAAGACATTGTCAGGTAATAGGAACCTAAGAGAACATATTTTCAGTAGTGCTGTCATATAAGTAGTCCAAAAGGGAGTTCTTCAATTTGAAAGAAAGTTTAATGATTAAAAAAAAAAATGAAAAGTTACAAACACCAATGGTAATATTGTTATGCCCAGATTGTGACCCCAAAGAGACCACTGAAGACCAAGGATGTCCAGAATGCAACAGCAAGGTTTATTCTATAGATACAAGCCTAGGCAGGGAACTCATCCCTACACCCAATACAGTGAGGCAGGGAGGAGTTGTTCTTTCTTTGTGAGGCTAGCTATTTAAAGGCAAAAACCACAAGCCCTTCAAGGCGGGGGGGGGGGGGGGCATTGGGGGTTTGTCATGGGTGCAACTCGGATTGGTTTATTTATATTTTTGAAGGTCTCTGTTCTCTTTTAATTGGGTGAGGATATGTAACCTTTGAATTTACTGGTTGGGGTTTACAATTATCATTTTGGGGGCTGTCTGGGACAAGTCCCAGGCTTTGTCCTTGAGCTGCCATGGGACTGGCTGGCCTAGCATGTACTGACTATGGGGGCTAGCTCAGTGGTCCAGGCTCTGTCCTTGACTCACACACATAGCTCTAAGTTGGTGAGGGGTCCCAGACAGTAAACAACTGCCTGAACTTTGAGCAGTCAGAGTACGTGCTGAAAGGGAGCTACTGCAAAGACTATGTCTTTTGTTCATGGCCCTCCCAGAGACTGCTTGGTTAAGTCTCAGGAAACTGAAATTGAGGCCTGATCTCTGTGTAGCTGGAGAGTTTTCTCTCCGGGTCCCGCCAAACCCCAGCAGTCTGACAGCCCATTTATAAAATAAACACACAGACACTTATATTATTTAAACTGTTTGGCCTAATGGCTCAGGCTTCTATCTATCCAGTTCTTACATCTTAAATTAATCCATTTCTATAAATCTATACCTTGCCATGTGGCTCATGGCTTACCAGCATCTTCACATACTGCTTGTCATGGCGATGGCTGGCAGTGTCTCCCTGCCTCAGCCTTCTACTTCCCAGAATTCTCTTCTCTGTTTGTCCCGCCTATACTTCCTGCCTGGCCACTGGCTAATCAGCATTTTATTTATACAGAGTGATATCCACAGCATCTCTGAGAGAAGACTGAGCAGCCTGTTATGGATTCTGCTTGGTCCTTTCAATATTACAGACACAGAACAGCTCAGAATGTTCTGATGCAGTGAACATAGTGCACAAATCATTCAAGCAAAGACTGAAAACAAGGCTTTCAGAAATAATGATGACCACATTAAATATGTCAAGAGTCAGACATTGAGGCAGGAAAAGTGAGTGGTAATGAAGGGACAGATTTTGTTTATATATTTGGTCTATTTTGTTAGTGTTGTTTTTAATGCAGCTCACTTTAGGATGCATGAACCCAAAGAATTTACTCTTAATTCTTTATGTATTAGTTACTTTTTAATCATTGCTATGACCAATCACCTGGAATAAAGCAACTTTGGTGATGAGTCTAGTCCAAAGCCAAAGGAATTATACTGCCTACTTCTAAGGTGGGTCTTCCCATCACAATTAACCTAATTAACCTAAAAAGATAATCTTTAACAAGCAGGCCCACAGACTAAGTTAAGCTATATAATTCATCATATCTCTGCCCTGTGGCTTGACGCCTAGATAATTCTAGGTCATGTTGATCTGACCTAGAATTATCTAGGTCAGATTATCTATAATATTTATCTATAATAACCATCACAATTCTAGCTCTGACCCTTAGAATTTCATCTCCATCTCACAATGCAAAACATATATTCACTGCATCTTTTAAAGCTCTTATTGTTATTAATAGACTTAATACAGCTTATAAGTCTGTATTCTTCCTGAGTCAACATAATCTGAACTATATGTAGCTCTAAAATAACCTAAGTAATAAGTTATATTCATCCAATACACAAAAGCATACATAAAAAGTAATGAACAGGATGACAGCAAGGAAAACAAAACTGAAACTATAACAGAAATCATAAAGGAGTTATCTGAACTCCAACTGGCTTGGGTTGCCTCATCCCTTCACCTCTGCCTCCTATAGTACACATAATCTTTTTCTTAAGGCAGCTGTTATACTATGCCTGAAGTTTTCCTTGGCAGATGTCCCATAAGTCTAGCATCTCCAACATCCAGGTTCTTCACTGCAATTTAGATTTCACCTTCCTATCTTTATGCAAAGGTATCTTGTGGCATATTTGCAAGGACTCTATCTCTGCAACACAGTGTCAGGAAACTCAACATAAACACCCTGATCTCCCTTCCATTTATATGTTTCATGCCCACAAAAACAAGAACCATGTGGATTATGCTACCAAGTTCTGAGTCCAAGTTGAAATGTAGGTTGACCTCCTTGGAGTACAGTCATTTTAGCTTCTAGGTACCTTCTGAGAAAATACATGCTTTCATAATTTATAAAGAAGGAACTCTAATGAATTCACATTTTCACAATCTGAACTCTTCTATGTCATGGCTCTTGCCTTTTGAGACACCTTCCACATTGTCCCAGTGTGGAGTGGGTCTTGTCATGTCTACACTAATCTCAAACAATTGCAACTAATTCATCTGAAACTACCTTGTCTGTATCTATAGACACTCTCATGTTTCTTTCCTTACCAAATAGTAAATCTCAGCACATCTTTCTGTTCCACTTGTTGAATTTTTACTGAATGCTTAGATAAGAGCAGTGTACAGAAATGATGGTATTAACTAGAACAGCAGATCTCAGAGAAAACTGGAGAGATTATTTTAATGATGCTTTCCCTTTCCATTGAGGAAAATGTAGCCTCACAAACATGAGTGGAAGTGAGGACACAGCCATGGATTCTAATCTCTTCTCTACTACTAAGTGATACTGTCATTCTCTTGGGTCTCACGCCTTCGATAATATTTCTGAATAGTTTCTCTATACAAAGGCTCACAGTTTAATAGCAATAATCAATAATAAACAATAAAACTCCTTTAAAAACTTTATTATTACCTTTTACATTTGTTTGCCCCCCCCCCTCTCTCTCTCTCTCTCTCTCTCTCTCTCTCTCTCTGTGTGTGTGTATGTGTGCATGCATAAGTGCCAAGCCAAAGGACAACCTGTAAGAAATGATTCTCTCCATATACCACATGGCTTCTGCAATCCAACTCAGGTGATCAGGCTTGGAGGAAAGTATATTTATTCAATAAGCCATCTTGCGGGCCACATGATTGACTCCTATGCCACACACATTAGGAAAAACTAACTGAAGCCAAGAACTAACCATCTATTTCAGGCCGAGCATGATATGCTCCTGGATCCTGGTTCTCCTTTATGCCTGACTGGCTTCTCTTCTATCTGCATTGCCTCACAAGCATTTGAGCAGTCAATGTAAGATTTGATCTATCACTTTGATTTATCATCTCCATCTCCCCATGTACCTGGAATCTCACAAATAAATTATACACATTAGAAAATGGAAGCAAAAGTCAGTGGAAGGTCTGTCTGGGACTACACATTTAAGTTTCTGGCAGATACCGAAGTCAAGAATCCAGTTTGCTTTCCTCCTTCTCAGCATCCAGCATGGGAATATGATAAGGTGATTCAAGACATTGAGGTAGTTCTCAGAGTTGAGTTTACTTTGTTTTCTACCAATGATGTCCCAACAATCTTAGAAGGTTTCAGCTTAGAGAATTCAACACCATCTTGGAGTTGGAAAGATTCTCAGTTTATACACAGGCTAGGCCTCTGATTTTTCACAGATAAATTGAAGTTCCAAATTTTTTTTTAATTTGCACAGGTCACATGAAGGAAATAGCAAAGGTTCCTCAAACCCATTTCTCACATGTAGAAAGATAAGGCCTACAAGGCTGAAAGATGACCCAATCTGGAATCTGTCTGAGGGTCTAGCAATAGATGTTGTCAGAGGTCCTGATTGTGCCTAGCAAGGAGGGGTGACCACTCAATGTCACCTAATCAGTACACAGCCTAGGTATTGGGAGGAGGGTATATAAGGCTTTCCCTATTGCTGAATAAACAAGTCTGCTGTTTGCTTTTTACCTGACTCCCAATGTCTGTGCTGTTGACTTTGTGCCTTCTCACCCTCTCCCCCGAGGGAGCAGTTAGGACCCAGCAACATTTGGTGCCTGAACAGAGACTTCTGGCATGGATTTTGAGCTCCCCTGGGTTAGGGTTCTTTTTTTAATCATTGTGGCTATAATTTGGGGGTTTTGATTTTTGTTTGTTTTTAATGTTGCTATTTATGGTTCGAATAATTACTTTCACTTTCCTGGCACCTGTTCTAGTTGTCTCCCTCCCTTCATTCGTGGCCCTGGACAGCACTCCCAAGATGGTGTGTAGGAAGTGAGAAGGCCCCTCGATATTGTGTGTCTTCAGTCCCTTTGGCAGGAAAGCATTGGGACCCCCATTTCTTTCCTTCTTTTGTGTTGTCTGTCATGTTTGTCTGCCTGTCCAGTTAGGAAGGTACACTTTCTCTGTTTCAGTTTGTTCAGCACCTCCACATAAGAACTGACCTCCCAGGAGGCAGAACCAAGGCTCGGCTCCTGAATGCCATCACTTGTCTTGAGACACCATGTGAACATATGGCCATGGCCAAAAAACCATGTAAGTTCCCCACTAAGCATTAAGCATAAAGGTCCAACACAATTTTCCACCCCATTGACTGTCGTCTTCTCTTTGACTGTTGCTTGCTTGCTGTGTCCCTCTACAAAATGCATAAGTTTTCCATCTCCATCCTTTCCATGTCTGATCTCTCTATGGCATATGATAATCAGGAGGCAGACAGTTCAAGCCCCATTAAACCTGCTGAGAAGACTGTGGCCACAGTAAGACTGCATGTGCTACTTCCTCATCAACCTCACTCCCTTCTTGGGAGGCTACATCTCCTCCCTGGTACACTTAGAGTGAAGTGCCTCAGTGATGTCTACCTACTCCGGAAGGTAGAAATTCCCTCATGGACTTCAAAGGCCAGAGGAAGCCTTTCTGGTCAACCTGGGACAAAATGCCACTGACCAGCCCTGGATTCCCACCCCATAGCTGAATTCTCCCTTATTCAGAAGATGGCTAATGAGTCTGGCCTGGATTCACCTCACTTTGAACAGTCCCTCACTCAATGGGCAATGCAACTACAGACTTACTTTGATTGGTATAGTCTTTCTCAAAGCTGTGCTGGAGTTGGTCACCTTTCTTAGCTGGAAATTGATTTACAATGATCAAGCAGAAGCTCAAGCATGAATATACTTCTTAGTTAAAATTCCAGTGACCCGTGACATTCTTCCTGGATAAGGTAACTTTGTCCATCCTGTTCATTAGGCACAGATTGGTCATCAAGCCTACTACCAACAAGTTTTTGACCTGGCCTTCAAGGCTCTTAAGGCACATACCTAGTGGGACCCTTCAGCTTATTTCTGCAATCTTATTCAACAGCCAGTGGAACTTTTTACTGATTTTCTCACAAGTGTCAATGAGGCAGTGGAGCAGATAGTAAACCCTGGCCCCACTAGGGAAATGTTAGTCAAACAATTTGTTAGTGAAGGGCTTAATGCCCCCACCCACAATGTTGTCACAGCAGTCCAAAATGAGGATATTCACAAGTGGATACTGTCGACTCACAAGTGGGATTCTTGACCCCAGTAATGGTTCTATTGCTGCCCTCACCACTTCCCTGGATTCACTCTTTTCAGACAGTCAGCATACCAATGACACACTCAAGGGCCCCCAAGTCGACAGATTTTGCTGAGGATGAGGCAAACAAGGCCATCTGGACTGCCCTAGGTAAAACCTAAGACCCAATGTCCCAGATGCAATAAAGGAGTTCATTGGGCAAAAGATTGCAGATCACAGCCTGCCAAAGCACCAGCCCCTTTAAACTCCAAGCTGGGCATTCCTCAGCCCCACCAGTAAGAGGAAACTCTGGTAATCCAAAAACTATATTGGACACTGCCCATTTTTCTAGACTCCCCAATGTTGACCTTCTATCTTGATGCACAAACTGTTAGAGGCTTGGTAGACATGGGTGAAGACATCACCGTATAAAGCAAAACAGAGGCACTCCACTTCTCCCATTGGAAATTTAGACCTGGTCCTCCCATCAGTGGAGTAGGAGGCCAACAAGATTCAAAAATGACTACCCATCCAGTCCATTGGAAAGACCTTGATAGCAACAAGGGAGCCATTTACCCTATCGTTTCTACAATACCGAGAAAACTCTGAGGCAGAGACATCCTGGAGGATATGGGTGCTCTTCTAACTACTGATGATAGAGCTTTATTTGATGACCTTCAGGTCCATGAAAAGACAGATTTGGCAAGTCACTATTCTATGCATAAGTTGCACCCCCCAATTCTAAGGGTCACTGTCCCTCAGAAATCCACCATGATTGAGTGTCCTAGGCCCATTCCATTTACATGGTTCTTGAATCAAGATGTCTGGGTGGAACAGTGGTCTATAATTGAACCCAAACTGTCAATCCTAAAGTAATTAACTACAGAACAGCTAAAGATAGGCACATAGAACCAAAAACAAGTAAACATAATACCCCCGTATTTGTTATTCCCAAGAGATCAGGATGCTACCACTTCCTGCATGATCTTTGTGCAGTTTATGATCAAATGGAAAAAATGGGGTCTACACAACCAGGCTTTCCCCACCCTAATGTTCTTCCTCCATCTTATTATAATTTAGTTTTAGATATTAAGGATTACTTTTTTCAGATTCCCCTGGTGCCATAGGATCAAAACCACTTTACCTTTACAATATGAGAACCTAATATGCATAAGCCAACCAAGAGATATCAATGGACTGATTTACCCCAAGGAATAAAGAATAGCTCTACAATCTGCCAGTTGTGTATTTCTCAGGCCTTGGTAAATATTCTCAAGACATCCTCTTAATCCATTCCATGGATGATCTCCTTCTGGCATATTTGGATTCAGTCTGTCTGCAAAGGACTGAGGAAACAGTGTTAAAAGTTCTCAAATCATTACATCTGATGGTGGCACCAAAGAAGATTCAAATGGTATCTTTGTATTTTTAGGCTTTCCATTTCTAAGCAGGTCTGCCCCCTTTCCTTTAAATTGGAAATGAAGGAATTGTACTCACTCAGAATTACAATTATATGGCACAGTTAATTGGCTTAAAACCTTTCTGCTCATCCCTGACCAAGAGATGAGATACCTCCTTTCATTGTTGGACAGCCCCACCTGCCCATCCATCAAGGTTAGGCTTACTCATGAGGCTAGAGAAATACTATAAAATGTTTTGGCCATTCTAGCTACCTTTAGCCTGCAATACCATGACCCTCAAAAGCCCTTGTTGGCAGTGATCCTCTGAACACCCAGGATGTTTTTGGAAGCATTGTGGCAATCTGGGCCCCTATGATGGATGCATCAAGCACATTCTGATCTGCACAAAGTCATCTCTAAGTTTGATCAATCCTTCTAACTTGGATTTAAGGCATGAATTCTGGCATGGAGAACATATGGATGGGAGCCAGATAAGCTTGTCTTTCCTTTTTTTTAGAACATCCACTCCCTCTGGGTGGATTCTATCTCATTCTAGGAAATGGTGGCAGGATTTACAGGAACTATTGACAATCATTTGCAAAAAAAAAAAAAAAAAAAAAAAAAAAAAAAAAAAAAAAAGATCTTAGCAGAGTTCCTCCACACTTCCATTAAAGATACAGTCCCATGCAGTCCCCTCCTCCCCTCCCTTCCTTCACACCACTCTAGTCTTTTCAGATTCCAATAAAAACAGATATGGTCTTCTTATCCAGCGTTCTGGCTCCAATGATGTTATATATGTTATCTCTAATCCTGGTTCCACTCAACTGGGTAAGCTATTGGCCCCCCTCAAGGTTCTAGTGGAGTGCCAGACCAAGCCCATTAACATGTTTTTCTGACAGCCATTATGCTGTAGAGGCAGTCATGTGATGGCCTTTTCTTGAGTCAAAGACTCACTGACTCCCATTGCCAGCACTATGCTGCTCATAAAAGATGTCCTAAATCAGAGGACTGAGCCCTGGTACCTGTGACATATTAGATCTCAATTCAAATTACCTGGAATATTGGCTTGAGGAACTGAGGTCACAGAAACCATCATATTAATAGCCAGTATGGATTTTGTAGAGCAAGCCAGGGCTCTTTACCAGCAGTTTCATCTGTTTCCACAGAATTTCATAGACTTTTTCCAGAATTACCAGTTTCCCAGTGTAAACATTTGTCCCAGACATGTGCAGTTGTGCCCCTCTTTCCCCCGTTATGACACTTCAATGCTCAGAGGTTAATCCCTGGGGCTTGTTTCCTAACACCATCTGGTTGATGGATGTCACATACTATGCCCTCTTTGGCAATCTTAAATATGTTCATGTGATAATAAATACCTGCTGCTCCTTTGTTTATGCCCTCACCCTTTCTGGGGAGAAGGCTGTCAAGACTATCAAAACCCTTAAGTTGGCCATGGTAGTTATGGGGATACCTTGGGCACTTAAGATTGACAATGGCCCTGCCTATGCCTTGACTTTCTGGAGTCCTGGAAGCTTTCCCATACCACTGGCATCTCCTACAATCTGCAGGGACAAGCTATTGTGAAGAGGACTAACAGAGCTTGTAGTGGTATTTGCTCTGCCCATGATCTTGGGCTATAGGCTAGAAGGAGGTGGTGTTTCTTGCTGTTGTATGTGACCTCTTAAAAGGAAAGGGAGGGGGGGTCATGTAGTACCTTCTTCCATTTATTTATTTATTTATTTATTTATTTATTTATTTATTTATTTATATTTATTTTTGTGTGATCACACTCCAGACAACCTGGAAATTGAACTCAGTTTATCTGGAACATCAGTTAGTGCTCTTAACTGCTGAGCCACCTCTCTCTCAGTTAGTAGAGCATGAGACTCTTAATCTCCGTGTCATGGGTTTTTGCCCCATGTTGGGCACCACTTGTTAAGATCAAAACATGTGAGTCTATTTAATGGGCAATAGGGATTTATTAAGATAAAAATTGAGGAAATACACTCATGAATACAGAATTGAGAAAACAGCTGAAGTTGTCCCCTGTTCTGACCAAGAGCGAATCTACCTAGTCAATCAGACCAGGAAGCAGGCCACAGGGAGAAAGGGCTCATAACCCTTCTCCTTTTCCTTTTAAGAGGTCACATGCAATGGCAAGAAGAACTGCCTCCTTCAGGCCCATGGGTGAAGCAAATACCACTACAAGAGCTCTTAAGGAGCTGTTGTACAGGACTATCTCACTAGAAGCTAAGAGAGATTTTCATCTGGCCTTAACAGAGGTCCTTTTCCATATGAAATTTCTCAGTTTTGATGACAAGTGGTTCAGCCTGACTTATAAGCACAGGGATTCTCTGCCAAGGAGAAGCTTACTATGATGAGAAGGAGAGATTCTATCTTCCTCTAATGGTAGCTGCCAGCAGCCCTCCTGCTAGCATATGGGCAAGAGTATGAATGTGTTTTTTCTCAGATTGCCATGATGCCAATATGGGTCCAGTAAGAGATGTGTGCCTGGCTTCCACCTGCTTCCACCAAGGAGAAAATAATCCAGAATGGGTAATGTATATACTCCCCTTTCTTGCTCTCAGTGCTCCTCTAAACACATTGATATTTATTAGAGGAAGAAATTGGCATGTAAAATACCTTGATGAGACTCAATTGTGACACTTGCTTTTTCTCATTTTGTATGTGCTGCAGGCTGCAGGAATATATCATAAGAACTCAGCTGGTTATGGCAAAGTCACTACCTGGAGGAATCAGGGAATTCCTCCAGAGGAAGCCAAATCTCACTGAGTTTTTGGTGTTACTTGGCTTGTTATATGTCAGCTGTATTCTGTTATGAAAATCATGTGTGCCTTCATAGTTTTCTCAATTGGCTTTTCCCTAAGAAGGGCTAACAGTGTGGACTGATCACTCTCTGGACATACACATTCCAGGTATTTGGAGAACTGCCTCAGGAATGGCTTTCTATGGAATCAGATATCTCCCTTGGCCACTTTCAAGGACTAGCAGTAATAACAGTCCACATGCAAGTCTCCTGATTTAAGATAAATTCCACAAGGAGACACCACCTACGTCAGGTGGACATTAAGTAATAGCTTTATACAACTTAGCTCGGACCCTCCTTTCTTACAGCCTTACTAACTTTATAGACCTTTAACTCTTTACCTAACCACTTCTAGGAATATTTAGATAACTTTCTGTGCTGACAGCTATGCTCAGCAGAATCCCAGTTCAAGCCTCTCTGTAATTATCATCATTGGCAGCATCCGGCCAGGTCCCTCCCCAGATGGAGGAAAGTACCTTATCAGAGACACCTCTGTACTCTCTTAGAACAGACTTAAGTATCCAGCCTACCCATTTGAGAATGCCTGGTGGATGTGTCAATTAAGCTTTACTTCCTCCTTTCCCAAACCTTACCTCTAGTTCCAGATCTCACTTTAACTATCACCAGAGGCATCTAGCTGTACACAGGTTGCCTAGCAACTGAGCACACTTTCCCCCACCCTGCAGAAAAAAAAAGGCAGATAGCTTGGACAGATAGGAGCCACAGGGAAAAAGAAAAAAGTTTTATTTTCTCCCATTGACCTAGCAACTTATAGATTCTCAACATTTTCTACTAATCATGTTTAAGACTATAGTTGAGCACATAAGATTCCCTCTTCTTAGATATTACTGGAATTCAGCCTTTAGTTAATTCATTTCCCCATTGGTCACTTCCCTTTGGGGTTGCAAATGATAATTAACAGTTATTGCCTCTCAATGTGATTCTTATCACCCCTCCGTTTGACCCTGGAAGCCTGGTTTTATATACCAGGACTTCCAGGGCACACGGGATGGAGAAGAGAAAAGAGAATGGAAGAACTAGACAGGTAAGAACTTGAGAGGAACAAACTGAGATGGGGAAGAACTCGGTTGAAGGGCTAAAAGAGAGTACTAGAGGAATGAGATGGAAGATGAGGAAGAGCCAGATGGGAAAGTACTAGCTGGGTAAGAACAAGCTGAAAAGGACCTAGATGAGGCAGAGTTAAGATGAGAGAATTAAGATAGAACTTAGAGGGAGCAATAGATAAGTATAGAGAGAAATCAGGCAAGAAAGGAGCTAGACATGAGAATAGAATTGAAGCTGTATATAAAGGATGTTATGCCAGAGGAATTAAAGCAAGTGGACTATAGAGCTCCGTGTGCTGAGATTCTATTTCCTGAAAATAGTCCTTGCCATTAGTAGTTCTCTCTCCTGAGCCCCTGGGATGTATAATATTAAGGCTGGTTCCTCTAATATTATACAAGATGTATGATGCCTTTTGATGTGAGGTATGTTGGTTTAGCATTCCAGGACCTGGCTAAATATATTAAGGGTGCTTGATCAACTAAGTTTCTATGTTATTCATTATAGCTAATACACAAAATTTTCCTAATAAATCAGTAAAGGGCATAGGTTATGACCTTTGACTTTTCATTTTTTAAAAAGGTTTAGCGTATTATAAAAATGTTATTTGATCCCTCCTGGATGCTCACATATGCCTTAATTGATGGGGTAGTATTGTTAATCCTTATTCTCTTTAAATGTCCCTGTAGCATATTCAACAGTAGTGGGCAGCAATTAAAGTAATTTTTCAGGTGTTAATGGCTCTTACACATCCTTCTCACAGTTCTCCACAGAAGGTTATGCATGCCTGGCTATCTGAAATTCAAAAGGCTACCACCTAGTCCCCCCATCCAGGCAGCTCTCCAGGATTGGATGGTCTTTGAGGGATGGTAGTCAATGACAAGTAAGAGCTTGTTTAGCAGGCCAACCTAAGACAAGCACAATCCATTTGCTGAGCCATCTTGAGGCGGGGTTCACAAAGCCTGAGTAAAGAACTCTGGCTCCTGCTGAGTGCCTATGTAATAAATAAAGGTGGATATGTAGGAAGATAAGTTCTATGAAGTCTAGAGATGAGTCAACCTGGAGTCTGCCTGAGGGCCTAGCAACAGGTGCTGTCAGAGGTCCTGATTATTCCTAGTGAATGAGGGGCAACCATGCAATGTTACCTGATCAGGACACAGCCTGGGTGCTGGGAGGAGGGTATATAAGGCTCTCCTCATTGCTGAATAAATGAGTCTGCTTTTTACCTGAACCTTTTACCTGAACCCCAGTGTCTATACCATTGACTCTGTGCCTTTTTACCCTCTTCCCTGAGGGAGCCATTAGGACCCAGTAACACCCAACCACATACTCTGAGCTATTAGATGCTCCAAAGCTTGTAGCTGACTTTAATTTCTATACATACTACTTCCCAGAATGTAGACAAAATATTTCCAATGTATTCATCACTCACCTTTCTTGATTTTGAGTTGATGACTGTGTTTATTCCTGGCTTCTGCACCTCCCCAATTAGTTTCTTTTTGTTCTTTGTCGCATTCCCCATCTGTCTGATTTCTCTCCCACTTTCTCTTTTCTATTTGCATATAATTTTGCTATGAATTCCTCCCAATTTTTAATTTAATATCATGTCTACTTTGACACATCATTTTCCTTTGACCCTTTGTTGTAGCATTTCCCATCTGTCACAATAAGTTATCAGATTTTATTGTCCTTTTTCATGCTCTGTCTCATAACTCCTTCTTGGGTTCCAACTCCAGCTCTCACCCATGTCCCTCTCCTACGTCTTTCCTCTCTCCTCCCTTTCTATTTCTCTCTTCTTTCCTTTAATTTGTGATTTTATGTAGATTTATCAGTTTTTCTGTAGGTATTTTTTCTTTCTTTTCTTTCTGGATCTTTCCATTCTCTTCCATGCTGCCTGATTTTTGTTAGCCCTTTTACCATTTATTTACATGTTTTTTTGATGTTTTATCCTTCTTCCCCCTTGATCTTCTACTCTCCCACTCTTTCTCCCCATGTTTTCATTCTATCTTTCCAAATAAAGAAATGTCAAAAAAATCAGATAAAAAATAAAATATCTTAGTGGCTTGAAAGCTGGTTAAGTGCTTAAGAGCTCCTACTGCTCTTTAAGCAGACGTGCAGTGAGTTTCCAGCATCCACACAGCAACTCACAACCTCCTCTAACTCTAGTTCTAGGAACGTCTACATACACTTCTGACTTCTGCAGCTTTATGCATGTTCAGAGAGAGAGAGAGAGAGAAAGAAAAAAAGAAAGAAAGAAAGAAAGAGAGAGAGAGAAAGAAAGAAAGAGAGAAAGAAAGAGAGAAAAGGAAAGGTGTCAAACAGTCCTTCTTCACAGGAGAAATGTAGGTCCATGACTCCAGATAAATAAAGCACATGACCACGGTTTTTTCTGTCTTCAAGAAGAAACTGGATTTTATTCTCTTTTAGATGTCACATTGATTTTAAAATATCATTTTCCTTTAAACTTGTGCTTCACCTTCAGCTAATCATGCATGAGATTCTGTCAACCTGGAAAAGGGCCTATTGCCTGTCTGGTCTCTGTAGCTAGAGTTTTCCTGCCTGGCCCACGGTCAGGAAAAATCTCTCTCACCTACCAGTCCTTCAGATGCTCAGACCCAACCAAGTAAACACACAGAGACTTATATTGCTTACAAACTGTATGGCCATGGCAGGATTCTTGCTAACTGTTCTTATATCTTAAATTAACCCATTTCTATTAATCTATAAGTTGCCATGTGGCTCATGACTTACAGGTATCTTAACATCTCATGGCAGTGGCTGGCAGCATCTCTCTGTCTCCGCCTTCCACTTCCCAGAATTCTCCTCTCTCCTTGTCCCGCCTATACTTCCTGCCTGTCTACTGGCCAATCAGTGTTTTATTTATTAACCAATCAGAGCAACACATTTAACATATAGAACATCCCACAGCAGGTCTTAACCTAATTTTGACAGACCAGGAAGATATTCTATCCTTGCAAATCATACTGTGTAGTAATATGATGCTGGATGATTTTATTGAAGTGATAAGAAGAAGTTATATCATGAGTATCATGAGCACAAATGAATGCAAAATGCCTTACAGACCAAAAGTACTGGCCTACTTTTGTATATTTTGTTTTCTTTGGATTTTAGCAATATAATTTCACCTGTATGGAAAAGTAATGGGGCACTGTAAAATAAAAAGGGGCAGAACAAAAGGGATGGAGGGGAAAATCATGTCCTTATCTGATTGCTAAGGAAAAATGAGTTAACTGTACACACTAAGTTGTAGCTGGAGAGCTTCTCTCCAGGTTCCACCAAGCCCCGCAGTCCCACAACCCACCTATAAAATAATCACTCTGACACTTATATTACTTATAAACTGTATGGCTGTTATCTACTTCTTCCATCTTAAATTAACCCATTTCTATTAATTTATAAATTGCCACATGGCTCGTGGCTTACCAGTACCTTACATCTTGCTTGTCATGGCGGTGGCTAGCAGGTCTCTCTCTCTCAGCCTTCCACTTCGCAGAATTCTCCTCTCTCCTTGTCAATTAGTGTTTTATTTATATAGAGTGATATCCACTGCACTGTTTTAGATTTTTATTCTGTATTTTTGTCTTTGTTGCTCAAATATAAACACTCAATAATTAATAGAAGTCAGAATTCTCAATGTCTAGAATACTGCTGTATCATCATTATCTTCGTTATATTGAGGGACATTTTGGATAATATGAAAGGGATACCACATTCATGCAGTCTTACTCAGTCATGACCATGGTCCTGAAATAAGTTTAAAGGGATATATTCTGTGCATCCAAGGCCTGATTTTCAGCCAGTCAATTCAAGAGGACTTTTTGTATCAGGGGCAGGCTGATAATCTGGTTGCACAGTTTCTAAACTTAGAGTTCCAAACCTCCTTGGTGAAACAAATTTAAATGGGCCTACAGACAGTTTAACTGCCAAATGTTCCCTGCCCAGATAGTTGATTAGCCTACTAAGACACTTTGAAGGGCAGTTTGCTGAATAATGATCATATCCTTTGTCATTTATTTTTAAAAAAGACAGTTTTTCAAACACACAGAACACAGTTTTATTCATCATTCAAGATTTTAATATCTTGATATTTGCACATGAAGAAATTGAGGTTCAGAGAGGTTAATTGATTTTTCTGAGGTCAAACAGCCAATAACTGGTGGCATTTTAGTTCAAATCTAGGTCAACTTGCTAAATTTTTTTTCTCATAATACAACATTTCCTATATCCTTTGGAATGAGCAGAGGAGCAAAGATCAAAATATGACCCCATGATGTCATATTAGATTCTTTCACAATTTTTTTCTTTTTATGAAACATTGTTCTTCTTATCTCATAAGCAATTCACTAGCAAAGAGTAAAAGTAATTTGTATGAGTTAGTGAATGAGTGAATGAATGAATGAATGAATGACATTTTTACTATGACTACTAATCTGGGGAGGTGATGGATTGGTTTTTCCCCATGGCAACTTCAAGTAGAAAAACACAATGTGGATTTTGGACAGGATGTGTGCAATGTGTTCTACAGAGGAAAAACAAAAAAAGCAAAAAACACTTATTAAGTCATTTTCTTCCTATCAGGACACCTGCTGGATTGCAGTCAAATTGCCAATGAATAATTAAAAGCTAATTTCCATAAAGTGATTTGCTATCCTTTATTGGCTCCAGAATTACCCTCTTGTCAGCTACTCTTTGGAGGGATCCTGGCTGCTGTTAAGTGGCTTGAAGCCACCCACAATGCCCAAATAGGAGTCACAAGAGTGTAGAAAAGGGGACATGAATGCCAGACTCAGTATTTTGTTGGTTAAAGCTGTCCTTCTAGAGTGGAATGAAGTGAGAAGACCACAGAAAGTGGAGAAATGTTCACAGCCATGAGGTCAGTAAAATAATTGGTGGATGAAGAAAGGCACATTAAAAGGAAATCACTTTGTTCCCAAGATCCCAATGACACTGTCAAGAAAGGGGTAGCTGGTTCTGACTCAGTATCTACCATCATGAACTCCAAACAGAAGGAGACATCAAGGTCACAAGGGCTTCCTGCCTGCTCCGGTTAGTCTGAGCTTCCAGATCTTCTTGAAATATTTTTAAAAAACAGGCTAGTTAGAATACAGTTGATTTTGACAAATAAGACTTGAGTTTTTTTTATGTAAGTAGGTTATGAGACCTTTTTTAAAGCACAATTTGTATCTTTAAAAAATGTATACATACATTTTTCTTGACAAAACAATTATTCTTCTACTGTTTTGCCTTAAGGAAAATTTAACACCTGCATAGGATGTTGTGTAGTTTCTACTATATTTTTTTAAATTCTAAAAATGAGAAATACATTATCAGTAGGAAAGTTCAAATAAATTGCTATAAAAGCTGTAAAACAAATGAGCAAAGTTCACATGAGTGAACATCAAAAGATCCATGCATCAATTACTGTAAATTTTCATAGACAGACACTATTTTCATGTGATATTAATGTGTGGAGCATTTTGTTTTCAAGTAGTAATTTTATTAATATATAATTATATTGATAATTTCTTAAGAGCTTTAACAAGTTATTTATTTACATTAATTGGATTTTATAAACCTATGCAGTAAATGTATTGATACTATAGTGATTTTAATCAATAAGGACTTATCAAAACAGCTATGAAACTTGTTCAGGATCACAGAATGTTAGAAAGAGAACTTCAATTTCAAATCTAGAAGCTTAAATTTTTCATCACCATGCTGGCCTGTGTCTTTAACACACTCACTGTCACTGCTGCGGTTTGTCATGACTCCTCTCCACACCCTTTAATAATGGGACATAAAAATCCACATGAAAATATCACGAAGTGCTAAGGAGTACAAAATATAGAAATACCTGGAACATCACATTGCACATGGAGCCCAGGTTATGAGCTATGTAAAGCACAGGAAATTGAACTCAGTGCTTGAATTTGGGTCATAGTTCACTAATTTTGAACTCAGTGCTTGAAATTGGTTCATATTTCTTTAATTTTGAAACTCCATATGCTCTTCTAATCAGACCTCCACCTACAGACAGGGAAGCACGTGACCAGGTGTGTAGGTAGGAAGTAGAAAGCAGAAGGATGAAGGAAGACTGTGAGAGTGATGAAGTTGAAACACTTGATGAGACTGACTCTGGTTTTGTTCCTCCTTTCTTAGATACGTCATAAAATAGTGAAAACATTAGAAAATTATAGCAAGGATCAATTGATAGCTAGCTATCAAAGATGTTGGGTTGGCTTCTACCTTCATTTGCCTCTGAGTCATGGACATAAGTAAGCTGTAGAAACAATTTTGCCTAAAAATATACATTTTGTTCATTGATGATGTGAATTACTGACTTGGACATGTTGGTGTTCCTATGACACCTAGTCTGAGATTGATAAACATCATCATTCTAAGAAGAGAGCTTTGAGAAAGTGACGTGGTACAACCTGTTGCTAATTCTCTGGACACTTTTCTTGTCTATTTTCAAACTATTGTCTTCATGCTTAGTTTTAGTAGTTTTATTTTTTAATTAAGAAATTTTTTATTCGTTTTACATACCAATCACAGAACTCCCTCTTCCTGCCCCTCCAGCCTCCCCCAACCAACCTACCACCCATTCCTTCGTACAAGAAGGTAAGGCCTCCCATGGGGAGTCAGCAGAGCCTGGTACATTCAGTAGAGGCAGGTCCAATGCCCCAAGGATAACACCAATGGACATGCCAAACTCTACAGGGAAAAGACCAGAGGGCCTCCACCCTACCCAAAAAAGTATAGGCAATTGAGGAAAGCTAGAAATGGGAAAGGTGTCCTTCCCAAAGAAGAGTATACCAACTGGTTGTCCAGTGCTGACTAGTCAGCCTGAAAACATACATGGAGGTAGAATTATACAAACTGAGAAGGTTATATTTATAAACATATATGTTATACAAATAAATATATGCATTCAATTATAATTGATGTAAAAAAAGACCATGAATACCAAGGATAGTGGGGAGGTTTGTGTAAGAGGGTTTGGAGAGAGGGAAAGGAAGGGGAAAATGTAATTAAATTATAATCTAAAAAATAAACTAAAAACAAGGAATTGGCAATTGTAAAAAAAAAATAAAGAAAAAAATAAAAGAAAATGTTACCTAAATCAATTTTTGTTTATTGCAATCAAAGATTCTCAACTTATATATTATGATTAAAGTTAGCAGTAAATTTCCCTAAATTTGCATTTATTTGCATGATTAATTTATTATTTTCTGTTTTCTATTAAAAACGCATTAGGAATCTGTACTTTAAACATGAGAAAACTGTATTAATTATAATTAACATAGAGTGAGACTGGCTCATTTATCTCCAGTTATGAGAATATAAAATGTAAATAAATCAATAAAATTGAATAACTTTAAACTGATCTCCTTCCTGAGTAAGTATCCTAAAGACATCTTGCACACAGATGCATAGCAGACATATACAAGGATATATATATGGAGTTATGCTCTGTGATCTAGTTGACTTTTACCATAAAATTGAGATATAAAAATGTGTGTTTAAACCTAGCACTTGAAAAAGACAGGCAGGTATATCCCTGTGAATTCAAGGCCAAACTGCCCTACAAAGCAAGTTCTGGATCACCTAGTGATATATGGTGAAATCTAATTTTTTAAAAAAGTAATCATGTTTAAATCACACAAGAAATTATGAAGAAAATAGAGTGTACAGACTAAATGTATCAATAGCATCATGAGTTGCTCACTAGAGCACTCCCTAATAAATTAATTAATTTAGACAGATATAATTACATAAATTAAAAGCATAATCATATACAGTGTAGCATAACATATCTTATAAGGATGCATATTAATTTCATATTCTTGTGGGAGAGTGAGTAGACATGAAAAATTATATTATTAGGAATGTGGGTACAAAATAAAATATAACAAGGGAAATATAGAGAGTGATGGCTGTTATGTGCTTTAATGTAAGGAGTATAACACTTTGCTCCCAAATTTCAGCTAATAAACTAGAGAAGAAAGCAAAACTTCTGGAACCTAAAATGTATTATTGTCACACTACTATTAACAACATACAATTAACAGCTTGTAATTAATTATTTTATATTAATAGTAGTCAATATTATTTTAAATAATACGTTACATAAAAATGACTCAATTTGATCTGTTTTCTCTGCTGTGCTGACCATGGTATCCAGAATTTATGTCTCAGAAATGGTCTCTTCTCCAAGTAATTAACTACATCTTATCTGTCCTCAACTCATGCCCTGAGGAAAAGAAAAACGCATTTGGAAATGTGAGGAAATGATGGAATTTTATGTGAAGGAACTTCTGTGTCAACATTTGAGCTTTGAACATGTGCACACAAGCACACACACACACACACACACACACACACACACACACACACACACGCACACACACGTGCACACATATGAATGACCTTGGGAAGAGATAAATGATTTCATGTCATTTCATTACAGTGTGCTGATTTTTCAACATTTTGCTATATTGTTCATAGAGAAGTAAAAAGACGTACAAGAAGGAAGTATCGACAATATTGATCAACTATGCTATGAGCAATATTCTCTCCAAAACCAAATCTAGGTTCATCAGCAACTATTTCCACAACATTAGGGGAAATACTGAGTGAAGACAGAAGAGAGATAAAAGGCTCAAAGAGAATGGGTGAATGAAAATTAAATGGGAGGATAATGTGGTCATAGTTTTTATCCTGTAGGAAATAGGAAGAAGTATTAAACAATTTACTAGATCAAAATATTTTTTTAAAAAATCAAAGAAAGTTGTAACTGGTTTAGGAAGAAGCAAAGCTTTTATAAAACACCCTAAAACCAAACAAAGGAAAGCATACACTAATGAGATCATTTACTGAAGACACATAAGTATAGATTTTTTATTAATAATTGATAGAAGCAGTAATATTTTTAGAAGTAGAACGCTAATCAAAATTATAATTCATTTCAGAGATACGCACTGATAAGAACAAAGGCATCGTTTTCACAACGTGAGAGAAAAGCAAAATATTTATTTAAGATTATGGTCAGGAAGGCAAAAAGAGAATATGGATGCTGGCTCTGAAGCATGAACTTACAAGTGGGCATGGATCAGGGCACACTTCTTATCTCCTCACACACATGCCTTCCTTAAGTGGTATCTGCCTTTATCTACACATACAAAGTCACCTTTCTCTTGGATTAAGAGATTATAGCAAGCTGAACCCTCGGTCCACTAATGTCAACAGAATCCATTTCATTCTTGCTAGAGTGATGAAACACGATAAGAAACCTGAACCATCTATCCCTACAACCTCACAGCTTCTCAGTAGTTTTTGGTTAAAAGAAGAGAAAAGAACCTGCATGCCTTTCCTGTGTTGTATCCGTACATGGTGAAATTTCAGTTTCACAGCACATGTGTATTTTTAACTATAAAGATTGCATTATTGAAAAATCTTTGGAAATACAGGAATGATAAATACCAGGTTGTGAAAAGGTTCATCTGAAACTTAGCAGTAATTAGTTTGTCAGGTGTGCTAGCCTCTGGGAACGTGGTAAAGGGTTGACAAAATGCTCCAAGTACTTCTGTTGCTTGCAAAATGTTAATACAGAAAGGGAACTTGGGGGTCCTCAGTTTAAAGCTCTCCTTTTAAAAATGTGAAAAATACAGCACTGAGAAAAATGATTGACTCATCCAAAAACAGTCAGGAGTGGAAGCTTGTGGGTATGAAATACAGGTTTCTTGGCTGACTTCTAACCTAATCCTTTTTAAATATGCATAGTCTCCCCCAGGAATAGCCAAATGAAAGGACTGAATGAAAGCTAAGTAAGCAGTTGAGTGTTGATGGAATTTCATCTCTGTATTGTAGGATGAATTCTGAGAATACATCTACTAATAGGAGGGAATCTCTAACTCCAAAATTACTCAGTGCTGTCTGTCATATGGATAGAATTATTAGCACATATGTCTGATAGTTGCTATCCCCTCTCTAAGTGTCTGCAGATGAACATAAGGAAAAATGGCAAACTTGGCTAGCTAGGGCTTTAGAAGATATATTTATGCCATGCACGTGGTTGGGTTCAATGTGAAATGTCTCACACTCACTCATATGTTAGAAGACCTGGTCCCACAGCTCATGGTAATGGCTAGAAAGGTTATTGACCTTTGAAAAAGGAAAGCCAGGCAGATCTCTGTGAGTTTGAGGCCAGCCTGGGCTACCAAGTGAGTTCCAGGAAAAGGCGCAAAGCTACACAGAGAAACCCTGTCTCGAAAAACCAAAAAAAAAAGTGGAGCCTTGCTGGAGGAAGTACACCATGAAGGCAGGCTTTGAGTTTTATAGGCTGGTCTTACTTTATACCCCCTTTTCTTCCTCCCACTTCCTGTTTTCTGCTTCTGGTGGTCATACTTCCCCTGACTGTTGCCCTGGATTCCCTGCTGTGATGGACTACCTCTCAAACCATTGGTTCTTGTCTGAGTATTACATCATAGCAACAGGAAAGTAACTTTATCATTTGGCCATGTCTTAAGATTATGGTATGAAGTGGGAAAACTGTACTTCTCTGAGAATGGGATTTCAGTTTCAGATCTAATTTGTATTTGTTAAGTGTTTGTGGAAGATCTGATTTACTTTTCTGAATTTCCAAGTTCCTTTTCTAAAGTAGCAGATTTATTATACAATTCTGAAATTTCCTGTGAGAACCGCAGGAAGTTAATGGATATAACTAATCGACACAGGGCCAACTATTATAACACATCATAGTTAATTAATAAACTGCTTCAGCTTCTTTCTCAAGGAACAGTATATATTCAAACACATTTAGTTAATTACAGATTTCCATGAAATAATATCAATTTGAGGATTCAGTAGCCATTTCCTTAATAATTATTGATGCTAAGCAATTTTTCTGAATTTTAAATTATATTTTATTCTATCTTATTTGGGGACAAATTCTAACCATATATGAATATGAGTTGCATGGTAATGTTATGATACATATACGTGTGGGGTTACTAAATTAACATGCTTGTCATCTGAAAAATCACCATGTCTCCTGTTTAACTACAAAGTTTCATCTTTTGGCCAAAATCTCCTTATCTCTCCTACTGTCAGCTCCTGATAATTATGTCTGACTTTACTGTTTATACCTGGCTTGTTTTAATAAATTAGCATCATACCTTCTTTCTTCATTATTCTTATTGCAAATTACAGGACTTATCTGAAAAATACTTATGAATAAAGGTGCAGAATAATGAACTAGTTGTCATGTCCCAAACCTTCTCACCCCTGTATGATACACAAATGAGCTATCTGAATGATAAATAAATAATTACCAAAGTTTGAAGAATAACCTATATCAAACAAATAATAAAAAATACATAAACTGCACTGCTAACTAGTGTGATGTAAATCCTAAGATAACCTATGCTCCATAGTCTCACTTCTGATGGGCATTAATGGCACCAAGAAAGATGAAGAAGCTTTGGAATCTAACCCCTGCTTCTCCATCACTTTCCTCCCTGTGGTGCTCCTTGACTCACTGCAAATATTCCTTCCAATAACCTCTAATGTTGGTCTAATTGTTTTAAAATAAATACTGTGAGGTCTCACATGTTGTGTTTAATGGTAGAGATACCTTGGTGGTAGATAACAGGTCCTGAAGTTCCTGAAACTAAATTCTAGGGAGAAGGAAAAGGTAAATAAATATACTTAGAACATACCAACATATCTTAACTTGAGTGCTTGATCCTTGGGGTACTGAGAATTACTCTCTAACACTTCCTATAATTTGAGTGTGTCTGCAAAAACAATACTTCATCCATTATTGTTATATGTTGTACTGTCCTTATTTTTCCAAATACATATACGTGTGTGTATGTGTGTGTGTGTGTGTGTGTGTGTGTGTGTGTTTGCCAGGACTTTTTTTTAAATGGTCTGCAGACTCATCCTTCCAAGATTCTTCCAGTGCTGCATGATGTCAGCAATGGTCATTGTTCTGATTATGTAATCAGAGCATAGAGTAATTAGTGACATATTCTGTGTAATTCTCAGTCTTGATCAGATAAAGTGAAGGTTACTCATTACTTGAATATAAGAAGAGAGGGGCACATTACGGAATTGATGCTCTAATAGGATAATCCTGATAGTGTACAGGCTCTCCATGAAAGAATATTTTGGAACTCTCTACTAGTAGACCAGGAAGAACAGTCCCTTGATGAGACATCCAAAAAGAAGATAATTGGTGTCTAAAATGAAAACCAGTAGCACTGTAGAAATTTATTTTCACATAATATCCAAGAAACACTTGCTTTTTGTACAGAAAGGTTCACCTGTGCTGTGTTGGCGGGCCAACACCATTACAGCTTTATTTAGATGTGTGTGAGAAAACCATCTGTTCCAGCTCACAGGAGGCTGGGACCCACATTGCAGGTGTCCCCCCTCAAGGTCCAATCACAGCATCTGATGCAAAAGTTTCCTGATGTGATGCTTGACTGAAAGCTAATGACAAGGAACACTTCATTTTTCAAAGTGTGCTTTTTCTCAGGAGCAAGCAGGCTCTGTTGATTGCTTTTCTCTTCCCTACAGCCCATAGACACAGCATGAAGAGTAGAGGACCTGGGAAACAAGGACAGTTTTCCATCTATCCACTCTTGTATTTATTCTTTCATCCATTCAATACAAATATATCGATGCCTGCCAGGAACCAGATGGGTTTTGAGGTATTGCAGAATTATTGTGAACAAGGCAGATAAGATTTTCATGGTACATACATGTCAAAAGAGTAAAAGGCAATCAAATATTCACAAAAATGTTTAGAAAAGAAACACTACAAAGTAGTCATCCTTGCTTTCACAAAAATTAGATTGCTGGGAAGAAGAAACTAGGTAGCCATTCTTATCTGTGGCCATGGATGACCTCTCTTTAAGTGAAAGTTCTGATTTCAGCAAGTACTACATATCTTTCCAAGGTACATTCATAGTCAACTCCTATAGTCAGAAATTTGTGTGCTTCATGGGCTTCAAATACTCAGAAAGGTCAGTGAAGGTAGAGCCTGGGAAGAGATGGAGAAAAGCTTATGGGATGTGACTGGAGCGACAAACAGGTAACAAGTGACTCAGGGCCAAGGCTGTCACGATAAAGAGATTGAATAATTTTCTCTATGTTATTAATTTAAGATGACAGATGGATGTGATTTAATATAAATGATCTGATTGTTTACACTGTAACAGTGGAGTGAGGTATACCATCATAGAAGCGAGCAGGGCAGACAAGTCTGATTACCTCATGTCAGGTGTGAAGCAGAAAGAAATAGGTAAAAGGGGAAAGAGTTAATCCTTCAGAAATACTCATTTGTGATCCTTTTCTCTAATTATGTCCCACTTCCTAAATTCTGCACTAGTCACCAATAATCTCATCACATTATGAATCAATCAGTAGATGAACCTATTGATGAAGTCAGAACAGTCATCTCCCAAAGATTAAATCCACAATGTGGGAACCAACTGTCCAATAGCTAAGTTTTTAGGGGAAAATTTCGACATAAAACATAACCATAGAATAGGGGACATTACACAAAATGGACCCCATATAATATTCACATTCAGGCCAATTTTTTTCAGTTATGATATGGGGGAGGTTATTAAGCATCTCAGAGATATGGTTTACTCAACTGTAACTAGGAGATGACTTGATAATCTCTAAAATAATGAAGAAATTGAGATTCTATAATCCTCAAGTCTTTGTTCTGGGCATCATTCTAAGTGCTTTATATATTTAATTATATCTAAGAGATATAATATGGAATAAAGTACTATAATTTGTTGAGTAAGATACAAATCAAGGTTGATAAAAAGATAAATGGGCGGCTTGGTATTTTACTTGAATTTATTCCACTAGACATGTATAGGTTCTGGGTGAAATGTTATTTAAGTAACATTGTATCATATTCTGGTATGGTGCTTGGACTTTAGTTATCATCAGGCTTCCCCTATAGTTCTTCAAGTTGGTACCCCTAAGTTACTTTAAGATAAAAGGACTTTTAAAGTTCAAACTGACAACACATTCTAGCTGAAGACTCAAAATCCAGGTAGAAGAGGTAGGGAAAATTCCAGAAGATCAAGGAAAGGAAGTTAGAATATACTTAGGAATATAAGAGACAGATATTCACAGCAAAAAAGAGGAGAGGAGGGAGAAGACTCCTGAGAAGTTGCAGCTACGTGTTTTACCTGTCAGGCAATTACTTTGACCTGCACATTTAGACTTGAAAAATATAACTTCAATCACGAATATGAAGGCTTTTTTCAAGGACAAATAAAGGTAACATCTTTTGCTTGTCTTTCAAAATTGATTTAAAACAGAGGCATACCAATACCCAGCAGAGGACTGAGCAGAGTGGAACATCTTTTCTATCCTCCCTCTTTTGTGTTAAAGGTGATATGGCGAGTGAATATCAATTATCTACATTCTTATTATAAGGAGAAGAATGGCAATATTAAGCAGATGCAGAAAGGTCTGTGAAATATCACAGTTCTAATTCCTCTCTTCTCAGTTTTTATTTATGAACCTATATTAATTGCTATTATGAAGATAAAACATACATTCCTTTGTATAAACTTATGGTGTCATTATTATGTTAAGCTTATTGTAATATATTGATTGCCCAATGCAAGCATCATCATAACACTATGAAATCTGTACTGATAAAAGCACTAGTCTTTACTTTTATACAATTTACATAACAAACAAAATTTAAACCAACTAGTAAAAATATGCTTCTGTTAAAGAATGTGTTAAGAGATAGAAGAAACAATACTTAAACGCTTAAGTTATATTTCAGCATCTTTTATATCCTAAAATGAAAACTTATGCAAACTTATTTACAAGCCTATTTATGTATGAAAGTGTACATGTGTGTGTGAGTTTACATGCATGTGTAGATGTGGTATATCTTTCTCAGATCTCCATTTTATTTTATTATGTGTACTGATGCTTTGCCTGCATGTGCACCTTTGCAGTATATGTGTTCCTGGTGCCCAGGAATGGCAGAAGAGGGTTTCAGTTCCCCTGGACCTGGAGTGACAGACAGTTAGTTGTGAACATCATGTAGGTGCTAGTATTCTAGTCCTAGTCCTCTAGAAGACAATTCAGTGCTATTAGCAGCTGAAATGTCTCTCCAGACCCTCCCCAGCCACTTTATTTTTTTGAGACACAGTCTCACACTGAACCACTAATTGGCTGATACAGCTAAATTGGTGTGTCAGCAAGGCTCAGGAAGCCTCCTCTCTCCATCGTAACTGTGCTGAGATTACAGACACACACCTCTGAACCCAACTCTTAAAATATGAATTCTGGGGATCAAACTCAAGTATTATTCCTATGTGAAAACCTTTTTCCTGCTCACCCATTTCTCTAGCCCCTATTTGTATATTTTAATTATGTATGGCTATGGCTTGCATCTACTTCTTTACATCTCTTTGCTAATATACTATATCCAATCCATCACTACATACTGCAATATCCTCCTGCCTTTTTAATTTGTTCTCTAAACTGCATCCATGATAATTGTTTTCAAAGTCTTTTCCTGTCTTACTTGCTTAATTGTGTGGATAGAATGTTATAAATGGAGGAAGGGGTCGCTGAGATATGAGGAGGAGGGATCTTAGTCACAGGAATTCTGAGGAAGCCTGTAATCTAAAATACAATATTGTACCTGTTTGATGCATATTTGGTTTCATTGTTGAGATTCTACTAGAAAACATGGATGCATGACAGAACACTAGAACAGTATAGAACATGAGGTATTATTAGTGAGACTATTTTCTTTCCCCAGCACTACACAGTTAGAGAGAGATTTTATAACAAACACATGCAGAGGGCTCGAGGCTCTTTAGGGAAGAATTGCCTTGAAAATATCAATTAAGATAAACAAATAAGTGAGCAGGCAGGGTCTGACTGTCTTGATAGCCCATTTTCCCTTTCTTGTACTGCATTATAGGAATGGTCCTTTTCTGTGCGAAATATTTCTGTGTGTACACAACCTGCAGTTTGGCTCACAGTGTTAATTATAAGCACTCATTTAGAATTTCAGATACTGGCATGGTCTGAGTTCTAAACCCACATAAATCTCATTGTGTAACATTGGCTGGCCTGAATTACACTGTGCACCAAAAACTGCTCTTGAACTCATGGCAACCTCCCTGCCTCAGTCTCACGAGCAATGGGATATTTCTGTTTGTTATTGATGGTGGTTAATTCAAAGATTGATAACTGGCAAAATGATGAGAGTAAGTCACTGTTGAGTGCTCATCACTACACAGGTTAACTCCATCACCTCCAAGACTCGGGGAAGATTTCAGAAATGGGAGCAGAATTAATTGTAAAAGCCAGCATGAGGAGTGGAAGAAGTGCTGTAAAACATTATTTTGTAAACATGATAGGGCAGATACAACCATATCTACATAAGCCCTGGAAAAGACAAGGCCCATCGACATTTCTTCAGGGAAGCAATAGGGGGTTATGAGCTTCACCTTTCCTGGGGAGCTATAAGCAACTAATGATTGCTAGGTGAAAGTAAGTCATTTTCGTAATTTGAGAGACTACTGGAAAGTAGCCATTGCTCAAGTAAGTGAGCCCTCACCCACCCTCATTCAAGCAACCCTAACTAAATGCAGTGGGGCACACACAAAACATGAAGTGACAGTAGGAGGAGGACTTGTTGGGAAGAAGGGGTTCAGTAAGAGGATTTTGGATGAAAGTATGCCATATATATGTCAGAAATGTTAAAAGACCAAATAAATTTAAATAAATACATAGTGTAAAATGAGTCAGTGAATATTGTCAATATTAATCATGTTTTCCTTTCTCTCAACACACTTAGATAAATTGATCCTAGCACAGTTTAGCACTAGGCTTAATGTATGTCATAGCAGATAAATGTCTTCAATTTCTATCTTGAATATTAAATTAAAACAAAATCACTAGCCAGACAGTGGTGGCACATGCCTTTAATCTCAGCACTTAGAAGGCAGAAGTCAGTAGATCTCTGTGAGTCTCAGACCAGCCTGGTATACAGAGTGAGTTCCAGAACATCTATGCATGTCACACAGAGAAATCCTGTCTCAAAAAACCGAATTATTATTATTATTATTATTATTATTATTGTATTTTAATATAAAATATTATAATGATGTCCATTTAATGAGTATATAATTTGGGTTAAGCAATGCTCTAAGGATATTCTTATTTATTTCCTCACTAAATTCTTAGAAAACCTCTGCTAAGTGGATAACAGGTACTCCTCTATGCAGAGAAGATAAGATCTAAAAGTTAAAGTCATTTGTTTAGTTAGCTAATTACTAGGGTCCCATAAATCAAACTCATTCTTAGTTGTCTAAAAATATATCTTTCATCACCTCAATGTGTTCCACAGGTTCCAATAATGTACTTAGCTAACAAGAATTCATGATGTTCATGGTCAAACTTGTTTTGTCAAGTTCTCTTCTCTTTTAGATGACATACATGAAACAGAAATAAGGTAATGTTTTATGAAAACACAGCACTAATAACACTGGACTTAAAAATCTCACTACCATGGCTAATCCATATTATTTCTCTAGATTGTGTCCTTCCTCCCATCACAGCTATAAGCCTTTAGATATGAAGCAGTATCCTGCAACAAAATATCCTCTTCTTGGTTTCCAATTTCCATTTCTCATCTAGTGATGAGAGGAATTCCATAGGAAGTGAGAATTTCTTCAAGACCTGAATAACAGCATGCCTCTAATTATAGAAATAAATAACTGGTGACTGCTACCATCTGTCTTTCCTTTGGCAAACACATTGCTTTCATGTGAAATTAGTGCCACCTGCAACCTGCAAGTCCCTCAGTGACCCAAGGGATACCCCTCCCACATTCAGAGGTGTAGTTCTTTCACCTCCAATCAACAGTCATGACCCCATGAGCTGTCACTCATCCCCAGAGAAATATTCTAATGAAGTCAGTAGCTCTATTGAAACTCTTTCCCTGACTGAAGAAAAACAGAATAAAGGACAGAACCTGAGCATCCACTGCCTTTCTGGACAGCTAGAGCTATGGAGAATGACTATTCAAATACCTTCTTTGGTTAGGGGTAAGAGACACTTCATTTTCTATTATTCATTCCTCATGAATGAGGCACTCATACACCTCTGTTTAATGACAATGTTAATTTGTAAAAATATCTCCAGAAGTCCCCCTGCCTCAGCATTTACTTTTAATTTGGAAACATTAAATTCTAATTCAGTTCACAGCCTTTACATTGTATGGTCTTGGTAATTCTTATCTTCTCATATACATGTCCTCAGAAATGATAGGGACTATCTAGTAAGGCTATGCTGAGAATGAGATAAGCTATAATTTTTGGAAATTATTAAAATAGTGGACTGTGTAAGAAGCACACTCATGCTGTGGCTTCTTTTAGTTGGGGGTAAATTCTGATTACAGTAGAATGTCATGACTATTAACATGGTTTAGAATGACCTAAGGATTTTATAAACATCTTGAAAATTTTCATTTGTATAGTACTTATTTGGGGAGTGGAGGGATAATGTGAAAACTTAAAAATTAAATATGAAAATTTACTCAGAATCTTTTTTTTTTTTTTTTTGGTTTTTCGAGACAGGGTTTCTCTGTAGCTTTGCGCCTTTCCTGGAACTCACTTGGTAGCCCAGGCTGGCCTCGAACTCACAGAGATCCGCCTGGCTCTGCCTCCCGAGTGCTGGGATTAAAGGCCTGCGCCACCACCGCCCGGCAAAAAATTTACTCAGAATCTTAATAGTCTCTTCTTATCTATCTCCACTAGTGATGTAAAAATGGAAGAGGTTTTCCAAAATTTTTCAGTCAAGTTTTGCCTACTGCAGAAATTGAACACCCAAAGATAATTGACATCTCTAAGAGACCATGAAGCCAGAGTTTGAAACACGATTTATCTCCTTTTATCTTCATCATCATGAGAAGAAAAGCAGATGACCTAGCATGTTTCCTTCTACTGCCTACATAAGCCCTGCACTCCATGCTGCTGCTTCATTAATTTTACCAAGACATGCCCTGTATGACTTGCCTAGTGTTAGGAAGAATATTGCTTGTGAACCTTATGGCATCTGTTATTGCATGAACACAAAAGACATCTATTATTACATGAACGCAATTTCAGTTATTGCTTCTTTGGCAGAGAACAGAAACATAAGTAAATAATTCTACCAGGTACAGCTACACAGCGTCATGCTGTTCAAAAAATGACTTTGCATTCATTATTGGCTCACACTTATGTCTATACAGTGTTCATAACATAGAACAACTGTATCCCAATTTTAAAGATAAATTAACTGAGCATAGACAAGAGAAGTCAGATACTAACTGGTTTCTTTAATAGCATATTTATATTAGTGAGATCTTTGAAAACCCTCATACTATTTTCCTTTTATGGAGACAAGATAATAATAATAATGATGATGATAATAATAATAATAACAATAACCTAATAGGTGTCTTGATACATGAGTACGTTTTGCTTATCATCTTTATTATTAAGTATATATGAGCCTAATTATTTTAACATTGTGGTGACCTCTCAAATTGACCCTGTATAGTACACACACACACACACACACACACACACACACACAGAGAGAGAGAGAGAGAGAGAGAGAGAGAGAGAGAGAATATTACATACTAAATACATAATATATTAGCTACTGAATATTTATAGTCTTTTAATTGAAATTTGAAATTTGGAACACTGAGATATTGAAATTGTCTTTAGGAAGACAAAACTCTCTTATGTCCCAAATGGTTGAGAAGAACTTCATTATACACTTTATTTACTTGTACAGAAACAATACCATCTCAGAAATGTAGAGGAAGGGAGGTTGATAGGTCAAAGGAGGAACAAAAAGTAAGAAATTTTCACTGAGGGGCAAAGGGAAATAATGAAAACTATTGAAATAATGTGTGTAAAGTCTGCTTTTATTGCTAGTCAATTTGGCCAAAACACAGCCTTACAATTTCCTTGAAAGCAGACACAACATTGATTTTGTTACCTTCCCATCCTCATGCAAAAGTGTTATTTTCATATACCAGAATTCAGACTGCTCTCTGAGGCAATAGAATCCCTTCATATATTCCTTGCTTCATTCATGCATTTTTCAACAATCCATCTAATATTTATTGACCATTGGCTACATAGCACATTTGGTAAAAATCATCAAAGCACAGCAGAGGAGGAATAACATGGAGAAATCAATAGACACAATATAGTGGTGAACTCTGATAGAAGCAAAGACTAGTGGTTAACAGAGAGAAGGAAGGGGAAGAGACACACAAATACACCACACATTAGGCTGTAGGCAAAGCCTTGAAAGGGCAGATTGCCTAAGATGAATCTTGCAGAATACGTTTATGGTGAACATGCTAGATGAAGCAAATGGAGATAAAAGCAAAGACTCACAACACAGGAAATAGCCTGTATATAAATGCAGTAGAGATCTGAGAAATGTTCCTCGCTCTTAATTGCCATTGGTTTAACCAGCTCCCTTTCCTACGTCTCCATACCCTAGTCTAAGTGAGCTATTTCTCAAATTAAGAAACTCATTCTTTATTTGACATAACTCTTGCAAGACACATGAACAGATCTAGTTCTGTGAATTGCACAATACTCTATGTTTTGTAAAAGGCCTAACCATGAGTTTCCATATAGATAGTAAGTATGTAATAAAGCATATAAAATGACCAACATCATTTTTAAAAAGCATTTTTTTCGGTCAAGAAAGACTTTCCTTCATGGATTGTGTTGGGAAGTTGAATTTATTAAACAGGTATGGTGACATGTACATGTAGGGCCAGCTTTCTGAGAGACAAGACTGGAGGTTCAGAAGTTCTAGGCCAGCAAGGAAAAATAAGGGGTGGGGGATTAACTTGCATTTATAAAGTATAAAATATTACAGAAACACACTTGTAATTATCTTTCCTGCTTAATCAGAATAAATACAACCCATTTTTCTGAATGTTACCAGTTTCTTTCACAATATTCTTAAAAATTAAACATGATTGTCTAATTGCAGAGGCTTGGAAGTTATCCTAATATAAGAAAGCAGTTTCCTCTCTGCTTAGATTTTGTTCCTCCTATGCCAAGGCTCAGAAAAAAAAAAGGAGATTTCAGATCAATTCAAAGATCATTATGAATTCCTTGCATTTGACTTTTTAGTGGGATTTCAAAAATATTACATGATTTTACAGTGGTAATTAGACCTATCACTTTAGATAAATGCCACATAATTTGTCCACTCCTTAACTCTGGGAAGGAGGGGAAATATTTAAGAATAAAATGTGGTTAATGCTCACATGAATATAAAAAAAAAACTGGTTTAAAACTTTAAATTGATTTTCTCGCCTCTTACTCATTAGTCAATATTTTAGAATCCTGTGCCAGTCTCTGAATTTCCAAGATTACTTCATGTCTCTTCCTTTATTAGTATCAATTTATATGTACCTAGAGGTAAGTGATGGCTAATGTTGATGTCACACTAATTCCAGCCCTGGGGTTATAAGAATATAATGTAGCTTCATGAAAACTCAACTTCATGGTTGTCTAAACAAGTTCCTAACAATGACAATAAAAGTTGGCATACCAATGTGGATAGAGGACATCTTACCAGGCCATCCCTAAATGAAAAGGTTCAGGCAATTTATAACTGCTAAGAAAGGGAGAATTACTCTTTTCCCCTAATTGGTTGTGGTTAGTGGTTAGTGCTAAAAGAAAATACATACAACCAACACTAACTAGACTCAACAGTTTGTTTTTAACTGATCTGTATATTATATGCATATTATATAATATTTAACAAAGAGAATATGAATTTGAGAAGGAGAGGGCTTGGGAAGGATTGGAAGGAAGGGAGAAATGGTGTAATGACACTTTATTTAAAATTGAAAATATTTTTTCAAAATGAGTGCAACATGATGGGATCTTATTCATAGCTACATCTTCTTCTCCCAAGTAGATCAGAATAAATATTCATTAAGCAGGAAACAATGAGTGCAAACACATTAGTTTTGATAAAGACAGAGGAAAAAACCCTCTCAACCAAGTAGTAATCTTTGAATCCAAAGATTCAAAATTTCTTCTTCTGACAATGTAGATAAATACTGGCAGAGAGCTGTTCCATTTTAGATCAATGAATGGAGTAGAAGTTTTCTTTTTTTTCTTTACAAATGTTAATTTAAAGTATGGCAGAAAATTCTACATTAGACTCTAATGTAGAATTCATTTGTCTAGAATAGCCCAACTCTTACACAATGACAACTCATCTACTGAGATGAGATTTTTTTTTTTTTTTGGTTTTTTGAGACAGGGTTTCTTTGTGTAGTTTTGGTGCCTGTCCTGGAGCTCGCTCTGTAGACCAGGCTGGCCTCAAACTCACAGAGATCTGCCTGGTTCTGCCTCCCGGGTGCTGGGATTACAGGTGTGCGCCACCACCGCCCAAGAGATTTTTAACTAAATTTTTTGAGGTTTTGCATAATGTAGATTGAAAAAAAAAGTTTGTTTCAGTATTCCAATAATAAAAACAACAGCAACAACAGTCCAATAATAACTCCTAACTGAAAGCTAGCAAATTTTGGGATATTCATTATGATTCCCCATACTACACTTCAATTTATTTTAACCTGTATAGTTATAATCAATACTAAAATAGTTTAAGGATAAAACTGTCCATATCAAAAAAAAAAAGACTAAGTTTGTACTTACCAGAAGCTAAGAAAACCTCCTGACTATTGATGAAACTATTGTAACAGGAAAGTGATGGGTACTGTGGACAGAATCCATTCTCTCTTTACCAATTTTTTCATTTGTCTGTTTCTTACTAGTTTTCATTATGATATACCTGTAATCACCAGTACAGTGACTACTATGTTCCATGAGTTCTGTTATATTACTGAACAAAAGCCAGGTAGTAGGAACTGCAATTTAGCTTGTCTGTAGCATGAATAACCTGTGATTCCCTGAACACTGAGGCAGTCTTGTGGAGGACTATCTTCTGCCCAGTAAAGCTGAAGTAAACTCTTAGTAGTTAACATCAAGAGGACAGTGAATAGGCACTAGGCCATTTTCCCTAAAATGGTAGCATTTTATTCATACAGCAGATTTTAGGCAAAATGAGGCATGAGAGATTGAATAATTCTCTTCCAATCCAGCAGTAGGATTCAAACCCAAGGAGTTTAGTTTCAGAGGCTAGATAATATAAATACTGCTTACAATGCAAGCACAATTAAGTAACTGCTTACCCAAGGTCAAATGAATGCAGTTCCACCAACTCCAGTGAAGTAAATGTGACTCAATATCAAGTATTTCCTTTACTGTTTATTGCTCTTGAATCATGGTTCACATCCTGTACTGTGGACTATCTTCTTAGACCTGCTATCCATCAGGAGCTCCAGATCTATGGATATGATACTTAATATGTTTCATGTATCCCAAGGTAAGGTGGGGTTATTCAAGAGAATGATGATGTACTTTGGAGTAAAGCAATGAAAGTTTGAATCTTGGCCAAACATGTGCATCAGACACAGTACATGCTGGTTCTATGTAATAATTTTCCCATCAACAAAATAAATACATATTCAATAGGATATATGAAGATACGGGGTTATTCTTTGTTCTAGCACATGGGATGGAGGGACTGACGATTGCTTTCATTCATGCAGCACTTATTTTGATTCATAGATTGTGTGGGAGCTTGGAGTCCTCTGAGATATTTACAAATACAATCAGCAGGCATTGGGTATATGGCTGGAAACAGGGAAATTCTGATAGAGAAACTTCCTTTTACTTCCCAGTGGAAGAATAAATCTAGAGAGGTAAATCATTACAGGAGAAAGAATCTAGGGGAATTAGTTCTGAAGGTGGGTGTAGAGTTGAGGTGCTGCCAAGTGAGCTGTGACTTTAATTAAACTTGCCTTGCCAAAGCATGCTGTTAGCCTGTGAGCCCACTGGGAAGGAAAGGTCTGTGCCTGTCAACTAGTAGACATTGCATTAACTGCACCTCCTCTGCAATTGTACTACCTTGCTGTGTGTTCCTCCATATCTCAAAACAACCCACTGGGAAGGAAGCTGTTTGCTTCTCCCTTCCCAGCAAGGTGAAGACTTGAAAGCTTCAGGAGCCTGTGAAATCAGACTTTGCACATTAGCAACGTAGGTTCAACAGGTTCAATGGATTTTAGACTTGTGGATCAAAAACTATAGCTGCTCTTTGGTGAGAAACCTTAACATTCATTCTGTTGGTGATTCAGAGGGTTTTGTGGGAGGGAGAGTCCAGCAAGGGTCTGAAACACACACACAGTTTGCTACCTGCAAATATTTGGTTGCATGCCTTGGCACACAGTAAATATTAATGCATTTACTTTAAAAACACACTTTTAAATGTCATTCGTCAATATTTTATTGATGTATTTGGACCACACTCTGTCTTTCAAGATCTTAAGATCTGTCCTAATATCCGGTCTTCTACCTGGCTCTTACACAATTCTGATGGACCCTTTCTATTTCCAAACTTATTCCTCTTCTTCCCTTCTCTTTCCTTGCTGGAATGTTGTAACAGGAGAATTTGGGGAGACAGAATAATGGATACTCAAGAAGCATCCTGTTTGCTTCCATTGATGTCCGATGCTTTGCTCACCAGTAGCTAAGTTTTTTACATGGCAGAACCATGCACCGAAACCAACAATGTGAACGCATTTTTGAGCAATGCTCTCGTACAGTAGGCATTCTACTTCAAAATTTCTCCAGGTTCTTGCCTACCCCATCTTCAGCCATTCTCTACCCTCAAGCATTTGTTGATTTATCACTCTGAAGATCTGTGCTGACCAAAAAACTAACCATTAGCCTATATAGTTAGTGAGCATTTGAGATACAGTTACTTCAAATTGATGTGTGCTTTGAGTGTAAAATGTGTAGTGACTTGAAGACAGTTTAAATCAATGAATGAAGCTACATCTTTAGTATTCCCATATTTTACTAGCTACATTGTCTCAAATAAAATACTTAATTATTTGAGTCTATTGTTCAGCTTTTAAGTAAACATATAAGAACACTTATACATATGGATTATGTATATGATTTGCATATGCACTCACTTGTTGATGGGGGAATGTCTTTCTGTATGCTGAAAATATGTGTGCTCTGGTTGGTTGATAAATAAAATGCTGATTGGCCAGTAGCCAGGCAGGAAGTATAGGCAGGATAAGCAGAGAGGAGAATTCTAGGTGGAGGAAGGCTGAATAAGGAGACTCCAGTCTGCCGTCCAGGGAGCAGCATACAATGGCACACAGGTAAAGCCACAGAATATGTGGTGACATATAGATTAACAGAAATGGGCTGAGTTGAAGTGTAAGAGCTAGTCAGTAGTTAGCCTGAGCTAATGGCTAAGCAGTTATAAATAATATTAAGCCTCTGTGTGTTCATTTGGGTCTGAGAGGCTGCAGGAGTGAGGGACCACAGGAGCCAGGTTGGACTGGGAAAACTTCAGCTACCACTTGTGATGGTAGGTATTCCACTAAAAATGGTTTCCTGAGCCTGGAGAAATGCCTCAGTTGTTAAAAGCACTCACAGCTCTTGCAGAGGACCAAGTTTGGATTTCAGCACCAGAAGCTCAAAATTCCCTGTAACTCCAGTCTCCACATGCTTCCTGATACCCCTGCAACACATGATATACATTAAATTGAGAAATTTGAGCACATAATATGTTTTCATAAGAAAAGTAGATAATTATTATTTATTTCATCCCTACTGTATGTAAATACAGTTCTAAACATTTTCTCTCTAAACTTTATAAGAGGTCATAAAAGACGAAAATAGGGTGATACCATTTTCAATAAAGAAGATGAAGCCAGGTCCAGAGAGATGAACTAACTCACCAGAGTTCACATGAGTAGGTTTGAGTGGAGGTCAGGAATGACCCTTAAGAAGAAGTGAGATAAGAGCGTGTGCTCTTGGAAATATAGAGCTGGTTCAGTAGTTAAGAGTAAATGCTATTCTCACAGAGGACCAGAGTTTGGTCGGCAGCACCCATGTCAGTGCCTCATAATCACTTGGAACTCTAGCTCCAGGAGATCTCACACCCTCTCCACAAACACTGTACTCAAGTTCATGTATAGAGTCTCTGTCTCTGTCTGTCTCTATCTCTGTCTCTGTCTCTGTCTCTTTCACACACACACACAAACACACATACACACACAATTTAAAAATAAAACAGTTAAAGATAAGATACTCTGGATAATTTATTACCATCCCCGATTAAAACTGTTCAGTGATTCTTAGACACTGATCCAAGTTCCTGACATAATTTGAAGACTTCTAACTTCTTTAGTTCTCTATCTCTGATCCTGAACCACTGAATCTCTGCCAGCCATAAGAATGACCCTGCCTTTACTGCCTCCAGGCCTGTGCTCAGCTCATCTCCAAAGCTGGAAAGTATAAAACATGTTTTCCCATAGCGCTGCCTAAGTTTAACTTTATATCTCAGCTTACATGCCACTACACTTCAGTGTATGTGTCCTTTACATAACTTCCCAGTTCTGAGCACTTGCTGCACTACCAACATCACAGAACATTTAATTTTACAGAGTCTACTCTATTTCCCATGCCAAGCAGAGTCTTTACCACATCCACTGCTACACACCTAAGAGATTGGTGCTTTGAACATATTAGTTGCATCCCTTTGGGAATACAATATACAACCTTTTGAATAAACAAATAAGGAATCAGTCTTTATTATTCTAAGTTAGTCAAGAGAGTATGTCTTGTACTCTCAGTTTGCTCTTGAGTGAGCAAGAACAATCATGACTATCACTGTCTTTTTGGTTATCCCTGGGCTCAGATTGCTTGGAATAAGTACTTAACTCCAGTATCCCAAAGGACCAATGACCCCTTTCTCTATGGTAGTTAACTATAAAGTTTTTCAAGGTCATACGTAGTGGAGACCTGGCTGAACAACTGGAATTTGTCCCAAATGTTTGGTAAAAATCTCTCCCTTAAAGTTATTTTCCTGACTGTATTATAAAAGAGCAAGGCAGCTGTATATGTTTCCTATGTCCTGAACCCACACTGTTTTAATATAATATTCCTGCTGTAGGCCCTTCTTTTCATGATATTATCTGGGAAGGTTTGTATCTTACCTTAATAAAACAAATCTTATCAATTCATGTGTGATGTGGACATATCAATGCCTACTTATCTTGACATTACAAAGTGTTTCAAACTAAAAGTGCTTGGTTGACTTAAATATTAACTTCAAACAAGACATCTGGGAACCTACCCTTTTAAGGAGGTTGAGGTATCTGATGTTTACCTCAGCAATTCTTTTCTTTTCCTCTTTCTGTGATGTAGGCTACCATTTCTACTTGCTATTACTCCAGTTTATTTAACAATATTTTGGTTATCTGTTGCTCAGCTTAACCTTACATAGTCTCCTCACCCAAGAAAACTTTACATATTTTTTAAATATTAATCTAATATTGCTTCTTCTGAGACTAAAATAGATCGACTTAACTGCCTACAGATCTTTCATCTTCTTATCTCCCACAGTATTTATTACATTGATTGTTCTCTTTGTCACTTCAATTTTGTCTTAATATAGTCTTGGGATATTGATCCTATGACAGAATTAGTGTTACTTAACCATTTAAAACGTTATGCCACATGTCTTTAATGTATCATACCTTCCCTGAGGAATCAGATTGTCTTATAAGTCTTAATAGTCACCCTTGGGCCTTGTGCACAGATCAATAAATTGCTATTGACAGATTGGTAAGCATATAAAAAGAAAGCATGATGATATTAAAATATGGATTGGAATAGTAAAATTAGATCAATAACATTAAAAACTGATATATTTCAATTACAAATAATTCTTTGGTTAGTGGGAAGAAAATGGGTTTAGATTCACTCATCTTTAAAACCCATTAATCCTTTTCACTTTAATGTGTAGACCCTCACTAGATGTCAGAATTAGGGAGGGGAGGAAACAGTAAAATCTTGGCATTTAAAGGGCTTCAAATTCTAGTGGGAATTTCAGAAAATAAAGTCAAATATACAAATAAAATATGTATATGTTAGTTTTAGTGCTATGTGGAAAAATGAGGCATAAAGTACTAGGAACAGATGGTGTAATTATGAATTTAAAGTTTTAAAATCCATCCAATTTAGGTTCAAAACAGATTAAATTTAGATTCAAAACCTATTCAATTTAGGTTCATTTATCTAGGTTGTACTCCATTGAGTGCCTTAAATTCTATGATTCACTTTCTGCACATAAGTAAAAATTAGTGTCTACTTGCACATTGCATGTTGCATTACAATGTATAATTTTTTTATATTTGTAGACATTCATTACATTCTTCCAAATATTACTGACTTAAAGCCTATAAAACATGTACATGGCATGAGAGAGGCATCTCTATGGTTAAGAGCATGTATTACACTTATAGAGAAAATAAATTGGGTAGTTCATAACCATTGTAGCTACAGCTCCAGGAGATCTGATGCCCATTCTAGACCTTCATGGGTACCTGCACACATGTGTACATAACTCCACAGAGGCATACACAGAAAAAATAATAAGTAAAGTCTTTTTAAAAAATAATTAATTATCTCACATATGTAGATAATCTTAATTACATTCACCATCTGCATCCTAAACTGGCCATGTACTGAGGCATGCTTTAAATATCACTCTCTGTAAGAAGTCTTACTTAAAGTTCTCCCAATATAAGCCAGGATTATTATATGTAGTGAAACTTCCTTAGATTTATTCATTATTATTTGTTTTCATATTATTTCTTTGCCAAAGCTATGCATTCTTAGATTAAAAGTCTACAACTGTTGCCCATTCTACTGCTCCCATGTCCTTTACTCAACATCACATGCAAGTCCACATAAAATCTTCTAATTTTTATATGCCACCTCTGGATGTTATTCACATGACATCTTTCTGACTTCAGTACAATCTGCCATAATTTTTTTCTTTGACCTTAGTACTACCTAACAGATCTCTGTATTTGCATTCATTACTTCCCTCAATTTATTCTCATATCACAGGCAACACTATCTTTTTAAACATGAATCTAATTAAGTCAGATTTTCCTTAAACATTTCTGTAAAATCTCATTAGATTCAGAATATCTAAGCCAACAACTTACGCAATGGCCTTGTGTGACCCATCCCATCCACATTTCACACCTCACATCTCAGCTTCCACATTCAATGCCCTTCATTTATTTTAGTCTTCTTTCATTTCTTGGCATTTTCTAATCCCTTTCTGTCAGAAAACCCTTCTTTCCAGTCATTGCCCAAATGAGATGATATGTCCTTCAGGTCCTACTTTTAAATGTCATTCTTCTGAGGAGTATTATACAATTATTAATACAAATGTGTCTATATACTTTCTTCTCTATTGTAAAACTCAATTATGTTCCTTCTTAGGACTTTGCTCAATTTGAAGCGGGTTTGGTCTCATTTATTACAAGCTTCATGATGGTTCAGCAAATCTTTGACAATAGAAATTTGTGGAGAAAAGTTATTAAATATCTTATAATAACTGCCTAGTAAGTGTTGATTTGCTGTTTTCGATGTGAAGTTTATCTTCATTTGGGTGGGAGCTCTACCTCAACCCCTGGCACCCTGGCATCTTTATACCCAAAGAGTCTGGAATGTTTGGAAGGAATCTGGTGGAAGATCCACCTCAACTCCCCTCCCCATCTCTTTCCCTAAACCTGCCCCTTCAAAGCCCACCAAACACAGCTCCTCCCTCAGAGAGGCTCAAGGCCACTCCCACGGGGTATATAATCAGGATCCCAAAAACAGACACCTGGTTCTTCTGGTCTCTCAGTCCCATCTCCTTTCTGAGGTGTGGGGGAATCACCTGGGAATGCTTTACCCATTAAACCTGGACTTTTCCTGATTCGGTTTGATTTGGATTTGCTGTGTTGGCAGAGAGGTCATCAGGAAGCCTAAGACTTATCAATCTTATATGTTAATCACTTAAAATATGTATGATCTTACATCAAGAGAACTAGCCCCTATACAAGGTCTGCTGTTTCCAGCTGTAATTTGATCTACTGTTCTGAAAGCCTCCTGTTATCCATCTCTTAGCTTTAACTGTCAACTGGACAGTGCATAAAGCCATCTGCAAAGAAAATACTAATGAGGAATTGTCTACATCAGGTTGGCCTGTGCCCATGTGTCTGGAGGATAAGCTTGACAACTAATTGAGATTGGAAAATCAAGACTGAATTTTGGTTGTACCACTTCATGAATTGGACCCTGAATTATATACATAGGGGAAGCTAATCAAGAACTGGGCAGACAAGGAGGTAATCAAACAAGGATCTACTTGTTTATATACTCTCTGTTCTTGACTGTGGATGTGGTATATTAAGTTCCCCTCTTGACTTGCTCACAATAATGAACCTGAAATTTTATACTTTTAAAAACATTGGTTCTCTACCAGGAAGGCTCCCCTTCTCCAAGACCCCCAGCAGACACTGCAATCTCCATGCCCTGCCCCCATGCCCACCCGCCCGAGACCCCAGCCACTTCCTGAGACTTAGAGACTGATCCCCACCTCCCATCCTGCCCCCGACTTCCCTTCTGGACAAGAACTCCCATCCTGCTCCGGACTTCCCGTCTGGACAAGAGCTCCCATCCTGCCCCAGAGTTCCCATTTGGACAAGAGAGCTCCCACCTGGACAAAAGAGAGAGACTCCCTGAACCTGTCAGCTCTGTCTGAACCAAGTGCACTGATAAGACTAAGAACGAACCACAAGGAGATGGGCAGATGTCAAGGCAGAAGTACATACAACAAAATGAAGAGCAATACAGCATCACCAGAACCTAGCCCTCCTCCAACATCTAGACCTGAACATCAAAAATTGGAAGAAGCAGAAGAAAACAGCCTTATGAATAACATCATGAAGAAGGTAGAGGCTTGAATAGAGGAAAAGACAAAAAATGGGAACAATGCTATAAAAAACTAGAGTAAAGGACAAATAAAGTAGAAGAAAACAATAAAGTCCTGGAAGAAAACAATAAAGCACTGAAAGAAAATCATGAAAAAGCAATGAAACAAATGAAGGAAACAGTCCAAGACCTGAAAAGGGAAATAGAAAAAATGAGGAAGACACAAACAGAGGGAATGCTGGAAATAGAAAATCTGAGTAAATGATCGGGAACTTCAGATGCAAGTATAACCAACAGAATGCAAAAGATGAAAGAGAGGATCTCTGGCGTTGAAGATACGGTAGAAGAAACAGATTCATCAGTCAAAGAAAACACTAAAGCCAACAAAGTCATGAACAAAAATGTCCAAGAAATTTGGGACACCGTGAAGAGATCAAACCTATGAATAATAGGGATAGAAGAAGGAGAAGAATATCAACTCAAAGGCACAGAAAATATATTCAACAAGATCATAGAAGAAAACTTTGCCAACTTAAAGAAGGAAATGCCTATGAAGATACAAGAAGCCTATAGAACACCAAACAGACTAGACCCCCCCCAAATTACCCTTGCCACTAATAATTAAACAACTAAACATACAGAATAAAAAAAGAATATTAAGAGCAGCAAAGGAAAAAGGCCAAGTGACTTATAAAGGCAAACCCATCAGAATAACACCCGATTTCTCAATGGAGACTTTGAAAGCCAGAAGGACCTGGACAGATGTAATGCAGACACTAAGAGACCATGGATGCCAGCCCAGACTAATATACCCAGCAAAACTTTCAATCATCATAGATGGAGTGAACAAGACATTCCAAGACAAAGCCAGATTTAAACAATACTTATCCACAAACTCAGCCCTACAGAAAACACTAGAAGGAAAATTCCAACCTAAGGAAGTCAGATACACCCTTGAAAACACAGGCAATAGATAAAGCTACAGCAATAAACCCCAAAGAAGAGAAGTACACACACACTACCACCAAAGAATAACAGGAATGAACAATCACTGGTCATTAATATCCCTTAATATCAATGGACTTAATTCACCTATAAAAAGACATAGGCTTACAGAATGGATACAAAAGCAGGACCCAACTTTCTGCTGCATAAAAGAAACACATCAAAAATTCAAAGATAGACACTACCTAAGAATAAAAGGCTGGGAAAAGACTTTCCAATCAAATGGTCTTAAGAAACAAGTGGGTATAGCCATCCTGATATCCAGCAAAATAGACTTCAAACTAAAGTCAATCAAAAGAGATCATGAAGGGCATTACATACTCATCACAGGAAAGATCCACCAGATGAAGTTTCAATTCTGAACATTTATACCCCAAACACAAGGGCACCCACATATGTAAAAGAAACAGTACTAAAGCTTAAACCACATATAAAACCCCACAAATTAATAGTGGGAGACTTCAACACCTCACTTTCACCACTGGACAGATCTCCCAAATCAAAACTTAACAGAGAAATAAAGGACTTAACTGATGTCATGACTCAAATGGACTTAATAGATATCTACAGAACATTTCATCCTAACAAAAAAGAATATACCTTCTTCTCAGCACCCCATGGAACCTTCTCTAAAATCGACCACATACTTGGCCACAAAACAAATCTCAACAGATACAAAACAATTGGAATAACCTCCTGTGTTCTATCAGACCACCATGGTTTAAAGTTAGATTTCAACAACAAAAATTACAGAAAACCTACAATCTCATGGAAACTGAATAATGCTCAACTGAATCACCAGTGGGTTAAGGAAGAAATAAAGAAAGAAATTAAAGACTTCCTAGAGATCAATGAAAATGAAGACACCACATACCCAAACTTATGGGACACTGTGAAAGAAGTGCTAAGAGGGAAATTCATAGCACTAAATGCCCACATAAAGAAGTTGGAGAAATCTCACACTAGTGACTTAACAGCACACCTGAAAGCTCTAGAACAAGAAGAAGCAAAGTCTCCCAGGAAGAATAGACGCCAGGAAATTATCAAAGTGAGAGCTGAAATCAATACAATAGAAACAAAGAGAACAATACAAAAAATTAATGAAACAAAGAGTTGGTTCTTTGAGAAAATCAACAAGATAGACAAGACCTTATCCAAACTAACCAAGAAACAGAGAGAGAGCATCGAAATCAACAAAATAAGAAATGAAGAGGGGGACATAACAACAGACATTGAGGAAATCCAGAGAATTATCAGGTGATATTTCAAAAACCTCTACTCCACAAAACTGGAAAATCTAAAAGAAATGGATAATTTTATGGATAGGTACCAATTACCTAAGTTAAATCAAGACCAGATAAACTATTTAAATAGTCCAATAACCCCTAAGGAAATAGAAACAGTCATTAAAAGTCTCCCAAGCAAAAAAAGCCCAGGATCAGATGGTTTCAGTGCAGAATTCTACCAGATCTTCAAAGAAGAGTTAATACCAATACTCTCTAAGTTGTTCCACACAATAGAAACAGAAGGAACATTACCAAACTTCTTCCATGAGGCTACAATTACCTTGATTCCTAAACCAAACAAGGATACAATTAAGAAAGAGAACTACAGACCGATCTCCCTCATGAACATTGATGCAAAAATACTCAATAAAATACTGGCAAACAGACTCCAAGAACACATCAAAACAATTATCCACCATGATCAAGTAGGCTTCATCCCAGGGATTGCAAGAGTGGTTCATCATACAGAAGTCCGTCAATGTAATACACCATATAAACAAACTCAAAGAAAAAAACCACATGATCATCTCACCAGATGCAGAAAAGGCATTTGGCAAAATCCAACACCCCTTCATCATAAAGGTCTTGGAGCGATCAGGAATACAGGGAACATACCTAAACATAATAAAGGCAATGTACAGCAAGCCAACAGCCAACATCAAATTATATGGAGAGAAACTCAAAGCAATTCCACTAAAATCAGGAACGAGGCAAGGCTGTCCGCTCTCCCCATACTTATTCAATATAGTACTTGAAGTTCTAGCCAGAGCAATACGACAACATAAGGAGATCAAGGGGATACAAATTGGAAAGGAAGAAGTCAAGCTTTCCCTATTTGCAGATGACATGATAGTATACTTGAGCACCCCAAAGATTCCACCAAGGAACTGATACAGCTTGTAAACACCTTCAGCAACATAGCAGGATACAAGATCAACTCAAAACAATCAGTAGCCCTCCTATATACAATGGACAAAGAAGCTGAGAAGGAAATCAGAGATACATCACCCTTTACAATAGCCACAAATGACATAAAATACCTTGGGGTAACACTGACCAAGCAAGTCAAGGACCTATATGACAAGAACTTTAAGTCCCTGAAAAAAGAAATTGAAGAAGATGTCAGAAAATGGAAAGATCTCCCATGCTTATGGATAGGCAGGACTAACATAGTAAAAATGGCAATTTAACCAAAAGCAATCTACAGATTCAATACAATCCCCATCAAAATACCAACACAATTCTTCACAGACCTGGAAAGAATAATACTCAACTTCATATGGAAAAACAAAAAACCCAGGATAGCCAAAAGAATCCTGTACAATAAAACAACCTCTGGAGGCATCACGATCCCTGACTTCAAGCTCTACTATAGAGCTACAGTAATAAAAACAGCTTGGTATTGGCATAAAAACTGACATGTGGACCAATGGAATCGAATCAAAGACCCTGACATTAATCCGCACACCTATGAACATATAATTTTTGACAAAGAAGCCAAAAGTGTACAATGGAAAAAAGAAAGCATCTTCAACAAATGGTGCTGGCATAACTGGATATCAACATGTAGAAGGCTGCAAATAGATCCATATCTGTCGCCATGCACAAAACTTAAGTCCAAGTGGATCAAGGATCTCAACATAAATCCAGCTACTCTGAACCTGCTAGAAGAGAAAGTAGGAAGTAGTCTTGAATGCATTGGCATAGGCGATCACTTCCTAAATATAACACCAGTAGCACAGACACTGAGATAAACAATCAATCAACGGGACTTCTTGAAACTGAGAAGCTTTTGTAGAGCAAAGGATACAGTCAACAAGGCAAAGTGACAGCCTACAGAATGGGAAAAGGTCTTTACCAACCCCACATCTGACAGAGGACTGATATCCAGAATATATAAGGAACTCAAGAAATTAGACATCAAAATGCCCAACAATCCAATTAAGAAATGGGCTATAGAACTAAACAGAGAATTCTCAACAGAGGAAACTCAAATGACTGAAAGATATTTAACTCTCAACATCACTAATCATCAGGGAAATGCAAATCAAAACAACTCTGAGATACCACCTTATGCCTGTCAGAATGGCTAAGTTCAAAAACACTGAAGACACCTTTTGCTGGAGAGGATATGGAGCTAGGGGAACTCTCCTCCACTGCTGGTGGGAATGCAAGCTTGTACAACCACTTTGGAAATCAATATGGCACTTTCTTAGAAAATTGAGAATCAATCTCTCCCAAGATCCAGCTATACCACTCTTGGGGATATACCCAAGGAATGCCCAATCATACCACAAGAGCACTTGTTCAGCTGTGTTCATATCAGCATTGTTTGTAATAGCCAAAACCTGGAAACAAACTAGATGCCCTTCAACTGAAGAATGGATAAATAAAATGTGGTACACAATGGAATACTACTCAACAGAGAAAAACAATGACATCATGAGGTTTGCAGGCAAGTGGATGGATCTAGAAAAAACCATCCTGAGTGAGGTAACCCAGACTCAGAAAGACAAATATGGTATGTCCTCACTCATAGGAGGATACTAGATGTGGAACAAGGATGACTGGACTGCTATTCACATCATCAGGGAGGTTACCTGGAAAACAGGACCCCAAGAAAGACACTGGGATCACCCAATGACGGAGAAATGGATGAGATCTACATGAACAGCCTGGACATGAGTAGGGGTAATGAAGGGCAAGGGTCGAGGGAAAGAGAGCTTGGGGGAGTGGGAGATCCCAGCTGGATCAAAAACAGAGAGGGAGAACAAAGAATAGGAGACCATGGTAAATGAAGACCACATGAGAATAGGAAGAAGCAAAGTGCTAGAGAGGCCCACAGAAATCCACAAAGATACCCCCACAATAGACTGCTGGCAATGTTCGAGAGACAGCCCGAACTGACCTACTCTGGTGATGGGATGGCCAAACACCCTAATTGTTGTGCTAGAAACTCCATCCAACGACTGAGGGATCTGGATGCAGAGATCCAAGGCTAGGCCCCTTGTGGAGCTCCAGGAGTCTAATTAGCGAAAAAGAAGAGGGTTTATATGAGCGAGAATTGTTGAAACCAAGGTTGGATAAAGCACAGGGACAAATAGCCAAATGAATGGTAACGCATGAACTATGAACCAATGCCAGAGGGGCCCCCAACTGGATCAAGCCCTCTGAATGGGTGAGACAGTTGATTGGTTTGATCTGTTTGGGAGGCATCCAGGCAGTGGGACCGGGTCCTCTGCTCATTGCATGAGTTGGCTGTTTCAAACCTGGGGCTTATGCAGGGTCGCTTGGCTCGGCCTGGGAGGAGGGGACTGGACCTGCCTGGACTGAGTCTACCAGTTTGATCTCAGTCCGTGGGGGAGGCTTTGCCCTGGAAGAGGTGGCAATTGGGGGTGTCCTGGGGGGAAGGGGAGAGAGGCGGGAGGGGGGAGAACAAGGGAATCCGTGGCTGATATGTAGAACCGAATTGTATTGTAAAATAAAATAAAAAGAAAAGAACATACAGAACATTTTGACCCCATGGGGGGAAAAAAACACTATTAGAGGATTTTACTGTGAAAAACAATTGTTCAGAAAAAAAAAACCACACACACACACATTGGTTCTCACAACCTTCCTAATGCTGCAATCCTTTATTTCAGTTTCTCATGTTGTGGTGACCCCCAAGCATAAAATTATTTTTGTTGTTATTTTATAACTGTAATTTTGCTACTGTCATGAATTATAATGTAAAAATTTTTGGAGATGCAGGTTTGCCAAAGGGATCGGGACCCATATATTGAGAACCACTGTTTCAAATAAACCATTTCTTCCTTACACTGTTTTTGATCATGGTATTTTATCACACCAATAGAATGAAGCTAGATCACCTTACTTGCAATCAACAACTCTGGAAAATGACTATTTTGTTCAGTTCTCTCAGAGAACACATCTTCTTTGAGTGTTCTTTCCCAAATATTGTTTTGTTAGCTAATATGGATGAGAAATTAATTTCCCCTGTAAATTCTTGATCACTGTATATGAAGATACCCTATCAACATCCATACTCCATAAAATTATTCTGTGTTAGAAAAATCAAAACACAGATGCAGTTATAGATTGCTGGGGAAATTGGGTATGTTACATAAAACCTTTGGTTCCTAAGAAAAATTTTAAAACCTAGGAATGGCAAAACTAATTCAATTTTTATATAAAAATATAAACACCAGTAACTATCCACTTAAAGAAACTAAAAATACCACCAAAATAATGTAAATTAATCTCACCATGGCTGAGGTAGCTTGTTGATTTTACAGCTGCTTCAATAAGGTTCAAGAATGGAATATCTGTGGAAGCCAGAAACATCTTTTCTTTAGAAAAGATTAATGAATGAGACTATGGAGATCACAATGGAGATTACACATAGGGTAAAGATAAAATGTAAGCAAAATATACAAAAACATGATGGTTTAAAATAGTAACAATGGGTGAGAGGTTGTTAGATACTTTTCACTCACCAATGCAAAATGTCAAACATGGTACTTAATGAATTAATGAATTTTGGCCCATGCTTTAAGATGATTTCAAGTCATAGAGGCAGGAAAGAAGGGTGGTATGGATGCTGGACTTCTGTTTCTCACATTGCTGCTGACAAGGGAACAGAAAATGGGATCCAAGACAGTGCTAGGCCATAACACTTAAAGGCCAGGTTACCTGTGACACAGGTACAACAACCTCCCCAAACAGCTGGGAACCAAGTATTCAAATCCATGAGAATGTAGACACCATTTTACTTTCACACTAATTTCTGCTCCATTCCCCATAGACTCATGGCAAAACACATGTGTGAAAGTGGGGTGGGGTGGGGCAGAAGAAAGGGAGTGCATATATATGTGAGTAGGTTTTTGTGAGAGAGACCAAGTGTCATAACAAGTATGTCGAAGCCAGAGGAAAACTTTGGTGCTATCTTCTTTGACATGACCTACTTTGTTTGAGGCACAAACTTTGTTGTTAGCTGCTTATGCACACCAGCATGAAAGTTTCTATAATCTTAAGAACCCCATCAGTATACTAGGTCTACTGGGATTCCAGGCAAATTCTTCACTGCAAGCACCTATAAAAGGCAAATGAAAGTTATGTGCGTCTAATATACAATGGCACAGAGTGAATATTCTTTTTCCTAAATGGATTTGTGGGAGGGTAACGAGAAAACTGAACCAAGCAAAGCTAAAGAACGACAGAGATAGCAATGAACTCTACATTTATATGCTAAATATGTATGTATAGTATTATATCAGCCACAGCACACTGTGCCAAAGGAAGCAGTACCCGCTATGCCCCTCTCATGCCCTCAGCACTGGTTCACCCATACCACTCTCAACAGGGTCAATTCTACTGTACTGCCCAGTCAAGGAGGGGAGCCCATTCTTCCATATATTGCAGCTGCTGAGGGGTTTGGTCAGGTCTCCTTTATGCTGCAAGTGGTGAGAGAGTAGAGGAAGCATCTTTCCCTCACCATATGGCAGGAGTGAACTGCTCTCCCATTTTCCCACCCTCAGGACCAGCTCACCCTTGGCCCTGAGAACAGGGTCAACTCTATTGTGCTGCCCAGGTGAGAAGTAGGACTGAGTGCTTCAACCAGTGAGAGTCAGGACCAGTTCTCCTTAGTGTTTGTGTTGTTGTCAGTGAGGGGGTAGGGCCAACTCTGTACAGTACTTCATCCTCTGCCTTTGGTGGTATCAGGAGCCATAGACATTAAACCACACCTCCATTGCATCAGGGCCGAGAACTCAGACATGGGCCCCAGCTGCAGCCTAGGGCCAGATATCATGACGGCGCTGGGTAGCAATCATGTCACCCATCCCAGCATGCTCCTCACCACTTTCTCCACTACAGATATGTCTCTGTCCACAGGATAGGAACCATTCTGTTTTTCTCTCTCTCTCTCCCATAGTACACCATACATTTGCTCACCATAATAGTGCCGGTCTGCCTGGCACCACATGTGGACCTCCTTGTCTGCTCAGTCCATCCTGGCACTGGGCAAAACACTGCTTCCAAGAATTATAATGGTGCCCAAATGCCTGGCACTAGAGACACCTGGCAGACTCATGGGTGAACTTCTTCCATCCTCAAGTATAGTGACCTGGGGCAGAGGTGTTTTTGTCCTCTGGGGATCTGTCAGTCCTAGAAGCCCAAGTTCTTGTTAGCATTTTATTCTCTTCTGAATTTTATGAATACAGTTTTTACTCTTCGTATCTGTATTGGTATTTTTTTTTTTCTTTTAACTGACACCAGAATGCCCTGATGTGTTCTGCAAAAGGAATCCGGGCCTTCTTTATCCTGTAGCTCCAAACTCTTCCTGAAAACCAGTCCTTAGAGTTCAAGAACCCCTTGTGAGGTTTACCCCAATAGCAGCCCCACTTCTCACAGTAATTTTCTGGATTAGTTACTTTTCATTTTGCTGTAACAAAACACCTTAAGGAAGGTCCAGCTTTCTTTTGACTCACAGTCTCAGAGGGCGTTTCAGTCCATCCTGGTGAGGAAGGTGTGGGCAGGAGAATGAGGACATTCTGGCTGACCTGGAAGCAGCAAATGAGATCAGAAGCAGGGTCTGCTTCCTATGTGTGTCACTTTGGCCTCTGGTTTCTCACCTGGAAAAAAACAAATAACTGATCCAAAAGCCTCATTAAATAGTTGTGAGGTTGAAATACATTGTAGGAATTTGAAGAAGGGTTGTACTGGCTTTATGACAAGTAGGAGAATATGATAAGGAAGCTATACTGATTTCCAACTCTGATTTTCAAATATTTGCAATAGTGCAATGGGGAGGGGAAATGGACTGAGGGAGAAAAAGAGAGAGAAAGAGGAAGAAGAGAACAACAGAAAGACAGATGAACTTAAAAGAGCAACTTTCTGTATCTCAATATATCATCTGAAATCTCTCTCCAGGCACCAAATAGACACTTTGTCATCCCATCTTCCACACTTCAGGCCTGTAGGGGGCACTGTGGTTCCAGTGAGAGTACCTCACCCGCCACTGCGAGTGGAGCACGTTGGTGTTGTGTGCCCCTTAGCTCACCTTCCCTTTCACTCTCAGCACACCCCCCTTCCCCGCGCGCGCACTCCCCCCTTTCTGTCCTATTTTCATACAGCTAACTTTTAACCTGGGCAACTAGCTACCTTCAATGGCAAATGGCTTTTCTACCTTTTCTATAATTTCGTAATCTCCTGTGTCAGAGGAGTTGGGGAAAATAAATAAATCTGTCCCTGAAGGCTGTTGCACTCAGGGCAGGGAATGGAGGGTTATAATATTGGGCGAGTTGATTACACAGTCCTTTCATAGGAAAATCACACCATATTCTAGTAAGTGCAGAAAGGTCCTCCTTACTGTGCAGTTCAAAAGAGCTCTAATACTACCCACACTATAATTACTTTTAACAGGAGTGTGGCAGTCCAATTTATAGCAACAGGGTGATGCTCACTCTAAGTTGTCCCCTAGTTTTCAGACAGGCCCTTAAAATGCTACAGAAATGTTCCCTTTCCAAACAATACACCTTCCTCAAAACTATTATATGTAATTAGCTCCCGCATCAACACATCAAGGGTCACCAGAATTGAGAGTTGAAAGAGGCAAGGACCATGCTCATTTGGTCCTCTATTACATTATATTACTGGCATCCAGGGCTGGGAAATGACCCTTTGACATCCTAATGGCAGAAGAGAGTTTGGAATACAGGCTTCCTGATTTTCACTATTTTACCAACATACTAGGTTTTGGGTTTTTTGTTGTTGTTGTTGTTTTGTTTTGTTTTTGTTTTACAATGTATTTTACTTATTCCATATTGTTTGTCTTCATTTTCAAATTTCCAAAAATTTAATGAGAGGCATCTAAAAGAAAGAATATATTGATATGTATTTAATAATCAGGCTTGAATTAGAAAGTATTAATATAATAATACTGGGATGTTCTTGGATTATTTAATTTATAGTTTCAAGGCTTTTATATTAAATATCTTTTTGTTTGTTGATTTGTTGGTAGCTCTTGCAATTAAACTCAGAACACTGTGTATGCTAGAAAAGTCCTCTACCACGAACTATTATCCCAACTTAACTTTTTCAATTTTTTAGTGTATGTTTTAATCATTTTATACCCAATAAATACTTTAAGGATCTAATACTTTAAACTAGACATATGAGGTCCACATAAGTGCCAGCTGAAAATATAATAATGATGATAGTAATAAAGAATATTACCCCAATGTGATAAAAATATATTTTAAAGTAAAGAAAGGAAAACTGAGATAGTCAGTTTCTCAACAAAATAAGGTTTTTGAATATCTGAAAATGAGATATTTATTCATATACTGACATGATGAACTGAGGATCTGCTCTTTTGATAATTACTGCACCTGGATGGTAGCACCCAGGACACGATTCTCCACCGTTTATACCTCTACATATGCTTACACTTGGCATCATAGAAACACTGACTTTAAAAACCCTCAGGTTTTTCTCACCTAGAAGACTTCAAAACAAGTAAGCAACACACATATGTGTTTATAAGATAAAATTTATTTACTGTAGGATTCAAGATAGGAATTATTTGGAGGTCTTCCTGTACATAGGAATGAAAGAATTGTGTCACCTCACTGTCATATCCTTCTTTAAGGGATGTTGTCACCAACATGATAAGTTGTGTTTCCCAAAGTAACTTCTTAGTAACACACTTGATAATGGACTTCATTATGCCATTTTTAAAACATGTACATTCTTTTTATCTACTTTTTGTTTCCTTTTTGCTTTTTTATTTGCTTACATTTTTATTAATTCATTCATTAATTATTTTCCCAGTCCAATTATATTTTCCCCTCTTCCCTTCCTCTGCTCCCAGTCCCTCCCACAACCTTCCCTCTTCCAACTCCCACCCATCCACTCCTCCTTTCTATGTTTATCAGCCAGCAATGGCATATCAAGCTGCAGTGAGACTAGGCACCTCCTCTCCTATTAAGGCTGGACTAGGCAATCCAGTAGGAGGAAAGCATCCCCAAAGTAGCTTACAGTGTCTGAGATAGCCTGTGGTCCCACTGTTAGGATCCCCACAAGAAGACCAAGCTACACAACTGTGATATGTGCAGAGCGCCTAGGTTAGTACCTTGCAAGTTCTCTGGATGGTAGTTCAGTCTCTGTGAGCCCCTATGAGCCCAACTTAGTTTATTTTGTGGGTTTTCTTGTGGTGTCCTTGTCCCCTCTGGCTCCCATAATCCTTCCTCCCCCTCTTCCACAGGATTCCTGGAGGTCTGCCTAATGTTTGACTGTGGGTATCTACATCTGTTTTCACCATTTGCTGGGTGAAACCTCTCTGATGACAATTGGGCTAGGCAACAACCTATGACTAGAGAAGAATATCATTAGAAATCATTTAATTGACTTTTTATTTGCCAGTCATATTTAGTTCTATCCTAGGTCTCTGGCAATGTCAGGGTTGGGCTCCCTCTCATGGTATGCGTCTCAAACTAGACCAGTCATTGGTGACCCACTCCCATGATTACTGTGCCACCTTTACCCCACCATAACTTGTAGGCAGGGAAAATTGTCAATCAAAGGTTATGGGGATGGGTTGTGGACCCAGTCCCTCCACTGCAAGTCTTTTATGGTTACAAGAGATGGCCAGTTCAGACTCCATGTTGCCCATAGCTAGGAGTTACATTAAGCTCACTATGAAAGGGAAATAGAATACACATCACAGATGCATGAAAAGAGAGGTCTGGAGGGGGGGTTAGGCATGGGAACAGGAGGGATCAGGTGCAGAGTGTACTAGAAAGATAGTAAAGATAACTGGAATCAGGGGCAGCTCTGGGATGAGCTAGAAACCTAGTGCAATGTAAACTCCTTGGAATCTATGAGGGTGACCATAATATATACATTTTTATTCTTAGTTTTTATTTGTCCTTTCTCCACTTCCCCACCCTCTGCCCATCTGCCCCTACTTCTGGTCCTCTTCCTTCTTAACAAAATACTCTCCTACTTTTATATCATGTGTACTCCATTACCCTACCATAACTACCCACTTTTTCCTCCCCCTGTACCTGTTTTGTATTTAAATGCCCTACATAATTATATATCATAATCATACACATGTACAGAGAGACACAGAGGGCAGGGGCAGGATTTGGATTCTATATATGATGCTAGAACATATTTGTCTCTCTAAGTCTATCTTATTCCACTTAACATAATGATATCTAGGTCTGCTCCTCACTTTATAGAAATGAAAGTAGAAAGGTCATTGGTCTCTATGATTTGTGTGAGACCATCCATCCATTCATACATACATACATACATACATACATGCATGCATACATATATACATCTGTCCATCCATCTAGTAAGGAGTGGAGACTTAGACTAAGTTTCATAACCTTGGATTGCCCCAGACTTGTAAAAAATACACAAGTAAAAAGCAAATAAGCCTCTCACAAATCCAAAATATTGAAGGGAATAAAAAATATGCTATAGTGGAGACTTAGAGGCCAGCCCCCAGCTCCCATCTTGCTCCGGACTTCCCTTTTGGAACACTGGTGAGTACCCTTCCTTGCCCCAGACCCCATCCCTGGGCACCAGCCACTCCAGGGAAGACCTGCCCAACTCGGCCCCAGGTTCTGGCCACTGGGCAGGTTCCCTGCTAGCCCCACCGGGAAGGATCCCCTTCTCCAAGACCCCTGGCAGACCCTGCAGTCTCCACGCCCTGCCCCCACGCCCGTTCGCCTGAGCCCCAAGCCTCTTCCTGAGACTTAGAGGCCGGCCCCCAGCTCCCATCTTGCTCCGGACTTCCCTTTTGGAACACTGGTGAGTACCCTTCCTTGCCCCAGACCCCATCCCTGGGCACCAGCCACTCCAGGGAAGACCTGCCCAACTTGGCCCCAGGTTCTGGCCACCGGGCAGGTTCCCTGCTAGCCCCACCGGGAAGGATCCCCTTCTCCAAGACCCCTGGCAGACCCTGCAGTCTCCACGCCCTGGCCCCATGCCCATCCGCCTGAGCCCCAAGCCTCTTCCTGAGACTTAGAGGCCGGCCCCCAGCTCCCATCTTGCTCCAGACTTCCCTTTTACAACACTGGTGAGTGCCCGTCCTTGCCCCAGACCCCATCCCTGGGCACCAGCCACTCCAGGGAAGACCTGCCCAACTCGGCCCCAGGTTCTGGCCACTGGGCAGGTTCCCTGCTAGCCCCACCGGGAAGGATCCCCTTCTCCAAGACCCCTGGCAGACCCTGCAGTCTCCACGCCCTGCCCCCACGCCCGTTCGCCTGAGCCCCAAGCCTCTTCCTGAGACTTAGAGGCCGGCCCCCAGCTCCCATCTTGCTCCGGACTTCCCTTTTGGAACACTGGTGAGTACCCTTCCTTGCCCCAGACCCCATCCCTGGGCACCAGCCACTCCAGGGAAGACCTGCCCAACTTGGCCCCAGGTTCTGGCCACCGGGCAGGTTCCCTGCTAGCCCCACCGGGAAGGATCCCCTTCTCCAAGACCCCTGGCAGACCCTGCAGTCTCCACGCCCTGCCCCCACGCCCATCCGCCTGAGCCCCAAGCCTCTTCCTGAGACTTAGAGGCCGGCCCCCAGCTCCCATCTTGCTCTGGACTTCCCTTTTGGAACACTGACTTCCCTTTTGGAACACTGGTCTGTCTGAACCAAGTGTGCGGATAAGGCCAAGAACGAACCACAAGGAGATGGGCAGACGTCAAGGCAGAAACATATACAACAAAATGAATAGCAATACAGCATCACCAGGCCCTAGCCCTCCTCCAACACCTAGACCTGAACATCAGAAATTGGAAGAAGCAGAAGAAAACAGCCTTATGAATGACATCATGAAGAAGCTAGAGGCTTGTGTAGAGGAAAAGACAAAAAAATGTGAAGAACGCTGTAAACAACTAGAGGGAAGGGCAAACAAATTAGAAGAAATCAATAAAGTCCTGGAAGAAAACAATAAAATACTGAGAGAAAATCAAGAAAAATCAATGAAACAAATGCAGGAAACAGTCCAAGACCTGAAAAGGGAAATAGAAAAAATGAAGAAGACACAAACAGAGGGAATGCTGGAAATAGAAAATCTGAGAAAACGATTGGGAACTTCAGATGCAAGTATAATCAACAGAATGCAAGAGATGGAAGAGAGGATCTCTAGCGTTGAAGATACAGTAGAAGAAATACATTCATCAGTCAAAGAAAACACTAAAGCCAACAAAGTCATGAACCAAAATGTCCAAGAAATTTGGGACACCATGAAAAGACCAAACCTAAGAATAATAGGGGTCGAAGAAGGAGAAGAATACCAACTCAAGGGCACAGAAAATATATTCAACAAGATCATAGAAGAAAACTTTCCCAACTTAAAGAAGGAAATGCCTATGAAGATACAAGAAGCTTATAGAACACCAAACAGACTAGACCCCCAAAAAAAGTCCCCTCGCCACATAATAGTTAAACAACTAAACGTACAGAATAAAGAAAGAATATTAAGAGCAGCAAAGGAAAAAGGCCAAGTGACATATAAAGGCAAACCCATCAGAATAACACCCGATTTCTCAATGGAGACTTTGAAAGCCAGAAGAACCTGGACAGATGTAATGCAGACACTAAGAGACCATGGATGTCAACCTAGACTAATATACCCAGCAAAACTTTCAATCACCATAGATGGAGTGAACAAGACATTCCATGACAAAGCCAGATTTAAACAATACTTATCCACAAACCCAGCCCTACAGAAAGCACTAGAAGGAAAATTCCAACCTAAGGAAGTCAGATACACCCTCGAAAACACAGGCAACAGATAAAGCCACAGCAGTAAACCCCAACGTATAGAAGTACCCACACATCACCACCAAAAAATAACAGGAATGAACAATCACTGGTCATTAATTTCCCTCACTATCAATGGACTTAATTCACCTATAAAAAGACATAGGCTTACAGAATGGATACGAAAGCAGGACCCATCTTTCTGCTGCATACAAGAAACACATCAAAAATTCAAAGATAGACACTTCCTAAAAATAAAAGGCTGGGAAAAGACTTTCCAATCAAACGGTCTTAAGAAACAAGCGGGTGTAGCCATCCTGATATCCAGCAAAATAGACTTCAAACTAAAATCAATCAAAAGAGATCAAGAAGGGCATTACATACTCATCACAGGAAAGATCCACCAAGATGAAGTCTCAATTCTGAATATTTATGCCCCAAACACAAGGGCACCCACATATGTAAAAGAAACATTACTAAAGCTTAAATCACATATAAAACCCCACACATTAATAGTGGGAGACCTCAACACCCCACTTTCACCACTGGACAGATCTCCCAAATTGAAACTTAACAGAGAAATAAAGGACTTAACTGATGTCATGACTCAAATGGACTTAATCGATATCTACAGAACATTCCATCCTAACAAAAAAGAATATACCTTCTTCTCAGCACCCCATGGAACCTTCTCTAAAATTGACCACATACTTGGCCACAAAACAAATCTAAACAGATACAAAACAATTGGAATAACCTCCTGTGTTCTATCAGACCACCATGGTCTAAAGTTGGATTTCAACAACAACAAAAACTACAGAAAACCTGCAATCTCATGGAAACTGAATAATACCCAACTGAATCACCAATGGGTTAAGGAAGAAATAAAGAAAGAAATTAAAGACTTCCTAGAGATCAATGAAAATGAAGACACCACATATCCAAATTTATGGGACACTATGAAAGCAGTACTAAGAGGGAAATTCATAGCACTAAATGCCCACATAAATAAGTTGGAGAAATCTCACACTAGAGACTTAACAGCATACCTGAAAGCTCTAGAACAAGAAGAAGCACAGTCTCCCAGGAAAAATAGACGCCAGGAAATTATCAAAGTGAGAGCTGAAATCAATAAAATAGAAACAAAGAGAACAATACAAAAAATTAATGAAACAAAGAGTTGGTTCTTTGAGAAAATCAACAAGATAGACAAGACCTTATCCAAACTAACCAAAAGACAGAGAGAGAGCATCCAAATCAACAAAATCAGAAATGAAAAGGGGGACATAACAACAGACATTGAGGAAATCCAGAGAATCATCAGGTCATACTTCAAAAACCTCTATTCGACAAAACTGGAAAACCTAAAAGAAATGGATAACTTTCTGGATAGGTACCACATACCTAAGTTAAATCAAGACCAGATAAACTATTTAAATAGTCCAATAACCCCTAACGAAATAGAAACAGTCATTAAAAGTCTCCCAACCAAAAAAAGCCCAGGACCAGATGGTTTCAGCGCAGAATTCTACCAGATCTTCAAAGAAGAGTTAATACCAATACTCTCTAAATTGTTCCACACAATAGAAACAGAAGGAACATTACCAAACTCCTTCTACGAGGCTACAATTACCCTAATTCCTAAACCAAACAAGGATACAACAAAGAAAGAGAACTACAGACCGATCTCCCTCATGAACATTGATGCAAAAATACTCAATAAAATACTGGCAAACAGACTCCAATAACACATCAAAACAATTATCCACCATGATCAAGTAGGATTCATTCCAGGGATGCAAGGGTGGTTCAACATACGAAAGTCCGTCAATGTAATACACCATATAAACAAACTCAAAGAAAAAAACCATATGATCATCTCACTGGATGCAGAAAAGGCATTTGACAAAATCCAACACCCCTTCATGATAAAGGTATTGGAGCGATCAGGAATACAGGGAACATACCTAAACATAATAAAGGCAATTTACAGCAAGCCAACAGCCAACATCAAATTAAATGGAGAGAAACTCAAAGCAATTCCACTAAAATCAGGAACGAGGCAAGGCTGTCCACTCTCCCCATACTTATTCAATATAGTACTTGAAGTTCTAGCCAGAGCAATAAGACAACATAAGGAGATTAAGGGGATACAAATTGGAAAGGAAGAAGTCAAGCTTTCCCTATTTGCAGATGACATGATAGTATACTTGAGCGACCCCAAAGATTCCACCAAGGAACTGATACAGCTTATAAACACCTTCAGCAACATAGCAGGATACAAGATCAACTCAAAAAAATCAGTAGCCCTCCTATATACAATGGACAAAGAAGCGGAGAAGGAAATCAGAGATACATCACCCTTTACTATAGCCACAAATGACATAAAATACCTTGGGGTAACACTAACCAAGCAAGTGAAGGACCTATATGACAAGAACTTTAAGTCCCTGAAAAAAGAAATTGAAGAAGATGTCAGAAAATGGAAAGATCTCCCATGCTCATGGATAGGCAGGACTAACATAGTAAAAATGGCAATCTTACCAAAAGCAATCTACAGATTCAATGCAATCCCCATCAAAATACCAACACAATTCTTCACAGACCTGGAAAAAATAATACTCAACTTCATATGGAAAAACAAAAAACCCAGGATAGCCAAAGGAATCCTGTACAATAACACAACTTCTGGAGGCATCACGATCCCTGACTTCAAGCTCTACTATAGAGCTACAGTAATAAAAACAGCTTGGTACTGGCATAAAAACTGACATGTGGACCAATGGAATCGAATTGAAGACCCTGACATTAATCCGCACACCTATGAACATATAATTTTTGACAATGAAGCCAAAAGTGCACAATGGAAAAAAGAAAGCATCTTCAACAAATGGTGCTGGCAAAACTGGATATCAACATGTAGAAGGCTGCAAATAGATCCATATCTATAACCGTGCACAAAACTTAAGTCCAAGTGGATCAAGGACCTCAACATAAATCCAGCTACTCTGAACCTGCTAGAAGAGAAAGTAGGAAGTAGTCTTGAACGCATTGGCATAGGAGATCACATCCTAAATAGAACACCAGTAGCACAGACTCTGAGAGAAACAATCAATCAATGGGACCTCTTGAAACTGAGAAGCTTTTGTAGAGCAAAGGATACGGTCAACAAGGCAAAGCGACAGCCTACAGAATGGGAAAAGATCTTCACCAACCCCACATCTGACAGAGGACTGATATCCAGAATATATAAGGAATTCAAGAAATTAGACATCAAAATGCCCAACAGTCCAATTAAGAAATGGGCTATAGAACTAAACAGAGAATTCTCAACAGAGGAAACTCAAATGGCCGAAAGACATTTAAGGAACTGCTCAACATCCCTAATCATCAGGGAAATGCAAATCAAAACAACTCTGAGATACCACCTTACGCCTGTCAGAATGGCTAAGATCAAAAACACTGAAGACACCTTATGCTGGAGAGGATGTGGAGCTAGGGGAACTCTCCTCCACTGCTGGTGGGAATGCAAGCTTGTACAACCACTTTGGAAATCAATATGGTGCTTTCTTAGAAAATTGAGAATCAATCTCCCCCAAGATCCAGCTATACCACTCTTGGGCATATACCCAAGGAATGCTCAACCACACCATAAGAGCACTTGTTCAGCTATGTTCATATCAGCATTGTTTGTAATAGCCAGAACATGGAAACAACCCAGATGCCCTTCAACTGAAGAATGGATAAACAAAATGTGGTACATATACACAATGGAATACTACTCAGCAGAGAAAAACAATGGCATCATGAGGTTTGCAGACAAATGGATGGATCTAGAAAAAATCATCCTGAGTGAGGTAACCCAGACTCAGAAAGACAAACATGGTATGTACTCACTCATAGCAGGATACTAGACATGAAACAAGGATGACTTGTCTGCTACTCACATCACAGGGAGGCTACCTGGAAAACAGGACCCCAAGAAAGACACAGGGATCACCCAATGACAGAGAAATGGAATGAGATCTACATGAACAGCCTGGACATGAGTGGGGGTAATGAAAGGCGAGGGTTGAGGGAAAGAGAGCTTGGGGGAGCGGGAGATCCCAGCTGGATCAACAACAGAGAGGGAGAACAAGGAATAGGAGACCATGGTAAATGAAGACCACATGAGAATAGGAAGAAGCAAAGTGCTAGAGAGGCCCACAGAAATCCACAAAGATACCCACACAACAGATTGCTGGCAATGGTCGAGAGACAGCCCGAACTGACCTACTCTGGTGATGGGATGGCCAAACACCCTAATTGTTGTGCTAGAAACCTCATCCAACTACTGAGGGATCTGGATGCAGAGATCCATGACTAGGCCCCGGGTGGATCTCTGGGAGTCCAATTAGCGAGAATGAGGAGGGTTTATATGAGTGAGAATTGTTGAGACCAAGGTTGGATAAAGCACAGGGACAAATAGCCAAATGAATGGAAACACATGAACTATGAACCAATGGCTGAGGGGTCCCCACTGGATCAGGCCCTCTGAATGGGTGAGACAGTTGATTGGCTTGATCTGTTTGGGAGGCATCCAGGCAGTGGGACCAGATCTTGTGCTCATTGTATGAGTTGGCTGTTTGAAACCTGGGGCCTATGCAGGATTGTTTGGCTCGGCCTGGGAGGAGGGGACTAGACCTACCTGGACTGAGTCTACCAGGTTGACCTCAGTCTGTGGGGAAGGCTTTGCCCTGGAGGAGATGGGAATGGGGGGGGGGGGGTTGGGGGGAAGGTGAGGGGGACGGGAGGGGGGAGAACAAGGGAATCTGTGGCTTATATGTAGAACTGAATTGTATTGCAAAATAAATAAAAAAAAATAAAGAACAGGAACTTTTAAAAAAAAATATGCTATAGTGATGGATTGCAAATGAGGTCCACATAGACCTGTCCTTTTCTATGGGAAAGTGGTATTATCATATTTTACCATCTGAAGCTCCATTCTGACTCCATGCTCCTATACTATATTAAACCCATTCATAGGCAGAAAGCATTTCCCTTCCTAATGCAAGTTCATAACAGAACAATCAACAGGCATTTGTTGTAGTTGGTGGCAAACAAGGGCTATCTGTTGACATTTTTGTGTTATTTTATGTACTCTGTGTGTCTGTGAGTTTATGCAATTTTTTACATTAATTTCTCCCTTAAATATATCTGCCAGCCAGCTACATAATTGGATTTTCTTTTGTTATAAGAAGTGAACATAAATTACCTCTGTTGGGTGTAGATTAGGTTACAGAATTTCTTCTCTTCTGTCACTGTCAAAACCAGGGTGTCAGAGAGCTTTAATATTTAATGTAGACCTAATTAGTCTCAGCCGGGCCCAGGGCACTTAGCAAAACCTGACACCAGCCACAAAGTCAAGTTCATTTAGAGAGCATAATTACTAGTTATTTCCATAGCAAAATAAATGCCCCTATTAGAGTAGACTTCCTCATCACCACCCCAGTTTTATAAGTAAATTGAAAACTAAGAAAGAACACAAAACCTTTTTGAGTCCTGGCAATTGTGTACAAAGATTACACAATTTGGATCTGAATCAGACATTTCTGAGATAAAGAATTTGCAAATATATAAAAATAGAACCAGAGGTGATTGGATAAGTCTGGATATGATGGATCTCTAACAGAAAGTTAGATTCCCAAAGATAACTTGCTCCGTGAGACTAGTGTTCTGAGAATAAGCTTTTATATATGTATAATCAGCTATTCAGAAAATGTATATTAAAGTCCTGTTGCAAACAGGCATCACACTAGGTCCTGGAGTCACAGTGGGGAAGGGAAACATTTGCCTTCCCTGGGGCATGTATGGCGTGACAGCAGAAACCAAACAAATTAAACAAATCTCATTTAATTTGTTTTTACAAGTTCTGGTTACTGCTTCAATGCAGAACCAGGTGATGGTATGAAAGCATGGCTACCTGACCCAGACTTGGATTTCAAGATCTCTCACCAGAGAAAGAATATTTCAGCTAATATCCAGAAGAGGAAGTGTAAACATGAACAAATTTATGTGTGTGTGTATGTGTGTGTGTGTGTGTGTGTGTGTGTGTGTGTGTGTGTGTGTGTGTGTGCAGAGTCCAAACCCCTGAGCTGAAAAGAAGCCAAGAATGTACATGGAAAATAAGGGCCCATGTGAGAGCTTCCCATGAGCCTCTGGCCTAGAAGGGTATGCTAGAGAGCTGAGGATAGAAACAGACAAAACCACCCTTCAGTAGCCCAGGTGAGAAACCTAAATAATCAACCGTGAAATTAGTTTTTTATTTCAACAAGAGGCCACCTGTCTTCCCCTGAAATTGGTGCACCTCACATGTTTTCTTCATTGAATAAATGAATCAAACTGAATGCATGTTGAGTGAGAATTGCAAAGTTCAAAACCCCAGCCGCCATGACTGTTTACATGTTTACTTCATCTGATGAAGGGAACAAAATCTTCATTTTTATCTGAAATATACCATTACCTAAGCTATTTACCCCATCTATGCTGTATGTGTGTACTGTACATATACATTTATTTAACTTATATATTTTTATAAATTACAAATATAGGTGTATATAATTTCATGTATCTACAACAAATTCTAGGGTTCATATATGAGAGAAAACACATGATTCTTCTGTATTATGTTTCTGCCATCTATTTTGTCTCATGAGCTTTTGTGATGATTTTGAGTCCCTACCACAAATTTAATTACTTGGCTCTTTGTATCCCTTTCTAGTTGACTCATTCTGTCTGGTATAGCCTTCTTCTCTACACAAAACACACATCTCAGGAATGTGAAGCTCTTAGGTTTTATTTGGTGAAAAAAATGAAGCCATCATGCAATGCAGAAAAATACTTCTGTGATAAACTTCCTGCTGCATAGTTTCCCAAGTTCAGCAACAATTTCCAAGTCAGCATGGAAGTCTATCTTTCATGATCATCATGTGTCTTGAGTTGTAGACTAAATGTCACTTATACTTACAACTCTAATGTAATTCTGCAATTCTGCCCATTACCTACTCACTCTCTATTTTTCTTTTCTTTTTTTTTTTTTGGTTTTTCAAGACAGGGTTTCTCTGTGTAGCTTTGCGCCTTTCCTGGGACTCACTTGGTAGCCCAGGCTGGCCTTGAACTCACAGAGATCCGCCTGCCTCTGCCTCCCGAGTACTGGGATTAAAGGCGTGCGCCACCACCGCCCGGCTATTTTTATTTTCTTAGAGATATTAATAGCTATATAAAATTAGCTCTTAATGTGATTCTAACTGCAAAGCAATGTAATATCTATAAAGAACTGTGCATTTCTTATATTTCCAAACATGCTCTTGAACATGAGTTGACATAATCATCAATAATATGAACACTAAAAAATCTCACTACTTCAATCTTTAAACATCATTTCTACCTCCCAAAGATGTGACTTTTTTTTCCATTTCTTGCTACAGTTAACTTCTTTTACCATCTTAAAGTTAATTCTTAATAATCATCATCATCTGTAAGTTAATTCCCATATTTGTAAGACATAGGGCTGGGTTATTTGTTTATGAATACTTAGCTATCTGCAATTTATGCTGTTAGAAAAATGAATTTGGTTGTGTTGATGGGCCACTAATTAAAATTCTTTCACCTAAATATTAATATATTTACTCTCATAGATAGCATCATTATCAAACAATATAAGGATTGCTCAATGATGAAAAATGTAGTGTATTATGATTATGTGTACATGTTGTTTATGTGTGCACATATATGTACATATAACTTTTCTTGAAATTAACTATTGGTTCACTTCTTAGTTTATTTTTTTCAAATATGACTACAGTAATTACATTATTTCCCTCACTACTTCTCCAACCTCCAATGACTCACATGTGCCCATTTCCTCTCAAATTAATGATGTCTTCACTAATTATATATATATATATATATATATATATATATATATATAATACACATGTACATACATACACACACCCACATAAACACAAACACACATATAACCTTCTGAATCCATTTAATATTGATTCTGTGTATAGGTGTTTAGAGTTGACCAGGGTTGGATTAGCTAGCAGAGGCTCATTCCTGCAGAAGACTGTTCTGTCTCACATCAGCCATTGATTATCTGTAGTTCTTTATCTTCAGATAGAATTTTGGGAGATTTTCCACATCAATGTTGACTTGTCCACTGGTATGTTAACTGTGCTTGGCCTTCTTCAGGAAACCATACTTTTAACACTTCGTGCATAAAGCTCTCTGTCATATGTAGAACATAATATCTCACAGCAGATAAAGATAAATATAAAATTCCATAACTTCTCAATGTAAAGAACAACCTACTGTGGAGAACAGTCAATGAACCATATGAACACAATCCTGATACCTAAGGCTCAGGGAACATACACTGGTTTTCATTGTTGTGGCTGTTTCATTCTTTTTCTGTTGTTGTTGTTGTTTATTGGCATGCTTCCTTATGTTCTTTTAACTAATTTGCTCCCAAATGTTTTTCTTCACTCATGTGAATATGTAACTCCTTTCTTTGTCTTTCTCTTAAATCTCTCATTATCAGTTCTTCGGGAACAGAGGCAGTTCTCAATTTTAGCTTAGGACTTTTAGCCATAGATAACCTTATTTCTTGGTGGACTGACTTCTAACTCTTGGATCTTTCTTCTTCTGGGTTCATGTTCTCATGTAGTTGACACTCATCCTCAAATATCTTTATATAGTTATTGTGGAGCTAGTTTTTTTCTGTCTTTGCGTGGGTGAAATGCCATTCATATTAAATAATGGTGTGTGTAAAAGAACTACAGATTGGATACTACCCTCTCAGAATGTCTAGGACATTTTTTTTCATTGTCTTGAAGAGTCGGTGGTTATTTTTAGATAATCTTAAGGCATTCTAATGTTTAAACCTTTGTGTATGGTATGTTTGATATCCCTTGAATGTTTTTACTAATAATTGATGTTTTTGTTATGCTTTGAAATTTTATAATGTATGTTGGTGCTGATAGATTGAGTTCCTCATGCATCCCTTACTGAACGATTCTTTTGATAAATTTCTTTTAATTTTCCTGTTATATGTAATTTGATTAAGCCAAATGTTATACTATTCATATTAATCTTCTATTCCACATTTTGGTTCCTAGATTGTATATTTTTTCTTATTTTCTAGGAGATGTTCTCCATCTAATGTTGTGTTCTGTTGCTCCTAACAATTATGTTTTCAATTTTCATCAGAGTCTATATAACATTTTTACAAAATCTTTTCCTTTTAAACAACTTCATTTTCACAAACTAATAAGTATATTTCCCCATTTTACTTTTTGTCATCTATATTATTTATACTTCATTTATTTTTCTGCATTGTCATGAACTTCAATTTTGCATAATCTACCTATTATCCATTCATCTGTCTACCCATCTATTCATCTTAGACTTCCTCAAAACATCTATAAGTAAGTAATTTGTCAAAGATGCTTTACCTTAAGGTAGATTATATCACTTCTTATAATTGAGTTAGCAGACATCTGCTTAGACAAATCTTTTAAGATCAGAGATAAGTATCTATGGCATGAGTTTTGTTTCTAGTATTTGGAAGCCAAGTAGTAAGATGCTTCTAGTCAACACCTCTCTCTCTCTCTCTCTCTCTCTCTCTCTCTCTCTCTCTCTCTCTCTCTCTCTCTCCCTCTCTCCCTTTCTCCCTCCCTCCCTCCCTCTGTGTGTGTTACTCATTTAACCTTAGTCTTTCTAATATCCCAAAGATTATATATTATTCCTCTGATTCAGTCTTCCAAGGTGGAAAATCTTTTATTTTATATTGGGGAAAGTATTACAGATACCTGATTGCCTCCTTTCTTTGGAGGGGACATTCTAAGTGTCTAGGTTTATTTTTCTGATTTTTTAATTAATTAAATTTATTCATTTAATTTACATTCCAACCACAGTTTCCCCCTCCCTCCTCTCCCCTCATTCCTTCCCTTTACCTCCCTTCTGCCCCCATCCCAATCCACTCTTGCTCTTTTTCTGTTCAGAAAGTGACAGGTCTCCCATGGGTATCAACAAAGCACAGTATATCAAGTTGAGGTAGCACTAAGCACTTTCCCTTATCTTAAGGCTGGTAAAGGCAACCCATTATGAGGAATAGGTTCTCAAAAGCCCACCAAAGCATTAGGGAGAGCCCCTGCTCCCATTGCTAGGAGTCCCACAAGTAGACCAAGGTACACAACTGTCACACATTTGCAGATGACTTAGGTTCCCTGGTTGTCAGTTCAGACTCTGTGAGCTCCTATAAGCCCAGGTTAGTTGTTTCTGTGTGTTTTCTTGTGATGCCCTTTACTCCTCTGGCTCTTACAATCCTTCCTCCCTCTCTTCAGCAGAATTCCCCTTCCTGAAGCTCAGTCAAATGCGTGCCTGTGGGTCTCTGCATCTGTTTCCATAGTTACTAGATGAAGACCCTCTGATGACTACTGGGGTAACTACCAATCTATGAGTACAGCAGAATATCATTAGGCATTATTATATTGACATTTTTTTTTTCCAGTCATGTTTGGTTCTACCCTAGGTCTTTGGGCTATCTAGCCTCTGGATTCTGGCACTCCAGGCAGTGTCAGGGGTGGACTCACTCTCATTCCCACTCTCAGGGGTGAGATAGGTCTAAGGCTGTACCAGTCATTGCTTGGCCACTCCCACAATCTCCATGTCACCCTTATCCTGCACTTCCCATAGGCAGGACAAACTATATGTAAAAGGCTGTGTGCCTGGGCCTGCCTCCCTACCCCTCCACTGGATGTCTTGTCAGGTCACAGGAGATGGCCAGTTCAGGATACACATTCACCATTGCTAGGAGTCTTAGCTGGGGTCATCCTTGTAGATTACTGGGAGTTTCCCTTGCACCAGGTTTCTACCCTACCCGAAATGCCCCCTCTTTCCATTCATCTCTTTCACTACTCTCCCCCTCCATACATTCTCAATGCAATCCCTCATGTTCCCATCTCCACCTCCCCAGTCCAGTCAGTCACAAGATCTCTTCTATTTCCCTTTCCCTGAGAGATCCATGCATCCTCCCTCAGGACTTCCTTGTTATCTAGCCTCTCAGAGTCTGTGGGTTGTAGCATGATTATCCCCAATGCACATTTTTAAGAAACATAAAACAATAAATGTTTATATTATTTATTTATTTTTATTCATTTTACATACCAGTCAGAGATCCCTCTCTCATCCCTTCTCCAGCTCCCCCTTGCCTCCCTCCTATCTCTTATCCCCTCCTTCAACAGGGGAAGTTCTCCCATGAGAGGACAGCTAATCCTGGTACATTCAGCAGAACAATGTGAAAGGAAAGAGAAGCTACCTGAGTCCAAGCACTGGGGAGATTTAAATGATTTTTCAATGCATTTGGATGACTACCCTAATCAATTCAATTTTCTATTTCCTAATGAAATAGAATTCCTCCCTTTTAGCATCAGACATGTGACTGTTTATATGTGCACATGTGTGTAAATACCCACAGGTATCCTATTTTCCAGATTTTCATATTCTCAACATATTCATGAAGCAATAAAAGGAAAAGGAGCCACAGCTTAGAAAAACAGCAGAGGGAAATGATACTTCAATTGTCTTGACAGGAATCAGCAGACCAAATATATGTGGAGAATCTGAGGCCCCAAAGACTACAAACTATTTTAATAACAACAGAATTTTCTAATTATAAGTTCAGTGAGTAACTGGCTCCTAGTACTGTCACCAGAACCCATCCAGGCATTCTCAAGGGATAATTCAGAAGTGATTTCTACCTTGAATGAAGAAAATCTTCCCAGCCTTTGGAAAGAATAAGGCTTTAAAACATGTAGATGACATGAGTTTTCTTGATGTGGATTCTACAGGAAAGTAACATGGAATTCAGAATTTGGAGGAGGCAAAAAAGAGGGTGGGAGTAATTATCAGTAATTGGAAAGAAAAAGAAAGGACACGATCATATGGATAGACAGCTGATTTTAATTATATATATATGAGTATATACATATATATATATATATGTATGTATATACTCACTCAATAATTTGATGCTCACAATGACTTGAGAGAAGCTGAGTAGATTTTGCTGTTACTTGCCATCACAGATTAAAAACAATACATTGCTGGAAAATGAAGTGAGTTCAAGGCCCCATAAGCAGAGCATTACTGAGCCTGAGACATAATCCTGTATCTTAGATGTATCTTCTAGAATCCATCTATATTTTTTCACACTCTTTTATCTGTCTGAGAGTAGACCTAAGGGAGTTGGCTTGAACTACTGGGACTCATCTCAGTGTTATGCTAGTCATGGTAGTTGACAGACAATTTGGAAATATGTTAAAAGAAATAAAATTGTCCTGAGACTACAACTGGAGTTTATCTGAGTCCTCCAAGCTCATATTCCTTCATCACCCTCATAATAGGAAACAAAGGGTTAAAAGGGGCAGAAGTGAGGAGAATTGACATGTGGACCTATTGGTCTTTCTCCAAGCCATCTGGGAACTTAAATAGCCAAGAGTTAATTAAAAATAAACTGACACTTTACTTTAAGGATAGTTTTAATAACCATTTATAAATGTTACATTAAAAATTCATACACTGTTATCAACTCCTGCTAAGGAGTTACAGCACAATGAAGGTGTTATGAATGTTTTATAGGTTCTGGGAGAAAGCTCTTCCTGTAGAGATATTTTCAGGAGATTGTTTTTCTTTTCTGGGCCACATATGAAGTACTTAAGACAACAGAATCTCATGGAATAAAAACAGTTCCCAAAGACCATGTAGGGATCATCACCTCCCATTTGTAACTGGACTCAGCTCTTTCCTTGGGCATCTAAGACCTTTCCAGCAGTGTTTGTTCCCAATCCTGAATGCTACAGTAAGGGAAAAGAAGTGGCTTCAAGTGACATGTCTATTTATTTCCCTCAAAGATGTTGCCTGGAATTTGACAGCAAAATGGGCAGAAGTGGAAGGTATGCTGTACATATCAAATGGGAATTTTTCATAGCTAGGGGATGGGGTCTTGAATTCTTCTATGAAGGATGTTCAACATATGGTCCACTGGCTGCCTCCAATAAAGAATAGTTATGTGTTCATAAAACATTGTGAACATATATTTGCAATACTTTTTCTTCACCTACAGTGTGTTCCTCAAGCATGGATTTTATAGAATGGCAATATTAAAAGGTGGGAAGTGTCTGTCAGCTAAACAATGTTATACATTCTGCTTTACCACAAAACACCAGATTCTGCATTGCTTGGTCACATCTGGGAATCTGTTTATTATCACAATTCATAGTAGGCACTTAGGCACTCTTGCTTTGGGTATGCATGCCTTTCATTGACAAACAGCAGTTGAGCAGAAGTGAGGTTCAGAATAGGAGGCAGGTCTCTTCCAGCTGCTGCCTCTCATTTCTCCCAATAAGAATGAAACTGTGTATATTGAAAGGGCAGGAGAGGATGCCAAATTGTCTGGCTCACAGTTAACAATTGGAAAGTAAATGTCCTTTCTCAAGGACCAAAAATTACGAACTGTACCTTTTAAGAGTTTCAAGACTGTGACTTGGTACCAATTCATGATTGAATTTTAAAGCCCTAGAGGATTCCCTCCAGAAGAAATCCAGCTGCCAACGTAAAACCAGAGAAGCAGAAATAAAAATAAATGGTGCATTTGTTTTGATTACTTTTTTTCATTTCCTTATAGATTCATAAGTAGAGTGCAGTGTTAGTTTAATTTCTGTATTCCTTGACACACTGACACAGAACTTCTGGAGTATAGAGTAAATCTAGTCAGAGGTCATTCTGAATGATTAAAACATCAAAAATTTCTGCCAGAGCAGGACCACATTACAGGTTTTAGTGGCAAAAGCTTATTAGGATGTAACACGAAGAGTTATTTTAAACCAACTTTAGTTTATAGTTGAGTCATCATTGTAGTCTTAGATTTAACTTTATTTCATTGGGAATAACCATGTCCCACTCCTTGTTATCATTCCACTATCAGAGTGGGGTGTGTGTGTGTGTGTGTGTGTGTGTGTGTGTGTGTGTGTGTGTGTGTAACTGTGCATGTGTATCTACATATCTTTTCCCGTTTGTTGATCATGATATAATATTAAAATATCATTATGATCATGTTTTGCTGGACTCATGCATTTCAGAATCTTGATTTTTTTCTTCTTCATTTTTGTACTGGATTTCTTACATAATTATTAGTCATCTTTGTACATGTTGTTAGTTGTTTTTACTCTTTTTAGGGGGCCCACCACCCAGCTCCCAAATACATCACACACAGAGGCTTATTCTTAATTGTGAATGCCCAGCCTTAGCTTGGCTTAGTTTCCAGCCAGATTTCCTTAACTTAACTTATTCTGTCTATCTTTTGCCTCTGGGCTTTTCCTGTTCTTCTACTTCTGTAAATCTTCTTACTCCGTGGCTTGCGGGTTGTGTAGCTGGGTGAGTGGCCCCTGGTGTCCTTCTCTGGCTGCTGGATCTCAATTCACTGTTCCCAGATTTCTCCTTCTATGCTCTGCCTGCCAAGCCCACCTATTCTTTCTTTTGCTTCACTATTGGCCGTTCAGCTTTTTATTAGACCATCAAGTGTGTTAGACAGGCACAGTAACACAGCTTCACAGAGTTAAACAAATGCAACATAAACAAAAGTAACAAACTTTAAAATAATATTCTACTACATGTCCATCGAAAGTTCACATCAATATCAGGTTATATAAAAGTGGTCTACATTAATTTCTTCTAGTAAAGACGAAATGCCTGAAAAGCTGAGGAGTTATGTGATGGAGAAGAAACCAGAATGAGAAAAAAAATGAGAAAATCAGATATTCAAAAGAATGGTACAAGAACAAGAGCCCCTTTGTATGTGCAAGAGTGTCTGAAGGGAGCAGAGAAGTACTAGGTTAAGAGAGAAAGCAAGAGAAAAAAATGTATCAGAGATAGGAAGCAAACATATTTAAAATGATTCACAATTTTTATAGGTTACACACTTAATAGTTGTTAGAACAGCAACTCTGGAAGCCATTAGCTTGTCATTACGTTATAGTTCAAAGAGTGCTGGACGCCACCCTGCATTGTCATGTTTACATCTCTCTTTCAGTTTTTCCCCAAGACATTGAGAAAAGTATAAAACCTTCTAAACAAATAAACAGGCAAACAAAAAATCCACCAGAAAAATAACAATAGGTAATATTTCTTTCATAATATTATTGGGAAAATCAAATGCATTTATGATAATAACTTAACAACAGCAGTTTACAACCTGTATCTTTCCTTTGTGAACATGCTATCTTCTCTCTAAAAATACATGTGAGCATAGCTCAAATTATACTCAGAGAAACAAAAGCAAAGAACAGTAGAAAGAGTCAGGTCCATCCTCCACAGTTCATTGCTTCTTTTCCCCTCCACCCTTTCCTTCTGAGACTTCTACCTATAAAGCTGATTTTCCCATTGCAATCCACAGGCTGTTACTTTGTTCTTTTCAAATCTATATCACGGAGGCCAAATTCACTAAATCATGCACAAGAGGGATTATGTCAGTCAGAGCTTCAAAAACTTTGTTGCATTTGTTTCATCTTTCCTTCAAGCAGACTGGATCAGATTCCCACTGTGCCTCAGTCTTATCAGTGATCACGTCTGCCATGGATTTGCAGGCAAAATGGATTTTTTTTAAGTGATTACTGTTGACTACATTCTTACAATCCTCATCACATATTGGATTATTGTCTTTCCTATGAACCCTCTGAGCTCCATCCATACTGCTCTTTCTCACATTGCAGCCTATGGGAATCTATTCTATATCTGTATCTCCATATAACTTTATAAACAGTAAAAAGACTCTAGCACTCTATAATCCAGTGCTTTTTGTTCAATAGGAAAGAATACTCAACTTGTATTGGAGGTAGGCTGAATCTCTTCCTGATTCTATATCTGTATCTCCACATAACTTTATAAACAGTAAAAAGACTCTAGAACTCTATAATCCAGTGCTTTTTGTTCAATAGGAAAGAATACTCAACTTGTATTGGAGGTAGGCTGAATCTCTTCCTGATTCATGCAAGTAACTGGCTGTTGTCTGTGTGCAGGGACTTGAATAATCATTTCTTCTGGCTGGCTATTCTCTATATACTAAGTTAGTAGAGATACAGGGCAATCTAATTTAAGATTCTTTTTTCTTTTTTTTTTTTTTTTTTTTTTTTTGGTTTTTTTCGAGACAGGGTTTCTCTGTGTAGCTTTGCGCCTTTCCTGGAACTCGCTTTGGAGACCAGGCTGGCCTCGAACTCACAGAGATCCGCCTGGCTCTGCCTCCCGAGTGCTGGGATTAAAGGCGTGCGCCACCACCGCCCGGCTAAGATTCTTTTTTCATTCACACACAGCATAATGCTTTGAGTGACAAGTGATGGAATTCTTCTTTTTTGTTTGTTTGTTTGTTTGTTTGTTTGGTTTTTCGAGACAGGGTTTCTCTGTGTAGCTTTGCGCCTTTCCTGGGACTCACTTGGTAGCCCAGGCTGGCCTCGAACTCACAGAGATCTGCCTGGCTCTGCCTCCCGAGTGCTGGGATTAAAGGCGTGCACCACCACCGCCCGGCGGAATTCTTCTTATAGAAGGAAGAAAAGGCCTTGAAATAAGCACTGCAAATCCTAATAAAATTCAAATAACTATATCATGGTGTAGGCTAAAGCCACACACTCACTCATTTATTCTTTCATCAAAAATGTATAAATTGAGCACCTGTTCTGTGTCTCTCACTGACTGAGGACCTAGGGAATTCAGTGGGGGAAATGTAAATGAGAGTAATCCTTCTCTCATGGAACTTCTACTCCAGGTGGAAGAGATCCAATACCTTAAATGGCCAAAGCAGAGAATTCAGAGAATCAGAGAATTCTCATGATGTATGAAAATAGAGTGAAGTTGGGCAGTGGATAGCCTTCAATTTCAGGTCCATTGTTTATTTGCTTGTTTTTTTTTTTTAATTAGCTTTTTTCATATTTTCATTTTATTTGTTTTAATTAAGTTTTTTTATTCATTTACATGCCAATCACAGATTCCCCCTCTTCCCTCCTCCTCCCCCTCCAGTCTTCCCTCCCCCAACCCACCCTCCATTCCCTCCTACAAAAAGGGTAAGGCCTCCCTTGGGGAGTTAGCAGAGCCTGGTACCTTCTGTAGAGGCAGATCCAAGCTCCTCCCCCTGCCTCAAGGCTGTGCAAGCTGTGGCACCATAGGTAATGGGCTCCCAAAACTCTGCTCATTCACCAGGTATGTATCCTGATCCTACTGCCAGGATGACCCTTAAGCAGATCAAGGTACACAACTGCTGTCTCGCTATGTAGAGGGCCTAGTCCAGTCCTATGCTGGCTCCACAGCTGTTGATATAAATTTCATGAGTTCCCACTCGTTTGGTTTCGTTGTCTCTGTACGTTTCCCCATCATGGTCTTGATGCCCCTTGTTCATAGAATCCCTCTTCTCTCTCTTTGACTGAATTCCTGGAACTTAGCAATAGTGGAGAGGGTGCCTGAGCTGATTTACTCCAATAATCGGATAGGTGAGTACCCTAACTGTGATCATAGAACCTTTCTCCAGTAACTGATGGAAGCAGATGCAGAGATCCATAGTAAAATACCAGATCCTTTGTTTTACTTTGTGATACACCTGTGCCAATTCCGAAATCATGTTGATGGGGCATGGGTTGATGGAAACCTTCATAACCAAAGAAGCAATGAAGGACAGGACCATATCTAATAGAGATGCAATGTCTGAAGATGATTACAGACAACAGAGCCTTGGAGACAGAAGAGAACATGGTACCTTCATGATTTGAAATATAGTACTCAGAGTCAGATTGATATTTGCTAGATTCTGGAGTTTGAAGGCTTCCTTAAATTCTCTGTGTGCCGATTCCTTCATTTATAGAACAAAGTTTTATGTACACCATTACTCTGAAAAATTATTTATAGGATCAGATTTACACTAGCACTGTACCCAATATCCAGTTACTCACTAAATGTTAGCAAATTATTTTAGTGCTGTTTCTTGTTGTTAGTTGAGAAGTTAACTTAGAATTAGGAGGGAAATTTTGGCAGATGAGATAGAACTGGACAAGAATTTTCATGTAAAGTCCTCCTACCTCTGAAAAAGGCCTTAGGGGTTGTACCTTGTTGTACTAAAAGAAAGAAATCATCTACTGAAATGGGAGTTGACTTTATATCACACTTATGTTTTATTGTTTCTATTATGAACCATAAAAATTAGAATACATTTTAATAATTATCTCCATAAAAATAGATGTTAGTAAAACAGCATCCATTCTTCAGTAAAACGTCACATGGAGAGGGTACACTGAAGAGTCTTATAAATTGTGATAAAATAAACTAAAGAACAGTTTCAAAGCTCAACTCATGGCTGTCCTGAAAGAACAGCAAACCCAAGAACTTAATAGTTTTCTGTTTTGAATTGTAAACTTCTTTCTAGTAAACCCACATGGACTTCTATTGAGAGGTTTACAGAAAAACAATACTTAATCTCACCTCATTAATAAATCATTATATGTAGAAACTATTGTGAACACAAAGTAGCTATAGACAAAGAATTTATGATGCAAATGTTTGAAGATTTTAGATCCAATTCTTTTTCTAAGTATTATTAATACTATAAAGTAGACCGAAATTTCATATGTTTTACATTTATAAATATGATAATTTGTGAAACCATTTTAGCTCTCTATTTGCCTAGGAAATATCCATAAAGGAATAAATCATTTAAGTTTCACCTAGTGTGTTACATTGTATGTTTTTCCATTTTGTTTCCCAATTCCCTACACCCAGCACTGGCATGTCTACCACCTATGGGGGGTGGCTCATTTCCTGGGTTCAGTCTGATCAAGTGCTGGAGAACACAGGCCCCTTACATCATGTTTAAATGAATTAATTACCATTGTTCTATGAGAAGTGGATTTTAGTCTCAATTTCATATGCTTCCTTCACTATACCATGTCTGAGATTTACATTATATCCTATCTACCTCTTCTTATTTTCAAAGTTAATATTACAAAGTTCCTAGACTCATTCGTATATTATCAGTAACACAACCTTGAAATCCTTAACTAATTCCATGATTTATAATTGGTTCAAATAACTTTAAAAACTGAGGTTTTAAAATTTATTCCCTTGACTTAATCCAGCTTTAGTGCATTCAGAAAAGAAAAAGGGATTTTGTTCATGTTTCAAGTGTTCCTCAATTCAGCTAAGGATGCAAGTTCATGCCATTCTGTCTCTGCCACATGCAGAGATTTTCAGCCAGTGCAGGGCTCTAAAATCTGCTGCCTGGACACAATGTAGGTCATCCCCATGGTATTTGAACAGCAAAACCAAATCAGATGGCCACAGGCAACTTCATAGTTGGATACTAGTGTTAGAACGATAATGAAAATTGAGACAGACAAGAAAGACAGACTGATGATTAGGAGAGTTTTGGGTATGTAAATCAAGGGGTAAAAGTAGACCATTCAGGAGTATCTGATTCACCACAAGAGAGGACAGTGATGTGTGAAGAGATTGACCCAGGACATAGTAGCAACTTGTAAACAATAACATTGTAAACTTCTGAAAACATGACAAGACCTCAGTCTCATTAAAATCAGGTGCAAATTTTCCTAAGTTTCAAGAAGTTTTTCTGTGCTTCTGTAAACTTAAGAAACCAGTTTATGGAAATAATAGCATATATATACATATATAACATTTATACATATATATGTATACATACATGTATACACACACACACACACACACACACACACACACACACACACACATATATATATATATATATATATATATATATATATATATATATATATATTTTAAAAGATTTGGGCCCCACTGACAGATAATATGCCTCATATTTCCCACTTGGAGTTTGTCTTTCTTTTTGAGTTTTAAGAGTAGCAATGACCCCATGAAATTCAACAAAAGTTAAGCCTCCTTCCCAGAAGTCAGGTGCCACTGTTCAGAAGCATGACCACTCAGTCTTAGGAATGAAAATCCCCAGCTCCACATGGAATGTCAATCAAGTGCTGATCAGGGCCCCTAGACAGGTTCTTGCTTCTAGGGTCTTTGAGCAAGGGTAATTCTGTACTCGTAGTGCTGAATCTTGGGATCTTTGGTTTAATCTTTTAGGTTCATTTACCTTAGACTTTGCTTCTTTCATTTCTGTGTGAATTCATGCCTTAGAAACTAGCCAACTCAGCAATAGCAAAGGATACCCGAGTTATATTTGTGTTGTGTCCCAACTCAAACCCATTGTCACCTTTTTTTATTTTTTTTATTTAGTTCCTTAGTGTGTGCCATGGCTTGCATGTGGCAGTCAGAGGACTACTTGTGGTAATGGGTGTGCTCCTTCCAGTATCATTAAAGCCATAAACAGTATCAAATAATAGAAATATAATGCCCATTTGTGCATTCATTTAATAAACTTCCATGTATATTTGATACTTAAAACTACCTTCCTAATACTAAAATCACTCACTACATTTTTATGTGAATACTGAGAACTAAACTCAGGCTTCTTTATCCTCTAAGATACTTTGCAGGTCCATTCTCTCCCTTTTTCAAAGTGTTCTTGCCACTATGGTCTCAGTAGCATTGCTTTTCAATTCTGGAAATCTACAAAGTTTTATTGTATTACTTTCTAAATAATAACTTAGAGTACCACCTTCTAAAGACTGCTGACATTCTTCCAAAGCTTGCATGTGGGGAAAAATGGGAGAATGACACTTTGGTTAATTCAAATAAATTTATTCTTCTTAATATGACCATATCAACTTCCAGTCACAATTCTTTCCTGGAAAAATCAAACCAAATCAAAATAAAAATAAACTAAAGCAGAAATAGAACCTGCACCCTCTGGTGTCCTGCAGAGCATCCATTCATTATTCCAAGGACATTTTTTAGTGGCCATCATACAGTTAATTATTAATGTTTAAAAAATGTAATATGTTAGTAACAGGAAAGTAAATTTAAGAATTAAAATATAAATTGAGGTTTGTTGAATGAGTGCACAAATGGATGGTGCACATTCACAGTTTCATGCTGTTTATGATGTTAAACACGGTCACTGTTCATAGTGTGCAGAGTTACCTGAAATACCTAGGAGCATTACAACAGCTGCTACATCAGCAGTTACTTTGCCAGTTATTTACAGACTCTGAGAATTAGCAGTCTGGTGGAAATACCAACAAAATTCTAAGAGCCATTTTTGCCTTTCCAAAGAAAAAGGAAAAGGGGGTGATTTCCTTAAGTAAAACTGTCTGCCAGGTATCAGAGGATGAAAGACATGCTGAGGGGAGAACAGCATCAAACAAGTCCAGAGAACAAAACGCATCATAGGAACACTCTGTAATTGAAGTTTTCCTATGTCCACCTGGCTCCTACAGCCAGTCCTGGCTGGGGCCCACAACTGCTGAGACCAAGTAAACACACAGAGACTTATATCACTTATAAACTGTATGGCCTGGGCAGGCTTCTTGCTATTTAGTTCTTATATCTTAAATTAACCCATTTCTATAGATCTAAAAGTTGCCACGTGGCTTGAGGCTTACCAGTACTTTCACATCATGCTTCCTTTGTGTCTGGCTGATGACTCGTGACTCAGCCTTCCTGTTCCCAGAATTCTCCTCTCTGCTTATCCTGCCTATACTGTACTTCCTGCCTGGCTACTGGCCAATCAGCATTGTATTTATCAATCAATAAGAGCAACACATTCACAGCATATAGAAAGACATCCCCAGCAATACTCAGCACCATGAACTACTCAGCTGAGATCTGAAACCCACAGAGGCAATTATCCTTTGTTTATCCATGAGGATGGGACAGAAAAATACTCTTAAGAATGTATCGCCTGTGACAATGGAGGGTATCTTGTATGGATTAAACAGAAAAAAAAATGTATGTGCTGGCTCCTCATAATGGATAAGGCACCAGGCTAAGTGCTTGACAAAAAGTGAACTAGTGAAATGAACTGTCATAGCTCTGTCATCTTCACACTCACAGCTCTGTCTGCGTTTCATACATGTTATGAGAAATACATTTAAGAAAAGCTAGGGAAAGATACAGAAAAATGAGGACAACATTAATTGCTTACAAGGACTGCTCTCTTATCCAAAGACAAGAGATCAGGGATGGAAATAATATAGTTGGCCATCCACACTTAATGTTCATATCTGTGAATTTTAGACAAATTCAGAAAAATAATGGTTTGGATCTTGGACATGTGCAGACTTCCCCCTAGTTACTATTTCATTACTAAATTATAACAATGATTTAGAGAGCATTTGCACTGCATTGTATATCATGAATAATCTAGAGATGACTTAAACCTAAAGGATGTGCATTGTTTATATGCAAAAAATGCACCATTTGATGTGAAAGATTTGAGCTTGATAGATATCAAGAGCCAACAGCCTTGCTAGTACGTAGACCAGTTCTCTATTGCAGCCTTTCTGCCCCTACAGCACATGAACACACACACACACACACACACACACACACACACACACACACACACACACACCTTCACTCATTCAGTGTTTGTTGAAAGATATATATAAACAGCCTTGTGCCCACTGCCTGCTGGGCCTAAAATCTCCCCCTTTCCTTCTCTTTTCCCAAGTTTGTTACTCTGAATCTACTCACCCACATCTCCCCATAGCACTTTTAATCTAATCTTCTATGTAATACTGAAGAGAGGGCATTTCTCAGATATTTTTCATAAAAGCAATATTTCACAGAAAATAAAAGCCAGCACATGGTGGTCAAATTTCATTAGGGCAAATTCAGACATCTGTCTCCCTCCACTGTTCAGCCAGGGGAGCAGCAAGATATTTTTACACTGTGCTCTGGGACCCAGCTGCATTGACGTACTCCTGATTGCTTCCTTGAATGGGGCAAAACACTGGTGAATGAATGAATGGGAGAATCACTGCGACTGGAATAGTTAGTGAGCTAGCCCTGAAGCATCTATCATTGGTGTGCAATTCAGTTCCAGAGACCTCACATATCATATTCTATTTTCACATTAAGCCTTTAACCTAACTCCTTGAAATGTTAATGATTTACAGATCCATACATGAAGATGAGGAGGTGAGGGAGGGATGAAAACACGAGGTTCAGGATTAGTAAATATAAACACAGATGATGTCATTCCTTTGTGTTATTTTATTTGCCTGCTTTTTGGCAAATTCACATCCACTGACCAAATCCCATCAAATCATATATCCGAGGAGAAAGCAGCCTACAAAAGATGTGATAGGAACAAAACAATAAAGTTTAGGTAGTGGAAGTTAAAATAAATATCATTCACTCTATCTTTCACACCATCTTTATAAGGATAATCAAGTAGGGGTTACATAAACCTGCTGCTCTCAAGGAGCACCTGGAAAGATTACCAATGAGTCTGTGTTCAAACCCAGCTTATTAACAGCTAAATAGTCTTAGGTAAGGCTTTTGATGGCTTTTAACGCAGTCTATGTAACCTAATATGCAATACAAATTTAAAATATTGCACATATTCAAATCCTACCCTAACCCTAGATCTATTGACATATAGAGAATGGAAATAATCCACCATCAACCAGAAGGAGTGCTAAGGATGGGACCAGGATGGAAACACATATCTGCTGGGCCCATGGGTGCAAACTTTTCTCCCCCTTTGCTACCAGAGCATTGGTCATCTCTAGCCTGTTGTTAGAGTGAGTTACTATCCCTATTAGATAGTTTCTTTAATGTCATTAATTTAAAATAAAAACATAATCCACTCCACATCTGTTCAGTTCATATTGCTAGAGACTATTCAACTGTGTTCTGTGAAAGGGAAAATGACCTAAAGGGTATGCTTCCTCAGCATCCCCCTCACTTCCCACTCATTGCCTCTTTTACCAAACTTTCTTTTTCCTAGTTAATGTGCTTACATGTCTTTTCTTCTCACATTGGTCTCATCTTTCAAGATTCAAATCACATTTGTGCCTAACATTGGTCTTTGAGGTTTTTCTAATTATTAATTTAAATTTTTAATTTAATATTTTTTAATTAATTATTTAATTTCTTACTGAAAGTAACCTAACTGTTTAAACATAATAACATACCTTCCTAAAATAATTCCTTCCTTTTTAATAATGTGAGAATAGTTTAATTCTTTATTTACTGTTCCAGAGATTATGATTAAAGGATTCAAATACATAGGATGCTGCCTCCAAGAATAATGATAATTCCCTTGGGTCAACCTCAAATCTGTTGTATATTAATTTTAACTTTTGTTAATGTATTGTAGATCTCATTTTGATCTTTGTTGTGGTTATTAACTCTGAACCACTTGCTATTCCACCTCTCTGCTTCTGTTTCTAAGGAACACATGCTCTCTTTCACATACACACACACACACACACACACACACACACACACACACACACAGAGGGAGAGACCCACACACATGTGCACATACATTCAGAAACAAAGATTTTAAGCATTGTAGCTCTTTGAATTCACTTATATTCCCCCATTTTCATTAATAGAGTTGTTGCCCATATTCTGTAAGCAAGTAAAGCTCTAACTTTTTTTCAATTTTTTACAAAGCCTTCTCTAATCAAGCTGGAACTGAGGCATATAGAAACTTCCTCCTTGTAAGCTAGCTTTAAACATCCTAGAGGGTGCTATGCAGGCTTCTGGGGGGAGAAAAGTCATCAACACTTTTGCCCAGTTGTGAACGTTGTGAGCTTTAATAATGACTGAGCTTGCAAGATGTACTCACTATTTCAATAATGGCTTGACTCTGATGGGGTTTACCATCAGCTTTCTGATTAGATTCTAGGCCAACTCCACAGGAGGGCATTCATTCTTTGGACTAAAATCATGGTCAGGCTTTGAGACTGGGAAGAGAGTAGGTAAGAAAGGATAGACCACTACTGTCATTTTGCTAAGCGAATGTGTGAAACTTCATTCTAAACACTCATATTTGTATTCATACATTAATGTTGTTTCAAGAAACCTCAATGAGACTGCTTTTTGTGGAAGGCGATCAATGCGGGGACTCATAAGTGTAAAGAACAGAAGATGACAGAACGATCAGACTAAGTGGGAGAGCCTACAATCTCCTCTATGACTCAGGGACCACCTCATTAGAAGCATTTGAAATGATGGAGGAGAAAGAAGATGGGGAAGTATGTGTAAAAAGGCATCTTCTGGATATAGCATGCCAGTTGTATTTTGGAACTCACAGCAAATACGAAGACCAATTGTATTTCTGATACCCACACATGATCTGCACAAGATTGGGCCCATTAACATTTTATCATGGAAAGGGGAAAGCTCACAAGAACCCACAGTTCCCTGTGGAACTAGTGAGAGTTAGTGGTAGTTGAGACAAAGGGTTTGAATTTCTTAAGTGGTATAGTCAATAAATAACCAGCCTCCTGTTTTCACACGTGCAATTCTAATTTAACTGAGTGGGTCACATACAAATAAGAATGTGGAACTGTGAGTGGTACTTGTTGGGAAGACTTTCAGAAGTAGGAACACAGATGAGAGACAGTAACATGAATAAAAATGACTAAAACTCTTTACATACATGTATGAAAATACTACAAAAGAGCCTTCTCTGAGCTTCAAGACATTTTTTTTTTTTTTTGGTTTTTTGAGACAGGGTTTCTCTGTGTAGCTTTGCGCCTTTCCTGGAACTCACTTGGTAGCCCAGGCTGGCCTCAAACTCATAGAGATCCGCCCAGCTCTGCCTCCCGAGTGCTGGGATTAAAGGTGTGCACCACCAATGCCCGGCTTCAAGACATTCTTAATATTTGTCATCTCAATATTTGACATAAATGCCTCAAAACTACCTGCTTCAACAGGTGGCCACTTACATACTTTCAACAAGAAAATGTTTTCCCATGCTTTTCCAATGGCAAAGCAGGCTTCAGGTTCAAGGAGGACTTCTTCTGCTTCTTCTCTGTTCACTGTCTTCCTACACAGTTCTGGAAAATGAATAACAGACTTATTAGAGCCACATAGATTGCACATTCACGCTGTGCTAGGTTTCCATTTGGTTGCTTCCCATGACTAAGTAAGTCCCCAAAACTTGAGAGACTACCACTAATATTACTCTTATTTTGCAGACGAATCTGCAGAGACATCAACTAAGTTGTGTTTACACAGCTAGTCAGTGACATTTAGATTATTCAAACACCCCACACACATCAACTCCAGAGTACACAGCCTAAACCAATCTTGAAGTGTATTATGTGCATGCCATGCTTTGATGAGGAAGCAAGTGAGTGGAAATTTGAAACTGTAGTACAGTGTCATAGCTCCAGAACATACTGTTTATGCTCACTGTTACCATTAGTAAAAGAGAAACTTGGCTCTGAACCCACTGTGTGATGCTGAGTAGTTCACCCCTCACATTCACACCATGTGGTCTACACAAGGGGCTACTGGTATATTATTTTTACACTAACATAAATACAGATGTGGATAACCATCAGCCCTCACCTTGCAGGTGCTCTCCCACAAAGGGAGCCGTTTCACATTCATGGAAGAATTTTTCTAATGTACAATGGCATTTCTGACAGGAGTGAGACTTGCCTTGAGCAGGAGGGAAACAAGGATGATAAATATTGAGCCATTTCTCAGGCCGTTCCTGTGTTAAATGTAAAAACAGTCTCATTATCAAATACTAGATCAAATATTCCAACGTCCTTTCAAGATTTCAAAAGCCACAGTATTAGTACTGGGCATTTTGCTGAGGTGGGATTCCCTGCCAAAGGTTTTAACCTTTATCACTTACTAAAAATTTAGCTCAACACTATTCATCAATTTTCCAGTACTTAAAACACAGTGTTATGTATTTATAATTAATATGGATTAGATATTATTTTCCATACTATTTGGACCAGTCAATTTAGAGAGCCACACAGCTGCTCAATAATGCAAATGATGCCTGTTTAAATTAGTTTATGACAGGCTTTTTTTTTTCACAAGAAGCAGCAGAAGAGAGTTGGAACAGCATTATCTGTAAGTGAAACCCATTTCCAATTCTGGACCTGTTAATTACAAGCTAAGTAAACATGAGTATAGTTTTACCTTTCTGAACTCCTATTTTCTCAAATGGGGAATGGGAACAATGAGGTCTGCTATAAAGGATGCTATAAGCATTAGAGTGACTCTATTTAGAAGGGTTGGCACACACTGGTGCCTTAATAATGGTATTCACATTCATTTTTATTATTCTTTTCATCATGTGGAAGATATTTATTGATTCCTCCCACTGTGCTAAAAGAGGAAATGCAATTTTGGATCCAGGCCTTGGAAGATAATTAAGTTTTGGTCTGGTGGATAAGTGAGCAACTTTATGGCCACAGAATGCAATAGTCCTTAATGTATGTTTTTGTACTTTCTGCAAATATTTATTGAGTTGTTGTTTCAGGTCCTCCAGATGGAATGAAGATGGTCTCCATGCAGCTGTCACTGTCGAGAATGTTGCTTTCTGTGTCTGCAAGAGGTTGTGGCCACATGCTGTACTTTCAAAATTTGTATTTATACCTTTAAATGAGTTGAAAGTAGCATCCTTCATGACCAGTGGAGAGGTTCTGTTCCTCAGCCCTATTGTTTACACAAGGAAGCCATAAATCATCGAAGTTTATTTAATGCAGGAATTGCACCTTCCTTAGTGGTAGGCACACACACACACACACACACACACACACACACACACACACACACACACACACACAGAAACAAACATGACCATGCACACATTCAGCTGCCTCTAAAATTCAATAGCATGAATATAATGGCCACATTACTCATTATCTTCTCATTATTAAGTTTGGTTCATAAGGCTCTTTGGTCTATTACTTGAAAAATGATTTAGCAGTGAAAACTGTTTGGGATGTAGAACTTCACTGATTCTATAAAACATATTTGATTCAGTCACTCTAGAAAACTGTTTCCCTCATTGTACATGGCTTGACAGTTATATGTTGTGGAAAATACATCTGTACCTCTGCTACATACCTACTGAACACTGTTTTGAACATATGACTTGCAAGGTTTTGTTTCCCATCAAGACAAAGTGAGGCATTGTTTAATTAAAGTTTAAATTTGTGACTGGAACATTTTTTTCCATTTCAGAATATTAGGAGATAGTGAAGCAGTGTGAAGTGACTGAGTTACACATTTAGCCATTTCATTGGTGTTTATCAAAAAATGCCGATGAAATTTGATCAATTATAAAATGACACTCAATTACATTCTCCAGATAAGTAAGCTTGCATTCTACATATAATAGCACTCCACTATGTTGCATGATATCAACATATACATTGAAAAGAGAACAAAAGTATGACTTTCATCTCAGGATGTTTACAGTTTAATATAAAATATTTACCTTAAACGTCAGTCATAACGCACTCTATGTAATAAATACACATTAGAACTGAAACAAAGGAGGGGTAATTGATACTTGGATATCAAATGCTTCATAGACACTCTTAAGACACAGTGAATTGATTTACTACAACTATGTGGACACTAGTTACACCAAATTCCTGCCAAGTAATGTTGACAAGGGAAAAAATGAACATAGCCAGAGCCGCCATATGTCTGATCCCTAAAATGCTTTTAGCCACCTCACTTCTCTTCTTACAGTTAAAGATTTATTGCTTAACAGAACTTCCAATAGCAGTTACATTTAGAGGAAAGAGATGAAAGTCACCTAAAATAAAAAATATAATAGGAAGAAAGCCTACAAGCACTTTGAATTTTACCTCCAAAGAGATAGCACTAAAAAAAATGCCCACTTTATAAATTGTCACTCCCAAATGATCACCAGTGTTTTTTTTCACATTTCTTCAGTCAAGCTCAATTCACTAAGACATGCCACTAAAAAAAGAAAATTGACAGTAACACACCTTACATCGTTTTGTCTTATATTCTAATACATTATTCACATCAAGATTCTTTTCATTGGTTTGTAAATGCTACACTTTTCTAAGTGGGAGCAATAAAGTTCAGTTATATTGAATAAGCAATCTGTTTAAAGAGGAAGAGCGATGGCCCAATGAGATGCTTTCCAGATCTCTGTCTAGAATTTTGTTTTCTTCTGAATAATTTTGTGAAATTGGTATTAGTCTGTACAAAAGGCATTCTAAATATTCATTGTGACATAAGGCATTTAAGATTTGTGGCTTAAACCTCCCACTCTCCTAAGCTCTCTTTCCCCCAAACCTTGCTCTCCATTACCCCTCCTCACCCCCAGTTTGCTCATGTAGATCTCATCCATTTCTCTGTCGCTGGGTTATCCCTGTGTCTTTCTTAGGGTCCTCTTTACTGGGTAGCCTCCCTGGAGGTGGGAGGTGCAGTCTGGTTATCCTTTGCTTTACATCTAGTATCCACTTATGAGTGAGCACATACCATGTTTATCTTTCTGAGTTTGGGTTACCTCACTCAGAATATTTTCTAGTTCCATCCATTTGCCTGCAAACCTCATGATGTCATTGTTTTTCTCTGCTGAGCAATACTCCATTGTGTATATGTGCCACATTTTATTTATCCATTCCTCAGTTGAAGGGCATCTAGGTTGTTTCCAGGTTTTGTTTATTACAAATAATGCTGCTATGAACATAATGGAGCATGTGTCCTTGTGGTATGATTGAGCATACCTTGGGTATATGCCCAAGAGTGGTATAGCTGGGTCTTGAAGGAGATTGATTCCCAATTTTCTAAGAAAGCACCAGCTGGATCAGGAACAAAGTGGGAGAACAAGGAGAGAGATACCATGATAAATGAAGTCCCCATGGAAATAGGAAGAAGCAGAGTGCTAGAGAGGTTCCCCAGAAATCCACAATGATACCTCCACTATAGACTAGTGGCAATGGTCTAGAGAGTGCATGAGCTAACCTACTCTGGTGATTGGATGGCCAAACACCCTAACTGCTGTGATAGAACTCTCATCCAGTGACTGGTGGAAGCAGATGCAGAGATCCATGGCCAAACCCCAGGTGGAGCTCCAGGAGTCCAACCGGTGAGAGAGAGGAGGGATTATATGAGCAAGAGATATCAAGACCATGACTGGAAAAAACACAGGGACAAATAGCCAAACTAGCAGAAACACGTGAACTGTAAACCAATAGCTGAGGAACCACCATGGAACTGGACCAGGCCCTCTGGATAAGTGAGACAATTGATGAGCCTGAACTGTTTAGGAGGCCCCCAGGCAGTGGAACCAGAACCTGTCCTTGGTGCATGAGCTGGCTTTTTGGAACCTAGGGCCTATGCTGAGACACTTTGCTCAGCCTTGGTGCAGGGAGGAGGGGACTGGACCTGCCTCAGCTGAATCTATCAGGCTGGGCTGAATCCCCAGGGGAGACCTTGCCTTGGATGAGGTGGGAATGGGGGGTGTGTTGGGGGGGAAGGCTGGTCGGTGGGAGGAGGGAGGACAGGGGAATCTGTGGCTGATATGTAAAATTAAATTATTTATAAAATAAAAATATTTATTAAAAAATATTTGTAGCTTAAAACTTATCTTCTTTCATTATTGTCCTCCAAAAATGGCAGCTAAACTATTTCAGACTAAATTTGCCTACTAGTTAGTAGATCCATTGGGATTTTAATTGACATATAAGAAGAAATAATAATTTTTAAAGTTATGCAACTCACTTAAGTAACTAGTAAACATGCAACACTCTCAGGGTGTTTCACAAGGTTATCTGAAATTGCCACTCAATTAGCTACATATCCACTTCTTTCTAGACCACTCAAGAAAGCATATTAAAACTCAAGTGAGTGAGAAAATAACATAAATTTCAATCTAAGTGATCATACAAATTGTTTTTAAACCTCTATACCTAAATCAACATTAAGAAACATACTGTAACATTTTTATTATGAATAAAACTAATTAGAGACCCATGTTCAAAATATTTTGTTTTACTTGTCAGATGAGAGTTCTGTTTTATGTCCTGTTGGGGGAGTGTTTAAAGCAACTAATAAGCCAGGCTCAGAAGAACAAATATAGCATGCTTTCTCTTACAGGAGCTGCCTGCATTAAAATGAGAAGACACACACATGAAAGTAGAAATGGAATTCTTTGGCAACAGGAAGGGGATCAGTGTGTAGAACACTAACAGAGGTCAGTGGAAGGTGAATAAGATCAAGATAGGCATGCATGGAAAGTTGTAAGGGGACCAATTGTCCTATACAGTTAATATGTACTCATAAAAAACATTCCTTCAAATATGAAGTTAGTAACTTATTCAATCTTTCAGTCTCATTTTTGATTCATCAAATGAAAACCTGGTGATTGCAATAATAATTATTAGATAACTAGTGTCATTAAAGTGCTTGATAATTTGATGACCATTAAACATATCATCAATAATCTTGTGATATGTTCAGTTGTGGCTGTTTTATAAAGAATCACTCTTATGAAGTGCATGCTGTGATGTAGGAAATTGTGTTTACTGAAAAGTTGGTTATTCTAAAATTAGAGTGTCTATAAAAGCAATAGAAACACTAGAAACAGTCAAATCAAAGGAGAATTACTCACTACCCTTCCCCCAAGTCAGCAATCTAGAAATAACCCCAGATTCATAATTCTGATTGGTTTGTTCTGCATCAATACAGTTAATTAATACACAACTCCAAATTAGCTTTTTCAGGCAGGGGAATGTCAGTGGGTTTCTTCTTGTCCTCCCACTAAGAGAAGGACATTAAATCATTATTACTTGTAATAGTTTCTAATTTGCAGGTGGAAATATTAGCTCAGAAAGGCATAAAAATCACTCTGAGCTTGAAGGTCAATAGTTGCACATTGGATTACTTTGTTTCCTGCTGGTCATTTTGCAACACATTTTAATGGTTACCATAGAATCTTTCTTCCAAAGTGAATTATGATCTGACCTTCAGCTCCTCTGTGTTAGTTACACATGTGGTAGCTAGGAGACCATATTTTCAGCTTTATTTTCCAAAGGGAGAAAAGGCAGCCCAGAGAGGTTAGGTGACTTGCCAAAGATAACACAGAATATTTGACTTTATGTTTGTCTTCTGTGTTTGCAACCTGTATTTACAGGAGCATATCAATCTTTCTTTGGATTTATCTAGGTGTTTTCTCTCTCCACTTATAATTCTAAAAGTTTTGACATTTGGAGGCACAGCATAAAACACATGGTTTCACCAGGAGCAAGCATATTCTGTAAATAAGATCACAATTATTGGCTGAGGATACTGGGCCTCACTATTGCAGTATTTTAACTGCCGGATGGGCAATTCATTAAAACAGATATCTAATGTTTTAATCACTCTGCCAAAACACCATCTGTTTCCATCCCAGCCTCCTCCCACCCCCAAACACCTCCTTATATCTTGTGCCACAGTCCCAGATGAGCTTTGGTATGAGACTGGACAGCTTGAGAGTGGAATGTGGGGGATCTGGGCAATAACTCATCTTTGGACTGGACAGAGCAAGCTGCTGGATGCTGTGAATATGCATAGCTGAGCTCACTGGGCAAAGTCCTAGATCTGGAATGAGATGGCTCCCCCTTGGTGGAAGCAAATGTTCTCTTGTTCTTCAATTCCCACTCAAAAGTGCATATGAATCAACAAGGATAATCTGAGAAGTGCTCCAGAGCCTAAGAATAGGCCACATGGATGAAGGGATCTGTTTTCTAACACTTTGGAGGTTTCTCAAGATCAAAGGTTTTGAATTAATATTAGTAATATTTCATTTAATATAATCCTATCATGTCCTTTATATCCAGTACTTATTTTAATTTCTAAAATAATATTTATCTGTTATATATCTGCTCTGTCTTAACAATGAATCTGACGATCTGCTTACTAAGGACCTTAATTCAATGTTATGCAATCAGGAGGCAAAAACTGATGTGGACTCCTCATTTTATGATAAGTCATATACATTTGACAACTGTATTACTGTCCAAGCTTCCTCATGCCATAGAAATCAGAGCAATGAGCCATTGTAAATAATAACTTCTGCCACACGGTATGGATTACAATATTTATTCCTCCAGTGGTTTCCATACTCATCAGGTTCTACTGACACAATGCTTACTCCCTTTCATCCCCAGATGCAATGAATGAAGTTTTGGTTTTGTTTCTGAATTTTCATTTTAGGAAATAATGAAATCTAATAAAGCTCAATAAATGAACATTCTGAAAAATGTCTTCTCCAAAAGCATTCAACAGACTGTAGTAATATAAATCTTCTGGAGCCCCAACCAAACCTTTCTCTAAATAATGTTCAACAATGAATATTGTTCCCAGGCCTTGACAAATTGAGTATATCTTTGCTGAGCTGATTATCAAGGTCCTGTTTTTCCTGTCATCTACTCTACAGGACTACAAAGAATACTTTTTTGACCGGCAACATAAAGCAGCGTCCACATACCTGTTTAAAATCTGGTTTTAGTGGAGTCAAAATAGTAGGTTGGTCAGACATAAAAACTTAGTATTTCATATTTTAAACTGACCTACAATCTTTGGGGAAATAAAAACAGCAATTAAAAGGCTACAAGATAAAAACAAACAAACAACAAAAAAAAGCCGAGAGCCAAATGGTTTTAGCCCAGAATTCAACCAGACTTGAAAAGAGAATTAATATCAATACTCCTCAAATTATTTCACAAAATAGAAGCAAGAGAAATATTCTTTTAACAAAGGCAGAGTTACTTTGATGCCTAAATCACATAAAAAATGTAAAAAGAAAGAAGATACAGATCAATTTTCCTTATGAACATAGATGCAATAATTCTCAATAAAATACTTGCAAACCGAATCCAAGAATACATTAAAAAGACCATCCTTATGGCTGGGTGGTGGTGGCACATGCCTTTAATCCTAGCATTTGGGAAGCAGAACCAGGCAGATCTCTGTGAGTTCAAGGCCAGCCTGATCTACAGAGCGAGATCCAGGACAGGCACCAAAACTACACGGAGAAACCTTGTTTAAAAAAAAAAAAAAAAAAAAAAAAAAACTATCATCCAAATTGATCAAGTTGGCTTCATCCCAGAGATTCAAGAATGGTTCAAGATATATAAATTGATCAATGTAATCCACCACATACACAGACTGAAAAAAAAAAATCAACACATTTTCATCTCATTAGATGTAGAAAAGACCATTGACAAAATCCAACACTCCTTCATGGTAAAAAAGTCTTAGAGAGAATAGTCACATGAGGAACATAACTCAATATACTAAAAGCAGTTTACAACAAGGTCACAAGCAACATCCACCTATGTAGAGTCAACTCAAAGCATTTACAGTACAATCAGGAACAAGGGAAGGTTGTCCACTCTCTCCATACCTGCTCAATATAGTTCTAGAAATTTTTATTTTTAACATTTTCTTTTTTATTATTGAAAATAGATTCTTTTCTCACACAATACACCCCAACCATAGTTTCTCCTGACTTCACTCCTCCCAATTCTCCCTGCCTCCTGTCCCCCAAATCCACTCCTTCTCTGTTTCCTCTTCAGAAAGGAGCAGGCCTCCAACAGACAGTAGTCAAATAGGAAAAAAACAAGATCCAATAAGACAAGGCAAAAGCCTATGGAAGCTGGACAAGCCAACCCAATAGGAGAAAAATAGTCTCAAAAGTAGACAGAAGAGTAAGAGACACACCCACTCCTACTATTAGGTGTCCCACAAAAATACCAAGCTAAGAGCCATAATATATATGCAGAATACCTGATGCAGACCCATGCAGACCTGTAGCCATAGGCCAATGAAGCTTTATTTATCAACCAATCAGAGCAACACATATTCACAACGTACAGAAAGACATCCCACAGCACAGGCCCATGTTTTCTGCTTCAGTTTCTGTGAGCTCACATGAGCCCTTCTTAGTTTATTCAGTGGCCCATGTTCTCCTGATGTCCTCCATCTACTCTGACTCCTACAATCTTTGCTTTTCCTTATTGTGAGGGTTCCATAATCTCTGAAAGGAGAGACCAAATGAACTCCCCCAATGTAGACTTTCATTTCACATAGTGTCTGACTATGATTTTCTGCATCAGCTCCCATCTGTTCCTGGAAAAGGCATCAATCTATGAGTATAGCAGAATATCATTAGGAATCATTTCATTGATTTCTTTCTCCTTTTTTCCAGTTGTGTTTGGTTCTACCTTAGGTCTCTGGGTTATCCAGTCTACTTCCTGGCCTTCTAGGCGGGATAGGCATGAGCTCCCTCTCTTGGCCTTAAGTTAAACCAAACGTTGGTTGGTCATTTCCACAAGTGCTGTGCCACCATTTCCCCTATCATATCTTGAAGGCAGGACAGATTGTAGGTTGATGGTTTTGTGGCTGGGCTAGTGTCCAGGTTTCTCTTTCCATAGCCTGCAGAGTACCTTCTCACACCAAAGAGATTAGAATGTAGAGGTGAAGACTCCATTCAGGTACCAGCTCAACCTTTCTATATTCAATGAAATGTGTGAATATTGTCTTTGGCAATGGGGTGCTGCTGTCAGTTTTCAGAGAGCAACCTTCTGTCCTAGAAGACCAAGGTTTTGTTTTTTGTTTGTTTGTTTGTTTGTTTGTTTGTTTGGGGGAGGCATCTCTACAGGATCCTCTTGGCCAACAACTGAACCAAATGCAATCCAGTCCCACTACTGGAAGTCTTGCTTGGTTCCCAAAGACGGCTAGTTAAGACACTATATCCTCTATTACTAAGAGTCCCCATTAGTGTCACAGAATTCAGGAAGTTTCCACTGCACTAGGTTTCTGTACCACTCCCCACAATGCTCCACAATTCTAGCTCTCTCTCCCCACACCCTCTCCCTCAAGCAATAAGACACCTGAAGGAGATCAATGTGAAGCAAATAGTAAAGGAAGAAGTCAAAATATCCTTATTTGCAGATAATATGGTTGTTTACATAAGTAACTCTAAAAATTCCACCAGGAAATTCCCACAGTTGATAAAGTTTTTGAGCAAAATAGCAGGATACAAAATTAACTCACAAAAATAAGCATCCTTTTAACATATAAATGACAAATGGACAAAGAAAGAAATGAAGGAAATAATACCTTTAACTATAACCTCAAAAATATGTTGCTCTAACTAAGCAAATTAAAGGCTTGCATGATGAAAATTTTAAGACATTCAAAAAAGAAATTGAAGATGTCAGAAGACAGAAAGAGTTACTATGCTCATAGATTGATAGATTGATAGGTTTAATATAATAAAAATGACCAACTTTCTGATAGCAGTTTATGGATTCAATGCAATTTCCATTAAAATTCCAACTTAATTATTCATAGAGGTTTAAAGGATAACTTTCAACTTCATGTGAACACACACACACACACACACACACACACACACACACACACACACACAAACACACACACAGGATAGCTAAAACAATTCTGAATAATAGAGCTCCTGAAGGTATCACCACCCTAGATATTCAACTTACTACAGAGCTATAGTAATAAAAGCAGTATGGCGTTGGCACAAAAACTGACACATTGATCAATAGAATTGATTTGAAGACCCAGACATAAATCCACACATTCATGGACACATGATTTTTGATAAAGAAACCAGAAATACACATTAGAAAAGACAGCATCTTCAGTAAACAGTGCTGGTCAAACCGAATGTAGAAGAATCCAAATGGATTCATACTTTTTATACTACATCAAAGATCTCAACATATGACCAGATACACTGAGTTTGATAGATGAGAAAGTGAGAAACAGTCTTGAATTCTTTGACACAGGAAAAGACTTTCTGATTAGAATACTTATAGCACAGGGACTAAGATCAGCAATTAATAAATGGGACCTTATGAAACTGAAAAGCTTCTGTATGACAAAGGACACAGTCATTTGGACAAAGTGGTAAGTTACAGAATGGGAAAATATTTTAACCTACTACATAGCCAATAGGGGGCTAACATCTAAAGTACATTTTAAAAAACCCTCAAATACTGGAAATTAAGAAAAGAAAACCAATTTAAAATGAGGTACGGATATAAACATAGAATTCTCAAAAGAAGGAAAAATGACTGAGAAGCACTTAAAGAAATCTTCAATACACTTAATCATCAGAGGAAAAAATACTGTACAGTTATACAATAGAATATAACTTAGTTGCTAAAAAATAATAATCATGAAACTCTCAGGTAATATATAGGTCTAGAAACAAATCATCCTGAGGTAACTCAGACACAGAAAAACAAACATGGTATGTATTTACTTATGTGTGGGTGTTAGCTGTTAAATCTGAGCTACAATCTATATAACCACAGAGGTTGCATACTAAATAAAGGAATGAAGAGAGGGATGTATCTTCCTAGTAAGGGGAAAGAGAATAGTCATGGATGGACAAGGTAGGGGTCAGGAACTAGAGGGTTCAATGGGGAAGGTGAGTTACAAGGGAGGTGATGAAGGGAGTATGGAGAGAGACAGCTAAAACTGTGGGCCATCTGAGGGCTGTATAGAAAATTAATTCTGTAGAAGCTTCCTAAAATATATACATGTAAATTTTATCTGAATTGAATTGCCAAGTAAGAAGGAAGCCAAGCCCCAATTGGACATCTCTCTTTACCAAAAGAAGCTTTCAGTGCCAGGGATGGGTTATATCTAATTGAGTTATTGGCCAATGAAGCCCCATGGGACTCTACAAACATCACCGGCATTGCCAAGGCTATTGGTTGCTCTCACGAACTGATGATAAGGCCTACATAGTGCTGAAGACAATACTCACATAGCTCACTGATCACAGAGAAGTTGAACTGGTGCTTACCTAAAGCTTTAACCCCCATGAATTAATGTTTGTATTCACAGGAATCCCTAAAAACATAAAACCAGTCATGAAGAGAAAAAGTCAAATTCAAAGTCTCTGTGTCTACATGTGTACCTCCTACTTTTCATTTGGCTTTTTTTTTTCTTGTGTTTTGTCATATTCTAGTTTGTTTGTTTTGTTTTTATCTTATTATTATTCTTTACATACCTGTTTGTTTTCTAACAAGAGACAGAAAAGTGTGTGAATTCAGATGATGGGAAGACAGGGGGAAGTCTTTGAGGAGTTGGGAAAGTAGAAACCATGATCAGATTGTATTGTATGAGAAACAACTATTTTCAATAAAAGATTGAGTCTTTACCTTTTTCTCTCCAAAGGACTGATTGCAATCCATGTTGGTATGAGATTCTTACAGTTCAATTTTCATGCAATTCATTTAGCTTTTTGGATGCTTGTATAAACCAATCAGTCTTACCAATATTTTAAAAATTATTTTTCTTTTTATGAGATTATAATAAAATTACATCATTTAGCTTTTTCCTAGCTTCTCTCCAAATTCTCCCATATAAACCACCTTGATCTCTTTCAAATTCACAGTCTCTTTCTTTTTTATTAATGGTTGTTAAATACACACACACACACACACACACACACACACACACACACACACACATATATATATATATATATATATATATTTTATTTAATTTTGAAAAACATTCAAACATTTGTTCAAATACTCTCTTGCCTTTCCCTCCTTTTTTTCTGGGACTTCCATAGTGAGTGCATAGTCAAAGCTGTTGATAACTATGGATCACAGAGATATCATTCAATTTTTCAAGGTAGATTTTTTTCCATTCCTCTCCTAAAATTCATTATTTTCCATTGTCTGATTTTTAAAATTGCTTTAATTATTCATTCTCCCTCATTTCATTTTATTCCAGTGAAAAATTCATTACTTTACTTTTATTTTTCAATTTCTGAAATTGTTTTTGCTTTCTTCTTAGGTATGATGTGTTTCTGTAGATATCTCTGTCTTATTCTTATGCCATTTTGGGGCTTTCTGAATAATTTTCTTTAAGTATTTGAATTTCTTTAGAACTATTCATTGAAGGCAACTCTTTCTATGCTCTGAGGTATTTGTCATGCACAGTAAGTGGTGATTTGTTATTTGTTTTCCTTTACATGGGTCACATGTTCCTATCCCTTTGTAATTTGGGGAAATTAGTTGCTGACAAGTGAACTGTGTAGGAACCTTGGCAATCAGATTCTTTCTTTCTCCATGATGTTTTTATTTTTATGTATGTATGTATATATCCATATTGGTACAGATTGCATCTGTGCCAAAGATCAGATTCATGTGATTATGTGATTCTTTGCAGATCTTTTCAATTCTTGCTCCTTTAACTGGGGATGCCTACTTAGTATCTCTTCCCATATTATCTGTTGACTTATAATGACCTAATCTTTATTGTCTGTCTCATTAAGTGGGAAAGAGTTGAGAAATAAATATAGAGAAGGGCCTAGCACTTTAGTTTCCCCAAAAGTCTAAACACTTATGGTAGACTGGGTGAGGATATTTATGGGCAGAGACACTGTGACAGTTGTCTACTTCATGTATTCCCTTGTAGCTAGAGTTTTCCTGACTGGCCCACAGTCAGGACAAATCTCTCTCACCCGCCAGTCCCACAGCCGCTCAAACCCAACCAAGTAAACACAGAGACTTATATTGCTTACAAACTGTATGGCCATGCCAGACTTCTTGCTAACTGTTCTTATATCTTAAATTAATCCATTTCTATAAATCTATACCTTGCCATGTGGCTCATGACTTACCGGCATCTTCACATGCTGCTAGTCATGGCGGCTGGCAGTGTCTCTGACTCAGCCTTCCACTTTCCAGAATTATTTTCCTCCTTGTTCTGCCTATACTTCCTCCTGCCTGACTACTGGCCAATCAGTGGTTTATTTACTAACCAATCAAAGCAACACATTTGCCATACAGAACATCCCACAGCATCCCTTTCTATGATCAGAAGAATAAATAGGAGCAAGGACTCCTGATATTTGTTTACTCATTTTGACTCCCACAAATGATGGTACACATGTTTATTGAGTAGGTGTTGAATATTGTTGATATTGTGTTAATTGATGAAGTTGACTATAATGAATCATCCATTTTTCTTCTGTAAGTTGAAAGCCTTCAGTAGATTTCAGAGGTACCAAATAACTAAGGAATGTCAATTGTGGTAATGCAATTATTGTGTTAATGACAACATACATGACACTTTCTACTTCACTAATTTCCTTTAATAATTATCTAATACTTAATAACTTCATAATGATGGCTGAAACTATAATGGATATGGTACATATGTTTGATTAGCTTATAAACAGCTTCAGGACAACTCCTGAGAGTTAAGTAGCTACTGTACCTTGATTACAGTAGGGTAGCAAGGAGGAGTTCAGTGGCTGAGAAATTATCAGAATGATAGTTGGATATATTTCATCTCCACTGACTCCTCTTTCATGTTCTTTGCTTATGTCTCTCAACTTGGGAGCTTATCAAAAGCCAAGTAAAAAGTCTGTTTTTCTGAGATCATTCATCTGACCTGTTAATTTGTGTTAAGTGGCAATTTATCAGAGCCAAGCTTTTAAGTCCATTAAAAGTCTTATAGCTTGTCTCAAAGCAGGGAACTCTGTAATAGACAATATCAATCCTGAGGGTCTGCCCTGAACTCAGAATAATCTGTTGCTCTCAGTGTGGGTCTATACATGAGCTCCAGAACCTTACAATGGCCCTGTTGAATGAGAGAACACTGTGGAAGGTCACTAATTCTGAGATACTTACTAGGCTGTCTTGAAGTCCAGGATCTCCTATAAAGATACCAGATGAAAATAAAACTAATTTTATGTCATTATCCTCAAATATTCTCATTTCTCAATCCTATATAGTACACATTATCAAAACACTTTTCAAAACAACAAATTTTATGGGCCACACAGATCACTAACATGAAAAATTTATTTTAAATCATAGATTCTTCTATAGCATCTGCAGGAAACTTCAGTAATAAGATTCAACATTTTGCTGGGCAGCAGTGGTACACACCTTTAATCCCAGTACTCAGGAGGCAGAGCCAGGAGGATCTCTGTGAGTTCGAGGACAGCCTGATCTACACAGCAAGATCCAGGACAAGAACCTAAGCTACAAAGAAAAACCCTGTCTCTAAAAACAAACAAACAAACAAACAAACAAACAAAAATCAACATTTTGTTTAGGAGGGTACTCTTTACATGATTGCAATTTATAGTTTATAGTTAAGGGTTAGATCCTTTGGCAGCTTATTAGAGACTGTAAAGTTGTTGAACATTGTTTGTAAATTCATTTCTTATTTGTAGTAAGAACAAAAGTACCACATTTACTTCAGCAGCGAGTAGACTTAGGTTTCTGGTCAAATATTTTACCTAAACTTATTTTTAACTTTGTTATATAATTTCAAAAGGGACTCAGTCTTGTGACTCTTTGTATGCAGACTGTCCACTATTTACTTTGGAAAGCCTGAAAACTGTAGCTAATAACAAAAATACTAGTTTTTCCAGGTAAAAGTTATCACCTTAGATAATGGGTATACCAGCACAGAATGACTTAATCAAAAGCTTGCTCACAAAACATAAAAATAAATCACTATTTTAAAGCAGAGTTATATGAGCAAGAGAAAACAGCATCATGGAGAAAGTTTTTAAAAGTTCCTATCCTCTATAGACCAAGGAAAAGAAAATCTACTCAGAGATCCCAGTAGATTGTGGTGACTTCCTTTCTTTATATTTCCATCCCACTTTCCCCTCTTTCTTGATATCTACCATTGGTATAGACCATGTTCTGGATAGAATGAAATTGTAATTAGTTCCATAATTTTAAGTTAAAAATGCATATATAGGTAAAATTGCTAAAATATCCCTATGTTAAAAAGATTAAACCTGCACATGGATAGAAGGTGGTAGATTTGAGAGATTTTCTTAGAAATCTAGGACTGAAGATACATTTTAGGTATCTAAATGAGTGTAGGCAGTTTATTGTCTAACACATACAAAGGCTTAGGATCAATTCTATACCACATAGAAATTAAGCATGGTAATGTAATACTGTAATCGAAGCACTAGGGAGTGATAGGTAGGAAGATCAGATGTTTAAGTTCATCTTTAGCTACATAGAGATTTCGAGGTCAATCTGAGTTATGTTAGGGCCTCTTGTTCAAGTGATAACATATGGGAGTTTGGAGTGTCAACATATGGAAGCAGATGACTAGTAACATACATTTGAGCATGACTTCCAGAATCCAAGCCTCACTAAATAGGTTGATGGTGGATGGTACCTTATAAAGGAATTTTGGTGTTGACTTTTAATACCAGATAGATAAATTTTGAGTTATCATTGAGATTTTTTTTTTTTAGTAAAGAAAGTAAATGCAATGAACCAAATGTTTGGGAATTGTTATGCTTGAATCCTGTGACTACAGAAATAAATAAGGATAATTTTAGTCCCTTAAAAATCTCACAGTTCATAAGCTTACATAACTCTTCTTCATTATACACCTTCCTTACTTTGTATCTGCCACTGGTCTGAGAGTCCCACTTTGTCCAGCAATGACAGAAGGAAAGAAGATATTCTAAGTTGGTCTTCCTCATCACAGCAGCAGTCATTCCTTTAAAAGATCAGAAAGTGCTGTGAAATATGCTAATAACACTTATGTAAATTAGAGTTCACTGTATTAACTACAAGATCAAAGGATAACTGCAAGTAATTCAGTAATGGGCTGTAATTACCCTTCCATCTAGAACATGGGGGATGAGGGTGGCTTGTGGATCAAGCTCTGTTGCTAAACATGTTCATATTTCAGCAGGGCTTCCTCTTTAACACTGAAGTAAATGTACCTGAAAAGCTGTCATAAATGAGTGGGGAGTGTGTGTATTTTTGTGTGTATCTATTTCTACATTGCCTATGTATATATCTCCTAAATTCCCTTTTCTCTATCCCCTCCTTTATTTTCCCTCCCCTTATCTCCCCTTCCCTTTCTTTCCCTTCCCTTCTCTTCCCTTCCTCCAATCCTTTCCTTATCTTGATAATAAAAAGAAGAGAATTCTTTAAAAATGAGAGAGTAGAAATATAATTACAGATGTGCAAAAACTATAACTGTCTGCATTTATGTATACATATAGATTAACAAAATTATGGCAGAAAATTAGGCTATAAAAACATATTCATTGGTCTGGCCACTATGAATCTGTTAGATTCACAGAAATGTGGATGAGTTTCAGATAGAATCATGATTGCAAATTGACTAATCTTAGAATGTGGAGGCTGACTCACATTGTCTGTCTGCCAACATTATAAAAGGTCGGGTAAACAAGAGAAGGTAAAGCATAAAAATGAGAAAGAAGGAAGTATGACAACAGAAGAAATTTAGAGGGTTGCAGTATGCAGACTTGACTAACAGACTACAGCTTTAAAAGTATGTATCAATGTTGTGAATTCTAAGGACTTTCACCTAGGATACTAAATGTCTCCAAGTAATCTGGTGTCTCTTAGGAACTGTTAGTCTCATTAATAAAATAATTTAACAATTGACTCACAAGGAAGATTTAGGACAGTGTTAATTTGTTTGTGTGTTTGTTTTGAAGCTAAAAAAAAAAAAAAGACCAGGCAACATGGAAATCACAGAACCTGCTCAAAGAGCAAGATAGAGGTAAGGATGACTGTAAGCCATCCATTTAAATTAAGCTGGCATGCTCAAAATCAAGGTCAGCTATATGTTGGTCAAGTAGCCTTTGGCAAATAAGGGCCTGGGATGACTTCAGAGTATAAGTGAAGAAATCAAAAGTACCATATAAAAGTATACTTAGGCCCTGGCTAGCATCAAAAAGAAGAAACTGAGAGAAGAGAAAAACAGCTACATTGTTTGAGACCAGACTCAGAAAAATGGACAAACCTAACAGAATCTTAAGGCAGTTCTATATCAACTGTACTAGGATAGGTTAACATCCTGTGAAGGGAAAATATATTAAATCATTAATAGGATAATTATTTTTCTTGTCTCTTTAAGATGGCTTAAGGTAAAACTAACTTTCTATAGGGTGATCCCTTGGTCAAATGATCCATGAGCCCAGTTAGATTTGTAATAAAAGAAGGAGAAAATTGTCTGACTCCACCTAGAGGTAGATTCCATATTATCAGAAATAGCTGTAACAGGCTTATAATATTATTGTAAATTCTAGACATTGAGGGGAAAAACAAACTAACAAAACTAAAAAAATAGAGAAGGTAATGTCCTTTTTAGAGACTAGAAGGGAATCCAATTCTGCCAACAACCTATAATAATAGGTTTCAAACTAGACTTCTGACTTCAAGATGTAAAAAATACATTTTTTTCTAGCTCCATCCATTTGCCTGCAAATTTCATGATGTCATTGTTTTGTTTTGTTTTGTTTTTATAGTTGAATAGTACTCCATTGTGTATTTGTACCACATTTTCTTTATCCATTCTTCAGTTGAGGGGCATCTACGCTGTTTCCATGTTCTAGCTATTATGAATTATGCTGTTATGAACATAGTTGAGCAAATGTCCATGTGGTATGAATGTGCATCCTTTGGGTATATGCCCAAGAGTGATATTGCTGGATCATGTGGTAGATTGACTCCAAATTTTCTGAGAAACCACCATCCTGATTTCCAAAGTGGTTGAACAAGTTTGCACTCCCATCAGCAATGGAGGAGTGTTCCCCTTATTCCACATCCTCTCCAGCATAGGCTGTCATCAAAGTTCTTTATCTTAGTCATCCAGACGAGTGTTAAAATGATATATCAGAGTCATTTTGATGTGCATTTCCCTGATGACTAAGGATGCTGAGCAATATTTTAACTGTCTTTTGGTCATTTGAGATTCTTCAGTTGAGAATTCTTTGTTTAGATCTGTGCCCCATTTTTAAATTGGAATTTTTGATATTTTGATGTCTAGTTTCTGGAGTTCTTTATATATTTTGGAGATCAGTCCTCTGTTTGATATAGGGTTGGCAGCTGGCAGTGTCTTCTAACTTAGCCTTCTACTTCCCAGAATTCTCATCTCTGCTTACCCTACCTATACTATATTTCCTGCCTGGCTACTGACCAATCAGCATTTTATTTATCAATCAATCAGAGCAACACATTCACAGCATACAGAAAGACATCCCCAGCACTTCCCTATTGAGAAATACCTTGCTCAGCCCCAATACTGGGACCTAATATTTTTAAAGGAATACTATCCATCACAAATTCTACATAAGAAATAGGAAAGATATGTTTAGAGGAACTGGATTTGACTGTTCTAAAAAAATAAATAAATACAATCAATTCTTGCTTAACTCAGCTCTTTCATAATAAAATATGACATTAAAACAATAGCAGATTATTAGTAATCTGTATCTCTGCCTTGTTGACTTCAAGAGCTTTTTTCTTATTTATTTTATTTAAAATTTATTTACTTAACTATTTTAACTTGCGTTTGCATAAGTTCACAAGTTAGTTTAAACTGTACTTTTCGCTATGACATTCTGCAGTATTAAAAAGCAGTAACCCTTAGGATCTTTAAATACCCTACAGGGTTCTTTGAGGAGAGGATTTGAAAAAGGAACTATTTCCAGAATTTGTTTGGCTAATTGTATTTACATTGGCCTTTAGATATTCTTCTGAACTTGTTTTGTTTCCTTCAGCTGAAAACCATTTAAATACTTTTAAAAGTTTCTGGAATTGATTTTTTTCCTTACTCAAAGTTACTTTTCTTCTAATGGCAAAGGCTATTCCATTAGTGTATTATTTTATTCCATCAATCTTTCCAAACATTCAAGGTATCAGGTTCTTTGAATAACATGGAAATACAAAGATCATTAGGAGGGAATAAATCAACAAAATAAAACTGTAAAAGTCAACTGAAATCTTAAATCTTACTGAAGTTCATTTTGGTTGCATCTAGACCTTCCATCTTCATTAGCTATAAATGTGATCTAAGAAATAAAAGATAGTCATTGAATCAGAAAACTTCTCTCAGGCATCTATTTTGAACAAAATCTTGAGCTAGAGAATCTTACAGAATGATTTCCATTGAAATATTCCTACTTAATATCCTTATTATCAAGCTAGTTAGCTTCACCTGAAGGACATTTCACAAATATTGCCATGTTTCTAGAGTAGACTAAGAACTTAGTGTGAATAGGTTACAAACCTATTACATACCGGAGAAGCATACATTGCTTCTATGAATCAACTGTCATGTACCAATCTGGGTTTCACAATACATTGCTGTTCACCTATTGAAAGAACCTATATGTAGCCTTATCACATCTGTCTATTCTCTTTATCTATCTACTATCTATCTATCTATCAATTATTTTTCTATAATCTAGATACATCAAATTATAGATATCTGTATATACAGACATATGAACTACCAGTAGCTTAAAAGAACAGTTCCAATTAAGAATAATCCAAATAGATTTTAGCTCCCAGTTGATAGTTGACAGCCAATTTACATTTCTATTATTTAGAAATATGATAGCTATGATTACTAACGTGTGTAAATCTGACAAGCATAGTCATATATTTTTCTATTCATTAGCATTCTGAATTGACCAATAACATTGGTTTTTCTGAAACTTCATTAATCTCATCTTTACAATGGGTCAATAGAAAAGCAGCTTACATCATCCAGTTTAATGAATTAGCAGATGAAAGCATTCACCAAAACATAGAACTTTGGATTTGGCATCCGTCTTCTGTTCAAAAAGCAGTAACTTATTGGTGTTTGCTGATTACTACTTTCCACAGTAACTTTACAGAGCAGCATAAATCTGACTATCCCCATCATTTTAGTTATTATCACAAATTTAGTGGGGAAATTTTGATGAGCATCCACAGCTATATGTCTGGTACAGGATGGGATTCCAGCCTCAGATCCATATCAATATTGCCAAAACTTCTCAAAACCTCCATCCCCTAAACTCATTTGGTTCAGATCCTTCACTGTATTTGTTATGCTTCTCATTGCTATGATAAAACATAAAGTTTGTTTTGGCTCAGGTTGAGAATCCATTGTGAAGAAGAAGGCCTAGGGCAATAGCAGCTCTAACTTGGGTAGCAGGAGTCAATATGCAGGTCACACTGTATTCAGTCAAAGCACAGAGAGAGATGACTACTGGTGTTCTTCTTGTTGTCTACCCTTTGTTGATGACTCTCTTAACAAATGTCCTTATAGATATGTCGAGACATGTATCTAGTCAACCTGACAATGAAGATTAAGTGTCATATCCACCATCCATTAAATTGTGACATCTTAGAGTCAAGGAATCATAAAATTATATAGCTATGGGAACCAATGATGGTAATAATGTAAATATTATGCAAATATTTCATGTTCTGTTAAGATTTGCAGATCTTAAAAGACTTTTGCGTAATTTATTTATTTTACATATGAACTTCCCCAGTACCCATTGAAATGGAGAGAACATATTCTATCAAGACCAAAGTATTCTCTGATTTGGTTTAGCCTAAGACAGTGATTTGCTATGCATTTATTTGGTGGTAGAACTGTGACTCAACACATTCCTTCTAACAGTATCCTTCATTTCACATTACTTACCTGGAAAATTTTAACACCTGCCATGAATGAACTGATAGTTTCAATATTTACCAAACACTGTTTTAGATTTTAATTGTACCATAAATTAGCCATATCGCTGAACCAAAATTTTAGGAATGTGTTACCTTAGCCTATTTTCTAATATTAAATACATTTTAATCTCTTTTGTGGTGGTATTTTATTTGTACTGAAATGTGATTTTAATTGTATGTTAATAAAGTTGCCCAGGCCGGGCGGTGGTGGCGCACGCCTTTAATCCCAGCACTCAAGAGGCAGAGCCAGGAGGATCTCTGTGAGTTCGAGGCCAGCCTGGGCTATCAAGTGAGTTCCAGGAGAGGCGCAAAGCTACACAGAGAAACCCTGTCTCGAAAAACCAAAAATAAATAAATAAATAAAGTTGCCCAGGGGTCAGAGCTATTAGAGCCATAGTAAGAGCGTGGCGGTGGTGGTGCACACCATTAATCCCAGCACTTGGAAGGCAGAGCTAGGTAGATCTCTGTGTGTTCAAGGATACAGCCAACATTGGAGACACACGCCTTTATTCTCAATACCATAGAGGACCTGGAGGGCTGTACATACAGGCAATGACGAGGCAGTCACATGTTTGGGTTTACAACCAATAAGAAGGCAGAACAGACAGTCTATATAAAGACTAACAGACAGGAAGTAGCTCCCTTTTTGGAGAGCTCTCTTGACTGAAGCAGGAAGGGTAAGGCTCTTAGCTCTGACCTCTTGGCTTGCTTCTCTGAATTGGCTCTGTGTTTCTTATTTAATAAGACGGTTGATTACATCTACATTTGGCGCCCAACGTGACAAGAATCCATTAAAAACCGCTTAACTTGGCTTGGCGGCAGGTCTGGTTTCCCACTTGGGAGGCCAGATACCTAGCCCGGGCCCAGGTCAGCTTGGCCTCAGGCCAGACTGACCGTAGCCCCAAGCGGTTATATATAAAATGCTGTCTTTTGTTTTTAATGATTTCACTTATTCAATATCTACACAGTAATGATTGCTATATATATATATTTTAAAATAATTATTAATATCAAATTGTACTATGTTAAATCTTGATAACTTGTTAATCTTTCTTAAAAGATTTATCTAATTTATTTTATGTCTATAAGTATTTTGCCTATATGTTTGTCTAGAACCAGCAGAGGCCAGAAGAAGTTATTAAATATCCTGAAACTGGAAATATAAATGCAAGCCACCATATATGTCCTAGCAATTGAACCCAGCACCTCTGCATGAGTAGCAAGTGCTCTTTGTCAGTGAGTCTTCTCTCTAGTCTCAACTTGTTAACCATATAACTGAATAAGTGTGCCCTTTGAGAAACTCTTTCATGCTTTTATTACCAGTGAGCTCTAGTAATAATGTTCTATTATCAGCTTATGTGGGTTCCACTATTTTAGCATCTATCAGTAAGTAAAATCAAGCAATACTTGTCTATGTTTAGCAAATCTCCTCTACCATATTGCCTTGTGACTTATCAACCTTGTTACAGATGGCATGGTATTTCTACTGTATATAGCCTGGTGGTATTCCATTGGAAATGACTACCGTAAAATCCTTATCCAAATTTAGGCCATGCCTGTGTTTCAGATACTGTGAATAACATGCTAATGAATATGGGTTTGCATCTTTCTCTTCACTGAACTGATTTCATTTCCTTGGGATATAAACAAAAGAAGATGGCTGGGTCTTTTAAAGGATTCCCTTGGGATTTGCTTGTTTGTTGGTTGGTTTTTTGTTTGTTTGTTTTGTTTGCTAAAGAGGCAGAGGCTTGGAGAATTTCAGTAAATCACTAAATACCATGAAGACAGGAGGCTCAGGAATAGAAGTTCGATCTCACTCCATTGTGTTTAGAAATCACTCCTTTGCTTCCACACCACAAGGCTTAAAGACTGAGAGCACACAAAGCTTCACCACAGATGATTTTCATGTTAGAGTCCTTTGGGAAACCATTGCTGCTTTCATGCTTGAACTATTTTCAAGCTTAAACATGTTGCTGAAGGTCAAACAGCTATCTGGTGGATTTCTTCACCTTTTCATTCAAATTCAGCCCAACATCTAATTCACATAGTGATTAAACTTGACTTTCATAAAAAATGTAGCAGAACTTCCCTACCATAGGACCCATTTCTTTCACATATACAGTCAATTAAATGTAAGCATCACAGTGGGGATGTAAACTATTTACAAAAACAAAAACAAAGCATGATTTCTCTAAGTGCCTACAGTTTTTTTTTATTTTTTTTTATTTTTAACTCATTAGAATCTAAGTGGATACTAGCAGAACCTGAGAAATACACTATCTTCCTGTAGAAGCTTCTTGATCATTTTCTTAAATGGGTACATTGATTTTTTTTTTTTTTTTTTTTTTTTTTTTTTTTTTGCTGGGGAGAATGGAGGTTGGTTCCTGGGGTGGAGTCTAGGGTCTCTCATATGATAGGCAAGTACACTTTCTACCCTTCGGCTACATTTCCAGACCAAATTGCATAGGTGTGTGTGTGTGTGTGTGTGTGTGTGTGTGTGTGTGTGTGTGTGTAGTGGGTAGCCATTCCAGCTTTGATTTGGAAGTTCCAACCCCCATTGAGACTTCGGCAACTGTCACGCCTACAAGGCGGGGCCAAGGGAGGCACCTGGGGACCCGAGATCTGGATCGGCGGGTGCTCTCTCTGTTGCGGGACCCTGGATAGTGGAGGTGGACCGAGCAGAGCTCCAGAGAACACCACTGGACTGTGATACACCTTCCCCAGACTCCGTGACCTACCTATCCCTTAACTTGTAAGTTATGCCATTAAATAAATCTCCCTTTAACCACGTGGAGTGGCCTTAATAATTTCACCAATATCTGGCGCGATATCTTCTTTTATATTGTAACTATAATTCTTACTCGATAATTATTTTGTTATATGTAATATTACTATGTTGAAGTTAAAACCTTCCTTTTTGAAAAAGAAAAAAAAGGGGAAGTGCTGTGGATATTACTCGATATAAATAAAGCACTGATTGGCCAGTGACCAGGCAGGAAGTATAGGCGGGACAAGGAGAGAGGAATATTGAGGAAGGAGGAAGGAAAGGGAGACCAGCTGGAGCCACCGCCAAGACAAGGAAGATGTAAAGTACCGGTAAGCCACGAGCCACGTGGCAAAGTAAAGATTAATAGAAATGGGCTGAATATAAGAGTGAGAGCTAGACAATGATAGGCCTGAGCTGTGGCCAAACAGTTTAAATAATGTAAGAGTCTGTGTGTTTGTTTTATAAGTGGGCTCTGGGACTGGCGGGACTTGGTGGTGGGAGCTGGAGAAAAATTCTCCAGCTACATGTGTGTGTGTGTGTGTGTGTGTGTGTGTGTGTGTGTGTGTGTGTGTGTGTGTTTTGTGCTGTGAGTGAAGAGCATGTGTATTTGTATATGTGCATACAGGTACTCAAACATGTGTGTGGGGGGGGGGTGTAGAGGCCAGGGGCTGATGCTAATTGTCTGTCGCTCTTCCTCCCCACCTTGTCTCTTATGACAGTTGCTCAATGAACTCAGAGCTCACCAGCTGGCTAGACTGGCTATCCAGAAAACTCCAGGAAATCTGCCTTTTCTTTTTTCTTTCCTCCTGGTACTGGGCTTATGGACACATATGGTTCATGTCTGGCATTTGCATATGTAGTGAGAATTGTAACTCAACCTCTAGAGCAGACATTTTATCGACTGAGCTGTATCTCCAAACCTTTAGGAGGTAAGTTGAAAAGGAAAGTATTGCTCTTACCTTCCATTTATTTTCTTAACTGTGAGACCTAATTGCTGTGATAGATGTTGCAAAATAAACTACTAAAGAACTCAGTTCATACTGATAGAGACATAAAAATAGGCACTATTTATGAAGGACAATTTGATCACATACCACAAATTTAAATGACAGAGATACTTTACTATAGTGATAATAGAGATATTGCAATATTACCAAATTAAAAGCATCATAAAATATTCAGTTAAAAACTAGTTGAATAAGCCTGGGTACATCAATTTAATATGTTTAGAAGATATTTGAAATTTTTATGAAGGGTAATAGAGGGATTTAAGAATTGTAAATAAATTAGTTAAAAGTAAAGAAATATCTATCTATCTATCTATCTATCTATCTATCTATCTATCTATAGATCTATCTACACACACAAAAAACAAATATTTACTGAGCAGTGCCTAAATGTAAAACACTGTTCTCATGTAATCAAATGGCATTGACATTTATTTTGTACATTCTTGTTTTATAAGCACACAAGTAATTTTACATAATGATAAAAGGAATAGGTTTTATGTATCTTTTTTCTTTACTATTTTCTTGCTAAAACTGTTCACATTTCAATTAGCTTGTGATATTTTTATTTAGAAAAGACACATTCATCTAAAATAGAAAATGTGAAAAAACAGATCCATTGTTCTGGATCACCTGCCTGATGGTTCTCTGAGCTCAGGAGGGAAATCAAGTCAAGCCTTCCAATGCTGTTAGTCACCAAAATGAAATGATAGGATGGATCCCAGTGAGAAGCCAGTCAGATCAACTTTTGTGTGTAGCCAAAGGATCTAGGAAAAGTGTGGATTCACCAGTGAAGATGGTGGGTCTCTGAGGATCTCAAGTCTACGAAGATAGAACAGCAGTTTCCTCAATTACAGCTAATGATGTTAATAAAGCAAAACCAGAGGAGGACTGCTAGCATCTGTTTCCAGAGCCCAGAACTACTTCAAATGATGAGTATTAGTTAGAGCTGGGCTCAGCTGTTCCAGGCTAATGCAATCAAGTGAGGGTCAGATTCATGTTCTTGAGTTTCATGCGCACATCTACATAGACATTAATGATTTTCAACCCTGATCTTGTAACCATTAGGCAAATATCTTTTAAAAATATAAGCATGAAATATACCCACAACAAAATAACCTGGCTTAGGAACAGACATTATCAATTTTTTTTTTTTTTCGAGACAGGGTTTCTCTGTGTAGCTTTGCGCCTTTCCTGGAACTCACTTGGTAGCCCAAGCTGGCCTCGAACTCAAAGAGATCCGCCTGGCTCTGCCTCCCGAGTGCTGGGATTAAAGGAGTGCACCACCACTGCCCGGCGACATTATCAAATTTTGAGTCACAGGTTATTCTAAACATGTAGGCAATATTAAGAACTGCTGTCAAATAGAATAGATTTTTATGTTCTCCCCACATTACTTCATATGTCTAATTTGTGTTATTACAATTACTGACCAAATACGTTGCTGTGGGATAATGCTTTTGTACACTGGTTTAATAAAATGCTGTTTGGCTAGTAGCCAGGCAGGAAGTATAGGCAGGATAAGCAGACAAGGTGAATTCTGAGAAGAGGAAGACTGAGGAGACGCCAGTGTGCCATTCAAGGAGAAGCATGTAATGGCACACAGGTAAAGATACAGAACACATGATGACATATAGATTAACAGAAATGGGCTGAGTTTAAGTGTAAGAGCTAGTCAGTAGTTAGCCTGAGCTAATGGCCAAGCAGTTTTAATTAATATAGCCTCTGTGTGTTTACTTGGATCTGAGTGGCTGCAAACCAGATGGGACATAGGAAAACTTTCAGCTACAATATGTGACCAATATTTGAGGTGATAAGCTTGACCTTGAAAAATATTGAGCAATAGGGTAAAATATGAGCTTCCTTATTAGTTGTCTAATGTTAGTCAGCATTTTTCAGAATTAGCCTTTCCTAGGAATTATCCCCTTATTGGTTGGCCAATAAAGAGTAAGCAGTCTTGAATCCACATATGCACAAACAATGAAAATGTTCTCCAAAGGTTATAAGTATATAGACCAAAAATAATCCAATCAGCAAATGGATTAATGTAATATGTAGACAGACATAAAAGATGCAATACACATGAGTAATTAATACATTAAAAATGCTGATAATGTTTTCCAACTTGGGAAAAGAAAATGACTGCTACTTTGAGGTTTCATCACACTCTAGTCACAATATCTGTCATTATAAGTCAGGTAAGAATGAACACTGCTGAGAACGCAGGAAATAAGAAACTCTTTATTAACTTCATTTTAAAACTATTACTGTGTATGTGTGTGTGCATGTATGATGTCAGGGAGAGATGCATTCACATACCACAGCACAGCTGTGAAGCTCAGAGGACAACTGTGGAGTCAATGTTATCACTGAAGGCTTAACTGAGTTGTGGATTGACTCCAGGTCATCAAGCTTTCATAAACAGACCTTTTACCTTTGAGCCATATCTTGACTCTAGGGAATACTTATATGTTTCTAGTGGGAATGTGAATTAGGCCAGTCACTGTGGAAACCACTTTGGAGGTTCCAAAACACATAAATGATAAATCTTGCAATGACCATTGACATAGCTAAGGTATAAAATTGCCTAGCATATATCAACATACCCTGAGATACATGCACATCTATGTTTATTGCAGTATTACACACAATAGGCAACAGAGATTTCTTTCAATAGATAAATTCATAAAGTGTGGTAGTATACACAATGGAGTTTTATTCAGCCATAAAAATAGTGAAATTAATGTTGTTGGCAAGGAAATGAATGTAATTGGAAATCACCATTGTAAGCAAAATAAGTCAAACTTGGAAAGACAAATACCATGTTTTCTCTCATTTGTGGACCCTCATTTTATATAGATACATAAAATTTGTATATTGTATATGTAACATAAAAGGAGAGGCGAGATTGCCCGAGGAAACAAAGAAGCATGATGGGTAAGGAGAAAGAAAGGGGGGGAAAGTGTGGATCTTGTAAAAAATACATGATTTACTTAAATAGAAATGTCTTTTAGAAACCCCTGTGATTCATAATAACAAAGGCTCATAAAATTTGAGTTTAAAAGAGTTTCTAGTTTAATTTTATGAATGCACATTCAGCTCTTGCAAGTGACTCAACATCTCCTGTAACTCTGTTGCAGGTCAAAGGTAAGATGAATAGCTGCCTGAGAAGCAGCAGCAAACAGTGTTCATTTAGTATTAGTAGTAAAAGCATATGTAGAGAGGAACTTTCTCCACTGGAGTAAACAATGACAGAGTGATTTTCCTACAGCTCTGCTGACTTTCTCCACTGTGTCTACTGGGAAGACTCGTGTCATCACTGCCTGGCCCAAGAGTAAAGAGTGGACTTCCTATGGTGACACTTCATATAACATAAGCAAAAGGCACAGTGACTTCGCTTCCACACCTTCAAGAGTAGATGACTCTATAGTTCTATGGGCAGGGATCTATAGTTCTATGGGTAGACTTAAGCATGTTATTAAGAAGTGTGGTTAACCACCCCAGGCCTTGTGTCCACTTTTACATGGAAACAAAGATGTCTGTATTGATGTGAAAATATTGAGATCTTCTCAAGGAATTGTGAAATTCTTAAATGTTGAATCCTCCCTCTGGCAACACAGTCTCTTAAGACAGAGAAAGCATGTGGGATACTTGTTAGCACAAACCATTCCTAGTTCTTGGAAAACTCACCAAGACAGGAGTAGAATCAGCAAAAGTCAAGTCAAACATGTCAGTGGTAGAAATAAAAAAAGCATGTGGCTGAGTAACTGAAAGTTAGTGATCATGATGTTGCCCTGGTCACTGAGAGAAAGGTTTCCCAGACCAAAAAACTTCAATTCCCTCTTTGCCTGAGTCCACAGATGCAAAAATGGCAGAAATAAAACTGCTGAAGCATTTCACCATTTATTTTGTGTTGTCACCCACCACCCACCATGAAACACAAAAGCTGTATGAGTAGACTGTGTAGTTGATAGGACAATGCTTAGAAACTATACTAAGTTCAACAGGATTTTACATGACTGGAGAGAATGTATAATAGTGAACATTCTATGAACAATGGCTATCTTCCAAAACAATGCCTTTTACAAACAATAGTAAGTGTGGTCAGTAATTCCTCCAACACCTGTGTAACAGCACAAAAATCTCATACTTCTGTAAGCTGCAGTAACAGTTTAAGGTGTAAATGATTTGTGAAACATCTCTAATCAAACAGATGTAATGCTGCAGTGAACTTACTGCAGACTGTCCCCCTGGACTTCCAGGCAGACTGTGAATCAGGGAGAGTGTCTAAATCTTAGGACACTAAAGTGAAGCTGAATAAGGAGATGAATGAAAGGAGTGAAGAGATTAAGTTGATTAATACAATCTTGTTAAGGGATATTCTTTGGTTAAAAAAAAAGTCTGCTTCATTTTGAAATTAAAAGCAATCAGGGAAGGGGAGTTGTCTCAGGGTCTAAGAGTGAGTACCTGTAAGCATAAGATCTGGAATTTGATTCCCAGGCACCCACATAAAAAATTCAGATATGATTGCAAATGTCTATAATCCTGGAGTTATGGGGCACTGGCTGGCAAATACCAGCCTCCCTGGTCATCCAGTCTAGTCAAAATGGCAAGCTTCCAGTTTCATAAGAAAGCCTATCTTGAAGTAACAAAGAAAGGAAGACATCTGGTCTCTTGCTCTGGGCTCTGTATGAGCACCTGTCTATGGATATGAGCTCACAAACACTCATGTCACACATAAAGTGTATACCCAAAAGTAAGAACATGCATGAACATGTATACACACACACACACACACACACACACACACACACACACACACACACACACACGATATTTTAAGAAAAGAATCCAAGAAACTACCTTTCTAAATGTTGTCTGGCTTAGCAAACATTTAGCTATGGCACAGTAAACCAAAATGACTCATCTGAAACTTATAGGGCCCTTTTCTCTGCAGGTCTGATGATGGGGTGCCAGGCCAGTGCAGCAGAGCATATTAGTGACAGGTTAGCCCTTTCACAAGGATAAGTTATTTTGTGATAAAAGTATGCAGTCTGACAGACAGAGCAAGAAATATGAATTCACAGGCTCTTAGTGGCTGACAGACCTTCACATTCACAGCTCACTCTCTACTTGCAACAGTTATTAAGCCAGTGGCATGAGGATTGGCACCCTGAAAAGCACAATATAACCTTGGGGAGTGGGGGGTGGAAACGAGGAGAAACAACATGGAGAGCTATTGAAATGTGCTATCATAACTATGAAAGTAGAATTAGGCTCATTCAACAACAGCCTCCCAATCATAAAACCCCCTCAGCCACCCAGACAACCAAATCTCACTCAGTTGCACACTATGCATTATCAATGGTCAGAGAATACAGCTTTACTTCTTGTTTTAGAGATGCTCAAACACAATAAATGGTCTTATGACAGATATATCCTGAGTGGCAGATTCAAGGTAAAGGAGATGGTATTTGAATATTTATTTAAAATACTTTGCAAATCAAGAATTTTCACAAAATAATTTATTACACTGTTGATTTCCCCCCATAGAATAAAGTTCAATATTTTACTGAATTTCTTCAACTGAGCAAATCAAATACATGCATTACAATATTACTGGTATTGGTAATGCATATTCAATATTCATGGTATAAGCAATGCATCAAGAGACTCAAGTGGGGTACAGAATTGGTGTTCAAACTTAGCGTGTAGGTCCTCAGTGTTGTATGTTTTGTTCAGATCAAAGAAAGCAATGCATAAAAGAACCAGGAAAATATAATAGATTTTTGTGTGTAGGCTGGGGGCAGGTGGGGATGGGAAAAGAAGGGATCAGGTGGTAGGGGAGGAATGGAGAAAGAGAGAGAGAGTAAGGGGAAAGACTGGAGTTGGGCAGCATTTGGGAGGCAATGTAGAAACTCCCAGGAATCTATGAGGGTGACCTTAGCAAGAACTCCTAGTACTGGAGGATATCAAACCTGAGCCGTCCATTTTCTGTAACCAGTCAATGCCTCCAGTGGTGGGACTGGGGCATCAACACAGTCACAAAACCTTCCACCTATGATCTGTCCTGCCTATAAGATGTGCTGGGGTAATGGTGAGGCAGAACTTGTGGGAGTGCCCAACAAATGACATCTATTTTGATGCCTATGCTAAAAGAGAGAACCCCAAGAAAGACATGGTGATTGCCCAATGACGGAGAAATGGATGAGATCTACATGAACAGCCTGGACATGAGTAGGGGTAATGAAGGGCAAGGGTCAAGGGAAAGAGAGCTTGGGGGAGCGGGAGATCCCAGCTGGATCAACAACAGAGAGGGAGAACAAGGAATAGGAGACCATGGTAAATGAAGACCACATGAGAATAGGAAGAAGCAAAGTGCTAGAGATTCCCACAGAAATCCACAAAGATACCCCCACAATAGACTGCTGGCAATGGTCGAGAGACAGCCCGAACTGACCTACTCTGGTGATGGAATGGCCAAACACCCTAATTGTCATGCTAGAAAGCCCATCCAATGACTGAGGGAACTGGATGCAGAGATCCACGGCTAGGCCCTGGGTGGAGCTCTGGGAGTCCAATTGGCGAGAAAGAGGAGGGTTTATATGACTGAGAATTGTTGAGACGAAGGTTGCATAAAGCACAGGGACAAATAGCCAAATGAATGGAAGCACATGAACTATGAACCAATGGCTGAGGGGTCCCCAACTGGATCAGGCCCTCTGAATAGGTGAGACAGTTGATTGGCTTGATCTGTTTGGGAGGCATCCAGGCAGTTGGACCGGGTCCTGTGCTCATTGCATGAGTTGGCTGTTTGAAACCTGGGACTTATGCAGGGACCCTTGGCTCATCCTGGGAGGAGGGGACTGGACCTGCCTGGACTGAGTCTACCAGGTTGATCTCAATCCTGGAGGGAGTCTTTGCCCTGGAGGAGGTGGGAATGGGGGGTGGACTGGGGGGAACGGAAAGGGGGCGGGAGGAGGGAGAATAAGAGAATCCATGGCTGATATGTAGAACTAAATTATATTGTAAAATAAAATTAAATTAAATTTTAAAAAAAGAGAGAGAACTCATATCCAACATTGCCTATATGACCAGGGACCAGATTATAGTAACATACCATTCTGCCTGGCCTATGAGAAAATTAAGAATGCAAAGAATATTAAATATCTCCTACTATGTATTTCCACGTTTAGCCAGAATTTTATTCAACAACAACAACAAAAAAAAACTATAAGTAGTTTTTAAAGAAATGAAATATCTGACCCCTTATAATATAAAAAATAAATGCTAACAACCTATTCTGTATCTGTCATTGTAATATTTCCTGAGAAATAATGAAAAAAGTTGATTATGATCTGAAAAGAGAATAAATAAATAACACCCAGTGTAATTTTCATGAACATTTTGACTATTCAGTAGGTGTTTTGATAGGTGAGGAAACTGAAACTTAAGAATTCTACTAGAATAATGAGAACCTCAACCAGAACTGAAATCTAAGTCTTTATTGTTCTAGTTCAAAAATCCATGTTACCACTAACTCACCATGTACTGTAAATTTTAGCTTCTCTCTTTTTTAATTTATCCTTCTCTCATATGGTATATCCTGACCATAATTTCCCTTTCCTCTTCTCCTCCCACCTGACTTGCCCTCTGCCCCTGATCCAAATCTCCTCCATTTCCCTTCAGAAAAAGGAAGACCTTCCAGGAATATCAACCAAACATGGCATATCATGTTGCAATAAGATTGGGCACATGGCTAGCCAGCTATCATTCAAGGCACCTGCTCCCAGACCTCTCCAACACCCCCCATTTGACCCTGTAATTTACAAGTCCCACTCTGCCCACAAACCTCAACCATCCATCACTGCATCAGCTGCTCCTAGAGACACCTCATGCACTGATTTGAACAAGAGCAGCTCTTTGGGACACATACACTGCCTGCACCAATCACAAGAATAGTAGACCCTGTAGGCACAAACACCACCTGCACAGATTGGATGAAGAGCCACCCTTGTAGGCACCAGCACTGCCTGTACCAATTGGAGGAAAAGATGGGTAGATGCCAGTGCAAAACTACACTCAACAACATAAAGAACAACATGGCACCACCAGAACCTAAGGGTTCTACAACAGCAAAACCTGAACAGCCCAAAGCAGAAGAAGCAGAAGAAAACAACCTTAAAAATAACTTTATGAAGATGACAGAAGACCTTAAAAAGGAAATGAAAAATTCTCTTTAAAAAAATCGGGGAAAAGACAAACAAAAAATTGGAGAAAATTAATAAATCCCCTAAAGAAAGCCAAGAGGGCCAAGAAAAAAAAAAAAAAAGATCAAACATGATGGGTGATGTCATTCTCTAGGCTGTGAAAATGTGTTTCTCTGATTGGTTGATAAATACAGCTGTTTGGTCAATGGTAAGATAGAATAAGGTTAGGTGGGACATTCTAACTAGAGAGAGAGGAGAAGAAAAGAGAGTGAGGAGACACTGCCAGCTGCCTCCCTGAGAAGCAAAATGTAAAAGTACTGGTAAGCCACAAGCCATGTGGCAAAGCATAGATTCATAGAAATGGGTTAATTTAAGATATAAGAACTAGATAACAAGAGCCTATCATGGCCATAATTAAAAAACAATATTAGCCTATGTGTGTTTATTTGGGTCCTAGTGGCTATAGGACCAGTGGGTGAGAGAGATTTGTCCTGACTTCAGGCCAGGAAGGACACAGGAAAACTTACAGCTACACAAACAGGTGAAGGAACAGTTCAAGACTTGAAAATTTAGATAGAAGCAATAAAGAAAACACAAACTGAGGGAATTATGGGAATGGAAAATCTGGGTAAACAAACAGGAACTACAGATGAAAGCATAAGAAACAGAATACAAGAGATGGAAGAAAGAACCTCTGGCATAGATGATATGATGGAGAAAATAGATTCATCATTCAAAGAAAACATTAAAGCCAAAAAAGTCATAACACAAAACATCCAAGAAACTTGGGACACCAGAAAAAGACTAAATCTAAGAATAATAGGAATAGAAGAAGGAGAAGAATACCAACCCAAAGGCACAGAGAATATATTAAAAAAAAATCATAGAAGAAAACTTTCCCAACCTAAATAAGGAAATGCCTATGAAGATACAATATGATTTCAGAACACCAAATAAACTAGACCCTCAAAAAGGTACCCTCGCCACAAAATAATCAAATCACTAAACATTCAGAATAAAGAAAGAATATTAAGAGTGGCAAAGGAAAAAGTTCAAGTATCATACAAAGGCAGACCTACAAAATAACATCTGACTTCTCAATGGAGACTCTGAAAGTCAGAATGTCCTGACAGATGTTATACAGAAACTAAGAAGCCATGGGTGCCAGCCCAGACTACTATACACAGCAAAGCTTTCAGCCAACATAGATGGAGAATACAAGATATTCCAGGACAATACCAGATTTAAACAATACCTATAGACAAACCCAGTCCTACAGAAAGTACTAGAAGGAAAACTCCAACCCAAGGAACATAACTGCACCCAAAAAAAGCACAGGCAATAGATATTCCCACACCAGCAAATCCCAAAGACAAGAAACATACACATACTACCACCACCAACAACAAAATAAAAAAAGGAATAAAAATAAACTATGGTCATTAATATCCCTTAATATCAAAGGAATCAAATCACCAATAAAAAGACATAAGCTAAAGAATGGATACCCGTTTTTTAACGGGCCAAACTTCTGCTGCATACAAGAATTACACCTCAACTTCAGAGATAAACACTACATTAGGCTAATGGGTTGGGGAACACTTTCCAATAAAATGGACCTAAGAAGCAAACTGGAGTAGCTATCCTAATATCTAACAAAATAAACTTCAAAATAAAATTAAACAAAAGAAATGGAGAAGGACATTGCATATTCATCACATGAAAAGTACTCCAAGATAAAGTCTCAATTCTGAACATTTATGCCTCAAATACAAAGGCACCCACATATGTAAAAGAAACATTAATGAAGCTTAAATTGTACAACAGTCCCCACACACTAATAGTGGGAGACTTCGCCACCCCACTCTCACCAATGGACAGGTCTACCAGACAGAAACCTAACAGAGAAAACTAATAGATGTTATGACTCAAATGAACTTAACAGACATCTATAGAACATTCTACCCAAACATAAAAGAATATACCTTCTTCTCAGCACCTCATGGAGCCTTCTCTAAAACGGACCACATACTTGTTCACAAAGCAAATCTCAATAGATAAAAAAAAAATGGAATAAACCCCTGTATCTTATCAGATCACCATGACCTAAAGATAGAATTTAACAACAACACAGAAAGCCTACAAACTCATGGTGTAGCATGAATCTTAAAAGTTCTTATTAATAAAATCAAACCTGAGGCCAGTTATTGGGGTCAATGCTGGTAGATCAGAGAGACAGAACAAGCCACAGCTATATCACCTTGCCAATTCCTCAGCTGGTCCTGTTTCCTCAGACTGGAAGCCTCTGAGTCCTCATCCAGAATGAATCTCAGCTGAACTGTGTTGCTCCAAAGCCTGAAAGCTTAACCAGCCAAATGCTTAACCAGCCAAATGTTTCTAGTTTCTGGCCCTCACGCCTTATATATCTTTCTGCTTTCTACCTCACTCCCTGGGATTAAAGGCTCATTTTCTGGGATTAAAGGCGTGAGTCACCATGCTTGGCTGTATCCTTGAACACATGGATTTCTGCCTCTGGAATGCTAGGATTAAAGGCATGTGCTATCACTGCCTAACCTTTACGTTTAATATTGTGGCTGTTCTGTCTCTGACCCCAGATAAGTTTATTAGGATACATAATATTTTGGGTAACACAATACCACCACACATGGAAACTGAATAATGCTCAACTGAATCACCACTGGGTCAAGGAAGAAAAAAGAAAGAAACTAAAGACTTCTTAGATTCATTTAAAATTAATGTACAACACATCCAAACTTATGGGAAACTATGAAGGCAGTGTGAAGATGAAAATTCATAGCACTAAGTGCCCAAATAAAGAATTTGGGGAAATCTCACACTAATGACTTAACAGCACACCTGAAAGTTCTAGGACAAAAAGTAGCTTTACCTTGTCAGAGGAGAGAATGTGGGGTGAAGAGTGGGGATCTGTGTTTGGTGTGTGAAATGAATAAAAATATTTCTTAATAATAAAAAAAGAAACAAACTCACTCAGGAGTAGATGACAGGAAATAATCAAATTGAAGGCTGCAATCAATAAAATAGAAGCAAGGAGAGCAATACAAAAAATTAGTGAAACAAAGAGTTGGTTCTTCAAGAAAATCAACAAGATAGACAAACACCTATCCAAACTAACCAAAAGGCAGAGAAGGAATATCCCAATTAGCAAAATTAGAAATGAAACTGGGAATAAAAAAACAGACACTGAGGAAATCGAGAGAATCACCAGGTCATACTTCAAAAACCTGTACTCCACAAAATTGGAAAATTTAAAAGAAATGGACAATTTTCTGGATAGGTAAAACATCCCAAAATTAAATGAAGACCAGATAACAACCTAAATAGACCTGTAACCTCCAAGAAAATAGAAGCAGTCATTAAAAGTATCCTAACCAAAAAAAAAAAAAAAAAAAAAAAAAAAAGCCCAGGGCCAGATGGCTTCAGCACAGAATTCTACTAGAATTTCAAAAAAAGAACTAATTCCAATACTCCTCAAATTGTTCCAAATAATAGAATCAGAAGGAACATTGCTAAACTCCATTTATGAAGCTTCAGTTACCCTGATACCCAAATCACACAAGGACACAACAAAGAAAGAGAATTACAGACCAATTGCCATCATGAACATTGATGCAAAAATACTGGCAAACCGAATCCAAGAAAACATAAAAAGAAAAATCCACCATGATTTATTAGGCTTTATTCCAGAGGTGCAGGGATGGTTCAACATATGACAATCTGTCAATATAATCCACCCCATAAACAAAATGAAAGAAAAAAAATGCATGATCATCTCATTAGATGCTGAAAAAAAAACTTTGACAAAATCCAACACCCCTTCAGGAAAAAGGTCTCGGAAAGATCAGAATACAAGAAAAATGCCTAAACATAACAAAGACAATATACAGCAAAGCAACAGCCAACATCAAATTAAAAGGAGAAAAACTCAAAGGGATTCCACTAAAATCAGGAACAAGACAAGGTTGTCATCTCTCTCCATATCTATTCAATATAGTACTCAAAGTTCTAGCTAGAGCAATAAGACAGGAAACATATATCAAGAGGATACAAATTGGAAAGGCAATATTCAAATGTTTACTGTTTGCAGATGATATGATAGTCTACATAAGTGAGCCCCAAAATACTACCAGGGAACTCCTACAGCTGAAAAACACATTCAGTAATGTGGCCAGATACAAGATTAACTCAAAAAAATCAGTAGCTCTCCTATATACAAATGATAAATGGGCTGACAAAGAAATCAGAGAAAAAACATCACCCTTTACAACAGCCACAAGTAATATAAAATACCTGGGGTAACTCTAACTAAGCAAGTGAAAGACCTGTATCACAACAACTTTAAGTCTTTGAAGAAAGAAATTGAAGAAGATATCAGAAAATGGGAAGATCTCCCATGCTTTTGGATAGGTAGAATCAACATAATAAAAAATGACAATCTTAACAAAAGCAATGTACAGATTCAATGTATTCCCCATTAAAGTCCCAACACAATTCTTAACAGACCTCAAAAGAATAATACTCAACTTCATAAGGAAAAAAAAACCCAAGATAACTAAAACAACCTTATACAATAAAGGAACTTCTGGAGGCATCACCATCCCTGACTTCAAGCTATACTATAGAGCCATAGTCATGAAAACAACTTGGTATTGGCATGAAAACAGACACATGGACCAATGGAATTAAATCAAAGACCATAACATTAATCTGCATACCTATGAATACCTAATTTTTGACAAAGAAGCCAAAACTGTACAAGGTGAAAAAGAAAGCATCTTCAACAAATGGTGCTGGCATAACTGGATGTCAACATTTAGAAGATTGCAAATAGACCCATATCTACCACCATGCACAAAACTCAAGTCCAAGTGGATCAAAGACCTCATCATAAATCCAGGTACACTGAATCTGATAGAAGATAAAGTGGGAGGTAGCCTTGAACACATTGGCACAGGAGACTACTTCCTAAATATAACACCAGCTGCACAGGCACTGAGAGCAACAATCAATAAATGGGACCTCTTGAAACTGAAAAGCTTCTGTAAGGCAAAGGACACAATAAATAATACAAAATGACAGTCTACAGAATGGGAAAAGATCTTCATCAACCCCACATCTGACAGAGGACTGATCTATGAAATATATGAAGAAATCAAGAAACTGGACATCAAAATACCAAAAAAAAATCCAATTAAAAAATGGGGTACAGATCGAAACAGAGAATTCTCAACAGAAGAATCTCAAATGGCGGAAAGACATTTACAGAAATGTTCAACAGCTTTAGTCATCAGGGAAATGCAAATCAAAACGACTCTGAGATACCATCGTACACCTATCAGAATGGCTAAGATCAAAAACACTTGCAAAAGCCTATATTGGAGAGGATGTGGAGAAAGGGGAATGCTCCTCCACTGTTGGTGGGAGTGCAAACTTGTATAGCCACTTTGGAAATCAGTATGTCAGTTTCTCAGAAAACCAGCCATCAATCTACCTCAAGACCCAAAACTACCCATCCTGGGCATATACCCAAAGGATGCTTAAACATTCTACAAGGTCGCTTGTTCAACTTTGTTCATAGCAGTATTATTTGTAATAGCCTGAACTTGGAAACAACCTAGATGCCCCTCAATGATAGAAGAGACAAAGAAAATGTGGTACATTTACACACTGGAGTATTACTCAGCTGTAAAAAGAACAATGACATCATGAATTTGTAGAGAAATGGATGGAACTGGAAAAAATCATCCTGACTGAGTAACCCAGACCCATAAAGACAACCACAGTGTGTACTCACTCATAAATGGATACTAGATGTAGAGCAAAGGATAACCAGACCATAATTCACAGCTCCAGAGAAGCTAGGTAACAAGGAGGACCCTAACCTCTTAGGGTAATCCAGTGCATGGATTGTCCTGGGAAAGGGAAAGAGATGGCATCTTCTGGGTAAACAGAGTGTGTATGTGGGGAGGGGACTATAAGAGGAGGAGCTGGGGGATGAGAATATGAGGGAATGAGATGGTCAAGTTGAGGGAGGGATGGAGTGGGAGAGCAATGATGGAGATATCTCCATAGAGGGGGCCATTATGGGGCTAAGGAGAAGCTTAATGCTAGGGAAATTCCCAGGAATCTACCAGGGCGACTGCAGCTAAGACACTTAGCAATAGTGGAGAGGGTGCCTGAACTCACCTTCCCCTGTAATCAGATTGGTGAATAAGCTATCATCATAGAACTTTCATCCAGCAGCTGATAGAAGCAGATGCAGAGACCCATATAGAAGCACCAGACTGAGCTATGTGAGTTCAGTGTAAGAGAGAGAAGAGAGATTATAGGAGCAAGGGTGGAAGGGTCAAGGTCATGACAGGTAAACCCACATAGACAGATGACACAAAATTGTGGAAGCACACACTAGACCAGCAGCTGGGGAGCCTACATAGGACCAAATTTGAACATCTGCTTGTGGGAGACAGTTTTGCAGCCCAATTTGTTTGTTGGACTGTAGCTGAAGTTTTCCTGTATCCCACCTGGTCCACAGCTGCTCAAACCCAAGTAAACACACAGAGTCTTATATTAATTAAAACTGCTTGGCCATTACCTCAGGCTTTCCACTGACTGGTTCTTATACTTAATCTCAGCCCATTTCTGTTAATCTATATGTTACCACGTGTTCCGTGGCTTTACCTGTGTGCCATTACATGCTGCTTCCTGGACAGCAGGCTAGCATCTCCTCTGCCTTCTTCTGTCTCTTTCTTGAATTTCCCGCCTGCCTCTAAGCTGCCTTGCCATAGGCCAAACAGCTTTATTTATCAAACAAATAGAGTAACACATAGTCACAGCATACAGAAAGATTTCCCCTTTTCTGTCTAAACAAACGGAAGGTTTTAAGATTTAACCTATTAAAACTACATATAACAAAACAATTATCAAGCAAGAGTTATAGTTATAATATCTAGTCTATTTGAACTTGGCAAAATTAGAGAAGATATCCTATCTACCCTATATTTGTGAATATAAGGTTTCATATCTAATTTATCTTTTGTCATAATCAAGGAAAATTATAACTATGTAGTTTTCAACTACATCAAAGACCCCAGAAGGATATATTACCTAAGAAAGCAGGAATAGCAATGTAAGCAACTTTCAAAACTCTGAAAACGATAGAGACAGCTGCCTGCCTGAATAGTCATCCACATTTCCTCTGTAATGTTGGGGCATCCATTCTTTATGGCTTTATTTATCAACCAATCAGAGCAACACATATTTGCAGTGTACAGAAAAACATTCCCCCATCAGTGCGACCCCTGGGAGTGGGACCAGGTTCTATCTCTAATGCATGAGCTGGCTTTTTGAAGCCCATTTCATATGGTGGGATGCCATGCTTAGCTGTGATATGGGAGTGAAGGGGCAGCAGGGGACAAGGGACTGACTCAACTGAATGTGCCAGGCTTAGTTGGCTCCCCATGGGAGGACTTACCCTTTCTGAGAAGTGGATGGGATGGGTCTGGGGATATGGGGGTGTGGAGGAACTGTGGTTGGCATGTAAAATGAACAAAAAAAAAGACATATTAAGGCTGCATGAGGTAACACAGAGAAAAGGGGGTCCCAAAAGCAGGCAAAAGAGTCAGAGACACCCACTGGTCCCACCCAGGGGCATCTCTATTTTTAAAAGAGCTAATTACTGGCTAACCTGCTGATAAAAACCCAGCTCCTTACCTTCCAATTAAAGCTGTTTTATCTGCAGAATTAGTAAGACATATAAAAGTATTAAGAATTACAATCTTGAGATTCTTGAAACATTTTGGAAATCAAAATTAAATTACACTTAATTTAAACCAAATTAAAGAGTGGATTTTACTGATAAATGTAAAAAATAAGTGCATTTTCTCTGTGCATACCATCTGCTTATGCCTTTCTACAGCCAGGAGTACAGTCTAAATGTGAAAAGGAGAACAGTCTCTGGATACCAGAATGAACCAAAAGTGCACTCAGTTTTAGGGTGGGAAGGACAGAAATATAAACATTTCCTGGGATGTATTGTTATGATCCTAAGATAAATTTCTCTAAAGTCAAGAACTCTACATAATAAGCTATAAAAAAATAAACATTCATAGAATTTCTTTCAGATCTATAAAAATAATCAATATTTTGATGTTTTAGAGAATTTAATATACGAGTATTGCGTTTATTTTACTTACACTCATTCCTTTGCTCCCCCAACTCCTCTCATGTTCTCCTATAACCCCTATCAAATTCATCACATGCACACACACAGGCACACACACAGGCACACACACACACACACACACACACACACACCACTGACTCCATGAGCCTTGCTCCTATGTATATATGATTAGGGCGGAGCCTTTAGTGTAGAGGATTCACTGTATATGTACCAGTTGGAGCTAGGAAGCACACAGTTACACATTCTCTGCATTTTGACAAGTTCTGGGTATCTGTGGTAGCCACAGACTGCTGCAGAATGGAGTTTCTTTAAATAGAGTGAGAGCTATACATATCTGTGGACATAAGTGTTTATAATACAGTTGGAAACTATTGAGTTAAGAAAATGGCAGTAGTATGTTCTCACCTAGGGCCTATAACCCCTTCAGCAACAGGTAGTTGGCTAGATTTACAGTAGCAGACATGACTTCCCTCCCACTGAGAGCCCTTATGTCCAATTAGACAGCTGTCAGTTACTTCCAAAATAAAAGTGTCACTATTGCACCATTGGAGATTTATTATCTGGCTGGTCACTGCTCTGGTTTACACCTGTTACAGCTAGGTTGGACTATTGATTTCTTTTCTTCCTTAGCAGCATACAAAGCATCTTTAGACACTGAGAGCTTTCCTCAGAAACAGGCTTCCAGGTCAGTTCCAGCTAGAGTCATCCAAGTCCTGTGGCTAAAGTGTGTGCTGTGTTCAACATGTTTTTTCTTACTTGTGTATCCTAGCTCTGAATCTTTGAACATAAAACCTGGAGTAACCACTGGAAAGTGGAAAAGGAACATGCTGGGCAGGGAAGGGAAAGTAGCATTAGAATATAAGTGCTATGAGTGGAGGAAAGGAAAAAAATAGAGAGAATACTGATCTGGGGAGAGTAGGGGGCTAATATGGAAGGTGGGGAATGAGAGATAAATAAGACAATGGATGTTTGGAAAAGCCATAGGGAAAATATTTTATAAGTTTAAAGTACCTACATAATATAAATGTGTATATACATATACAGTCACATATATGTGTGTATATATATATATATAGATCTGCATATGTATATATTTAAATGGAGTTATGCCACATGAGATGATCATGCTCCTCCCAATAGCCATAGACTTGCAAAACCCCAGTGCCAGGTAAGGAAAATCTGCCTTCAAGTCATTATTGATCCTGGAGGAAGGAAGTGTCTAAGAGACTCTTAAAGCATTATACACTATTGTCCTTGCTCTTGGTAGCCTCCCAGAACTTGAAGCTAAGATCAGATTGCAGATTCTTATCTGAAAATTCATTATAAATGTTACATGCACAAAATAACATAAATAAAGTTTATAGGTAAGTGCCAGAGTCAGAGAAGATAATTGCCTATTTAATAGCTAAGATGATAATTAATTTAAATGCATTCAAAACAGTAAGAAAAGGAGATATAACCAAAAAGAAAAATAAGCAAATTATTCTATGCATACCTGTGGTGGTATTGTGTTCCCCAAAATATTGTGCATCCTAATAAACTTATCTGGGATCAGAGACAGAGCAGTCACAATATTAAACATGAGGATAGGCATGTAGCACACACCTTTAATCCTAGCATTCCAGAGGCAGAAACCCATGTGTTCAAGGATACAGCCAGGCATGGTGACTCACGCCTTTAATCCCAGAAAGCGAGCCTTTAATCCCAGGGAGTGGTGGTAGAAAGCAGAAAGGTCTATAAGGTGTGAGGACCAGAAACTAGCAGCATTTGGCTGATTAAGCTTTCAGGCTTCCAGCAGCACAGTTCAGCTGAGAGCCATTCGGATATGAGGACACAGAGGCTTCCAGTCTGAGGAAACAAAACCAGCTGAGAAGTTGGCCAGGTGAGGTTAGCTGTGGCTTGTTCTGTCTCTCTGACCATCCAGCCTTTCACTCCAATAACTGGCCCCGGGTTTGATTTTATTAATAAGAACTTTTAAGATTCCTGCTACACATACCTGAGGAAAAATTGTAAATACTACATAATTTTTGAGGTGACTCAGCTTCAATACTGATTATACCAATGAAAACTGGAACAGTAAAAGTGTTAGTTCAAATCAGAATGAAAATAGCAACACACAAAACCCCAAAGGGTGCTTGTAGGGAAGAGGTTGGTAACAAAGGTAAGACAGAAACTAAGGGAGGATAATAATCAGAATGCACATTATACATGTATAAAATTATCTAAGAGAAAAATAAATAAATGTTAAAAAAAAAACACTACATGCTTGGGTGTATGTTAAAATACTGACCTATACGTACTGCTGTAGGGAAGCAAAATCAGAAGTCACATTACACAACTCCACATGCAATTTTTCCCATATGTTTGTTCACGCATTAAAATGCAACAATTGGGCTCATATGCATAGGCCACTGAGCAACTCATGCACAGGTGCACAAAACATATATATTTTATTATATAGTGTCCCTGTTTCATATGTGGTAGTAAAGAGCAACCTATCAATAAGAAAGCAGATTAATAAAATAAAATGCATGTCTATGATTTATACTAAGCCAGGATCAGAAAGACTGAACTATATCTATATGTGGTAATGTTTGTTTCTCAAATATAATAAGGTAAAACTTATGAAAACAGTATTTATAATATAATACAATACGTTATAATTTAAATATCACAGACAGATGCAACAAAACATATATTTTTTAGATTTTCATGTGTGTATAAAAGTCTATTGGAAAGAAATACTTGAATAGAAAATTTATAGTTACCTATCAGGAGAAGGAAATAAGATTGCAAATGCAAAACACAGGAGAAATAATAAATTGCACAATAGCTGTTCCCTGTGAATTTTAAAGTAGGTTGACTATCTGAAGTATAGAGAATATAAAATAATTTGTACTATAATACTTTACCATTTTTGAACATCTGCTGTATGTACTATGTGCTCTACATTAATGATATATTTATCAGACAGAAACTATTATGAATCCTTGGTAATTTTACAAAAGAAGAAACTGGGGGCAACTTGTCAAAGGATATAAGGATATAAGGGCCAATCCAGGATTAATAAATAAGTAGGTTTCTCAGTTCATTGGCTATTTCTATCTTCATTGTCCTGTCGTGTTACTATTTCGAGAGAGAGTTTTGTATGGAAGTACACCAAAGAGGATAATAAGGTAAAAACTAATTTCAGTTGAATGCTTCCGTGAATCATTTTTAGTTTTGAATTTCCAAGTACTAATCACCTTGGGGAATCCAAAGCAGCACAACAGAGCTAATCCTGGGTATGCTCTGCTCCATTTTACACAAGGAGACAACGGATTGGGATGTGACCTCAACCCTTTAACATTGTGTTTGGCACATGTTAGGTACCAAGTGATTATTTCCCAGATGAGAAAATGGTTCAATCAAGACATATGTTTACATCAAGGCTGTAGTGGAATATAAAGTAGCTCAAGTTTTAAACAATAGGCATGTCTAGACAAAAACGGTCAGCATCAGAGAGCTTTTATCATAAAGAGAGAAATAACAAAGGTTTAATTTATTTGGACATATGAGTGACTGTTGTAAGCAAGTGTCAAGACAGAATCAGTAACCATGCTAGATGTAGCTGGAAGAATAAATAAAATGTAATAAAATTGAGAGAAGCAGGATGGATATTGTCAGCACTGTGGACAAACTAAGGGGTGACTTCCTGAGGCTGTCGTCACCTCATGTCAGCTCCATCATGTCTTTTCTGCCAAATGTATTAAGCTATCCCATGAGCTGTGAAGAGTTCTGGTCATTTGATTCAGGACCTATTCTTCTGTGTAGGAATTGCTATGTTCTTTTTCTAAGGGTCTACTATACTTATGCTTTCAAAGTAAACATACTTCCTACGATGGTGATGGTGAACTGTGTATTGAGGAGGTGATTACAAGAAGTACATTATCATCTACCATCGGTCTTGAGAACACACTCACTAACATCTCTTTACTCTCAAACCACTCCCCTCCTTTACTCCTTGTGATAAATAAAAACACTTTGGTTTTGATGTTTAGAAGGAAATTTTTATTCACAATTTGATTAATATAGGAAAAAATGTTCTCACTTTAAAGTAAAGCTTTATGATGAAAATACTCACAATATCAAACAAATTATCAAGTTCACATTTGTGTTTGACTTCACCAGCCTTTATCCTGTCTATATATGATATTTTCCAATTCAAAGAAAGAACAGAAAATGAAGGGGACAAAAAGACGAAACTTTAAGGAAGAGGAGATAAGGAAAGTTAGGTAACCAGGTAAAATAGAGATAGGCATATAATTTTAAGATACAGCAAAGGTCAGTATGGATGCACTAGAAAATAATTAACCCAAGTTAATTAAAGCAGTGGCCAAAAATAAGAAGTGAAAGCCATTAATCTCACCTGGCAGAAAGCTTTTTTTTTCTTGCCTGTGAACTTCATTATGGCATTTGGCTTTGAACTTGAAGTAATCCACAATCTATTCCTTTATATATACTGCTAGTGGACCCCATGTCCCTCTCCCTTTCTCTTCCTCTCTCTCTATTTACCCATGATCCCTCACCATTTCTCCTTCACATGACCAGAGGAAGCAGACAATAACTCCTCCAAGCCATTGCACCTCCCTGCTGATGACCTGTATATAAAATCTTTGAGTTGTCTGTCTATATGGTTAAAATTACTCTTGCCAACATAAAATTAAATGGCTACCACAGGCCAGACACAAGGTCAGTCTTCTACCCAGCACCAGATTATTGAAAACAAAACAAAACAAAACAAAAACAAAAAACTTGGCCTGGGTCAGACAAAAGCCACAAAGGAGTTGATCAATACAATCAGTTTTCCCACTTGAGAGTTCCCCTGACCACAGATCTTTTCCCATTTGAGGGTTCATCTGAGCACATGACAAACGATTCGATATTAGGCTGAATGAAAGACATATCCTAGGAAAGACACCCTCAAGCATCCTCATTCTGCTACCCTTCATTTTACCACTGGGTAGGTATATCAACTGCAGCACCAACAACCAGAGAAGATAGTGTGAACATGGGCAGTACACAGAACAATAAGCAGGAAGAGGTTGAGTTAAGCAGATTCAGAATGTAGCTTACCTTCACTCTACTTCACTATTATATCTCAAATGGAAATAATATAAAATGCCTTTTCTAGGGCTGGAAAGATTGCTCAGTGCTGAATAATATATACTTCTCTTGGTAAGAACCTGAATTTGGTTCCCAACACCCACATCAAAAGTCTCACAATCACTCATAACTCCACCTCCAGGGGCTCTGATACTTTCCTTTGGCCTCCATTGGCACCTTTTCTCATGTGTTTATTCTAACGCATAAAAATTTACATACATATAATTAACAATAAAATAACTTTTCAAAAATAAATCATTTTCCATGCATCATAAGATTATTAAGAAGTAGTTTATGACATAAGAAGACTGTTTGGAAATTAGTATATAAACCCCTTAAAATTGATCATTATTAATGATAATTTCTACCCAGAAGGGGTGCATTTTGCATATGACTAAAATATGCCAAAACAAAATTCTATGTGAAGATGCAATACTTAGGGAAATGAAAATGTGGACTTCAGACATTTATGGAATGTTTATTGAGAATAGTATAGAAAGATAATCATAATGATAGAAATGTAACTAACAGGTTACAATACTGTGGGTGGGAACATAGGAGATGCCTATGAAATAATTAGATGGCTTCCTGTATGAAATGATATTGTATGAAATGATATTGTGTGATAATAATAAAAATTGGAGCATGAAGAACACAAGAGTCCAGTGACAGTAAAAGATAAGATCTGAGGTATGTCTCTTTTCTCAGAAAGTTTGCTATATATATTGTTAATAAAACCCCTCACATTTGGTTGGGAGAAGGAAGTTCCCCATTCCCTATGGCCACCTTGGAGCCTCTCATGAACTGCCTCTGTCAAAATATGGAAAATATTAGAATTGAAAGGGTCTCCATGATAGATGAACAATCCCCTCGCTTTTTGTAATAATTCTGTACATGCATTTTCTTTTCTTTTTTTTTTTTTTTTTTTTTTTTTTTTTTTTTTTTTTTTTTTTTTTTTTTTTTTTTTTTTTTTTTTTTTTTTTTTTTTTTTTTTTTTTTTTTTTTTTTTTTTTTTTTTTTTAAAGAAGAAAGCCAAGAGGTCAGAGCCTTACCCTTCCTCCTGCGGTGGTGCTACCTCTCCAAACCAGAGCTACCCCTGTGTTAAAGTCTTTATATAGAGTTCCTGTCCTGCCTTCTCATTGGTTGTAAACCCAACCACATGACCGCCTCCTCACAGCCTGTCTGTATAGGCCTCCAGGTTTTCCATGATTGGTATTAAGATTAAAGGCATGTGTACCCAATAATGGCTGTATCCCTGAACACACAGAGACTTACCCAGCTCTGCCTACCAAGTGCTGGAATTACAAGCGTACGCTACCACTGCCCTGCTTTCCTATGGTTTGCTAATAGCTCTGACCCCCGGGCAACTTTATTTATTAACATACAAATAACATTTTAATACAAATAAAATATCACCATAACTCTCTGCTGGAACAAAGGTAACACTGCAAGATTTCAAGGCCCCAATTAGGAATAGAAAGTGAATTAGATACATTTTGGACTTAACAAAATAGGATAGATAATGAAATTATTTTCTCTGAATTTGTCAAATACAAATGGACTAGACATTGTTTAGACATTTATTACTTGTATATATTGTATATAGTCATTGTACTTTTGTATATAGTTTTTCTTTTGTTAGTTATAACCTTTTTCTTTTTTTTTCCTTTTTATTAAAATAGAAAAGGGGAAAAAAAAAAAAAAAAAAAAAAGAAACAACACAAATGGGGGGGGCGTTGGGGGGAAGGTGAGGGGGACGGGAGGGGGGAGAACAAGGGAATCCGTGACCAATATGTAGAACTGAATTGTATTGCAAAATAAATTAAAATAAATTAAAAAAAAATATATATATAAAAAAAAAAAAAAAAAAAAAAAAAAAAAAAAAAGAACTCCTATCAACTTTATAAAGTTTGTCTTAATTGACCTTCACCTGTGATGTAATATCCAGGGCTTGCTGTAGTAGGATAGCTGGAATCTGGTAGTGAAATATAGTTCCAGCTGATGTTCATTATGTTTTTATGATGGTGTCCAGGTATCTGGATTTGAGGTGATTTTGGCTCTGGGTGCTGATTTCTCAGTTTGTCTTTTTTGGATGGGTTTTTTATTCCTTGGTTTCTATTTGCTCTTTGTTCTTCTCTTCTTTGTGGTCTATGATTGAACAGGGGTTCTCATCCCAAGTTGGGGCCTTGAAATCTTGCATTTTCTTTTCTTCCTAGGAGACCTCACTATAGAATCAGCCACTCAGTTCTAGTAGTCCAACATCATAGTCTTATGCTCATGACTTCTTTGCATGGAAAAGACATTTACAACACTGTCATGTCTAACAGACAGCTTTAACCTGTACATCAAAAACACTCTCCTCCCAACCCCAAATATTCATTGAGTTCCCTTTCTGCAACAATGACTGGACCCAGCAGCTGAGATTTCAAGATAGAAAAAAAAAGAGACTTAAGTAATTCATAGATCTAGAATGTAGACAGCAAACATTGTTTTGCTGTGAGGAAGGCATTTAGAGACTTTTTAATTCTTGAATGAAATGTATATATCACTGCTTAATCTTTTATTTCTGCAGACTTCAGTGACTTGGGTAGTAGAGAGAAGGAACAATCTTTGAATTCTCCCTGATTTCATTTTTCACTTTTCAAAACTTTGTGTGTGTGTGTGTGTGTGTGTGTGTGTGTGTCTGTGTGTGTTGTGTGTCTGTGTGTGTGTGTGTGTCCAGTGTCCCCGCACAAAGGCAAAGAGAGGATGCATTTGTTATCTGGAGGGCTTGTTATGCTGATGCTGGGATCTGAACTCAGGCTTTCATGATACTGCAACAAGAATTTCTAACTGCTGAACCATCTCTTCTACTAAAATGCTGTCTCTGTCATTTATTTTGTGTTATAATGTGTTCAACATGTGCATTTTCAATTGTATTAAAAGTAGGAATATTATCTACCCACCTCATAGTATAGGCAAAATGAAAATAAAATGGCATCGTTTCTATCTAAGAGTTTCATAAACAATAAAAGGCAATGCATATGCAGTGTGGTGTTGCTATTCTTACAGTCAAAATGGTTGACATAAGAACAAAATGTTCCCCTCCATAAATAACTATCCAGTCAAAGTGTATTATATTCTAACAAATTAAAATCCCCATGCTAGTCATAGATAGCATTTATTGAAGGTTTATTATGTGCCAGGCAGCATGCCAGGTACTTTATCTCATTTGGTTACTATGACAGAGGCAATCTGTGGGTTTGCCAAGCTTGTTTCATTTCCCTTTCAGGCACACAGCAACATTATATCTCCCTTACTACCATTGATTAAGTAAGGCCATGCGATTGAAGGCTGGCTTCTCTTGGCCTGCCCACAACATGTCAGGCATGATGTAATAGTCTGTGTTTCAGCCAGTGCCTGCTTTAGTCTAATCTCTGGTGCCATGCATGGCTAAGGACTGAAGATTACAATTCCTCCCCCAGATTTGGTTCATAAATGATGCTATGGATTGAAGCCTCCTCCCCACAGCTCCTCTGCTTACCAAGTGTGTGATGCGGGAAGAAATAAACTCATGTTGGGTTGAACTAAAGAAGTTTTGGAGCTGTTGATTACCAACACTAACATTAGTTAGTCTTTTGAGTTAATTAATCCCTTTACTTGATGCTACAGTTTGGACATTTCTATAAAATTCCACCAAGATTTCTATAAACTTACTAACAGTTTGGTTAGTTTGCCTCCTTTTCTGATTATCCATATTTTTGTCATTACTTTAATTTTCTAGACCACAGTAAAATGTTTTTGAATTATATATATATTTGGTATAATGGTTGTTTTTGTAGCAATTTCAGATAACAAAAGAGTAAATGTTTATTTATGAATATGAAACCATCTTATTCAAGAATTAACACTTTTTTGTTAATTTTATATGATACTCTTTTTTAATTTTATCACATTCTTATTTATTTATTTATGTATGAGTTAAGGCATGTGGAATGGATATCAGAACAATGTGCAGGAGTTTGTCAACTACTTCCAGTCTGTAGACGTGGGAATCCAACTAGGGTTGTCAAGCTCAGCAGCAAGTACTTTGATTTGCTGAACTACTAAACTGGCCCTCAGGAGTTCATAGTCTTAAACACTATAGCAACTACTTCAGCTGACCATTTCTAGACTGTAGGCCATGGTAAAAACAATGTGTTATCACATAAAACTTTGCAATTCACGATGCTCTCTTTACTTAAGAACCAATTCTATATGTCATGACACTTATAATGATAGATCTCAGGGGCCAATAAGTTGCTTACAAATTATCCAGTGAAGTCACTGGATCAATGTGGGTTTAGCATTAGTACATCCCATCCCATTATCCTTAGTTACCCAGACAGAATTTAGGACCTCATGGACCATAAAAGTCCCATGAGTCTGGTACAATATAATATTATGGCAGATTTAGTTACAATTTAATTGGCTTTTACTTATGATTCATGAATAGGGATGCACCTTCTGTTGGGCAAAGGAGGATCTGAGTAGAGAAACAGTAGAGAAATGGGTTCTATAAGGTGTGAATTAGGAAACAGAAGAGCAGAAAAAAAAGGTGATTGTTAACATCAGATCACAAAAGAAGTACCCCTTATTGTTCTGATTCAGGTAGACTGAAATTTTATGTTTTCAGTGGAAAAATACATTGGTGTCTCAAAAAAAAAAAAATCTGTAGGCTTCTTAGAGCTTCTATTTGAATCAGTGACTGTGGTAGTTTGAAATAAATGGCCTCCACATGAAGTGGCACAATCAGGAGGAGGTGTAGGCTGTTGGAGGAAGTATGCCACTGCGGGAGCAGGCTTTGAGTTTTCTTTTATTCAAACTCCCATCAGTGTGACAGCCAGTTGAATTCCTTTTGTCTGCCTATCAAGATGCAAGGACTCTCAGCTCCAGCACCATGTCTTCCTGCATGCTGCCATGCTCCCCATCATAATGACAATGGATTGAACCTCTAAAACTGTAAGCAAGCCACCTCAATTAAATGTTTTCTTTTTAAGAGTTGCTGTGGTCATGGTTTCTCTTCACAGCAATAAAAAGCCTAACAAGACAGAAACTGGTATCAGGGACTGGGGTAATGTTGTGATCGGCCTGACCATGTGTTTGTTTTGAGAAATTTGGACTTTGTTGCTTTGGGTTATGAAAGCAGTGGAATGCTTTAAGTACTGCTTAATGGGCCATACTAGTAGGAGAATGGAAGACAGAGGTACTAAGAGTTATTTGAAATATGGGGGGAGGGGGGCTCGCTCAAGAAGTTTCAGGTTGGAAGAATTTAAGTATGTTGCCTAGAGATCATTCTTGTGATATTGTGGTGAAGAAATCAGCTGCCTTTTTCCCTGTCTGAAGAATCTACCTGAAGCTAAAGTGAAGAGTTTTGGATTAATTCCATTGGTAGGAGAAATCTAAAAATAGCCTAGAGTAGACTCTGTCATGTGTATATTAGTGGTAATTCTAACGATGACTGATAATGAAAAGGAGCAACCAGAGCATAGAAAAATACAAAAAAATAAATTTTGAGTGGAAAGAGAGCACCTGAAAGTAGAATAGAGATCAATTCTGTGTTCTAAGGTGATAAATGGATTAAGAAAGGGAATAAAGGGAATGGTGACCTCAGGGCAAGATCCCACTCAGCTAAGTTTCCAACTTGTGAAAAGAAACAAAAGAAAAACTTAGAAGCAGGTGTGATGGGGCACTCTGAAGTCCGAGACTGGTGGATTTCTGAGTCTGAGGTGAGCCTGGTCTACAGGGCAAGTTGAAGGACAGCCAGGTTTAGGCAGAGAAAGACAGAAAGCTGGTGAAGATGTAATTGAATGAGGAGGCCATGTTTCAGCACCAGCAAGCAGTAGAACTTGGCAGTTTCAGCCACATGGTTCTTGCTCTAGAGATAAGGATAGAAGAAATGAGTAATGAAACAAAGCTGCTGAGACCAAGTATGTGTCAGAGATGTACCTGAACAGAATCTAGCAGAGAGGCCATTGTGTGAAGCTGTAAAATTGAAGCCTGGATTGCCTTGGAGAACCCTAGATATTAGAGATGCCAGAGTTGCAGGATACCTGCTTAGAAGAGCTGCTAACAGGGTGTGGAACCAGCCCAAGAGAAAGAAGTGTGTTGCAGTTAACAAAGCTGGACAGAGTTGGAGATCTGAAGAACATCTCCACATCAGACATGGAGATGCAGAGTCTGGAGTTTGCCCAGCTGATTTTCGGTCTTGCTTTGGTCCAGTATTTCCTCACTATGTCACTATGGCCCCTTTCCTACATTTTAGAGTGGTAACATGTATCCTGTGCCATTATCTATTGGAGGTATGTGGTCTATTTTTTTTTTTATTTTGATTTTACAGGGGAATACAGTTAAGAGATTTCCATGTATCTCAAAAGAGACTTTGAACTTTGGATATGAAACAAGTTTGAGACTGTTATAGACTATGGGGATTTTTGAAGTTGGACTGATTGTTTTTTGTTTGTTTGTTTGTTTGTTTGCATTATGATGTGGCTATAAGCCTTTGAGTGCCAGGGAGTTGAATGTTGTAATTTAAAAAAATGGCCCCCAAAGGAAGTGACACTGTAAGGCTTTGTTGGAGGAAGTGTGTCTCTATGGGGGCGGGCTTAGAGGTCTCTTTTGCTCAACCTTCCCTCAGTGTGACAGCCAGTCAACTTCCTATTGCCTGCCTATCAAGATGTAAGAACTCTCAGCTCCAGCACCACGTCTGCCTGCATCCCTCCAGGCTCCCCACCATGATGATAATGTACTGAACTTCTGAAACTTTAAGCAAGTCCCCTCAATTAAATGTTTTCTTTTTAAGAGTTGACTTAGTCATGGTGTCTCTTCACAGCAATAAAATCTCTAAGTAAGACAATGGTGCTTGATATAAATGTCTCCATTAAAAAGATCAGATCTGATATGTTGGCAAATACAGGAATGCAGAGAGTCAATGGCCTCTGATAGCTTTTGTTTAATAAAACAAAACAAGAAAGTCCAGGGGTATAGGGACCAAAGGGGAATTACATTTATAAAAGGAGCAGAGACATAGAGTCAATTCATTTTCTCCAGAACAGTGTAAGAAAAAAGAAGAAGAAAAACACTATTAATTAAATACATGGCATGACCTTTAACCCTAATAAGGACATAAATGTCATGATATTTCTTGATTTAGGGAGATAAAGGTTTGTGTATCATTCATAGCACTACAATGTGATATGGCATGATTCTTTTATAATTCTTTGGGCTTAAAGTCTTCAGCCATTAGAATTAATAGCCTTTAATCTGCTTATTATGACATATGTGCTACTAACCACCACTGGTAACAGAAATGCTGTCATTCAGGGCAATGGTTAAGGGCAGAAGCTGTCAGAATTAAGGTTGAAATCTGGCTATAATTACCAGGCTGTAAAATATTGAGCGTTTCCTTCAACCTTTGCAGGCTGCAATTGTCCTCAAAAATTGGTGTAGGGTAGCCAAGGAGGTTGTCATATTAATTGGTTTAAGACATTACAACCCTTTCATGATGACTTTCACATAGTAAATGCTGAAAAGTGAAAATATTTCCATCACTATTATTATTACTAGTTATTATTCCAGATAATATCCAATTAAAATTTTGTTATCAATTTGATTACCTAACATAATATTTTTATTTTAATATGAAAATATTATGATATTTTTTTCTTTTTGTGCATTCACACAATTTATTTAACACAAGTTAATTAATTCCTTACTAAGTTCCTAGAACAACACTGGATACTAGAGTTGCAGTTTTGTGTATGCTTTCATACTCAAATCTCACCAAAATACATGTTTTCAGTGGTACTGAGCAACAGAAACAGAAATAAAAGGGTAACAGACAAATGCAGACACAAACAGGATATTATTTAGGTATATGAAAGTAAAATTCAATTTAAAATCAAAGAAGAGGCATTTTCTCATTTGAGAATCCATCCATAAAGACTTGGAGTTCATCACTCTTGCTTCTCCTATAAATTACACTTAGACAAACTAAAACCCAAGGTTACTTCTTAGAGAGAATGTAGGTTATATAGAAAATCTCCACCCTGAAATCTGAGGATGGGCTCATGTAGGGCACCTAGGATTTGCTTCATCATTCAGAACCTACTGAAGCTACCTCCTGCTGAGTGGAAACCTTGACAAGAAGGAGGCAGTCTGTAAGTATGAATTTCTGACCAGTGTTCTCATACATCATGAGCCTTATCTCAATGAATAGTACCAAGAACTCAAGGTGAAAGTGTAGGGAAGATTTTTTTAAATGGTTCTGAAAGTGGAAAAGAAAGATGAAAGAAAAGCTTCTCATTTTAGAAAATGGAGACCATCACAGAAAAAGCACAGCTGGATACAATGCAGAGATGTACAGATCGTGGGAGCCCAGTTCCACTGAATACATCTACGTTACTGCACCTACATCTGTGGCTTTCAGAACACTGCAAAAGAGGGGCAGATGGATTGGAAGGGCAAGAATGCCAGTAAGTCTGCTGTGAAACAGTCTCTCTAGTAATGGCTGAATAAAGAAGAATGAATAATGGCAGTATCAATGGGCATGTTAACATGCATAGGGGAAATTTTCATGGGCTCCCATGCCCTAGAAAAAGAACCCCAACTAATGGCTGTTGGGAGAAGGAGAATTAGCCTCTTCCAGTGATGAGCCCCTTATTGGTTGCCGAGTCCAGAATGGGCAGAATAAAAACATGTATCACCACCACAAAAACAGACTTAGCAGACTGTATTTACACATATTTGTGCATCTATGTATGTAAATACACAAGCGCACACTGTATAACATTAATAAACAAAGAAAAAGAGACAATCAACTTGAAAGACAGGGTTATAGGAGGGGTAGGAGAGCATATATCTGAGAGAAACTGGAGGGTGGAAAGGGTAGAAAAGAGATATAATTACATTTCCATTGATAACATATTTAAAAGTAAAGTTAAATTAAAACACATACTTTTTAGTTAGGATTTACTATTGCTGTGAAGAGACAGATTACCTTGGCAACTCTTATATTTTTGGTTGTGAGCCTAGCCTTTAACGGCTGAGCCATCTCTCCAGCCCGGCAACTCTTATAAGATGAAAATATTTAATTGAAGTGGTGGCTTACAGTTTCAGAGGTTCAATCCATTATCATCTTGGCATGGAGAGTGGCAGCATGCAGGCAGACATGCAGCTGGATCTGAGAGTGCTACACGTTGCAGACAACAGGAAGTTGATGGACTATCACATTGAGGAAAGCATGAGCATAAGAGACCTCAAAGCCTGCCCCCACAGTGACACACTTTCTTCAACAAGGACACACCTTCTATTAGTGCCATGCTATTTGAGAGCCATTTTTTTTCAAACCACCACACACACTATTCAAGTGACCTATAGATTTTGTATTAACCTTATAAAACTCTTGTTTTTTTCATATAAATTTTAAAAAGAATCCTAAACTCATAAGGAAACATTTCAGACCCTGTTACGATTTGAATATACCTCTCCCCAAATTCATATGTTGCTTTAGTCAATGATTTGCTATGGATTTTATGTGATATATTCTAATAACTTACTTATGAAAATATTTTTGTTTCTATACTATCTGGGGTACCTGACATATTTCTAGAATAAAAATTTGATATCTTAGTCAATGAGATCTCAGTGAGGAGGCTAGAACATAAGAGGTCCTCCTTGTCAGGGAATTAAAACCCCTTAGAAAGAATCTTTGCCCAGCAAAAAGGCACTCACAATTTCTTGGATCTTTATCTTAGACTTCCCAGCCTCTGGAACTGTGATAAATTGAAATTACATTCTTTAAAATGAAAACAAAAATCTTTCAGAACTTGGAACATTTCAAACTTCAGATTTTTGAACTGGAGATATGCAAATAGAATTTTTAAAAATCTCATTTCAGTAAGGAAATGGAAATAAATCTAGATATTTCAAATAGGAAGGTTATCAATACAAAAATGTCAGTGAGAGAAAAGGTTGAGGAAGGAGATAATACTTCCTTGGAATTGAGAAAGGATAAGAATCTTAGATACTTTCTGCCAAGCATCCAGTTGCTTGGTGAATCCTGGTCAGTAAATTATAGCAGGATGAATATGAACCACCGACAAAATTTTACATTGCTTCTACTGAAGCCCAGCATCACCTGCTTCTTGAGTGATAGTGATTTGTCCTTCTTTTCTCCTCTCAAAATATATTAGTAGTACATCTCTTACTTATGAAAATGAAACTAGAACAGAGTGATAAAGAAGTCTAGGAAAAACTCCAGATGTTCATGCTACAGGAAACAGCCTTTTAATATGGTAAAAGAACAGACGATTTGAGGCAGAATGGTTATATATGAGATAAAGGACTTCCCTGTCTACTGCAAGCAAAACAAAACAACAACAACAACAACAAAAACAACAACAACAAAAATGAATGGCCACTAAAGCCCAATAGCTTTATTAGTTTGAGTTCTTGGACATCATGCAGTGATTGTTTTGATTAATCCAGAACACTTAGATGTATAGTTGCTCTAATATGTGTGTGGATGTCTGTTATGTATACATAATGTATATACCTAAAGGCAGCATATACTCGTGTTCTACATTCATACATACATGCATATACCTAGTAGCTAAAAGAGGAATGAATCCCATTTGGCGTAGGCCCTTTGCCCTGTTTTAATTTGTTGCACTTCCTAATTTCTTTTATACTCTGAGCAGAAGTTATTCCCAGAGCTCATTCAGACATGAACAGTTGAACACAGGCCATCTGTTCTTGAAACCTGTGGTTCCACACAACACGTGCCCTGTGAGATAAATAGTATCTGCCATGAGCATAAAACTAATGCAGGGGTTGATTATCTTATAAAAACAACAACAACAACAAAATAAAACCCAAATTAACCTTTCCATGATATCATCTCTTTCTATTGAAATACATCTAGGGTTTACCTCAAAAAAAAAAACTTTGTCAATCACAATGTCAAGCACAAGATAAAACAGTTCAGTGCTATTCACTCTCCCAAGATGGAAGACAATTTACCATCTTTAAATTTCTCTCTCCTCACTATCAATCCTTTCACTTCCTCCTTGATGGACAAATCTCTACATTTTTCTCCATATCTTCCATCCCATTCTACTTCCCCTGGACATTCACAAAGATTTTTAGACTTCCATTTACACTTCCAATATAATTCCTTTCCATATGTCACATCATTATGTTACAAAGTAAAATGATCATTTAAAGGGTTCATAAAATTACTGTGACTGAAAAGAACAGGAAAACTCCTTAGTCATATCTAATTGCATGGATTTTCTTTGCTTAGAAGATATACCCCAAACTCCTAAACGTTATTCTAAGACCGTCATTTTGTTCTTAAGAAACAGCATGCCTCTGGCTCTTGAGTGCCTGGATTGTAAGTGTGCACCACTACACCAAGCTTGCAAATACAAATTCTTAAACATCATCCCACAAAACCTGATTTGTTCTTATTATATCACTCTACTTCTCCTGATTATTCTATGCTCCATCTGTATTTAATTCATTATTCAATGAAGAGTCAATGTTCCCTTTATTTATAATATTGTTTCTCTCCTAATCTGTATAATTTTCTCTCTATTCAGATCCTAGATTTAATGTTATTTCTGAGCCCTAAAGTAAAACTTCTGTTGTATTTTTTAATATCTTCCATACATCATTTATCACTAGTTTCAGCAATTTTTAAATATTACAAAAGTGAAAAATGTCTACCAAAAATTATTTATATTTGAGATAACTTTGGGGAGATTCTATGGAAAATCCTGAATATGTTTTTATTCTAAAGGCTAATTACTTGAATTATATAAATATATATAAATAAAACTTTAGAATTTTTTTGTCTGTATGTAGCCTCTTGGGCTCCATCAAATTGTTGCCGATATTTCTGCCTAGATGACATACTATGTCTCTTGCATATCCAACATTCTGTAGTATCTACTAAAATTTACAGTTCACTCTCATAATCACTTTTTTCCTTCTCAAGGACTTCCTGCAAGTATACTGACTGTATCTCACAATACCTAACTATACAGGCTTTTCTTTAAAATCAGGGCAAAGGCATTCATGACTTCAGAACTTTTGCATTGTGCATACTTGTAAAACAAACATTATATAGGTGGCCTTAAGGTTTGATACCAGCTTTGAACATCAGCCTGACTATTTTGGGTCATGACTGTTGGACTCTGAGTACCTGGATGTCTGGGCAAAGTGAAATGAATCCTGAGCAAACGATTTATAAACTGGCTCTATATAGGAAGAGGGGCATGTAGGTACTCAATTTTCAAGTAAAATTCTCACAGATGAGTTTACTTTTCATACTCTTGATCTTGCCTGTCATCAGTGGGATCTGGCCAACCACTGAGCTACCCTCAATGTATCTTTCAATGCTGCCCAATGCTAATTGTTTGACTTCTTTTCAATGGTTGGAATATCTTCAGAAACCATTTGTCTCTTAGCTCTAACTTTATATGGGCTTTTTTGACCAAACTAAATGTTTTAGGAATATTTCTCTTTTCTTTTTCCTGATTTGGTTCTGGCTTCTCAATGCATTCATACATGAGTGAAAAAAGTTAGCAATTACTGTGCCACATCAGAACACTAACTTGCCTTAAAATTTCCTAAACCAGGTTAATTAATATATCACCTTTAAGTTCAGATAGTCACAGTCTCAGGTTGCAGACAAAATGATAAATTCATTGTCAGCATGTAGCATGAATGACCTCCTCTCCGATTTCCAATAGAGTATTTTTACTATATGAACAGCTCATGAACACATTTTTGTGTGTCCTGGTCTTTGTAGATTTTATTATTAAAAAGAAAAGACCTGAATAGTTTTCTCCATTTTATCTTCTGGTCTTACAGTTAAGTCTTCTATTCATTCTGAGTTGAGTTTATATGGTGTGCATATGGATACTCATTTTCCCCAATGCATGTTCTTAGCATCTTAATCAAAACTGAAGTCGATGTACTTACATAAGAATACCACTTTACCCATCCCTAGCATTCCTTGATCTCAAAAGTTGAGTGAACGAATGAAGTAATTATATGAACATTTTTGTCAACAGATTGGTTAAGTTTTCTTTTTTAAATGAACAGTGGGATATACTTCAGTATGTCCCAAACATAATTACCATAATTATATGATAGAAAAGCTTACAAATTTGGTTCCAGTGGCAAAGCTGAAAGGAAAGAGACTAAAGGTTTTCTATGAGTAACAGGAAAAAGAAAGTGAAAATGTCCCTTTCATTTCTCTTACGTGACTTCACTCTTTATTTCTAGTCTCTCGGGTTTGAGGCCTACAAAGGTTTGGCTGCTTAGCAAGATATAAGGCAGAGAGTTAATTTATAAGATCATAGACAGCTAGAGAGTTGGTTTAATTGAAAGATATAATTACCAGGTGTTGAAGGCAAACGGGTTCATTAATTTAACAGACACTCTGTTAACTGAACTGTCCTCATTTTAATTTTTCATGACACATCAAGGAGGGGGAAATATGAGAACTGACCAATCCTGGGCTTACAGGCCTTTAAAAGTCCACCCCAAGGGCAAGTGATCTTTTAACAGTAGAAGGATACATTTTTTTCCCTGCTGTTTAAAACTCCATGTTGTAAAACTCTGAAATAATCCTCCATTGCCCGTGGAGGCTCTATGAAGCCCTTGATAATCTGACCTTCATCTGTATCTCCTGTCTCAATTTCCTATTCAATCATTCATCTTCATAATGTTTACTTGACATACTTTGAACTGATAACACTAATGGTTATTTGTTATACTAATATTTTAATAATAGTAATGCTTTTAATATTTACGGTACACACACTAGACAAGAACATGGATAAATACTTCATCTATATTAGGTCATCAAATCCTCATGACCATGTGACCTACCATTTGGTAGATGCTGCTTCTATTTTAAAGATGATAAAGTGCATTTGTGACCAACTATTTGTCTCCAATTCAACAAGTGAAAAGTATGAAAGATAAATTACAATGAGGAAATGGCTGATTCTAACATCTGATTTTTTTAAATAAATTTTTCTTAAATGTTAGTCTTTTTCTTAATATTCTTCAGAATTGGAAACTATGTCTTAGCAAATGTTTCTCCAAAGCTAGCCAAGTCCTTGTTCATTAGAAGACTCTCTGAAAATCTATACCATTAACATGGCTTAGGAAGAAATACAAACAACAGCACTCCTCACAATAAGCAGCTCAGAGGGACCGAGTCCTGATCCTGAAGCACAAAGAAATGCTGAAAGTAGGGTCAGCAGGATCAGCACAGCCCTACTGAAGGACAGGCTGAGAAGCACATTGGCCATTCCCCATGTTCACACATTTTCCAAACACAGACATACTACCATTCAATGACAGTCATGAAGTGATTCCACCATGTGCATGGAATTATAAGATAGTTTTTATTATGAGAATTTTTTTATTCACTTGACATACCAATCAAAGATCCCCCTCTTCCCTCTTTCCATGCCTCCAGCCTCCCCCTCCCAATCCACCCCCAGTCCCTCCTACAGGAAGGTAAGACCTCTCATGGGGAGGTACATTTAGTAGAGGCAGATCCAAGCCCCTACCCCTGCCTCAAGGCTGTGTGAGGTGTCTTTTAAGATATTTTTTAATTTGTCACTGGCTTATAAAATGTGGAGCTGAATGGATACCAAGTAAAATAGAGTAGAACAACAGCTACCACAAATATGCTCTGTGTCTCTTGCTACTCAAGAAACACCTCTAAAGGGTTTTTTTATGTAAGAATGTTTTAATTTCATAATTAATTTAATTTTACATATCAGCCATGGATTCCCCTGCCCTCCCTCCTTCCATCTCCTCCCCACCGCCCTCCCCCCAATCCACCCCCCGTTCCCATCTTCTCCAGGGCAAGGACTCCCCTGGGGATTCAGCTCAGCCTGGTAGATTCAGTCGAGGCAGGTCCAGTTTCCTCCTCCTTTCACCCAGGCTGAGTAAAGTGTCCCAGCATAGGCCCCAGGCTCCAAAAAGCCAGGTAACAGAGACCATGATAAATGAAGATCCCATGGGAATAGAAAGAAGCAAAGTGGTAAAGAGGTCCCCAGAAATCTACAAAGATACCTAAACAGTAGACTACTGGCAATGGTCGAGAGAAAGCCCAAAGTGACCTACTCTGGTGATAGGATGGCCAAACACCCTAACTGTTGTGATAGAACTCTCATCCAATGATTGATGGAAGCAGATGCAGAGATCCATGACCAGGCCCCTGGTGGAGCTCCAGGACTCCAATCGGCGAGAGAGAGAGAGAGAGAGAGAGAGAGAGAGAGAGAGAGAGAGAGAGAGAGAGAGAGAGAGAGAGAGAGAGAGAGAGAGAGAGAGAGAGAGAGAGAGAGAGAAAGGATTTGGATGAGTGAGAGATGTTGAGACCACGATTGGAAAAAGCACTGGGACAAATAGCCAAACTAGTGGAAACACATGAACTATGAACCAATAGCTGAGGAGCCTCCATGGAACTGGATCAGGCCCTCTGGATAAGTGAGACAGACAGTCGATTAGCTTGAACTGTTCAGGAGGCCCCCAGGCAATGGGACCGGGACCTGTCCTTAGTGCACCTCAAAGTTTTAAAAGCACTATGAAGGAAAAATATCAATAACAACTCCAGGTGACAAAGAAATAAAGTTAGAAAGAACTTTCACAACTTTATAGCTTGCTAAAACAAAACTTAAGTTTAGATCTTTGATTCTACAATATTTTATGTGTTCATGAAGGAATGCCTGGCACACCATCAGGTTTTACCTTGATTTGACATGTATTTTAGGCATGGCCACTAATTGAAGGCATAATTCATATAGAAAAGGCAGAACAATTACAGCCAAAGTAAATAATTTATTTTGAAAAAAAAACTGAATTTGAATTTGAATGCCCCTGGTCCAAAGTATCCACACACCCCAAAATTTAGTGGAAGCTGACAATTCAATTAACCAAATATGGGGAGAAATAGCATTGATTAAGTGGAAATCTAAGAAAGTAGTTAATTACTTTTCCTGGATAACTGAAGACAGTCTGTGTTTCAGCTCATCTTAATGAAAATCTAAATATATCAGGCCTTCTACAGAGCACAGTGTGCTTCTGTCTGTGGCATGGACGCTTACTTAATCAGGTATCACACAACACACACGTTATCTTCTTTGGTGACCCTACTATTATTTTAGTGCCTGGTAAAATGTCCTGGTTCCAAGAAAGAAGTTGTTTCTAGGATATGAAATCAGACTATGGCACGATACTACAACTTTTGAAATGCCCATCACTTCAAAATATCTTAAATTAATGTCATGACTGAAAATCATACATTTTCAGTTTCCTTTTAAAACTCCCAAATGTCTTATTTGGAATAAAGAAACATTTCAGGACCTTATTGAAAACAATGTGACTTAAAAGTTGATTTAAGCAGTCAGTTCATGACATTCACACACCCAGAGTTCCCACTGGGTTCTTGAACTTGCAATGGTGATGGTAATGGTACATATTATTTTTTTCTTTCCTTCAGCCATGCAACAGGGAATGTTAATTCTCAGTTTTACCACTCAAGTGTCTCCAACAATCAATGGCATAAAAATATTGGGACTTTATTATCAGTGTCCAAATTCCATCAAGTCTATGTATACTGTTTTATGTACTCCCAGCCCTGCCTTCTCCAGGTAGATGATAGTCATTTATTTGCTTGTTTTGTGTGTGTGTGTGGGGGGGGTGTGGTTTTTAAGGCAAAAGTATATTTTTTCCTCCATCTTCTGCAATGTCTCCTCTCATTATCTCTGTATCACTGGGCATACCCACCTGTACCTTGTTAATATCTAAGTCAGCAATATCATTAGGTTACAGTTCAGTAGACTATAAACCACTGAGGAAAGGGGGCTTGACAATGATTCCAACTTCCTCTGGTGGGATTCAAACCCAACAGACTTTATGCCAAATTCTTAAGGGTTTTACTTCAACATTGTCCCTATCACTCCTATCAGCTCAAATCTAATCAATCACATGGTGTAAAGAACACATGTCATATTAACTGCGATTTCCTTAGCCCTGCAGGTGCTTCTAAGTGGAGTGAGGGAAAAACAATCACAACACACTACCCTTTCCTGTCACTGCTTGACTTCCCCAGAAAAGATTGACAGACAGAATTTGAGAAGCATGGTCTTTCTTAAGAAGCAATATGTGCCGGGCGGTGGTGGCGCACGCCTTTAATCCCAGCACTCGGGAGGCAGAGCCAGGCGGATCTCTGTGAGTTCGAGGCCAGCCTGGGCTACCAAGTGAGTTCCAGGAGGGGCGCAAAGCTACACAGAGAAACCCTGTCTCGAAAAACCAAAAAAAAAAAAAAAAAAAAAAAAAAAGAAGCAATATGTATGAAAGGAAGAAAAATGTAGAAATGGGCCAAAGATGATTTGTGATATAGAACCCAAAATGCTTCCATCCACATGACAGGGAACTCTGGAGTGAGCTCAGCCCATCACAGATTCTACACTGAGCCTAAGTAGTCAGGCATTCACAACTCTATGTAATCAATCACCACATGTGATCATCTGAAAAGGAACATGACCTCATCAACACAGCTCTTAGTGGTAGAAACAGGTCACGAGGAAGATCAGAGATGGTGGCATTTTACTGACAGCTTTCCTAGCAGTAGACACCTATTTTTCTGAAGGCAAATTTGAGCCATATCTATTTGGTTTTGGTCACCAAACAAAAAGGACTCAGCATTTCTTCCACTAGAAAGAAATACACAAAACAGCTGAGCCCTTGCTATAGACAACAGTCAGTAGCAGGTTTTTCACTGGATTCAAACATGTATAAGTGTGAGAAAATATTTGTGAAGAAGATAAAGTATGACTTGTTTACATTAAGTGAAAGGACTCAGCTGTTAGAAGGGGTCACATCAGAACTATTTTTATCCTCCAAGATTAAGTAGAGTCACACAGGGCAGGTCTACTTTTTAAGTTCTAGTCCTTCTGGATTGTAGTGATAAAACACACAGCAAAAGAAGATCAGGAATGGATTGTTAAAATATAAAATATAAAATTCGAAGGCAGCAATCATGGGATCTCAACTAGTCAGAGAGATTGCAAAGTCAAGGCCACAGCAACCTACAATCAAAGAGGAAAGGGACACAAGATGCATTCCAAGGAGAAGCAATGTTTAGAGAATATAATGCCAGAAGAATGAGTCAAGCATAAGATAGTGGCCAAATATGGGAATAGACCTTCGTGGCTAGGTTTTGGAATGTAGTCTAATGATTTAGCAAGGGAAAGGGAACCTGTTGGTGCCATATTTGCCTTGTTCCAGCTTGTTAGAGTACTTCAATTGTATTCTTTTCTGAATATGATGGTGTGTCAAAGCAAGTCCTAGAATGTTCAGTTTTATCTTAGTAATGTTAGCATAAACTGTAGCCAAGCATTGTTTTTATTCTAAAGAAAATTGCATTAAAATATAAATTATCTGATTTTCACTCTTAACTGGACATGTTCATTCTAAATCAAGGACAAGCCAGACTATTTGAGAAGCAAATCAGCTGCAAAAAGCCTCAGAAACAGGATGGGATTGGAAACCACAAGATGATCAGGGGCTTAAAATGATAGCATGGGGACTGGACAGGGCACTGTAAAATCACCAAATTCCACCTCTCAGCCATTAGGCTTTTGCCTTTGCAATCTGCATGACAGAAGGCTTCCTCCTCTTCCTTGGAACCCTTCCAGTGATCAAGAGAGTTCCACCAGGGAAGCCAGTTCTGAGTTTGAACAGCACTTGTAATTATAATGCTTCTTGTATTTAACCCAAAACTGCTGTTGGTGAGTCACAATTATTGATCTTTCATTTATTTCATGGATACTATTGAACCTGGTTGATAAGTGTGGCCCTGGCAGTTACTACAAGTTAATTTAGTACCAGTCAAAACACACATAACAATTTGGTCTATCTCAGTAGAATACCAAGAATAAATCCTAAAACATAGGTTTATTTTGATAACTAACAAATAATGTGTAGAATTGATCCAATAGAGTGCCTTTCATATATTATGGTTTTTTATCCCCAAGTGTTACAGTATTATACCAATATTTCCAAAGAAAGATCACAGACAAATGATTCCAAATTTTCTCTTTTAGCTCCTAGTGATGTGAATGGATGCTGTGTGGGTTCTATATCACAAATCTTCTTTTGCCCATTTTACCCTTTTCCCTCTTAAAATTAACACTTGTCACTGGAGGCGGTCATTTTGATTTGAGTGGCCTGTGCAGCCAACTGAGGCCTTGTTGATGTCCTGTGGTGCATGCTGCTTCTTAGGGCCTGTTTGGGTATGTGCTTCTGCTACTACCAGGGCCTATATTGATGTCACTGGCCAGTGTTACCACCAAGGGCCATGTGGTTGTCTGTGGTCCTTGGTGCTGCCAGAAGCCAGGTTGATGTCCATGGCTCATGCTCCAGCAGAGGGCCATGTTGTTTTTGTGGTTTGTTTGCTCCTGAAGACTATGCTGAGGTCCATGGCACTTGTTGATGCTGGAGACCATGTGGATGTCCTTGGTCCATGCTGTAGCAAGAAACCATGTTGAATTCCATGGGCCATGTTCCCACTCACTATAAAGGGTAAGGGAGATACTTTTGCATTTTATTGATGACTACAGACTCAGAAGTGAAAATGAGAGACATACAAGACTTCTGTGACAACCTCTCCCCCTCCCCACTCCACACACCCCAGAATAAATGCAACAGCCTAGAGAGAAAACCATCAAAGATAACTCTTAAAAACTGTGACAAGGATGCTGAATTGTAGCTGTTCACAATTCATGACTTCTGGCAGGGCGGACGTAGGAAAGGATTCAGTTTTCTTTAAGGGCTTAGCCACTGAGTGTTTGACCACACTCCAATGCTCCAGTGAGTATATGGACAACACAAGCTGAACCTTCTTCTCTCTTCTTCTTCTTCTTCTTCTTCTTCTTCTTCTTCTTCTTCTTCTTCTTCTTCTTCTTCTTCTTCTTCTTCTTCTTCTTCTTCTCTCCTTCTCCTCCTCCTCCTCCTCCTCCTCCTCTTCCTCCTTTTTCTTCTAATTCTTCTTCTTTCTTGGGATTATGGAGTCACAAGGGTAGGGGGGCAGACTTGGGAGGACTGGGAAATGAATATGATGGGGTAGGTAATGTGAAATTCTCAAGCAATCAATGAAAGTAATATGTTGAAAAAACTTAACACTTGCAAAGCTATTTTGCTCCTGTTTCTGCCTGATTCAAATTTAGCTACCTTGACTCTGCCTTTTTTAATAAATTGTGTCAGGAAATTGGTGTTTGGATGTGGTCTATGCTTAATACAGTGTCCTGAATGGAACATCCCTCAGTACTCAGGTCCCTTCAACAATCTCATAATCATGAGTGTTTGAATATTGAGAAAACTATTTAAATCTTTAATTTTTAAAAACAGATGTTAAGCTTAATATTAAGGAAAACTAAATTTTTGCAGTTTTTTTCTGAATGAATTTTTTTGTTTCTATTTCAACTGAATGTACATGTTTACAAAGCCCTTCCTTTCCAGAAATCTCATTCTTCAAAAATCATCCCCTGCTGGATTTTCCTCCTCTGCTATGGATCTTTCCTCCTAAGAAAATCACTCTTCTTGTCAGGATGGAAACATGATAATCTCTCCTCTTATGTCTCTGTTACCCATATAACTTTCTTGGATGACAGAAAAGAAGGGAAGGTCAGAATACTATTACTTTATTATCAAACTTCAATGACTCCTATTTAGATGTCCCCCAAAACAGGATCACATTTGGCTACCTCTGGATCCTTTCCATTCATATTTTAAATCCTCCTTTCCAGTCTTTCTTGTCCTACTTTGGGAAGCTCTGAGATTTTCTAGGAACTGAGCTTTGACATATATATTAACATTATTTCTAGCAAATCCAGTTGTAATAGGCTTGGAAATTCTAGAGTAGCAACAATACTGTTTATTAAGTACAGGAAAGTCTTAGTTCTCTTTCTTCTAGAAGGAAACGGAATGGAGATTCTATTAAATTCGTTTCCCCACCGTGATATAACGGAAGTTATGTAAATGTGTCTAGCTGGGTCACAATGGGGTAAACGAAATCAGAAAGATGAAGTACACCCTTAGCATCTTTGAATTCTCACATCCTATCTAGAATTTGGTCTGAAATTTTCTTTCAGAAAAATGTTATCATTACATCCTTGCTCTGCCTTTCCCCTTCCTCTAACTATCTTTACAAATAGCAACAGTCTAGACTGCTACTCATGTAAGTGGGAAAGTCTAAAAATTTTGTAACTCTTAGCTATAAATTGCTACACTGACCTGAGCTAGAAATTTCTGATCCTGCATCCTTTCTCCCATCACCTGCTGCCCAATTACCAACTACCAAATTCCCAGTAGTCTGGAGAAGTGTTCAACTCGTATGAGCTTTCCTGTAGGTGTAAAGCTTTCAACTAGATAGTCAGTTCTGATTTTCCTAGCTTCCTAGGAAGTTTAGTTAGGCAGCCCACACCAAATTATATTGTGTAAATAATCCTAATCCTTCACCTAATAGACTCATATAATTATCAACACATCTCCTCTACCCTCTAGCCTCAGGTTTATTGGAAACTTCATATGCAACTCAGTGTGTGTGTGTGTGTGTGTGTGTATGTGTGTGTGTGTGTGTGTGTGTGTGTGTGTGTGTGTGTGTGTGTGTTTCTTTTCATGTTGCTACTATAGACATATGTGCACATTTTTAGTTCCTTGGAGAAATAATAGAGCCATGGATTTTTAAAATATATCTCATAATAAAAGATTAATGGGCTGTCAGGTTTTCATGTTAAACAGCAAAAAACATACTTTTCTGTAGCCCTATCACATACAGTTTGTAACTCACTGGGATACTTCAGAATTATTAAAGTCTTGATGAATTGTTTTTAATTTGAGTGAGTCACACAGTGTTAATTATTGTTCATAAATTAAGACTTACTGATAGTTCAGATGAAGGTATGTATAATTTTCCTAGTTCAAGTTCATATGAAATGCTTATTATATTGCATCCAAAATATGAGTGGTTGAGTATCTCAAAGGCAGCATTTAATTATCAAGGATTTTGTCCTAAAAAGTTCATTTATATTCAAATCTTTAATTAGACTATTCACTCATTGACTAGTTTTCTATTTCAGTACAGTACTTCTTTTGACGTTGAACATCAAGAAAAGGAAGACAAAAAGTCAAGGAATATTTCAAAATAACTGTATTGACAAATGACACAGCCATATATTAGAGATCTCCCAACTCACAAGAAAATTCTTATAGCTCATACATTCTCAAGATATCAGCATAAAAAATTAACATTCAAAACTTAATAGTCTTCCAATATTGAACATGCTAAGAAAAATCAGAAAAACAATCTTATTCCCAATAGTCTCAAAAATTGGAATAAACTTAACTGAGGAACTAAAAGATTTCTATAATGAAAATTACAAAACATTGAAGAAAATGTTAAGAAGACTCTAGAAGATGAAAAGATCCATGCTTATGGGTTGGGAGAAATAATATTGTAAAGATGATTAAATTATCAAAAAAAAATCTGTTAACTTGATTCCGTCCCTACCCAAAGTCCAATGACATTTTTTTCATAGAACTAGAGTAAAAAAAGTTGCAGGCACAGAAAAAAAACATGTAGATTAATAAAATAGAGTATGGGATACAATTAGAACCAAATTTTTGACAAAGCTATCTAAAACCTACATTGGAAAAAGATATCTTCTCCTGCAAATGGTATTGGGATAATTGGATATTCATATATAGGAAAATTAAGTAAGAATCCCAATTTTCACCTTATGCAAAAACAGCTCTATTTCAATCAAATATATTAATATAGGATGTTGTGGATATTGTTCTGTATAAATAAAACACTGACTAGCCAGTGGCTAAGCAGGAAGTATAGGCGGGACAAGGAGAGAGGAGAATTCTGGGAAGTGGAAGGCTGAGTGGGAGAGACACTGCCAGCCGCCACCATGACAAGCAGCATGTGGAGATGCTGGTAAGCCATGAACCACGTGGCAAGGTATAGATTTATAGAAATGGATTAATTTAAGATAAAAGAACAGTTAGCAAGAAGCTTGCCACGGCCATACAGTCTGTAAGCAATATAAGTCTCTGTGTTTACTTGGTTGGGTCTGAGCTGCTGCGGGACTGGAGGGTTAGAGAGATTTGTCCTGACTGTGGGCCAGGCAGGAAAACTCATGCTACAATAGGATGCTAAACTCAGATTAAAACACAAGTAGACTATTTCAAAATATAAACATAGGAAATGACTTTCTGGAAAAAATATCCAGTCACTCAGGAAATAATACGAAGAATTGATCAATAGGATTCCATGACTAAGGAGCTTCTGCATACACAGGAAAAGAAACAATTAAGTGAACAAAGTCTATATCATAGGAGAAAAAATATTTGCTAACTATATAGATGACAGAGGAGCATTATCTGTGTTTTATAAATTTTTTTTAAACTAAATGCAAAAATTCCAACCTACATCATTAAGTAAATACAGTTCTCAAAAGATGTAGTAGAAATGGCCAATGCACAAAAGTAAAACATGCATCACCCTTAGCTGTTAAGCAATGAAAATGAAAATAGCAATAAGATTCCATTAGAATGGCTATCTTTAAGAAAGCACATGACAATTAATGCCATCAAAGAAGTGAGAGAAAAAGTAACCCTTTTGTACTGCCTTTGGTGAATGACTCCATCTATAGATTTCATGTAGCTCAATTTTTTGGAGGACATGGTTCCCATGAGATTCTCTCAGGAATTAGGTGAACCTAATAAGTACTAGCTCTAATCCATGCAGTGTTGTGGATAATCGTTTTGTACACTGTAAAAATTTGTCACTCAGATTAGTTTAATAAAAAACTGTAAAACCAAGAGCTATCAGGATTTCCAGGCACAGAGGATACTGGGAAGAATCATGAGAAGACTTGGGGGAAACATGACATGTAGGAGGTGAGGTCACAAGCCATGAATTATGAGAGATAGTTAGAAACAAGCCTAAGCTATCAGCCAAGGTTTTATAATTAATAATAAATATTTGTGTCAATACTGGGGAGTCAGTGGTTCAAACAAAATGGTCTTACTATAAATGGCACCTAACATGGGGCTTTTACTGCTACATAAGACCTGAGGAAGCTTAAAATAATCCAAACATTAAAAAATGGAGGGAAATATGGCTTCCTAGTCCTACAGTCTTTCATGTTGGCTGTGGTACTGATGTATATATCCTCTCCACTGCATGCAGGCTTGAGCTGCCAACACACCATGAGCTAAGCTGTATGGTGGTTTAAGTTTTGCTCATGTGGACAAAAAAGGTTACAAATAGGCAGTAAAGAAGATCCACATAGGAAAAAAAACCCTCTAAACAAGTTACAGTGTGTTTTAAAAATGTATATAGGCATAAAGAAGAAAAATATGAGTATAGATAGTCATAGAAAAAGTAGTTTATAAATAATAACATAAAATCTTTAAAGAAAAAAATAAAATAATATAAAAAGAGTAAGCCACATAAAGATGAAAAATGTACAGGGAACCTGAATCCTATATGGATAGTGTTGTATTATGTGGTGATATTTTGTTGTACTCTAAAAAAATTTGCTTGAAGATCAGAATATAGAGATTAAACATAAGTGTCACACGCCTTTAATCCTAGTATTTGGGAAGCACACACACTATTAATCCCAACACTAAGATAATTGAGATAGGAAGTGAAATAGCTGGGCTGACAAAGCATGTAAGGCATGAGGAAACAGGGACTATAGAGAGCCTTCCAGCTGAGGACTCAGATGCATTCATTCAGAGGATTTGTGGAGTTGGTGAGGTAAGGAGTGGCTGTGGCTTGTTAGTTTGTCTCTGATCTTTCAGCATTTACCCAAATATCTGGCTCTGTGTTTTTTATTATAGGACCATTTAGTATTCATGCTACAGTATTAACTTTGATTTTTTTGATTGTTGATGAGCAAACAATAGTTGCTGAGAGACAATAGATTATAAAAGCTACTAAATTAAACCAACTTATATATTTTTAAAATGTCTTAACTTCAAAATGGAAGTCAAAAAATATGCTATGTTGGGAAATAAGTTATGCTTTTGTTACCCCAGAAAACAAAAGGTTGTGGATTTATCAAGGTTGATAGAGATCAGATTTGATTGGGGAAAACCCCCTGAAAATCCTGGCTACAGACATAAAGAAATAAAATTAGAAAAACTATGACAGGTGATGTATATTTTACCTACTCAAACATAAAACAAAAATCATCTTTTGCTGGCTTGTGTACAATGCACAGTGCATGGTTGTGTTAATGGAGATATGTATGTTACATTTGAAAGTTAATGTGTTTTCAGAGCACGGGGACTAGACACCAATAAAAATGAGTGGCCCAGGTAATCCAGACCCTCGGATTACCTTTTGCAATTTCCTCAGAGTTCTGCATCAGAACAACTTCAAGACTGCTGTCTGAAATGGCCCAGCCTCACAGACTATTCTAGACAGGATATGACCATTTTCCTAATTTTCAGGTCCCCCAAAGATTATAGCATCCCCAGACAACAGGAAGCAGTCTATAGAACAGAAAATCCACATTCTCGAGAGGTGGGTGTCATTCAGTGGGTTATGTACATTTCTCATTGGTTAGGGGGTTTGGCTACAAATTGTTACTGGTCATGGTCAGGAAAAAAGCTAAACAATGGAGATTAGGGGTTCTCTTTCTGAAGGGAAAAAAGATTATAATATAGAAAAAAATGGAATAAAAGGGTAGATTGTTAAGTCTACTTTTGAACAACCACTAGTCTCAAATATTTTGCATTGGTATGGATTTTTATATATTGATATAAATTTAAGGTTATTTTTGTTATTCTGTATATATGTTTCTACTCTTGTTTAATGAATTGTACCTATGCAGTTCATTTAAAAATGTAATGTAAAGTTCTAGTCCTTAAAAACTACTTAGAATAATAAAGAAATATAGTTTAGTAGTTATTCATCTATAATAATCAAACCTGTATTCATGTTGGATATGTTTTTAAGGTCAAATATATACATTTTAAATAGATAGATGGTTTTCAAACACTTCAAATACCTACAGATTATGGCATTTAAAATATTTTGTTAACATAGGGCGTTTCATGACAGTGAGACATGTCTGTTCCTGGTAGCAACAATTTATTTAAAAGAACATGATGGGCATTAAAGAAACTCCTTATGTGTTTGCTTTAATTGTGGCAAAACTAGACATTTGAGCAAGAAACTGCTCTTGCCTTGACTGCTGATAGTATGCTGTACAAACTGGACAAGCAGGACACAAAGGAAAAAGACTGTCAAACTTGCCAAGATAAGGCAGGACAGTCCTTCAAAACTTCTGCTTCATAGAATGTCTGCTAGACATTCTTCAGGACACATAGTAAAATGATTGTTTAACTTTTCCAAAACATGGCAGGACAGTCCTTCAAAACTCTGACTTTACAGAAATGTCTGTCAGATGGATGTTCCAACTTTGCAGAGGAAGATTTTTGGCAATTGTCCAGGAAGCCAGATGTCTCTGTCATTCCTTATTTTGAAAGTGGCTTGCATTGAAATTCCTGTTAATTTAGGTAATATTTTTTTTTTCCTTCTGGAATCTTTGAAGTTGAATACCTGCTGTGGGATGATCTGGATGGCAAATGTGTTGCTCTGATTGGTCAATAAATAAATCACTGATTGGCCAGTGGCTAGGCAGGAAGTATAGGTGGGACAAGGAGGAGAATAAAGCTGGGAAGTGGAAGGCTGAGTCAGAGAGACACTGCCAGCTGCCGCCATGACAAACAGCATGTGAAGATGCCAGTAAGCCACGAGCCATGTGGCAAGGTATAGATTTATAGAAATGGATTAATTTAAGATGTAAGAACTAGATAGCTAGAAGCCTGAGCCATTAGGCCAAACATTTTAAGCAATATAAGTCTCTGTGTTTACTTGGTTGGGTCTGAGCGGCTGTGGAACTGGTGAGTGACAGAGATTTGTCCTGACTGTGGGCAAGGCAGGAAAACTCTAGCTACAAATACCAGATAATTAAAGTCATATTTTCTTTAGTTATTGTAGAAAGCAAATTAAGTAAAAAACACTGGACTCACAAAGATATGATCATTAATGGAGTATTTTCTTTGAATCTGCTAAATACAAATGGACAGGTCATTGTAAATGTAATCCTTACTTGATAAATGTTCTTATTGTATATAGTTTTACTAGGTTAGGATTAAAACTTTTCCTTTCATTGAGGCAAAAAGGGAGGATGTTGTGGAATATTCTTTCTGTACACTGTGAAAATGTGTTACTCAGATAGTTTAATAAAAATTTAATGTCCAAGACGTAGACAGGATTTCCAGTCACAGACGATACTGGGAAGAAGAAGGATAGAATCATGAGGAGACTTGAGAGAAGCATGACATGTAGTAGATGAGATAACAAACCATGAGCCAGGTGGTAGCATGAAAATTAATAGAAATGGGTTAAATTAAGTTATAAGAGATAGTTATAAACAAGCCTAAGTTACCATGTGAGCTTTTACAATTAATAATGTCTCCATGTCATTATTGGGGAGCCAGGGTCCTGATGAAAAGGTTCCACTACAATTCAGGGTTCTTCCATAAAGTAACCTGTCTCCTGTCTAATCTCCTTGAGCCTTTCTCATTGACTCATTTTTCTTCTTTCATAGTCTCTATTTTCAGTTTTACCTACTCAGTTTAAGAGCTCCCCCTGCCTTCTGCTCTTTACAAATTAATAGTCATCTTTCCCAGTAAGTTGACTATTGAGTCAGATGTATCACATTCACTGTTTCAAAATAATTTTCACAAGGATTTATTTAATGAATATCTACATTTAAGCTCTGTTGTTCAAATCACATAACAGTGACCTCAAAATGTGATCTTCAGCATCTTAAACAGAGCAGATGACACATTACTTGAGCCATGATACAGGATATAGCAAATATGACTTCAAGACATTTATCAAGGACACTTGCTTGTATTATTTCACATTTACCCAATAAAACTACAGGTCCATTTATTACAGCCATAATGAAAGTATACTCTTAGTTCAGTTGCAAGATGAGAATTTTTGTCTGGATTAAAGTTGAACATTATGCTTTTTAACCACAAATTCCAAATATGGTATGTTTCTCATCTCAAAAGAAAACCAAATATTTGACTACCTCATATGTGTACAATTTTACATTATTAAAGGTTTCTAATGCTATGAAGAGACATTATGACCACAGGGACTCTTATAGAAGTAAGCATTTAATTGGGGCTGGATTAGAGTTCAGAGGTTTAGTGTAGACAAATTTCTAAACAGTCTTATTAAATAAGAAATGCAGAGCCAAATACAGAGGTTCAAGCTGTAGAGATCAGAATAATAGCCACCAACTAACCTTACCTTGCCTTAGCTTCCCAAGAGGATCCCTCCCTGTCTAACCTGTGCCTTTACTGCCTCCCTGTTCTGTTTTCTCATTGGCTCTAAGCCCAGCCACATCACTTCCTTGTCACTGCCTATCTAGACAGACCTCAAGGTCTCTATGGTTGGTACTGGGATTAAAGACTCGTGTCACCACACTTGCTTGTGTCCTTGAGTGCACAGAGACTCTGCCTGTCATGTGATTAGATTAAGGGCATGTGCTACCACCACATGACTTCTGTTTATGGCTATGACCTCTAATCTCCAGGCAAACTTCATTTATTAACATACAAATAAAAAAGCACATTTCAGCACGAATAAAATATCACCACAGTTTAGTCCATTATTGTCATGGCAGGAAGTCTGGCAGCATGAAAACAAACATGGTGCTGGAGAGGTAGGTGAGAGTTTGCAGGTAGCAGGAAGAGAGAGTGATGGAGGGCCCGGTTTGAGTATCTGAAACCTCAAAGCCCTCCCTCAGTGGCACACTTCCTCCAACAAGGGCATACCACTCCAATAAGCCCACACTTCCTTATAGTGTTGAGTCCTATGATCCTAAAAGGGCCATTTTCATTCAAACCATCACATACTACTCCCTGGCCTCCATAGGCTAGTAGCCATGTCATAAATCCAAGCTGCATTCAGTCTAACTTGAAAAGTTCCCATATTCTATCAAAGTCTCAACAACATTTAAACGTTCTAAGTTTCTCTTGAGACTCATGGCAATCTCTTAACTGTAATTCTCTGTTAAATCAAAATCAAAAAGTAGATCACATACTTTCCACACATAAAAACACAGGCTATACACATTACTGTTCCAAAAGGGAAGAAAGAGAACATATTGAGGAAATGCTGGACCAAGACAAGACTAGAAACCAGCTGGGAAATCTCCAAACTCTGAATCTCCTTGTCTGATGTTAAAGTGTTCTTCAGATCTCCAACTCCTTTCAGCTTTATTGACTATAACACACTTTTTTCTTGTGGGCTCTTCTACTCCCCCATTAGGAGCTTTCCTCAGCAGGTATCTCATGGCTCTAGAATCTCCTACATTTTGAGGTCGCCAAGGCAACTCAAGTTTCATCTTCACAGCTTCACACAATGGCCTCTCTAGGCCTCCATTCAGGGACACCCCTGATACATGCCTCATCTCAGTGGCTTTCCTTAGCCATGCGGGGAGATTCCATAACCACTCTCTTCTGTCCTTGACTCTAAAGTAGGACCACATATCAAAAGATGCCAAGTTCTGTGGCTTACTGAGCTGAAACATGGCCCTCTCATCTATGACATCATCACCATCTTTCTGTTTTTCTGATGATTTCCTTCAGTGACAAAACTTGGCCTTCCAGGAACCTCCTCCATAGTCCAGGCTGGCCTTGAACTCAGAGATTCACATGTCTCTATCTCTTGACTGCTCCAAATAAGGCATTTGCCACTGTACCTGAACCTATGCTGTCCTTTAATTCCTTTTTCCAAATTTGGAAGCTTAGCTGGTTGGGTCTTGCCCTGAGGTCACCTGTGATATTTTATTTGTATTAAAATGTTATTTGTATGTTAATAAATAAAGTTGCCCGGGGGTCAGAGCTATAAGCAAGCCAAAGGAAAGCAGGACAGTGGTGGCGTACACTTGTAATCCCAGCACTTGGTAGGCAGAGCTAGGTAAGTCTCTGTGTGTTCAGGGATACAGCCAGTATTGGATACACATGCCTTTAATTTCAATACCAATCATAGAAAACCTGGAGGCCTATACAGACAGGCCGGTCATGTGGTTGGGTTTACAACCAATGAGAAGGCAGAACAGGAACTCTATATAAAGACTTTAACACAGGGGTAGCTCTGGTTCGGAGAGGTAGGACCACCGCAGGAGGAAGGGTAAGGTTTTAACTCTTAGCTCTGACCTCTTGGCTTTCTTCTTTGCATTGGTTCTGTGCTTCTTATTTAATAAGAAGGCTGGTTACATCTACAGTCACCCTTCCCTTTTTTCCATTTATCATCAAGCTTCTTGAAATCTTTTCCTGATGCTCCTTTTCTCCTCAAAGTGTATATTGTGTATTTTTTCTTGCCCTTGTATTTTTTTCATACTCTTTTCCTTATAGAGCTATATGAATCTAGCCACTAATAACAAAGGAACACATTCAATGCTAGGTTGTTTTGACATGTTCTCTGCAATGACTATTAACCCATAACTCTTCAACTTAGCCTCCAGCAGATTTTTTGGACAAGGGCAGAAAGCAGCCACATTTTTCCCCAAAATACCATAAGAACAATTGCTAGACCACATATTAATATTCTTTTCCTTTGAAACTTCTTGAGCTGGTCCCCCATAGTTCAAATCACTGTCAGCACCAATGCCTTACATTCTCCTACTAGTATGGCCCATTAAGCCATGCTTAAAGCATTCCATTGCTTTCCTAACCCAAAGTACTGAAGTCCACATTCCTATAAACAAAAACATGGTCCCTCATCTTGCAGCAACTTCTGGTACCTACCCCAGTCTCTAGTACCAACTTCTGTATTAGTTAGGATTTCTGTTGCTTCTAAAGAGACATCATGACCACAGAAACCCTTATGAAGGAAAGCATTTAATTTTAACTGACTTAATGTTCAGAGGTTCAGTCCATTAATATCATGGTGGGAACATGGCAGCACACAGGCAGACATGGTGCTGGAGAGGTAGCTTAGAGTTCTACATTCAGATTGGCAGGCAGTATGGAGAGTGACACTGTGCCTGACTTAAACATCTGAAAACTCAAAGTCCATTCCCAGTAACACACGTTCTCCAACAAGACCACACCTCCTAATAGTGGCTCTCCCTATGAGTCTATGGGGGCCAGTTTCATTCTAATTACCACAAGAAGATTGAGGTTGACATTCAAAACTTTTAAATAAAAGTTATATCTTACTTTATACTTATTTCTAGTATTAAAGTAGGGGTAACCAACAGTTCTATAAATGTGAATTTAAAAATAACTTATTTGTTCTTTGAACATATCATACATGTTACAATTTACCTTGACCATATCCAACCCTCACTCTTATCCCCTTATAGTCCTTCAGGCCTCCTCAATGTATCTCCCATCCAAACTTCATTTTTTAAAACAATCTATTGAACCTAATAAATGTTGTCCATCTCCTCATGGATGCTGGGTCATCCAATTTGGCATTTGTACTGTACCCAAGTAAAAGTGATTCTCTCTTCTCTGGAAATCATCAAGTTCCATTAGCTCTTCAATTAGAGATGGTAACTCAGTAGTACCTTCCCCATACATCATGTTGGAAATTTTTGCTGGCTTGATGCTATGAAGGTATTGTGCATCTAACTGCAATTCCAAAGGATTCATGTGTGTGCACCATCTATATATCATGTATAGAGGACAAGATTTTGACTCTTCTCCATTCTCTGGTTCTTATATTCTTTCTGCCCCCTTTTCAGAGATATTCCTTGAGCTTTGAGATAGGGGAAAAATCGATAGATATCTCATCTATATTTTACAAGTCAGTCAATTATTCTTAGCAGTTTGAACAGTGGTAAATCTCTAGATTAACAATTTTCCAAAGCAAAAACAAGAAGGCAATTTGACAATATGACCATTTAGCCAAAAGAGTTCCCTCCTACAACTAGGGAACCCCCTAGCCACAGTTATCAGTCAGATTACCATATCAGGTAAGAATTCCCTCCTATAGAGCAAGCCCCAAAGTACCTGGTTATACCCCAAATAGACATACAACTATTGCACATATGGTTCCTCTTACACAGTGGGTCAGTATGTAGCATGCATGGTTAAGTGTAGATTATGACTTTCAGCGCCTTTTCTCCTCAAGCAGGCTACATAACACCTTCCAGAACTGTTAAAGGTAGCCAGGAGGAAGATTTCTGGTCAGTTCAAGATTGATTTTTCTCTGTGTACATTAACCAATATGTATTTTGTTTTCAACAATAGGATCTTACCAACTACTTATGAGAGGCCACTAAGAGTAATGGCAATAGCTTTTGTTGTTTTGAGTGCTACTGAGATTTCCCTCACAAATAATTTACAAAGAATTAGCCTGTGCCTGACACTGAGAATTTCATGTAGTAAGCCATGTTTTCTGTGACCAAAACTGTCGATCCATGCAGAGTATCTCTGTTCAAACTCTGTGTTTCTATATAAACTTTGGATAGCTGAAAAAGTATTCCATGATGTGCTTATGTTACATATTCATCTATCTATCCATGATATATTCCTGGGTTGACTGCATGTCTTGTTTATTTAGACTGCTATAATAAAAATGAGAAGTAAAAATTTTTCTTCAACATGCTAATTTTAATTCTTTTGAGCATATGTCAAGCAGTAAGATTGCTGGACCAGGTATGATAGTTCTATTTCTAGTTGTATTTTTTGAGGAGCCCCCATATTGTTTGCACAGTGAAGATAAAGATTGCCATCCTCCCTTAAATAATTTATGAGAGTCATTTGAGATTTCCTACTCTTCTCCATCTTTCATGGCATTTTTTCCTTTTTACCTCCTTGGTTAGAACCATGCCCACTGTAGGGAGATGATATTTCATAGTGGTTTTCATTTAACTACGTCTCTGTCTTCGGAAGCAGAAAATTTGACCATATGTGAACAATAATCATTACCCATGCCATTTCCTTTTCTTTGTAACTCTCTTATAAATAGCCAGGCATTCCTTCCCTAAGTGTTTTCACTGCAGCATCTTTTCCCACTCTAAGCAGCCATTAGCCCCATGAAAAATTCACACTGACTTTGAGTTCTTCCGAGTGAAGAAATCATGAAAGTAGCCTAAACATTAGCAATTCAGCATTTTTCATGATGAAAAACTCCTTCATCCAAGAAAATTTAGGAGGCAGCAGAATGTCTGTCCTTGTGGCTAATTCTGCAGCAATCTCTCATTCACCCTGCTGAAGTCTGGCAGCTTTGTCAGGAGCTGGCTGAGTCTAGAAGAGAAGGGAATTCATCCAGGCAGACTATACACGGTTCTACTCTTGCATCCCTCCCTGATCATTCACACCCTACAATCAATCCTTGCAACTACTGCCCATGTGATGGCACCTAGCCTGAATTGGTATTCTTTCGACCTTGCCAGTCCCCTCTTAGATTTATGATTTATTTAGGATTGGATTACATCAAGGCTCAAGGCCAAGGTTCTATAATCTGTCAACATCTCCACCATGGCCAAACACAAACATTTGTTTTAGCTGCATCAGCATCCTTAAAACCTGTGTGAAGGATATCTATTGTTAATTGCTTCAGCAAATGTATTGTATCTTTGTGGTGAGTGAGTGAGTGTGTGTGTGTGTGTGTGTGTGTGTGTGTGTGTGTGTGTGTGTGTGTGTGTGTTTTCTGCAGCAGTTGCATCCACTTTACCTCCTTCCCTATTCTAAACAAAAGCACTGACTCCATCAAGTGATAGATATTCATAATTTAACAGAATAGTGGCAAGTCTAAGTTGCACTGCTGAAATACATCACACCCAGAGTTGCTTTGCTATTTGTTTTTGTGCTGAATAGCAGCAATGGTTTTAAGTTATGGGTCTCACACACGTATAAAGAGGAAGAAAGAGGTGTATGTAATTGTCACTGATATTGATGATGGTTTCTTGCCTGCTAAGTAAAATCTAAAGCAGTGAAATTGATGCTTCTTCCCTAAGCAGCATTTACATCCGTGGTACTTGTTCTTTATTGTTAATAAGACTGAAAATGGCTCGTCAAGGTTTACAAAAGCAAATATGACTTCAGCATAACTGTAATATTTCATTAAACAAGAACATTTCTGTTCCACTTTGTGGATGAGGAAACTGGTTCAGAAAAGTAAAGTGGTAAGCCTAGCATAAGTGTGAGGGTTTGAATGAGATACATCCTCTATGGGTTCAGGTGTTTGAACACTTGATTCCTAGTTGGTGGTGCTATATGGAGAGGTTATTGAACCTTTAGTGTGTGGAGGGAGGCTCCTAAATACATCATTAGGAGTACTCTTTGAGAACTTAGAGCTTCACCCTACTTACAGTTCATTCTCTACTTTCTGTGGTTGAAGACACAATTTCTAAGCTTCCAGATCTGGCTGCTTGCAGACATGGCTTTCCCACCCTTACAGACTCTAAACCTCTGGAACTGTAAGCCAAAATTCTCTTTTCTCCATCAGTTTCTATTGTCATTGTATTTTATCAGGCAACAAAAAAAAAATAGCAAATACACTAAATGTGGAAGAGATGCTGAAGGCTGGTTTTCATATTCTAAGCTGAAAATTCTTTCTGCTCCATCATTCTTACTTCTTTTAAGAAGAGATCCATGTGGAGCAAAGATCTAACACATTAATTTAAAACTGACTTCCTGAAGGGCATGTGTGGTATATTTTTATAAGATACAGCTCTTTTAAGCTATACAAATATGTAAGTATGATGGGTTAAATAATGGATATTTTTGAGGAACTGGGACATGGTTAGGCACTGAAGAAATAAATCAAGCAGCAAATGATATGAAAAATGAGATGCATTGAGGAGATATATCATCTAGTCAAGCTTAGCTGTTAACTCTTAATGCTATTTTATCTCCAAGTCTAAGATTCTTTGTGTATAAGATGGAGGTGTTGATGAGATGATTTCTGTGTTGAAAAGCTTGTATCCATCTCTAAATTTATCTCAAGTGCACTCTGCCCACTTAACCTTCAGCTTAACATGGTGATGAGAAAGAAACAAAAAAGAATGATGCTGCTTTGTCCAGCATCAGATAATTAACTAAGGAGCATGGGGCCTCAGAAATGGACACTGTGAAACAAAGCAATGGGAGACAGTATTTATGCATTACTTTGCAAGGCTCAAACAGTTTTATTGAACAGAAGCAATGGAGTTCAAAAACTAGTGGGAAAATATACTATGAGACCCACCTAAGCTAGAGGAAAAATACCAAGAAAAAACTGAAAATAGAAGGGAAATAGAAGTCCACATTGGATGGATAAACTAGAAAAATTATATCTGAATGGAGTCAGAGAAAGAATTGAAACATTTCCTTTCAAACACTTCCTGTTGAATTCTTGGACCACAGCATTCTGATTTTTTATAAACCTTTAAAGATGAAACAATATTAGATACTTAAGGAGGTAAAAATGACCAACATCGATGTATTGAAAATGAAACTTTTAAAATTCATAGAAAGAAAGGAGCTAAAGAACAGGAAAGAAAAAAGTGAAAATAATGAAAAATAAGCTATAGTAAAATACTGAAAAGTAGAATAAGAAATTAAGTACAAGAATTTCCAGTTTAATTAACTAAATATATATAGAGGACCAACCCCACTCCCATGAAGTGACATTACAAGAAGACAATCATGACCACACTGGTATTACACTCACAACTTTTGGTTTCAATTCCAACATTATTTTTTAACTCTATGAAATTTATCGAAGAAAAACAGAATTAAGATGACAAAGGAGGAGTAAAAGTGAGGAGAGTATTGAGGGGAAAATACAGAAATATGCCAGTGGGATTTCCTGCTAAAGCCTGAGTTCTCATGCAGTTCATTCTAAGGGACCAGCCACCAAAACTAAAGGTATGTATGGCTTCATCTTGGTTTCAGTTGAACTCTTTTGATACGTCTTTTGATAACTGAAAGAAAGAAACATCACCAAATTTGGACATACAGTCATACCTATCTCCTTTTATCTGCAGTGGATGCCCAGTTTGGAGAGATTTCTGTGAGCAGACGCTTCAGTCAGTCTCTTCATCAGGATTGAGCTAGTTTTCAGTGGATGATGGCCTAGATCAGGTATTGTTGTACTCTTAGGTTACTTCCAGTGACTAAGAAGTATTCAATAGAGCCTGGAGTGGTGGCATACTCCTACATTCTAGCTCTTGCAGTTTAAGCAGAGAAGATCATGAATTTGAGGTGAGCCTGGGAAATATAGCTAGTTCTTACCATCCTAGACTATATCTAGCCTATATATCAAGACTTGTCTCAAACACACATATAAATACACACACACACACACACACACACACACACACACACACACACACACAGAGTAACGGGAGAGGGTATTGAGCCATTTCTTCTTGTTCTCTTGCAGAGAGTCTGAGTTAACATCTCAGCACTCACATAATAGCTCACCATCTGTTAATGGGATGTGATGCCTTCTTATGGCCTCCAAGGACACTACATACGTGCAGGCAAAAGGCACATACACATAAAAATGAATATTAAAACAAGTTTTAAAATTATTAGACAAGTCTTTTTTACATAATTATTCTTTTATATTCATTTTACATACCAACCACAGACACCCCCCCAATACCCCCACCTGCTACCCCGCAACTCTCATCCCCTCCTCCAACAGGGTAAGTTCTCCCTGGTACATTCAGGTGAGGCAGGACTAAGCCCTTCCTTGCTTTATCGGGGTGAGCAAGATGTTCAACCATAGAATAGATCCTGATCACACTACCAGGGGCCCCTCAAACAGATCCAGCTGCACAACTGTCTCCCATATGCATAGGGTCTAGTCTGGTCCTATTCTGATGTACCTACAAGTGAAAATCTCAGGGTTACAAAAGAGTGAGTAATCTTATGAAAATCCATCTCCAGTTTCCCCAGATAGATGCATCAGGAACATTACTTAACCAATTAATGATAATTTACTCTCACAGTGGAAAAATTACATATTTTGAGGAAGTTTTTATATGTCTAAATTCATGCAATTCTTCCTTTTGGGATCAGACCTTTCCAGAGATGGCAGTGTCCCCAGAGAACACCATCACCAATAATCACCAAAGCCTCTGGAAGATGTTACCTGGAGAGATATAAACACACATTGGAAGGGAGTAGGGTGTTTAAGCACAATGTGTTTGCACCTTAAATTGAAGATGATGTGATCCATTTAGAGTCACTTAACCCTATTGCTCTTCAGTTTGAACCTAAAATATAACATGGGCTAGTCAGGAAATGGAAACACAAGGGATGAATTCATTATTTTCCTAGGATGGCTGTGGTCCTAGTGGAGTATAGCAAGCTTTTCTATGAAGCAGTCCCTAGGCTTAAATTAGATCTGTATTTCTTATAATATATACAGTAAAAGAGAAAGATCAGAATTTTTAAGAGTAAGAGTGAAGCAGAATTGTTTACATCCGTGGTGTTTCTTTGCCTCTATTTGGACTGAAACTATCAGGTCCTGGACAAGAGCTCTCAGCCTCCTGACCTATCATGTTAACATTAGTCACCACTTTCTACCTTAAGGAAATCTGCATAGAACCACTTACCTCCAAAACTAATTTTTGCAGATGAGTGGAGCCACATACAATTGCAGATAACAGATAGTCAAAACTCCCCATCCTCTGCCTCAGCATTCACTATAAATCTCCCATTAAAATGTCCTTGGTTTTATCGGCTTGTCAAATTGATGGTGGTTCTAATAATCAATTTTCAATATACTGTTATTATACACTAAGTTTAAAGCTATGAATATCTTTAAATCAATAAGTATAACATAATTATTGTAGTAGAAGTGTGAACAAAATGTTTTTAAAATACCAATTATGGGACTGTTGGTTCTTATTAGAAAGTACTAGCAGGACTGAAAATATTTCATCTTTGTTCTACCTTTGAATAGATTCTGAGAGTAAACTGCCTAGGCAGTCTAGAACAAGAAGAAACATCTCATTGGATGAGAGTTTGGAAAAATGACTGGAGTTCCTAGGATATGCAGTTGTCTTAGAGATGTTGCCTGATGTGATTTAAGAACACAGATGGGGCATTGTAACTTAAAAAGAGGATATTCTTCCTTTAAACTCTTCCACAGCTCCCCTTTTTCCTTAAGACAGTAGATCAAACTTTTCAGTCCAACTTGGAAGGTTTCCGAGATTCTATTCCATGCTTCTCTGTCTACACTCATCTCATACCTCATTTTCTTTCCTGACATTTAGGCATGCTTTGCTTCTCAAAAGTGCTTTGTGTTCTTGCTACATCTTCTTTACAATATTGCTGCTCTACTACAAAAACTACTCGCGAGTCCACCTATTAATATTTTCTTTTCCTTAGATTTAAATATAAATATTATCTTCTAAAATGAATATTTATGTCTTCAGACCAGGCTAAATTCATAAACTCTTCTTTTTGTAGCATGCAATTTTCCCATTAAAACAACCTTTTCAGAGTTCTGTGCTCACTAGCCTAAAATCAACAGCCTTAATTCCATTTTCCATTACACCCTTATTCCTGAATTTTTTTTCTTTTCTAGCATCCAATGAGTTTCAAATAATACTGACTGAAATAGAAGGCAGGGAAAATTTGTAAAGAATCTTGATATTATCTAACATGTGACTACAACATATATATATATATATATATATATATATATGGAAAGCAATATCAAAGCTAAACTATAGTGAGCTATTGGTTGCTGAACTTTAGCTTTAGATGTATAGTTTAGCTATTAAATGTTGCTCAATGAGAAAAAGGCTAAAACTTTGAACTATTTGACTGTGTATCATATCTAAGAAACGGTATTAACCACATTCCCATGGACAAGAATACTTACTTGTTATTTCTTATTGTTTCTAGTGTAGACAATGACTGCTTTGGCTTCCCTACCTTATCCCCATCCAAATGATGAGAAACACACTCAGTCCAATGAAGCAAGGATGATGGAAAAGGAAGAAAACTCTTCAATCGCTTGCAAAATCTCCTCTGTGCTTTGATTTGTTTTTAGAGAACACTTTAGCTCAACAAACACTTGCAAACTACCCAGTTGCAAGGTAAAATGAAAAGCCCACAGGCATTAATTATATATAGAGATATTAAAAAAGAAGCTACTGCTTAATTATTGTTTGCAAATCTCGGTATTTAAATTGACTTATTTGCAAATGCCTGTTTAGAAATTGACTTTGTAATTATACAGTCAGTGCAGGGATGTCTCAGGCCCTGGAGGAGTCTCTAACGAGGAATGATAATGTAACAGCCAGAGTGAGACATCCTGAGCTGCATTTTAATAACTAGAGGCAGTTGGCAGGGGCCTGAGATGCTTAATGGAAAATCCCCATCCTGTGAAGGAATCAGGGTCTTTTGTCATGGGAAGGAATTATCAGAGGGTGTATGTGGGGGGAGGTAAAATGGAATTCTAAGAATGTGATTGGTAGGATTATGGGTAACTAGAGCGAGGGATACAGTGTGCTGCTATGCTGTTTGCTGTTTCTATGGACAAGTCTCACTGTAGTCAGCTATGGATAAAGGCCTCAGGAGGTCCCATTCTGTATGACATGTATTTCCTGATTGTTGTGATTTACATGTGATTGATCCCCCATAGGATCAAGTTGGTAGCACTATTTAAAAAAATTTAGATCTTTAGAAAGTCGAGTCTTGCTGAAGGAAGAGGGTCAGTGGGGACAGAACTAGACTTTTCATAAGCCTGGCTCACTTCCTGTTCACTCTCAGCTTTCAGAGGGAAGACACAATATGACTAGCCACCATGATGAATATATCTTCTTGAACTGCAGGATATAACAAACTTTTCATTTCTTAAATTGCTTCAGTCAAATATTTTGTCACATAAAAAATAACCAATAATATATTTGTTAAAAAATAATCAAATATACCATGGAATTATTTTTAATGATTGAATCAATTCACACATTGAAGTTTTAATGCCCATCTGTAGCCTGAGTTTTCCTGCCTGGCCCACAGTCAGGACAAATCTCTCTCACCCGCCAGTCCCACAGCCTCTCAGACCCGACCAAGTAAACACAGAGACTTATATATTGGTTACAAACTGTATGGCCGTGGCAGGCTTCTTGCTAATTGTTCTTATAGCGTAAATTAATCCATTTCTATTAATCTATACCTTGCCACATGACTCGTGGCTTACCGGCATCTTCACATGCTGTTTGTCATCATAGCGGCTGGCAGTGTCTCCCTCACTCAGCCTTCCACTTCCCAGCTTTATTCTCCTCCTTGTCCTGCCTACACTTCCTGCCTAGCCAATGGCCAATCAGTGTTTTATTTATTGACTAATCAGCAACACATTTGCCATACAGAACATCCCACAGCACCCATCACTTCAGTTTGAGACACTGTTTGGAAATATGGTCATTGTTAATTTTATTGGTTAAGATGTGTTCATGCTGAATCTGACTTGATCTTTAATTCAGTATAACTGATTTCCTTATAAATAAAAGAAATGTGGACACAGGTAAATACACATAGAGAGACTGTTATGTGAGGATGAAAGCTGAGATCAGAGTAATCCTTTCACAAGCCACGAAATGCAAAAGAAAGCTATTAACTGTAAGTTAAGTGAAACATTGGGATCAGTCTTCTCTACATCTCTCAGAAGAAACCAACCATCAAACACCGAACACATAAATCTCAGACTTTCATACTCTTAGACTTTGAGAAATGCATGTCTATTTACATTACCCCATTTGCAGTATTTTGTACACTTAGGAGAACTATAAACTTTGGCAGCATTTTCTACCTGTACAATGATATGGAGACAAGCCAAACTGGATGATCAATGGCTTACTCCAGCATAGTAGGTTAATTAAACTGGACTTTAAAATGATCTAGAATGATCAGTGGTTCTTAAACAAGAATATATTTTTAATCACTTGGAGAGTTTTGAAAAAGCCAGTGCTTATTATTGTCCTCAGAGATTTTACTTCAATTAATTTGAGATGCCTCCTGTGACTCTGCTTTCCAAAGAAGCCCAGAGGAGTACAATTTGTAGCCATAGTTAGGAACCTGTCTTCTAGTTCCCTCATTTAGCAAAAAAGATAATTAAGGGTCAGGGAGGTGAAGGAATAACTGCCTAAGGCCACATAGCTAATATTACAAGCAGAAGAAATGAAAGGCAGTTCAGATGCCCTCTCATGAACTGTTCTACACATTCTATTTAGGTCTTTGCTCAATGTAGAGTGCAAATACCAATGCATCTTTCCTTGAATCTCTTTTTCTTCTAGGTAAGTGTTGATTTTGTTCACTGAGATTAATGGAATGTTACTAACTTCCACATGTGCATGGAGAGTTTAGAAAATTATTCCATAGTCTTCTGTCTGACTAATTCAAACTTCATGAGATTAAGTAAAGCAAACATGTTTCTGCCTTTTGAAGATTGATAAATACAAAGAATTGAAAAATTGATCAAAATCCACACTGTGAATTAAATCAGAAATAGGGCTCCAAACTTTGCTTTTCTGGAAGCTACTCAACTCTTCTTTTTAACACTTGTCTTGTGAGAATTAAGTTAAGCTCTCTTGGTCTGATTTTTTTGTTCAAAGTCTCTCTAAATGCTCTTCATCACTTCCATGGCATTGGAAAAATGAGAACAGATATACTTGATAGTACCCATGAGCACATAGTCTATTTGGTATCAAAAGATCAAAATCTCAATGACATTGACCATCTTGATGCAAGAAGAGTTGATTCTCAAGGGAGAGTGAGTTTTAAGTTTGTATCCAAAGATCTAGGTCTCATATCTTGCTCTGAGGTAGCCTCTCTGACTCTCACAGACTCATCACCATTATCATAGCATACTGACATCAGATTATAGCTACTAATAAACTAATAAATTTATGAAGCTTATTCCTATCTCTAAGCCTCAATTCCATTTGTGCATAGTTTTCACAAAAATCTTTTCTGCCATCAAGATTTAGTTCCAAGATTCACTGTTAGTTACCCTTCCACTATTAAGTAATCAGAGAACTATTTAGAAGCTAAGTCCTTTAAGCTTTAAATTCTCAAACTATAGAATAAAACATTGATATAATCTCCTTTGTCTGATGAATGAAATAGAAACCATATAGATAAATTTTCTCATATAACTTGAGCCCCCAGCAACTATGAGTAACTAAAACCAATGGATTCTGGACATCAACTTTTATGTTTATTTGGCTAATTACCTTAATTGCTCTTATTCCCAAACTCTATCTTTAATTTGACCATTTTTGCATCCTCTAGAGAACTATTCTACTTTTGTACACCTTTTCTTCTGTTTTACATATCTTTTTTTATAAACCCTTCTAGTGATTTAAACTTTGCCCACCATTGAGTGTTTTTCTCTTCTACTGTTATTATTCTAGAATACCAATTAGAACTTCATTTCTTATTATACTATGACACTTCCTGTCCACTTACACAAGAGCTTCTTAGTCTTTGTCTTTGGTGATGATTAGGGGTGGCTGTTAAAACAGGATCTCACTATATAGATTAATCCAGATTCAAACATACATTTCTGTTCCCTCAATCCTTTCAAGATTTCAGGCCATTCCCGGGTAGCACACCCTGATCTTGATGTTAACTAGATCCAGGTTTAGTTATTTCCAAAGGGGTAGAATACAGATGAAAAATACTAAATAAAAAATCTGAAGTTCTTTAGAAGGAAGAATTACTTTCAAAGGCAAAGAACAAATTAAAGATGTTATAATTCATAATGAAAAGTTACATGCCCATAATGTCACTCTGGTACTCTTTGTTAAACATGAGACAGATGTCTGTTGACCCCTTTTGATAGTTACCACTCTCCTGCTAAAAAGCCTCTGTTCTTACCTTCTTTTTTACTTTATGAACCAACAGTCTAATGGAATTCAAGAAGGTGTGTGTAGTGGTTTGAAAGGAAATGCCCCCACAAAAGGAGTGGCACTATTAGGAGCTATGGCCTTGTTAGAGGAAATGTGTTACCATGGAGGAAGGCTTTGCAGTGTCTTTTGCTCATGCTTTTCTCACTGTGACAGTCAGTTTACTTCCTGTTGCCTACACTGTGTAGCACTTTCAGCTCCAACAACCACAACTTCCAGCACATTGTCATGCTCCCCATCATAATGACAATGGATTGAACCTCTGAAAATGTAAGCAAGCCACCCCAATTAAATGTTTTCTTTATAAGAGTTGCCATGGTCATGGTGTCTTTTCACAGCAAACTAAGACAGAAGTTGGTACCAGGACTGGGTTAATATTGTGATAGGCCTGACCATGTGTTTATTTTGAGGAATTTGGACTTTGGTACTTTGGATTATGAAAGCAGTGGAATCCCCTAAGTACTGCTTAATGAGCCATACTAGTAAGAGAATGGAAGACAGAGGTGCTAAGAGTTATTTGAAATATGGGGGAGGGAGCTCACTCAAGAGGTTTCAGGGAAGAAGAATTTAAGTATGTTGCCTAAAGATCATTCTTGTGATATTTTGGTGAAGAAATTAGCTGCATTTTGCCCTGTCTGATGTGTCTTCCTGAGGCTAAAGTGAAGAGTTTTGGATTAATTCCATTGATAGGAGAAATCTAAAAATAGCCTAGGGTAGACTCTGTCGTGTGTATGTTAGTGGTAATTTAATAATGTCATAATGAAAAGGAGCAAGATGACTACAATAATTTACTAAAAAAAAATTTCTGAGGCGAAAAGGAGCAATAGGAAGTAGAATAAAGTTTTCTTTTTTTCAAGGAGATAAATGGATTAAGAAATGGAGTAAAGGGAATGGTTGTGGCAGGGTCCTATGCTGTTTTTCCCTTGGGGGTGGTGGTGGCATGGAGTAGGTGCAGAGTCAATGACACAGACTCTGGGAGAATGTTGAAACAACAAGCTCAGGTTATTCAGGAAGAGGAAAGCCTTATACACCCTCTACCCAGCCCCGGGGAGAGGTCTGAAGAATATGTATGCATCTGCTTGTATGACATGGCTGCCTCTCATTGGTCCAGGTCATCTCCAGATCATGTCTCAGCTGCTGTTGCTAAAGCCCTTAGGCAGACCCAGGTTGGCTCTCAGAAAGTATCTTATTACTGGTTTGGGCTGTCTGGTCCTCACACCTATTAGGGATGAGTCATCCCACAAATGGTGACCTCAGGACAAGATCCCACCCAGCTGAATATTCTAGCTAGTGAAAAAGAACTAAAGAAAAGCTTAGAGCTGGGTGTGGCGGGGCACATATTTAATTGCAGCACTGGGAAGGCAGAAGCTGGTGGATCTCTGAGTTTGAGGCCACCCTGGTCTAAAAAGCAAATTGAAGGACAGTCAAACTTAGGCAGTGGAGAAAAATAGAAAGCTGGTAAAGATGCAATTAAACAAAGAGGGCATGTTCCAGCCCCAGCAAGCGTGAGAAATATTGGCACCTTCAGCTACGTGGTTCGGGCTTTGGCATTAAGAATAGAAGAAAGGAGTTATGGAATAAAGCCACGGAGGCCAGCCATGTGTCAGAGGTACCCCTGCATGAAAGCCTAATAGACAGGCCACTATATGAACCTTTGAAGATGAAGCCTCTATTACCTTAGAGAACCCAAAATGTTAGAGGTGTTGGAGTTGTTGGATACCTGCTGAGGAGAGCTGCTAACAGGAAGTATAACCAGCCCAAGAGAAGGAAGTGTGTTGCAGTCAACAAAGCTGAACAAAATTGGAGATCTGAAGGGCATTTTGACATCAGACATGGAGATGCAGAATTTGGAATTTGCCCAACTGGTTTTCAGTCTTGCTTTTGTTCATTATTTCCTCACTATGCTCCCTTCCCTGTGTTTTGGAATGGCACTCTATATCCTGTGCCATTATATGTGGAAAATATGTAATCTATTTTTTTAATTTTGATTTTTACAGGAGGATTACAGCTAAGAGATTTCCATGTATCTCATAAGAGACTTTGGACTTTGAAACAAATTTGAGATTGTTAGAGACTATGGGGACTTTTGAAGTTGGAATGAATACATTTTTTTTGCATTATGATATGGCCATAAGCCTTTGGGGACCAGTGTGGTTGACATATTGTATACCCCAATAAAATTATCTGGGGGTCAGAGAACAGAACAGCCATAATATTAAACATAGAGGACAAGCCATGGTAGCACATGCCTTTAATCCTAGCATTCCAGAGGCAGAGATCCATTTGGATCTCTGTGAGTTCAAAGCCAAACTGGAAACAGCCAGGCCTGGTGACACATGCCTTTAATCCCAGGAAGTGATGGCAGGGAGCAAAAAGGTACATAAGATGTGAGGACCAGGAACTAGAGAGGGTTAAGCTTTTAGGCTTTTGAGCAGCAGTTCAGCTGAGATTCATTTTGGATGAAGACTCAGAGGCTTCCAGTTTGAGGAAACAGGATCGTCTGAGGAATTGGCAAGGAGAGGTAGCTGTGGTTTGTTCTGTCTCTCTGATCTCCTAGTATTTACTTCCATACCTGGCCCTGGGTTTGTTTTTATTAATAAGACTTTTTTAAGATTCATGCTACAGGCCAGGGAGTAGAATGTGATGGTTTGAAAGAAAATGGACCCCAAAGGGAGTGGTACTATTAAGAAGTATGGCCTTGTTGGAGAAAGTATGTCACTGTGGGATTGGGCTTAGTGGTTTCTTTGCTCAAGCTCTCTCAGTGTGACAGTTACTTAACTTGCTGTTGCCTGCAAGATGTAGAATTCTCAGTTAAAGCTCCACATTTGCCTGCACTCTGCCATGCTCACTGTCATGATGATGATAGACTGAATGTCTGAAACTGTAAGAAGCCACCCCAATTAAATATTTTCATTATAAGAGTTGCTGTGTCCATGGTATCTCTTCACAGTAATGAAAGTCCTAACTAAGACAATGTGTCCCTCGGGAGTGCAACGATGGAAGATAATATTTGTTCTAATAAACATCATTAGTTAATATATTTTGTTGTGTGACTTGATTCCATGAAAAATTTCTAACATATTAAATACAGCTCAATGCACACAAACATCTTAGACAGGACACATACCTCTTTAAGCCTAATAAACAGATGATAACACTGAAGATTCACATGTATAATAATTTTAGAAACTGCAATCAGGGCATAAATCTTCTGTGCCAAACACATTCTCAATCTTCTTACTACTTGATAACAAAATATTTTTATTTCTATTTTACAGATAAGAAAGTGGAAGCTTCACAAGGGTTAGGGTAGAGTGGGGAAGAGCAGGAGGAGAGATGAGAGGGGGATCTATGGTTGGTATATAAAATGAATAAATTTTTTTAAAATAAAAAATAATAATAATAAACAGAAAGTGGAAGCTTGAGAAATAAGTACTTCATTAAAAATTAGCTCATTGAAAATAATTCACTCAAAACACAATGAAAGAGAACTTTGATTAAGTCCAATGTATTTATCATCATTTCTGCTCATAATCACTAACTACATGCTTTCTTCTTTCCTCTCTTTTTTTGGTTTTCTGTTCTTATTTTAGTTTGCTTGTTGATTGGATTGTTTTTTAGTTTTGAAACAAAGTCTCAATGTGTAGTCCAGGCTGTCCTAGAACCTTTGCTCCTTGTACCTCAGCCACCCAAAGGCCTGCACTAAACACATACACCAGCTTAAGTGGAAACCACAGACAAAGATGCTCCACTTTCTTTCAGCTGCTTGCCTACCCTTGTCCACGTTGCATTCAGAAGAGAGAAAGTCACAGTGACTGAGCACTGTGGTCTACCTGTGTACCTGCAGTCTTTCCTATCCTGTTCTTTGTGAAAGTAGAAGGCTGAGCTCATCCAGCAAACTCCTTCGAGCTTCAGTGTTTTATTATTTAGATGCAAATGCTTCTAGTCAAAGCAAGCAGCTACTTTCTTGCTGAAGGGAAGGAATTAGCACTACACAATTAATACTCTATTTCATTAACAATTAGATATGTTAAATGCCATTCAATTTGTGTGCCCCATCAAGTCCTGGGAAGGTATCCAGGATTCTTTTAACTTTCCAATAATCCTCCTGGGTTAATTGTCCGGACAGGCAGGCAGGCAACAGATTTTCATTCTCAACCTGTAATATTATCCATTCCTTGGTTCATTGGTTGAGCTACATGGCCTGATGCTTTTGACTACTCTGAATTAACTTTTGGACACTTCCTCAGGGCCTCCTCTTATACACAGAAAACCAACCTTAATACAGCCCAGATATTGCCTAGTTATCTACTATATTCTACTATAGATATAGATATAGATAGATAGACAGAGATATGATATATATCTACTATGTATTCGGCCCTATCCCCAGTTGTAGGTGATGGAAAAGTCAGCTTCCCACAGAAGACTTCACTGGTTACTACAGTTTGAAGTCAAGGAATCACAAAATGTCACACTTGGAATAAGATTATTAGCACAATCATAATGCTACCTACCAGAAGGGGCCATAGGAACAACTTTTTTATGTATCCCATGCCAAACACTCAACTCAATGCTTTATATACATTTTGCCCTCAGTTTTCACAGCAACCTAATGAAATGGACACTAGTTATCCACAGTTTAGCTTTGATGAACTTTATTATTAAATTAACTATGCACATGCTGTATATTTACATTAATGATTGGTTATTTATTGCTACATAACAAAGTAAGCCCAAATTCACCAGCTGATTAAAAAAATATTACCTAATGCCAGTTTCTCAATGTTCTTTAGGAATCTGGTAGAAGTTTGGCAGCTAATTCTTTTGTGGTTTCACAAAGAAGGTTTTACTCAAGACTGATATGATCTGATGACTAGATCTGGAGTACAGGATTGACTGAACTTCAGGGGTCCTTGTTCACGAAGTTAATGCTGGCTTCTCCTAGAGTGAATATATAAGATTGGAAGAGAAAGAAGATACAATGTCTTTTATTCCTTGCAATTGGGAGTGATACACCAATGTCTGTGCAGTACTCTATTTGGTCATGCCTACCAACCCTGATACATTATGTAAGAAAATGTGACAAAGGCATATATACTAAAGGGTATCTGTCATACAAATACATCCTATGCAACTAGTAAAGCAGTTATAAAGTGGGTGTATAAAGTCAAGTGTTGCTTCACCTTATAATCCAGACTTTTCAACCTGCTTTTTGGAAGAACTTGTCATATATCCCACCTTCAAAGCCTGTCCCTACAAATCAAAGTTTGAGTAGAGGAGCAGTATCAGTAGCAGTGATATAGAATGAAGGATTTGCTTTTAATTCAGTTAGCCATATAAAGTTTGGATTCTACTTATACATTCAATTTAAACTATTGAATGTATAAGTAGAATGTTACTGTCTTAGTGTTTCCATTTCTGTGATAAAGCATCTTTACCAAAACAACTTGGTTAAGAAAAGGTTTATTCTAGCTTATAGTTCCACATCACAGTCTATTAATGAAGGAATTCAGGGCAGGAAATCAAACAGGACAGGAACCTGGAGGCAAGAACTGATGCAGAAGCTATAGAGGAATGCTGCTTACTAGCTTACCCTGTCCTCAAGGTTTGCTCATCTTGCTTTTTTATAGCACCCAGGACTACCTGCTTAAGACAGCACCATCCAAAATTGAAAGGGCTTTCCTACATAAATAGGTAATTAAGAGAATGTCTTGCTTCCAGGCAAATCTTACAGAGGCATTTCTCAGCTGAGGATTATTCTTCCCAAATGACTCTAGCTTGTGTCAACTTATCATACCCAAGCCAGGACAGATGTAAAGTAGAGGAATAGAAGGACAAACAGGAACATGTTGAACCAGGTACTCAGGAGATGAAATGGTACTTGTGTTGGGAATCTCAGGATCTTCGAGCATCCAGATTTTAAGGTATATACAAGTGTTTTGCAGTGACCTTTGTTACAGGAAGTTTAGGAAGTTCACAGGTATCTGATCACAACTGAAGGAACTAGAGGTCTCCCATGACCTGTGTCACAAAGTAGGACATAAGCAACAGTGTAGCTGACCTGTATTTATTTCAGTTTACCACACAAATTGTCCAAGTCTGGAAGGACCAATGCCTTTACTTGAAGACTTATATAAAATGTTTCTTGTGGCCCACAGTAACCCTGGGTTGTACAGGGTAGAGTATCCTTGAGAAATCAGGACCAGATTAATTACATTGGCACAAAGCAAACCTATTCTGTCATCTCTTCTGATATGTTACCTGATACTCAGGATTGTACATATATTTCTTCTTCTGTTGGCAATTTCTTATTCCATATAAGATTTGCTTTGTGGACATGAGTGTATTTACAGACTTTATGCCCAGGAGAGCCTAAGATTGGTTTAATATTCTGTTATTGCCACTTTGTCACTCTTAATAATTTTTATGTAAAAGACTCTTTGTTGTAATTTTGCATTGGTTCCTACAAATTAAATGGCTGATATTGCCCCAAACTAGTTTCCATCTTTAAGGCAGATTTTCCTTCAAAGTTAAACTAAAATACTGCTTGGTCAGAGAATACTTTTCTTTTTTTTTTTTTTTTTTTTTTTTTTTTTTGGTTTTTTGAGACAGGGTTTCTCTGTGCAGCTTTGTGCCTTTCCTGGAACTCGCTTTGGAGACCAGGCTGGCCTCGAACTCACAGAGATCCGCCTGGCTCTGCCTCCCGAGTGCTGGGATTAAAGGCGTGCGCCACCACCGCCCGGCTGAGAATACTTTTCAAAAGAGTAATTCTACATTCCTAAATACACCCCCCCACCCCCGCCACACACACACCAGATAAAGCAATCTTTCTTCCAAACTATTTCTAAGTGGTTCCTAACAACTGTTTTGCATTTATCACAGGAACCAGTCATTGTTTATTTTGGCAACTTACCTGTACATTCTTGAAAGAAGTCATTGGTTATGCTTGTACCTTGTAGAATGTTTAGGCCATTCAATACCCTCAGTGGCACCAGGTTAGTTGAATGCCTTACATAATCTCTTTAAAGTCCCTTTTCAGCCTCTGAATCAATATCTTCACTGGTCTCTTCCTCATCAGTTCAATGAAGAGCCAGATGTAGATATGAAAACCAGTATATGCAGTTGCTGTGGCTGCAAAAGACTCTTTCTTACAGAGAAATACATTTTATTCTCCATTTGCTTTTCTATAGATTTCATGTGCTTATCTTAATTTCACTAACTAAACAGAGGAAAAAAATTAATCTTTTCTTCAGTCTCATAGTAGTCCTTCAGATTTGTGAAGATAGAATCCATACACTACTTACTATTTTGTTTGTGTTTGCTTATGTAAATATTTCTGAGGCCTGGATGAATACCTCATATATGAATATGTGATTAACGGAGTTGAGGAAACTTTTAGCTGAAGAAGATCCAGTTGTCGTAGTCTAGGAGGGTAAATGGAATAACTGCTACAAATGCTGCTTATCTTCCTGCTGGCTGTACTTGGTATACTTTCATGGCAGTAGTAGGGACATTCCACCCGAAAGTAATCAAAACCACAAATAAAGCACTTTCCTAGGCTCTATGGGATCATAGATGCTGACTTCCCATTGGCAGGTAAGATCACACTATTATTTTTAAGGGGTGCAAATGAAGAATTTCTGGGACAGATAGTTTCTCAGAACTTGAGATACATGTTGATAACATCAAGACAGCTAGTCACTTTAGGTATGATCTGAGGAACAAATAAGTATGATTACTGGTGTAATCAATCTACTGCTTTGTACATCACTTCCAAACTATCCTTTAAAACAAATCAGTGAATCATGTATTCTCTCTCTGCCTTTTTTTTTTCGTAAAGTAAAAAGATATCAAGCATAGCCGTGAGAAATAGAAGACATTCTACAAAGAACACAGTGGGGTTTTGTTTATTTTTGAAATTCTCATACAGCTATGTTTCAAACTGATAGCAAAGGTCTTTTGGTCAGCTGTCCCTGGAGTATCCCCAAGAGAAGCCCATGTACTTTCCAATTAAGCCAAGGTGAACTTAGCCCTGACCTGCAACTGGAGTGTCAGCACAATGCCAGAACAACCAGATATAAAATGTAAACAGCCAAGAGAAAAGTTTGGGGTTTGTTTGTGTTTTGTCTCCAGTTTTCCTAGCAATTTTTGATCTCTTCTTTCTCTTAAATCAGGTCAAACCAACATGGGATAAGCAGAGTCATCACCAAATGTTGCTGCCTTCCTCCTTTATGAGTTCCTTCTGACTTTCTCATTGGAACTTGCCTCTCGGCAGGATGTACTGCTTCAGCCAGCATACTCTGCCTTGGTGGTTTATTGAGAATACTGTTACAGGCTGCATACTATGCTAGGCTTAGAAAGTGTGGGGTTGAGTAGGTCTAAATTAGTTATTTTAAGCAAATTACTATCAGAAATCGATTTTTAAACTAATAACTGTTCATAGAAGAAAATACATCCAAGATGAATGTGAAGGACAGAGCTGTTTTCTGATATGTCAAGATGAGCTCAGAAATAAAAAAGTGCCCTTGATTTAGTACTTAAAGAAAGACTGAAAGTTTACTCATAACAAGCAGAGTAGTTATGAACTCACACATTGGAGTCAGATACTCTCCCCAGCTTGCTAGAAGGTGTGTTTGTGGTAGTTGAATGAAAATGTCCGCCACGGGGTCTTATGTTTGAATACTTGGTCACCAGTTGGAGGAACTGTTTAGGAGAGTTTAAGAGGTGTGGTCTTTTAGGAGGAAGTGTATCACTGGTGGCAGAATTTCAGGTTTCAGAAGACTTTTGCCACCCCCCAGTGTGTCTTCTCTGCCCCCTGCTGGTGAATTAACCTGCGAGCTCTAAACTGATCCTGGTGCCATGATAATGACCTGCTGCCATGGACTCTAACCTCCTTAAACTGGAAACCCAATTATCCACTTCCTTTATAAGGTGCCTTGTCCATGATGCTTTAGTTGGAGTGATTAAAAAAAAAAAGTTGTCAATACAGTGATGATCCTATTTTATGAATTTTATTTTTTATGAAAAAATCTTTTAGAATAAAATATAATGAATTTATGTGTAGAAGTTTGTATAAGTGTACCCACATATAGCACTGAGTGCTGTGATTCTCGGAAAGAAATCTCAGAAAGAAATTCTCCGAGTACAGCTGTGACCACCATTATATTCACTTACAAAAGAAAAGTGTCAAGAGTGGTTTCAGCAGAATAATCCAGGCAGAAAGAATAGTAAGTTTAGAAACATAAAAAACCATTACACATTAATTGGTTTTAAGAGGCAAATGAGGGCATTGAATGTTAAGTTTCAAGCTGGTTAGAGGAACATCTAAAAGATTATTTCAAAGATGAATTTGAAGAGATAGAGAGATCCCCAAGGATAAAGCACTTTCAATTCCACTTCAAAGAGTCATTTACTCAGTCGTATTGGGGACTTAATGATACAAAATGGTCAACTTGATGTCATAAGAAGGCCCCCTGAACGGAAGATGGATAAACCCAAGGATTGCATATGGCTTACCATTACTTGCAGGGACCTAACAACGCCTTCCTCACTGGAGGGGCTTTCCAGGCACTCAGTGTTTGCAGATGAGTACTAAGTGAAATAAGCCTAAATTAAGAAACTTGTTCAGCTATTTAGGTAAAAAACAATAACAAATTGCCCTATGTGAGTAGTAGGAGGCATATCTTTGGAAAATATAAGCAGGCACAACTGTCAGAGTTTGGTCACCAACTGGTTGTTAGTGGCATCAGTGGTAGTTCACTTTGCAGCACAGATCTCCATGAAAAATCTCAAAGAACCAAGATTTACATGAATCACATTTTCTTTGCTTTTCTAGTGGGAAGTTTTTGATGTATTTGTGAATAATGTTGCTCAGGTAACCACATAAGATCACAGGTTTGCAAGCACTGTGTAAATTTTAAAGTTACTGCCTTCTAACATGCTGCTAGGAAACAGCATTAAGAAATGTCTCATCACTCATAGAGTTTGCATTCCAGTATAATAAGAGGCCCTCTGATTCTCAGTCAAGAATTGCATAGATTGCTGAGAGCGGTGGCCCAAGCCTTTAATGCCAGCACTCAGGAGGCAGACACAGGCAGCTCTCTGAGTTCGAGGCCAGTCTGGTCTACAGAGTGATTTCCAGGATAGCCAGGACTACACAGGGAAGACATGTCTCAAAACACAAAAATTAAAAAACAAACAAACAAAATTCATGAACCGAGAATTGAATTTATCTTGTGAGGTGTTGTAAAGCCAGAATAACTTTTTTATTATAGAGGAAACTTTGAGAGAAGCATATCTCTCCCAGTGTGAAAATGACAAATTTAAAATTTCAAATATTAAAGTTGCATTTTGAGGCTCAATGAGTGATATACTACATAAAATCTAAGATTTTAAATGGAATGTGGGACAGTCATGATGGATAATTTGGAGGCCCAGTAGAAAAATCCAGTGTGATTTGGTAAAATATTATAAATAATACAAATGTATTTTTCAACATTGACATTTACAGGGTTTTATTTTTCTAATATAAACTATTAATCCAGTGCTCAACCAGTCTCAGCTTCTTGGAGTTGGGAGGATAGGATTGAAAGATTAAGACTGTAAGATAAGTGACTGATGAGGAGTTTCGTAAAGCTCTTCCAGACCGAAGAAGCTCAACCCTTTACACTTTCTTGCAGACACTATTAAAAACGTCTCAACAATCCCATGAAGTTAAACACTCTTGTTAAAGTGATCACATATTTCCAGTTAAATAATAGCCGTGGGAGAGGGCAATTAGCAGATGCGGTCAGGAGAGAAAAAGATATGTTTTCAGATGAGATTGGAAATGAGATGGAGAGTCAATGAGGCAGAAATATACAAGACTTTTTTTTTCCCCTGAAGTTTCTTGAATTCTACTACTAATGATACCTCAAGTTTCTGAGGGCTCTAATTGAAAAAGGCACTGTGATCAAGGTGGTTCAAGGAGAATGAAAAATTGTTTAAGACTAATATTTGCTGAGTTCTTCCTAGATAGAGTTGTGCTTGTTCTAATCTCGTAGCATCTTCCTACCTACCATCATCATATGGGGTGCCTAATACCAAAGGGAGGAGAGATGGACACATCTGATCTTCCAGGAAGTAGGTAAAACACCTGGGAACATAAGGTAAGACAATTGGATGTGAATTCCATTTGTGAATTCTACAAACATGTACACAACAGAATTTCAGTCCTTTAGACATACTGCAGACATCTAAAAGCCTACTTGTGGACTTTCAAGGACCTGCTGTACCTATTTTAAAAAGACAAAATAAAATAAAGATCTCCTTAAGATGGTGAGGGAAAAAATAAAACTGTTCTGTATTCATATGAAGTTGAGGTTAAACTCTGTCCTTAAATTTACTGTGTTGTAGTCTCACTATGGTTTGACTGGGCATCTCTAAGCTATTGTGTTATAAGCTTTGCACCAGTTTAGTGGTCTCCAGAGGCAGGGACACTGTAAAAAGTAGAAAAGGGTGGAAGTTAGTGAGGTCATTGGAGCACTTCCTTTGGAGGAACTTGTAGTAGTTATTTTGGGATCTGGTACGAGGATAGAGCAAATTGGAAGACCAAGCGTAATCACTGGATTGTTTCCTGGCTTCCTTTTCCTCACAAGGTCACTCATTCTAGTATAGGCTTCTTTCACAGTGTATTTTCTATGATGTGATGATGCACCTAGGCTGTCTCACCAGAGAAGGCAATAAACTGTTTGGATGTACACTTCCACAAACTGTGAGCTAGATCCACCTTATTTCTTGAGGAAACACCCAACACTAGATATGTGTTATAGGAATAGCAAACACCCTGAAATGCACTTGTACATCTTTCCCATCAACATTTTTATTAAACTAGAAACAAATAATTGTTCAATACATGTTTATTTGATAATATATGTCTGACCTTGGACAGCAATCTCTCTCTCTCTCTCTCTCTCTCTCTCTCTCTCTCTCATTTTCTCTCTCCCTCTCTCATTCTCTCTTGAGTACTTTACTTAATAAACACCTATTAGTGATAGAGCCTGAATCATATAATAAAGGAACATGTGCAGTTCTAATTTAGGTCATAATTCACAAGAGATATCAAAAAACACATTATCCTTCCTTTCAAACCATAAAGTTCAATACCTAAGTATACTATGTACCAGCTATGTCTTCAACCAGATGAATCAGGTTGATACTTAGTTTTATTACTGATATAGAATAAAGGATGAAGGGCTCTTCCATTTACCTCACACAGTTGTTCTGAAGAGTACAAGAACACGTGGGATTGGATGCACTTAGCAAATAGCAAATTGTTATTTAAATGTTTATTATCATTATCCTTGGGATGATTTTATAGGTTGGGCCAAATTCTCATTGGAGATACATCCTTCTGTTTGGGGAACATGCACTATGTCCATGGCAATCTTAGAGTCATTATGCTAACCCACTATGTTTTCATTAACTTAGTCTACCTCTAAGAGGCCAGATGCTTTCTAGTGAATCTAATTACATGAAGCAAAAGATCTGGAAGGAATTTATGTGGCCTCAAGGAGCATTATTGATGGGGGCCCCTTCTAAGGATGCAATTTTGGAAGTAATTTTCCATGAAATTGCTGAATGTGTGTATCCATATAAATTTAAGTTCATTTGGTACAGTTTTATTTAGCCCAGTGATCACGTGGATGGCATATTTCAGTAGATATGCTATTTAGGAGAGATGGAAACACTTGTTACAGGTGTCTAGAAAATGAGTTTCAAACTAGGTTGCTGCATGTTTCCATGAGGATTGCCTTATCTTACCTGTTCACTGATACACTGTTCTTTTCACTAAGTTAGAAAAGGATCTAGATTGCAAAGACATGTTTAGTTAGAGCTGAAGTATGTTTTAATTCATTATGTTCTGTGACCTGCCAGACTAAAACAGTAAATAGCGTAACAGCTGAATTTGGGGTGCAAGAGGACTTAGTTTTGAATTCCATATCTGCCCTACATAGGTTATTAGAGTAAGCTTTAATTTTTAATGCTTAAAGGGAAGAGTAATATAAGTATTAATGGTTTTCCTTATTGTTAAAATTGATAGAGACAGACAGACAGATAGATAGATAGATAGATAGATAGATAGATAGATAGATAGATAGATATGAATAGGTAGATAGCTTGAATATGATATACACATTATATGGTCAATATATGTCTTTCCTGGATATTGATGCCAAATAAAGCCAAAATAAAATGAATGTATTTATACACATATTTTTTTATATGTGAACACTTTTGTATGTATTAACCAAAGTCCATAATGCAATGAATTAAAATGAATCTCCAAAGTTACACAAGTAAGCTGTAACATAGGGAGTAGAGTAAGATTCAAGTAACCTCAGAGAAGAGTCAGTCTAGTCTCTTCTATTTCAAGAGGAGGAAACAAAGTCAAAGAGAATTTTGGATTTATATAACTAGCAGAAATAAACTCAATATCAATAAAACAATCTCATTAATGTATGTAAAATGAATAAAAATTTCTTAATAAAAAGTAAATAAATAAATCCCCTATCCTCAAGTGTCACACAGTTCCTTTTTTCTAATTTTCATTACTTGTTTGCCTTCAGCTCATCCTTGATTCACAAATGTAGATGATCACACTTCTGTTTTATGAAACTCATATTCACAAAAATATTGCATTTTTTCTCAAAAGAGTTGCGACACTAAGGTTGTTGAAGTGTTTTCTGTGCCTTCCACTTATAGAAAGTAAAAACACCACTCTTTTTAAAGAGCATTTGCCTCTGTATATGTGTGTGTGTGTGTGTGTGTGTGTGTGTGTGTGTGTGTGTGTGTGTGTGTGTGTGTGTGTGTGTTGTCTCTCTTGGTTATACTGCTGACAGACACTAGAAACACATTACAAAATTCCAGGCTCCAATATTCACCATGGTGTATCAGTGAAGATCATGATGATTGTAATGATCCAAAATACATGTGTATTCATTGAAAATTCTCTATTTTGGTCCTACCACTAATTTAATACTCTAATCCTCAACTAGAGTCATCTTGGCCAAGCTATTGTTGCTCCCCACTGTGGTTCTCTCTTATTTCTCTTACTTTTTTACCAAGGCAGCAAAAGATTTATGGGTAATTCCCACCTTGACTTGCTTCCAAACTAGAACACTCTACCTATCATGCTTTCTTTCTCATTCTTCAAAAACAAGTATATCTTGCATTTTCAATACAAAGTTCATCCTCTGTTTTTCTTGTATGTCCTCCCCACTTTCTTCCACTAACTTGGCACATTTGCCTCATATATCCTTCTTTCAGATACAAATCTCCCCAAGATAACTATGAGTCTCCACTGGTGACTCCAAGTCAATTACTTTTGGTCACGTTTAATTATTATTCCAAATAAAATATCTAGCACTGGTAATCAACCTGACACTCCTGTTCTCAAAATTCAACACTTTTACAGAGGGAAAAATCGTGAAAGAAAAATAAAAGATGATAATGTGCTAACGAGGAAAAATGGTGGCAGTTGATATATTGAAATTGAGAAAATATTTCTCATCTCCCTTCCCCAGGATGTAGTGTGCCTACAAGTCTTCTTGAGTTCAATGTAAAATCAAAGGCTTTTACGCTGGTGTAGAGACACAGTATTGATAACAGAGCATGGATATCACCTTCTTTACTTTTATTTGCTTATAGACTTACATTTTATAAACTCAGTTTTCAGTGGCTATGTCAGAGGAGCAGTAGATGGCAATTGATTTCAGGGGATTGGCCCACCAGGAAATAAAACTCTGATGGGTAAACCTAGGATAGGCAAGGCTCTGACACCACAGACCCCAGCATGTCTTGTGCTTCTGCTGTGCCTTCACATGTTTGCTGCTGCCATCTTTCTCTAGTATCTGGCATGATGTGAATGAGTGTGGGGTGATATCCACTGCCTATAACATAGTATGTTAATCGCACAGAAATATCCCATGCTAGTGGGCATTTTTATCTGTGGATTATTACGAAGATGATTTCTCCTTAAGCTATACTGTCTAATTGATAATTGATAATAAAATGTTAGTTTACATAGAGTTTTGATGACAAAAAATAAAACAAGGAAGTGTCACACAGCCAGAACACATGAGTTTCTACTGAGGATCTATATAGACTGTGGATTAGGTTAATAATTTAAAAATAATTGAATCCCAGTAGCTAAGCTAGTTTAAAATCTTTTAATCTTAATGTTGGAAGGTGTGTTCACAGGTTTTGGGGTGCATCATAGCTGAAACAAGACTTTGAAAATAACTTAATATTAGGCTAAGCTGTTTTTGTTAAATAGCTTTGAGGTGAAAAACCCAAGAAGACAATCTAAAGTTTTAGAAAGGCATATAGTTGAATGATGAACCCTTTAAAATCAGGGAATATGAACACAGCAGCCCAATAATCATTAGCTAATGTGCCTTTCTTGCTAGGATTGGTTGATGACCAAAGGTGATGAGTAATTTCTCATATCCATTTCTGCCCTCAATATCCTGATTTTTTCAAAAAAAAAAAAAAAAATACTGATGAGTGGGTATGTACCTTAAAGATTTAAAGTAGTGCTGACTGATTGTTTTTTATGTATAAAAGTTTAGTTTAGGTTTGTGATTCTTTTAAGATTCCTTATAAGATTGCCTTTCAAGTTAAGTAATAAAGTGATTGATTCTTTCTTTGGAACCACAATAAGTAACCTATCAGCAAAAGAAATGGCTGAGAAAAATTTCCTGCTTGCTCACACTCTGTTAATCTGTAACAAGTTACTTAGATGTAAATGTATATAGGTTCTTGGGATGACTTTGTTTTAATCATGTAAGGAAGATGAAAAACATGTATTCATTATAATCATTCACTTAAAAATAGAATATAACCACATTGTAATTCCTATATTGCCTGAAAGACTTTCTTGAGGTATAAAAGCTGTAGAGAAGAGAATAAAGAAGGAAGCCATCAAGAGAATGAGTGTCTTTCTCCTTTCCTCCTCAGATAAAAAAGCTGTAATATGCCGACTCCCTCCCTGGATTCTTTTTGAGCCCTGCACTGCAGGAGGATGGTCTCCTAGGCAGCAAAATACAACTTACATTTTATGTCTAACTTAAATGAATTTTTATCTTTGGTTGGATTTTGATGATAAACATTTCTAGCAGATAGAGTCCGCTAATAAGGATTCAAGAAACTGGACTTAGATGACTACATATGTAGCTAGAGTTTTCCTGCCTTGCCCACAGTCAGGATAAATCTCTGCCACCCGCCAGTCCCACAACCGCTCAGACCCGACCAAGTAAACATAGAGACTTATATTGGTTTCAAACTGTATGGCCGTGGCAGGCTTCTTGCTAACTGTTCTTACAGCTTAAATTAATCCATTTCTATTAATCTATACCTTGCCACGTGGCTTGTGGCTTACCGGTACTTTACATCTTCCTTGTCCTGATGGCGGCTGGCAGTGTCTCTCCCACCCAGCTTCCTGTTCTCTCAATTCTCCTCTCTGTTAGTCCCACCTATACTTCCTGCCTGGCCACTGACCAATCAGTGATTTATTCATTGACCAATCAGCAACACATTTGACATACAGACCATCCCACAGCACTTCCCCTTTTCTTGTCTTAAAAAGGAAGGTTTTAACCTTTACACATCTCCAAAGTCAGCTTGGTATATTTGGGAATTTGGGCGTAGCTTCTCTTACTACTTCCTGCTGGAGGGGGGCGCTGTATTTTATGGGGACACAAAGAATATTTTAGGATTATGGAGTAGTTCATGAGGGTGTATCGTCTGAGCCAGTTGCCTTGAAACAGTTCTGGATGTTGGATCATCTGGGCCATGGTGTCATTGGAGACCTTTCAGGGGGTCTTGGCTGGTCAAACCTGATGTATCTTAATCTGGAACAAATCCATAGCCTCTGGCTTTCTATGGAAACAAAAGCAGAGCCTCCTTTCCAAAGCAACATATCCTTACATCCAAATTTTGAAGTCAAGGTACCTTTAAAATATACATTTTGGCATAACTCAACAGCTTTTGAAATCAAATGTTTTTCTTCAGTTACAAATATCAAAGAGAACATAATCCAGATTCTCTGTGTGGTAACCATCTTTACGTGGCTTATTTTTTTTATATTAGCTTGAGCCTATTGCTTTAAACTGCAGTCTTCTAAGCCTGAAATGGCGCTGGCGCTGCTGGCTCTGCCCACTTCAGCTTCCCAACATGGCGGTGATACGTTTTCCGCCAGCTCTGGGAGCCATCAACTCTCAGAAATAGTGGGTCTATGCTTCTATCAAAGCAGCGTGTAGCCCAGAAACCTCTTTTTTTGTTTTGTTTTGTTTTGTTTTGTACTAGCAAAGGCTAAATCCACCACACAGCTTAATGTTCCACTTGCAGAGGCCTCATTCCCACCATACTGCAGGTCGAGCATGCATGCATGCTAGGAACCCGCCAGTAGCTCAAACCGGCAGCTGCCGCTCATTTGAGAGAGACAATTAAGAAGCTGTTTTTAGCTCCGTTTTAGAATCTTTTTTCTCAATTTTTAGGTGGAAACTCTTGCCACCATGTTGGACGCCATACATGTCACTGAGACCTAGACCTAGACTGGTTGGCACAGCCTTGGTCAATAACATGCTGGGTCCATAACACACTCTTACCACAAAAATTGAAGTATTATTAAATCACTGATTTTCAACCAACAGAATTATTTTTCAAGTTTTTATGACTATTAAAGAATAATCAACTCCAATCTTTATTTACTTGTGGAGAAAACATAGTCACCACAAAGTATAATTATCTGGTGGTCAGTCTATAGATAAATAACATTAAAGTGAGACAAAACTGTAAATGTTTCTTCTTGGTATATTTTCAGATTTATTTCTCTGAAATATTCTTTTCTCTTTCATAAAACTTTTATCCTTAAATTTTAGTTTATCTGATATAAAAATGAGATTTGATTTATGTTTTCTGATATATATTTTTTTCCATTTTATTTTGAGAGAAATATCTCAAAAACAGTGTAATATAAGCTCTCTTTGTTGTTATTGTTGTTTACACATTTGGTTATTCCTCCAGTGTTCTGTCCATCCATCTGAAAAATTGGTAAGCTTTTATTTCTATGACACTTATTTATGTTTGTAAATTACAGCCAATCTTACGTACATGTGGGCTCTACATCTATTAATTCAACAAATTATGGATTGAAAACATATAGAGAATGCATTCTTTCTTTAAATATTTTAAAAATGATTGCATGTGTACTTAACATGTTCAGACTTTCATCTTGGCTACTGTGCCTAAAGAGTACAGAATAGCAACCATTTTCAGAACAATAGGCAGTGGTAACAATTACAAGTGATATATGCTTTAAGATATGTTGGAGAAGAGACATAGATTGTATGAGAATTCCAGGTAATTTTACATAGGACACTCGTGCATTCAGTTCTAAGAATATTTTCCCCACAGATACCATGGGGAGGGTGTATTTAGTTTCCATTGATTTAGGATTTCCCTAAATTGTTGCTGTTTTAAATATTTTTCAGTCACAACTAAGGTTATCCACAGGGGAAAATACCAATAATCTCTACCTAGTGGAGAGCTAACACTTTTTCTCTGACTTCTGACAGCAGATGGCTAGAATTGGGATTTTAATTCTATATTCCTATAGAAAAAATGTATATATGCACATATTTAATGTCTAATCTTGGTATCAATACTCTATTTTATTTATTAATAACTGTTTATTATCTATCATTAGTTATTTCTGTGTTCATGATTCCTTAAATGTATTTTTTAGCCACTCTTTAAAAATCATTTTGTTGATCCAGATGGGATAATATAGGTCTATAATATCAGGATTTGGAGGATGAGTCAGGAAGATTACCCATTTAAATCCAGCTTGGGCAATATTTACAGCAAGTTTTTGAGGCTAGCCTGGACTAACTTGTGACACAATATTTTAAAAACAAATAATAATAATCTTGCTGATCATTTTCTAAGCCTTATTTATCTGTAAGCACTATTATCTCTTTTTTTTTTTTTTTTTTTTTTTTTTTTGGTTTTTCGAGACAGGGTTTCTCTGTGTAGCTTTGCGCCTTTCCTGGAACTCACTTGGTAGCCCAGGCTGGCCTCGAACTCACAGAGATCCGCCTGGCTCTGCCTCCCGAGTGCTGGGATTAAAGGCGTGCGCCACCACCGCCCGGCGCACTATTATCTCTTATGTTCAACTTGTAATTTAGCTGAATTTAGAGTTTTTTATTTACCTTAATTTTTGTGATATTGTCTTAGGTCCTGAGACAGAGAGGTAATTGTTTTGCTTTCCACATGGGAATAGCCTCCTTCCATATTTCTGAATCTTGCTTTTCCAGTTTCCACTTCATTGTGCCTTTTTTATTTTGAGTCTGTAACAGTACTAAATATGAAGCAATCAAGTACTGTGGTGGAGTTATGATTCCGTGCTTGAGTCTGGTCTAATATGTTGAGATCATAAGAGATCTTATGATTGGGTAGGTGAGTTGAAGAGCTGTCAAAATGCCAATTTACCTAACATTCCTCTCTGGCTAAAAAATAAACTCTGGAATGAGGATTCCTCATGAGACAAACCCCGCAGTACTATTACAATGCTCAGTCAGTAGTTAGGAGCTGAGCTACTATCTTCCTTGACCTTGACTGACATTTCTCAAGTAGATGCTTGTAAAGCAGGTAACTGAGCCCTCAGCAAGGAAACTCATAGCATCTGAACTGTGAGTTCTTACATGTCATGTCATGGAGATGCATTCTGGGAAGTTTTTACAGCTCCATCTTCCAGATCACTATGTTTTTCTTTAACTTTCTATTCTACTATTCATCTAGCTTGTCTGTGACTTCTATTATTCTCATTATATAATCATGACAGTATTATTACCAGAGTTGCTAGTTCTTATTTTGTCCAAACTCTTAGTTTTGCTTATCGGGACACTTTCTTTTCTAATGGACTGAGTGCCAGAAATGACATTTAGCATAACTACTGTCTCCATTTGCTGTCAGCTATTTGTTTTGTTCCTTTCATTGTGCGTTTTCTCACATATCTGGGAATTCCTGATATTCACTTGAGTTTAACTTTTAGATCATTAACTGGACATGTACATTCTCTCTTCTCCCCCCATGTATGTTCGTGTGAGTGAGTGTGTGTGTGTGTGTGTGTGTGTGTGTGTGTGTGTGTGTGTGTATGTGTGTGTGTGTGTATAAGCTTTTACTGACTCTCTCAATTTCCATCTGACTTATCTGGGATTTTTCTCATCCAGGTTTTCCCATGCCCACAAATTAGAGCAGCCCAGAATAGAAATGGTTCACAAGAGTTGACCATCCTTTTAGTTCCAGTAAAATCTTCCTGTCTCTTATGTGTTTGACAATAACAGTTACAATTGCAAAGAACCATAGTGTTGCTCCTGTGCCAGTTCTGATCTCTGTACTTACAAGTCTGGAAAAATCTCCTGTTTCCTGAGTCAAATATCACTTCCTCTCAGCCCCCATGTATTTAAAGGGGCCATGAATTTGAAAAAAGAATAAGGGGTGTATATGGAGCAGTGTATCTGGAAGGGTTTGGATTAAGGAAAGTGAAGGGAGAAATGATGGAAATATTATGAGTTCAAAAAATATATAAAACTATTTAAGAAAACTTATTTGGGAATCAGTAATAAACATTATAACAAGAACTTCCAATACAATGTTGACTGGAGTTCTAGTTTAGCAGAGTTATGTTTTTTTCTTTTTCAAATAGGAACTCCCAGTTATCTTTGATGAAATGAAGAAAAGGAATATGGAACCCTGAATTCCAGTGGTCATTTTCCATCTCTCATTAGGCCCTATGGAACAAGTACAGTGTTTAAAATCTGTAGACTGGATTCTCTCCCAGATAATTTTTCCTCCTGCATTTTATGAGCCCAGGTTCTGAGAGGCCAAGTGTTAACTGCCTGAACTCTGGAGTCCCAAAGGGAAAGGGGAAGAGTACTGGTCTTCTTCCCTCCTTTTCTACCCACAGACTGAGAGAAATCGGGAATACTTTACAGACTATTTCCCAGGTCCAATTATTATTCTAAATTAGGACTTCCTACCATTATTTCCCTTACAATTCAGGAATTTTCCTCCTCTCCTATCTGGAACATTTTTTTTCCACATTCAATCTTCTTCCTGTTTCACTGCATTATTGATCATCCCTGTTGTGGCAGGTAGGAGCCAATAGATTGAGGGAAATGCACAGAGAAGCAAGTCGCAACCATCAATTGCAGGCATAGTCTAAATCTGTGAAGCTAAACTACTTTAAGCAGGAACTGATCATTGTACAAAGCTTGGATTTATTTTAAAATTTCCAATTTGACATAAAAGCAGTGGTTCAAATTTTGTAATCACCTCTTTTGGTGACTTTTGCACACATTTTTGTTTTAAAATGTTTGAGTTTAAGAAAAGTACTTATAATTCCAGCTCACTAGCTCTGTTAAAGGTCTCTGGATGGAAATAATAAAAGTCTTTAACAAATAAAATTGAGAAAAAGGCCGGGCGGTGGTGGCGCACGCCTTTAATCCCAGCACTCGGGAGGCAGAGCCAGGCGGATCTCTGTGAGTTCAAGGCCAGCCTGGGCTACCAAGTGAGTTCCAGGAAAAGGCGCAAAGCTACACAGAGAAACCCTGTCTCGAAAAACAAAAAAAACAAAAAAAAAAAAAAAAAAAAAATTGAGAAAAAGAGGCAAAAACTTCATAGGAGACAGAACTGATAATATCATCAATGTGCTGATTCAACCTAGAATTATATTCTATATATAATATAATACAGATTTCTATATACAGATTTCTATATATAATACAGATTTCCTCCAGATGTTCACTGAAACACAGAGCATATACAGGTACAAAAGGAATGTCAACTAGTGCTAGAAACCTCATCCAACTACTGAGGGATCTGGATGCAGAGATCCATGACTAGGCCCCGGGTGGATCTCTGGGAGTCCAATTAGCGAGAATGAGGAGGGTTTATATGAGCGAGAATTGTTGAGACCAAGGTTGGATAAAGCACAGGGACAAATAGCCAAATGAATGGAAACACATGAACTATGAACCAATGGCTGAGGGGTCCCCACTGGATCAGGCCCTCTGAATGGATGAGACAGTTGATTGGCTTGATCTGTTTGGGAGGCATCCAGGCAGTGGGACCAGATCTTGTGCTCATTGCATGAGTTGGCTGTTTGAAACCTGGGGCCTATGCAGGATTGTTTGGCTCGGCCTGGGAGGAGGGGACTAGACCTACCTGGACTGAGTCTACCAGGTTGACCTCAGTCTGTGGGGAAGGCTTTGCCCTGGAGGAGATGGGAATGGGGGGGGGGGGGGGGGGGGTTGGGGGGAAGGTGAGGGGGACGGGAGGGGGGAGAACAAGGGAATCCGTGGCTGATATGTAGAACTGAATTGTATTGCAAAATAAATTAATAAAAAAAAAAGGAATGTCAACTAAAATAATGCTCTGTAACAGGGCTGATCAAATGGTTGATCCATCTCAAGCACCTCCATTTTGGCTACAGTGATTATGTAGATTTTGCTCTGGGGAGCTATCAGCCTATAAAAGCATTGTCCAATGCACAATCTGCAGAACTGTTGTCTTACAGGTATGCTTTGAAAAAGCACAATATATCTCCACAGATTTGGAGAAAACAAGCTAGTTAGGGAAAGAAATTTTAAGGAATATACTACACTTTGTCTTCCTTGAAAGTCTGTGTATGTTTGTCACCAGATAAAGCACTTTTATCATATTAGCCTCTTATTTCTCAAAGCTGATATCATCTTTTTTGTTGTTGTTGTTGTTCTAACTTCATACCTTGTGTTTGTTTGGTTGTTTTTTTTTTTTTTTTGTTTTTTTTTTTGGTTTTTCGAAACAGGTTTTCTCCGTGTAGCTTTGGTTCCTATCCTGGATCTCGCTCAGTAGACCAGGCTGGCCTCGAACTCACAGAGATCCTCCTGGCTCTGCCTCCCAAGTGCTGAGATTGAAGTCATGCACCATTGTATCCTGGCCACACCTATTGGTCTATACAAGTGACATAATATGATACATCAGAGCAGTGGTTCACAGCCTATAGATCAAAATCCCTTTAGAGCTAGCAACCATTTCACAGGAGTCACCTAAACCCATCAGAAAACACGCATATTTGCATTACAATTCATAACAGTAGCAAAATTGCAATAATGCAGTAGCAATGAAAATAATTTTATGGTTAGAGGACCACCACAACATAAGGAAATGTATTAAAGGGTTGAAGCATTAGGAAGATTGAGAAGAAATGCTTTAATGCATGGGTCAGAAAGAAAGAAGAGATTTGAATTCTGATTCTTCTACCTTACAGGCTAGCAAATACTGATTTTGTGGAATAACCTTGTGGAGTTACTGCGTTCATATATAATATATCAAAATAAGAACTTAGCCTCTTACCGGCCGTGTGTGAAGGGCTTAGAAAATAGTAACAAAATAATAATGCAACGATTATAATTAATAATAGTGATATATGGGGCTGGAGAGATGGCTCAGCATTTAAGATCACTGGCTGCTCTCCTAGAGGTAATGAGTTCAATTCCCAGAGACTACATGGTGGCTCACAACCATTTGTAATTGGATCTGATGCTGTCTTCTGGTATGCAGATGTACATGCAGACAGAGTACTCATACATTAAAATAAATAAATAAGACTTCAAAGTAAAGTAGAAATCTTCCTTTAAAAAAAAAAGAAAATAGGTAATAGAAACACAACAAAAATAAAGACCTCGAAGTCTGGAAGGGTTTCAGAGAAAATGGTACTCTGACAGAACATGAATGGTTAGCAAGTGAAAAGCTCTGGGGACCACAAGAAGGAGACCCCTCCACTTTGTATCAGTTAGTTTGCTGTATAACTGTTTCCATTGGATTTCTCTTTATCCACTGTTAGAAGAAGTTCTGTTCTTCCACTTAGATAATGTGTTCCAAAGAAGGAAATACTAGAGAAAACAAAGAAATTAATCTTATCTGACCTTAATAAATTTAAATAGCATTCTAGCCGAGATTAGCTGGAGACCGTTTTCTTCTACAGAAGGATTTTGACACTAAAGACTGTCATGATAAATGAATGATCAAAGGAAGCTTTGTAGGAAGATATGTAGGCATGCTACAATTAGGCCTCCTAATCCCACTGGATGATTTTTAAGTATATGGGAGAAACAGAGGCTGAACACCTGGGCTTGACTTAGAGATTCCAGTAATGGAATCAATGTTGTATAACCATTTCTTCCATTTGTATTTCCTTCTTGGAAGCAGGAACAAGGTTCATGAGATTCAGGAAGTGCATGAGTTTGAACATATTATTAATAAACTCAGTGTCACAGATATTGTGTCCAAGGTCAAAAATTAAAGTGCTTACCCCTGGCGTCATTTAACCAAGAATCTTCTCAGATTTGAATTTTCTCCTTTACGGACTCCCCCACCCCCACCCCTGCCCCATATCTTCTGTCATCCCTAACAAAGGGCTTCTGCGTTGCATTTATTGAGCAGCACCAAAAGCATCACATTGGGAGGGAATTAGGGATACCCTATCAAAGTTTTTAACAGAGACTAACAAAGGATGAAGTCACTGATCCCACCTGACTCCTAATGACCCAGATAACAAGCAAATACTATCAAGCAATTTACAATTATTGCTTTCAGCATTTTTTTTTTGGTGACTATTCATTTTATAAGGCTACTATGAGTCTATTTCTGTTTTCAGCAAATGATTATCATAACATACATGCAAATACATATATGTTACTCTTTGGTCAGGGACATAGAAGAGTACCTAACTTAAGATTATAGCAATGTGCTAGTTTATGGTGTAAAAGTTGATTTTACAGTTAATCCAAGGCAAACCATGTGGGTTGTTACATTGTTCTCTTAAAAGTAGGGTGAATATCAATGACTCATTGCAGTGAACATTTTGCCAGTGGGGCTGATTGGACAAAAGGGTATGTTGCCTGACACACAGCAGCTACCAATGCCACTAGGATAAATGAAGAGGTGTCGAAAAGATGGAGGAGCAAGGTGGTTTTTGTTTGTTTTGTTTTTAATTAATTTGGGCACAGCAAGTCATAGGGGTGAGGGCTGAATATGCAGGGACTGGGAGGTGAGTGGGATGCATGATGTGAAATTCCCAAAGACTCCATAAAGAATTTTGTTCTTTCTTTACCTTTTTTATTTAAGAAAATTTTTATTAATTTTACATACCCACCACAGATGCTCCTCTCACAACTATCTCCCATGTGCAGAGGGCCTAGTCCAGACCATGCAGGTTCCACAGATGTAGGAGAGCAAGGAAAGAGATATCTTGATAGATAGACATTAAAGGATTAGGGAGAAACCTGGTATTAGGGAAATTCTCAGGAATCCACAAGTTTGATCCCACCTTAGACTACCAGCAATAGTGGAGAGGGTACCTGAACTGACCTACCCCGGTAACCAGATTCGTGAATACCTTAACTGTCATCATAGAGCCTTCATCCAGTAACTCATGGAAGCAGATGTAGAAATCCACAGCCAAGCACCAGGCTGAGCTCCAGGAGTCCAGTTGAAGAGAGGGAAGAGGGATTCTATGAGCAAGGGGGAGGGGTCAAGATCATGATGGGGAAATCTACAGAGACAACTGAACCAAGCTCATACAATCTCATGAACTTTAGAATTATGTTTTTTTTAAAAAAGCAGGCTAAATAAACAGGCTAGGTTCACAGTCTTAAGTCTTAGGTGACCTCAAGGTAAATTATTAACTCTGGCTATGAGGTACAACAAAATTCCAGTCTCTCAGAATGCAAGAGATATTCTTATCATAATGTATTGCTCCAAGGAAGTAAATAATTTGCAAGTACCAGAAAATTCTCTAAACTAACATGATTCTTAAAGCTACTCAGACAGGTTATAGAAGCTGTACATGACAGTTGGAGGAAGATCCACTCTGATTTGTAGAGAAGCTTGCAAGCTACACAGAGAGCTCCAGAGTCACAGCATTCTGGAATCATCACCGTCCTCTGGTGGGCTTTTCGGAGATGTTGTTACCTTTGAGTTGTCCTTGTTTCAGTGAGTAACATCTAACACCTAACCCTATATTTAACATAAATCAACTCTTTGGTTTACCAAATTGGACTTTTGTGCTATTATTATTCTGGTATGTCCTTAGCTTATCATATGGGACCAACAGATGTTTGTGTTGCATTATCCCAGAAGATGTCTCAAACAACAATGCTGTACTCACCATAGTCTATCTTTGGTTATATCTCAAGTAAGATTTCCTCCATCAGTACTTCTAGGCATCTTTGAATTCAAATGATTACTTTACTTGTAATTTTCATCATTGGCTGTGTTTCCATGTATTTAATTTTTATGGTGGTCTGAATGCCTGTTTGTGTTTGAGTTTTAAGCCTGGGTTTATAGTATTTCTCCGGAGGTTCTACTGAGGGAAACGTCAGCAGACGTGTATCAGTTTTTTGTTACATTTGTTAGTTCTCACTCATGGTAGAAAACATCCTTGGATGTTTTTAGTTTGAAATAGTAAGCTTATCATCTTTTACACTCACAGAGAATAGCTGTATTGGAATTTTTCAGGTACTCAAAAGGCCAGAAACACAGGCCCCATTTGTATGCTAATAGCAAAGAGTGTGGCTTTACAAACCACGAAGATAATTTAAATTGAATCTACATCCCAAAGTAAAACAAGATTATATTTTTAATTTAGCAGATTCTTGGAAGATTTTTTCCCCCTTGTAGTCTAGAGATGAACATACTTCCTTGAATTTTTCCTGTGATGCAGAGTACATTTATACACCTCTCCTTTCCATGAAGATGTCCTATTTCTTCAAATATAAGGAAAATTCTCATTTTTCCCTGTAGTGAATCCAAAGATGTCAGCTACCTTTGCCTATAACTTGCCCTCTGTGGTTCCCAGTCTAAGACTCACTCTCTCCCCACTGTAGTATGAATTTCTCACCCCACTCAATCATGAATTTCTACTTTCATTTGTACTCCCTTCTTCCCCATGGTGCTGGGAGATTTCCTTTTGCTTCTCACAACATGAGCTGTTCATTTTCAAGAATATTTGCATATGTAATCCTATTAAAACTAAGTGTTTACTAGGGGTGAGTACTACTTATTTTCTTGAAATCTTAACTGCTAACACAATGATAACTACTGTAAAGCTTAGGGGAGGTGTTGGATTGGATCATGAAGGTAGATCTCTCATGAATGTATCAGTGCCTTCATTAAAGAAACCCCAAGAACTACCCACGTCTTTCTTACCATTGGAGGAACACACCAAAACAACATCCTTTATGCACCTGGGAGTAGAACTTTACCACACTGTAAATCTGCTGGCAACTTCATTTTGGTCATGTTAGCTTCTAAAATATAAGAAATGCATTTCTGTTGGTTGTTTTTTACCTCCATCTCCAATGTGCTGCAACTCCAGAGTTATAGGACTTAAAGTGCACTGTTATTACAGTCCAAATGGCCTAAGACAGATGATTGTAACTTCTGTTGTTGACCCTAGTGATTCAACCCATAGTCAGGCAAAGCTGTTTCCACTTAGGGGTCCTTTAAGAAATTTGAGGGTATTAGCAGAACTCAGCTGTTTCCAATACATCAGCACTCAGTACTTTTTTTGTTTCTTTTCAATATACCTTTTTTTGATTTTGTCTGTGATATACTCTGTACTTCTTGAGTCTTTTAAAATAAAGTTTTATAATTCATCATTAAATTTTGTAATATAAATCATCAGACTGTGATGTGAAAAATAAAAAATTCAAATGACACTAGCAACTACCAAATTCCAGGCTGTCAAGTTATGCCACAAGTAAGTTACAGAACAGTTAAAGCAGGAATTACCCCCAAACTTGAAATACAGCTGAGACAATCCACCCTACTTCCACAGTGAGTAATCTCTCTAAAAATAAGCTAAACAAGGTCAGAAGCCCATTAGCACTGTGGACCAGGAAAAGTTCCTTCATTAGTTCTGGCAACAGTGGGAACCTTAAGTCTAGAAAGTCAATAATACATTATGTTACTTAAGCTGTAGAAAGAGTCCATTGACTCTGTCATTTTAAAGGTTCACTTCAAGAAGCTTACAGCAGGGAGGCAAGAAACCCTTCATTCCCCAAGAGTCTCCAAGTGAGGCAGAATATTAGCTATGGGGGTCCTGTCCTGAATAAAATACATCAGGAGTAGAAAGGAATGGAAAACACACAGTAAAGTGAAGAAGTTTGGCGAGGAAGAATGTAAAAGTACAGAGTGAAAACAGATGAAGATATAAAAGAGATCAACAGTGGACACTACTGTGTACATAATTTTAAAATGTCAGGTAAAGACATACAGCACTTCTTAATGTTAGCAGTGTGTTAGAAACGGGGAAACAGGTTGCATCAACTAACAAAGTTCATTACTTAACCATGCCTAATCAGTCCTGCTGCTCCTACCCCACCTCCCTCACTCTGCTTGATTCTGATTGAAGGCTTTTTCTCTGTTTGACCCTGAGCCACTGGGCAATCACTCTGGCAGAGACTCTTTTCCATTTGAGCTTCTCCTACCTGAAGTACTTGCTCTGATGTTCCATTCCTACTCTGGACCATTTAGCTCCTTTCAAAGACAAATTCAATTTTCCTTTGAATATGGTTTCCTTGCACTTTGGAATTTTTCCTTTAGCAACGTATCACAAAATCATGAAGTAATTATTTTTGTCATCATTATTTTTTCTACCTAAGTAGTTGATTTATGAAGGCAAAAGCAGTCTGTCTTCAGTTCTACGAGAGCCACTGGTATTTGATAAACAGTGAGGAATAAATGAAAAGAATGAGAAACAGGAAAATTTTTTTTTCTAAAAAAATTTTTTAAATAGAATTCATTTTGTAGTGAAAAACTTGCAATGCCAATCAATTCTTGATAACTTAAACAATACCGGAAAGTCATAGATTTATTTTTCTTAAGGCTAAGTTTTAAGTTGGGTATGGTTACATACCCCTAGAAGCCTGTAATCATAGCACTTGGGAGGTGGAGGCCAGAGGATCAGGTGTTCAGTGGCTCACAGTGAATTCAGAAGAAAAAAAAAACAAACAAGCCAAAGCATATTATGTTATTTACTGCAGAGGAGGAGAAAAGATGAATAGGATTAATAATGTTTTAACGTAAGAATACATAAGAAAATATATAGTATTTAGGATGAGTAAATTTCAGGAGGGTTTTGAAATTTTAAAACTGATTAGAATTGTTGTGCAGAGAAAAACAAAACAACTTTGTTTTGATGGTCATAGTGAGAAGAGAGCTCAAGTAATTCTCCAGGGGCCAGGGGCCATGACTAATGAGTGGATATTATAACTTAGTTGCTGTATTAGTCAGGGTTCACTAGAGTAACTAGATAGATAGATAGATAGATAGATAGATAGATAGATAGATAGATAGATGGATAGATAGATAGATAGAAATAAATATACATATATACACACATATGCATGTAGAAAAAAATATGTATAAATATACACACACATACATATATATGCATGTATGTGTGTGTATATATATATACACCCACATGCACACACACATATATATGTGGAGAGAGGGGTGGTGGAATTTATTAGAATGACTTACAGACTGTGGTCCAGATAATCCAGTAATGGCTTCCTACAAACAGAAAATCCAAGAACACAGTAGTTGTTCAATCCAGGAAGCCAGTTGTCTCATCTGGTCTTCAGTATATACCAGAATTCTAAAGAAGTAGGATCTAATGCTGGTGAAGGAATGGGCTTACCAGCAAGAGCAAGCAGGCAAAGAGAGAGCTTCTTTCTCCCATGCCTTTTGTATAGTCTGTGGATCTTCCTACTTCAAAAGGTTTGAATTAGAGACTTACCTTCCCACCTCAAATATCTGAATTAGAAGAGGGTCTCCCTACTTCAAATGATTTCATAAGAAAAAGAAAAAAAGCTACAGGTGTGCCTAGTCAATCAAGTTTTAGTTAATTCCAGATGTCGATTGTCAAGTTAGCAAACAAGAATAGCCATCACTCTAACCTCTCATCTTTCAGGAGCAGATATTTCTTAATGCAAGCAGCTCGTTTATTTTTGTCTCATTCAGCATTGCTTGGTAGAGAAGAAAATATAAGTCATGTGAGTGATTGTTTATCACAGAAAGAAAGAATTGTACTTCTTCATAGAGTGGACAAACCCCCAAACAGGAATTTTCTGAACTTGAGTTCTTCAAGGTTTGTTTTCAATGTGTTAGCCTTAACTTCAGAAAAGACTCCGCACTCTGGTTAACTGACTGATCCAGTTCTCTTCTGCCATTTGCTGTTTCAAGGTGGAGAATTATTAATGATCATCATTTTGGCATCACAAATTTCTATGATGACTTGTAGGGTGTATTGGTTTTGTCTGCTTTTAGATTATTTTTTATTTTATGGAAGGTATTTGCCAGTTCATAGTATGAGGAAATGTCTTCATTTGAGCTCTGCATGGTAGCTGCTAAAGAAATATTGTGAAGTGTTTGATTTTAAACCAGAAGCCATGAAGCCCAAATCAAACTTAAGAGAATAGACAAGAAAAAGATGCAGAACTATATTGGGGACTTAGGTAAATAATTCGCTATTTTGTTTCCTGAAATCCCACCTCCAAAAATAAAGCTTAAAAAAGTTGTTATTATTTTTTTTTATTGTTAGCTAACCAGTCATGTTTAAATTAAACTCTTTAAGCCTTGAAGATTGCTTCTAAAAGTATAAGCCTTCTGCAGAAAGTTAGAAGTAAAAGACATTTTGTGCTCTGAGAACTTAGTGTTGTTGGCATAGTAGCCCTGCCTGGTAAATGTGTCACATAATAAATATTGAATCCTGAGTGTGAATATGAGTCTTGCCAAATCTCCCCTACAAACTCTCTATGAGTAATAACAACAGCCACTATCAGTTAACTCCATGGCCTTCTTTCTTTTAATACAGTTACATTCCTGTCACTTTAGCTTGATGTTTAAATTTCTTATACTTGGTGAAAGATAATGTAGTCCAGAATATTCTTCTATAGAAAGAAGCAAGAGGGGCTGCTAAATGAGCATCAATAGTAGGAATTTTGTTTTTATTGTAGCCATCTGTGAGGTCACTATAAACAATACTGAACCCAAAGATGTTCTCCATTCTAACCATAAAGGGTTAAAAACAAACATCATCTTTTCAGAGATATGGATGTATGTGAAGATCACTGTTTGATAGCAGGGCTGTTGTTTTCCTACTTTAAGAAGGATGCATAATTTAGACCAAGATAATCACCAGTGATGCATACAGCAGATATTAATTTGAAAATTTAATATCTAAAGATTGGAGGACTTGCTTATGAAGCCACAGTTTCTAAATTATATTGAGGCATCGGTAACAAGTGCTCGGGAGCTCCAGTATGCAGAATATTAAAAGATACTCCGTGTCCTCTAATTAAAATCTCAGCAAAATGGAGTCATGACTGCAAATCTGATATTATCTGTGGGTAGGAGGAAAACCAGCAAACTGAGCCAGGGAGACAACAGAGACTGGGAACTGTGGCATCCATGGGGAGATGGCTTTCTCCGAAGGGTAGAAAACTCCCTGGAAATTAGAGGAAAAACTGATGGTAGTTGCTGGCATTAGAAGCAATGGAAATATTGTTGTCTCACACAATTTGGACACAGCTTTGTTCTATTTGTTCAGAGTGAAGTGGCAAGTGGGAGCAATTGAAAGCTCAGCACAAGTTTATAAGTGAGCCCTGGATGCTTTTAAAATATTTGGTATTGTGTTTTTTAAGAAATTATTTCTTTATTTGATGGTTTGGGGGAAAACATGAAGATTTTAGGAGGTAAATTCAATATAACAGTAGTCTCCATTCACTCTGAAAATGACTGAATTGGAATGAGTCTGGAGACTGGCAGACTTCATATGTATAAATCTATGAAGTTGAGGTAAATACATGCATCACTGCTAACATGTCCAGCATCTTAGAGTTTCCAAAGTACTCGGGTACATTCAAGGAAAAGACAGAATTTTTTGTTTGCTGTTGATAGCTTTCCTGCAAATTGGTGAAGGTTGGCTGGAATTTCCCTGAACACTAATGGCTAATGAGATAATATGAAAGCAAATGAGAATAATCATGCCTGTCTTCATTAGCACACCCCTTCTTAATCTTCCTAAGCAGAAGTTATTCTTCTATAGGTTCTTCTATTTCTCAGGACCTAGACAAATGTTGAAGAGTAACCCAGGCAAGGTCATACTCATAATTAGTGACTATAAAACATATTACATATGAGCTGCCTTCACTTCATTAATCTGCTCCATTTTCCCACTCACTGAACCAACAGCCTCAGAACCCTCCTCAACAGAAGGTTCTGAAAATCATTCTTAATATGCAGGGGTGGAGTTCAAGATGCTAGTCACACAGCAGGGAAATTCTGGAAGTTTCATCTTCTTATCCAAGGATGACAGGGAAAGTTATAGAGAAAAGAGTGTGAGGTCCTGGTCAGACGTCTGGGCTTCAGTCTCATCTCTTTATTACCACCTTTGTGGTTTGGGAATTATAAATAGTAACCGATATTCAGTTGCTTCACCTTCAAAAGTAAAGAAAGTATGCCAGAAACACTTTTGTAATCAGTGTAACAAAATGCAGACAGTGGTGACTGGAGGGATGGCCCAATGGTTAAGAGTTCTTACTGTTTCTCCACAGGGGTCAAGTTCAGGTCCAATGTTGGGCAGCTCACACTTACTGCAGCATCAGCTCTAGGGGATCTTACTTCCTTTTCTGGCCTTCTTGTGTACCTGCACTTACGGGCAGTTAGACACACACAGACACACACACACACACACACACACACACGCACAAATTTTAATAAATGCAATCATTAGAGAGTACACAGTGGAGTCTATGATGCTATGGAAAAGATCTAGTATTGCATTAAACACTGGGAATCACAAAGTCCAGTGCAGGCATCTGCCACAGTTATAATAATGATGCCAGTACAAGTACCTTTGACTGAGCTGCGGAGCTGTGATTACCTATCATTTAACCACTTTCTCTCTTGAAGTTATCCTTAATTTGAACCACCCTCAGAATCTTCTGGGGCTAAGGTAAGAGTGAGCTTGTTAAAACACTGATTGCTGGTTCCCACCCACAAAATTAGACCCCTGAGTACAGAGTTGAGCCTGAGATTCTGCAATCCTAACAACTTCCCGTGATATTGATGGTGTAGGGCCAAGGGCAATACTTTAGAAATGTCTGTCTGTCCCATATTCTATATTTAAGACATAGCCCATTCCCTGTATCTTCTAGAGAGTATCTGAAATGAATCCCTACTTCAGAGAGTTCCCATTTCCCCACACTATTACACCCCTGCAGTTCTCCCTGAATCCTGTGAGACTTAGCAGATCCCTGGTTTTAGAAATCTTTGCATTTGTATTTGCCTTGCCTTCCCAGGGTGACTGGAAAGTTTCTTGAGGCTTTGCCTTTATGAATTTTTGTATCTTTCTTTATCACTAGTGGCACAGGTCTACTTAGACCAATAAAGCACACACCTGCTTTATTGCTTCCAACTTCCTTCCACCAAAGTGTCTGTCTCTTGAATGACTTTGAAGACACTCTAGGCTTCTGCCCAAAGGAAAACAACAGAAGGCCTTCAGCATTCTTTTTGTTCTGTCTAGCAAATGTGTCACCATACTGTTGTGTTTCCAAGAGAGCCACCTTCCATTGGCCACAGCTGCCTGTTATTACTGCTCTGCTGCTAACATCACCCTGCTCCCAGAAGGGATTTTGCCCTCCCCCACCTCCTAGTTTCCTTTGCCTAGAGATCCCCATATGAAGTTCATTTTTTTCCTTAATTTTTATAATAACAAAGAATAGGCTGTCACAAAATGGGAGATTTGTCTAAAGAGGTGTGCCATATGCCTAGAGAGCCCCATAATTAAGTCCAGTCTTTTCCTTGATTTTTACAGCAATGAAGAATAGGCTATAATGAATTGGGAGATTTGTCTAAAGGGCTATACCATATAGAAGGAATTAGTGAAAAAAATTAATTCATAATTACAGCTCAGGTCCAGAGGAGACAAGATTCCTGGATTTTTGACTTGCCTCCAGGGAGCATCTCTAAGGTTAAGTCCTGTCATTCACTAAAACTAATCCATTTCTTGCTGGTTGGATCCATAGAGGCCCAGAACAAAAGCCTACCTCAACCAAGGTAACACCTCCTAAGCATTGGTGTCTCCAGTTCCATCTCTTCCAGGGCTCTGAAAGTGAAAAATCTCAATTCTTTTGGGGACAGTCTTGCCTCTACACAAAAGGAATGCTTTGATCCCATGACTTCATCAATATAATCCAAGTCACTGAGCATCAAAACAATTCCCAAATGCCTACCATTCCATATTTAAAGCTACCCGCATCTGCAATACAATTCCTGCATTCAAGGCTCAGGGAGCATCACAAAACGGGGAGAAAGGACTGTAAGAACCAGAGAACCAGAAAGTCTTTTGTGAGATTGTATCTCCTATAAATGAGAGAAAAGCTACATTCACAATACCTCAAAAATATAGCTGCCTAAACAAGACCCAAATAATGACAACCTCAGTAGATATGCTACCATGTAAGGGGAGAATCTCACAGGGTTCCACCCCTAGACAAAGGACTACAGGCAACTAGTGACTGCCAAGAGAGGGAGAATTAGCCCCTCCCAGGAATGATACCTTTAATTGGCTATCCAAGACGGAGTGTTCATCCCTGAAGTCATATCTAAAAAAGCCACACTCCATGGATTCAGCAGCTTGTTTCTATATATTTATGCATTTATATACATATGTAACAATAACAATCAAAAGGAAAGAGGATTTCAATTTGAGAGAGACCGATAGGAGTACACGGGAAGAGGTTGGAAAAGGGAACATGGGAAGGATTAGAGAGAAGAAAGAGAAGGGAAAGTGGTGTAACTATATTTTATCTATTTTTTTTTAATTTAAAAAACCACCTTTTTTCCCCAGTATCTCTTCATGAAGAATTTTAAAAACCAAACCAAAAATCTTTAGCTCTGTTTTACCCATGGTCACTTTTTATACATAGTCAAGTATTGACAATGTGTTTATGAATAAAGGCATGCAGATAAGTGCATATTAATTTGATCCATTATTATCCATTTATAGATGGCTTTGTGTTGGGAAACAGATTGAAATAGCTGGAACAGCATTCTTGACTCTCTAGCCTTCCCTCTGTTCCTAATGCTTAGAGGCAAGTTAGACGGTATCAAGGTGCTTCACAGCGGATCAAAATCCTTGAGCCTGTCTGGCCACACGATGGGCCAGCCCCTCATCAGTTTTGCTCCCCTCCGGAATAATTATGTGCTCTGCATCTGCTGATGTTGTTATCCAGGCACCTGCAGTTCCTCGCTTGGAAGGCCCTGCCTTAAGCAATGACCAAAGGATGGAGCCAGCACAGTTTGTCCCTATTGCTTATTTGTGAAGATGAGCTGGTCCATCTGTCCACATGCCACAGACCCCGGGTGGCAAAAAGCAATAAAAGGCAAGTATTCTCTGACAGCCCTTTCAGCATAACACTGGCGGGAGCAGAGGTTATTATCTTGTAATGTCACTGTTATTTCCAACAGCCCCCAACGGATCTTCTGACTGTGGCAAGACAAAGAGGCAGACACTGTTAACATAGCCTCTGTATTTTGTAAGGGGCAGCAGCGGTACGCTACACTTCCAGAATGTTTTTTTTTTTTTTTTAAACCATCTATCGATTGGCATATTGACTGCAATTTGAGGCCTCTTCATCCATTGAAGTAGCCCACGGTGTATTTACTTAATAAATCTAATCTCAAATTGGTACAAGACCACTGCAGGGAGAACATGGCTTAGGAGCTTTTTGATACACCGGGGAGAGAAATAGACTAAAGGATGAGCATCTTCAGTCCCAGTTTTACTGCCAAGTTGCTGTACGACCTTGGACCGATCACTTCTCAGGGCCTCTTTTCTATAGCCAAGGTCTGGACCTCAAAGTGCTGACAATTCAAGGATTCTCATTTCAATATTTGCAGATTCTGTGAGTTGCAGTATGAACTGCTTGAGAAGGCCCCCAGAATAGCAGCCCAGTAATTGCAATGTATATTCTAACAGCAGCAGCTGTAGAAACAGAGCCAGCCCCTCCCTGGGCTTCCTCTTTAAGGGTGATATGCCAGAATGAGAAACAAAATTACTGCGTCTGTTCAGCAAATTCTTCTTGACAAAATCTTTAAGCGTTGACAAGAGTAATATACTGAAAATTAGTTTAGAAGTGTTTCAAGTTTCAAAAATCAATCAAAATCAAATTAGATTCTGAAGACGCTTGTCTTTTGAGTTTTAGGAAAAAATAAAGATTCGCTTCAGCAACTCTGAAAAGTGGCTTTGACCCTGAAAGAGGTGACAATCACAGAGAACGTGATCGTTCTTCTTTAAGTCTACATCTTGGGCCCTTCCAAGGACTTTACCAAGTATACCTTTGTCCTATTGTCTCTGGCATTAGCAAATAACTTACCGGTTAAAGTATATCTTCTTCCTATTTCTCTTTCTTCTTGGTACCAATGTCCTCATCCAAGGCTGGAGACATAAAAACATATAAGGGAAAAAGACCTGGTCTTACTTCTGTGGGTAGTAATAGGGCCTTATGGTGGGACAAAGAATAATGACTGGCCTGTGGCTTCTTCTTTTAACTGCATCTGATTGTCAAGTGCAAACAGGTATTTCAGGATAAAGGAAGGTGTGCCCCTGTGAGGTGAATAATGAACTCCAGTTTTGTGTTTCACCTCACTTTCCTGGTCTATCTTACCCCCTTCTGAATGGCTTTTGGGAGATTTAGGAGGGCTTATCATGAATCCTTAAATTATTCGGACAGCTACAGGCAGCCCACAGATGACCTCTTGTCTTTCCCCTACTGTCTGTCAGTGTGCATGTGAAGCTGCCATAGCTAAAAGACTTCTTGAGAGCCTCAGATATCTGGGCCCAGGGTACCATTCCTCAGGGGGGGGGTCTTTTATAAGACAAAGGACTCCCTTGTTCTGTGAAAACTGGTCTCTAAGAGTTTATGCTCAGGCCAAGAATTCCTTATTGCATAAGCATTTTTTGCTGAACTGTGTTAGATTCTGTTGAGGCCCTTCTAATCATCAGAGCTCTGACAAGGAGCCAAAAGAGTCTGTGTTGATGTTTGTGTGTAGGTTTGGTGCCTCTGGTTGCTGATCTGCTTAGCTGTGACACCATCTTTTTTAAGGATACACACAGCTCATCTTTGGATATATTAGCATGGAATAGCTAGAGTCAAGAGTATCTATATATTTAATACAAATGATAGGAAATGAGTCTGCTTCATATCTCTTAATAAAACAGCCCTTTCAACTGGTCATTTGGAACAAAAGAACAGTCTGTTCAAGAGAATAAACTTCTCTCATTTTTGATGCAAAAATGGGAAGTAAATGCTGGCCATTTTTCAGTGTTAAATTTTTTTTATGTCCAAGTCATAAGGGCTTTAGGGTTGCTTGAAATAAGCTGGCAGGACCTCCATTATATATAATATTTCTTCCTTTATTTTTATTTATTTGTGTTTTAGAACATTCAGTTGTAGAACAGGAAAATAATTCCAGATATTTCAAACAAAACCTGGAGCATTTGTTCATAATTCAGAAGAAACCCTAAGTAGGTAGGGTAAGAGAGTAACAAAAATACAGACACTGCCTTCCTAATCTTACTTGTCAAGGCTTCGTGGTTAAGAGGGATGTTGAAGAGATCACCTTGGCAACAGAGGGCCTGGCAGTGATGTCTCTAGTCTGGATGTCTGTTGTGTTTTTAGCGTCTCCTCTCTCTCCAGTGAATGAATCTGAACAGGACAACGTCCTGATTGTTGCCCCACTATATCCTGGTCACTGAGTCCCTCCACAGCAGCCTGGGCTTCCTGATATGTTTCCTATCCAACTAGCTTACCATGACTCAGGTATCCTGTATGTGTATGCAGGTTGAGGGAAGATTTGGTTTATGCTCATTGTGTAAATTTGTTGTAGGTGTCCTCTTCAGTGACTTTCCTGTGGACTCTGACAACATTGCAATTTGAGCTCATCCCCATTATGTTACGAGCAGGTAATGCTTGCATATTCATATTTAATATCTATTTTGCAACCCAAACTACAATCTTTCCATGTCTTCACTTTTCTTTTAGTTTAAGAGTTCTCATCCCTTACCTCACTATGGTGAAATCCTGGCCCTATGCTTTGTAAAGATCCATTTGCCTTTGTTTTAATGTTTATCTATTTGTGTGTGATATTTCTAGGATTACTTTTCATAGTCAACCATCACTTGTGAAACAAGTCATTGGAGTTATCTTCTGCCCATTTTCTCTACTGTTCCAAAGACATACACATACCAACCTACCTACAAACATGTGTGTACACAAACCTGCATATAGAAACACACTTACTTCAGATTCTTATCACCAACTGTGACCTATAATTTCAAATTTCCATATCATCGTTTCCACCAGATTATATTTATTTCTTAAGATTTGATTACCCACAATTTCCCTTGGGTTTCTAGAGTTCTTGCTTTTTATATTTATTCCCATAATGATCAAAACATCGTTTCCTTACTATTCACAATAATTAGCTCTCACCCTTCTCATGCACATACCAGGCACTCTAGGCAAATAAAGGTATTTATATAAGTGCTTTTACTTTTTGCTCAGCTAGCTCTGGTTTGATAAGTATCATGTGCATGTGTACATGTGATATGGGATGTATGTGTGCATATGATATTGTGTGTGTACATGTGTGTGTAGAAGTCAAAGACTGATATCACCTATCTTTCTCAGGTGCTCTTTACTATTCTTTTGAAACAGCATTACTCATTGAAGCTGTAATTAACATACTCAGCTGGATTAGCTGAGCAGAGAGCCCTAGGGATTCTCCTGTCTCTATCACTCAACCCTCAATGCTAGAGTAATATGCTCATGCCACCATGCCTGGCTATAGATAGATAGATAGATAGATAGATAGATAGATAGATAGATAGATAAATAGATAGATGATATAGATATAGATATAGATATAGGTGATATAGATATAGATATAATGGTGCATGTTGGTGCAGCAACTACTTTAACTATCAAGTCATTGCCCCATTACTTCACAACTATCTTGAGAGCCAAACATCTTCTTATTTGGACTTAAAATGTGTGTTTCTCTCAAAAAACACTGGATTCAAGCATGTATTGGACTGTTTGACATTGGCTATCAGACATTTTGTAGGTAGGAGTGTAGCTGGAGAATTTCTCTCGAGCTCCCGCCAAGTCCTGCCAGTCCCGGAGCCTACTTATAAAATAAATACACAGACTCTTGCATTATTTAAACTGCTTGGCCATTAGCTCAGGCCTATCATTGTCTAGCTCTTACTCTTATATTTAGCCCATTTCTATTAATCTATACTTTGCCACTTGGCTTGTGGCTGACTGGTACCTTACATTTTTCTTGTCCTGGTGGCTGCTCCAGGCAGTCTCTTCTTCTCCCTTCCTGTTCCCTCCATTCTCTTCTCTCTTAGTCCCACCTATACTTCCTGTCTGGCTACTGGCCAATCAGTGTTTATTTATACAGAGCAATATCCACAGCATGGGAGCACCAAGATGGAGAAACTAATATGTTTCTTCATCCTTCTATTCCAGCCTAGAAAAGAACTCAGCACATAGTGTATACTCAATCATTTTCAATTGAAGTAATTGGAGGAATATTATATGTATATATATATATAATTATTACTATATATATAGTAATAATCATAATAACATAATGCTAAAAATTGGCTTCTTCAAAATGTGTTCTGGCAGCTTAATAAGTACCACATGGGCATTTGGAAAATTCAAATACAGACAAAGCTAAATTAAAATTTATTCAAAGCTGAAATAAAACTATATTTAAGTATCATTTCCATATAATTATTTTTCTATGTATATCAGTAATATTTTACTTAACAAAAATTTTATAACTATATCAGTTTTATAGCCACTTCTCTTTATATTTTTCAGTCATATCATAGGAGATACTTTTTTAGTACAGCTTTAATTTTTTATTGAAAAACACACTTTCCAATGACTATGGAGTATTTTAGTTATTAATGTACACAGATATACTTAATATTATTTTTTCTCTGATGTTTTGTTTTTATTTAACTTATAAGTATTCTATGAATTAACCAGTTGTGAAAGACTATGACAACTTTTAGGAGGAGATATTATATCAAAACCTTGAATAGATATGAAAGTATGTAAGTAAATATACAAGTAGAAAGAGACAGAGGGAGGGGAGAGAGAGAGAGAATATATAGAAATCCAGAAGAATATAAATTTCAGAACACTCTTACTTTTCTGCTTTGAATATTTCTTGCATTAATTATGGTCAGAGGAAACATTTAGTTCCAATAGATTTTTTATACATCAATTATTTAAAGATAAATAATTGTTATAGAAAATAGGATAAGGTACTAGGAAATGATAATACCTGGTCTCATTTTGACCCTTTCATTTCTGCTAATACTCAACACATTGAATCTTTCCCATATTAGCATCAATGTGTGTTTCCTAACCCTCCCTTCTTCTCCATCCACTGAGCAATGTAGAAGGTCAGCACAGCATTTGTTCTCCAGAGCTATGGCAACAGTTCTCTCTTGGAGCTTTTTGTATCACATCTCTCTTTTTAAGGTAATGATAATCCAAAGACTTTTCCATGGAACATGGTTCCTATGTAGTATAAGAGATATCATGACATGTGGAACTATGGAACCATATTCATCTTTTGCTTCTTTTAAAATATCAAACATCAGTTTACTGAATGTTCTGGGGAGTTCTATAGTTAATCAGTACAATTTACTAAGCTTACTTCTTTCATTCTTTCAAAATATTTGCTGCATGTCTATTATGTGTGGCAGTCATGTACATACGCGTATGTGTGAATGACTACTCTTTTTGTTTGTTTTTCGAGACAGGATTTATCTATGTAGCTTTGACACCTTTCCTGGAACTCACTCTGTAGCACAGGTTGGCCTCAAACTCACAGAGAACTGCTTGCCTCTGCCTCCTGAGTGCTGGGATTAAAGGCATGCGTCACTACCATCCAGCAACTACTCTTAATAATTACTTAAACTTGAGCCATGCAATTTCTCTACGAGAGGTATTTTATATTGTATGTTTCATATAAATTCTGAAGTAAGTTCTAAATACTAGATAAAAATGCACATAGTATTAAACAGTTCTCTGTATAAGGTAAATTATAAATCTCTACAGTGAGTGGTGGTGTTGGTTGGTTTTTACCCTTTCCTCTTTCTTTTTTTTGGCTCTTTGTGGGGGGGCAGTGGAGGGCACCACCCAATTCTCAAATACACACATAGAGACTTATTCTTTCTTATGAATGCTCAGCCTTAGCTTGGCTTGTTTCTAGCCAGTTTTTCTTAAATTATCCCATCTAGTCAGGCAGTGGTGGCACTCGCCTTTAATCCCAGCACTCGAGTGGCAGAGCCAGGCGAATCTCTGTGAGTTCACAGGCCAGCCTGGTCTACAGAGTGAGTTCCAGGACAGGCACCAAAGCTACACAGAGAAACCCTGTCTCGAAAAAAAAAATTATCCCATCTCCCTTCTGCCTCTGGGCTTTTTCCTTTTTTTACTTCTGTGTATCTTACTTTCACTGCATGACTGTCTGTGGGGCTGGGTGGCTGGCCCATTCTTTTCTCACTCCTTGATCTGTCTTACTTTTTCAATCTCTCTTTTTCTCCTGTTTAATTCTCTCTAACTGCCAATCCCTCCTATCCTTTTTCCTGCCTTGCTATTGACTGCTCAGCTTTTATTAGACCAATCAGGTCTTTTAGACAGGCAAACAGCACAGCTTCACAGAGTTAAACAAATGCAAAATAAAAGAATGCAACACATTTTTCTGTCTTTAAAACAAATGTTCCACAGCATAAACAAATGTAACACCTCTTAAATTAATATTCCACAACAGAGTGGCATTCGAGATCCTTTCCATTGTGGCTTGGTAGCAATTTTCTAATTTCATACTCTGTTGTACTTCTCTATAACTGAAAATGAAAGTGTCCTACAATACATTCTCCTATCTGAATGTGTCATCGTTTCTCAGTATTTTATACCTTGATATCTGCTTTTTTCACCTACTGACCTTCTTCAAGGATGATAGGTGATATTCCACCCACAGAAAACATCAAATCTGTGCAGTAGCATCCCATCAGTGTCCACTCCTTTCTCTTCAGCTGTGAACCTGGCCTCTAAAGGTTGAACCATTGCTCCAACTCAACCATCCCTTTCTTATCACTCAGATCCTTTTTTGTCTCGTGTGCAAAGCATTTCTCAATGCCCCAATGAGGGAAAATATATATTCTTCTCTAATACCTGCATATTAAATACTTTGTGTTGGTACAAAAAAAATGACAAAAGCAACTTAAGAAAAGATTTGTTTTGATTCATAGTCTTAAAGTATAGTCCATCACTGAGGGGAAATCATGGTAGCAAGAGCTTGAGGCAAGTGCCCATACTGCATCCACAGTCATGAAGCCGAGAGATGTACACTAATACACAGCTCACAATTTTCTTTTGATCTAGCTGAGGACACCTGCTCATAGAACATTACCACCAATATTATGGTGGATTTTCTCCCATTGATTAATGGAATCTAGAAGCCTCCTCACAGACATGCTCAGTAGATTATTTCCATTGCAATTGTAAACTTCAATTGGCAATTAAAATGAATCAGCATAGCCTTGGAGTAAACTTGAAGTAAATTTTACTAACCATCATTCTTATTTTATAGGTGAGGAAACTGAAGTCTGAAGAGAGCTTCCAAAGTGAGGAAGCTAGCTCATTTGTTTATACAATTTTGGTTTCTCCGCATATTTTGTGGTCTTTACTATCATTCAGATTACATTTCAAAGAGATGAGAGTAGAAGCAATGACTGTCTAGAAGCTTTCAGGAATTGAAGTGGGGAAGAGTTAGCTCAGACACACGAGGCTTTAACAAACCTTGGGTGTGTTTATGGCATCATTTGCACCTGGCATATTCAGCACAGATTTTTAGGGATTTAATTTAGCTTGCAAAGGAAGTTGTATAAACTCAGGAAATGGGGTAGAAAAATATATGAGAGAAAACCAGCTAGTCAGAATCTATTAAGCTCATAAAATGTGTTGGCTTGAATTTCAATTTGTGGGGGAATATTGGTTAATCCTACTTTTCTGTGACTATTAACTTTGTAGTTTCTCAAATTAGCCCCTTGTTGCTATATTTAAGATTTATCATTTCCAGCTTCTGACAAACAAAGACTCTCAAAGTACGGATTATAATAACCATTATTGACACCATTTATTCTATTGATGTGTAACATTGTGTAGAGCAACATTGCAATTGTCTTATTTCCTAGATTGTTCAGCATGTCCATATATCCAGGCAGAACCAAGATCAGACATGATAAGTAACACTTCAAAGTAAACTAAAATTAGAAGGGCAGTTTTGGGACTTACACCCATGCATTCTACCTCCTGAGACTCCAGGAGGGTTCTCAAGAAGAAGTGACTTAATGAGAATACGAATTGGATGGTATTACTCTGAATTATAACTGCTTTGGTATAGATGGATCAGAGGCCTCCATGAGACAAAATGAGTGGAAAGGCAGTCATGAAGCTCTGTAGACACAACTATATGGTTATAAAACTAGCCTGTTTTTCTGGCTTCTAAAAAGACAAGATTGCTCTCAATCCTGTTTGTTATTGTTGTCTCCAAGCAAGAATGAGGGCTGTGCCTGTGTTATGTGAAGAATTATCTCATCTCATCCAGCACCTGGTGCTGAAACAGGTTTGACTAGAACACATTTGGAAGGATTTATGTAAGGCTTGAAGTGTATTATTTTCTATGGATAGTTTTTAAGATATTAAATAATGATGTAAAGTCTCCATTTTAATCTCAGAGTGAATAGCATGTTCATTATCTTGAAAGATAATTTCATAAAGATTTACTGGAAAGTATCTCTGTATCAGATATCATGTGGTGTTGTGAAGCATGTGAAAAGGGCAAAGCCCTTTCCATTCAGGAAGCACAGGCTGGCAGAAATAATGTCAAGGTAGAACTTAAACATCTGAGTGATCGGAGCTATCCAGAAGAGAACAAAAGTAAGATAGCTGTATCTTCCTAGAAACACACACATGTAAACACACTCATTATACTTTTGAGCAAGAGGAGGTTTGAGGTCTATTCAGATTCTCTGCTGGACCTGTTAGAAGTCCACAGACTTGAGACTAAAGAGCCAAGCACCACCAGTGCTGAAAAAAAATGTTCATAGCAGTCTTAGAGTATTCAGGTCAGTGAAAGTAAAATCCAGTGATAGCTGTACCTTGGCATCACTGTACAACCCTTCTAAATTCCAGTTGCACCATAGAGGACATGAAAGTCATTCTTTGGAGAAACTTTGACCAGTGAGTGGGTCTAGGTTAGTGTCTGACAGTGAAACAATAGATCTGCAATGCAAATGAGAGAAGTAATCATTAACATATAGACTAGTTTTAGCCAAGCATGTCTGGAAATCTGAGATTCATTCACAGTAGCCAAATTATGGAATCTGCCTATGTGCTCATGAACAGATGAATAGATACAGACAATGCACTATAGATAAAACAGTGGAGTATTATTCAGCCATTCAGGAGGACAAATATATATATATGTGGAAAAGAGTAAATTAATGGAAATAAGTCAGACATAAAAACACAAACATCCTTTTTTTCTTATTGGTGGATCCTAGATTTTACATAGATACATAACATATACATATGTTTTATATATATTTATACATATGTATATATATAAATTTAATGACAATAGAAGTGAAACTGGGAGAAATAAAAAGGATTAAACAGAATTAGGAAGTATGGAAAAGAAGGGAGAATGTATGAATGAATGAGAACAAAAACCATCATATACTTTAAAAACCCCATCACTATGTATGCTAAATATATGTCAATATCTTATTAAAATAAGGAATTGATAAGTATAAGATTTAAAATAAATAATACAAAATTAAGTACCACTTAATAAGGACATAATTTTGCTAAAACATATAATACAAGCAAGAATAGCATCCCAAGGCATGGTGATCTGAGTAGGAATGGCCCCCTTAGACTCCTGAATTTGAATGCTTGGACCATAAAGAGATACACTATTAGGAGGTGTGGCCTTGGAGTAGGTATGGCCTTGTTGGAGGAAGTGTGTCACTGTTGAGGTGGGCTTTGTGCTCAAGCCCAGGCTCAGTGGCACACAACATATTTTACCTGGGGATTAAGATATAGAATTCTCCTAGACATCTAACAGCAAGCTGATCTCCAAAATATATAAAGAACTCAAGAAGCTATACATTATAAAGCCAAATAATGCAATTTAAAAAGTGAGGACAGATCTAAACAGAGAATTCTCAACAGAATAATCTCACATGCAGAGTAACACTTTTAAAAAATGTACAAAAGTCTTACCCATCAGGGAAATGCAAACCAAAACCACTCTGAGACTTCATCTTACACCTGGCAGAATGACTAAGATCAAAAACACAAATGATAGGTTACAATAGAGAAGATGTGGAGCAAGGGTGATACTTCTCCATTGTTGGTAAGAGTGCGAATTTGTACAACCACTTTGAAAATCAATATGGCAGTTTCTCAGAAAATTGGGAATCGATCTACCTCACGACCCAGCTTACCACTCTTGGACATGCAAGACATCCTAAAGGATGCTCAATCATACCACAAGGGCACCTCCTTAACTATGTTCATAGCAATTTTATTTATAATAGTCAGAAGCTGGAAACAACCTAGATGCCCCTCAATCCAAGGATTGATAAAGAAAATGTGGTACATTTATACAATGAAATATTACTCAGCTGTTAAAAACAAGACATCAGGAAATTTGAAGTCAAATGGACAGAACTAGAAAAAATCATCCTGCATGAGGTAAACCAGACCCAGAAAGACAAACATGGTATGTATTCACTCATAAGTGAATATTAACTGTAAAGTAAAGGACAACAATGCTACAATCTACAGACCCAGAGAGGCTAGGTAACAAGGAGGGCCTAAGCGGGGATGCATGTATCTCCCTGGGAAGAAGAAATAGAAGAGCTCTCCTTTATAGACTGGGGGCAGGTGGGAATGGGGATGGAAACTTGAGGAATCAGGTTGAAGAAGAAGAGAACTAAAAGAGTGACTGGAAGGGAGGCATTTCAGGGTCAGGTAGAAACTTGATGCAAAGGAAACTCCCATGAACCTACAAAGATGACCCCAGTTAAGACTCCTAGCAATGGTGGATTCATAGCCTGAACTGGTTATCTCCTGTGACCCAGTGGTACTTCCCATGGAGAGACTGGGACACAAGACCAGCCATACAACCTTTGACCTATAGTGGGAAATTCGTGTGTAAGGGTGACATGGAGAGTGTGGAAGTGGCCAACCTATGACTGGTCCAGCCTCAGACACATCCCAAGAGAGTGAGTCCATCCCTGACACTGCCTAGAGTGTCAGGACCCAGAGACTGCATGTCCCAGAGACCTAGGATAGAACAAAACACAATTGGGGAAAAAATGGCAATGTAATGATGCCTAACAATATTCTGTTCTGCTCATAGATGGGTGACTACCCCAATTATCATTAGAGAGCCTTTATCCAATAACTGATGGAAACAGATACAGAGAACCACAACCTAACATTAGGCCAAACTCAGGGAATCCTGCTGAAGAGAGGGAGGAAGGATTATAGGAGTCAGAGGGGTTAAGAACATCACAAGAAAATACACAGAAACAACTAGCCTGGCTCATAGGAACTGAGAGTCTGAACCAACAACCAGGGAGCCTGCATGGGACCAACTTAAGCCCTCTACATATATTTGACATTTGTGTAGCTTGTTCTATTTTTGTGGAATATTCCTTTACACTATGTGAAGATGTGTCATTATGATTGGTTTAATAAAGAGATGAATGGCCATTAGCTAGGCAGGAAAATGTTAAGTGGGACTTCTAGGGACAGAGAACCTTGAGAAAAAGATAAGAGGAGTCACCAGCCAGACACAGAGGAAGCAGGATGAGGAGTACAGAGTCAAGGTAACCAAGCCACATAGAACATAGATTTTAAAAATATGGGTTAATTTAAGTTATAGAAACTAGTTAGGAAGAAGCCTAAGTTAAGGCCAAATATTTCAAATATTTATAATTAATAATAAATCTCCATGTCGTTTTGTTTAATGTTGTGACCCAAAGAAAAATCTATTTACATATGATACCCAATGTCCAGCCACATACATCTACATAAGGCCTGAGAAAGCTAAAAAAAAAAAAAAGTTCAAAACACAGAGTAAACACTGTTTCTTGTCACAACTTCCAAGTGACTAAGGTCTCTCAGATAGGCTTGGCATGAAGAGACTGCCTGCAGGCTGTAGCCAACAGCCAGCACCATGCCCAGAAACATGGGCTAAGCTCACCTGCCAGGCAGCTGACAAAGCAATTTAAGATTTGTGTCATGTAATCAGAGAACACTGCAGATGCTCAGTAAAGACAAATCCACATGAAAAAAAAAAAACCTCTAAATAAGTTACAGTGTGTTTAAAAATGTGCACAGGCTTAAAAAGGAAAAGAAAATGGGTATAGACAGTCATAGAAAAAATATATGGTTTATAAATAAAAAAAGTCCATAAGGAGAAAATAAAATAATATAAAAAGGATAGAAATATAAAAAGATGGAAAATACACAGAGAATCTGGATCCTGTATGGTGTCTTGTCGACTCTGAATTTTTGATTGCTGATGAGTGAACAATAGCTGCTGAGAGACATAGGATTATGGAAACTGCGAAATTAAACCAATCTATGTTTTTTTTTAAATGTCTTAACTTCAAAATGGAAGTCAAAAATATGTTGCAATGGGGAAGAGGTTATACTTTTGTTTCCACAGAAAACAAAAGGCTGTGGATTCATTCACAGTTCATAGAGATCAGATTTGATTGGAGAAGACCCCCTGAAAATCCTGGTTACAGCCATAAAGAAATAAACCTAAAATAGCTACAATGTAGGTGACATATATTTTACCTGCTCAAACAAAAAATTAAAAAAAAGAATCTTTAACAGACTTGTGTACATGCACATTCCATACTTGTGTTAATGCATATGTTTTTTATATATATATATATATATATATATATGTATGTATATACATATATACATATATGTGTGTGTGTGTGTGTGTGTGTGTGTAATATATATGTTACCTTTAAAAGTTTACATGTTTCAGAGCAAGGGGACCAGACACCAATGAAAATGGGTGGCCCAAGTGATCCAACCTCTCAGAGTGCCTCTATTGCAGTTTCTTTTTTTTTTTTAATTTAATTTAATTTTATTTTACAATATAATTCAGTTCTACATATCAGCCATGGATTCCCTTGTTCTCCCCCCTCCCACCCCCATCTCCTTCTCCCCAGCCCAACCCCCATTCCCACTTCCTCCAGGGCAAAGCCTCCCCCAAGGATTGAAATCAACCTGGTAGACTCAGTCCAGGCAGGTCCAGTCCCCTCCTCCCAGGCTGAGCCAAGCATCCCTGCATAAGCCCCAGGTTTCAAACAGCCAACTCATGCAATGAGCACAGGACCCGGTCCAACTGCCTGGATACCTCCCAAACAGATCAAGCCAATCAACTGTCTCACCTATTCAGAGGGCCTGATCTAGTTGGGGGCCCCTCAGCCATTGGTTCATAGTTCATGTGTTTCCATTCGTTTGGCTATTTGTCCCTGTGCTTTATCCAACCTTGGTCTCAACAATTCTCGCTCATATAAACCCTCCTCTTTCTCGCTAATTGGACTTCCTGAACTCCACCCGGGGCCTAGCTGTGGATCTCTGCATCCAGTTCCCTCAGTCATTGGATGGGGTTTCTAGCACGACAATTAGGGTGTTTGGCCATCCCATCACCAGAGTAGGTCAGTTCGGGCTGTCTCTTGACCATTGCCAGCAGTCTATTGTGGGGGTATCTTTGTGGATTTCTGTGGGCCTCTCTAGCACTTTGCTTCTTCCTATTCTCATGTGGTCTTCATTTACCATGGTCTCCTATTCCTTGTTCTCCCTCTCTGTTCTTGATCCAGCTGGGATCTCCCACTCTCCCAAGCTCTCTTTCCCTCGACCCTCGCCCTTCATTACCCCCACTCATGTCTAGGCTTATTGCAGTTTCTTAAGAGTTCTACATTCAGAACAGCTTCAAGGCTGCAGGCTGAGATGCTCCAGCCTCATAGTTTACTCCAGCCATACTTCAGATAAACCCTACATTCTCCCATCCCACAAAGACTAGACAACAGCTAGGTCTCCCAGGCCTTGACCATTACCCCAGTTTTCTCAAGGTCCCGTAAAGAGGTTATCACCTCCAGACAGCAGGAAGTATTCTAGAGAACATGACGCCCACATTCTCAAGTGGTGGGGTAGATGGTTTTCTGTCATTCAGTGGGTTATGAATGTTGGCCATCATATGGGGGGTTGGTTAGAAATAGTTACTTGTCATGGTCAGGGAGAAAGCTAAACAAAGAAGATTAGATTAAGGGATCTTGTTCTAAAGAGAAAAAAAGGGGGCTATAGTATAGAAATGATGGAATAAAAGGGTGGATTGTTGAATCTGCCTTTGAACAGCCACTAGTCTGAAATATTTTATGTTGGTATAGATTTTTGTATATTGATACAAATTTAAGGTTATTTTTGTTATACTGTATTTATGTTTTTATTCTTATTTAAGGTATTGTACCTATGCAGCTATTTAAAAGCATATTATAAAGTTTTATTCCTTGAAAGTTGTAAGCATTTTGTACATCATCAGCTTGCGACTGCATCCCAGCCTAAAAAAGCAGACGTGCACTCCCACGCGTTCTCTCTCTGTACGCTCTCTCTGTGCATGCTCTGTCTCTGTCTCTGCATCTCTTTGGTGCTTTCTCCCTCTCTCTCCTTCTCCTAATAAAGCTCTAAAAGGTAACCATGGCTCATGATTCTTCCACCACCACAGTATCTAGCACCAGCCATTAGCGCTGTATACCCGCGGTAGCTGTGGCCAGCCACTAGTGATGCTGTCTACCCCTTACAAAAGCTTTTTAAGATAATAAAGAAATACAAGTTAATAGTCATCTATAACAATCAAACTTGTAGTCAATGTTAGATATGTTTTCAAGGTCATACAGAGATTAAGTTTAGATAGATAGGCAATCTTCAAACTTCAAAGACCTATAGAATAAGGCATTTGCAATGTTATTCTAACATAGGGCTTTTCATGACAGTGAGAGACATCTGCTCCTAGAAGACTAAACTTCTTCATAAAAGGGTGATGGGCATCAATGCACCCCCGTATAGATTTTGTTTTCTTTATGACAAAAGCTACCCTTTTGGCCAAGAAACTACCATTGCCTCAACTGCTGACAGTATGCTGTTCATGTGGATCAGTAGAACACAAAAGAAAATGACTGCTGAACTTTGCCAGGACAGGGTAGGACCATCCTTGAAAATCCCTGCTTTACAGAAAAGTCTGTCAGATATTTTATGCCTGTAGGCCAAAGATGGATGCCCCAATGTTGCAGAGGAACTTTGGATGACTGTGCAGAGAGCCAGGTGTTTCTGTCATTTCTTATAGTTTTGGAAGTTGCTTTCTCTGCACTTACTGTTTACTCAAGTAATATTTTATCCTTTTGGGGTCTCTGATGGAGATTGAAGACTAGATAGTTATAGGGTTACAGCTTTCTTCATTACCAAATTTAAAAAAAATTATGTAAGAGGTGTAAAGTTTATAAGGTTGACAAGCATAACAGCTTAAGTTGTTTATCTAAAAACATGTTTTAAGATCTAAAAAGATATTTTGAGGATTGTAATACAAGTTATGAAAACAAATGGTTTAGGTATAAAACTTTGGACCAAGATAGGATAGATAATGGAGTATTTTTCTTAAATTAGCCAAATGCAAATGGACTGCACATTGTAAATGTAATTCTTACCTAATAATTATTCTTATTGTTTATAGATTTATTATGTTAATGTTAAAACTTTTCCTTTTTATTTAGACAAAAGGAGGAAATGTGGAATCTCCTATTCACTGTGTGAAATGTATCACTGTGATTGGTTTAATAAAGAATTGAATGGCCATTAGCTAGGTGTAACATGAATCTTAAAAGGTCTTACTAATAAAAACAAACCCAGGGCTAGGTATTGGGGTGAATTCTGAAAGGTCTGAGAAGCAGAACAAGGCACAGCGAATCTCACCTCATCAACTCCTCAGCTGATCTTGTTCCTTCAGACTGGAAGCCTCTGAGTCCTCATCAGAATGGATCTCAGCTGAACTGCTGTTAAACACCTAAAAGCTTAAAAAGACTTCTGTTCCTGATCCTCACACCTTATATACCTTTCTGCTTCCTGCCATCACTTCCTTGGATTAAAGGCATGTGTCACCATGCCTGGCTGTTTCCAGTGTGGCTTTGAACTCAGAAATCCGGATGGATAGATCTCTGCCTCTGGAATGCTAGGATTAAAGGTGTGTGTGCCACCATTTTCTGGCCTCTATGTCTATCTAGTGGCTGTTCTGTTCTCTGACCCCCAGACAAGTTTATTGGGGTGCACAATATATTGGGGAACACAATATCACCATAGCTAGGCAGGAAGAGGTTAGGTAAGACTTTAGGGACAAAGAGCTCTGGGAAGAAGAAAAGCAGAGTCACCAGCCATAAAGGAAACAGGATGGGGAGTACAAAGTAAAGGTAGTCAAGCCACATAAAAGAATGCAGATTTAGAAATATTGGTTAACTTAAGTTATAAGAACTAGTTAGGAACAGCCTTGAGCTAAGTTGGCGTTTTATAATCAATAATAAGTCCCCATGTCATTTTTTTGTAAGCTGGAAGCCCAAACAAAAATCCATTTACAGCCTATTTGTGGGACTCCTAACAATGGGAGCAGAGGCTGTCCCTCATGCTTTTGCTGGCTCTTGGGAACCTATTCTTCATACTAGACTGCCTTACCCTGCCTAAATACAAAGAGAGATGCTTAGTTTTACTGCAACTTTATACGCCATGCTTTGTTGATACCCATGGGAGGCTTTCCCCTTTCTGAACAAAGACAGAGGAGGAGTAGATTGGGCAGGGAGCAGAAGGGAGGTGGGGAGAGTCAATGGGAGGAGAGAAGGGAAGGGAAACTACAGTTGGGATGTAAAAGAAATAAATTAGTTCAATTAAAAAAATATTAAACTTAAAAAAAAGATATAGAACTCTCAGTTCCTTCTCTAATACCATGTCTGCCTACATACTAGAATGCTTCTTGACATGATGATAATGGACTAAACTTCTGAAACTGTAAGTTGGGCCCAATTAAATGTTTCCTTCATAAAAATCCCCATGGTCATGGTGGTTCTTCACAGCATTAGAAAGCCTAACCAAAACACAGGAAATCTTGTCAGTTGTGGTTCACTGAATAACAAAGGCCTAACTCCTCTGTTTCACAGCAGACTTTCCTAAGACAATCTCTATCATTGTTCTTGTAGCTTCTTGTGTTTAGGTTACTCATTCATTGGAATGAGTTTACAGACACTAGGTCCAGTGACTTCTGTTTTAACAGAACACTAACTTTGACAAGGAGTGTTAACTATCTTGTATGTTTTCAAGGGTGGGAATTTCTTTATTTCTTTTCTATTTTATTTAAGCAAAAAGCTACATAGTAAGTAGTTTTGCTTTTGCTTGCCAAAGCTGCCCTTATTGCAGCTACTCAACTTTACTATGTATCACAAAAATAGCCCCAGACAAGATGTAAACCAACAAATGTGTCTGTGTTCCATTAAGGCTTTGATACAAAACAATCAGTGGACCAAAGTCAGCTGCAAAACTGCAGTGTGCCAACCTCTGCTTTGGAGGTTTGAGTTAATCATACTTCTCATTTCATGGCTTATGGTCTTCACTGATCCATGCAAGCTCCCTCACTTGACTCCTTTTTAATTTATATAGTCCCTATGTTCCCGTTCCCATGTACTGTGCCCCTCCCCATTCCCCCTCTGATATTAGATGGAAAAAAGAAAAAAGGAATGAAGGATGGAAGGAAGGAAGGAAAGAAAGAAATGGGATAAAAATATTTTAATATGTTCATAGTATGTTTTATTCTTTGAGCATATTGTAAAATGTATATTTTTGTTTCCTTGTGCACTTCTTAAGTTAAAGGAAAGAAGTTTTTATCTTATTTTATTTATTTTGCTATACAGCATTGTGTCTTGATTAGGGGTTGGATTTTGTGCCCACTTCTTCTCCCTATAGAACTTTGTCTGGCTTGAATTTGTATAGGTCCTGTTCATGTCCTTACAGTCTCTGTGAGTTCATCTGTAACTAAGCCTTGTTGTGTCTGGAAGATGCTATTTTCTTGTTATTATGCACCACCTCTTGTCTCTTACAGTCTTCTGACCTCAACATCTACATAGATCTCTGAGCCTTGAGAACAGGAGTTTGATAAAGACATCTCATGCAGGGCTAAGTGTCCTAAGGTCTCTCATTGCACATTGTCTATTTCTGTGCCTCTCTGTCAGTTACTGTCTACTGAAAGAAGCAGCTTCTTTCATGAGGGCTGAATGAGGCATGGAGATATGTGTTGTTTTAGTTACTCTTCTACTGCTGAAACATAGAAAAGTAAGCATTTAATTGAGGCCTTGCTTGTAGTTTTAGCAGGTGAGTCTATGATAATGCAGGGCAGCAAGCAGGCAGGCATAAGAACTTACTTTTTGAGGCAATAGTCATGAAGTAGAACTATAGAGAGCTGACTGAATGGTAAAGGCTTTTGAAACTTAAAGCCTACCCCAGTAACACACCTTATCCAACAGGGCCACACCTGCTAATCATCTCTAAATAGTTCCACCAACTGTGGATCAAGAATTCAAATATGTGAGCCTATGGGGAGCCATTCTCATTCAAGCCACCACATGTGTGTAGAAATATGTCAAAATTTTAGAATAATAACGTTTAAAGTATTTTATAGCATTTTAAAATTACATATGTTTTTAAAGTGAAAAAAATACTATGTGACACTATCATGGTCAAACATAATATTCAATAACCAATTCTTAATGGATGACCAGGGCAGCTATTACTGTCCTTAATTTACAGAAAGTAAAAGAAAGGCTCAAAAAGGTGATATCATTTCCCTGAGGTCATGCTACTTGTCACGACAGAGTAGAATTCAAGTGTGTGTGTTTTGGCTCCAAGGTGCTACAAGACCTAAGTCCTTGATTTCTTTGGTCCACAGCAATAACGAATTCTGTGTACAGAAAAAGCCTTTCAGTATAACCTGTTATGATGCATACTAACACAAAAATTTCTGAAGATATGAGACTTCTAACCTAGTGGTGAAGGTCATGGAGTAGAAGGGTAAAATGAAAGCAGTGGGGGCCGACAGAAGCTGCCAGTGAGGTGAGAAGAAACCCTTCCCCAAGGATCGAGGGAAGGAAGGTTAAAGGCATATCGATTCTGACAGGGAAAACATTCTTCTGACTTTTCATCCTGCTTTAAGATCATCTGTCATCAAAAAAGAGTCAGTTACTGAACTCAGCTTTGGAGATGGCACAGAAGATACAGCAGAGAAGCAACCATCTGATAACATGAGGGATACCAAAGTGACTTTTGATGTTTTAAACTAGGCTGTATAATAGAGGTGATATGGAACACGATGAATTGTACGTTGAGAGGTGAACAGTCGACAGACAAGTAAGTACACAGACCATCTCGAACAATAACCAACTTTCTGATGAGGCCAGTTCTCTTTTCAAAAGACACTGTAAAGCTACACAGGTCAAAGCCACAAGGGCAGCAGAGCTTATTACAATTTCCATGTTGCTTTTATGACATGCATAGGCTTCTCAAAGTGAATCAGCAAGAGTAGACTGGGCTCTGTTTATTATTCTCATTTTACAGATAATGAAGTTAAAAAATGAGAAAAGCAAGGCCACAGGAACACAAAGAGAGTGGAAGATTTAGAAACAAAGTGTAACTTCCCCATGATTGCAGGGTTATCTTCACACCAGAGGGTACTATATACAGCCAAATTGACTTTTCCTAAAACATTGTTGATAACATCCTATGTGAGCATGTGAGCCTATCCATCTGCCTAATTCAATTATATAAGCACACAACCAGAATTGATCATCACCCCCCACCTCTGTGTGTGTGTGTGTGTGTGTGTATGTGTGTGTGTATGTGAGTGTGTGTGTGTGTGTGTATGTGAGTGTGTGTGTGTGTGTGTGTGTTCCACACACACAATATTATGAGATGTTGATCAAAACATGTATTAAACACAAAACATCTAAAACAAAAACGCAGCTTCCAGTGCAAAGATACTTAGCAAACAGTGACATGCAAGGCTTCAGTTGAATTTGAATAACAAAATGTGAGCTCAGTCCATTACCTATGTTTGGCTTGAGTTATGCTGTTGGTTTGAAGTATAAACCTATGCCTGTTTTTAGCAACATATGTTAAAGGCTTGGTAGCTTCGTGTTTGTAGGTATTGCAGCCTCTGTGTTCCTGGGCATCCCAAAGTACTTGGTCTGCCAATGGATGGCAACTGGAATCAAAGTGCTTGTTACTGACCTCAGTCCTAGGAAAGTCAGCTGAAAACTTTTTTATTGATTGGATTTTCAAAATACTCTATCTTTGAAGCTTTTATTAATTAGAATTTCAGAATCACATTAATTTTGAATATATTGACATGGGCTGGAGAAATGGCCCAGCCGTTGAAGACTAGGTTCACAAGCAATAGTATAGAATACGTTGATGTAAATGGATTTGGTCTGACAGTTATGAAAATATACATATATTAAGATTTCAAGGTCAATATCTGTGTCGTTGCAAGTATTGCCATTACTTTAGTGTTGAAGGGATTGTTTACGTTTGTTTTGTATTATGAGGCAAGAGTACAGAAACTTTTAGAAAGATCAAGATATAACCTTGACTAATACAAAGTGATTCTGACTAAGCACATGATAACACTTATTTAAAACGGAATATGAAAATAGCTCATGTTGTATCAAAAATGGGTACATTTGTGTTAAGCAAAATGTTTCCTATTCTATAAGCATTTCTGAAAATTAGAGTCCACATTTATATAAATTGTATTTTTAACTCCAATAATTTTAGAGTTACTGCACTACAATCAGTACTCACTGAATGATGCCTGTGCCTATGTATTTTGTGGGTTTATTCCATCATGACTTTAGTATCTCTTCAATGTAAGTTTTGATTTTTATTTCTGTTTTGTATCCTAAAATATATAAGATGCTCCTAGTTTGAGAAAAACAAGTAAATGCAATGTTTAAATAAATAAGTAAAATAAAAATCTCTATAGCTTCCCATTCATTTCTTGCTTCTCAAATGTAATCACATTTCTTAAAAATCAATACTAGAATTATTTTCTAATAATTTTTAAAGATTATGTTCCTAATTAGATTATTTGATTTATCAACTTTATGCATGATTTTCTCCATACTTGCATCTTTTAATTAAGCAAACACAATTAAAACATTAATTTAAACAAAGCATAGATTTCATATTACCATATTTACATAAATGAACATGGAATTTGCCTTTGCTTTGTTGAATATTTGGGTTGTGATTTTTACTGGTTAATAATTGTTTATCTTTCTTTTCAAAGCATTTTATCAATTAACATCCTAATAAGCATATAGCAATTATTCTTTGGACCTAATCCATCATTTCAAGGGATGCATAGTCTGAGGTGGTTTTGTTCAGTTGTCTGGATGGTCAATTTTATTGTTGCTGTTTTGGTAAACCATCTTTCAGAACCACCTTGTCCTTTTCTCTCATTATGAATTGAGTGTGATTTAGGCATAATATCCAATGGGCCTTCTAGAATTTCTTTCTTACATAATTTTGGAATTTATAAATAAATATGTCATTAAGTTACACATCTATGAGATTTTTCTATGTTGGATGACCCATTTCCTACATCTCTACTTTTCAGATTTCTCTTTTTTTCATCTTTTTTATTTTATTTTATTTTATAATTTAATTTAATTTTACATATCAGTCACGGATTCCCTTGTTCTCCCCCCTCCCTCCCCCCTCCCTCCCCCCTCCCCCACCTTCCCCCAACCCCCTCCCCCATTCCCAGCTCCTCCAGGGCAAAGACTCCCCTGGGGATTGAGTTCAACCTGGTAGATTCAGTCCAGGCAGGTCCAGTCCCCTCCTCCCAGCCTGAGCCAAGTGTCCCTGTATAAGTCCCAGGTTCCAAACAGCCAGCACATGCACTGAGGACAGGTCCCGGTCCCACTGCCTTAACATTATAGGAACATATCCTTCAAGAGCATATAAGGAAGATGTGGTAACGAGTCATAAAAAAATTCATTATTCATTCATGTTCACTGTGCATCTTTTATCCTTTTATCACTTTTATCCTTTCTCTTCAGACTTCTTGTTTGGGATAGAACTGATGAATTCTTATTGCTTTATTGCTTTTTATAAATGATCTTCACCATCTAAACTGGATGTTTTTAAACTCTTCTGTTTGCCCTTGGTAAAGAACAAGTTTTGGGAAACTGTGATGGTGTAGCTGTTTCACAGGGTGGAGTAGTTTGTGTATTTGTTTGTTTCTATTCTGGCCACTTACAAGTGAGATCTGTGTTCTACTGGAGTGAATGGAATCTTACAGAACTTGATGAACTACGACTTCAGAGTGTGGGATCTCACAGCAGAGGATGATTCTTACGAAACTTAGTGGGATTTCAGTGAAGACCTTGGGATTTCACCAGAGGATAGAATATGCTTCAAGAGTAGGGGCTCATGATGGGAAAACGTTCACAGACCGCCAGCCAAACTAGTGGAAACACATGAACTGTGGACCAATAGCTGTGGAGCCCCCATGGTACTGGACTATGCCCTCTGGATAGGCCAGACAGTTGTTTAGCTTGAGCTGTTTAGGAGGACCCCAGACAATGGGATCGGGAACCGTACCCAGTGCATGAGCAGGCTTTTTGAGCCCTTTGTGCAGCCTTGGTGCAAGGAGGAGGAGCTTGGACCTGCCTCAACTGAATGTACCAGGCTCTGCTGACTCCCCATGGGAGACCTTGCCTTGGAGGAGGTAGGAATGAGCGGTGAGTTGTGGGGAAGGCTGTGGGGTGAGATGAAGGAGGACAGGGAAATCTGTGGTTGTTATGTAAAATGAATAGAAAATTTCTTAATAAAAATAAAATAAAAGAGTAGGGGCTCTTTTCTGGAGATGGGGAGATTTCATTGAAGAGGGTGAGGAGAGCTCACTAAAACTGATAGGCTCTTAAGGGGAATATCTGACTACAGAGGATCGAATCACACTGGCGAGTGTGGGGTTTCATATAAGATGACATATCATTGGAGAGGATAATCTTTCACTGGAGAGGATGGAATCTCACTGGAAAAGATGAAATATCACTGGAGAATGTCTATATCATGGGAGAGAAAGGGACCTCACTGGAGGGGTTGGAATTTTAGGAGAGAAGGGGACTGATGTTGGGAATGCATAAATATCTCTCATATTTTACAATTTTCTTGTTCTCAGCATATCAATTTATCATGGGTTTGGGGGCCATCTTCCTATCCCCTGCCACAAGCACCCAGCTGACTCACTTACAAGTCTCGTAATTTGATAAGGTCATGTACTCTAAGTCTCAGATTCTTGTGAATAAGATAGATAGAATTAGATATAATTAAGTATAATTTAGTTGCCTATAAAATCTGGTAGCTTTTAGTGTTTTATCCAGGTCACTGGGGTTGCCAAAACTTTAAACAGCTCAGTAGCAGAAAACGCTGAATCTCTTATGTGGTCAGCCACTTTCTACTGGAGCACAAAGTATGGAATTATTTTACAATACTTTTTTTTTAAACTTATAATAAAAATCTTCTTCCGGAATATGAAGCATATAATAATCATACTATCCTCAGGCATCTATTGTTATATTCTCAGAACCAATTGATTTATTCTCCTTGGTGTCTTCTTCTGCAGGCATATGTTTTTGTATTTCCATCCCTTTCTTGAATTCTCTGACTCTTTCTTCTTCCATTCCTTTTGGGTCTTATAGATGTATGTTTTTATTACTTCAATATCACTTGAAAGATACATTTGAGAAGGAAATGATAAATGTATTCTCTTAGTTGAGTTTCATTTTCTAATTTAACAGCCCTGTTGGGTATTTACTGAAGTCAAACTCTTCTTAGGTATATTCTGATAGTTTGTGATAAATAGTTTTTAAAAGTCCTGTTGAGGAAACGATAGTATGAGAGAGTAAGAAACCATATATTAACAGACAAAAAAAAATGTGAGTGAACAAGAAAAGATAAGAAAAATGAACAAATTGTTGCCTTCCCAGTGGCCAACAGAGTGATGTAGAAATAACACTGAGTTGTCAAAACCTAGTCTTTTATTTATATATGCTTTTCTACAAAGCTTTGAGCATTAGCTCTCCAATGGATTTGAATCACCTCATTTACACACCAGGTTAGGAAACGTTGAGTCTATTAACAGAGGGAGAAATTATCCTTTCAGAATTTATATTCACTTCTGCTCCTTATTCTTTATTGTCTTTAAATAAAATAGCAAATATTCTGTGTATGCCACGCATTCCAGCACTCAGAAGGCTGAGTCAGGCAGATCTCTGTAAGTTCAAGGCTGGTATACATAGGAAGGTCCAGGAGAGCAAGTCTATAAAGTGATACGCTTTTTCAGAGAAAGGAAGAGAAACACAGCGAGAGACAGACAGAGACAGACACAGAGAGTAACTGAATAAGTAAGACTGCACAGAGGGTAAAGGTATTTGCAACCAAACTTATTTATTTCAGTTCTATCCCAGAATCTATAAATTTCAAGGAGTGAACCCACTTTCACAAGTTTTTCTGACTTCCATCCTAGCCCAGTAGTGAATGACATGCGTGCGAGCGCGTGCGAGCACACACACACAGACAGACACAGAGACAGAGAGAGATTAAATATTAGAGAAATTCTGAATTTTTTAAGAGCACGTATTCCAAACCTGGACTGCCACAAATGCCAACAAGAAGCTGAGGAGTCTCCTCTGTTCTGTAGGATGCTGTAACTATACAAAAATCCATTCTGTGTCTGTGGGCAGTTTTCAGGAGTTTGTCAGTAGCCTAAAGTTCATATGAGGACTGTCATTGGTAATGTTCATCTTGGAACTTTGTCTTCCTCAAAGTGACCTCTGGTCTTTGACACTTAAAGAGAACTGCTGATGTGTGTTTCTCTGGGGGGTTTGAGACTTCCCAGAATATTGCTCAAAAGTGTAAAGAAGAATGTTTTTTTCTGCACACAGGCCTTGTCATTCAGGTAAACCAATTTTCTCTTTGTAAATCAGGACATTTGCAAACGTTTCATTAGCTTTGGCCTAGATAGCTCTGTAACAAATGCATTTTCTGTGTGGTGCAGATGATGTATCAACACAAACAGCTCACTAGGCCTCCATTAATTATACAGGGAGGATGAAGGGGCATTTAAAATCAGCCACAGAAAATCCACTGGGGTGTGTTTCTGGAAAAGAAGGACACCCGTTCATATAGAAATAATTCCATAAATTGTCTAGCCTCATTTCTCCACAAACGTGAGACTATATTATTCATGCTTTCATTTATTCACCTAGCATTTATTAAGCACGAGGTGAGGATGCTATAAAATAATAAGAGATAATGAGAACCCTTGTCCTCACAAAACTGACTTGTGAAGGTGACAGTAATAACATCACAGAGGAGAATATGAGACTGCCATAAGTATCAGAAGTCAGAGCAGATACAGTGTAGAGAATATGGGAAATATGGTAAAGAGAACACAGGGGGATTTTCCAAGACCAGTGACTTTGGCGCTTACTCCTGAAGGACAAATTGGAAATGCATTATCAAAAAGGCTGAGCACAGGTAGAATGCGTAGCTACACTGCCCTGGACTGAAATATGTGTGCAGTATTTGCTGAACAGAAAGAAATCCAGTGGGACAGGAGGATAAGAGTGTAATTGGATGAAGCTGGGAAGCCCAGGAGTCACTCATGCAAGACCTATGTCCATCTGGAAAGTTTGACTTTTTTATTGCAAGGCCAACGATAAGCCTATGGAAGAATTGAAGGGATATAGAAATTAATCAGAACTCCATGCAAAGAACTTCAGATTATGAATTGGCATGTGGAAAGCATTTATTGAATGTTGCCTTTATGTTCTAATCGACAAGCCAACTCTTTTATAAAAGGACAGATGGTAAATATTTCAGGCTTTGTGGGCCACATAGGAGTTTTTGCTGTATTTATACCTTCCCCCAACTTCTTTAAAATAAAATTCCCAGGTCAAGGACACTGTAGAAACAAGCAAAAAAAAACAAAAACAAAAACAAAAAAAAACAAAAAACAAACCCGAAACAACAATAACCAAAAAACCTAATTTGGGCATCCATCTGTACTGTATCTTTCCAACCCCTGACTAAACCATAAATATCAGGACATCACTGTAGACAAATTTCTAAACAGTCAGATAATGGCTCTTTTATTCACTAGAGAATTCCCATTACCCATTAGGATACCAAGTACAAGTAGGATTTGAATACACATTAATTAATAACTCAATTAGTTATTTTAAATGTTCGATAGGATATGTTAATGTCATGATAGGGTATTTTCTCATCATTGTTGTTATTATTCTTACTGCTCCTATTCACATGCTATGGATAGGAAAATATTAAATTTTTCCAAAGAGCATTCAACTAATACTGAAAAAGCCAGAACTGAAACCAGATCTGTAAATTTTCCAACTTCAGGCTCTTCCTTCAGATCATTCTGCCCTTAAAATGACATATAAAAACATGCAATATGTATAAAGATCAAATTGCAGAAGAAGAATGTGATGTAATGTGAGAAACATGTCACTCAACATGGGAGACAAAGAACAGGCATCAAACTCCTGTCCCCTCCTGAGATTATTAAAGATGAAAAGGAATATTTTATTAATTTACCAATTGAAAAATTCATATATGTTTATGATAGATTATGTCAACTTTAATCCCTCCACACTCACTTACCCTCCTCTAACCCTCATTAACATCCTCTGCACCTAGTTGCCATGTCACTTTTATGTCATTTGCTTTGTTTTCCTTTTCCTTTTGGATCCACTAGATTTAACACAGGCCAACAGTATGGACATTATTGTAAACCTACCGACTGGATCATATGTAACTAGCCTGTAGCTACATCACCAAAGACAGTGGGTCAGTTTCCCCAGAAGCCTACAACTAGGGGTCCATGATCTCCTCTCTAATCTAATAATCCTTCTGGGCTCAGTCTTGTGCAGGCAATGATAACTTCTGTAAATTCATGAGTTACTTAGACATGTCTTCATGCCTTGCCTGTAACACAGCCCTTCATTGTCCTTTTTCCTTTTGTCCAGCTCTTGCATTCTTTCCATTCTCTTTCTTGGTAATCCCTGAGCCTTGAAGGGATTCATATGGTAATCCACCCAAAGCCAACCATTCAACCATTCCTTGTCCTGGCATCTTGAGCTGACTGAGGAATGAGAAAGAAGGATACTAGTGTCTGCAATAATAGAATTGGCTACTTTCATTTTGGTAAGATCCAGTCTTATCAGTCATGGAAAAATCAGGTTTCATCCTTACATTTCCTTTTAGAATGTGAATGGCCTAAGGTACCTTCAGCTTGGGGATTTAGACATAATTTAGACAACCATATGGGGAATTTTCATCAAAATTTGTTGTGGCTATATGCAATTCAGTTTTAAAACATAATATAGAAATTTCTAAGAGGAATTGTTTTCTGTGAACTTAAAATCTGAGGATGATTAGGGAGACACTATAGAGCAAATTAAAGTTTGGAAATTTAATTTATGATAAAGGCACAGTGTACAAGATGAAAGAAAGATAAACAGAAATAAACATGTAAATATTATAAACAAACATATATGATGTTTCATAGACAAAATTCACTGAACCATGACATGATTTTAAACTTCTAAATATATTTTTATTAAAAACAAGCCTGTCATTTTCCTCAGGAACACCTTGCTTGATGTAGCTTGATGACACACAATGACATTAGGTCAAATATGAAGGGAAGCTGTTTCCACGGTCTTTGTAGTCACTCAGTTTTCAATGCAGGTGTTAAAAACAACTAAGAAATGAAGCCCAGGAAATTAAGCAAGGAAATAGTCTTTCTACACAGGTATAGGACATGCACAGCCTTGTGCCATTTATTGCTATACTGCCTTGTGTGCTTAATCCTAGTCCTAATTCGATGTAACAAATTTCTAAACACTGCACAAAAGTGTGTTGTTGTACCTTTCTATCAACAACATTGCAATGGGACAGGCATCTTGTAGAACGTTGTTACTCAAAGTGAGGCACAATCATTATGAGCTTCATAACAGGTACCTTATAGAAAATGTCAATTCTCAATTCCTTCCTTAATTTTACTATGATAGTTTTTACACTTAAAAAAAAAAACTATGGAGAAATCATTGGCAGAATGAAATCACAAATCACTGCCCTAATCCAGTTTTCTCCCCAACACCAAGAACCTATACATTCTTCAATGTCTTTGAAACTAGCTGATGGCTATTGTTTTAAAGAATCTCTGTAAAATATAGGAAATAAACACGGGTTAGAAAAGTAGAAGAACAGTAACACAAAAGCCCAAATCCTTCAGATCAAAATAATGCATACTTCAAGTTTCCCCTTCACCTGTACTTTCTTAGGTCCCAGCTTCTTATTTTTCCAGTTTCTTCAGAGGCTGTGTTAGTCACTTCAAGCAGTGTAACAAATGACCCTTACATGTCAGGCTTCATTTCTACGTATCTGTGTGTGGAATGATGACTCTCCCTCTGTTATTTTCATTTAGAGACCCACACCGACTGAGCAACCTCAATCTCAGATTGTGTTAGTTTAATGGCAAAGAAAAATGAGATATGACAAAGCAGACTCAAAATTTGAAAGCTTCCGATCAATTATGCTTCTGTCACTTCCACTCATGTTTTGCTCTCCCAAGTCAATCTTCAGTCAATAATATAACATACATTCTCCTTTCATACAGGGGCCCAGCAGAGCTCTTCAAAGCACATTGCAATCAACAGTGAACAGAATAATAGTACTCACTTTATGTTATTATTTGAGAACTAAATGTGTTAAAACAAGAGGCAACCCTGAGCCTTTGGTCAATAGATGAGTAACACTTCTATCTGAACTTCAACTTCTTTATCTTTAAAATGGGGCTAGTGATATAAGTACCTAAACAATCTCTGGAATATCTGTGTGACATCTAGTGGACACTAAGTAGAAAAACACTATAAGTAAAATAGGCATGAGTGTCTTTATAAATAGGCCCAAAACTTAGAAACTGAGTAGTTGTCATAGCAAACTCTGAACTAGAGATATGAGAAGAGGCTGAGGTGGTCCTAAATTGCTGCACCCTCTTTCCTCTCTACATCTGTCATTATGCTAGCTTGACAAGACTTTCCTTCAGCAACATAGGATGGAAGAGGGTCTGTGTTTGCACAGATAATATGGGATGAGCTCATGGGTGAAAAATTGGGCTTCTGCTTATGTCTCACAATGGTTTAGACTGCAAAAGGAGTTGCACAATAAGCTTCTTCCATTTCTCTTCTTCTCTTCTCTGTCTACTGTGACCACATTTTTGTCTCTTCCAAAAACTACTGGCCCATACAAACTCCAACTCTATTCAGGAACTGATGCACCAGCAAAACTGAGAAAGACAAACATGGAGAATATTAAGACATTTTGATCCAAGAAAATGATGCTACCATCTTGAGAGTAGGAGGAGACATGAGAGGGATTTAAGAGAGGGTAGATAGGAGGGCTTGGAGGGAGAAAAGGAAGGAAAAGGGGGTAATACAATTGTATTTAATTTAAAAATATTAAAGGAGAGAATTGATTTGATTGTGCAGTGAAAAGTCAAACAAGGATTTTTTTCTTCTCAAAGAAATAAACTCATCCAGATTTTGGATTCATTCTGTAGTCCATATAGACCCTATTCATGATCTGAGAGTGGCTTACAAGTACAGAATACAATGCCCAACTGCAAAATCTTCTTGAGTTTACAAATGCTTCCACATGGTGTGGTTTGCTTATTCATCTCAATAGATATTAGGAGCCAATACTAAGGGTCAGCAAAGTTGAATGGTGGGCTTATAAGGGCATCCTTAGAGAGGAGTGGAGACAGAGCAAATGAATTCTACAGTTTTTATTTATTTATTTATTTATTTTTTTTTTTTTTTTGGTTTTTTTGAGACAGGGTTTCTCCGTGTAGCTTTGCGCCTTTCCTGGGACTCACTTGGTAGTCCAGGCTGGCCTCGAACTCACAGAGATCCGCCTGGCTCTGCCTCCCGAGTGCTGGGATTAAAGGCGTGCGCCACCACCGCCCGGCTCAGTTTTTATTTTTTTAAGCACACATTCATGGCACATTTATCCTCTCAAAAATTCTATTATATTTTGAAGGTTTTAGAATAACAAAACAGAGAAGGAAGACTCAAGAAAGCATTGACATCTCCAAGAAACTCTTTACTCCACTAAAAGAGATTTCCTGTTTCCTTGTCTTCTGTGGCTGCCAAGAGGACAAGTTTCTGGCTTCTCATGCCTTCTAACAACCATTCTTCTCTACAGAGTTGCCAGAAGAACCTCTCCAGTGTAGCTATAAACGTAAAACTTAGTATTTTACCTGTGGGAAAACGTAATTTTAAATCAAGACCCTCTTTCTCATGACCCAAAGTGCTTCTTGAGCTGGGCTGCCTTTTCTAACTATGAATCTCTACGTTTTCCTTCTCATATTGTTTTTCTTTTTGTTTTTTCAAGACAGGGTCTCTCTGTGTAGCGTTGGCTGACCTAAACTTGCTCTGTAGACCAGGCTAACCTCAAACTCACAGAGTTCTGCCTGTCTCTGCTTCCCAAGTGCTAAGATTAAGGGCATGAGCCACCAATTCCCAGTCTTTCTCACATTTTGTTCAATCAGATTGAACTACCTGAAGAACCTAGAAGAACACCAAGTTCTTCGTGTCTGTTTTGTAAGTAACATCCCCTCCTCCTACATGATTCTTTTTCTACTTTTCTACATGTTCACTTATGACACTGACATCTGAAAACCATGCAAACTTGTCACCTAGAACTGCTCCACAATGTGCTCATCACCAGATCAGATGTCACATTCTCTCAGCTTCTCACATCAATTCTGACCCAGTATGTACTACTGCATCAGAGCTGTTCTTGTAAAACACTTCTTTCCATACACAAAATAGACACAGTACATTAGAAATTAATTGATTACTGGAACTTCACACAGACACAGACACACACACACACACACACACACACACACACACACACACACACACACACACACACACACACACACACACACACACACACACACACACACACACAGAGAGACAGAGAGAGACAGAGAGAGAGAGAACAGCACAACATAAACCACTGCATCACTCACAAAAGAAACCCCCTTTACTCAGTGTGTATTACAGAAATGAAAATTACGAAGGTACCTCTGTTCTCGTCAGGCCCCTGCTTCAAATCATCCAAAGTGCCTTGAATTCAAGGCTCAACATGATTTATGTGAAACCTTGCCTTACAATCTCATCTTCCTCCCTCTCTCCATTTACTCCATCTCACATATGACAAAGGGGTACACGTAACCTATGAATCCAATCAGAATTTATCCTGTTTATTCATTTCTATATCCTTTAGAGCCTGAACAGTGTTTATCAGCTCTAGCTGCTTCCTACCATTCCCAAAGATGTTTTTTAAAGTGTGTGGATGCCAGGATCGCAGCCAGTGATCTTTAAATAGAATTGTTTGGATGAGCTATAGATCAGTATTTTCTTAAGTGCACCAGGTTATTTTAATGTGCAGCCAGGATTGATAAATGCTAGCATAGCATAATGCCTGGCACAGAATAGTTATTTAATAAACATTTGCTGAAAGAATTAATAAATGAGTGAATAAATATTCTGTCTTATGTTGTACTTACTGATGTGCTGCCTTATCAGCTCCAAGCCTCCAGCACACATGGAAATTCAGGCTTGAATCTGCTTCAGAGTGGACATTTTAGTTTATATATTTTTGATTCTTTAGTTTCTAGCACATAGTAGAAAGTTAGAGTTCATTAAATTAATGTCCAGGACAGTGAGCAGAAAAATCTATACAGATAGAGAAGTCTGACTTAAGGGAGAATACAAAGAAATTTTGGGAGTCAGATGGAACTGAATTTGAATTGTGATTCTCTTACCTACCAATCCTGTGAATGCTGGGCAAATGTCATCATTTGAGAATTGAAATAAATTACCCCTGTTTTAAGATTGGCCAGGTGAACAGGAAAATAGTATGAAGGTGTTGATGCCTATTATATTAAGATACTTAAATAATACCTCTCTCTCTTCTTCCTTCTTTTTCCTTTGGCATAAGTTCTTCTAGGCTGGTTTTAGGAACTAATCAGAAAAAAAAAATGGAGGAGGGGGATGGACAAAAACTAGCGATGAGTCAAAGGGAAATTTGATGATGGCTAGAAAAAAAGTCACTATTTGCTTTAGTCAAAGAAACCAAACCTCAGACTTTGCACAGGGCACCCTTTTCTCTACCCAATTCAGACACATCACTCAGCTATAAATCATTGTCCTCTCTCATAAGCACCAGACAGTAAGTGCCATGAGTACCAGTGACAACATTTATCACCAGGGAAGCATACTGAGGTAGCTTGGGCCAGCTCTTAACCATTTGGAAGAACTCCAAACATTATGCCCTACACCTTCTTGGAAGGAAAGGTAGTGACACAGTCCTGCATGTAGAATATGAAGCAACTGGGCTCTAGTTCAGTTGTTACATGTCAGAAATATACTCACCCCTAAAACTCAGAAAGGAGGTGATAGAAATGCCACTTGATGTCTCCTTCAGCATTTCCAAAACCGGGGCCTTGAGACTGATGAGAAATGTCTGTTACTGTATTTCAGCAATTCTTGGTATATTCCACTAAGGATACAACTTGTCTAGAGAGCCTACTTGCTCTTACCCTTGCTGGTACTGCCAGTGAAGGGTGTGTGTGTGTGTGTGTGTGTGTGTGTGTGTGTGTGTGTGTGTGTGTGATAGATAAAGATACAAAGCATGTGGAAATAAATTTATTGGTAAATATTTTTTCTTATTATTTGCCCAAAGGCTCATTTACCTTAATAGCATGAATTTTCATATTGCATTTACTTTTAGTGATATTTTACTTTTTCTGATTTGACCAAAAGCTAGAAAGGATGTGTTCCACGAAGAAAAGTTATCTGAAACTGCCCGTTGCTGGTGTTATATCTCACTTTATCATTAGGGACCCAGATAAGCTGCTTTCTCTAAGACCCTGGGACAAATTCACTCTGTCTCTCCTGCTTCCCGCCCTGCCTTTTTTCTCCCTCTTTCTATTTCCCCCGCATCCTTCCTTCCCTCCTCCGTTCTTCATTCTATTTTTTTTTTATTTCTTCACTTTTGCATCATTCTCCTAAAAAAAATGGCCATGGTGCAAATTGTCCAAGCATCACTAAACTAAAAATGACACAGAGCCATGGCAATCCTCTATGTTGACAAATTGAAACAGTTGAATCCCATAGCCCAAGGGAGAAAATACTTCATCTCTGATGTGTCTTTACTTAAATTTCTTATCAGACTGGTATTTCTCATTGCAATAGTATCAAACAGATATGAGAAAAGTGGTCATCCATGTGGTCCAGCTCAATCCAGAATGGAATTGCCCTGGATTTTGAATAAACATTCCAAGTACAATATTTTCCCCTTCCTCCTTTGGTGAACATACTTCTTATGGTGCTCTCTCAGACACTGAATGGTTCAATAAAAGATCTGCACAATCAGGAATCCTGGGCTATATCCATTACCACAATTTGTAATACAACTTACTGATGTCAAGAGCTATGTGTATATAAGTAATACAGATTTAGAAATCTGTATGGTTTCCACACATCTTTCCAAAATAATTTAGCTTATTCTGTCAAAAAGATAGCCTGCAGAAGCAACATGCTTTGTTGTAGTTGTTTTTACTTACTCCGTTGCAACATGCTATCTCTCATACACCTGGTGTAGCTAGCAAGTTTCTCCACAATATCCAAGTGACTTCTATTTCCTTCTCTATATTCTTCTTCCATCCCTCTTGCCTTGTCCACTTCACTCCAGTTATATTTTTTCCATAATCCACAAATACCCCAACATTGTTACCATGTGAGGATATTTTTAAATATTTTTTTATTCATTTTACATAGTAACCACAGAGCCCCCTCTCATCCCTCCTCCTGCTCCTCCCTCCCCACCTTCTCCCTTGACACACCAACTGAATGTACCAGGCTTTGTTGACTCACCATGGGAGAGAGAATGTGAGGATTTTTTTTTAAGTATAATTCTTTATTGATTCTTTGGAAATTTCACATCATGCACCCCAATCCTGTTCACTTCCCAGTCCCTCCATATCTGCCTCTCACTCCTACAATATGTCCCCCAAAATTAATTAAAAACAAACAAAAAACAAACCTTGCTGCTCCATCTTTCCAGCACTTCTTCATTTATCCTAGTGGCATTAGGAGCTACAGTGTGTGTCATCCAGTATATCCCTTTTGTCCAATCAGCTCCACCCACAAAATGTTTATTGCAATGAATCATTGGTCTGGTTCAAGGCCTCTGGCACACCCTCATCACTAGGCCCTCACTGAACCTCATCTAGGATATCCTGTTGTTGAACCAAGTCATGGAGATACTGTAGTTATTGTTCTGCAGGACCTGTGCCTTCAAACACTCCAGTAAGTCATAGATGGGGCAGCTGTTAGGGTGGGCCAACCTGCTGTGGAATATTATTTTAACTATGTAAAGATGTGCTGCATTTGTTTATGGTGTAGAATATTACTTTAACTGTGTAAAGGTATGTTACATTTGTTTCTGCTGCATTTGTTTACTTATGAAAAGATGTATTGTTGTTTTACTTCCCCTGCCTAAGTCACCTGATTGGTCTAATAAAAACCTGAATGGCTAATAGCTAGGTAGAGAAAGGATAGGTGGGGCTGGGCAGGCAGAGAAAATAAATAGGAGGAGAAATCTAGAAAGGAGGAAGAAGAAGGAACAAAGAGCATAAAGGAGAAAGAGAAGGACTTGCCCAGGGCCAGAAACCAGGCAGCCACCAGCTAGTCAGACACTGGAGGAAGCAGAAAAGTAAGACATACAGAAAGAAAGGTAAAAAGTCCCAAGGCAATATGTAGATAAGGAGAAACAGGTTAATTTAAGTTAAAGGAGCTAGCCAGAAACAAGCCTAAGCTAGCACACGCATTCATAACTAATAATAAGTCACCCTGTCATGATTTTGGAGCTGATTGCTGACCTAAAAGAAAGCCTGGAAAACCAACCCAAGGTCCAGGATATGGGTCTGGGTGGTAGCTGAGCTGGTTGGTCTAAGCAATTGGGAATACTTACTCAGGTGTGCAGCAGAGTCAGCTCTCCTAGGCTCATGCCATCAGGGCTAGTTCTTCCAGTGCTGTGGTGAGGGGTGGAGCAATCTCTCTCAAGTGCTGGGTGCTGTAGGATGTTCTGTATGGCAAATGTGTTGCTCTGATTGGTTGGTAAATAAAACACTGATTGGCCAGTAGTCAGGCAGGAGGAAGTGTAGGCGGGACAAGGAGGAGAATAAAGTTGGGAAGTGGAAGGCTGAGTTGGAGAGACACTGCCAGCTGCCACGATGACAAACAGCATGTGAAGATGCCGGTAAGCCACGAGCCACGTGGCAAGGTATAGATTTATAGAAATGGATTAATTTAAGCTGTAAGAACAGTTAGCAAGAAGCCTGCCAAGGCCATACAGTTTATAACCAATATAAGTCTCTGTGTTTACTTGATCGGGTATGAGCGGCTGTGGGACTGGCAGGTGAGAGAGATTTGTCCTGACTGTGGGCCAGGCAGGAAAACTCTAGCTACAGCTGGGGTCAGCTCTCCCTTGGGGGGCAGCACCAGCTCTCCTGCTGCAGTGTCCAGTGATGGGCAGGGCCAGTTATCCCAGGACCAGTGAGGGACAGGGCTGGCTAAGCATGGCCCTCAGATTTCAACATGCATGGTTCCTATGACCTCTTGTGGTAACATATGCCATGGACATCAGACCAGACCTTGACTGCTACTGGGCCATAGACTCAGACATGGCCCATGGCAGCAGCCTGGACCTGGTCCCATGTGGCTAGGCAGGCCACTTGGTTTAGAATGACCCCATGTCCAGGTCCTTGGACACAAACATGGCCACAAATAGTGGCCCAGACCCCTGGCATTGCCATTGCCTTTGATGGTATCAGGAGCCAAAATCATTAACCCAGACCTTGGATGTGGTAAGGCCACAGACCCAGACATGGCCTTTGGCAGCAACCCTGGCCATCAGACAACCACATGGCCCATAGGAGGCAGCCTAGAACCCAAGCATCTTGTTGGCCTTTGGAGGCACCATAGGCCATGACATCATAGAACTCAACTCTGATAGGACCACAGACCAAGACATGGTCCCTAGCATCAGCCTGGGCTTGGATGTCACCATGGCTCCAGGTGGCAGCACAGGCCACTCAGATTGGAATGGCCCTGGTCCATGTGAGGATTTTAAAGCATACTTTTTCGACTGCTGTGGGATATTACTATGGTGCAACCACCTCACATAAATAAGCACACACAAAGTTTTATTGGTTGCTTCATTATGGGAAGTGATTCCGTGTTTTCTTCATTATTTCTGTGTCTTTAGCATTTAGAAAAGTTCTGAAGCAGAGATCCACAGTCAAGCAATGGGTTGAGCTGGGTAGTTTTGTTGGAGAAAGAGAAGAGGGACTATACCAGCCAGGGGGTTAAGGTCATGATGGGGGAGCCTACAGAGACAACTGAGCTGAGCCCCTGGGAGCTCATGGACTCTGCACCAAAGGTTGGGGAGCCAGCATGGTACTGAACTAGGCCCTCTGCATATTTGTGACAGTTGTGTAGCTTGGTCAGTTTCTAAGGCTGCTAGCAGTGAGATCAGGACCTGTCCTTGGTGCTTAGCTGACTTCTGGGAACCTGTTCCCCATGCTAGATTACCTTGCCCAGCCTTATTTCAGGGAGAGGAGATCATTCCATGAGCTTTGTTCAAGTCCATGGGAGGTCTTCCCCTTTCTAAATGGAGAAGAAGGAGGAGTGGATGGGGAGGGGAGTAGGAGGGAGGGGGAAGGGAATGGGAGGAGAGGAAGGAGGGGAAACTGTGGTCTGTGTTGGGTATGTAAAATAAATGAAAAAAAATTAATTAAACAAAATAAAAAGAAAAAAGAAAAATACTTGATACATAATATGTATTCAGCAAATATTGATTGAAGGCACAAATACATGTCTAATTTTTACTTGAAATACAGGATAATTTGAAAATTAGAAAGAAAATGATGCATGTATCAATAGCCAGGTAGAGGTAGCTGGGAAAGGCAAGACATACTCAGAAGACTAGTCAGCACCAAGGCCAGTGTTGGAAATAAAATCTCTTCCTAACCACCTGGCACTGGCAGAATAATTCTTGTTTTCACAACAGCAAATAATTGCAAATGAAAATAAATAAAACTTTACTGAAACATGAAATTGCAAATGATAATGGCTGGTTGGATCACTGCAGAAATCATACCAAAGACATTCACTCATTTGGTTTTACAGGCAAGTAAAACTGATGATTTATTTTCATAATTAGTTTACTCAGACATTTTCCTGCATCTTGGCAGCCAGGTTCTCCTAATCTTTTAGTTAGATATAACAATATGGTTTCACCGATCCCTAAATTCTTCCAGTGTGGACAGTGGTTGAATCTAAAACTTTTAATTCATGATCCCTACTGGTTCTGTGGATCAATACAAGCTGGGATCATTTAAGGAAACAAGGTTTCTCCTTCCTCTTGGGCTGATTATATTTAAGCAGAGTTAATAGACATATTAGCACATTTTAACATTCTCATTTTGTTGACCTCAACTCATCTAATCCTACCACATTAAAACTGACTAGCCCTTATGTTCAAATCAGACAACATCTCAACAGTCTTGAATATCTTAAAAGATGGTATTGGGATCACAACATTAGGCATTATAGTGACAATGTTGGTTATTCATAGGATTTGCCACCACTCATGGTGACAGCTGAAATAATGATCTCCCAAGCAGATAGACTTTGGTTTGAATCTTAAGTTCTGTCTCTTCCTGGCCACAGAGCCTTAGAAACATTTCCCTCACCAAATCACAGCTTCTGCATTGAGAACTGAGATTGTGATATGCAGATGTATATATACAATGAATGCCTGGCTTATGGTAGCTACATAGTCTTCAAAAAAGCCAAGAGTACTGAATGACATCAGGAAAGATATTTAAAATCAGATACAATCTGTGTAGAATCCTAAAACTAAGCCATTTTGTATGATCTTAGATAAGTCACTAGATCTTCCTTAACTTCAATTCACCCCACTTGTAAAATATATTGATAACATCTAGTATATTGTCTTGGAAGCTGGCTTTGATACTTACAGAGTTTTCTACCTATACACTGATTCATAAAAGGTGAGGAATGTATTACAAATGAATCATGATTCTTATTACCTTCATCTTTACCTATCATCTCTGTATGCTTTTAGTTTTCTTCTTGATAAAATATCAGACTGATGAGAGCCCACTCTCCAGTGGCAGTTTGTCCACTCCATGATTCATCCCTCCCAGCTGTAACTTTGCCTATGAGAGCACTGGACTTCAGCCCAGATTCTCAGCTCCTAGGCTGCCCTCTTCCCCTGTGCTCTCATTAACTACTACTCTTACAATTAAATTCTGCAATGAATGTCGACTACCTGGGCTGAAAGAATTCTAGCTTACCACACTGAGTATAAATTTCCACCAACAGCCCTTCTGGTTGGATCATAATTCAGGGGCCATTAATCACCTTCCTGGCCTCCAGGGCCCAGCAGAGGCAGAGGAGTTAATAAAGACTTCTTAGAGGAAAGGGGGAAAAAGCATCAGAGCCAGTGTTGGGAGATGTTTTGATGGTCATGGACTGCAGACTGCTCAGGAAAACCCTAGGTAGTTAAGGAGCTTGGGGACAGATTTTGTATTGGGCCTACCAGATGTAGCCGTGATTACTGTCATATATGAAGACATAATTTGTGTCTGCACGGTCTACATTAAAAGAGATTTCACAAGTATGTTGTTCACTTCTAGCAATAAATCTCTCTACTCCTAACTATTACAACTAAAATTTTGCTCATAGAAGTATGGGTTCTCTGCCTAAGTAAGTTCATTATGATGACGGCTCTAACTTAAGAAAGGTGTTAAAGCACTTATAAACTGCTTTCAGCTTTTTTTTTTCATTTTTAACTGCCAAAACAGGCACACAGGCCATGCATTGTAGTTTTCATTTGGTCAAAGGAGAAACTGAGGCATTGAGTATTATGTGTTTTTCCAAAGGCCTCAGAAACATTCAGCAGAATACAAGGGACTCCCAACCATACTTTTGTGTATCCACTGCTTGCTTGGTGTACACTGTACTGTTCAAATTGAAGAATGATTTTCAGGTCTAAGAGTAGTCAAGTACTCACAATGACAAGAGGAGTGTCAAATATTGTTTTTAAAAATTCAGAATCAATACCTTTTTTCTCATAGGGGATTTAGCTTCAGCTTTGTCTGAAGACAGAGAAATATCATAAATGTCTTTGATGTCATGTTTTTAATGTTGCTGTTATTATTCTGAGCAAAGTCATTGTAAGTCGGAAAAAAAGAATGAGGTCTTGGATTTAGCAAATGAGAGTTTGCTAAAATGCTCTCTTTTTTCTTGAAATATAAAACTTTACTTGCTGCAGTGGAAGAATATGTAATCCAATCATGCTTCAGAGTGACAAGACTTGAATGAAATAATTCACATGAAGTGGCTGTCAAATAGAAAAGGGCTAGATCAATGGTGGGTAACATTTATTTAGGTGGACTCTGCATTTAGCTCCTTAGAATTTCACACAACTATATTAATAAGTATGTTTTGGTCAGATTCTTGTCTCGAATGGGATTAAGAAAAAAATCAGTTAACAAAGCTAAAACTTCTATATATTACTAGATTTGGAGACACATATGATACCATTTTTCCTGATATGTAAGAATTCATATAACAGACAATATCCAAAGATGTAAATTTTCTTATATTACAATAATGGTTTCTTGACTTTTGTCACACACACACACAAACACACACACACACACACACACACATACACACACACACACACACACACACACACAGAGAGAGAGAGAGAGAGAGAGAGAGAGAGAGAGAGAGAGAGAGAGAGCTATAGATCTTTTCTCCTCAGATTATGATTGAGTCTATTTTCTATTCCACTAAAGTTGGATTTAGCCATGGCTTACCTTAAAAAACTGAATACTGGTCACTTAAAAACCTGGTACAAGAGAATCTCCCAGGAATCTTCAAGGATGACCCCAGTTAAACCTCCCAGCATTAGAACTGGCTATCTCCTGTGACCAGATTGGTGACTAGCCCAATTGACATAAAAAAATCATCATTGAGCAACTGATGGAAACAGATGCAGACACACAGTCAAACAGGTGGAGTTCAGGGAATTCTGCAGAAGAGGAAAAGAAAGTACTATAGGATCCAGAGGGACAACACAAGAAAACTCACAGAATCAACTAACCTGGGCTCACAGGGGCTCACAGAGACTGAACAGACAACCAGGAACCTGCATGGGACTGACCAAGGTGCTCTGCATATATGTTATAGTTATGTAGCTTGTGAGACTCCTAACAATGGGAACAGTAGCTGTCTCCAACATTTTTTATAGGCTTTTAGGATCCTACTCCTCATACTGGGTTGCTTGCCCAGTCTTAATACATGGGGAAGTATTTAGTCTTACTGCAACTTGATATGCCATGTTTTGTTGATACTCATGGGAGACCTGCCCTTTCTTAAAAAAAAATGGAGGAGGAATGGACTGGGGGGTGGGAAGAGGGAGTAGAGGGGGAGGGACTTGGGGGAGAGGAGGGAGAGGAAACTGCAGTCAGGATATAAAATAAATAAATAAACAAACAAACAAGTTTTATAAAAGGTTAATGAAGAAAAAAATAGAAAAAAATTGAATTCTGCTTATATCATATCAAGCCATATATTTTGCCAGTTCAGTTTGGTTTGTTTTACAACTCTTTTTTTTTCTTATTCACCATGAATTTAACGAGACCCAGGTAGATTTTGCATCTCCATTTGGCCCAGATAAGGCACACAGGGTAGAAGTCAATGCCCAGGTGGCTGGTCTTACAAGTATAATATCTCACAAGGAACTGATTTAAAAGTGACCTCTTGCTGGAGTCCAGCATAGTTCAGTTAATCTGCTTTCTTTCCAGAGACCAATAAATGTGACAATCCACAATGTTCAATTATTAGGTTTTGGTGTAATTTAATATATAGCATTATATGGAAAGACTCATATAAAACATGGGATCAACAGTTAGGCAGACAGGGTCCTCTGCCTAACTCAGGGATTAAGACTGACACAGGCTTTACCTCTCCTACTGTTGGCAAACGTAGTGAAGCATAATTTCCAAGTAGTAAAACACACTTTTTTTTTTTACATCATACGGTTTGATGTATGTTGATGTGTGTATAACAACAATGAAGAAAATAAACATATCCCTATTTGCAAAAGTTTATGACCCATTGGAGTCCTATCCTAACTCAACCATTATCCCTTAGGCAACCATTGACTTCATTCCTATTATTGTCAATAGCTTGCATTTTCTATGAGTTTTACAAGTAGAATTCGCACTACATGCATATTTTATTATTTTTAATTGCTGAGTACTACTTCATTTTATTAAGAGACATAACATTTTAATCATTCATCTATTAATAAACATCTGTGCTATTGCCAGTTTGGTGCTGTTAGGAAATAAAGATCCTGTGAATATTTGAATAAGGGTACTTTGTGTGCATGTGTTGAAATTCTTCTGCAAGATAATTAGCAATCAAATGGTAGGGTCATGCAGTAATTGCGTATTTAGCTTTTAGTTACTTTGCCTCTTCAGAGGAGTTACTGACAGAAGATTGGCTTTCAGTTACTATACTGCTTCCCTGTTTTGCTCTGGAGAACTGAAGAGTACAGAGAGCCTGATCTTTGTGTGATCACACACTGTTGTTGCCTTTCAGGCTTTGTTTCTGTGGTTCTCTCTGATAATGTTCTCAATCAAGCTTTTATTATGATGGTCCAAAGGATACCACAATATCAGGAAAGAAGAATTCCTCTTTGTTCATAGTGTAGCAAAGTCTAATGTTCCCTTTCACTTGACTAACTAACTGGGTCTGCACTTGTTCACTGCTGTGACAAGGAAATGGAGGAAGCCATCTGTCAGAATCGGGGCAGGAAACAGAGCCAGACCTTGTTGTCATTTGAGTGTGAAATGCCCCCCACAGTACATGTGTTTGAACATTTATTACCAAGGTGGCGGTGCTGATTTGGATGGTGGAAGAGGCTTTAGGAAATGGGATTGCATGAGAGTAACTGAGGCTGGGGTTTTTGAGGCTGTGTCTGCCTCCAGTTCCTGTCCACTCTCTGCTTCCTGATACAAGGTATCCAGTGTCTTGTGCTCCCGCCCCTGCCTTCATCAGCATGGCACACTGTGCTTCTTCATACCTTGAGCAGATTAAGCCCATTCCTACCTTAAGCTGCTTGTTCTCAGAATTTTTTTTACCACTGTAATGAGAAAATAGCTAATACAGACCTTTAGAGATCATTGTCAGAGAGGTAGGGAAGGACAAGCCTTCCAAAGGAAAAGGCAAGGGTCCTCTTTCCTTTCAGAAGAAGCAGGCAAGCAGAGACCTAAACAAACAACAGTGATAATAATGAAATAATGTTAATTTTTTATGTCCTCATTGAGTTCTTTCAGCCCCAGGTTGAAGTATATTGTCTTTCCTTGTCCCCATTTCTCCTTTTTGCTTTCAAGTTGAATAGAATGACATTCTTATGTCATACACAATGAAAACTGACTTTGAATCTTTCTATCTGTTATTAATATCAGTGGCATACAAAAGGAAGCTTCCAAGCAAAGAGGGCTTTAGAAAGGAAAGAAAACAACATAGGATTAACTCTAAGATCCCTTCCTCCTCTAATAGCCTGTTAGTCTATGAGTCTACAATCCTTGTCCAACTGTCGTAGAATTCTCTGATATCTTGATTCTCTAGACTGCACATGTTCTTAAACAGGCCACAGCCTAATCTTGTTACCAAGCTCAGATCATGAGGTTGATACACCCCTGAGGACAGATTGACATTTTGATGTTCCTAGTTAGAGGGATAAAACCATAAACTGGGGAAAGTGCATTAACAAGCAAATAAATTTATGGGATGCTGGTGCTAAAATGAATCTTTGTTTGTCAGCAGCTTTTAAGGAGAAAAATATGCATGTGTCCAAGGCAACTCAGGGATCTCTCTGTGCATTTTTTCATTTCCACTTCTCTACCAGCATCATGTGCAAAACGAATGGGGAAAATTTTGCAGATACCATGTAGCCATTGGATTAATGATATGGAAGGACCTTTTACTTTTATAGATATGCTCCCAGCCCATGTGAGTTTCTGTTTCTATTGGATCACTAAGCATGCAGAAGGTATCAATGTGATTCTGTTCCTGGCAGCACTTAGTGCTTTAGAATTTCTTTGTTAGAAGCTGATAGGATCTCAATGTCCCCTTGTTTTCAGTGGAGAAAAATTTTATATCAAGGTCTCAAATTCTTTTCCTATTCTTGTGATTAAAATACTCTGACAAAAAGCAACTTAAGAGAAACAAGGGTTTCTCTGGCTTATAGGTCAATGGTACAGTACATCATGGCGGGTAAACAGGTGGACACATTGCATCTACAGAGAGATGAATACATGCTGTTGCTCATGTTCTTTCTCAATTTATACACTCCAGAATTCGAGCTGGGGAATAGTGCTACCTGTGCTGAGTGGGTTTTTCTGCCACGGTGATTGAAATAAATAAAACCTTCACAGAAAAACCCAGAGGATAATCCCCCAGATGACTCTATATCTTGTCAACAGTTGATGATTAATACAAATCATCACAATTGGAAAAATAGGACATTGATGTTAGAAAACTTAAGGTTAAGTTTTTGATCTGACACTAGCTAGCTGAGCACTTTAAACAATCAGCAGGGACTGTGGGTATGATCATCTAAAAAGCCCTCACTGAGAACACCTAGGGAGCTGCCATGTGTACAGTGTGTAGCACAAAGCAAGAATAGGATGAATTATGGAGCCATATCACTCCTTTCTGTCTTTGAAACTATCCCTAAAGGGATTTAAACAGCCCTTAAACATATTTAGAGCATGCCATGATGGTGCAGGACTGTAACGCCATACACAAGGAAGGTGAGACAGGAGAATCACACGTTCAAGACTAGGTAACTTAACAAGCAAGAATCTGCCCAGAATTAAATAGAAATGTCCTGTATATATAGCTTAGTGGTAGAACATTTGTCTTACAGGCATAAGGAAATCTCCAGTCTTTCATACAGTAAAACAAACAAAAAATATAGGTGTCTAGACAAACCATAGGCCATGCTACAAGGGATCTCCTAGGTGTTGGTATTGGCTGACACAGAATTGAGTGGAGAGTTTCTAGCCAGACCTGCTAATTAAACCAACTGGGCTTTCTATAACAAGCCTGCCCTCTGTGGCCTACCCTTTTATCTAAACACCAGCCAAATAAGTCATAAAACATGACACTAAAGAGTCACATGTTGAGGTTTTTTTTTTTTGAGGATGTGATCTTCAGGAAACATGATTACTTACAATTTCTTTCCTTGCGCCTTAAGCAAAAATGTCACTAACACCTCTGAATTCGGGTCATGGCTAACCATTCCCAAATTGTTACGTTGGATTTTCAAAGAGCCTAGCACATAGATGTTAGAAACCCAAAGCTCAGAGTGATGAAATAATTTGACTGAAGTCAAGCACTCAGAAGGAGACAATGCTACAAAAATGGAAAAAAAAAAAGAAAGGTGGATATTAAAGAACTCTGGAAGCATGCTATTATGGAAGTTAGTACTGTTAAAGGTGAAAAAATCCTTATTACTTAAGGTAAGCAACAGGATCGACGCAATCCTTATCAAAATGCCAGAGATTATTTTTCAAAAACAGAAAAAGTTATTCTAAAATTCATATGACACTTACAAAAGAACCGAAAGTAGGCATAGCAATTTTGAACAAAAAGAAACAATCTGAAAGTAGTACGCTCCCTTACTTCAAAGCACATTGCAATGCCATAGAAATCTAACATCAATGACATACCAAGGATTCATAGCTCAAAAGAATAGAATAGAATGCCCAGACATAACCCCTGGGTGTATAATTAGCTGATCTTTGGCAAGGGTGTAAACAACACGCTGTAAAGAAAACACACTCTCTTTAAAAAATCATGTTGAGAAAGTTAGATTAAACATGCCTAACTTAGTAGGAAATGACAGCCATAGATTCATTCATTGTGTGCTTTTGGAAACTCACTGGGCCCTAAAGGCTCTTATCAACTGATTAATCTCTTGAGAATTTCATAATATGGCAGCATTTTAGTAGATGGAGAAAATAAAAAGTAGGGCATACATTGAGGAACTAGGTCACTGGGGGTGAGTCATTGAGAGCTGCATCTGGGCCTGGCCCCTACCTGAATTTCCTCTCTCTGTTTCCTGACTGTTACTCAGTTCCTGACCTTTACTCAGGTCTATCCTATGTCCCTTGCCATAATGAACTGGATATTTTGAAACTGAGAAAGGACAATCTTTCTTTTGTTAAGTTGTTTCTACCAGGTATTTAGTCAGTGCCATAAAACTAACAAAATCCACATGCAAGCAAGAACAAAACTGGGCTCTCATGAATACACAATATTCAACTCCAATAAGTAAAAGACATAAATCTAACATTTGAATCTATAAAATTCTTTGGAGAAAATATCTTGAATAGAAAGCATGGAAACATTTTAATATAACTTTTTGGGTATAATATTAAAAGCATAGATAATAAAACAAAAATAAACAAATAGGATTATAGCAAATTAAACAATGAAAAGAAACTAAAAAAATCCTATAGATGGGACTAAAATATAATAATTGATTGATATTCAAAATAAATATAACATTCCTATAATTCTGTGTCCGGTAGTGAAAAATAAGCTGATTTTATTGCTAGACAAAGGGAATGAGCAGAAATGTATTCAAAGAATATATGCAAATGAAAAATAGATACATAAAGTGGTATGAAATGTCATTAGGGATCATATAGATGCAAATCAGCTATGAGATATGACTTTGTACTTTTTAGCCTGGCTGGTATCCGGAAGGCAATGATATTAAGTACTGACAAGAGTGGGTGCAGAAAATGTGGATTTGTGGATAAGAATATATATTTGTGCAGGTTCTATAGATGGCGGTATGCAACTACTTTAAAATACACACACACACACACACACACACACACAAACACACGTATGTGTAAAACAAAAATGGACTCAGTGGATTGTATTCCTGTATTTGTGAATATATATATATATATATACACACACACATATATATATATGTATATATATATATATATATATATATATATATATATATATATATATATATATAAAATCAGAGTAAAGAGGCCATCAGTTTAAGAGTAGATGAACCATGGGTGCAGTTGGAGGGAGGAAAAAGAAGACGGAACATGATATAATTGTAATTCAATTAAAAATCTAAAAAATATAAACTATAACTTAAAAATCCCTCATTTTATTTAGAATCCCACTTCCAAGTTTGTACATAAGAACTGAAATCATGATTTCAAAACACATCTGTGCCCTTGTGTGCATTATAATATTATTTACAATGATCAAGTCATAGAACCAGTCAAAATGTACAATGACAGGTGAGTGGATAAAGAAAATATGGCATTACACAAGGAAAGGTCTCTAACTATAAACAAGAAGATTCTCTCACTTACAATGACATGGAAGAAATTAACTAACATTTTCTTAAATGAAACAAGCCAGACCCGGAATGACAATTGCTACAGTGTACCCAGTATATGAGGAATATAATTGGTCATAATTATAGAAGAAGAGAACAGATTGTTGACCTCCTAGGTTGGGGAGTAAGAAGAAACATGGAAGTATTTATTTAATAAAAAAAATGAGCGATTTGCTCTATCTTAAGGAATCATCATTTTGGTAGGTATAAATCAGGAGGAATTTAAGTAAGAAACTTCAGAAATGTTCCTTCCTAAGTGTGGTAGACAGTGAGTTGTACCCACAAACTTTTCTCATCTCAAAGGCATGTACATTTGCCATGTGACATTGCATACCATACAAGGAAATGGAGTCTGACCTCACTCTAGGAAATATTGAATTCCTTATTTATGGGCTAACTTTGTTATAGATGCAGACAAAGAAACTAGCTGGTACTCAAGTTTCTAAATCTGACTTCAAGAAACCTTGAACCTTCCCCTAATAACTTCTAAAACCTAGCTTTTTCACGAGGAAATTTGAGATACATAGGTAGGTTTCCCAGAATAAGTGCATAAATCAACAGTCTCCTTGAACTACCAGGCATGTGAGGTCATTAGACAGCCTATATCTAAACTCCAAGGGACTAGACAAGCCCATGGGATCATTTAAATCATTTCTCAGCTTTTCAAATCAATACCTCGAACTTACTTCACATGTGGAAGATGTTTATAATTTCAGATTATATAATAACAGAATCTTAGAATTGGAATGAAAATGAAAAATTATTTGCAGATGCTGATGGCAAATCCCTTGTTGTCTGTATTCTTCTCATAAAACTACTTATCTGGTTTCCTCATTGCATCTCAAAATAGTTTCAGTTTGAGGAAGATGTTTCAAACATTATCTTCTACTTTCCTTTCTGTGGCTGTGAAGAAACATGCTGATGCAAAGCAACTCAGCCACAAAAAGGCTCTATTTCATCTTCATTTCATCATTTTGGAAGTGAAGGTAGAAACCCAAGCAGGGGCTTCAAGCACAGATTCGGAAGGAGGGCTGTTTGTTACCTCATTGGCTGACTCCTTCCAGCTAGCCTTCTCATACATCCCAGGATTGCCTGATCAAGGAACAACACAACTCACAGTGCGCTCAGCCCTTCTACATCAATAAATAATCAACACAACCCCCTACCCCAGAGATGTGCTCACAGGCCATTCGATGTGGGAAACTGAGGTAAATCTCTTAAATTGAGAATCCCTCTCAGATAGCTCTAGGCTGTGTCAAGTTGACAGTAAAAGCTAACCTGGACACATAGTTACTGTACTCACGTGTTTAACCTATCTGTAATAGCTTGAGTAACTGATGGTTACATACTTCCAGTCGTTGGATATTCATAACTTTAGAAGTGAATATTGCTGAATTATGGATTATGAGTTCCCTTCCATGTAAAATGTTCCTTTATATTAAGAAAAAACTCACTTTCTCATACCCCTCATCTATTAGCCTTTGACTTTAAAAGCAGCTGTCATGCATTACTTCTCACTGCTTCATCAAGAATGAATTCACACATTAAACCCAGCTTTCTCCTCTCAGTTAGCAATCCTAAGACCTTAGAAATGTCTTCTAATGTAAGAGTTAAAGTTATCTTAGTTTCTCATTACCATTTTCTTCTCGAGTATAAAATTATTCTAAATTTTGAGATAGAACTTTGGGGTAGTGCCGGTAGGTCAAGGCAGTGTAATTTGCTCATTAGCCAGAAATTTCACATTTCTTGAAATTCTCAGGAAAATCTTCAATTCTCTTGGCAACTGCATTCAAGTGTCAAAGATTGTGTGATTAAGAGATCAAGCAGGGGATTTTTATCTCTGGGAAACAGTGCAAGAGTAAATGAGCTTAGTAAAAGCAACAGAACCATGTCTAGAAAATAAAAATAACATTTAATGTAGTGAAACTCACTGAGATTTGAGGAGAGTGTATGGGGCAACACAGGTCTTTGGTGAAAACCAACAATGTTAGGGGCTGGGGAGATGGCTCTGAATTTACAATCCCTTGATGCCTTTAAGGAGGACTAGGGTTCAACTCCCAGCATTGACATGGTGCCTCATAATCACCTGTAACTCCCGTTTCAGAGGATCTGACACCCTCTTCTGGCCTCCATGAGCACAAATCCTGCACATGATGGACATGCACACAAGCAGGAAACAGTCATTATATAAAATAAAAATAAATAAATCTTTTTTTAAAAAATGGGACATCTACTCTAGAATCTGATAGAATCAAATTACATCTAAACTCTATAATCTACTTTCAATGTGTCCCTGTGAGATTTCTTATCTCACTAAAACCACATATCCATGTTCATAAATTCACAATTTGACAATACTCATATTGTATGGTTATGATATATACACTGAACACATTCTATTGTACTTCATATTCCATAGCAAATACTTGCTTTCATTAAATTATTTATTGGGGAACAAATGAATTCCATAGCATGTATGTGGAGATCAAAGAACAATCTGTAGGAGTTAGGTCTCTCTTCTACCTTGTAGGTACCACTCCTAGAACTCATGTTGTAAGGCTTGAGAGCAAATATATTACCCTCTGAGACATCTCCTTGGTCTTAATATTTACTTTCATTATTTGAAATTACTACCAGGATTAAATTATAGGCCTTCTTTAATAGATCATATAATTTAAATAACTTCCCTAACCTCTTTACACATCAGTTCGTTGTATGATCTGATTAATAGAATTTACTTCATAAGGGTGTTGACTTATTTAATTATGAAAGTCAAAAAGTGACCATACCTATGAAAACATGGAAATGTTTTATAAACTAGAGAGGAATAAAGGGAGATAAATAAAAGAACAAGCCAGGATTGGAACTTGGGATCTCCTAGCTCCAAAGTCAATATTTTCTACTACCCAAAAGTAAAAGGGTTGTATCAGAGAAAGACAACAACACCAAGGTTTTCAAAAAGCTCTGAAGGATGGGCTAATGATGTGACTTTCACGCATTATTTTTGAGACAGATATAATGGACACTGGTGTACCAATGCTGTCTCTCCAAACTTACTCCTTCTAGTAAGAAGGGATAGTCTCTCATGAGAAATTCTCAGGTTGCACAGATGTTTTTGAAATGCCAACAAAGCTCTAAGAACAATCACAGGGAGGCCTCACTGTGAGAAGCATACCTTGCGCAGGATACCAGCATTTCAGCACGATCAGCAAGTGCAGCCTCACTGAGAATGCACTTTCCATCATGAGCGATTATGGTTCACTATAAGCACAAGTGGCCTTCCTGATAAAATTCAGCTGCATGGAATTAGGGAAGAAGCCCTCATTTTGTTATTTTTCAAGGCCTTTCCTATCTCTGGCCAGCAGCTCTATTGTTCTTTGGCTGTTTCAAAGGACCCTCGCTGGAAATGCTTGCACATTTTTTTCCATAAGCCTTATCAACCACACTCAGACCTGTTCATTTGCCTAATGGTTTCTCTACAAAAGCAGCCGAAAGCTCCAAATCAGAACTGAACAGCTCACTTTGGGCTATCTGCAAGAGTTCCTCTGGCCTTTGATCTCAGAGTATCCCAGACCTCAGATTATTCCATTTCTCCAATCCTTGACCTTGTGGAAATTGGCTGCAGACACAAAAGTATCTTGTGTCATGGACCTTCAAGACCTACTGATCCAACTTTTCATGTTCTCCAACACTCATCAGCAGGTATTGTGACTAATGATACCACGAGGTACTTGATCTTCTCTTCTCTGAGTATGGCTGTGGATCAAGATACATTCATGGAATTATATAATGCCTAGATGGTAGAACTTACATGTCAATTTAACTTTCAAAATGTCATTCTCATTTATGAAATGAGAGTGAGAAATCCAGTTAAACAGTGGATCTGATTTGTGGTTATTAGGAAATGCTGTAAGGCATTAGTTTATTCATTAAGATATATTTACTTTTAGCCAGAAAGATACTATTCCTCTGAAGAAGTAAAGGTGCATAAAGCATGGAATGCAGGAACAGCAGCCTATTAATCTTCTTCCTACTACTGAAGTTTGAGAAAGTTGATGATCACAAAATATTTATTAAAGTGATACGTGCTGGTGCCTGCCTGTAATCACAGCACTCAATAAACTGAAGTGTGTGTTTCGCAAATTCAAGGCTAGCCTGAACTAAATGTGAACTCCTACCTAAAAAAGTCAAACACTATTCCCAGTACTAGGGAGGCAGAGGCAGTCAGATCTCTGTTCTGTAAGTTCAAGGCCAGCCTGGTCTACAGATCAAGTTCCAGGACAGCCAGGGCTACAGAGAAACCCTGCCTCAATTAAAAAAAAAGTTAAAAATAAAAAAGTCAAACACACACACACACACACACACACACACACACACACACACACATACATGTGTATACATTTGTTTTTCTTATAAGTGGAATCATACAAAATGTATTTTATTGTTTCTTTTCTTCAAAAATATTTCTGACATTTTAAATGTTTTGCTGAAGTCTTGCTATTCCTTTACTGCTAAACATAGTTCCATTGTGATGGGTGTAATGATTTGTCTGTTGACCTATTAAATGTTTGTATTGTTATTGGTTTAAATATGCTATGATCATTTGTGTACAAGTGTTTTTGTGTGCATTTATGTTTTCATTTTCCTTAGGTAAACTGTGAGAAATTGAGTAAAATGTAAAATACACACTTGACCTCTCTTGTGTGTGTGTGTGTGTGTGTGTGTGTGTGTGTGTGTGTGTGTGTGTGATATCCTTCCCTCTCTCCCTTCATTCCCTCTCTTTCCTGATTTATGAGAAGAGCATAGAGCAGTGCTCTGCCTCTACTTGGCATTCACTAACTACTCATTAACTGAAACTCTTCAACAATTAGCAAAGTCAACTTTAGTGTAGATCACTGAGTTCTGAGTGTGAACTTGGTGCACTGCACCAAACATACTGAGGAGAGGGAAATGATCAATGTGTGGGCTCCATCCTCAACCTGTGTGGGCAATGTCTGTGTGAGCAACCCCCAGGAGTCCTTTAGTGAAACTACTCACAAAGGAGTCAGCCCTGACAAGAGGCAATGTTTCTCTGGCCTTTCCACTTAACAGGCCTGCCTGCCTGTTTTCTTCTCTCCAGGGAGCTACTGCTCTAATCCCCAGAGTTCTCCCTCTCCAGACTCTTGCAATCCCATTATCCTTCTGCCTGGAGAGACAAGCTCATGTACCACTGCCAGCACAGAGACTCCTGTGAATGTATTGAATTCACCACCTGGTGACTACAATTAAAATTCTTCTCCTTTGATTTATTTTGGTTAGAGGAAAGAAATCATTTAATTTCTAGGAGATGCAGATAAGAAATGATATATGTCCCATCCATTTCCCTGATAGCAACACTTCCTGCAGCTAACACAGATGGAGAAGAAACTTCAATCACACTCACACTTGACTACCTGTAGTGGAGGGAAGATGAGGAGTCCGACAACGAAAAGGGGAGAGGAGAGGAGTCAGCTAGAGGAAGGAGATAATGAGAAACATGCATGAGATTTCTGGGGAAGGGATTTAAGCAAAGAGAGATGTACATCTGCTTGATACATAGAATTTTCTGTTCTGACTGAGAATGTAGCACTGTTTAAATTTCAGTTGAATCAAGTCAGATATCACCTTCAAGATGATCTACTCCAGAAATTCATATCAAAGGGTCTGTGAAAATATTGCTGTAGCAGAAGATCAAGATGTCTTAGAAATAGAGAAGATTTTGACCTTTACCTCCTATTTTTAGTGTCTCATCTCCATTAAAGAAAGAGTTTAGAAATAGGGGAAAATAAGAAATGAGGAGGAAGTTTGTTATTGGGAAAATGACCACAACTACAGAGGTAAATGTTGGATTCTCAAAAGTGTTGTTTGCCTGGGATTTGGGACAACTTGTTCAATGGGAAACTTTAGTACAGGGAAGGGTTATTCTGAATAGTTTTTATTCCTTGTTCTTCCATTTTATCTTTTTATGAGATTTTTAAAGTGTGACATGCTGTTAGATGCATGATGGGAATAGTTTGCAAAACTAATTATATGAAATGTCATTTAATAAAGCAATAGGTATTGATCATCACAGCCAGCCATGTAGATCCCAGAAGACTAGGAGTCATCTAGTGTCTACTGTTTCAGCAATCTCATAATGTTTGCAATTGTATCAGTCTTTATGCATTGATCAGTTTGCCCCTCCCCATACACACAACCCTGTGCCTATATAGCCTACTGCAGGAAGACTTGGAAGGATTTGTGAACCTTCTGTCGATAACAATGGTAAAGCACCTATCCTCCCTCCATCTCAAAGGAGATATAACCTCGAAGAATTTACACAATTAACTAAGGCAATCAAATTTCCCTATTTTGCAGTTGGGGATGTTCAGAGATAAAACGTTGTCCCAATCCCTATTCCTTGCTCAATACCATGGTGAAAACCAGACTTCAGTGCTCTGAACTCTCATAGTAGTTGGACCTTTACTCTGATTGATAGATTGCACATGTGCTGGTGGAAAGCATAGCAGTTCACCTCCTGTTCAACTCAACGTCATTAGTGGTCCTGAAGATGGCAAAACATGTATGGCCACCACCTCCTGCTAAAAGCACAAAAGGAGCCAAGGCTAGCTTAAGTAACTTAATTCTTGTTTTTTTATTTAGGTTAGTATTTATTGACATGGCAGTCATTGACAATATGTCTCTGAATGTAAAATACAAAAATGTACACAAGAGATTGTATGATGTAATTTTTCTTGCTTTTTTAAAATTATTTTTTCTCTTTTTTTAAATTAAATTTATTCATTTATTTTACAGTTTCTCATCCCTCCTCTGCTTCTGTTCCATCCCCCTACCTCCTCTCTGCCCCCCTCCACCTACACATTCTTCCTCTGTTTCTGCTCAGAAAGGGGCAAGACTCCCATGTGTGACAACAGAGCATGGCATATCAAATTGAGAGAGGACTAAGCTTCTCCCCTCATATTAAGTCTTGGTAAGGCAACCAAGTATGATTGTTAGGTTCATAAAAGCCTGCCAAAGTGTTAGGGACAGGTCCCGTTACCACTGCTAGGAGTCTCGGAAGTACATCAAGTTGTCTCACATATGTAGAGGGCCTAGGTGGGCTCCTTAGCTGTAGGTCCAGTGTCTGTGAGCTCCTATGAGCCCAGGTTAGTTGTCTGTCTGAATTCCTTTGTGATGACCTTCACCCACCCCTGGCTCTTACAATCTTTCCTCCCTCTTTTTAACAGGATTCCCAGAGCTTGGCCCAGTGCTTGGCTGTGGATCTCTGCATCAGTTTCCATCAGTCATTGGACAAAGGATCTCTGTTGACATTAGGGTAGTCACCAATCAGATTACAGGAGATAGCTCTTAACGTATACTTATTAAAACTAAATGGACATGGCTTCAGAGACCTTTATTTTAATCTTTCCTTCTATTAACAGACTCCTGTGTCTGAATGTTTCCTTCCCCATCTTCAGGGCTACAAAACCTCTTCTGCTTTACTCTAAAGTTAAAAATAAACCTGAATTATTTGGATCTTCTTTAACCTCCGGTAAGAAGTCGAGAAAGGGTCCCCTAATTAAATATGAGCTTACTCCGAGAATGTTGGCAGGGATAAGGATGTGGCTTAGTGGTAGAGTGTGTGCTTTCGAGGTTCTGGATTCAGTGTCTCATACCTACAAAAGAAGAAAGAGCTAGAAAATGATGATGGAATAAGACAGGTAGAAAGAATGAGGGCGAAGTAAAACAAACAACCAACCATATCAGTGCTCTAGCATACATCTGGTAGTCTTGTCTTCCCAAGGCTCCTTTCCTCACCTACCTCTTCCTCATCTGGGAACAATCCTGGTATATTCATGATAATCTTGTTTAGGGAGGAGGTGAAGTAGATGAGGTGTCATTGTAAGCATGTCCCACTTACATATGCTGTTTGCAACTGATTAAGTTCTCCCTAATACAGTGCCAAAGTGTTTGAAACTCCCCTTAAGCAGTCTTTGCTTTCGTTGTAAACAGACCTTCACATACCTTTTGTGGGAATGAGTGTGCTGGAATATGCCTGGGGGAATTGTCTGGACCCCCAAACACAGGCCCCCAGGAATAACAACTCTCCTCTCTCTAAATGCAAAAATACAAGGAGGCTTTCTCTGCCCTGTTCTCTTGTTTCCTATTTTCTCTCCCTTATAACACTGTCTGGACTGGTAATCTCCTAACATTCCATGGAGTTCTGATGCCCCCTGCTGCTGGGTGCTGGCTGTAGGAAACTATGGATCTTCCCTGGTTGCATCTCTCTCTCTCTCTCTCTCTCTCTCTCTCTCTCTCTCTCTCTCTCTCTCTCTCTCTCTCTCTCTCTCTCTCTCTCTCACACACACACACACACACACACACCTGTTTTAGTTCTTCCTTGTGTAATTCTGTTTTTCTGGTAGATAGCCAGCTTGCCTTTCCTTCCTTCTCTCTGCACTTTTGACCCTGCACCTTTCTTGTCATCTCTCTCCTCCTCCCTCAATTTCATATCGTCACTTTGTTTTTCTGCCTCTAAGCACATCACAGTTCTTATCTCTAGATTCCTGGTTCCTGTATCATGAAATAATTCACTGAATTAGTTTCCATTGCACACTGTCAGACACTAATGGTAGAATGTTTTCCCTTACAGAGAAACACAGAAAAATGCCCATTTCATTATCTCAAGAAAATGAAATAATGCGGTGGTCAGCCTTACTTCACATCCAAAGTGATCACTCAAAAAGTTCTCCTTAATTGGTAAATAAACCATTTTCCTGGGTTCCAGGGAATTCCTTCTTTTGAAATGGTCAATAATACAGCTTGCTGTGTAATACTAGGCATATAAGATTTATTGTCTGAGCTATAATGTTTAACATGTATACGTATTAAGAGACAGAAGTAGAAAGGGAGTATTAGAGGGCTCTGTGGCATCCTCCAAACCAGAATAGAAAACTATGACTCTAGAATGGCTTGTAAGGGGGTAGCATTTACCATGTCTGAGTTTCTGAGGCTCTCCATGTAAATTGCCTGCTCAATAGGACCTGCAGATAGATCGATTCTTCTATTAACAAATAGCATTAATATTCAAAGAATCCTACTGCCCTGAGTTTGTTTCTCTGTCCAAGTGAGCTGTTATGATCTTTTGAGAGCCTTCCAGAGTACTTCCCTATCTACCTGCTAAATAGTGTGCTTGTGGTTTCCAATAGTGTGTGTGACTTTCCAAAGAATAATGTTGACTTGAGGGTAGGAAAGGGGGTGTCGATCTAAGATTGCTGGGCTGCAATGCACACAGGCTATCTCAGCAAAGCTTGCCATCATCCTGGTAGGTGCTGTTTTATGGATGAGTTAACCAAACTGTGAAGAGGTTAGGTACATTAGGAGATAGTATGTATCTGGTCCAAAATTTATACCTGAATCAAATGCAAAAATCTCAGAGGTGTAAATAAAAAACACAGGTCTGAGGATGAAGCAACTTTCTGCATGGACTAGATTCTCTTCCTGAGACACAAGTTGTACCAGGAGATAAGGATGGGCTCATCTTCTGGTGTTCGGGGTCTAAATTAAAACATGCAAGTCTCTGTTCCTCTATTACTCTCTACTCTCCCTAAAGACTTTCCCATTTTCTCTTCTCTGATTTATATGAACGCCTCTGATTCTATGAATTCTGTATCAGTGGGCTTTTTTAAAAGCATCACTAGTGTTTGATTTCCCACAATGCTTAGAACCTTGTTGTTCTCAATGTCAAAGGCACTCAGCTTTTGCTTTTGTTTTGTGAAGGCAGAGCGAGTGGGAGGAAACAACTCAAGCACAGAGCCTGGAGGGAGAGGAAATCATAAAAGACCAGAAGAAAGGAAGGAAAGGGAGAGAGATTAATATGTCTTTTAGCACATTACAGGACCCATTTAAGACACAACAGAACCTTCATTATTGATTTGCTTTTTGCTTTTAAGTGCTGATGGCTATGGATGACTAGAAATATGGAAGGATAAGGAAGTAAAAAGTCCACTGAATATCAAATTGGTAGTTAAAATTTCAAATGTCTCATGTTAGGAAACCCAGCAGTAAGAAGTCAGGACTTGCTTTATAGGGTGATACCCTTGAAAAATGCCTCTTGCAGGTGCATGATTACTCTGCAAAACAAGGTGCCTCTGTAACTCAAATACACTCCCTTGCCAGCTCCAGGGACACAACTCAGCATGCTGCTCCCACCGTTATGGTTGCTTTCCTTACAGTGCTTCCTCCCCAAGACTGATGCTAGCAATCGATACCAAATGCCGCACACTTAAGTCCATCAATGAAAAGGCTGTTACAATAACAGCAGCTATTTTTACGTGGCTAGTGATTTCTTTGTGGCTCTCCAAACACAAAGATGGGAAATAATAACTGGTCATTTTTCATCAAGACAGACAATACAGGAGGACAATTGGAGCAGAGGCAGATCCTGTGATCTGTGCAGCCAAGGAGTTCACTAGCTAGGGAAAGCAAAGCTGACTCCTGGAGGCTCCAGTGCCTTCGCAGGTGAAGGCTGGTGCAAGGAACTTATAGCCAACCCAATGCTTTGTGCATACTTCACATATCAGCCCCAAAGCTTCTTTGGATGGCTATATAACTAGTGACTTTGGTTCCTCCTTATGTATTCATGCTGTATCCCTGACTGTTTTCACCACTGTGCCTAATAACTGACAAAGAACACCCTCAAAAGCAAGCTCTTAATATGGCCCATGGCAGTGTGCCATGGCCACAGGACAGGCTCAAGACTTTGACAGAAGTATGACGCTACATGTTCATACCTTGACGAATCAAGAGTCATAAAAAGACTGAGACTAGAACTAGAACTTAAGTATAGCCCTTCCTTTAGTGACTTACTAATGCAGTGAGCCCCCACTTTCTGTAGTCTTAAGAACTTCTCAAAGCAGTGCCACCATCTGGAGACCTGATGTTCAAACACATGAGCTTATGGAGGAGATTCCACACCAAAATCTTAAGGGTAGTTTATACATTCTTTTACTTTGTTTTCTTAATATTTTTCACAATGTAATGTGAATGTATAATTTGAATTAATAAATATACACACACAATCAAAAGCAGAAAATTTCATGAAAAAAAGCTTCTGTTATACACCCCATTGCTTTTCCCTAGAGAAGTCATAAAAATAAGCAACAATAAAATCCTAAGGCTGCTGAAGACATAGGCTGGTCATCCCTATATGACCTCAGTCAAATGCTTCATCTCTCCAAGCCTTTCACTCTTCATCTATTAACATGGATATATTTTTATTTCTTACATAATTTGTGGGGGGTTTGCTAATTATAAAAATACCAGGTTTCTGTGCCTGCAGAGCCCAAATGTGCAGCCAGACAGGAAGCAACAGCATGAGACGAGAGGGAGATTCCTGCTCTTGAAACCATAAATTTATTCAGAACTTCTATCATCATGAAGTGGTAGGTTGTGGCAGCCCCCATGATTATGTCTTCACAATCAAATGGGTGCATATCTAGGAAGGCAGATCCAGCTCTATGGAGGGGGTGGAAGCCTCTAATTGCAGGATTTCCATGAGACGACATTTAGTCTGAGAAGGAGACATTGCTAGCTGTTTCCCCAAACACAGGGATCTGGGGAAGTGGCTGCTTTGCTTCTGTCCCTCAGGATGTTTGCAATAGGAGATAAAACCTAACACTTGGTCTGATGGCAGAGGACTTACTTATATTCAAGGTCATTTTGCCAAATAGATACTTTCTGTGAGGTACTTTGGGATGAAAATGGAAAAAAATCACAGCATCAAGGAAATGTAAGATGAAAAGCAAGGTGTGTCTAGTGCCTGTTGTGTGCCAGGAAATTTGTCAGACACTATTTAAATTATCCTTACAATCAATTTCTGAGATGGTGATTAAATAGGGAATATTGGGCCCCATTTATCAAAAGGCTCCTAGAGAACCTGCAGGCCTGCAAGCATGCCACACTAGCCAGTTCCATGCTTGGCTTCTATATATTGATCCTTTCCCTTAGCATGTCCTTTTCATCTTACCCACTGCATCAATTGTTTCAGAAGGAATTGATCTGCTTCCCACTTCCAGATCCCAAAGACTCTCAACTTAGTAAAGATTCCCAACTGTGTTCCTACAATGCTCCTCAGAGGTGAATGTGCATGTGTGTGTGTGTGTGTGTGTGTGTGTGTGTGTGTGTGTGTGTGTGTGTGTGTATGTGTGTGTGTGTGTGTGTGTGTGTGTGTGTGTGTGTGTGTGATTGTATATTTGCTTCTATGCATTTCTCATCATACTTCATAATTTGCTACTGTTGTTATTCTCATCACTAGGTTTACCCAAAGAACCCCATGGTACTTAAAAGAGTGCTCATAGACAAGAACAGCATGCTAAAAAATGTAGCATTCTGAATATAAAAATTGGATAACATTTTGGAAAGAAAAGATAAATGGATGAATAAACAAGCAAATAAGGGATATGTGATTTTATATAACCATGAAACGTCAATGTGTATAATATATCTGTCAATGTTGCAGCAGTAGAAAGTAAAGGGAGGGTGGAAACAAAACCACAAGAATGCAGCAGAAAAAATAAAAATAGATAGCCCATAAAGACCAACATCAAAATAACGATATGCCTGGAAAAACCATGGCTGTTTTTAGCTTGCAGTTTCCCGAAAACAGCGTCAGACTTTTTGTAATCAGTTGCGAATAAAAACAAAAACAACAACAAACAAAAACCAGCCATGCTGCTAATTTAAATCTAGTATACCCTTTATGGCTTCATAGGCAAGCTTCACACCATCACCCAAATCTGGAAGAAGTAAGTAACTACCTGAGCTGATTCTTCTGAATCAATTTGTGGGTTTGTGCAGCTTCCCAGTCAAATTGACTCAGTTTGTCATAGGATCTTCTATTGTAATGGGAATTCTTCTGCCAAAGGAAAGGCTATACTAGCCTTATAAACTACAGGAAGCCTAGCATTTTGTTTCAACCAAATATGCCTTGGATATTAAATACACACACACACACACACACACACACACACACACACACACACACACACACACACAACTAGCCTCGTTTATTAGAAGGCTTGTTCCCAGCTACTGGTGTTATTTTCAGAAGCTTGGGAATCTATGAGAGGTAGAATTGATGTGCAGACAGTAAGTCACTGGAAGTACGTCCTTGGTGATGTTGTGTACCTGATTCACTCCTCCCCACCTTTCCCTCCTGCCTGCTCACTGTGAAGTAAGTAGCTCTCTCCTACCGTGCATTTTCACTCTAGTGATGTTCTGCCTAAATACACAGGGTCAGTCAACCATGGGGTGAAACTTCTGAAACCAGGAACCAATATGAATTCTTACCCCTTCAAATTGTGCTCATGCATACTTTCAGCAAAATGGCGCAAAAGTAACTGATCCATGATACAACAAGCAATTAGAATACAGTATTAGAGAACATTGGATGGACAGATAACTCAGCGCTAGTTATTCTTCCAGAGGACACAGATGGGTTTCTCAGAATCCAAGTGGCAGTTCACGACTATCCATCACTCCAGTTTGAGAGGACCCAATGCCTTCTTCTAGAGTTATTTTTAATATCTTGCCATAGGCAGGACTTTAAAGTCACTACATGCCTTTTCTTCTGTAACTTTCATGGCATCCTCAGTGCAGTAGACACAATGATATCTCTCACTTTCTTTTTGTTCACAGCTTTCACATGCTTACTGGATTTCTTCCCTATATCATCCTCTTTCTTTTACAGTAAGGACAATTGCCACACATTTCTCATCCTTGTCTCCTATTAGACTTCTGGAATGGTTGTATTTCTTCTTATAATTAGAAGGGCTGTGTCACTAATTCTGCTCAGTTAAGTAATAGGAGAAGATGGACATAAAGACTCTGATACTGGAAAATATGTAGGGCCCCCTTAACCCTCTCAAAGGATATTCCCTGCATCCCTTATTGTAGCTTCATAAGGTGTTGCTACTAAAGAAAGTGTCACTGCCCTAAAGAAAGAATCAATTCCACATGTGACAGTCTTCTGAGGTGTTAATTCTAAACTTTACCAATAATGTTTGTGAACTCACCATGGCCTTTTCTCACCTGGTAAATGTGAATGCTCTTATAGAAGATTTGCAAACCTACGTTTTGGCTGCTATAGCCTTCCCCATTCTGTGCCTATGTTTTCCAGAAGCCTTTCCCATTCTCTATATCCTGTATTCTCTTACGAGCTCCTTTAGACTGTTCGTCATGCCTAGTAATCAGCTTTAAAAGTGCACTTAAAATTCAGCTCCTGATCAGTCCTCTTCCTCCACTAACTCAGACCTACTCCTGTTCTCTGCACCACTGGAGGAAACAGGAGAGGATATTCACGTGGCCCACCAGGGTATTTACTTTACCCACAGTACACACTAGGATACTGGACTTGCAAGTCCTCCATCCAGACACCAAAAGCCCACTTACAGAGTGGTTGCAGAAAAGAACACTGAAGATCAAAGACCTGCTGCTGATGTGAAGAATGCTAGAACTTGAAGAAGCCATCTGGCAACACTTTCTACTCTTTCGGTAATCATGGTGGTTCACAAACATTTACAGCTACAATTCTAGGTGACCCAAATGCACTCTTCTGACCTCTGTACAAGAGATGCAAGTGGTATAATTATATACATGCAGGCAAAACATTCATAAACATAAAATCAAATAAAACTAAAAAATGTAAAGAGTAAAAATATCTGCCTATTTAGTGTCACTTTGCCTCTATAACACAGATGCAAGATGACATTTAGTTTCACAATCAACTCCAGAATAGTCACTAGCTCATACAGCATTCCCCTCATCCTTGAACAATCTGACTCCAGGTAATTCCTTATTGTCTTTGTGGTGCTCAGTTCTATTGAGAGCTCTGACTGTACAGGCCATGGACAGAAGAGGTGGGTAGTCTGCTCTTCCTTCCTGTAAGGTTCTTTAAGAATTTGGAAACAGTTGACAGGCCTTCCCCAGTTGACTACCATTCCTTTTATTCTAAGCCTCCCCAATTTAAAATAAAAGAAACTATTCCTCAACAGAGAAAAAATAATAATTAAGAGCAGATGGCCTACTAAGTGTGAGTCCAATGATCCCTCTATTTATTTTGCCAACTTATTGAATAAGTGTGTGTGTGTGTGTGTGTGTGTGTGTGTGTGTGTGTGTGTGTGAGCCAACATGACATAATTTGAATACAACTCAACTCCTGCTGTGAGCGAGCAATAATTCTAGTAGAATATAAGACACATGGATCATTAAAACTACTACAGCTAGAAGAAGAGGAAGGAATCGTATTCATTAAATGCTTTCTAAATGTCAGGCACTGCCAGGTACTTTTTGTGTTATTTAATTTAAGTTTATAGCTGTACCCAAAGCTTGACAGTATCATTTTTTTTAACGTTTTAAATACTAAAATGCTGTTTCAGTTTATTTGTCTACTGTCGCATAAAATTCTTCAAAAACCCAGCTGGATGAACTGAAGATTGGGCTCAACTGATATTATCTATCAGAGGTTCCTCTGTTTGGCCTCCCTATAAGACTTGGTCTTCAAGTGTCAGCAGGGTTCTTCTGATACGATATCAGCAGTCATATAATCTCAGTTTCACTATACTTAGTGTATGTTAAAGCATCTATAATGCAGGCATGGGTTAACTTAGATATTAGATAACACTTCATAATGAGACAGTGAAAGGTCACATTGCAGAAGAAACAATGCCATGGGAGCACAGGTTTCAGTTTTATGCTTGTACGTGCTGGGAAAATGTCATGACTTCAGGACACTTGGGCTCCAGTAGATTTGTGTGTGTGTGTGTGTGTGTGTGCGTGTGTGTGTGTGTGTGTGTGTGTGTGTGTGTGTGTGTAAAATTGTTCTATCAAAGAAACTCCAGGGAGGAGGTCCCATTTGGGATGGGCTTTAGGATGGAGATATTTGTATAAGTATGCAAAGGACATTCTACATTTCCAATGAAGCATGATTAAAATTACGAAGCAGCTCTCAATATACATCCTTATCTCTTATGATTTTTGCTTGTTTGTTTTTCTTATTTTGTTTTGTTCATTTGTTTTTATTTTACATTTATAAAGGGCTAGGGGTGTTCATCCTCTTCCAGGGGTATACAGAGTATTAGAAGCACTGGGAAGTTCTGACAACCAGAAGTTGGCTTTGCTTGCAGATGAGAAGATCTTTAGATCATTGTCACCCATTTTACATGCAACTTCAAGCAAGACACAGCTCAGACACTGCTAGGTCAGTTATTATCAGAAGAAAAATGGACATATTTGTTGACTTGGGAGACCCAGGGAGGATTAAAATCGACCATGAAGAAGCAAACTGAAAAGATATCCAGAAAGCATTTTCCTGTAGTGATGGCTTCTCTAGGGCTCAGGAAATCCAAGATAGCTTAGAAAATATGAACAGTGAGGACTTTTTGGAGACTTTATTGTCCACTAGTATAGACAATATAAGGGAATTACTAAAAAAAAAAAAAAGTTTCAATCTTAAATTGTAGTGCTAGGAAACTCCACAGGGATTACCTGCACACCCAGTGAAACCACAGAACTGGCACTCCCTAACACTCCATGTAATACTATTCCAGATAAAGTAATTTTTCATTGAATATTTGGAACCTAGAGCTAATGTCTTTTAAGAAGGTTATAGGAATCCACAAGAATGACTCCACCATAGACTATTGGCAATAGTTGAGAGGGTGCCTGAGCTGGCCTACTCTGATGATGGGATGGCTAAATACCCTAAGTGTAATAGAAACTTCATCCAGTGACTTATGGAAGCAGATGCAGAGATCCACAACCGGGTCCCAGGCCAAGCTCCAGGAGTCCAATCGAAGAGAGAGAGGAGGGATTCTATGAGCAATATATCAAGACCATGATTGGAAAAAGTACAGAGACAAATAGCCAAACTATTGGAAACGCATGAACTGTGGACCAAAAGCTGAGGAGCCCCCATGGTAATGGAATAGGCCCTCTGGATAAGCAAGACAGTTGTTTAGTTTGAACTGTTTAGGAGGCCCCCAGACAGTGGGATCAGGACCTGTCCCTATTCCATGAGCTGGCTTTTTAGAGCCTAGTGCCTATAGTGAGCCAGCCACTATGCACAGCCTTGGTGCACAGAGGAGGAGCTTGGACCTGCCTCAACTGAATGTACCAGTCTCTGCTGACTCCCCATGGGAGACCTTGCCTTGGAGGAGGTAGGAATGAGGGGTGGGTTGCGGGGGAAGGCAGTGGGGTGGGATGAAGGAGGACAGGGGAATTTGTGGTTGCTATGTAAAATGAATAGAAAATCTCTTAAGAAAAAAAGAAATAAAGAAATGAACTCGTAGCCGGGCGATGGTGGCGCACGCCTTTAATCCCAGCACTCGGGAGGCAGAGCCAGGCGGATCTCTGTGAGTTCGAGGCCAGCCTGGGCTACCAAGTGAGTTCCAGGAAAAGGCGCAAAGCTACACAGAGAAACCCTGTCTCGAAAAACCAAAAAAAAAAAAAAAAAAGAAATGAACTCGTAAATTGAAAAGCAAAAAAAAATGCTATAATTTTTGCATACATATTTTATGATTGAGGAAAAAAGTAGCAATAAAAAGGTTATATTTTATGAGACTGAAGTTCTATCAATTTCCAATATCCTTTCACAGAAGTCTACATAACATATTCTCAGTCGGATATCTGCAAATAAATAAATAAGAAAGGAAAGAAGGAAGGAAGGAAGGAAGGAAGGAAGGAAGGAAGGAAGGAAGGAAGGAAGGAGGTGTACCTGACGTTTTCCTGGTCCTGCCTGGCCCACGGTCAGGACAAATCTCTCACACTAGTGTCCCCCAAGTAAACACATAGAGACTTATATTACTTATAAACTGTATGGCCAGTCTTGCAAATATTAAGAAACCCATAACCAAAAACTTATTGCAGTTAACAATTCTAGTTCAAACAAACATCTCTGAAACTTTCAGTTACAGCAGCATTTTATTGCAGTCTTTCCCTAGGAACCTTGTCTCAGAGTGAAGTAACTGCCATAGTAACTGATCTGCTATGAGCTCTTCAGAAAAGCTCTCTGAGCAACCAGCAAACAGAAACTGTGTGGTTTTAGCTGCTAACTCCATTTAGACTTTTACAGTCCCAGTCCTGACGCCCAAAGGCTTTCAATTGCCTCCCACCACATGGGCTCAAGAGGTCACTCCTGCTATGAGCTGCTGCTCTCAGCACCCAGGGTCCCAGAGAAAACCTAGCTGCTATGAGCTGCAGCTTCCTTGGATCCCATTACCTGCTTCACTGGCAGCCAAGCACTCAGCACGCCGGGTCCCAGAAACCTCCATGGGCTGCCCTGCTTACACAGCTGAGTGTCACCCCAGGGAAGCTCCATGCTCCCAGCCATACCCTGCCACTGGGAGCTCAGTTTATCTGAGTTCCAGTGTCTCTGCAGCTCAGCCAGAAAAATGGCTCCATATCACCTCAGCATTTCTTGCTGCCATTCCATGTACATCTCAGCTGCCCATCTAGCTGCTACTTCCTCAATGTCTCCACTGGGCTCTGGCCACCAGGGACTCTGGCTCCAAGTGCTCTGGCCTCTAGATTCCAAAGTCTCTGTTGCTGCTCTCCAAGCCACTGCCTGCTGTTTGCCTCTCTTGCAGCATGTCATTTCTGCTGCTTGGCTTGTCAAGGTGGAGTGTTGCCTCAAGCTATGTCAGTCAGGCGTTCACAAGCACCTTAATGGACTGTGTTCTCCATACCGAGGTTCCTCACAGCAGAAAGCATACAAAACCTCACTGTTCATGCTGTCTCTGCTTTCACTAACTCTTGGCATCTGCTGCTTGAGAAACTATGATACTCCATGGGTCTCAGCGCCAACACCCGACTGCTGTCACTTGTGCTGGTTCTGGAGTCTGCCATTGCTTAGGGCTTCTGGAGTTTTTGGAGCTGCTCAGACTGCCAAGTTTGCAGTCTGCTATGGATGCTACTGTCTGTGTCCCAGGTTCATACTCGGTGTGGGGAGGGGGGACTACTCTGCTCTAAATTAAACCCTCTGTTCAACCTTCACCATGCCCCTAGACCTAAAGACTACATTCTAATACCTAAGCCTACATTTCTGTGGCTGACTTATACTACCATTTTTAAACCTAATTTTACTAGAGATTGAGAGAGAACAAAAAAGAGAAACAGAAACAGAAATACTTGTTACAGTCTAACTTTAACTACTTTCTTATTTAGCTTAATTTGAACTACTCTACTTTGTATTTAAATTTTTACTCTTCAAGAATAGAATACCCCCTGCCTTCACTTTTACTACAAAACCGGACATGCCCAACTGATTCTCTTGGGGTACTTTTCTACTCTCAAGTAACTTCCTCTGCATCCAAGTCCCTAGTTCTGGTGCCAACTGTGGGGGACGAGCTCCCACCTTTTACAGGGTTTCTATGAAGAGAAATATTAGGTAGAATAATAGGACTAGCCGAGAGGAAGAAGAAAGACAGAAAGGATAGCTTCAGGAGGACCTGAATCAACACTCATCAGTCCAGAACTTTATTCAAAATGTTTTTTTTTTTATAACAATGTCATGGGGTGAGACAAAAGGACTCCCTGCCTTGCTAGATACAACCAAGGGTAGACCCTTCCAAACACCTGGTACCCAGGCCCATCATTCCATCATCCTCTTATGCAGTCCTGCTGAATAAAACAAGCTCAGATCTCGTTAGGAAACCTCTGTGGGCTCCCACAGAGATGAATAAGTGACATCCAGAGATAAGAAAAGAGAAAAAGAAATAGGGAAAAAAAAGGACAGCTGGAAACAGAGAAGATGGAAAATAAAATAGGAAAGGAAATGATGAAATTCCCACAACAAAGATCTCAAAATCCCCATAGTAACTTCAGGTCCTGACATCACTAACTGTCCCCAAATTCCAGTTGTGGACAATTTCATGAGAGCATTGGCTCCTCTATCCTTGCATTGGCCTGACTTCCCATGTGAAGATTTCTAGCCAGTGGGGAAGAAGTGCCCTTATTCTTAGAAAAGTCTGACACTTACCACTCTCAAGACCAAAACCCTCATTTCATGTTCTTCAGACTGATCTGTTCTGAAAGCACAACCTTGGCAGGCATGTTCCTTCGTGTTGATGGCATCAGTAGAATTCTGCAAAAACATCTATCCTTACCTCAGGTTTTCAGTCAGTCTATTGTCATGATTCATATTCTGATAATGGAGTCTCTCTTCAAGACCTTATCAGTTTTCTGCTGTAATGCTCTCTCTTTGTTATTAAAACTTTGTGAAAATAATTCTACTTTCCCACCAGAAGATCCTAGCTTCCTTTTTTGCTTTAACCACTATTCATAGGCAAGAGAAAAAGGAGTAACCACTATAAATTGTAGCTTACATACCTTCTGAATCTTCCTAGGCACAATTATTTGTGTGGGTCAATTCTAGAAATAAGCTGTATATATATATATATATACATATATATATATATATATATATATACATATATATATATAGAAGAAAATGAGGGTTATTTTCTAAGGGAGAGATGTGAGTCATGGACCTGATATCAAAAACCTTGATCCAAAAAGTATATGGTATTTTGCCATTTTTCATAATGACGTCTAGAATATCAGAGAAAGAAGGGAAACTACAAACAAAGTCTCAGTGTGTATGTGAGTTAAGTCTTAGGTAGTCCATATGTCCAGGAATGAGCTTAGGAAGGTTTGTAGAAAGATTTCTTTCAGTTAGATAAAAGCCAGCATTCCTGAGGAACTTGGGAATTGGGATTTTCCATCCCCAGGGGGAGTCATTTCTCTTGCCTATGGCAAAAAGTGGGGGGAGATATATGGCTCTCCATTGGCGTATACCTGTGGCAGCTATCAGCATATCAAAACCCATGGTGGCCTCCAGGGTCCTTCATCACATGTAGCTGTTTTGAATTTCCAAGTCCATACTAGACTCCTCCCCCATCTAATTACCCTCCTTGTAATCCACATGATTTGTCCAGCCCCCACACTTTCACAGTGCTCTCTTTTCTGCCTTTTGCTCTCTCTCTAGCTGTGCTTTTCTTGCCTGCTATGATTTCTCATGTGCTCCCACCTCTGTCATTGATATCTCTGGCCATGTTCAGTCTGTTTCTCTTTCTCCCTGTTCTGTACTCTTCCAGATGCCTCTGGATATTTTCTTTTCTCTTATTTACAATTAAAACCTCCCCCCAAATGATGGAATGGTCATGTTGGCAGTATCTTTATTGTGCCCCTCACATATATCTGGTGTCAAACCAGTCTGGCTAAAAGAAGGAGAACTGACTTGGAAACTGTAGTCTCCAGAGACCAATGCCAAGGCTATCCTTTGGTCTCCCTTGGGTCCTTGGCTCCTTCATCTCCTCAGACCACTGGTCTCTATCCTCCTTATAATAATGTGTTTGTTTGTTGCGTCTTCAGGTTTAGTCAGCAAAACAGATGCTTCTGATGAAATTTCCCAAATCTCCTTCTCTCTTCCTGCAATATTAGCCGCCTGGCTTTCCAGCTTTCGTAGACCCAGGAATTTTAGCTATGCACTAGTCAGAGATTACATTGCCTTTGTCACCAACAAAAGATTGCAATGTTAGGTCTCACAGGAATTCCACATAATCAGAAATAAAGTCCAACTCGACTATAGCAGGATTTCTGTCAGTTAGATAAAAGCCAGCACACCTTATGAACTGGTGAAACATGTTTACCCCAAAAGGAGTTATTTCCCTCACCTCTGGCAGAAGGGACTTATGGCTCTCCAATTGACATGTATCTGTGGCACCTACCAGCATGTCAAAGCCCAAGCTTGTCTCCAGGCTCCCTCAGTCGCTACTCACAAGGACTTGTTATACATTTCAAAGTCCATGCTAGTATCCTAGTCTTTCTCATCTCCTCCTATACCCCAAACTCCTTCAATCTCATGGACTTCTACTCCCCCAGGCAGTCATCCTTCTTATAAGCCAGCTACTCTTCCTATTCTCTCTCTGTCTTGCTATGCTCTATTCTCTGCCTCTTGCTGTCTCACTGTCTCCACTGTTCTCCCCTGTTGTGCCCTCTCACATCCCCTTGTGCTTTCTGGCCTCTCTTGCAAATAGCCCTGGACAGGTCTGGTCTGCTTTTCTTTTCCTCTGCTCTGGACTCTTTCAGATGCCCCTGGATATTTTCCCTTTCTTCACACACACACACACACACACACACACACATACACACACACACACACACACACACACACACACACACACACACACACACACACCCCTTCCCCAGAATAATAGAGCAGTCATGTCAGCAATTTCTTTCTTGTGCCCCTCACACATACAATAGGAAACTGAGATCCAAAGAGACTAAAAGGTTATATGTCTCTCACTGGAAGATAACCAGATTATGAACTTAGATCTTCAAATTTCTCTTTCCCCTAGTCCTCTACTTGATTAATTCATTTTTTACTCAACCAAGTAGTTAGACTAGATTAAGAGTCAGCTCTACATTTAGGAGTCTAAGTTCTGTCCTGGCCTCCTTTCAAAGCATGGTCTAGAACATTTGTGGGTAAACATTATCCCTTGGTCTTCCGATACTTGACTTAGCCACTCCTCTGTGGCATGGGTGCAATCTGCCTCACAAAAGCTTGATGGGCAATGATTGAGGATGTTACAGAGATAGATTTGAACATGAAGTTGAAACAGCAAGCCCTCTTGGAGCTGGCATGACTATGTTAAGGACTCAGTTTCTGTTCTCTGTTGTAGTAGCCAATGTCTGATCCAAACAGAACTTTCAAAAGAAACATTGTGTCATTAAATAACAGAACAAAGAAAGGAAGAGAAGGAGCAAAAGGAAGCTGACCTTACCTGCCAACTTTATTTCAATGTTCACTGATGTCTCCTAAGTCCAAAGAAAGGGCATGGGGCAGTGGGATTCTGAAACAAAAGACCCCAGGCCCAAGACAAAGACAGACTGCAAATGAGTAGGATACAAACAGGAAGCTATTTCCACCAGGTAAGCTATAAATCCAATCTTTATTACCTTTTATTATGTTGTTTCAACAGACTCTTAAAGACAGCACAACGGTCTGCTGATAGCTGCACTAAATCTCTTTCATTTTCTCCCCATATTACTTTTGCCTCCTGGATTTTTTCCCCTTCTCTCTCTTCATGAGTCAAATTTTATTGGTCTTCTCTAGAGGATGATGGTAGAATTGGAAATATTGTTTATGATTGAGAAACAAAATCCAACAACCCCCAAACCTTCAAAATGTGAGCTAGTAATGACCATGTGCATGTCACATGTATGTATATATCTTGAGTGTGTATGCAAGCACATAAATACACATACATACACACATAAGGTGGAAAAGCAGATTAAAGGCAAAAATTTAATTGCAGAAAATTGGTGCCTGGGTGAATGTAGCTGGCATGAACATAATAATAACTTATTGCCAAAATGTTAAATGCTAGAACAGAATTAAAATAAACTAAGGATTGCAATTTTTTTTTCATTTTTTTAAACTCTACTCAAGGAGCAGAATTCTATTTAGAACTGAAAAGCAGTCTTCAGAATACTGTGAGGCAGCAAAGTAAAGCAGAGAGGCAAAAATAGGAGAGAAAGGGAAAGAAGGAGAGAGGTGGATGAGGGAATGCAGGAGAGAAGTAGGAAACAGAAAGAGAAGAGGAATGTAGAGCAGGGTGAAGGATCTGGTGACCATAATCTTATTTCCTAGACACAGATTACAAGTATTAAAGTGAACAATGAGCCACTTACTACAGTGTGGGTTTGAGAAAAACAACCTAACCTCTTTTTGTCTCTGTTTGTTTGTTTAAAGATGTCAGTGCTACCTTCTCTAGATTTCTGGCAGAGTTTAAGTGAGTTAATTCAAGGAAGGTGCTGGCATATGGGGAAGGTTGAACAGAATTTAGCAGTTATTACCACGATCAAAGAGAAATGAGACATGAAGGATACAGACAACTAGTGGGAGCTAGTGAATGCTGAGTCTCATCCAGGAGACAAAGCCTTCCAGCTCCTGGGAATAAAGCCTGTCAACCCAGGCAATGCATTGCAAGGAAATGGGATTTTTATCTCCTATAGTCAAAGTGAATGTGTAATGCCATCATTACCAAGTATTTGATTTTCATTTGTATTCCTTATGCTTCAATATTTTGTTCAAGTAGAGCAGCCCATCAAATCGGGGCCCAGAAATTGTAAACGCACCAGATAGGCAGCTTCTCTTGTTTTTAATGAGAAAACCAATTTTTCAAGCCTTGTTAGAATTGCCAAACAGAGTTTCCTGCTGGGCAAGCTTCATTTACTTGGCATCTCCTACTGAGAGACACCAGTACCATTCCCAGAATGGGGAGTCAAGAAGACAGGCAGCTGATTGAAAAAATACCAACTTGAATTTGGAATGTGTGTCTTCCAAAGGATAGAAAAGTATTGTTTGTAGGGGCATGGGGTAGTTACTTTTATTTTTTTTTAATGAGCTGTGCTTAAGAATTAAGCAAATCATTCCATTTATATACTTTGAAATGTTAAAAGTTAAACATTCAAATTTAAGAGATCCTGTCATAGCTAAGATCAGAATGACTGATTCAACTGCTGGGAACAGTGAGAAGGATCTTACCACTACTTCCTCTCTCTGTAGGAAAATGCTGAAATCCACTAGCAATGTCTGCAATGTACAAGGACTTAGGTAATACTGAACAACTTATCATTCTTTACCCTTATCTAGACCAATTTCCTAATGTTATAAATACTTTTAAATCCCCTACATTGTGATTTATACTATGTTCATTTATAAATTCCATTTTAGTACATGCAGATTTATTGAGATATGAAGATCTGAATATAAATAATAATGATTTATGTATTCTTGGCAAGCAATTGGATTTAGCTAAATAGCATTTATGAACTCTTGAACAATTTCATTTTTTGAACAGTTTAAACTGGATTTTCCCTATTCCTGCTTGTAACTTTGCTTTTAATCTTTGCTACCTAGAATATCTATTTTTTAATTAAAAAGTTGTTCTGATTCAAACACACTACATTGTGTAAGTACATTAGAAATTATAAAGAATTCAGAAATAAACAAACATAACGGTGTGTGTGATCAGTGTAATCAGCTTTCTAAGAGTTTTCACTTGAAGGGCAGTTTTTGTTTGTTTTATTGACTTCAAGGTTCATGGATTTTAGTTACTGTTTTTGTTGTTCTCTTAACACTAATACTAAAGATAATCATTTATGTATGTTCCAATGCTTTCAATTTTTCAAACACACTCCTTTATTAACCCTTTATGTTATAACTTCATATATTATAATTACATGTCATATTATATTAATTATACTACAGATCTTTATTACTATTATTACATTATTGCCACAGAGAATTTGGAATGTAAAGAGCTAAAATCAATTAAGTAACAAAAAGGAATTTCAATTTCTCTCTCTTCCTCCTTTGTCCTTCCTCCTTTCTTCCCCCTTGCTTTCTTTTCTTGAGAAGCAAATCCTGGATTGAGCAAACTAATGTCATCCTCATATCTAAAACTGCAACCTCTTACATTTTACCCACTAGTTCTGTCAAGACTGAAATTCCTGAACAGGAAACAGGTGTAAATCAAGTTGCAGATGGATGAATTCTAGACCAACAGCACAAGATTCTGAAGAATTGGAGTTAAGGAAGGTATGTCCCGAAGTAGAATCAGAGAAGACTCATGGAGAAGAGGAGAGATGGTGAAGGATTTCTCAAAGCAATAGTTTAGAAGTATAAAACCATTATCCTGAAATATATCAGACAAAGAGACTTCATAGAGTTCCTTGGAGTTAAGCAAACACACATAATTCAAAAACTATTTCTGATGCCTTGGGTTGTGGAGGTGTGTGATTTCTATCCACTGCAAGTGGTCCCACAGCAGATGCTGACCTCACTCTACCATACACTGTGGTTGCCAGTGACAGACTTAGATCACAATTCATTCTCTGCCATTTCTAAGATTAAAACTTCAGCATGTAACTACTTCTAGATATTTTCCTTCTTTTATTTTTCTGTCTTTTAATCTGCCTGCAAATAATAATGGTATCTTTAGCCTAGGGTTGGGATACCTAGACTAACATGTCTCTGGGTATTAGTCCTCCTCATTTCTGTCTGGCAGAAGCAAGTGTACAGATCAAGAGAAAAGAAAACATTGGATTTCCCTTAAGTAGGATGCAGACTATCAATGGGAGTTTCGTGCTGAAATTGAACTCTGTGTGTATGTGACACACGGTAGAACATTTCATCAATTTCTAACAGGGTACAGTTAGAGATTTAGGATAGATATTCAGAAAAGCCTGGGAGTGACTCCAAATTAAATCAACCTAGTGAATTGCTCAAGGCTTGTGATGCCTTCATCACAAAGGAAAAAAAATCACTCAAGGTCTTAGTAGTTTTCAGTTTCATTTTTCAGAAGTCAGTCCTTTAAACTTTTACTATAGCTTATTTAATGAGAGTAAGGCATATGCCAACATTTAATTATATAAAACACATATTTTATATGTATATGAACAGATATAATCCCTTTTAATATGTCCTATTTCCCAGAACATACATAATATCCTTTACATAGACACAATACAGTATGAAAATTTAGAGTTTAGATTTTATATATATATATATATATACATATATATATATATACACATATACACACATCTTTGAGACATCTTCACCTATGTCTGCATATATATATGGGTGTGTGTATGACATATATAAACACACATTTCTTTGTTACATCTATATCTATGTGTGATATATATATATATACATATATATACATATAAATGTATACACATGCACACACATACATACACACACATATAAATACATAAATACAAATACATCTTCTCTAAGTCTGTACTTATATCTATATATGTGTGTACATATGTAAATGCATTCATTTTTCCACATGCCAGTAGCAAATATATCCACTGTCTCAAAAATACTTTTTAACAAAGAGATCTTTGTATAATAGATGTGATAATAGTTAGGAGTCTCTGGAAGAACAGAGGTGATAGAATGATAATATATTACCAAAGTGATTGTAAAAGACTGACTTACATGATCCAAACTGGGTAAACCAGTAATGTCTGTCTACATGATGGAGAGGCTAAGAATCCAGTAACTGCTCAGTCCACAGGGCTGGATGCCTCCAAAGTCCCAATCTGCATTAAAATTCCCAAAGAATCCTATAGAGCTGCTGGTCCACGGTCCACATAGGCAAGCTATAGCAGCTGAGTGATAGCAGTACCAGCAGTAGAAGCAGAAACAATGCCAGTGAGGTAGACGCACTCACTGGTCAGAAGTAAAACCAGACAAGCAAGCAAGGCTGATTTTTCCTTGGACCTGGAAGGGTGTGTCTACTTTGAAAGAAAACGTTCTTCCCTCAGATAATCCTTCCTAAACATGCTTCACCAACCCTCCCAGAAGCATGTTTTGTGGTTAATTCAAGATCCAATCAAATTGACAGTGGAGATTCACCACTACAGGAGCTGAAAAGTTGGTTCAGCAGTTAAGATCACTTGTTTCTCTTGGACCCTTATTCCATTTCTACCACTCATATGGTGGCTCACAATTATCTGTAACTGCAATCCTAGGGGACTGACACCTTCTCCTGACTCCACAGGGACCATATGTGCATACATGTACATACATACCAGCAAAATACTCATATACATAAAGTAATTAAATTACTAAACTTAAAAAAATAAAAATAACCACTACAGTAGATAAGAAACAATTATAATCAATACACTCATTAATCCATACATGTGGTTATTTTCAAAGTATGGAAAAGTATTTCTATTAAGCTATAATGTCACAGAATATCCCATACTTGTTAAATGACACATAATAACAATATGTGAAGGCATATTCCAATCAGAAGGTAGACTACAAAGATTGAACACTATTACTTACCATTGTTCTCTGGACATTACATTTGAATCAGATGTTATTAATAGAATACAATGTTTTCTGTAGACATATAATATGTTGACCTGCCATCACGCATTATCACCCTAATTTGAAGGACCCTATCAACTATTCTCAGAGCTAAGACTAGACCAAAGAAATAAATAAAGGTAATGTTCCTTTGGGACAATGGGTGGAACATGAAAGTTATCTAGTTTCATTTAAATATTGTGTCACACATCTTACTGTTCGAGGAAGGATCTCTGAATGAACCTGGAGCTCACCATTTTGGCTAGACTGGTTGACCCCCAAGCTCCTTGGAGGAAACTACCTCTGTCTCCCACCTTAGTATTGTGGATAAAGGCATGCCTAAAGTCTAGATATTGATGTGGGTGCTAAGACCCAAACTCAAATTCTCATGCTTGCAAAGCAAGCACTTTACCTGCTGAGCCATCTCCCCAACCCCCCAGATATGTAAATTCTCAAAACCCACTGTGAACCTTCCAAATTAGAAGCACTGGAGGCGGGGTCTTCGATGATCTGTATTTCAACAAGCTCCTTTGGAGATATGAGAACCAGTGGTCTAGTGCAAAGTATTCTGTAACTTCCACCTCTCAAAGCTAACTGGAGCAGAAGGCATGAAGAGGAAGCAGCGCCGAAAATCTCTGGAAAGTTGTTGGTAAGTGTGTTTGATTTTCTTTTAAACAAGTCAGTTGGTACTTCTGTGATGTCTGGTGCTTGAAGTCCCAGCTTTTTTATTACCAAAGTAGTTGAAGTAGTGCTTATTATTCATTTGTTCATCCAGATGACCATATATTTATTCATTCTACAAATACTTGTGCATCACTTATATTAGGCATTTTTGGAGAATGCATATACAATGGTTAGAACAAACCATAGATAAATATCCTGGGCTGAATGTAGTTAAAAACACTAGAGGTGGTAATATCAACAACCTAATAAAACTTTGTTGTAAGAATTACAAAACAATATTCTGGGACACAACAATATATGTGTGTCAGGGAGTTTCAGCTAAACAAGCATCAGGGACCACCTGTCTGAAGAAGTGATATTTAGCCTAGACTGAAGGATGAACTGAATGAGCATTAACCAAGAAGAATGACAGAGACAAATCTCACTGTGCTAAAAGGAACTAAAAGGAACAAATGCAGTGAGAGAGCAAGGACAAAGGAAAAGTTGTCTAGTTTGACACCAGGACTTGGTTGCTGAACACACTGAACACATCGGCTGCAGGATATAGGGAGATCGAGATAGAGCTGAGTGGGAATTTTCCTTCCTCCTGGCTAGCCTTCATAAGACCAGGAGTTGCTACACAGCATGCCGGGGGAAGAAAATCACCCACAATTTTGCCCAGCTCTGAGTCCTAGGAGGTACAATAATGACCTACCAGGCAAGCTATGCTTTGTGGCGCAGCAGTGGCTTGGCTCTTACGTTATGGTTTGAGATTGAATTTCTATAGGTTGATAGAAACCAAATGAAGCCTGGGAAATCATGGAGCACAGGGCAAGCTCCAGTCAAAAATGTTCCCAGTGGATGCAGTGAGCACTGGAGCAGAGGCTATGGAAACAGGCAGGAGTCCACTGCCAGAGTCCAAATAAGCATTCAAAAGGCTGCACTAGAGTAGAAGGCAGAGCAGCGACTTAAACAGCAGAGACCCCATATCTATGGACAGTCGACGTTTTCTGGAATCACTTCCAAGTGTTTCGGACTCAAAGAGAGCTGCTGGACTTACCAAGTAGATAATGAAGAGATATTCACCTCAGTGGTCTTTCCCAGTGACCTTAGGGAAGTCCTTGATCCAAAATAGCTCGTCCTATACCACCAAGCAACTCTTACCTCTGAGACTCTTTTTCCTAAGTATTGCCCTCTCATTGTTCTTTTAAACTGAAACTCCCCTGAGAAATTAAAGCTCTGAACTCTCTGTGAGAATGTTGAGCATGTCAGTTCTCTCCTGACAGAAGCAGGTAACAAGGTTCCATGGTTACAAGGCTAAACTAACACTGTGCTGTGACCCTGGTTTCCCTCTAACCCAGGTCAGGACAGGGATGTGATGTGACTGACACTTCTTACCCCACACATGGCCCCTGGTGACTGCAAGTTGACACTTTCACCAGCCCTCCTCCCAGGGTGTCCCGTCATCTCTCTTGAGGAGCTGACAGCACCTTGGCATTACTGACAGTTGACTCATTTCCAGGCACAAAAATAAAAAAAAAAAATGGCTTCAATCTTCGCTTTTTGGAGTCTCACAGAGTACCTCCCCCGCTTCCTGCTCTTCTGACAACTTCACTCTAGCAGTGCTTTATGTAAAAACCAGTCTAATTATGCCAGATAGGGTTCACCACCAATAGAGTTCAGTCTCCATTACAGATGCCGATATGACTCTTCTTCTCCATTGTCCTGCTTATTCATGTGAAGCACCAATATGACCTGTCACTTAAGTCAGGAGAGGTACAAATTCATACTCTGCCAACTTGTATGCATTTCTGCCAGTCTGTTATCTGTTTCCGTCCTTCTTATGCTTGGACATCATTCCAGTGCTCAAGGCTATGCCATCATGGCTATATTCTAGAATATCAAAAAGTCTTCTATATCCTCATTTCCATTCCAGATCCTTCCAGAGGCCTCAAAGCAATGACTCTACTATACAGATCATCCACAAAAACTAATTTTAACCCTTTCACACTAACCTACTGACCTTGGATGACAACTCCAACTTGGATTTAAAGTTCAATCTAAAAGCTTCTTGTTTTTTTTGACTCTAGACCACCTCTCTCAGGATCCTTGGAAAATCATGCTTTCCACCCGCTGCACCTCTTTGTTCGTCCTTGCATAAAATATCTAGTTTTGCTTTGTTCAATAACATTTGCTTCCTTATTCTTTAGGGATCATCTCATATCCATGAAAATTATTATGGCATATCATTCTCAAAAGGATTAAAGGGTCATTGTGAGGCTCAAAGATTCTGTGCTCCCTTCCACTTGCCTGGACCTCACTTACATACTGGATCCTTGTCTTCTGTCCCATTGGGCTATGAATTGAGGTCTTAAGTGACTGTATGCCCAAAGACACAGCCAGCACAAGATGATAAACAATGGGACCCATTTTCAGTCCTGGATCTCAGCTGTGCTGTTGGCTTTCATGTGATATTGCATGCCATGCCTCAGGACCTTCTGTCATGATATTCATTTTAGTGTCTGTCACCCCAGTGCATCTTTATTGCACACCACTAAGGCAATCATTTTAACTAATTCTGTGGAAAAGAAAATTGAGCATGAGAGAGGCAGATAATTCGATTGTTTTTATGTAACTAGTAGAAGGCAGAGTGATACTTTTTGACTGATTTCTACATTCAGCCAATATGAAATGGTTACAACTGTAGACCTGGGCCATGAAAGATTAAAAAGAATAAAATAAAACTGAAGCAAATGGGAAGGAGGTTATTCCAAGCAAAACAAGGAATGTGTGCCTAATTATTAAAAAGCGCAGAGCTTTGCAGAAGGGTAAGAGGTAAGAAGTAGTCATAGTCCTGCAGAATCTTGATCAATCTCTAGTTGTGTGATTCCAGCTGTCTGACTCAGTTTCTGGATGTTCGCAATGAAAACAGTGAAAGACAAAGGCTCTCAGGTTGACTTAAAGATCCAAAATTTACAGAGAGACAAATACATAAATATAGATATGTAGGTAAAGATATAAATAAAAATAAATAAATAACAGCCCCAAGAGCATTCTGTGACTAGTAGCTGTAGCTCAGTGTTCAGTGGGTAGTTCTTGCTATTCCATTGACTGTTGATATGAAACCAACTGCTCCAGGAATAGAACAGTTAGCGAACATTTTTGTCCAGATAAAAGAAGAGGTAAGTAGGAGGTGTGTTTTTGACCTGTGGAGCATTAACTCAAGCATCCAATTCCAAGATCAGCTCTTCACTCATCTCCTGCTTGAACTTGGATGTCACTTGTGTAGGGGAACGACGGATGCTCCCTGTCATTCAGATGCCTAGGCTCCGGCAACTGAGCAGAGCGCTTCCCAGACCACCCAGTGCAACCTTCTATGCAGTGTGGACTCTTTCATAGTAAGGGCTTGTTTTTCAGAGGACAAAGAGCCCTGTGTAAAAGGCACAGGCTTCTTTTGAGATACCCCTCTGCAGTTGCAGAAAGTAAGTTCTGACACAGTATTTTGGTCAAATAACTCACAGTGTTCAGCACATATTCAAAAGGATGTGGGTAGATCCAGTCTTTCAATTGCAAGGCATAAAATTTTTACATCTGTCTTTATAAAAATATTACTAGTGGTTCTCCTAGTACCACAATGACACTTGGAAGCAACAGTAGCGTACATTCCACTGCAATAATCATAGAAAGAATACACGAAAAGCTGACTGAGAGATAAGCCATTGAGAAACTGTCACTGATGTGGCAGGGTAGGAACACCCACAGTCTCATCTCTCCATTGTACTTTCAAAGCCAGACAGAATAAAGCAAATGATTTCCCAACTCCAGGTGCCATGTGTATAAATCAGGACATCAGGAGCTCACTGTGAAAAGGTGCTGGAAGAGCCAGGAGCACCCCGGGACTTTTTTTCTGACACACCTGAAATGAGGCTCTGACTTCCTCCTGTCATTCTGTCCCTTACCAGAGAGGTCATGCTAAGTCACTTTTTTCTAAACTGTGAAGATAAGAGGATGAAAGTTCTTAGCTGCTTTGGCCATCATGAGTCATAGTTATTCATGGGGTGCAAGGGAGGGTGCTAAAGAGGATGTAAGAGTAAAGCAGGTGCTATACATGAAAAGACAATGTCCAACAGAATACAGTTCACATTGCTTTCTTTTCTGACTGCTCATTTTCTCTTCCTTCCTTCTTTCCTTCCTTCCTCCCTTCCTCCCTTTCTTCCTTTCTTTCTTTTTTCACCCATGTGAGTTATTGTCACCACAAATGTATATGGTCTTCCCTCCCCCCACACCTCCTTTGGTTCACTGATCTGGTTAAAGACAAAAAAAAATTCAATGCTTTATAGTTGACCTCTTTTCACTTGATAATTCTCTTAATGTTTCTTTTATATTCCTATAACCTAAGAAAGGACTAAATATTGTTTTCTCTTGTCTTTCATTATTTTATTTTAATTCCTGATACCATCAACATTATACAAAATTAAATATACATAAATGCCCATTCATAGACACATTTTCACTGACACAGTTAAACACACCTCATTGTTAACCTTGTTTCATTTTGCTAATACACTATACAATCCCTTTAATTTTCAGTATGAATGTATATTTTGCATCTGTATCATTCATTGGCATGTACACAAATATATATAAATACACAGAATCTTCCCTCTAAAAATGTATTTAAAATTATTCAACAATTCTGTGCAAAATAAACATACTTCCCAAAACACAGAGATTCCCTCAATTCATAAATGTTTATTTTCAAATCTTTGTTTAAATCATCAGTCCCAGATTGACAACACAAATATACTTTCATGAAGATCAGCATATCTTCAGATCCCTTACATGAAAAATAGAAATGCCAAAAAATTATGCACAAATACAAAAGAAGGGTCTGGGATGATGGCTCAGTAGGTAAGAACACTTGTTCTGCAAGCATGAGTACCTGAGTTCAAATCCCCAGGACCCATGTAAAGCTAATGCCTTTCACAAACTGATTTGGAGAATTTGCTTGTCTGCCACACTAGACTATGAGACAAGGTTCTGGAAAGCCCCTATCCCAAAGCAATAAAGCTGAGAGTGATAGAGAAAGAAACCTTACATTCTGCTCTAGCCAGATGCTTGGGCACTGATACACCTGCACAACTACACATGCACATTTATGCTGCATTCATACATATACCACATACAAAGGAAAGGAGAAGAAAATATATACACTAGCACACTCCCTCAAACTCCCAAGGATTCTCTGAACAAATATCATAAGCACACAGAATGCTTAACCTTGGATGAACTACACACACACACACACACAAACACACACACACACACACGTGTGCATACACACACACACACACATACACTGATACATCCACACAGGTACATGCTCATATATTTGCATGCACATACACACATAACTACACAATATACATATCTCAGATACAATACCTGCTGTCTTTAGATGTTAAATAAATATCTCAGTTTTAGCACAAAATGAAATAAAAATGAATAAAAATATCTACATATAATATCACACACATACATCACAGACATTACCTAAGATCTGTTCTCTCACCACCACTTCCTTTCTTTCATTTCAAACCTAGTTTGAGCTCAGATCAATATCACTTCAAGAATCCCCCTAAAAACACATGATCCTTCTCTTTATAAACATAAACCTACTTGATCAGATAACTCTCTTACTCAGATGGCCTCAGCCTGCCTTTTAGCCCAAACTCATCATCTTAGCCACAAGTGTAGATTCCAGAAATACTTCTATAATTCTTTTATTGGTCCCAATCTGTACACATCAATAATTCTGGAAATCCCAATGGATCAAGCAATAACACTTAAGAATGAACAACTGCTAACAAAGACAGCAAAAGGTCCATGCCAGGGGAATGATGGACCCAGAATCATGACCTCAGCTCTCGTCCAAACTCTGCCACAGATTTGCAGGAAAGGAATACCATGGAAAATTCCATCACTCTCTGGTGCCGATTTTCCTAGCTGCAAATTTAGAGGTTTGGCTTGTCAGTCTCCTTTATAAAGTTTCCAAAGCTGTAATCTAGTGTATGTGAATGACTAGAAACAGAAGGAATAAGCAGGTTAAAACTAGTATTTTGAATAAATACAGGCACTATATCCTTCTTCTTAAATGCCATAGGAAAGGTATAGAAAATTTAGACATTAAAAAAAAACATAGTTCAAGTCTCTGTTTTGCTTGAATGGAAAGGAATTTATAATTATCAACATAGCAGCTAACTTTTGCCAGTTGTTGTGCTAAGTACAGGATCAGAGACTCATCCACTGTTATTCCACTAAAGAAACTCAACCTGCATCCACTTTCAAACCCTGCCTTACAAACATCTCAAATCCCAAGAAACACAGAGTGAGCTCACAAGCTGCTACCCAGATCATCCAGTTCTTTTGGCACTGGGCCTCTGTTTCTCACAGGGTAGGAAGGACTGGGCAATCACAAGCCTCCTTGAGGTTAGGCAGCGTTACACAGCACTGATAATTTCATTACTTTTATTCATCCAGCCTTTGGTAACTCAGCTCGTTGGGTTCCAGCAGCGAATAATTGGTAGAGCTCCCACTGATTCCTGATTAGCTGCTTTTGATTAGGGCCTAATGACTTCATTCGGCCCCTAATTCAGGGGGATGAGTTGCAGAACTGCCAGCAAACTGCTCAAACAAAATTACATTTTCCCAAGCCCCGAAGACATCACTTAAACTCCCCACATGCAATATTCTCCCCGTCTTTCCTCTTGCTCATTGCCTCCGGACCACCCTGCACAGAAGCAAGGCAAAAAGGGAGCCTGTGACCTAGCTCCTGGCTGCTAGAGCAGATGTCACATGGAAGAGGCCTGGAAGACAATATAGCCTTGCTCCTAGAAGGATGCCATCCCCTACAGAACTAGCTCATGCATGACACCCAAAGTGAAGACTTGCTGAGAGATCTCCCTGGACTCTTCCAACTCACAGTTTGCGTTCTTTGGAAAGTATAAACATCCCTGAGCTGTGCTTTGGTCTCTGGCTATTATGCCTTCAACCTGTGACTCACAGCAAAGGTCAGAAGACATGGCGAAAATAGTTTCCTTCCAGAATTCTAGCTGATCTTTCCTGATGAATGTCTCTGACACTTCCTCTGTCCTCCTAGATCACATATTCTAAAATCTTACACCAAAAAGGCAGACAGTCTGAGATACACAAACATTGCCTTGGAATTCCAGCTAGAGTGTGCTTTTAACATACAGATTCTTCACCTTTATAGTTCTTCCTACGAAGAGCTTTGTTTAATTTAATATTTTATTCTGAAGTAAGGTAAGCAATTTAACAAACATTTGTTTAGTATTTACTATGTATGACATGTTGTTAGAATCCAGAGTCGCACAGATGACTAAGATTGCATCCTTTAGCTTGGAAAAAACACCTACCTAGTGTGGAAGCAAAGTATTCCAGTAATAGTCATCACTATAGACATTGTCTAATATATGCTATGTTAAAGTGCAATTTACATACATGTAGACTATATATATGCATGTATTTGTGTGTTTGTGTGTATGTATGTATTTGAATATAAATGGCATATTTGCAGTTGGCTAAATATGGTGCATATATATTTGTATGTATGTATATGTATATCATGAAGCATACACATGTATATATGCATATAAATGTACATACAGATACATATTTATTATATATACACATATATGTATGTGTGTGAATGCGTGTGTGTTTGTGTGTGTATACAGAAAAGTAGTCTCTAATCCTTCAGCCCTCATTGTGCTCCCTGCAAGCCAACTGCTGTTAGGAGTCACTATTTTGCTACTTAAAATACTTTATATTCATGTGTACCCAGTGTTAAATTAGGAAAGTGAAATAATGGAATCAAAATGTATTGAATTTACCTGCTCAAGAGATTGCTCCAGCAGTATTGATGTTGGTTTGAGGAAGGCTTAAGAGTGTAGAGTGGCACCTAGCAAACCAGAGAAGACCTAGAAAGATGTGGTTGGGACATAGGATGATAACGGGCAGATAGTTCACAGAACTTTAAAGAAGTTCCTATGGCTAAGACAATTATCCACACAGCCTATACTGGGATTGCCAGTTCCAAACTCCCTGATTGATGCCCATCATTAAATTAGATGTCTGGCAGGTTCTCGGTGCTGTGTTTCACCCTTGCCTGGCTTCTACTAGTGTTTGTCATATGCCATACCTTAGGCTGGTTCTCCTTACACTAGTGAATGATTGCCTTGCATCCATGCTTTTTACAAACTATAGTTTTCAGCCACCATTAGAATGACTATGATATATGAGAACCCTAACTGCTCAGAAAGACATCCTAAAGTGCCACATGAGTCTCTCTCTCTCTCTCTCTCTCTCTCTCTCTCTCTCTCTCTCTCTCTCTCTCTCTCTCTCACACACACACACACACACACACACACACACACACACACACACACACTATAAAGGAACATAGTTGGGTGGGAAGTGATAAACATTAAGGGTATGTAGTTCTCATCTCTAATTCTCCTTAGCATTGCAACTGAAAAACATTTAGCAAACTATTTTTTAAATCCACTTTCTGTCTATAAAATAATAATCTGGGAGCTACAGATATGGCTCAGTGGTTTAGAATATTGGTTGGTCTTTCAGAGGACCCATTTTCAATTCTTAGCATCCACAGAGTAGTCCACAACTGTATGTGATTCCAATTCCAAAGAATTCAACACCATCTTCTGACATTTCTGTGTATGGTACGCATGTGGTACACAGAGATGCATGCAGGCAGAACATCCAAATACACATAAAAAAATAAAATAAGCATTAAAATTTTAAAATAATGATCTTATCTCTTTCTCAAACTTCTTTCAAGGTTACAAACATAAGGAACTTACAATGGTTCTGACATATAGTAGATGTCTTCTAACTGGTAAATACTATTACCTCTTCCTCTTTAGTTATTGTTAGTTCACCTAGCAAAACATGTGCTCCTTGCTGCCAGCAAGCACATCATTTCAGAGATATTTGTATGTATAACAGGAAGCACTGTGCCTGGAAACATAGCAAATGTTTAATAAACAACCACTAATGGGAGGAATAAACAAATGGCAGTTTCTAATTGGTTGCTCAATTAACTGAAATGATAACTCTTGATTTGGGTCTGGGAGAAATATGGGAGGCAATTTGAGATACCTTACAAGCCAAGGCAAGTTTACTAGTGAGCTAAAGCGCTTTAAAGTTCTGGGGAAGGTCTAGGTTTTTGCAATAGGAGATTGATATGTACCAGTAATTGGTGAGAAGTTGTCAAAGGCAGCATATTCCACAGACCACATCCTTATTATGTTGAGAATAAACATACATAGAAATGATGTAGTAAGAGTCATAACTCACGATTCTCATTTGGGAAAGTCACAAAACAATGAACTTAGTTTGCACCATTCCTTACAGCCCCATGAGGCAGACCCAGAGGTTTAGCTTAACAAGTGGAAGTTATGTATCCCAAGCAATGAGCAGATAAACTGGAGCTACAAAATGGCCAGCAAAGAGCCCTGCATTCTGTGTATTTAACATGCAAAAGCCTTCTCTCTATGTCTTTGCCTGCCCATCCCTGTACAAATTGAGAATGTATAGAGAGCAGTAAATTGATGAAATGGTATAAATTTCATTTTCTGGATTAAAGCTTCTCTTTCATTAAATGAAATCCTGGGAGGGAGGGGGTCCAATAAGCATGATTCCCTAGGGTATTGTTAATGTTCTCTTAGCCAGGCAGCTATTAGTTTGTGGTAGTGTGTGTGTGTGTGTGTGTGTGTGTGTGTGTGTGTGTGTGTATTTTATTTGGAGATGGGTATGGAAGGAGTATTACTTACTAAGTGGACAAAGAAGACATCTGGTCTTGCTGCAAATCTGACTTGTGCCGAATCTCTCTGGTTCTCGGGACTCTATCGTGACTCATGTCTTCTTCACTATCTGTTATTTATGATAAGAACTGCCAGGAATTGAACATTTTCCAAGTGTTAGAAACTATGCTAAGTATTTTGCATGCATTATCTAATTCAGCCCCTAAAACTATTTTGAGTGGAGCCCATTAACACTATCATATAAAAGAAATCATAAATCGGAGGCTAGTTAACTTGCCTGGCATCACACTACAAATTGATGGCAAACTACACTTTCCCAAAGCCTAGGTACTAATCCCTACACATTATTTCCTGGTATGATGAGGGCTCACATGAGCTACTTTGTGGCAGGGAGAGATCATGCATTCAATGATGAGAAGAACAGACAATAGTGAGGAATCATGTCTCCCTATATCCTACTTTGAAGGCCTAAAATATTGACACAGCTTCAAAATACCTTCAGTACATATGTATGTGTGTATATATATATATGTGTGTGTGTGTGTGCGTGTGTGTGTGTGTGTGTGTGTGTGTGTGTGTGTGTGTGTGTGTGTATAAAGTTGTGGATAAGCAAGATGGCTCAGTAGGTAAAATACTTGCTTCACAGACTGGTGTCAGCTGAGTTCAATCCCATGAGCACAGGTAAAGGTGACAGGAGAGAACCAACTACACAATATTGTTCTCTGACTGCCACGTCCATTTTGTGGCTCAGACCTTGCCCCCTCCCCCAAATCATGCCCATATACAGTAATAAACAAAATTTAAAATTAATAAATACATAATTGTACATGACAGAGAAGATTCAGGGCAAAGTCTAAAAAATCCCAGAACCAAGGCATATGGAGTCTAGATATAAAAACTATTATATCCAACCTGCTAAATCAACTTTGAGCATCCTGTCTGATGAAGGGAAAAGGAAAAGATAATTGGTTGCTTGGTGAACAGTACTTATAAAGAAAATGTATCTAAATTTCTCAGAGAAATCTAAAGCACATCATCACATCAAGGGCAACAGTATAGTCAATAGGAAAACTTTAAGAATTGGTCATGTGCTAGTCACAGAACTAGGAACAATAAAATAGTAGAGAAGTAAACAGTGCTTGTTTTCCGGTGAGAAGGCAAGCTTTTTTTTTTTAAGTATAAAAGTTTCATCTGTGCAAAGGAATAGTAAAACAATGAGATTGCCAATCTTAATCTAGCAGGAGATGGGATCATTTTCTGGTGAAAGTGATATTTAAACCACTGGCAAGATATATATGAATGGACATTATTTAGACAGATAAGTGGAAAGGATTTGGGATATTGGAGAAGGAATGTTACTGGTAGAGGAAAAGATTTACAAATGCCCAGCTTCATATAAGAGCATTTATAAATATAATAGGTGTGTAAGAGCATATCATGTGTAATAATAAAAGGTCTAATAGTTAGTTTTAACACATTCAGAGACAGAAATGAAGATGAAGATTGGACGCACATACCCAGATTGTCCTGGTGACAGCTCATGCCTGTTGTTAAGAACTGTTTGTGTGTATATTCCAATCAGGGTAGCAGCTTGAAATCAGCTAGAGTGGAAATATTTGCACCAAAAAGAATTGGTGAAAACCATACAAAACACTTATTTCCTCCACTAGCTCACCATGTAGGTGATTGTGTTAAGGGAAGCAGTTCTGGCAAGGAAGTGATTTGGAAAGATAATCATTTGGAATTGAGACCATAGAAGAATTCTTAGAAGAGATGCTATTTGGAGTGATGATAATAATGAGCTAATGTCCCAGTGAAGAGGTTGGAACATTCAAAGTAGAATTAATTAACAGCCAAGAAGTGGTAGGAAAGCACAAATGATAAAACTCTGTAAGGCAATAATGAAAGTAGAATCTGCTTAGTCATTTGAAAAGAGCTCCAAGGTACTCAATATGTCACTATAGTGTGACCTAGTAGGTAATTATGATTAAACTAATCTGAAATATATTCCAGATAAAGAATACACCTGTTGAATAGGCAATGCATACTACAAGACACCACATGAGGATCAGTTTTTCCAACAGTAACACAAGCAGGAAGTTTAGTCTTTGGTTAATATACCTTCTTTTCTATTACTGTGATATATCACCACAACCAAGTCAACTTATGGAAACAAAGACTTAGCTGGGCTTAGAGTTCCAGAGGGATAACCACCCATAATGTTGGGGAAGCATGGCAGTAAGCAGAAAGCAGGGAGATCACATCCTCAATGCTAAACGTCAAACAGAGTAAATTGGAAGTAGGATGAGGCTATGGACTTTCAAAGCCCCATTCCAGGGTGTATTTCCCCCAGCAAGGAAGTACCTCTCCATTATCTCCCACAAACAATGCCACAAACTGTGGACAAAGTGGTCAAATGTAAGAGCCCAAAGGGGACATTTTCAATGAAACAACCACAGATGACATCTAGGGCCCTAAATGAAGAAGAGGAAATGGAAGAGCCAGAATCACTAGGTGATAAGGGGCAAGCATCCGCTGTAGATGTAGACCCAGATATGTGAAGAGAACAGGCGAAATAATAATAATAATTAATAAAGTAATAATAATAATAATAATAATAAGAAGAAGAAGAAGAAGAAGAAGAAGAAGAAGAAGAAGAAGAAGAAGAAGAAGAAGAAGAAGAATAGGCTAGGGCTTCACCTTTGTGGGGGTGGACATGACTGGATAAATAAAGCGGTAAAACCATAGAAACGCAGGATTTTAAAAAGGGAAAGTAGTTTTTTCTGGAGAAGATTGGAGGTTCCAAAAGATAAAGACAGAAAGGTTAATTAGGGTCATGATGTTAAGAGCCTTAAGTTCTTTGCTAAATGATTCGACTCTATCCTACAGGCACCTTATGGCCATACAGCCTGTCCCATGTGACCAGTCTGCTGCTGATTTGATTTTGTTCAGCAGAGAAGTGGAAGGCTTTGTTCCTAGAGAGCTCATCAGTACCTCACTTACAGAATCTGTCCTGAAAAAGTCAAGGAAAACAGGACTGTAGTCTGCTGAGTCCCCATCATCACCATCTGAAACTGCTTTCCACTTCTTGCCAACCTTTCCTCTGTCCTCAATCCACCCACACATTCATCCACACCTTCAGATGACTGTTCTCTTAGGAAATCATGCCCCAGAAAGCTTGACTACTGTTTGGTTTTTCTCAGACTTTAAGATTTTTCTGTGTATTTGGAACTATATTATTAAAAAGAAAACCAACCAAAGAAAAACAAGCAAGCAAGCAAGTAAACAAGCTAACAAACCAAAACACATGTCATTTTCTCAGCCTGACTTACAGAAAGACCTTTGGAAGTTTGAAAGATTATCTCACTCCTTCCAACATGCTATAGGGAATGCACCATTAAAATTTCGCTAAAATCATTTGTAAGGAACTTGACCTCCAAACTCCAGTTTTTGCAAATGTGTATGCCGTTATTGTAGATATAACAGACTCACACAACTAGGCAATAGGGGCTTGGTCTTTAGATAGAATCACTTGTCTAGCATGTGGTAGGCTCTGGGATCAATCTGCAAGTGCTGCAAAAGAAAAATACAAATAAAAGCAATGATTAGTATAATGGATCGATATTGATACACTGGAATCAGGAACTCTGAGACTTTGCACATATACTTGGATATGGTTTCTCTCTGTATAAAGGGGGTGATTAGTATCACATTCAGGGAATACACCAAAACCTTTCTTTTTCCTGTAAGCAGCTACTCAGTTTGTAAGAAGCAATCCCATACTAAGAGATTTTTTTTTTACTTTAATAGTATCCTTTTATTTCCAAATCCAAATGAAAAGACACATGACTCATAGTGTATGCTTACACCCATTGGATGGACTAGTTGCCCTTCTTGTTCAGTACAGGAAACCATTATTACTCCCTCCTTCTGCAGAGACTTTTTTCTCACTTAAAAAGTAGGTGGCAAATGAAAAAATAGAGAAAATATCTCTAAAGAGTCCATTTTGCCAGACTTCAAAATGGAGCTGGAAAAAAAAAAAGCTTCCCTCTTCTGGAAGCTTTTCTGGTGGCCACCGTGGGCTCTGATTTGGTCAGCTTCCTGATTAGTATGGTGGAGATGATAGAGTGCCTAGAGTCTCCTTTCCATTTATGTCTAGAGAAGAGATTGCTGTTCATCTCTCAGATCCATCTGATGGTCTTAGAGGGCATTCATGCTTCATACCAGTGTACTGAATTTATAGGAACAATAAGCCTAAAAGGAAGGGAAGATGGCCCTTTTGAAGAGCTGGGAATGCATCAAACAGAAGTCTGGGATGAAGGAAAGAAGGAAGAAAGAGAGGAAGGGAGGGATGGAGGGAAGGGGAGAAGGGATGAATGGATGGGTAGATGGATGCATTAAAACAGGGTGGAGAGGCATTGAGGTGAGATATTGTTGATCTAAATAAGGATCCTGCATTCATCTGTGCCTCCACATGTTTTTATCTCCTTTACCACATGTTTCTACTGATACCTTATAGACAATGGCTCATTATTTCCTTCCATGTGACAGTCAAGTGGCAGAAGTCCAAATCACCAGCAGTTTCATTTTGCACTGAAGGGTTCTTCAATGAAGCCCCATTTTCCAGATTTTATCTCATGAGAGTATTCAGGTCTCTAATTCACTACAAGGCATGACACTTGTTAGAGATAGTGTCTGGTTGGGCCAAACTCACCATTCCCTTTAGGAATGAGCAGCAGCACCTGGAATACTAGTGGGACCACTGCACCATATCAGGCCAGAACTTACAAACTGACACACATTTTCTGTATTTCCATGATGAATCTGAAAGACAGACTTCTCCTTTGGTGGTGGTGGTAGTAGTGGAGGTGGTGGTGGTGGTGGTGGTGGTGGTGGTGTGTGTAGTGTGCATGCACCATGGGACAATCTTGAATGCTGTCCCTTGGGAGCCATTTACCTTGTTGTTTGAGACAGAGTCTCTCATTGGAACTTGCAGAGCAGTCTAAGTTGGCTGGCCAGAGAACAGGAGTGATCTATCTGTCTCTACTTTCCCATTGCTAGGATGAGAAGCTTCCCACTATACCTGGCAATTTTTACATGAGTTTTGGGAACCAAATTCCCATTTTTTCTTTGTGTATCACAAGCGCTTTACAAATAGAGGTATCACCTAAAACAAGTACTTCTCTTTTATTTATTTTTTGAAAACAGAGCTCTCAGCAACTATTGATCTCGCCCAAACTTACCACATTGATGAGGAACATTGTTGAGATTGAAATTCACATCTTTCTTTAACTCTCCAGCCTAACTTATCATCCACTACTCAAGACTGCATAGCCTATATATAGCCCTAGACAGTTACATGACTCCTGTTTCCTTTCCTTCTGCTTCTCAGAGTTTGGACAGATTTTACACCATTGTTTCAGGGGTTTCCAACCTTATTTTTTTCTCTTATTATTCAGATAGTCTCTTTTGTTCAATCACAAACTAATAATGGAACAAATAAGTGGCTGAATTTAAAACTGCATGGGTAATTGTGTGAAGGAGAAATTAAGGGAATGAGTGAGTGGAGGAGTTCAGGTGGCACAACAGAAAAACACTGGGATACAGCTGCATCAGTGAAGCAACAGTTGAGACCAGGGTGGACCACTGGCTGGAAAGAATCAACAGGTGTGGATATTTCTAAAGAGAAGGGGAGGAGTTTCACTGAAATATTTGAAGACTGAGGACACAGGTCTGTGCATTGCAGGATGGGAAGAGGAGTGGAGAGATCACAGCTGGGTTGCAGTGTACGTGTTTGACAGATAAATTATACACAGCAAAATTTCCACCTTGCATCCTTTGAGGTGCATTTGGCACAGGACTAGCTACAGGCTCAGCTCCAAACTGTATTGTCAGGACTAGGATACAGGTGATGAGAGAACCATGAGTCCCAGGAAGATCAAGGCACATGCTTTTATGCCTCAATTAAAGTTTTGCTTGTAAGGCTTGCAAACACAATTTAACCTTTCTCTGCTGGGCTGGGCTAGACACAAAGACAGGCACTGGGTCTTTTGGAACATACCTCCCTTGAGCGTCTCATAATTAACAGTTCTCTCCTGCTAAAGGAGGAATGGTTTTGGTTTATAACACGGCCTTCATGCGAGAATGGAAACTGTGGTATTCACAGTGTGTAGCATGGGCTGTCTGCCCAAGACTGCCTGTCACAGCCTGATAAGGCTTCAAGACACAAATGTATGAGGAAAGGAATTAAGAGATAATGTTCAAACCAGGAAGAGAGATGAAAAGGAGGAGAAGAAGGAGGGTAGCAATTTACCCTGTGCTGTAGTGAAAAGAATGTCCACTTAAAGTAAGAAAACCTATATTTTGTTGTGTTCTGAATCTGTCACTTTCTGGGTTGCCTTTGAACTCCACAAAAGGTCTCAAATTTTTTTTTTGGTAAGAATCAGAAGACATGACATCCCTTAAAGACTGCTACAAAGACTATATTCCCTTTCTGAGAAATTTTACCCCAATCTATTTTCCCAGGCTCCTAGTGATGCACTGATAACTTTCCCACAGAAACCTGAGTGCATCACCATCTATCCACTCAAGCAGAACTCTTGCATTTACTTTCTACCTCAGTATGGGTTGCTGAATGACTTTGGCTGCACCACAGGTAGAACTGTGCCTCTGAAACAGAAGTTCCTGTGTCCTGAAGGGCAGGGTGCCGAAGAACCAGTTAGGCTTAAGGAATACAGATTAAAAAATAGATGATTTTGCTGAAAAAAAGCAGGGGGAACAACATAAAGGAGCCATGGGGAAAAGAACACTGGAGATCTGCAAGCTGTTATATACTTGACCTTGGGGCAGCAGGCATGAAAGACTTAGTGCACTTAGCCTAATGCCCTCCAGGCCCCATGTGTTGAAAATAGCAAAATTCCTAGGTGAAGTTAGCATATCACATAGTAGAAACTGACCAAGAAAGCGATATAATTCTGTGTTCTTACAACATGACAATAGTAATAAGAGCTATAGCTAGTAAGTAGTGCATGCATATCTATGATTCCAGCACTTGGAGACAGGAGGATGAGAAGTTCAAGACCATCCTCAGATTATAGCAAGTGCAAGGCTAGCCTGGGCTACAGGAGACTCTGACTCAGAAAAACCAATAAAATAAAAATTATAATAATAATGAAAAACAGCAATAATAGTTGTAGATGTAAAGAAGACATTTTGGGATATGATGGAGAGGTTCCTGGACTCCAAAGTAGTGATGGCTTTATCTCTAAACTTAAGTTTGTACGACTTTTCAGTTATATCTCAGTGAACTAAGGCATGTGTAGGAACCAGAGGAAGTATAAATAAATACACACATGCCAAGGCTGGCCTTCTAGTGGTGTGGTGAGAAGATAGGTAAGAGGCTACCATGTTCTCCACACCTTCACCACGTTAACTGGTTTGCAGAATCTTCAAGAACATCTGCCTGGTTGTACAATCCATTTTGTCCCCAATGACTGTAGCTACCTCCTTTTCTGAAGCTTTGGAATACTGCCCCTTCATTCAGTCAGGAGACAAGAGACCTGCAGAAGGGAGCAGGCCAAGAACAGCAGGGACTCCTCCCTCCTAACAGAAATCAGGTGCCTCAACCTCCAAGAGGGTTTGAATCATTTCGTTTATGTTCTCTGTATCCGAGTGTTCATCCCCTGCTGTATCTGATCCCTAAGTAAGATGGCGTCACGGGCTTTGAAGGTGAGGTGAAACAAAGAAAAAAGAATATATATCCCAAAGAAAACCATTCAATGCTTTTACATCAAACAGCTCATTCATCCCAATGACCTGGCAAACTCTGGGAGTCCAGCGCCTGTGGTAAATAAGGCCAACAGCCAGCTCATCCGCCAGTCTGTTTCCCATCTTTTATTGTCTCCTGAGCATAGGCAGACAGTCAGGCCCTGGAGGAGGGGCACTAGAGAATCCTGCCTGCAAAGCTGAGTTGCATCCTAGCTCAGGAGAGTCAGGAGATCCGCCCCTTCAAAGTCCCATTTTGAAAGCTGTCAAGAACTTAAAAGGCAGCTCAGAAGGGTCTGTGAGCGAACAGGCTGCCCTGTGGGCTCCAGTAGAGCAGGGTCCCTGCGCAGAGGAGTACAGTATCAGGCCTGGCAATGGGACGTGGCCCTGGGAAGCTCAGGAACCACCACCCCAGTGCAGACTCCAGTGGCCATGGGTGGCCACAGGACGTCCCAGCACTCTTCAGAGTTGTCCATCTGAAGCCCTTGTGCTTGCCTGATCCATGAAAGGGAAGAAAAACAAAACAAAACACAAAACACCAGAGCCAGCGGATTGGGAGAAGAAGAAAGAATAGAAAAAACAAACAAACAAGCAAACAAAACCCCAAACCTTTCAAGGGTAAAGTAAATAAAACTAAAAACCTCAGAACTGAGAGGTCCTCTACCTCCATACCTTGCTCAGTATGTTCTAACGACAGTCTGACTACAGCAAGAGCTAATTCCAAGAGAGATGGATATCCTGGGCTTTCCAGGAGCTGTGGTAAAACAAACCAGGGAAATAAGAAGCTAGTGACAGACAAGAACTGTGGCAGCTTCTCAGAGGAAATCACAACTCTTCAGGAGTCTTGAAAGTTGTCAAGTAAGTGTGACATTTACCCAACCCCAAGAAGGCCCTCCTGAACATGCTCCTCCCCCAACTTCACTAAGGAATCTACCAAATAGATTGTATTTGATTTCACAGATGGGAAAACCAACTTCCAAAGAGGCCAGATGACATAGACATACTCAAGCCAGCACAGCTTCTATTGCTGGAGATTAGCTTTAAAGACAACATGTGTGTTTTAAAACATGCCAATTGCCTGTATAACCTTAAGTAGATTGACAGGTGAAATGAACAAAGGAAAAAAGGGAAGCTGACCAAGTCAGGTTTTAATCTAGGACTGTAAAAGATGGGAGCCTCAACAAAGATCCACAGACCACTATGCAAATAGCATTACTCTAGTAAATAAAACAAGGTCACTACCTATTTATCCACACAACACAGGAATGGCATTTTTCAAATACAGAGAGCATGCAATGCCTTTTGAAAAATGTTCTAAGGAATAGGAGAAGGTGGATCCCAGGTTTCCAGGAATCCAGAGTATAGTAGACAGTGTGAATAGTCACCCGTGTGGCAGAGACAAAAAGGAGAGGGAAGACTGGAAGGCAGTCAGTAGTTGTAGAAAAGCTAAAATCATAATGCCATGCAAATGAAACCCAGTATTTACCAAAGAGGAATGAACAGTGACGAATGTCACCGTTTGACAGGCTGGTGCTACCACTTTCTCATTGTGCAACCCTTGAGCTTATCAGAACCACATTCAACAATGAAAGTAAAGTTGGGGAGATAGCTCAGCAGTTAAAAGCAAGTATGTCTCTTTATCAGAGAAGCAGAGTTCAATTCTCAACATTTGCATTAGGTGGTTCATATCTTTCTGTAACTCCAATTCTAAACGATCCAATGTTTCTATCCTCTGTGGGCACTTGTACACCTGTGCACATAATCACACACATAGACAGAAAATTAAAAAAAATACATCTTTAACATTATTGTGCAGGTAAAATTAAATGAAAATGCATTTATTACCACATTTTTGAGTAATGAGTAAAATCTTCGTTCTTTATATTCTCACTGTGATCATTTGGCGTTTCTCACTCAGTCCTCTGAAGGTGTCATAAAGAAACCGTGTCAAAGAAAGTTTATATGGCCTGCTAGAATCCATTCATCTAGTAAACAAAGACTCCGGTCAGTCCATTCAGGCTCATTGTCTCTATACATCTGCACAGTGTCACCTCCAGTGTCATTGATTAGAAGTTCTGTGATTGTAGAGAATTGGAATATTGCAAATGGCCCACCAAAATTATCTTCCACTGCCTTTAGTTACCTTAACAGTTATTTATCACCTGTCCTGTTATCTGCCCCTAGCATCCTTGTGACTATCAGAACTTTTGGAATATATTAATACTTATTAGCAGATCACTAGCTTCTACCAACCTAGAAGCTATGAATGTCATCAGATTATAGCTGAGAGTATAGCAGAGACATCAGTGCTATGTAATCTAACCCTTGTGACTCCACCAATGCATTTAGTAAATGATCCATGACTATCTTTTTTTCTGTGCCTACAAAAAGTCCACACAAATTACTCTCAGAGTGAGACATAATATTTCAGGACAACTCACCGATGTTCCTGGTCTACGGTCACTAATATCAGGCATAGAATAAACTGTCTCTTATAAAATCTTTGAAGTAAGAGATGTAATGTGAACAGACAGAAAATTTACAAACTTGGACCCAAATTATTCCTCTTTGAACCACTGTCTCTATATTGACTATCAGCTGAAAATCTGAAAGTAAGGCAAAGCTCTCAGTTAAGCAAAGACACTATAAAAGGAAAATTACTATGAGAAGATGTTTTAATAATCCACTTGTCCAGTATAAATTTACATAGAATATCTTGAATGTGCCTTGACATATGTGTCACTTCATAGAGGGACTCCCATATTACACAATGCCACAGATCCACCTCTCAGATCGTTCTTCTTTCTTTTTTACATTTCATTTTTTCCTTTTATTGAAAATGGATTTCATTCTCACGAATACACCCTGATTACCAGTCCTCCCCCCACTATTTGTCCCAGTTCCTCCCCATGTACCCTCCCATCCAGATACCTCCCCATTCCGTCTCTCAGTAAACAAACAGGCTTCTAAGGGATAATGATATGATATGGTGCTATGATACAGTATGACAACAAAAAATAACCTATCAGAACTAGACAAAACAAAAAGATGGTAAAGAGGTCAAAAGAAGGTACAACGAACAGAGACTTCCTCCAGATATTTCTTCTTATATGAAAATGTGAATACTATCCAAAAGTATTCTGTCAGTTGGGAAACAGGGATAAGTCTGATCTTTTTCAATTTCAATCTTTTAAAATTATACCCTTCCCTCCACTTTAAATATTTCACCTTCAAATGGATCATATTTATTATGCTACACCCTCTTTAGAGAACACCTCAGCCATTTTCCTTAAAAATGGATGGAGCAAGCCAGCATCTATATTAAAACAAAGATGCTCGACAGAGACAGATGTGTGGGCCCAACCTGAGTCTGATACATGAACTCGCATTTGGGTATCCACTTCATAAATGTCATCTTGGACATTCCCTTCTACCTTGGAAAGGGAAATTTTGGTGCCAGCCAGAACATTGTTAGTTCATCTGCATTTCTGTTGTGGACAGGAAAAGCAGGTAATTAATTGTTTTTCTTCTGTGCTAGGCAGCCAGCTCTCTTTGGAAAAGTTGAGCATTCCTCATCTAGCCATGGTTTCTGCAATTAAAGCTATCCACAGCCAGGAGTTTGATTAATAGCTAGGAGGTTTCTCCTTTGCTGACAAATGAGAAAGGGAGAAATCAGATAGGGAGAAGCTGAATGCATTTGCTTAGCACAGGGCCAGCTAATGTTCTTTCCAAAGAAAGACCTGCAGTGATTTCCTAGGGACTGGAGAGAGAGAGAAAAAGAGAAAAAGTCTCCTCAAGGCTTGCAAAGTAATGGATCCAGAAAACAGATGTGTGTGCTCCTTAGGAACAATGTGGGAGGGACAGTAATGGCTAATCTCTGAAGGTGGAGAACACATCCATTCACATAGTGCCAACAGAAACAGCAATGCCGAGAAAGGGCTGCTGCTTTCTCCAAGGTCACACTACTCATCCAAAACTCAAGGGCAGGTGAGGTCAAACTCTGTACTCCACAGAGTCACCCACAACCTTGTTCAGAAAAGTTGTTCCCAAGTATTTAAAATAAAGCAACTCAGGCTCTGAATGGAAAATTCTAGGAATCTGCTCTCTCTCCAGCATGACAGCCATATGTGGAAGAAGATGTATTTAGTCATCTAGAATAAGCTCTGTAAGAGGTAAATTGACCACTTTTTAAATTTCATTCATAGTTCTCATTATCCTTTCTGTAACTGTCCTGAATAATTAACATATCTTGCCTCCTTGGAGATTAAGACAGCAATCCACTCTCTGCAGCCCTAGGGTGTTCTCTCCTGACTAAGCCCAGAGTTCCCAAGACTCCTTCCCAATGGACCTGGGGGAGATGGAAAAGAAAAGTAGGAGGGCTGAGAATAGCAGCTAATGACAGGAAATTTGTGGTCCATGGGGCTAAACTGTCAGCACCAAGGCAAGCCAGTTGGATATGAATATGTTGCTTAGTCTAAAATAAATGTCAAGTCAGAGACTAGGACCAAGAAGAGTTTTGGAAAGACTTGGGAACTACCATAGTAGTTCTTACCAACAAATTATTTTGGTTCTGGATCATCACATTAATTGCTACAGGAAGTTTCTTAGAAGATGTGAATTTTGATCCTGCAACTGGAAAACCAATCATTTATGCCTTTTGTCCAGGTGGATGTCCAGCATCTGCAGAATAAGTCTGTCATGCTTTCACTATTCTGAGTCTCCTGTATTTTCACTGTGAAATGATATCAGTGTTTCTCCCAATGACAAGCATAAAACATTCTAATTCAGATGTCAATGTCCATGAGTAAATCTGTATTGGAACACAGGCTGCGTATTCCTTCTTGTTTTATCTGTAGTGGCTTTTTTTTTTTAAGGCAGGAACTGAGAGAGTAGTGGCAAAAGAAACCTTACAACCCTCAGAGCCTCAAGACATATTGTTTTGTCCTTCAGAGACAAGGTTTGCTGGCTCCTGGAATAGAACCTGCTCTCTGGCCTACCAACTGCCGTCACAGACCTAGAATTCTGACCTCACACACAGTGCACAGCTGTGCTCTCCCATCTTTAGATGTACATAACATCCACCAAGCATTGCATCTATATCTTCTGGCATGAGGTGGTGGTGTGGTGATAATTCTCCATGTGGCTGTGGACTGATAGACCAGGATATCCAAGGCACTACAGGGAATTGAAATAACTATTTTCCCCAGAGTGTATCTTTCGTTTCCCTTGTGCAAACGCACGTGCTGTTTGCAAAGTCCTAACAATTCTAGTCATAATGGAAAGGAATCTCACCCATTTTATTGCCATAGTTACAGAGATTGCAAGTTTAGATGCTGTATTAGCAGTAAGTGCACGGTAATAATAGAAGTCAGGGAGGAGGGAACGAAAAGGCTCCTGTTTCTCCCTACAGCATCCTTCAGGGCAAATATACCAGAGACAGTTTGCATTAAATTGCAAAGTTAGCAATTTTCTTAAAAAAAAAAAAAGAAAAAGAAAAAGAAAAAGTCCAAATAATTGCTTTAAAATCTCTTGTCTTCCCCTGACTGGTTAACCCTCATGCAGCCCACCTCATCCTGAAACAATGAAAAGGAGGTTAAAAGAAAAATAAGTGGCCAGGGTTACTATGGAAACCAAAGTAGAAGGCAAGTGAAAGTCAATTTAAGGTTTAAATGCATATGAAGTAGACGTACATGTGTGGACATATTTGCATATAGATATCCATCTCCCCTCCTCTGTGCTCTCCATAGCATTCTTCCTTCCAGATCCACCTAAGGACTCTTCCTTCCAGAGAAATTGTCCTGACAATTAGAATCCCCACTAATCTCTGCATTCTAGAACTCTATTTGAATTGCTGTCTGGACACAGGATTTGAGCTCTTAATAAACACTTCCCTGGTAAGGAAATGCCCGGTCCTCTGAGGCAGTTGAATACTGCATGCTATCTTATCCCTTTCTTCTTGCCGTGTATACCACCATTACTGTGCTTGCTCCCTTGGCCTGGGGAACTCCTCTGAGGTCTCAAGTCTTTATGTAGATAGCAATTCATATATAATATTTTCTCAAGCATTTTATGTCTCATGTCCGGTGAGGGATGTCTCCTCGGTAGTCAAATAGTCCATCCTATGTCTCATCACACTGAGTTGTGATTGAAGCTTACACCACACTTCACCCCTCTCCAATATCTACAGACAGACACGAACTGTATTTTACTTTGTGTACCCTTACTGCTACTGAATAAATATGAGAATAAGTCATTCAAATCATATAACTTAGGTCAAAACACCCATTTCCATGGACCAAGGTAGATGTTATTATTATAGCTTCTAATTATTAAGATTATCTTCACATATACAAGGTACAATTCTCCCCTGTATATTCTAAGAAACTGAAAAATATAAGATAGGTGGAGAAAAGAAAGAGAAAGGGGGCTGGAATTGTAAAAACCTTATCTTAGGAAAAATAGTTCAAAGAACCTGGCACTCCGGCACAGGAAAAATTGGTTAAATAAAGTTCCATTAAATTCACTTCTTAGAAGAGACTCATCCTACAGAGCCTTTGCAATGAGGCAAGTGCAGGAATAGTGACATATGAAAGTTACAGAGTGGTCTGGGTTTCATACACAAAATCATACAGAGATTGAGAGCTGCTCGAAATTAGAAAAGACTATTGTGTGGAATACTGAATCTCCCAGCACAGAGAGCATTTAGATCATCATGGCATGCTCATGACCTAAGGACATCAGGGAATGAAATGCATGGTGTCTATTTAACAAATTGCAATGAGGAAACTATGGTTTGATTTGATGGAGATAGTAGAAGCTAGAGGTGACCAGGAATAAATAGGTGTGAGTTAGAGAAGCTAGAACATAGCTTAGAGAACGCGCGTCAGATAACTGTGTTTTGCAAAAATAATATCTCTTCACGAATGGATGGCAGGGAAAGGACTTAAGGTAGAAAGTAACATGACCATTGATACACTCTTGGAAGATGACTCTTTGGGCTCTGAATAAAAAAGAACGGGAGGAGTTTCAGGCCTGAAATACACTATGTAGCTGTCGGGATAACCGGAAACAGGCCTGAATGATGTCAAGGGCAAAGGAATGAAAAGGGTCAGGGTGGGAATACCAAGGGCATGATATCAAAGCAGAAAAACAGGTTGTATCAGCCTGTCCTTCCAAGCATGTTCCCTTCACTGTAGCTGTGTGCCACCCCTACGTATGCCCTCCTGGAAAACAGGCCAGCCGTCTTTCATCACTAGCGCAAACTCAGACTGTCACTGGGCTGGGAAGGTTGCAGTCACCTTGAGTGGATTCCCCACACAGCTCAGCAAGAGGCAGAGCCTGTCCTCTGCTGCTCTGTCAGCTCTGCTTTGCATCAAGACTGCTTTGTATGTCACCAAGTTATTAAAGTTGCGGATTGCAGTGCTGTGTCAGGCATTGTAGTGCTGAAACTGGGTCAGCAAGGGCTGTCTCTCAGGCAAGGTGTGGATTCCCGGTGTTCCCACACACCAGTGCTGACTGCAAAGATAACTTCTCTGCCTCTTCCCAGACAGTATAGAGAGGATGGCGTGGCAACCCACACCTTGGCCTTTCTATTTAGCAACTCTGATGGTAAATAATGCCCTACATGAAGATCTGAAAGGAGTTCTTTTATCCTCCCCTATCACTCATTTAGTTCACAGCAAGCAAGGGCAGGCTGTTTCAAGCCTCTTTTGAATCCTTCCTCTTCACAGATAGAAAGACTCTAGGAATTGCAGAATCAGCTGTTTCAGATCTTGAGTGTTCGAGTTTTCCTTATGCTGCTCCAGGCAGCCCAGGGGCAAAGAGGCAGAGGCAGTTACAAAGACAAACATGGTCAAGCAGAATGGCAGTGCATAAGGACAAAGCATCAAATCCTCCCCATAGCAGACATGGTTAAAAAGCACATGGTGTGTATGTATTACAGCCCACAGTTTCAGAGGCAGAAGAGGGAAGAAGATGCTCAAGCCCTGACCTCAATTCTGCCTCAATTCCACCTAACACATGGGGAAACAGCATCTGCTATGCAAAAGTTAGGGAATATACTCAAGAAAAACCAGCATGACAAAGATCCCTGTCCTTGTGAAGTTTATTTTCTAGCAGAAGTAAGCTATAAATCATAAACATAGTAAATTCTTAAATAGCATAAATCACATGGTGTAGTACAGAAACATTCATTATAATCTGTGGGAAAGTTACATGTTGAAAATCTACAGGACAACAAAGGAGAATGAAGTGAGAAAGACAGGGAGAGAGGAGGAGAGAAAATGCAGAATCAAACAAAAGGATGAAACGGCCGGGCGGTGGTGGCACACACCTTTAATCCCAGCACTCAGGAGGCAGTGGCAGGCGGAACTCTGTGAGTTCGAGGCCAGCCTGGGCTACCGAGTGAGTTCCAGGACAGGCACCAAAACTACACAGAAATACCCTGTCTTGAAAAACTAAAAAAAAACAAAAAAACAACAACAACAACAAAAAAAAAAAACAAAAAAACAAAAAAACATTGGGAAGAAAAATGCTAAGGGTCTGGGTTGTTATATTTTTTTAAAGTCTGGTGAGGATAGACTATTAAATAGATAAATGATTAAATAGAAAAGGGAAGCAGATACTAGAGTTAAATAAATGGGTAATCCAAGGGAGTGTGTTCCACAGAGAAGGAAGAGTCCCACAGGCCCAGTAGGAGGATAGAGACACTGGAATACATAGGCAATAGGAATAACAGGAGAAAATGAAGTTAATATGAAACCAGAAAGAGCTCTGTAGATCCGTATGACAACTTCAGCAAGAGTCATATGTGGAGCCTTTGTCATGACTCTCAAAAAATTATATGTTTTTATCTAGAAAGACTATTCCAGAACAGTGACTCAATCAGGTATGATTTTTCTTTTTCAGTGGGGTACTTGGAAATGTACAAAGGTATTTTGGCTATTAAAAGTGGGGCTGGTGTGTTGCTAGGCTCTAGTGAACAGGATGTAGGAACTCCCTTGAATACCTTACAGTGAGCAGAACAGCCCTTCACAGCACAGGGTAACACCAGTGAAAATGTCAACTGTGCTGAACTTGAGTTTCTAGTTCAAACAGAAAATCAGACTTCCTTTGGGTGCTAGTATCATGTTCTCTTAGTAAAATGCACCACCATTTTTAGGATACACAAGCAGGAAAACCTATGCATCCAGTGTAGTAGACAAAGTGCCACGATACCTTCAAAGAGCCATAACATGTATATGTTTTTATGTTAAAGAATAATTTATGATTGATGCTGTATCATATTGTATTACTCTTTATACTAAAAATACAGTATTTTTAATTTTTTATTTTGATGATTTTGATACAGGGCCCTACTATGCAACTCAGACTATTGTCAAACTTCTTATGTAGCCTGGACTAGCCTGGACTGGCTTTGAATTCATTATCTTTTGGTCTCTTGTCCAACTCCAGGTAGAAGTATGCACTGCAGGATCTATCCCAGAGGTGGAAATTTGAGGAGCCTCTTAGGGACCACTGTGAAGATTTCATTATTGAGTCTCACATTTGGGTTATAACAGCTTCCTCAAATGGAGAGAATGAAATTGGATGAAAAATAAGCCAAAATTTCTCATTCGCTACTTTGTAATTCTGCAAAACTTTACAGCTTTTGGAGCTCTTTAACACAGCATCTTCCTTAACCTTTGTATTACCTTTGTGAATAACAGAGAAAGGCATTCTTATCACACCTATTTCTGATATGCAAGAATGGAGGCTGGGGATCCACATGACTTGTGACAGAGTTAATAAAAGGTAAGAGTCACAAAACAGAATTCTGAGCCCTTCACTTCTCTTTCAGGACTGTCCTTCAAGCCATCACTATGTATTATTCTCAGTATGCCACATGGCAACCTATAGAAAGTTTGCATTAAAATGCTTATTAAATGAGTATTTTAATAAATCTCTTAGTGAACAGAACACCATTATTGTAGGCACTAAGAACAACAATTAATAAATAAGACCTCATGAAACTGAAAAGTTACTGTATGGCAAAGAACACAGTCATTCTATAGCAACAAGCTATAGAATGGGGAAAGATTTTTACCCAGCACATCTATAGATAGAGGATTCATATACATAATATATAAAGAACAAAAAACTGGACATGAAGAAAAGAAACAAATTAAAAATTGGGTACAGATCTAAACAGAGAGTTCTCAAAAGAGGAAACTTAAATGCCTGAAAAATACTTAAAGAAATGTTCAACATCCCTAGTTATCAGGAAAATGCAAATCAAAATTACTTTGAGTCTCAATCCTACACCAATCCAAATAACTAAGATCAATAAAAAATATGACAGTTCATGCTGATGAGGATGTGGAGTAAGGGAAACACTTATCCATTGCTGGTAGGAGTGCAAACTTGTACAGTCAGTATGGAAATTAGTGTGACAGTTCATCAGGAAGCTGGAAATAGATCTACATCAAGATCCAACTATATCACTTCTGGGCATATACCTAATGGACACTACATTCTACTACAGGGACACTTGCTCATCCATGTTTATTGCTGTTCTACTCATAATAGTCAGAGATTAGATACAGACTAGATGTATATCAAAGTATAAATGAATAAACAAAACGATGTACATTTACACAATGATTTTTTTAATGAATACTTTTAATATTCATTAAAAATGAAATCATGAACTTTCCAAGTAGATGGATAGAGTTAGAAAAAAATCATCCTGAGTGAAGTTAAAAAAACAAAACAAAAAAAACCTATGATACAAACACAAAAAGACAAATATGGTATGTATCTGCTTGTATGTAGATGTTAAATGTTAAGTATTCAATAATCAGGCTACAATTCACATAACCACAGAGCCTAGGTAAAATGTAAGGGACTGGGAGGGGTGGAGTGGGAGATGAATCTCCCTAGGAAAGGGAAGTCGGTAGTTATGGATATGTGAGGGTAAGGGGAAGGAACAGGGACATAAAATGGGGATGAAGAGTAGGGCAAAGGGAAGGACAGTTAAAATTAATAGCTTTTTAATGGGTCACAGAGAAACTTAATATTGTAGAAGTTTCCTAAATTATATACATATATGAAAGAAATCTAAATTGAATCACCAAATAACAGAGGAGGCAAATTTCAACTAGATAAGTCACCAAATGAAACCTCCAGTTCCAGAAATGGGTTCTATCTAATCCAGTTTTTGGTAAAAGGAACCTCATAGAAACCCTTAAACAACCCACGCCATTGCCAAACCTATTGGTTGTTCTTCACAAGCTGATGGTAAGGCCATCTGACTGAGGACAGCATTTACACAACTCACTGAACACAGACAAGTTGAGCTGGTGTCTACAGAGAGCGTTTACTCCTAACCTACCGATGTTCTTTGTACTGAAAGGTACTATGCATGCTACCAAAGGAGAAAGGTAAATAGGACCCCAGCTACAATCCTTTGATCTACAATGGTGACCTGCCTGTAAGAAGCACTATGGTACAAGCTTGTGTAAGTAACCCATCTAATTGGATTTAAGGCCCACTCCATGAAGAGAAACCAGTACCTGACACTGCTTGGATCTGTGAGAACCCGAGAGAAGATAGGCCAGGAACCTAGGGAAAAAACAAATAATCCTACTGTTCGGCTAGAGGAATGTAGCAATACAATGACTTCTAAGGACATTCTGCTACACTCCTAAATCAGTTTTTGTTCAGCCATCATCAGAGAAGCATTCTCCTGCAGTAGATGAGAACAAATACAGAGAACCACAACTAGAAAATATGCAATGAGTAACCTTGGAACATTCAGTCCTAGAAGAAATGTATCCAATAAATGCCCCCTTCAGGGCTCAGAGAACACTGTGGAAGAGGAGGCAGAAAGTTTGTTAAGAGCCAGAGAGGATTGAGGACCCCAAGGACACTAAGCCTGCTAAATATAGCAGGGCAGATGCATATATAAATTCACAGAGACTGTGGCATCATGCACAGGGCCTGCACAAGTTTGAGCCAGATGGGGCCCCAATGATGAGAGAGGAAGTGGACACAAGCCCTCATCTCTAATCTAACTGATAACCACTTGCAAATGAAAAATTAGTTTTCTCCAACCTAGCCTCATTGCATGGACAAACCACTCTTAAGGGCAGGCCCCATGCCCAGCAGTAGATAGCCAACACAACAAACTCAATGGCATTTTTGAAGGTTCATAATCTTAGAATGCTTTGTCAGGGTTTTTCTTCTGTTTGTTGTTATTGTTGTTTGTTTGCTTTATTTTGTTTTGTACCTTATAGATCCTTTGCATATACTTCATGGTTCCCCGTTTTGTGTTTCTGTGGGATTTCTATGTGTTCAAACATGCTTGTCTCTGAATCTACCGCATCTATGGCACCCAACGTGGGGCAAGAGTTTCCACCTAAAACCTGAGAAAAAAGATTCTAAAACGGAGCTAAAAACAGTTCCTAGTTGTCTCTTTCAAGTTAGCAGCAGCCTGCCGGTTTGAGCTACTGGTGGGTTCCTAGCGTGCATGCTCGACCTGCAGTATGGTGGGAATGAGGCCTCTGCAAGTGACACATTAAGCTGTGTGGTGGATTTAGCCTTTGCTAGTACAAAACAACAACAAAAAAAAGAGGTTTCTGGGCTACACGCTGCTTTGATAGAAGCATAGACCCACTATTTCTGAAAGTTGATGGCTCCCAGAGCTGGCAGAAAACTTATCACTGCCATGTTGGAAAGCTAAAGTGGGCGGAGTCAGCAGCACCAGTGCTGTTTCAGGCTTAGAAGGCTGCAGTTCAAAGCAATAGGCTCAAGCTAATATAAAAAAGTAAGCCACATAAAGATGGCTACCACACAAAGAATCTGGATTATGTTCTCTTTGAAATTCGTAACTACAAAAAAAATTTGATTGTAAAAGCTGTTGAGTTATGCCAAAATGTATATTTTAAAGGTACCTTGACTTCAAAATTTGCATGTAAGGATGTGTTACTTTGGAAAGGAGACTCTGCTTTTGTTTCCACAGAAAGCCAGAGGCTATGGATTTGTTCCAGATTAAGATACATCAAGTTTGACCAGCCAAGACCACCTGAAAGGTCTCCAATGACACCATGGCCCAGATGATCCAACATCCAGAACCATTTCAAGGCAACTGGCTCAGACGATACACCCTCATGGACTACTCCATAACCCTAAAATATTCTTTATGTCCCCATAAGATACAGCGCCCCCCTCCAGCAGGAAGTGGTAAGAGAAGCTACGCCCAAATTCCCAAATATACCAAGCTAACTTTAGAGATATGTAAAGGTTAAAACCTTCCTTTTTAAGAAAAGAAAAGGGGAAGTTCTGTGGGATGGTCTGTATGTCAAATGTGTTGCTGATTGGTCAATGAATAAATCACTGATTGGTCAATGGCCAGGCAGGAAGTACAGGCGGGACTAACAGAGAGGAGAATTGAGAGAACAGGAAGCTGGGTGTGGGAGACACTGCCAGCCGCCATCAGGACAAAAAAGATGTAAAGTACCGGTAAGCCACAAGCCACGTGGCAAGGTATAGATTAATAAAAATGGATTAATTTAAACTGTAAGAACAGTTAGCAAAAAGCCTGCCACGGCCATACAGTTTGTAACCAATATAAGTCTCTGTGTTTACTTGGTCGGGTCTGAGTGGCTGTGGGACTGGCAGGTGAGAGAGATTTTCTTTGACTCTGTCTTCTGTTTGTTTGTTTGTTTGTTTGTTTTGCTCTATTTTGGTTTGTTTGTTTTTATTTTAGTTTATTTTTAGAATTTTTAGATGCCTGTGTGTATTCTAATGACAGAGAAAGGGTATGGATTTGGGTAGGTTGGGAAACGGGGAGGATCTGGGAGGATTTGGGAGAAGGGAATGTATAATCAAAATACATTGCATAAAAACTAGTTTCAATAAAAAAATTGAAAAGGAATATAAATTTATCTTCCTAGAAACAGAACAGCATGTGATAAATCCCTGATATATCTTAGATAGAAGTTGATATTATCCTCAAAAGTATCAGGAAGCAATGGGGATTGTCAAGTGCAGAGAGATGAAGACACCAAAGTGCTGCCTGGGTCCCTGCAGTCCCAGGGCAGGCAGGCACCACTACTAGGAACAAATAAGTGACCCAGAGGTGAGAAAGAGCAAAGCAGTGCTGCATGGGCTAGAAAGAGAGGTGGAAGTGGAGATGTGATGGTAGTGACAGGTGAGACAGGGGGCTGACCTCTCCATGCTGTTGTCTCCCAGTAGGTTTTGCAGGATGGTGTACAACATCCCGGAGCTTAAGCAGGTGCAGACTCATCTCCTGAACCTGTGGCTCAGCTGTAGCATCTCTCAGCTCTGTGGAAAAAGGAAGGCCAGAGATGAGGAAAGTTTCACTTTTTAGATTGGACCTCCCGAAGGACCACCATGGTCCTCAATGCAATGAGAGGCCACGTTGGTGTTGGTGGTCCGCGCTGCTTCCCCAGGCCATGAAGAAACCTGGGATCCATTTGGACATACCTAGCTGCCTGATGCCTTGATGATGTCCTTGGGCTTTTCTGCCTTGGGGAGCCATGCTGATGTGAGCGGCTTGTTTAACCACCTGAGACCATGTTAGGTATCCTGGTCCATGTAACTGGTGAAGGCCATGTGAGGGTCAGTGGTCCTGATATAACCAAGAGCCATGTTAATGTCTGCCACCCATGATACCACCCACACCCATGGTCGAGGCTGCTGCCTGAAGCCTTGGGCACTGAAGAGCTGGGCTCCATCCACCACAGGGCCCTCCTTAGCTGATGGCTTCTGGCAAATGGATGCAGGCAGAAAAAGACTCATCTTTCCTGGGGCAGGGCTGGTCACTAGGAATTTGACCATGCTCCAGTGAATGTATAGATAACACAAAATGGACTTGTTTTTTTTCTTTTTCTTTGGTTGGGGGACATCACAGGGGAGGGGGTGGACATGGGAAGACTGGGAGGTGAGTGTGATTGGGGCACATGATTAGATTTCCAAATAATAAATAAAAAATTAAAGAAAATAAAAATATTTAACCTCATTTAATTTAGTGTGTGTGTACATGCATGGAGGTTAGAGAACAACTTGGGGAAGTCATTTGTGTCTTTATAACATGTGGGTTCTGGGGTCTTAACTCAGGTCATTACGTTTGGCAGCAAGTGCATTTATCTGCTGGACCATCTTATTGGCCCCAAATTTACTAACAAATAAAAAAGCAAAGGCATTAGATAAAAAAAAAGGGGGGAGGGATTGTACACAGTTGGGAATTACAATTTACCTAAAGGAAATCCCATTATACTTGATTTTCCCCCTGGGTCATTCTCCTAAATATGAGAAAATAATAATAAAATTAAGGAAATAAAAGATAAGACTGAATCAAGATTCCAAATCTTCCAGGAATTTGTGCTAGGAGAGAAACACATAAAGTAGATTACTCTACTGATTGGTCGCCCAACCTGCATTGCTCTACATTCTGGCCTGGCACTCCAACCAACTCTACACTTGTAAATAAGTTTCATATCCTATTTGTTGAAATGTGGCAGTTGAAACCAAGATAGCCAGGCTGGAAGCTAGAGGTGTTTGTCTGACATGGTCCTACCAGGTTGCTGCCCACAAGGCCAAAGCTTCATTGTAGGAATTCGGTCTTTGTCTTCATTTATTCATTAGTTACAAGATGACTAAAAATCATTATTGTCTCTTTCTTCATTTAGTAACAAATGTATTTATAGCATCTACTGTATGTTGACCACTTTGTCTAGTAATTAGAAACAGAGAACAAAGACAGATTTTGCATTCCTAGGAGTACATATAGGTTGAGGTGCGAAGATCATACCCATAAATGAACTTAAATATACAAAATTCGACATTAGACCTAGGCACAGCCTGATACACTCCTCCGAGATACACAGGGGAACAACTGATTCTGTTTGCAACAATGGGGTGATTGGAGAAGGATTTGCAAAATATGTGATAAAAGGAGTCATAGAAGACACTTCAGGAATACGCCTGGAGTAAAAGAAATTACAGATGGAGCTGAACACCATGAACAAAGTAAGACACATATGAGAAGCCATGTCATCTCAAGAGTATCACAGCAATAAGTAGGAATATTGAGTACTTATTATTAGCTTGGCAATGTGTTAAACATTTTACATTCTCAGTCCTATTGAATGATTCCTTTGGCACTTAGTTTTTCTTATTCCAAAGAAGAACTCCAAGTCCATGAGCTAGGAAGTAAGACGAACTACTAAATAAACATTGACCTGACCATCACTAAATCTCCATTCTCAGATGCTCCACTCTGCTGCCCATTCATTTTCTCGATGCAGAAACTGTGACCTGGAAGTGAATTTCTTTGTTGAATAATCATTGATTTTTGACCTTTGGCTCTGAATCTTGAGCACTTCCGGGCTCTTTCCCTGTTATTTTGTGCAGAAGCTCATTAAAGAGACTTCAGTGTGAAGACAGACGTGTTTTCCTTTGTTTTGTTTTGTTCTGTTTTCCCAGAAGTCGGTGACAAGAACTGAGTATACAGCCTCAAAAAAGAATGTTACCCTTCTGGTGTGAATAGATATATCAATACAAACTGCCTCTCAGTTTTTGCATCATGAAAGGGAAAATACACTTAGCCAGAAAAGTTTCAGGAAAAAATGAAAGGGAAACAAAAATAGTGAGCTGATGGAAGAATGATGGGAAAATCTTTAGGGAGGAAACAGGAAGATAAAAGTAGTGGGTTTTAGGTTGAAGCAGAGGAAGCACTAGGGAGTTGAGAGAGAGGGTAGGCAGAAACATGGGATGTATGTATGCTGGAAATAAAGAGGACAGTGACAGCCTCTGTTATAGAGGCAAATAAAACATACACCGACAAAGGCTGCTTTGTCTGAAATCCACAGAGGAGAAAAGGGAACGGTATTGTACAAAATTAATAGAGGCAAAAGCATAGAGTTGAGACTGGAAGTCCCATTGGTGATGGAGAAAACATCCCAAAAAGAACAGTGCATGACTGAGGAAGTTACAACGTGAGGAGAAAAAAGTAGAAGGATAAAGTAGGAAAGCCAAGAGGCTTAGCAAAGAAGCCTTGAAGGATGGAAACAGAATCTCACAGACAGAGGAATCACAAGCCACAGCAGGAAGCATATAATACTAATAGAAAACAAGAGATGTGGCCTCTGAAGGAGTAAGTCGCAACAGCCCCAGCAGAAGGAAGGAATGTGGACTGAGAAAACAAATGATTTAGGAAGGATCTTGGGGCTGATACCTAATGTTGCAGATCATTTGTAAAGTGCCCTATATTTTACATAAAGTCTCTTTGTCCATCCTTCTAATTGTCAAGTATGCTTTGACATATGTTACAGATGCATGAGAGAATGTGTCCATTAAGGTCCTGCAGGTATTTGTGCTGGAAATTTTGATGATGTCTGACTAGAGTGTGCTTAAGCCCAGACTCACCTTTTCACTTTTGTCTCCTGCAGCCATCAGGATTGTTGTATTATATGCCAGTGACTAGAGTAGGGCAATTAGCATTAGGGAATTCCAGTAGCAGCTTGTATTCATCACATAAAATAGCTAAGGAAAACCCCTGGGAAGAGGGCAGTGAGTAGAACAGCTCACAAGGCTGATAGGACACAAAGAGAAAGAAGCCCTATGTTGCAGGCTTTCTCCTTCCCCCTTTTTATTCCATTTGGGTCCCCAATCTGTGAGTTTATGCTATGCCTATTCAGGATCATCTTCCTTCTTAGTTAATTCTTTTTGGAAGAACTTCTGTAGAAGTGTACATAGGTGAACTTAAGTAATCTTCTAGGTGCTTCTCAATCCAGTCAACTGATGGTCAAGATGAAACACCACACTTCCTCTTGAATATTAAAATACAAAAATGCTAGGGTTAAAGAATATATAATTACTTTTATAGTCTCTGGAACATAGAGATCATTCCATAAACCTTGGTTTTCATGACTACATTTACCTAGAAATTGGATCTAGAAAAGTAATGCAACATATGTGAGCAAGAAGAAAGATTTTGGGGGCTGGAGGTCTGGCTTAGTGGTGAAAAGCATGCACTGCTCATGCAACAGACCCAAGATCACTTCCCTCACTATATGTTGGACTACTGACACCTATCTATAATTCTGGTTCCAGGGGACCTAATGGTCTGAACTCCATGAATACCTACACTCACATGGATATAACCCCACATACACATAAACACATAACTAAATATGCATGCTAAAAATAAATATTTTAAAGACAAGAAATTTCAAAAGACAATGGAAGAGATACTCCACTTTCTTATTAACAAAAAAAATCATATATGTCTTTCCCCATTCCAACCAGTGTCAGTGGATATTTTGAAATTAGCCATAATGAGTATTTAGCAAAAAATTGATAAATACCACTATGGCCTTCTACTCTCCATTTCTCATGTCAAGAGAGCTGGTGACTAAACACTAATGACTTTGCCCACATCTGTTTAGGAAAACACAGGACTTTAGTTACATTAAAAGAAAGGGCAAATGGGGTGTTTTAAAATGAATTTTGATATCTCCCAAACATATATAAAAAGCCATACTTGTAGAAATAAGATCACTTTATTGCAAGAGTAAAATGGATTTATTTGGAAAAATGTCTTAACTATTTTATGGAAAATGAAGATGTTGAAGGTGACTATGTATGACCTACATATATGAACTTGGAATTGGACAGAAAGACATTCAGACACACTAATATTAAATCCCTAAAGCATGCCGGGTGGTGGTGCATGCCTTTAATCCCAGCACTGGGAGGCAGAGGTAGGTGGATCTCTGTGAGTTCAAGGCCAGCCTGGTCTAGAGAGCGAGATCCAGGAAAGTCACAAAGCTACACAGAGAAAACCTGTCTCATAAAACCAAAAAAAAAAAAAAATCTCTAAAGCATGGTAGCACATTGCAGAGAACAGTTCCTAGAGTAAGCTTGTGAACAATCAATCCTGATTTTGCCATTTGCGAGGAACTTAGGAAAATCAATTAACTTATCTGCTGCAATTTTGTCTATGAAATGAGGGTAATAACAGTTCTTCTCAGAGGAAGTCCATAGGACCCAGTGAATCAATGCAGGTCAAATGAATTGCACAGTTCCGGTGACATAAAGATTATTTTCTACATGTTGGCTTGTAGAAGAACAACTAGCTAGAAACTGGACCTAGGGAATTGATACTATGTATGTGAAGCAAGAATAGAGATAGAAAGTATTAGAGAAAACAATGCCTCTATCTAATTATCCCAGGGTATTAATTGAAACAAAACTTTCAAATGCTAAATTAATAGAGCATGGTATATATGGGGTATTAGAGCTCCTGTTAGGATAGAAGAGGCCTGAAAATACATTGTGGAGATATATATGTTTCCCCTGTGGTATAAGGTAGATGGGCTTTGTGCTTCTTCAATCTGCCTAGTCTTAAAATCACCTGGTAGCTGTAAATGAAAACATGTTTCCTGTCCTTAAATTAGAAGGTATCTTGAAGTCCTTCTGAAGAACTGGGAACTACAAATATCTTCCTTTTCAAAGAGGATTTTTCAAACCTTCTCTACTAGATTTTGATGATCAGCTGGGATTGGTGGCCACTGAACTAACTCTCTGGCTTGAATTTATAAACCAAATCTTGCAATATTTTGCACCTAAGTTCAGGCCAGCCCCACATGAGTCCTTATATCATCGTGTAGGAACAACCTTTAAAACATTTGGGGGCCTCACTGACAATTAAGGCTGAGCACAGTTTGGGATTATTGCCTTCTAGGGAGATTCTTTCCAACTTTGGTCAGGTATAGTTCTCATGATAACTTTATGTTGAAACCACTCCTGGACATTCGACTGTAATGTTCATCTATCCCTGTTTTCTCTAAGTCAGCATCATGAAGTGTCTACTTCATATATAAGTCAGCACATGACTTGGCATCTTGAAAATGCTTAGAATACCTGCAGTAGAGCTCAGTAGACCACAAATCCAACTGGAGCACAATATCCCAACTGCTTTGGTCTGAGAAGTGGTGAAGTTTTGGCTAGTCCCTAAAAGTTTAAAATATGGGAATGATTTGAAAAGACAGAAATTGAGTTGGAAGGAAATAATAACACCCTTTGCTCTAGGAAGGGATGAAATCATCAATCCTCTGACTCTAGGAAAGGAGAAATTAGTTGATCTGTCCCTCATGTGATGGCATAGCTGATGGGTTAAAGGAGCCAGAAGCCACTGGAAATGGTAGGGTGACAGAGCCTGTGATCATAGTTCAGTCACTGGGAAGAGACCTAGTCTTCTTCTTTTTTTAAAGGTTTACTTGTTTAAAGGTTTTTTTGGGTTTTTTTTTTTTTTTTGGATTTTACATACTGCCTACTGTTCCCTCTCCCTCCCCTTCTCCAACTTTCCCCCTCACCTCCCCCCATCTCACCCACCCACTCCTCATAGGGGTAAGGCCTCCCTTAGGTAGTCAACACAGGCTGGCACACCAAGTTGGGGCAGGCCCAGGCCTCTCCCCTCACCGCATCAAGACTGAGTAAGGCATGGCACTATAGGGAATGGGCTCTAAAAAAGCCAGTTCATGTACTAGGGATGAGTCCTGGTCCTGTGGCCAGGGGACTCACAAATAGATCAAACCACACATCTGTCACCCTCATTCAAGGGGCTTAGTGTAGTTGGTCCCATGCTGGCTCCCCAGCTGTCAACCCAGAGTCCATGGGCTCCCACTAGCTCGGGTCAGCTGTCTCTGTGGTTTTTCCCATCATGATCTTGTCCCCCCTTGCTTTTATAGCCCCTCCTCCCTCTCCTCAACAGAACTCCAGGAGCTTGGCCAAGTGCTTGGCTATGGAGACCTAGCCTTCTTAAAGTTCTCTTACATGTCAGTGTTCTACTTCTATAATCTAACTCTACCCTGTTCTGAGAAGGTAAGCAAGTTTAGCCACAGTTTACAGGTTGTATTTGTTACTTTTCTTATTGCTGAGACCAAATAGCTGACACAAAGAAACTTAAAGGAAGAAAGACTGTTTCTATTATTATCATTTCCTTTCCAAACTAACAACAGAATTTAGGTACTTCCTTATGTTCAGTGTGGACCATGGAACACTTTATAGACATTAACATTAAACCTCCAAGCCTCTTTATAAGAATGATGATATGATTTGTATATTATAAAATGGAGATTTAGTGCATAAGTCATTTGCAAAGTTAAGCAAATTGGTGGCAGAGATGAGATACAAATGATCATTTCACCAAACACAAACAAATAAATAAACAAACAAAAAAGAAGTTTCAAAGTCTCAGAGTCTCAAAGGATACCAAGGCCTGGAAAGTGGAAGGTATTATCCTAAATTATTCAGCCAAAATGATCAATCATCCACTGGTTTGTCAAACATTAATTGAGTATCTGCTATTTGCCAGGAAATAGGCTAGTCAGGGAGAGCATAAGTATGGCCAGGAATCTGCATTTGAGTAGATTCATTAAAGGAAAAGATAAGAAGTGATTATAAATTACTTAAATAAAAGCAAAATGTGACAAATAGCTCAAGAAAGTCAGAAAAGAGGTTATCAAATGTTAGAGGAAGCATCCATGACTTTTATTTGGAAAAAAAATCAAAAAGAGAATGTGGTGTCTTAGATTTTTGTTGTTATTGTTGTTGTTTTGAAAGAAGAATAAACTTTGAATACCAACAGTGGAAAAAGGGGTGGGACCTAGAGCTAAAGAAATAGCATGCTAGTAGAAAAGGAGACACCATTTCATCATGGACTCCAGGTAACTGAGGCTTGTCTAGTCTTCTAGACTAACAACTAATGGTTATCATCTCATGTTTTAAATCTAGCTTTGATGATACAGGGCCCAAACTATCATTGTCAAAAGGGGCAATTTCTCCCTAAAGTCTTTTCAAAGCCTCATCCTTGTAAGCTTCGATAATCTCTGTTCTGTCTTTCCTGAACCCTCAACAGGAGAGAAAAAAAAAACTGCAGTGGTGAAAAGATCAACAGAGGTATGATGGGGATCAAGTGAACAATAGATCCTAGAAGAATTTATTTGATTTACAATTTAAGAACAGATGTAATCCACAATGATGAGGAAGGCATTATAGCAAGAATGTGAGGCAACTGGTCACAAGGTATCTACAGTCATAAAACAGAGAGAACAGGAAGTGGTACTGACCTAAGCAACCTCAAGACTTGGTCCAGTGACTCATTTCCTTGAGCTAAGCCCCAGATAAAGGCTTGTTCCAAGGAACAAGAGCATGCAAGGACTAACCGTTTAAAGACATGAACCACTATGGAACATTTCATACTCTAAGGACAATGTGTGAATCCACTGTGGTGATATTTTATTTGTGCTGAAATGTGACGATATTTTGTTTGTATGTTAATAAATAAAAGTTTGCCTGGAGATCAGAGGACATACCCAGCCAGAAACAAAAGTCAGGCAGTGGTAGCACATGCCCTTAATTCCATCACATGGCAGGTAGAATTTCTGTGTGTTCAAGGACACAGCCAAGCATGGTACTTTTAATCCTGGTACCAACTATAGAGACCTGAAGGTCTGTATAGACAGGCAATGACGAGAAAGTGAGGTGGCTGGGCTAAGAGCTAATGAGAAGGCAGAACAGCAAGGCAATAAAGGCATGGGTTAGACAGGAAGCAGCTCTCTATCTCTTTGGGGAAGCTAAGGTTAGCTGGTGGCTCTCACTATTTCTCTGATCCCTATGGTTTTCATCCCTGTGTTTGGCTCTGTGTTTCTTATTTAATAAGACTGTTTAGAAATTCATCTACAATCCACTAAGGTTAAGAAAGGCTATTTGACTTTCTCAAGCTAACTCTGCAAGAGGTAATTACAATCAGGATTAGGACTCACGCAAACTTGTCTGTATATCTCAGAAACTTTGAGATATGGGGTTAAATTTCAGGTGAACACACAGACAAAATGATTCCATACCTGCCCCTTGCAGAAGAAACCAGGGAAGTACACAGATAGAAAAGATGAGAGAGAAAGAACATATTTACACATGCTGTGCAATCTCCGCGAGCCTGCCCAACTGCCTACTGGCTGACATATTCTACAGGGACTTCAGGGGATCCAAGAAAGGAGGACGTTTCAGTTCACAGAAAGTAGAAAATATGAGAATTACTAATAATCCCACTGTCCTCTTTGAACCTTCCAGTGAACTGAGACAAGTTTTTGTTTTATTGCATTTCTTTTTTTCAGGAAAGGGCTTTTCCCTCCACATGATGGTTGGCCTAGATTGTGTTTCTTTTTCCCCTGGTGTTCAGTTAAATGCTACCAGAGACGTGACAAGACTGAGCCTTTGTTAGAGAATCAAAAAAAAAAAAAGAAAAAGTTGCATACATTAGACAACCCAGTCAGGAAGGCCTCGTGTCTCAGCCACTGGGGGCCTTTGCTCAAATTAATTTACCTTCTGTCTGTTGTCATCACAGCTCTTTCTATAAATATCCAGGGCTCCAGCTACTGAGATAAATGAGTAGAGCCCAAGTTGTTGGGTCAGGCCACAGGAGACATCTTAGTTGCTACCTTCTCCCCAGAAGAGAACTGATAGCATTTTTGGCCCTGAAGGTCTTTCTCTATCCTTTATAAGACAGAGCTAAGATTTTAGTTTCTCTTACTCTAAGTTTCTTCTGTCATAAGACCAGAAATTTCTGTGACAACCAAAAGAGCTGTTGAAGTTACAGTATCAATGTTTTATTGACTGGCCTCTCAAACCCTGTCTTCCTCTATTCATTCTCTCCTCTACAGCACTATCAGCAGTAGAGATAAAAAAAATCTATTGCTTTTCATTTAAATTTAAACAAATTTCTCATTTACTGTGTGAATCCTTTACCTTCCATTGGAGAATGTAATTGTAATGTTTTTTTACAGTCCCTGTTACTGTACTATATAAGGACATTTTCATGATACAAGTGTGCATGCATATGTGCATTATAATGTGTCTATATTTAAGTATAGATATGTATATCTATATTATGTTGAGCATACCTAACCCATAGCCCCTAAAAGTCCCTTATTTTTCTCCTACCCCTTGATTTATTTTGTTCTTTTAGACTGTTATTGCTTTTATGTTATATAGAAAAACATGGGGTTGTGGTTTTTTTTTTTGTAGCTCTATAAAATGTAAGAGTTACTACATGTGAGAAAATTACATGAAATGCCTCTACAATGCCCAATATCAGAACAATGGAGAAAAATAATGTGAAACATCTACACAAAGGAATTTTCTTCCAGTCACAAAGATGCATCTTCATTATTTGTGGAACAATGGATAAAATTAGAGATAAACAAACTAAGCAAAAATTAATTAGTTTCTTTGTTATAAAGATTAATGTGATTTACTGTGGTTTCTCTATGTGTGCAATGCACCGTATGAACTGGCTGTGTCTTCTTACAAACTCCATACCCCCAAATATTTTTTATTCTTAGTAATTTTTCTACTTTCACATAAAATTTTTAATTGAATTTTCACTTTCTATCTATAAGAGAAAAAGCAAAAACACTGTCTTTCTGTGCCTGGCTTATTTTTCTTAACATGGTTTCCTCCAGTCTATGCATTCCACTGCATTTGACAAGATTTTATTCTTATTTATAACTGAATAGTGCTCCATTGTGCTTATATACCATGTTTTCTTTATCCATTCATGTAACACAAATCTTAAAAGGCCTTATTAATAAAATACAAAACAAAATTGGAGCTAGATATTGAGATGAAAGTTGAAAGATCAGAGAAACAGAACAAGCCAGCCACTAGTTCTCCCCTCTAGGAAATCCTCAGTCTAAAAAAAAAAGAGTGAGTTCCTGTTTCCTTGAGCCTTATATACCTATTTCTACCCTGCCATCTTACTTCCTGGTTTTAAAGGTGTGTGTGCTTCCAAGGAAAAGCATGAGATCTCAAGTGTTGGGATCTCAAGGTGTGTGCCACCCTGCCTGGCTCTGTTCCCAGTGTGGTCTTGAATTCATAGAGATCCAGATGGATCTTGGATCTCTGTCTTCCAAATGTTAGGATTAAGGGTAGGTGCCATCATTATCTGGCCTCTGTGTCTAATCTAGTGGCTGGCTCTGTCCTCTGATGCCCAGATAAGTTTTATTGGGCTGCACAATATATCACATCACACATTCATCCATTGATGGTCATATAGATGGCTCTATATCTGCGTTATTGTGTTAGTGTCACAATAAACATGGATATGCAGGTGTCTCTATGGTATGCTGACTTGCGTTCTTTTAGATAGGTTACTAATAATGATTTAATATGTCACTTGATTGTTTGATTTTAGTTTTGTTTTTTTTTTTTTTTGAGGAACCCTCACAGTTATTTCAAATATAACTGACATTCTCCTCAACAGGATTGAAATGTTTCTCTTCACATCCTCACCTCATTTGTTTGTTGCTTGATTTGGTTGGGTTGTATAGAATATTTGTTTTTGTTTTATGTATTGTTATTTTACTTTAGTTTTATTTTTTGACAATAGCCATGCTCACAAGAATGAAATGCAATCTCAACCTAGTTTTCATTCTCTGTTGCCTACTGTTATAAAACACATGTTCGTCTTTTTATTGAACATCTGTGTTTATTTTGAAAAGTTTAGCTCAAAAGTCTTTTTGCCTATTTTTAATTGTGTGACCTGGATTTATTATTATTTCTTTTTATTGCCATGAATATATTATTACATATCAACCCTTTGAAACATGAATTACTAGCACATATTTTCTCCAGTTCCTACAGTGTCTCTTCATTTGTTCATTGTTTGCTGTCCTAAAGCTTTTGAGTTGGATGTTACCCTTTTAAATAATTTTTAAGATTTTATTTCCACCGGGCGGTGGTGGCACATGCCTTTAATCCCAGCACTCGGGAGGCAGAGGCAGGCGGATCTTTGTGAGTTCAAGTCTAGCCTGATCTACAGAGCGAGATCCAGGAAAGGCACAAAGCTACACAGAGAAACCCTGTCTCGAAAAACCAAAAAAAAAAAGATTTTATTTCCTATGCTTATAGGATCCTATGCTTATATTAAAAACTTGCCTCCCTATACCAATATCTTAAAGTATTTCCCCTAAGTTTTGCTCCAATACTTTTAGAATTTTAAGTTTTATGTGGACATGATAATGATTTTATTTTGTATGTCCTTGCATTTTATGAAAGCACACCATATTTTCATAGCTCAACATACTACAAAGATGATGCAGAATCCAATCAAAATCATTCCCCATGCAGCTCAGTGTAAGAAACCTCTGTGTGCATTTATGTAGCATTTCTCACCTCCCAGGAAATATCAAGCATCTTGGTAAGGGTGAAACAGCCAGGCTAGCTAAAGTGTGACAGCATAAACTCTAAACAAGGCACATATAGGTTTCCATATTGCATCTTACTGGCTATTATTTACCAGCAAAGTCATTTGGACAAATGACTCCCACCTTCCTAAGCCTTGATTTTCTCCTTTACCAAATGAGGACACTAACAACACCCATGTCCATGGTTTGACTATTGGGTTAAAAAGAATAATATGTATCAAACACTTAACACTGTGCTTTGACACATGGTAACTGCTTGGAGACCGGAAAACTTAGTATAAATAGAATTAATAATATTTGTTATTAGTTCTGATATTTTGTGGTTGGAGAAGAAACCCCTGTTTAATGTTCTGAAATAGCTTACTAGTGATGATCATGAATACTGGGCATGACTTGAACATGACATTAAACACATGAATGACATAAAAACAGATAAAGCAGAACTCTTCCAGATGATTTACTCTTTACACTCATCTCCCCCATTTCCCCATTTCCTTATTATTATTATTACTATTATTATTATTATTATTATTATTATTATTATCATTGGCAGTTGTGGTGTTGATACCATTTCACTGATGCTACTACCAACATTATTACTGTCCCAGTGTCTCCTTTACCAAAGTCAGCACCATGGCATAGGAATAGAGAAGTCTGACTTCATTCCAGACCATGCCTCTCACTATCCTCATGATAGGAGAAAGAACAAAATGCTGGCTGAGAGAGACCTGAGAGGCCAGCTCAAATCTCTTTTGCCAGTGGACCTGTTGCTAGGGAACATTTACTTTTCTAGAGTTTTTACGCTGTCCCTGAAGAACAACTCACATCTCCCTGGGGCAGGGGATAATTGTCTCATCTTTCTGTACCTTTTCCCATCTAGAGCACTACTTTAAAAATGAAAAAAAAAAGTCTGTTTTCTGGAATGTTAGGAGATGATTTCCAAGTGGTGTATTGTGTTTAACCGCACTATCTACTCTAGGAAAGCACAACTGCTGTGTCATGACTCTTTGAATCTGAGGCATAAAAATGGAGGAAGAAGACATTGTGTCACCCTGTTACACAACTGCCTGTCAGATCACAGGCAATGAAACACTCTTTACAACAGTTACTCTCCAACTCTGATGTTGTAATAAGCCAGAATGTTTGCCTATTTCTGGAAAGGGTGGAGTTACTCAGTTCCCAGAAAGTCTTTAAAACAAAACAAATAACTCATGTTACTTCAAGTCTGATTTAGAATTTCCCCAGTGTCACACAAGCAGTTTCTTTGACACCAACATAAGAACTCACTCTTCCTCAATCTTGGGCCACAAAAGGAGTGGACATAATGCTAAATCTACTTTTTTTTCAATGTTATGTTTTCCACACTTCATAACATTAGCACATAAAAAAAGTGTTAGTGTTTGTAACTGACTACTTATTTCTGGTACTGTGCATTTGAGTAAGTGTTCAATATATTATACTTAACTGATGGGTTAGCAAATGAAAACAGGGTACTAATAAATGATTTGTCAATGACAGATGACATCGAAGAACTTTTGGCAGCTACATGACTATTTATACTGTACTCTCTATTAGTTCCATGCTATTTGAACTTGTTTTTTCTCAGGTTTACTCTTTTCACTTATGCTATTCTTTAGGTTGAGGAATCCCCTTCTTATTCTGTCATGGTCTATCTACATAGCTATTATTATAGTATGCTCAGCTCTAACACAATGTCCTCTATGATTTTTATTATTTCCCCTACAACTTTCATGTTAGCACAACACATGTGTGTGTGTATGTGTGTGTGTAAAGGATCCAAAATCTATAAAACTTTGGAAGCATAATTTTGACGTGTACCTCTAACTCTACAAATATCTTATGTTGTTCTAGCAGCAAAGCAGCTTCTTCATAAATGTTAGATGGTAGGAAAAGCAAAGCAATGAACACTTTCAAGGAGGAAAATGAAAGTTAGAACTTTATATCAGTGAATTTCTCTGCTATCAAATCTGAAAGGCAGATATTATCCCTGTTCGGCAGAAGCTGTGAGACATGAAATCAGCACAGACTTATTTGATTCCCAGACCTGGAAATATGCTTTCCATCACACTGAAATAAAATGCATATTAGTTATTCTTTGAAGCAAAGGTTACTGGAGTTCACAAACAGAAAGAGAAGGAGAATCTCACAGAGGGAACAAACACCAGCAAATAGGGAAGTTGTAATTATTGTGCTTGGGGTTAAGGGTAATGGGAGAGGAAAAGAGAAAGAAAAGTTAGGGAGACAGAGACAATTAACGATTACCAAGAAAGAACCAACTTAGTGTTCAAAAATTGTAAAGAGGGCCAGCTACATGGCTCAAAAGGTAAATGTAATTACTACCAGGTTTGACAAACCTGAATTCAATTCCTGCACTCTATATGGAAGAAGGAGAAAACTAACTCTCATAAAGGTGTAAGAAATCATCTGGTCTATCCAAGTGGGTTGTGATCTGCACATGAGCACATGTGTACACACACACACACACACACACACACACACACACACACACACACACTAAATAAACATAAAAAGGGAAAGGAAATGTAAGAAAAAATGATGATGGCATGTGGTCCGAGAACATAACTGAACTTCTGGTTGTTGGAAGAAGGAGCTGCCAGGGCAGAGGGGAGGGCAGAAACAGGAACATTGAGCAGGTCAAGAGGAAGAATGACTGAGGGCACATGCCATAGCTCAGGAAGGACTTTGGAAGGGAAGTTCCTGTAAGGCCTGGGAGATAGGCTTTATGTGCACTTTTGAGAGCTTGGGCAATCATAGATGGCATTTTAAAAAATAAAGCAGGAAGAAAGAAGGAACAGAGCCCTCTGCTATCATCAGTCTCCAATGGTGAAATTTATGCAGAGTTTACTCTGAGCTGACAAGAATTCACAGATGGTGAGAGGCACAGGGGTCGGATGGTGCCTCCATAGCTAGCAAAGTAGGAGCCTGCGATATATCACTTTAAATGTCAAATGTGGGAAACAAGGATAATTGCAAGCATTAGTCCAAGACGTGCTCAGATTTAGGCAAACTGTATTTCTCTCCTTAAGATTATTCAAAGTGGCCGAGAATAAAAATTGTTAAACTTTAAGATAATCTTGAAAAAATGGTGCAGATGATGAATTTACAAGTTTTTTTAAGTGCATATGCATGATGGAAGATGTTCTCAGGATTATACAATTTGGCAAAAGAGATACATTTCTTTTGTGGCAGTTCAATTGCACTGTGATGAATTTTCTTGAATCCTCAGTTTTACTTGACTCTCAAAGCTGCCATACACATGCTATATAAGTACTCTTACCTTGTAGACAAAGAAACAGAACACATGGTGATGAGGTCCAGGAACATGCCTTTGTTAGCAAGTTACCATTGCTTGCACTAGTTCACCAGGCAACCGTAACTCCTGCTTCCATGGTGTGTTTTCTACCACTCAACTGATCTTAGCTAAAGCTTTTCCAGGAACTGAGAAAAGAGTGGAAACTATTTGTACTTGAATATATCACTACTTAATGAAGGACTTTTCTTTTCTTTAATTATTTATTCATTTAAAATTGTATGTGCATTGATATTTTGCCTGAATGTATGTTTATGTGAGGGTGTTGGATCCCCTGCATCTGGAGTTATAGACAGTTGTAAGCTGCCATGTGAGTGCTAAAAACTGAATGCAGGTCCGATGGAAGAACATCCAGTGATCTTAAACACAGAGCCATCTCTTCAGCCTCTCAAAGACTCTTCTATTCCTTGTATACTATCATTTTGTTCCCAAATGTTAGAACACAGGTTAGGGGTACCATGACAGAGTTACTCCTCTAATTGAAGAATAATATTGTATAAATGAACATTTAATCATTTTTGAATTTTTACAGATAAGGGGATTGTCTTGCAGAGGTGAGCACTCTAGAATATCAGGGGGATGAGCCGAACTTCAGCCCATCATCTTACAGTATGTTGCTTCTTTCCCTTTGGCAATTTCACTAGTGATACCTTCAAATTCATTAAGCATCTATATCTCTCTGATGCACTTTTTTCTTCCCTCTAATGAGCTCATATTATAAACACACGTGTATTTTATAGAGGTCATTGTTTACTAGTCATAAATCATCATAACTAGAAATAACAAGCATATAACCATTAAGGATAATTCACCCATCTTATTTACAAGCAAACCACACCCTGCACACTAGTGATTCTGACTCAAGTGTGATACTTAAGCCAGATGGAGTCTCCCAGTAGTTAATATCCATCCTAAACTCTACAATTGCTAGCTCCTAATTCAGTGAAATGCAGAATAGGGTAATCCCTATACTCAGCAGTGCTGGCTCTCAGGCCACAGCCAATACTGCAGAAGATGACAAAGGGTGAAGACTCAACAGGACCCTATAGTGTGATGAGCACAGCACTAACCAGAGATTTATCCCTGCAACGCATTTCAAAAGTGCTCTTTTCAAGCAGTAAGTTTCTCTAGCAGGCATTTCCGACTGGGGAGCCACAGACTCCTCCAGAAAACTCAGGGTAGCCAGTTTAAAGCCCAAATGACTGAATTTCAGCCATTAGTGCTCACTGCCTTATCCCTAACCCCAATAAGAATGAAAGAGATTGCTGTGAAGACTGACAATTATACAGCCAGTCTGTACAGGAAAGCCTGGTATTTCCCAGAGAAAGCCATTTGTTGAATCTTCATAAGTGAGTAAAAAGTTGAATGCTCAGTTTGCAAATGACTGGTAAGTTTGATGTGATATGATTGGGGTTGATAAACCAGTAAATTAAAGCTATCAATAGATGCCTCCGAATTCATGACACGCAATGGTATTTTTCAAATGTAAGCCTATGCTGCGTCTCAACTAACAAGGAGGATGAAAAAGGCAACATACTATGTAAATCAAAGAGAAATAAATGACTGTCAGATTATATATAACTTCTAAATGGGTGTAGGAAGATGAGATCATGCAGAACACATTCTCCCCCATGAGTCTTATCTGTTAGGATTGAGAAGAATCAACTGTACAGTGTAAAAGAATGAAATAATCAGGTAAGACACCTCCTTTTTCTTAACAAAGATAATCACATATTCCATTTTGTTGACCTTTCTTTGGCTTTCATGAACCTTAGAAGTAAATCTCAAGGACAGAACCCATGACCATATTAAGCATGGTACATTATCTTACTTCCCATTAAAAGTCATTCCCAGATACTTAAAAATTGCATGTAGAATATTTTAAAAATACAGATTCCTAAACTCTGAGTCTCAATGAAAAGTTCTAGCGAGAAAGATGATAAAAGCAGATACATATAAGCAGCCATACTAAATACTAAATAAAGCCAAAAATCATCAAGTGATTTTTAAGCCTGGTAAACTTGACCATCTTGGCATATTCTTATTTTTATGAATTCCATTGCAAGATCTGCCTTAAACTTCCTGATGTCCTTAGCAAAAATAAAACACAAATAAAGGATGAGAGAAGATGTTATCATAGATGTTATTTTTGTTATTTTAAGAGAGACATACATAAAAATTAAACTGCATATCTTCTTCTACCTTTGAGGTCTTAGAGCATCAAGGATTTTTCAAATCTTTGAAGAAGGACTTCTTTTTTCACTCCTAAGGAAGGAGCTCAAGGTAAGTTCTCCAAGGGTGAATTCCTTCCTTATTTTTGTAAAGTGTCTCTCATGAAATCCCTTGAACAGAAAATGTATTCCTTACTGACAATCTGGGAAGACTTTGAAGAAAGGCTTTACACTACAGACAAAGCCAATTCTCAGGGTGAGGTAAAACTGACCATGCAATTCCATATCCTTTCTGGGTCCTGAGAAGATAGAGGAATAAGGTTTTGCTAAAGAGCTGGGTTGCTTCTGGCCAGTCAAATCTTGTTTGTTGTAGGTGACATAATGTTTTTCATGTAAGACAGAAACTCAAATTGGCAACTGACTGGATTTGATTTAATTACACAGTGTGATAGTTTCTTAGGCGCAAACAACATGATCCTTTCTCCTAAACACAGGTTTAATTTTCAACAAAACACTTCTTACATAAATATCACATTGTTTGCAAATCCTTATTGTCATTCCCAGAATTGCTTGCAGCTTTTCAGAAACACATTATTTTATAATTATAATCAGCACTATTAGAACAGGACAATTTGTGCCAAAAAAGCACATTTACACTCAGACTCATCACTTAGCTCTGTCACAGGAGGGACCATCTTCATTTCTATAGAAATCAAGGAAAATCACATGTTCTGCCTCTGAAACCTTCAATTTCTAGATGGTATGGGAGTTGCTGACCTTGTCCAAATGATTCTCTCATTACTACTCTAACAACCCCCAGCAAAAAAGCCCAGAACATTGCAGCAGGGTATTGTGTGGTAGAAAGCTGGCAGCCCTGGAAATCAGGTCAACTTACATTCTGCCCCTTCCAATTGTACAAGTTGTTCAATGTATGTGAATTGATGATGTTACTAAGAGCTGTATTAGAAGGCCATTTATGCAATTAAATTAAAATAGTCACAGGTACATATCGAATATTTGACAAACAGACTTCATTATTACAAGCTGTTTTGACCCTAGGACAAATTATCCATTCTCTCTGGATATCCATTTCTTCATTTTGTCAAAGTGAACTCTACCAAGATGCTACTTTCCATTTTATGTATTGGAACCTGAGCTGCTAGGCTTTTCAGGGACTTTCAAGATACCATGTACATAAGTTTAGAAACAGAGTTACATCTCACTTTCCATCATGAAGGATCTTCTCAGGGCACTAGGTCCCTACTTCATTAGAAATGAGCAATATTTGGCCTTTGTCCATTACAAATTCTAGAAACAGTCTTTTGATTCTGTGTCTTTTAGAGAAGTGATCCTCCTTGCCCTGTTTTCCATTCTGTCTGAGACCATATTATGAGATCTCCTGCTGTAGGAGGTCTCCAGAATTCCAGGCCACTAAACCAACTTCATGCCAGGCTTGCTATGTTTCTCATTCTTGCATGTGTCCATTTAATAAAGTAAATTAAAATCTTTGCTGAGTCTCCCGAGAACAATTTCTTTTGTCTTCATAGTAGCCCTATGGTGTAGTGGAGAATGACCCTCAGTGCCTAGGTAAGCAAATTGAAATTTGGAATATGAAATCTGTTCTAAATTACTTTGTGAAGATACGATACAACCACAATTCAAACATAGACTAACTCTTTACATTTGCTAGAACTGTTAAGTGAAAGAAGGTAACCTCCTTCTTTAGTAATAACTAAAACAGTTGATGCTGGAAATAAATAAGTCCAACTCTCTAATCACTTAATTTTCAGTGCATCTGTAAAATAAATTGCTTGCATTATAGTTAATAAACTTAAATGCTTTGAATCCTTTAGTTTTACAAAGCTAAAAGAAGACACAAGAATGATGAGGAGGAAACTCTATCAAAAGGACAAACTCTCTTGGTTCAGACAGTACAACTAAAGTTCCATATCAAGTTGCATTGCGAAACTCAGTGTCCTTAGACTTGATCAGCTTAATGATTTAATTGAGATGGTTTCTAGTGAGAAGTCTCAGCTATTTAATGAATGTTTGAAAGAATGCCCAATTAAAAATCATGTGACAGAAGAAATCCCCAAGTGAAGAATGTTGAGAAATTGCTATAAAGACAAAAACAGCTGGTCCTATTAGCCTGGCTGTTTGGATGGTGCCTTAGCATAAATGGAAGCTTCCTGGAAAGTAGTTTATTCCATTAGAAAAGAGATCTGAATTGGGGAGTCTTAGTCTATAGTTACCAGAAAAAATTGCTAACTTCAAATACTGTCTTCATATTTCCCAGCTCCTGTTTCAGCCTAGCCGCCTTATTCTCTGGTATAAACTTCATGATTGAATTCTAGTTTTGAGTTCTGAACATAGTACACAGAAAATAAATAAAAATAGAGAACAGTAGCATTCAAATTTTGATCCCAAAAGAAAATAGTGGAGAAACTGTTTGATATAGTCAGTTGAATTTTTAATTCTGCCATTTAATACCTTGTGTACTTTGGATATGTTAATAAAAATCATCTGAGTCTGGGTTACCTCACACAGGATGATATTTTCTAGTTTCATCCTTTTTCCTGCAAATTTCATGGTGTCATTGTTTTATTCTGTGGAATAGTACTCCATTGTGTTTATGTACATTTTCTTAATCCATTCTTCAGTTGAGGGGCATCTAGGTTGTTTCCAGGTTCTGGCTATTATGAATCAGGCTGCTATGACCATAGTTGAGCATATGTCCTTATGGTATGATTGAGTATTCCTTGGGTATATGCCCAAGAGTGGTATAGCTGCGTTTTGAAGTGGATTGATTGCCAGTTTTCTGAGAAACTGCCATACTGATTTCCAAACTGGATGTACAAGTTTGCGCTCCCACCAACAGTGGAGGAGTGTTGCATTTGTTCCAACATCCTCTCCAACATAAACTGTCTGCTGTGCTTTTGATCTTAGCCACTCTGACAAGTATAAGATGGTATCTCAGAGTCGTTTTGATTTTCATATCCCTGATAATTAAGGATGCTGAGCAAATCTTTAAATGTCTTTTAGCCATTTGAAATTCTTCCTTTGAGAATTCTCTGTTTAGCTCTATAGCCCATTTTTTAATGGGATTGTTTGTTATTTTGATGTCTAGTTTCTTCAGTTCTTTATGTATTTTGGAGATCAGCCCTCTGTCAGATGTAGGTTGGTGAAAATCTTTTCCCATTCTGTAAGCTGTCATGTGTCTTACTTCTTGTGTCCTTTGCCTTACAGAAGCTTCTCAGTTTCAAGTGGTCCCATTTATTGTTATTCTCAGTGTCTGTGCTACTGATGTTATATTTAGGAAGTTGTCTCCTGTGCCAATGTATTCAGGATTATTTCCACCTTTCTCTTCTATCAGGTTCTGTGTAACTGGTTTTATATTGAGGTCTTTGATTCACTTGGATTTGAGTTTTGTGCATGGTGATAAATATAGATCTATTTGCAGTCTTCTACATGTTGACATCCAGTTATGCCAGCACCATTTGTTGAAGATGCTTTATTTTTTCCATTGTACAGTTTTGGCTTCTTTGTCAAAAACCAGGTGTTCATAGGTATATGTGTTAATGTCAGGGTCTTCAATTCGATTCCATTGGTCCACATGTTGGTTTTTATGCCAATATCAAGCTGTTTTTATTGCTATAGCTCTATAGTAGAGCTTGATGTCAGGGATCGTGATGCCTCCAGAGGTTGTGTTATTGTACAGGATTCTTTTAGCTATCCTGAGTTTTTTTGTTTTTCCAAATGAAGTTGAGTATTATTCTTTCCAGGTCTGTGAAAAATTGTGTTGGGATTTTGATGGGAATTGCACTGAATCTGTAGATTACTTTTGGTGAGATTGCCATTTTTACTATGTTAATCCTACCTATCCATGAGCGTGGGAGATCTTTCCATTTTCTAACATCTTCTTCAATTTCTTTCTTCAGAGATTTAAAGTTCTCATCACACAGGTCTTTCACTTGCTTAGTTAGAGTTACCCCAATGTATTTTATATTATGTGTGGCTATTGTAAAGGGTGATGTTTTCCTGATTTCTTCCTCAGCCCATTTATCATTTGTATACAGGAGGGCTACTGATTTTTTTAAGTTAATCTTGAATATGTTTATCAGCTGTAGGAGTTCCCTGGTAGAATTTTTGGGGTCACTTACATATACTATCATATCATCTGCAAATAGTGAAAGGTTGATTTCTTCCTTTCCAATTTGTATCCCCTTGATCTCCTTTTGCTGTCTTATTGCTCTAGCTAGAACTTCAAGTACTATGTTGAATAAGTATGGGGAGAGTGGACAGCCTTGTCTTGTTCCTGATTTTAGTGGAATCACTTTGAGTTTCTCTCCATTTAATTTGATGTTGGCTGTTGGCTTGCTGTAAATTGCCTTTATTATGTTTAGGTATGTTCCCTGTATTCCTGATCTCTCCAAGACTTTTATCATGAAGGGGTGCTGGATTTTGTCAAAGGCCTTTTCAGCATCTAATGAAATGATCATGTGTTTTTTTCTTTCAGTTTGTTTATATGGTGTATTGCATTGACAGACTTTCATACACTGAAGCATCTTTGCATCTCTGGGATAAAGCCTACTTGATCATGGTGGATAATGTTTTTAATATGTTCTTGGAGTTGGTTTGCCAATATTTTATTGAGTATATTTGTATCAATGTTCATGAGGGAAATTGGTCTGTAATTCTCTTTGTTGCATCTCTGTGTGGCTTGGGAATCAGAGTAATTGTAACCTCATAAAAGGAGTTTGGTAATGTTCCTTCTGTTTCTTTGTGTGGAACAATTTGAAGAGTATTGGTATTAACTCTTCTCTGAAAATCTGGTAGAATTTTGAGTTGAAACTAAACATGGTATGTACCCACTCATAAGTGGATACTAGATATAAAGCAAAGGGTAATCAAGTCAACAACCCACAACTCTAGAGAAGCTAACTAACAGGGAAGACCCAAAGAGTGATTCATGGACAACCCTAGGAAGGGGAAATAGATGAGATCTTTGTGAGTAAACTGGGGATGAGTGGTGGGCAATGAAGAGTAGAGAATAGGGGATGGGAGCATAAGGGAATGAGATGGTTGAGCTGGAATAGGGAGGGAAGTGGAATGCAATGAAAGAGATACAATGAGAGGGAGAGATATCATGGGGATAGAGAGAACCTGGTGCTAGGGAAGTTGCCAGGAAGCCCCAAGGACAATCCCAGCCTGGGCTACTAGCAATAGTGAAGATGGTACTTGAACTGAACTGGCTTGGCCCAGAGATCACACTGGTGAATACCCTAAATGTCATCACAGAGCTTTTCTCCAATGATGGAAGTAGATGCAGAGATCCACAGCCAATCACTAGATAGAGCTCCAGGAGTCCAGTCAGAGAGAGAGAAGAGGTATTCTATGAGCAAGTGCATCAGGATCATGATAGGGAAACATGCAGTGATGATCAAATGAAACTAGATGGAACTCATAAAAGTTGGGTCAATGGCTATGAAGCCTACATGGGACTGGACTAGGCCTTTTGCATGGCAAGACAGTTGTGAAGCTTGATCTGCTTGGGAGGCCCCATGACAGTAGGATCAGAATCCATCTCTGGTTCATGAGTGGGCTTTGTGGAGCCCACTACCTATGATGAGACACCTTGTGCAGCCTTGAGGCAGGGGGAAGGACTTGGAATTGCCCCTACTGAGTGTACCTCCCCATGGGAGGCCTTACCTTCTTGTGGGTGGGAGTGTTGGCTGGGTTGGGAGGGGGAGGCTAGAGAGGCAGGAGGAAAGAAGAGGGGGATCTTTGATTGGTGTGTAAAATCAATGAAAAAAATTTTCTTAATTAAAAAAAGAAAGACAACTGAAATTCATCAAAAACATATTTAAATCTTAAAATAATGTTGAGGAAAATAACTAAACATAAAATATTATGTAGATATGAATAAAAATAAATAAAAATCTTGAAGCTTTAATTTCCTAATGTGATATTGGGAATATTCATGAAATTGTTATGGCATGAGAACTTTACTCAGAGATTATACATAAATTAGGCAAATAGGACTTTAAAATATCTACTGGAGAAAACTATTGTTAGAGAGCTCTTCTCGCCCTACCTTCTTCAAAGTTTTGGAAAACATGATGTCAAGCAAACCAATGAGGAAGTAGTTGAGAATATCCACGCAAGTGACAGACAGGAAATGTCAAATCTGTGAAAACTAAATTGACAGCAAAGATCTGTAGGACTTTGGGGTCTTAACTGGGAGGTATAAAGGACAAGGAACATCACACAAAGAGAAGGTACATTAATGATTCATCTGTTCTTCAAATGAACACGTATTGTCTGTCTACTTTGTCAGGCATGATGTTCAACACCAAGGAAGCAAAGGTGGTGATAAGATGTGACTCTCAGGCCCACAAAACACCAAGGGACATGTCTGAGAACTCGTACCAGTCCACACATGACTTTCCAGGAACCCACTAGTGATTTCTCAAAAGGCTGTAGAGTCCAAGGGGAAGCTAGAGTCGGGTAACACATATTAGTAGAAGGCAAGTAAAAAAGAAACTATCTACTTTAGTAACAGGAACTACTAAGGTCCTCCAAGCTATGAAAACAACTGTGATCAAAACTGTCATTGAGAAGGCCACTCGGTTCTTCTCTCTGACCACCCTTGAGAAAGCCCTTTATATTAAATATATATTTTACTTTGCAATGTCCTAAAAATTAATATACTAATCTTCATTTTATTTATAAGATGACGAGCTTTTAGACAAGTGAGGCCCAAGTCACACAGCTGGTAAGCTCTGAAAATGAATTCAGGAAGTCATACTTTCCAAAATTCCAGAAGATTTCTCTGGAATTACACCTGGAAAACACTTTTGAAACATCCCATGCCTTTCATTTCTTTCTTCTATCCATATTTTCTACTTCTTATTAACCTTATTCTTCATGTATACTTTGTTGGAAGCTCCCCAAAACCCTTTATGGAAAGATATGTTATAAATAAACCACTCTGTGCATAATGCATGCATGCATATGTATTTGCTTAATGATTCATGGTTTAAGTTGCAAAACCCTGACTGGCACTAACCACACAGAGAACTGAGGGGGTTTCACTTCTGTTTTGCCATTTTGAAGTATGAAGCAATGGGCTAGAATGCACAGTAGTCTCCCTGAGAGAGAGGGAGGATCAGGCTGGGGCCTTGCCTCTGGTGTGCTGACTGGCTGATTGACAAGATCTTTACTGCATTGAACTTCAGGTTTTATATCAGGAAAATGGAGAGATTAATTCTTGGTCTGATACTTCATCTGGCTAACAAGAGGCCAACAATTGTGTGACTATGTTTCAATTTAAAGGGAATTATAAAAATTTAAGGCATCTTAATTAATATTAATAACTCCGTACCACCATGTGAGTCTCTTTCATGCAAAAATATTTAAAATAATTGTGGAGAGCTTATCTTAGGCCTGACTTTCTTTTGTCTTCCTCTTCTCTTGTTCTGCATATCATTTCTTTCTATCCTTGCTCACCTCATCAGAAGTTCCTAGAATTTCAGTTCCTTCTGTGGTTAACTTATTTCACTTAGAATAAAGAAACTCCATTTCTTTGTTTTTTAAAGAGGATTTATTTATTTACTTATTATGTGCATGCAGTGTTGTGCCTGAATGCCAGAAGAGGGTACCGGATCTCATTATAGATGGTTGTGAGCCACCATGTGGTTGCTGGGAATGGAACTGCGGACCTCAGGAAGAGCAGCCAGTTCTTAAACTCTGAGCCATCTCTCCAGCCCCAGAAATTCCATTTCTATCCACGTTGTCACAAATAATATTTCCTTCTTTCCTAAGGTCAAACAACATTCCACTGCAAGTATATAGCCTACTGCCTCTATGCACTAACCTGTCAATGAACATTTGGGTTGTGTCCATAATTTGAATATTATGAATATTCTCATATTGAATCCAAATGATTTTTTAAAAATATTTATTGCTAGATCTTGTAATAGTTCTAATTTGGTTTCCTTTATGAAGAAACCCGCACAATTTTCTGTAATGGCTTAACTATGTTATATCCCCACCAACAATATAGAAGTGCTTTGTGAACACACACACATACAGCATATACATGTCATTATATATATATATATATATATATATATATATATATATATATATATATATATTCACACACACACACACACACACACACACACGTGCACACACACACACAGTGGTCATGCTGTGACTGGAATAAAGTAAAAGCTCATTGTGGTTTGAATGTTGCAGTTCCCTAAGAATGTCTTCACTGTCCTTTCTTGGAATGTGCCATTTCGAGCAAGTAGAAAAAAATACACTTTTCTGAGAAGCCCCTTGATTGTCCTGTTTTCTTAATGATATAATCTTCCCTCCCTAAATGTCATCAGAAGGCGATACCTAACAAGAAGCAGCAATGGTGTACTCCCAACATTCCCTCATCTCACAAAGTGTGTCCAACAGTGGGAAGGATGAAGGGAAAAGACCTCAGTTCTCCACAACTCCCTGAAGGGCTCTCCCAGCTCATCAAACAGTATCCTTCCTGAAAAGGAACATCAATTGCAGCAAATCTTGTGTTTCAATGCAGTTATGGTTCTGGAATTATCAACAAGAAATGATCAAGTTATCTGATTTCTGTTCCTGTATGCCTCTCTGCTCCCCCCTCCCCCCATTAAAAATACCCTATCAACCAAATTATTTTTAACACTGCCTCTGACATCCATAACTTAGTAGGTAATAATTTAAGAATGACACTCAGTGGCAAAGTGACAGAGTATATTTTACACACTTGCTTGAAAATTTGTTGTTAAATATGGGCATTCCTAGCATATCTCTAACAGTCTTATTTATGATATGAATATACAGACAAGGCATGAAAAATGATAACTAAATTCATAAAAAAAGTATATTAGGAATTTTTATTTAATAAATACACCATACTAAATATTGGCCAGGATGTCTGTGAGCATGTATTAATCAGGTTTCCTGAAGAATTAGGTACAAAAAAAGTCATAAAATGGAAGATGAATTTTGAAACAGAGGCACTCAAAGAGAGCCAGTGGAATTTAATTGTATTCAGTAGAAAAACGGGAAAGTAAGCAAACATTTTGTTCAGTTGAAACTACCAAAACTCATTTAAGGTACTTCAAACACAGTATATGATATATTTTATATTCAAAAGGTCAAGGGAAGACTAATGCTCCTTTCTACTCACACTGAGGCTTAGCCTCTTCTTCAGTTTGATATGATAAGAGTTGAGATTCTTGATTATGATTCTTTGCCAGAGTTCATTAAAGAATACGCCTGGAAGGTATGGAGTTTGATCTCAGTATTATGTCTTTCTGCTCTGTAAGGTCCATGAGGTTACCAGACTTTTGGTACCTTGTGCACCACGGGATCCTTGCCTACAGCAGAACCCCTGATGAGCTGTAACATTTAATACTTGTGAACAGAAGTGTTGGACCCATAGTTTTATCCTCCTCAGGTGGAAGTTGTTGCTTCTTGTTGATTGTTTTCTTCCTCTGCTGTTTCCTCTGGATTCCAGGCTCTCCCATCCAACAGAGCTTTTTTAAGCCTTCTCCAGAAGATGTGCCTCCCCAGAGCATTGTCCTCCCACTCTAGGTACGTGTTCCTGCTGAGAAGGCGATACAACTCCACCTGTTGCCTCAGCAGGGACTTCTCCACTTTCTCCAGGACAATGAAGATGATGCCAGAGTGGCTGCTCAGAAACTGCCATGTCTGAGCAATCTCATATTCAAAGATACACCAGCGACTCTGGATAAAGTGTCTAGACACCACCACAATAACCTTCCGGCTCTTGTGGAAGCCTTCCTGGATGATGTTGGCAGCGATGGCTACACCAGGAATAAAGTCTCTGTAGTGGAGGCAGAGCCGAAAGGGGGGCACCCCTTCCTCTAAATTCTTTACCAACTCATTTCTCACCCAGTCCTCATCCTGGCTGGAGTAGATGACAAAGGCATCATAGGTGCTTTCACCTCTGCTGTACTTTTTACAGCCAGCAATAAGTATCAGGTGAAAATAGAATTTGTAAACCAGAAACGCTATAGTGGATACCACAAGTACACTGATCACCGACACACTGATGATGGTCCTGTGCATATAACAGGTGGCATTCCTAAAATCCAACACCAAGGAGTCCTTCATTTCTATAGGTGTTGCACATGTCATTTGTTTAGTGTTCACTAAGAACAGTCTCTGGTCCTTGACCCACTGCAGGAAGTTCTGATGTTCACATGTACAAGCAAAAGAATTATTAGAAAGATTTAAGATGGTTAGATTCTTTGGAAAATGTTGCAGTATTCCTTTGACAGTCTCTATGTGATTGAAACTGCAATCAAGGATTTTGAGGGAGTGCAGCTGTTTATAATGGAATGGATCCAAAATCAGTAGTTTGTTGTGATTCATATTTAGTAACTGAAGTCTATGGAGTGTGTCAAACACCCCCCAAGATACCTGTTGTAATTGGCATTTAGAAATATCCAGGGATGTCAAGTTTGTCATATTTGTGAAGACATTTGAAAGAGTGTTGTCTTTGAAAGAATTGCCAGACATTTTTAAGGTGTTGAGACTGGTCAAGCCATAAAATATGCCATTGAAGTCAATGTTGGTGTTAGTATGAGAGATGTCAAGATAAAGCAGTTTTTCAAGAGATAAGAACACTGGGAATTCCGTGACCTTCTTTAAAGTGGAATTCTGAAAATCCAGGTATTCCAGCTGTTCTAAACCCATGAAGTTTGTACTCATACTGATGACACCATTGAAGCTGAGGTTTAAGTGTTTCAGGATGCTTGTTCCAAAATCATCATAAGAACAGCAACCTCTAAAGCTCAGTCCATTTCTACTGAGATCTAGATATGTGAGGTTTGGCAGATTCATATCTTTAAAACTGGTAGTCCTTTTGTTGGTAGTAAAAGTCAAATGTTTAAGGAAGGGGTGCTTCAGAGGTGGAAATTGCTCAAGGTCACATCTAGTGACTTTTAAGGTTTCCCATTTGAAATATTTAGGAATTTCTTCTAGGTGTCTTAAATACACGCTTGCCAGAGACATTGCAGAAACATTTGCCAAGCAATTGAAATCAGTAATATCACCCGAAAACTCATTTGCATATGTTAACCGGAACTCATCAATGACCACATTGCACAGCCCTTCCATGACAGAGGGGTCAAAACTTTCTACATTCCTTTCATTTTTAAATTCTCCCAAGATCAACCTATGGACTTGTAAACCACCCAGGTTTTGAATGCAAGTTTTCATTACATTTGTGCTATTAAAATTACTTCTTAGAGTCAGTTCATGGAGCCTAATTCCTTGAAAGGCTCGAGGTTGAATAAAGTCAATTGGGTTCAAGGAAAGCTCTAAAGAGAGATTGAGCTGGGGATTTTCACGTAAAGCCTGTAAGTCTTTGTGGGAAATAGTTTGAATATAGTTATTAGAAAGGTCCAAGTGTTCTAGGTTAGTCAGATTGGAAAAATATTCAGGTAACTTGAAAGAATGTATAAGATTGTGAGCCACGTTAAGTTTCTTTAAGGTTATAAGGTGTCCAATAGGTAAGATCTCTAGAGAAGCCAGTTTTATCTCCACAGCCACCAGATTTTGTAAATTTTCTAGTCCAGAAAAACTTCCCTGGGATAAAGTCTGGATAGGGTTTCCTGTCAGTATCAAGGTTGAGAGCAGCTGTAATCCCTGATATGCCTCATCTTCAATTGTCTCAATTTCACACCTATGGGGAAAAGAGATACCAGTTAAGTACTTTTGCTTAATAAAGCTTTGCAACATCATGAAAATCCCTGCAACCCCACCATCAAAACAGATGTGATATGCCATGTTATTGTATAGAGACAAACATACTAAGCAAGGCAGGTGACAATGGTGTGAGCAGGCAAGAGGCTCTGCAGATTCGGTATTTTCCCACTTTCCTGAACTATGCAGGGCAGCAAATCCATCAGAAGGAAATCAATTCACAATCAATAATTGGGGCACATAACAACTGTTTGTTTGATAGAATATGTAATTGCCTTAGATTAAGTTAAGGTGTTTCTTTCCACACATAGCTGTGATTTTACATCTAATGGGTACAGATTATATGGGTGGTAGTTAGTTGTTAGTCATGATAAATGACTAGTGAAAGTCAATTCCAAAGACATGAGTAATCACACATAACTGCCAAGGATGTCATTAATATTTACAAAAAGTTACTTACATATGACAGCTGGGTATTTTAAATCTGTCATTATCACAGGTAAATGTTAGTAAGGGGTGACATGAGTAAGTTTTGTGGAAGAAGTGGAAAGAGAGCTATGAATGTCCACATCAAAGGAATTGACCTTCTTCCAAGGGATGAAAGCAGACTTCTCTGAAAATATTTAAATGGAATTTTTAATAATAAATAGGAATGAAGGTGAGGCAAACAGTAGGCATAAAAGCCAAAGTAGGCAGCAGGCATGTCACAGGGAGGAGCCACAACACACATTGTCTGTGGCTGTAGGGCAACAAGGGAACTGAGGGAGGCTCTCACATGAGTTTGTGACGAGAGGGGTTTGCAAATAAAGTAGAGAATCTTAAGCCTAATGAAATATTATCAATTTTATCCCAAGATAAATTAGGTTGTGCAATATGTAGCATTCATAGAGACAGGCTAACAATAGCCAACATACAGTGATGCAAGATAGACTTCACTGCAGATACATGCCAGACACAGTTTGCAAATGAGTAGTTTCCAAATCTTTTAGATTAACCCTCACTTTTCTTATTCTCTTTGGGATATTCATAGGTAATAAAATCATTCTGGTCTGTGTTTTGGTTATTAATTGGTAATTTGATAAAAGTTAGGGGCATGATAGAAAGAATATTGGAAGAAGAGGTCATGTATCCATGGTTGGATGTATCTATTCTCCTACCTCCATGCATAATCTTTGGAACCCATATTTTGTGTGGGTTTCCATCATACCACTTCTAAATGATGCAGCTCAGTTTGATTCTTTCTCAAGTTCCTTCTTCCAGTTATATGATTTCATAGTCCATAATCATATTCATATATTGCCATATATAGCAGATAAGGACAAAAAAGGTCTTTCTCTGTTTCTATCTCATAATATCTAGCTCATAACTTTAGAGAGATGGAGTGATACAGTGAAAAAACTTTAAACTTGGAAGCCAGAGATATGAGATGATGCTCTAGTCTGCCAAGATAAACAATATTACTCAAAATTACTACAGATAAGTCAATCAAACCCTTCAAAACTCAGTTTTCCTAGACAAAAGAAGAAAAATTCATAATATACGTATGTTTCTAAAGGCTACTTGGTCTACCACAAATCACTCATAGGAGCCCAATCTAGTTACTATACATTAAACATCCTTGAAAAGGCCTGGGGAATAACTTGTCTACCTGGCTCTAAGGCAAAATATCCCATGAGCTAAGGGAAGAAGAACCTGAATTCTTTCTAAGTACATATTCAAAGCCCTTAAGGAATGTTCTTATAGTGTGCTGTAGACCCATGTTCAATTATACAGGACTTTGATGAGAAATTATGTCCTCTTTTTATTGAGAAGAGGTTATTCTGTTTACCTCTTTTCTACCTCCCTGTCTTACTCAGTTCCCTTCAAATCTCCCTGGGAAATTAAAATGTAAAATCTAATGAAATAATTATAATAGCATTTTTTAAACTCATAAAACTCACTAAATAATTTTACTACATGCAGTACCTAATAACATTTAACCATGCAGGGGCATTTATCATTTTCATTTAATATGAGTGATAACTGAGACTGAGGTAAAAGTTGCATGCATCAGGTCATACAGTTATAAATGTCGGAGAAAGAATGGGCTCCATTCTTCTTTGTGCCACAGAGTTTTTGCCCTACCCCTTTGTAATACTCTATTAATACCCAAGTAAAGAGTATAATACACTGGGTAGTTGCTAACTTTTTGACAGTAATGACTTCTCTGCAGTAGACTTTTAATACCACCATCTTTATCTTTATCAAAAGATTTTTAGAATAAAAACATGTGAAATATTTCTGTAGTTTAACAAACATTGCAGGGAAAAAAAAGGCGATTTATCTATTTCCGATTTTAAGGATGCTCCTGATCATTCCAAATCACTGATGTAAAGTGGAAGTTGAGCTGGAAGCTTCCCTCCCTGATGGCTAGTTTTCATTAAGAGGATGCTATAGAGGCTGCTGGGAGAGAAAAGTCATTAATGTTGTTATCCAGTTATGAACCCTATGAATTATAACACTAACCTGCCAGGCAAGATGTGTCTAATGATGAAATGTTGGCATAACTTTTGTAGGGATAACAAATCTTACTTGAGTTAGATTTTTGTCCCATCCCACAGGAGGTTACCCATGGCTGGTATTGTTAACTTGGTCAAAATAGTGATTAGAGAGATAGATGACCCTGATGTTTCATGTGGCAGGGAGGGTGGTTATTACTCTGGTTTAGTAAAATTAGCATGGCACCAGACTACTATCTAAATAATTATATTTATACCCATTAACAATGGTCACTCCTCTTTCTAGTAAACAGTGAAGAATGCAGATATTCTTAGATGTTCTAGATGCTGGGAGTGAAAGATGGTTCTGTGCTCTGCCCTGAAACAGACATTTATAGCACTTGCTCTAAGGGTCAGAGAACATAGAGAAATAGGGAGCAGAAACAATATGAGAGCCAGAAGACAGGGAGAAGAAGGGCTATCTTTGGGCATGACACAGCTATTGTAAACACAGGAACTGTGCTTACCTGCACAAGACTAAGCCTACCAACAGAAAGTCATGGATCAGGGAGGGGAACTGTGGGGTCCTTTCCTCCCTGTTAAACTTTAGATTCTAGGGAATAGACAATCATTGCTTTTAGTTGTTTATCAAATTGTTGAGCCCACTAGGCTCCAATAGGTACTTTGAAAGCTATGACAATACAGAGAACAAGGTTAAAATCCATGAGTCACAAAATAAACAAAAAGGTATGAATATAGGAAGGAGACCTGTTGGGAAGAGTCAAGGCTACCAGGGGTCAAAGGAATTAAGTGTGGGTGAGGATAAGAGTAACAGAATGCACTACATAGATGTCTGAAATTGTCAAAGAGTAAATTTAATCTCTAAAACAGGATTCAACTTCCCACCTAAAATATTGGTTAAAAATTGTATGTGTTCCAACAAATGGTATAATGCGCTGAATCAGAAAAGATAATCTTAGCAACTATGTCTTGCCCATAGCAGATGTTTTTCTCGGATCTTGGCATCTTTCTCCTAAGTGTCTTTCTTATTCTCTACCCTTTATTCTACTTTCAATATTTCAGGCATTTCTGTACCTATTCATGTCTCAATCCTTTCCCATACATAATTTAAACATCCCCTCTTCTAATCAACACAGATTGTTGCCTTTATTTTCACATAGTTTTTCACTTACTGTTGTAAACCACAGCAACAGAGTTGGTTAACATTTGTTGGATTTGTGGTATGTGTTTAATAACAGGGACAACATTTTAACTTATTCACTTAGTGAAGAGGATATTAATCCTACTTAATAGTTAGGAGTATGAGTCATGTATCTATAAGTTCTTGTTCTGCAGTTTAGGGTACAACATATAGGATTATTGGTGAATATTGTTGTAAGGTGTGTTACCTTTGTTTATGCTGCATTTGTTTAACTCTCTTAATCTACACTACTTTTTCTGTCTAAAACAGAGTAAAATTTACAGAAGTAAGAAAATAGAAAAACCCAGAGGCAAACAGGTAGACAGGCCAAGTTAAGTTAAGAAAAGCTAGCTAGAAACTAAGCCAAGCTAAGGCCACCCATTTAAAATTAAGAATAAGCCTCCTTGTGTGATTTACTTGGGAGCTGGGTGGTGGACCTCCCAAAGGAGTAAAAACCTACAACATAGGATGTGGTCCATAAATATTTAATGGAATAGTTTAAGCTAATGTAAAAGTTAGAACTGTCCTTAAATATTCTTTTCTAGCTGTCCATCAAACTTAAACCTGGTGAACAAAAGTAGCTCTTCCAAGGATATACAGCAAGTAATACATTTGCTGAATAAAGAGTGAAAGAAGTTGAGTTAGAATAAGCTAGATTTTCTTGGCCAAGAATGCAATGATAGAAAAATAATTATCTCACTTTTTGCAGCATGTAAAAGGTCATTCATTACCTGGATAAATCCAGCAACTGAAGTTCTGGAAAATTAGAGAAGCTATGGCTTCCTAAGGTCTTCAGGGGGTTGAAGCTCAAATCTAAGTTCTTGACTGAAGAAGGGATGTTGTCAGGGATTTTGTTGAGATTCTGATCCATGCATTGGTAGGTAATGTTAGGATCTACCTGGAATGATCACACAACAAATATCTGTTTCAAACTGCATATGTTCCTTTTCCTCCCCAAAGATAAATAATAGAGTGCTAAAACTCTTATACAAGAATATCAGTCAATCTTCTCTTGTCCATCCATCTATCCATTCAGTCATTCTGTTTTATTTTGTTTGAAACAGGGTCTCCTTTACCCCATTCTGGACTTAAATTTGCTATATAGACAAAAGTGTCATTGAACTCCTAATCTACCTGCCCCTACCACACAAGTGTGAGTATTACAGTGTATGACATCATATCCTTCCGCACCCATTCATTGATCTAACACTTCATGCTTATAAAATTTCTTATTCTATATATTTAGAAGGAAAAAGTGTCCCCTAAATTCTCAATGTGTTAACCTTCTACTAAAAGAAAATTATGATTAAATGTGGAATAACAAAATCAGGTGTTAAAGGTCTCTCAAGTCTTAAGTCCTTGGTTTCATAACAGATGTTCTGTGCCACTTGGTACAAAGTAATTTTCTTATCATTTTATTTATTTATTTTTGAGATTATAATTACATCATTTCCCTTTTCCCTTTCCTCCCTTCAAGTCCCCCCTTAGCTCCTCTTCTTTGCTTTCTTTCAAATCCCTGGCCCCTTTTTTTCATCAGTTTTTGTAATATACAGATATGAACATGTATGTAAATATAATCCTAAATACTATAGCATGTCCGTTCATTTGTGTAATATTACTCACATGTATGTTTTCAGGGCTGACCATTTGATATTTGGTAACCAATTGGTGTGCTCTTCCCTAGCAAGACTCTTCCCCACTCAACAAACAGAAACCTTTATAGAATATTACAGCCAATCAAAATGCAGAACTCTGGAGCCCAGTCCCAAGGGATACATTTACAATACACTCCTGCACCTAAGGCTAAGGGATCATTGCAGAGGAGGGGGAAGGAAGATCATAAGAGGCAAGGGAACAAGACATTTACTGTGACCTGGTGTCTCCTAATAACTTCAGAAGCTACACCCATAAAATCTGACTAACATGACTGCCTGAACATGAGCTGAACAAGGACTACAATTAGACATGCTACCATGGATAGAGTAAAAAGCCCAAGAGTCCTCAACTCTCTACAAAGAACTATAGGAACTTAAGGGATGCTGAGAGTGAGACAATGTTTTTGTTTGTTTGTTTGATAATATCTTTAATGAACTTAATTAGTTATATGTAAAAAAACATCTATCTTGTAAATGCATAGTTTTATGTAAAATTGCTATCATCCTAATTACTTATCCTAATTGTATGCAGCCACGTGGAGAATACCAATAAAGATGTCCAGACCTTTCCTAGCTACCTCCTATTTTTGACAATTGCATTTTCTGCCTTGGCTTATTGACTTCAGCAGCTTCGTGCAGAAAGGCGAGGCAGTCTTAAAGTGCATGGATCCCAGTGGTGGAAAGCAGTCATCAAGACCAAGTGCTTTGTGCTGTAACAATCCCCACTTAGTTTTATCTATTTTCTCACATTTACCCTAAACTCTGTTCCATAACCTTCCACCTAATTTCACAATTATATAATTTCTTCCAGAAAAATGCTTTATTTAACCCAGTGAGTTTTGTTTTCTCTTATTTAAAAGCAATAGAATTCCCAAAGGACTAAATGTTATCAGAGCTTATTTCAAAACTTGCTATAATGAAAGTGATAAATATTAACGATAATTATCATTGGCTATTATTAATCCCTTGCTGCAAATCAACATTTTACTTACATGGTATGTATTTTATGCTAATCTTCAAAAAATCTTTTAAAGATGAAGAAATTAAGAAGACAGGGTAATTCACATACAGTCAGAGGATTTATACATGTCCGTTCCCCCTTTCCGCATGTCTGTTTAAATGATACTTATCATAGTATCCTTGAAGGTATTGCTTCTGATAGAGTAAGGTGTTAGGAAGAAATTCTTCTTTTGCCCTCATTTATTTCCTTCACAGATTTTGACCACGAAGCAACTTTGTGTTTCCTACGTAATTATTTTCCAAACGTTGTTCATTTGATGAACTGGACCATGAGCTTTGGTGCTCTGATGATTTTGTTTGCTACATTGTCTCCAAGGTTCAGAAAGGTGCATGGTGACCTGTCAATGCCCGTTGACATTTGTTGGATGAGTGAATGATAAGCGTTCTATAACTGATGGAATAGAGGTTCACATAAGCCAAATGGTAGGCTTTTTCTGCTAAGGGCCCTGGGCAGTACAAAAATAAATGCTATAGAATTCCAGTTGGCATTGAACTCACAACATCAGCTAACAGAGAAAGAAAGTTAATAAGACCCACACTCCTGACCTGGTTCAGGGGAAATAGAGATTGATTCTAGATCCAGAACATGAAAGGTGAGCCACATCTGGATATGTGGAAAAAGGAAGAAATGTGTGTTATAAGGAGCAAAGAACATAAGCTAATAAGGGTGGGAACAAACTCAGATAAACTGGCTAGCAACAGGCACAGACGAGAGCCTTAAGTCATGAGAAGCCACAGTCTGAACACAAGGGTCTCAGACAATGGCCAGCAACCATTCTTTCATTGGCTTCACACATAGAAATTGAAGACTTATTATGATCTAGACAGTGGTATAACAGTGATGAAGCCAGCAGAAAAGGAAGGACAAATAATGAAAAATAGACGAAAGTATGAAGTGATATGATCAATGGAAACACATACTGAGAGGCCAAAGGCAGAGATCGTCATGTGGCAATCAAGAAAAAAAAATCCTGAGAAGGAGATACTTATACAGCGATCTACATAAAGTGAAAAGGAAAAAAAGAAACCCTGAAATCAAAGCCCTATATCTCAGTACTGTAGCTATAAGCCACACACAACTGTTGAACATGAACCATGTGTGTAGAATAAATCAAAATGTGTGGTAAACATAAATACTGCTGACTTTCTAACATTCTGTACCAAAATGGAACATAAATTATCTTCTTATTAGTTGCACTGCATTTGATTATATAAAATATATCACTAAAACTAACTCCACTCATTTGTTTTTAATTTTTCACTTTGACCACTAGGAAATTTTTGAACTACAATAAGGGGATCTGAAAATTTTACCATTAGACAGCTCTGATCTAGGGGAGGGATACTGTGTGTAGAGCAAAGACCCTGTAGGATGAAACCACCGTTGTGGCACTAAAGAGTTATTAAAAGGTTATAAAGGAGTAATTTGATAGATACAAGCCTCTGGACCAATGGAAACAAATAAGGATGCAATTTTGGTTATAGAAAAGGAGTGTAAATTAGGAAGCTAATCATCATCCCTGCAGATAAGGCAAAAGAAACTGCTACCCAGGCCTATAGAGAGGACAGGCTGACTTTGAGAGTTGCCAGAATACAGTACACACCAAGGGTAGTGGGATTTTTTCTCAGTGTGAAACTGATTTGAAACTATCTCCATCAACATATCTAAGGAATCAGAAGGCAAGATACCGAGAGAGAGCAAGGAGTTAGTCTTTACTATAACTTATAATATTTTCTCCCTTGTCAACTCTATGACTTTAACTCGTTATACCTGTCTTGAGCTTCTGAGCCTGCCTCACCCTGAATTATTTCCTTGTTTTCTCAGTTCTATTGTGAGCTTCTGAGGGAATTGTGTGGTTTGTGCAGGGAGAAAACAAGAATTAGTCATGAATCAGATTGCTCACTGGTCAGTATTTCACCAAGAAGGGAGTCACTGTCTTAGCTGATATTTTATATCACTCTCTGTCTGTCTGTTGTCTCTGTCTATCTCTCTGTCTCTGTCTCTGTTTCTGTCTCTGTTTCTGTCTCTCTCCCCCCATCTCCCTTACCCTCCTTCCCTCCTTTTCCTTCCCTCCCTCCCATGTCAGTATCTTCTAAAATTAGTGGCTGAATTCCAAACTCCCAGAAAATTATTACATTTTAAAAAAATGTTAATTATCAACATGTGTGTGTGTGTGTGTGTGTGTGTGTGTGTGTGTGTATACATTTTCATGCATGCTCACACCTGCCAAGGCAGACACTTGGAACTCATAGGATATCTTAAAGAAGTAGATTCTCTGCTTCCACCATGTGGGGCTTGAGGACTGAACTCAGATCTTCAGGCTTGGTAGTAACTGACCACACCTACTGAGCCACCATCATTCAAAGATTAAGCATCTTTGAGACAGAAGTGACAGCCACCTTCACCTGAGTTGGAAAGGGGAGGAATGACTGCAGAAAGCAGTGTGCCTGCTGTACCAACAGAAAGGCCTGATATTGATAGCCTTCTCCAATCCCTCTAGTGAGCACAGGAATTCTTTTACAATGTGAAAACTGGCATCAGAAAGGTTCAGTAACTTCTTTGATGTCACTCAGGCAGGTCACAGAACAATATAATACGTTTAAACTAGTTTTACTAATTTCAAGTCGCTAGTCGTGGCTCAGAAGAAGTCGTCAATGGAGCAAGACACCACACTGGCTGCCTGTTCCTGCCTTGCTGACACTGAGTCTTTTTGTTCCCACAGCTTCTCAAGTTTTCGGTTAGTTTAACTCCTTTGTGCAAAATAAACAAACCAGAGCACACAGCAGGAAGCTCTGAGCTGGGGACGGTTTTGAGAAACAAGGGAGACTAGCAGAAAAGGAGCTGGTCAGGACACACGTACCTCCACACAGGGATCCAAGCTTTCTGGTCTCAGGCAGGAGAGGAACAAGGCCATCATCAGTGTCCCAGCCAGGCAGAAGGGAGGGATCATCCTGGCATGTTCTGCAGCCAGCGGAGGCCCCGAGAAAGCATGATGAACTGACTGGAACCGTTGGCAGGGCCGAGTCCCTGGGGCACCAGGCTCTTCTCTCCCGGTGGGTGCCCCTCTGCAAGTACTGTATTCAAAGATGTTCTGCGCTAAAGGGGGAGAGGAAGTGAGAGTGGCAACCTTAGCATTCTCACTTTCGGTTGTTTTTTATTTTTCCTCTAGAATGTATCTGCCCTATCGAAGGAGACAAACTGCAAGACTAAGAGGAGAACAGGAAGAAGAAGGCGTTCGCCAACCAGCCCTTGGAGGAACAGCAAGAGGAAGCTGGCTTTCATCCCAGGAAGTCATCTGACCTCTGGGCTAAGTGAACGCAGGAAAGTAACCAGATACTCCCAAAGCCAGTGTATGTGCCTGGAACAACATCCAACTTCCTGCTTGGTTTTCAGTCGTGAAGACTTAACTGCTCCGACTAGACTTGTCAGTCTCTGATGGCACAGTACCGCAGACTGGGTGTTAAAAACTGCAGGAACTTATGTTCTCAGGATGATGAAGGCTAGAACCCAGAATCAAGATGTGATCAGGTGTGTCTGTGTCCTGATCTTTTCTCTTGCGTGTGTATGTGTGCACAACTGCTTACTCATGGGAGAAATGGATATTTTATGTGTGTGTACTTCTATGTGCATGTGTGTATGTGTGTGTGTGTGTGTGTGTGTGTGTGTGTGTGTGTGTGTGTGTGTGTGTATAAAAACCAGAGTTCACTATTGGGTGCCTTCCTTGTTTGTTCTCAATCTTCTTCTGCTATTATTAATTACTAATTATTAAACTATTAGAGATGGGAACCGACACAGTTTATTACAAAAGGGAAAACATTCCCAAGAATAAGAATGGGCTAGTGAGCTGAGAGTAAAACTCAAAAGGTTCCACCATAGTTTTGGAGCCAGGGTCTCTAACTGAACCTGCTCATTCAGTGACTAGACTGACTGGCCAGTGAGTCCTTGAGATCTACTCATCTCTACCCCCTCCCCAGTGCTGGGGTTAAGGGGACTTGCAACAGTATCCAGTTTTTTATGTGGGTGCTGGGATCAGTAGATCTTAATGCATGTGAAACACTTGGCCAACTGAGCTCCCCAGCCCCTGACCTCTTTTGAAAATAATACTGCCTATATTGCATTGAAGTAGATTCATATAGCATTATTTTATTTTAATTATCTTATTAAATAGCAGTCACAAGATGAGGTGATGGGAGATGAAGACTTCAACATACAAATTTCGGAGAACACTACATAATTCGACATTTTACACTGTTGGTGAAGAAAAGGCCACCTATGAAGCTAATGGAAAGGCTCCAGCGAAATACCATGAGGAAGGGATTCAGAATCACATACAACTGAGGTCAAGTCTAGGTTGGATGACTAATGACCAGGCCACATTACTCAAATGACTTAACTTTCCAAGCCTTGCATTCAGACCTATAAACTGAAAACACTTTTTTTTTTTTTTTTTACATTATAGAATCTCTTATTTAGAATACTTATTCTTAGAGCGCTATGTAATTTCTTCTGGGTCATCTATGATCCCAGAAACTTCTGATAAGATCAGTATTGAAGGGGACTCTGGCACAGCAGAGGTTTTCTCCTGGACCCCGGATTAGGCAGACACCACACCCAAACACATGTTTTCACAGAGAGATCCTTTATTAAGTGGGAAAGAAAAGTTAAAGTAGCTGCTTTCTGACTCATGCAGAAAACAGCTGCAAGTAACCTTGCAGGTGTAATGTTTAAGAGGAAGAAAAGGGAGGTCTGTGTTAGAATGGGCTACGATGTGGTGGTAAAGGAGACAGGAGATGAGAGAAAAGTGGAAGGGAACAAGGGAAAGGAGGAAGGGCTACTTGTCCCAGAGGGACAAAGGGCTGCCTCTGGATAGAGGGGAGAAAGACAGATGTGGCACGTAGGCAAATGGCAGTTATAAAGGTAAAGGGGAAAACCCCGTGTTAGGATGAGGTGTTTCATTTTAATTGAGCATGTTAATTAGGTGAACCAAAGGAGACTTTTGAATGGTGGACTTTGGAAATCAGCCTCAGGAGGAGGAAGTGACCAAATAAGGGTAAAGACCTTGGTGGCTAGCTTTAGGAATGTCATCTAGCAAGTTTTAGCAAAGCAGAAGGAATGGGGGATAAGGGCAAGGCCTGCCAGAGCCACATGCTCCAGTGAGTGGGATAGTGTCTCTTCAAATATACCAACTTCCATTGGTATTTTTCACTTAGAGACTTTGGGGGAACTGACCTACAGAAGGAATCTTTCGTCCTCCAAATTCCTTTTTCCACCCTGTAATACGCAAGCCCACTGCAAAATGATGTACAGTCACCACTCCCACTGAAAGACTGTATCTGTTCATTGTTCTGATTAAAAGATCAATCAGCGGCTTCTGAAGAAAAGAAAAAGATACATGATGCAGTCAGATCACACAGCTAACAATTCTGCATTTGCTACAGTGTAAAAGGAAGATAAAGGGCTGGAGAGACAGCTCAGTAATTAAGAGCAATCTCTGCTCTTCTGAAGGAGGGGTTTGGTTCCCAGCACCCATACAGGGACTCATAGCCATTTATAACTCCAGTTCTAGGGAACTTGTTGCTCTCTTCTGACCATACATAAGCATCATATATGATATGCACACAAATATGTAGGTTAACACTCATACATACACAAAAGTAAATAAATCTTTAAATAAGTAGAAGATAATCAAATTTATCTTGCATGATTGAATTAAATTAGCCATAGCATAGATTCTCATCATATCCCATAAAAGATAATTATGGCAATTATTAAAAATGTGTGGAAAGTAAGGATAACCATACTTCCTCAAAGATGTGTTGCAAAGCTTTTAGAGCAATGTCTGTGGAAAGGCAAGTTCACTATATGTTTCTGATTAATAAAAGTAGGTTAAACATCACTGGGCCAGTGTCTTAGTTGACACCCCCAAGATAGGCCATAAGCATTTCAAATCTAACTTGTCTAAAACCGAACTACAAAAGAGCAGACCACAGTGGAGCAGGTGAGGATTCCTTCAGATAATCCTTGGCAGAGGCTCCCTGGGGCTCCTTGGCCAGCAGCCTACCTACAGGTTCAGCAGCAGACTCTGTCCCAAGGGAATAAAGTACAAAATCATAGGAGAACACTCAAGTCCGATTTTGTCCTCCACATGCAGCACAGTCATGTACATACACACATGGGCATATGACACACACGGGCAAACAACTTAAAGGAAAAAACTAAAGTCTGTCTTTTCAAAGTTAATCATCTCTTGCCCTAATAATCTCACCACACATTTAAAAATTGTACCAAACTCTAGGAAATGCAAATACAAAATAATTCAAAAATGTAATTGCTGATTGTCATCCATTATTTACTATGTCCCTTGGTCAAGGCTAGTGTAGTACATTGTAAATCAGTTGTAAAGAATCCAGACTCACATCTTCAGAAATCTCAACTTTCCCACTATCTCTTATCCTCCAATCCAAGTTTCCTCTGTAAAATCGTACAAAGTAGAACATGTCTTAACTGTCTTAGTAATATTGCTTAGATCTCAAGCCTTCCCCGACACCCACTATACACTTCACCTAAGAAGGACAAACAAACATGTGTGTTAATTAAGGACAAATATAACTAGACCCCCACTTGCTAGGAAACAAATGTCCGTTCTTGATATTTTGGAAAGGAAGCCCATGAATAGTCAAAATGAAGTCAAAGAGAAAGAATCAAATAATCCCTTCTAGACTATGCCTCATGAGGCACTGATGCATGTGTTTTATTTACATCTTCATGGAAAGCTTCCCTAACTGTGTAAAATATTCCTGAGAGTGCTTCGTGTGGATATTTCCTTGTGAGAAACAAATGAGAATACACTAGCATGTATGACCTTGACCAGGGTATTTCAGTTCTGTGAGCCTCTTCTAGAAGACAGGCCATGTATAAAACACAAGAGAGAAACCTTAAACAGCCGAGTTTTATTTGCTTAACCTCAATAAACACACCAATGCAGTGTTGCAATGAGTAATATATCATCATGAGTAATATACTCATTGCAATGAGTAGTTACCATTAGGAGCTCAGTATTTATACCACAATGTGGGTGGGCTGATTAAGAAGCCACTTGGTTTTCTACATCATTATCATGCAACGGATTCAACTGAAGATCCACAATTACTCAGTCAATGGAGGAATCCCAATTCTTCCAGAAACAAGTAAGCAGCTGGTCCGACTGGTCAGATACTGAATATTCAGCAAGAAATATTTAGTGTTATATTAATGTAATTTCAATGATGACATAACACATATAAATAACATAGCACATATTCTTGTTCATGAAATAGTCATTGAAAATATCAATGCTTGTAAATAGATGAGGAATGATTCATGGAACCAGAGTCTTTTTATTTTATTGTGCTACTACAGTTGATACATAGCCTTGGAGTTTTCTGCAAGATATGAAAAGAGGAGGAAAACACATCTATATTCGTAACTAACTTTCCTCTGTTACCTCTGATGTGCATTACCTTCTCTTTCACTCTATAGCTAGAACCATTCCTAAGACCTCATTAGTTAAAATGGGTATCTCTAGCCTTTAAACCTCCTGTCTTACTTCAAGTACATGCACACACACACACACACACACACACACACACACACACACACACACACACACATACACACACGAGAGAGAGAGAGAGAGAGAGGAGAGAGAGAGAGAGAGAGAGAGAGAGAGAAAGAGAGAGAGAGAGGAGAGAAGAGAGAGAGAGAGAAGAGAGAGAGAGAGAGAGAGAGAGAGAGAGAAGAGAGAGAGAGAGAGAGAGAGAGGAGAGAGAGAGGAGAGGAGAGGAAGAGAGAGAGAGAGAGAGAGAGAGAGAGAGAGAGAGAGAGAGAGAGAGAGAGAAGAGAGGAGAGAGAGAAGAGAGAGAGAGAGAGAGAGAGAGAGAGAGAGAGAGAGAGAGAGAGAGAGAGAGAGAGAGGTCATGGACTACAGGATCCACTACAGAGTAACAATGCTAAACTATAAATGAGTAACATAATTTTCTTTCATCATCAAAATATATGTGACATAATCTTACAGTCTCTAATTTCCATTCATGGTGATTAAAAGACTGTAAGAGTGAATAATCACAATATAGTCTGGTAGAAAGAAGAAAGTTTCTTTTTGCTGGTAATGTATTAGAACTTTAACTGATTCCTTGCAACTATTTAACATTTCTGAGTTTTATACTTAACACCTCTCAGCTCACAATGGGCTTCCTGATTGATGATGCATTATAGTTATAATTGGCAGGGGTTTTAATTTTTTCTTAGTGGTAAATAAAAGCATGTCTTACAATCAATAGTATGCTATATTCAATGAATAATTATTTGTCTATAAGGGAAAATAAGTTCCTTCTAAATAAATCACAAAAAATTAAACAGAAGAAAAATTTTGTTTCCTAAGGATCACTGAAAATATTTACTCACTAATATAAATATATATTTTAGTCTGTTGAAGTAAAGAAATACCTCATTATTTCTCCCATTATTTTGAAACATGAAATTCTTTTTTATCTTCAGATACCCATTTCCAATCTGTTATCAATTAATGTTCTATGTTCAGTATTTCTATGGAATAGAACTCCTTAAATAAAGAATGTGTATTTTATTAAAACTGTCCAGCCTCTCTAATTAGGCATTGACAACTTCCCCTTAGGATTCACACAGCAAATATCTGTCATGTCCTCAGAACACAGTTTTCCTTGCTCACTAGGCCTTAGATCCTCCAAGACAACCCCTGAATCTGTTCTCTCTCTCTGCATACTCCATGACCATCACAGTGCTCTGTACCCTGGAGGAATTCAGTACACATCAGGTGCATCAATTCTTATGGTAATGCTTTTGAAAAATACCACTAATTGATTTATCTCTCATTTTATACATTGTCCAATGAGATACAAGGCAGTGCCAATTTGCAGTGTCTGCTAATCCTTAATTCTAGCCCTAATGCCCACTGGTATCTATCCATCATAAGTGCTCAAGATGCTTTAAGTTAAAGAAGGGCAGATTCTTTACAATCATCCCCTTCTGTGAATGCTGCTCATTGTATTTCTTCTGTTTTTTATCAACTTCTTTTAAGGGAGAAGTGTAAAAAGGTCTACTCACTCCCTTTTCAAGAAGGTGACTAATGACAAAAACTTGGAACTGGTCTCTGACGCAACAATGGGCTAGACTTGCAGGTCACTATTGCACATCATTGTGAATAGCACATAACAGTGTAACACAGGGTGTTATGCCACATATTTTGCAAGGAAATTGGTAAGGACATTAGTAAGTTGTTTTGTTTAACAAAGTGCTCCTTAATTCCATGAACAAGTCACCTGTTTTCCTATCTTTCACACCAGAAGAATATGAGCATCTGTAAGTAAAAAGAGTAGAAAATGATGCACAGATATTGAAATTGAAGAAATATAAATGAAACATTGGAATGTGTCTATGAATTGATTTCTACATAGTTCAAAAGTTATGTAGAACTAAGAACAATACTTTTGATGGAATTGTTACTTCAATCACCCCAAGTATCCAATTTTTTCTTAGCCATAGTGATATGACCTTAATCTTCTTCTCCTCCAGAATTTGTTTTGCTTTTCACTCAGTATGCTGTCTATGACCAATACCACAGGACCACAGGAAAGGGAAGGTAGGAAACTGACTTATGAAATTTTCCACTTTTAAGGATCTCAATTCAAGAAGCACTAAGCATCACAGTCCCATCCATCACAAGCCTGATTCTTCTCTTAGAAAGCCAACAAGACGAACTGTGGAGGTGCTACCCAAAGGACCAACTGACTCTCAAAGCTCCACAAACATGATAGTCAACTACAACTACACCTTCCTAACACTTCACATTGGCTATTAAATTTCAACATGCAAGTCCTTGAGGCACACACATAAATAATGTTTAAACCATAGCAATTTCCACACTTGTTCACCCACTCTGTCTCACTCTCTACCCAGAACCATGGACCTTTATCTTTTGTATTAAACTCCAAGAGTTCTATTAATCACAGAATTTCCAGTGCATGTTTCAGAGTTGATGGACATGGAAATAGAAATTTCTCAAATTCTAAAAGGAGAATGACACAGAGACTACCTTGGTAGAACTACTACAGGTAGAATCAGGGGATAATACACAGGAAACTAGTTACAGTAAATTCCCATGCCTTAGTGAGGCAACAATCTCAGTGACGTGACATGGAGCAATAACTAAAATGTAGACTATACACTGAACGGAAAGCCCTTGCTTTAGATACCCATCCTATCTGGGGGATGTCAAACAAATGACTTAACTTTGTAGCCCTTGGTTTCCTCTCTGTATCATACTCACTGACGGGAAAATCAGTAATGTAGGCAAATTTGAGATTTGCTATTTTGACTCATGTTAATGCTTGAGGAAGATTTCTTATTGTGTATGTAGCATTATTATGTTATATACCTTTCCTTATCCTAGGTTGGTTTTTATAATATTTTAAGTCATTTAATTAGCTAGAGATATCTGTGATTTAAAAAGATCTTATGGACTAGAGAAGTGACTCAACAGTTTAAGAGCATTGACTACTTTCACAGAATACCCAGGTTCAATATCTTGCACCCATATAGTGGCCCACAGCTGCCTGTAACTTCTATACCAGGGAATCTAATGCTCCCTTCTGACCTCCACAGGGACTAGGCACACACATGGTAAAGAGACATGGAAATCTTGTGGCTTGGTTTGTTGAAGTTTAGTGCTTGGAATTGGTTTTAATCTTTGAAGGGGCACACCATCTGAATAAGTAGGCTTACTGTGACTGAGCTGAGGAAAGAATTGATTGGTTAAGGTGTTTTGGAAGGGGAAAAATGTCCTAGAGGACTCAGTTCAAACTAGTTTTCTCTAGTTTCTTCTTAAATATCCTCTACTGTCAGCCCCAAATATTCAACTCATAGATCAGAGTTATCTTGTTCTACATTAGATATATTGCACTAGCCCTTATGCATACTAATCTACAGTACTTGTTTCGCCATAAATCAGGAATTTCACCAGGAAAAGTAACTTGCATTGCTCATATACATGGTCTAAATAGCACGTCACCCTGTAATAAACATTAATTCATAGAAAGAGATACTGAAAGAGAGGAAAAGGAGAGAGGCAGGAAGGAAGGAAGGAAGGAAGGAAGGAAGGAAGAAAAGGAGGGGAGCGAGAGAGGGAGAGAGGGAGGAAAGGAAGGAGAGAGGAGAGGAAAGAGGGAGGGAGGAAAGCAGAGAGGAATTAAGGGGCAAGGGAAGCACAATAATTTTTTAAGTATTAGATAATTATTTATAGTGTAGCTGCCTGAAACCAAAAAGAAAAAAAAGATTTGATACTACAATGTCAAGTTCAAGAGTGACACAGCTAAAAGGAAATAAAAATAATATTCCTTGTTCATTCCATAGACTACACGCACTGTTTCCTTGTCTGGAGGCTTTGGGGCTCTGAAACTAGGACATGACACCATCGGCCCAGCTGCTCCAGAGCCTCTCCCCAGGCATTTGCTTCCCTTCTACCAATCACTAACCCTGACTTCTGCTACTGTCCCAGCCCAGCTACAGAGCACCTGCTAGATGACTGACCACTTCAAAATCACTCTACTCTTGGAGGCCAGTTTCTACGGTCGCATTTCTATCCTCTCTCAATACCTCACCTTTGAATGTGCTGACAAGGGAGTTTGAAATTAAACTCGGAGCCATATGGCAAAGCCCAGGGGCAGCATATGGCACAGATTGTTCAGCGCTGATCTACAGCATCTTTAAGCTTACTGTCCATCACTCTTTACATGGGAGGCAGTGCTAATGTTGGAATTCTGCACACTGGACCACTCTGCCCTTCATGTGAAAATATGAGACTTACGTTTATCATTTAGGACAAACTTGCTTTCTTAATGTTTTGAGCAATAGTAAGGTGTGGAGAGAGAGGAATATCTATACTTCATTTGATCAATGGGAAGAAAACTGCTTGAGAGAAATTTTAAGTGTGATTTGCCTCAATGGTCAATCTGAGAAGACTTTATCTAAAGATTAGGTGATACTCATAAAAACTGCAGGAGACAAATCCATCCTGTACAAACAAGAGCATACTAAAATACAATAATGCAACGAAATGACAAAAAGAGAGAGATGTTCTGTGTCAAAGCATGAGAGCTATATTTTTATCCATAAACTGACCTATCTAAAGAGGATGATGTACAAAGTAAGAAATCAAGTATTAGTATCAAGCCATACTTAGTGTATTCCAGAAGGAAACTCTGAAAATCACTTACTTTCAATACTATCATTATAGAAAATACAGAATAATGTTGTATGTAAGTTAAAATTAAGAATGCTTGATGGGACACTTGGCAGTAGTTTGGCCAGGCACTGACATTAAACTCTTAGGGAGTCAAATATCAAGAAAAGATGCTCTTGAGCCAAGGTGGACTCAGGCTGAGATAGCAATGCTATACTTCACTCTGAGTGGTATCCCTTACTACAACAGTGGATCAGGATAGTAGCAGTCTAGGCTTGTTTTAATTTGTCTATCTCAACATAGAACAACTACCTACTTTATCAGTTAGGATATGTATTGGTGAAATTATTAAGGCAACTCCACGTAGTTAAAAGGGAGGTTTATTTTGTGGGGTAACTCACAAATGAAGGGATAGGTAACAGGGCCTGGGAAAGGTGTAGCACATGGGCTTCCACTAGTGTGGCCGATCATCTCTGCACGTCCCCCCATGTCCCTCGATGTCCCTCGCCTGCAGTATCTCTCCTCTCTCTCATCATTTGGATTCCTGGAGCTCAGCCTGGTGCCTGGCCGTGAATCTCTGTATCTGCCTCCATCAGTCACTGGACAAAGACTCTATGATGACAGCTAGGTTATTTGCTAGGCTAATCACCAGAGTAGACCTGGTCTCTGTTCTTATGTTGTGCTTTCAAAAGATGATACTAAGGATTAGACAGACAGACAGACAGACCAACAGACAGACAGTAAATTTCCCCCTTTTATCCTTGAAGAATCATCTCATGTGCAATTTTCTGCAAAAGCCATTCATATTTATGAAGACTTCTTTCGATTTCTGTTGTATCCCTTTTCTTTATTCCCCCCAGTAATTTATCCACATCTTTTTAGTGAGTTTATCATTTATTTCTTCCATGCAGAGGTCCTTGGCTTTCTGTTCTTCCCTGATCTATTCTTCACTGACACTCTAGAAGGCCAGTCCAAGGTGTTTTTCTTCTCTCTGTCATGGTAAACTGACAATCCCTGACCTTAATAGGTATATGTATATATATATATATATATATATATTTATATATAAACTTAAATGGTTTCACAATACTGTGCTCACACTCTCCCTTTCACCTTAGGAATCAGTGACAATGAATGTATCAACTGCAACAATGAGATAAACATGTAACCAGACTAGAAACAAAGAAAAGCAGCCCCTTAAACTTGGAGAAGAAAGGGATTAGTGAGAACTGAAAATTTATGACTCTAGTTTCTTGGCTTGGATAGACCTCAATCATAATAGCAATACTCTCCCTTGAATTATTTCACCTGTTGTCTGGGGTACCACTCTGATTGTAGAGAACTGGCCTAGCATACACAAAGACCTAGTTTCTATTCTGAACACTGAAAAAAAAAAAAGGTATGGTAATACACCCTTGTAATCTCAGGATTCAGAAAGTGTGGGTAAGAACATGAGAAGTTCAAGGTCAGTTTCAGCTTCTAGTGAGTTGAAGATCAGCTTGTGCTACAAAAGTCCTTCATTAAAAAAAAAAAATTATAAAGGAACATTCGGAGTTTCTAACATGCTAAGCAAGAGGAGCAGCAAAAATTTAGAGTCAGAAATCCTCAAAAGTTTTAAATTTGAGAAAAAAAATCTTTCGAGACAAGGTTTCTCTGTGTAGCTTTGGAGCCTGTCCTGAAACTCGCTTTGTAGACCAGGCTGGCCTTGAACTCACAGAGATCCACCTGCGTCTGCCTCTTGAGTGATAGGATTAAAGGCATATGCCACCACCGCCTGGCTATTAAAAAAATACTATTTTTAATTAAATAAAAAACAGCATACAAAAAGAAAATGATTACTCCTATAAGGTGTCACAGATCACCAGCTTCTAAAGGGACATTTCCCTTTTTTTCTCCAGTTACAAGACCAACTTGAACAAAGAGCCTAGAACTTAAAAATACTTATTTTTCCGACCTGGGCTGGTTCACCCCTCCTTAGGCAACCTGGTGGTCCCCCGCTCCCGGGATGTCACCATATTGATGCCGAACTTAGTACGGACACCCAATCGGCATAGCACACTACAGCCCAGAACTCCTGGACTCAAGCGATCCTCCTGTCTCAGCCTCCCGAGTAGCTGGGACTACAGGCGTGCAATTGTTGAGACCAAGGTTGGATAAAGCACAGGGACAAATAGCCAAACAAATGGAAACACATGAACTATGAACCAATGACTGAGGGGTCACCAACTGGATCAGGCCCTCTGAATGGGTGAGACAGTTGATTGGCTTGATCTGTTTGGGAGGCATCCAGGCAGTGGGACCAGGTCCTGTGCTCATTGCATGAGTTGGCTGTTTGAAACCTGGGGCCTATGCAGGATCACTTGACTCGCCTGGGAGGAGGGAACTGGACCTGCTGGACTGAGTCTACCAGGTTGATCTCAGTCCGCAGGGGACGCTTTGCCGTGGAGGAGGTGGGAATGGGGGATGGGCTGGGGGGAAGGTGAGGGGGGCGGGAGGGGGGAGAACAAGGGAATCCGTGGCTGATATGTAGAACTGAATTGTATTGCAAAATAAAAATAAAAATTAAAAAAATACTTATTTTTATTTTATGTTTTTTTTTCATTTCTCCCCTTTTTTAATTAAGGAAAATTTGTATTCATTTTATATATCAAAGATCCCCCCTCTTCCCTCCTCCTGCCCCTCCAGCCTCCCCTTTCCAGTCCACTCCAATTCCCTCCCAAACCCCCCCATTTCCTCCTACAAGAAGGTAAGAACTCCCATGGGGAGGTACATTCAGTAGAGACAGGTCCAAGCCCCTCCCCTTGCCTCAAGGATGTGCGAGGTGTCCCGTCATAGAAATGGGCTCCAAAAGGCCTGCTCAGGTACCAGAGATGGATTCTGATCCTACTGCCAGGGGGGCCCTTAAGCAGATCAAGCTACACAACTGTCTTGCTATGCAAAGGGCCTAGTCCAGTCCCAGGCAGACTCCACAGCTGTTGATCTAAATTTCATGAGTTTCCACTAGTTTGGTTTGGTTGTCTCTGTAGGCTTCCCCATTATGTCTCTTGTTCACAGAATCCCTCTTCTCTTTCTTCTATTGGAATCCTGCAGCTCGGCCTGGTGTTTGGCTGTGGATCTCTGCATCTGCTTCCATCAGTTACTGGAGAAAGGCTCTATGATGACAGTTAGGGTATTTACCAATCTGATTACTGGAGTAAGCCAGTTCAGGCACCCTCTCCACTATTGCTAGTAGTCTAAGCTGGGGTCATCCTTGAGGATTCCTGAGAACTTCCTTAGCACCCAGTTTCTCCCTATCCTCATGATGTCTCCATCTATCATGGTATCTTTCCTTGCTCTCCTACTCCATCTCTGTTCCACCTTGACCATCCCATTCCCTTATGTTCTCATCTCCCATCCCCTAACCTCCATTGCCCACCCTCATTCCCAGTTTACTCATGGAGATCTCTAAAAATGTTTATTTTTAACAAGTAGAGAATGCTGGACATAACATCTCAGTTTAGAAATTCATTGGCTTCCAGAGTTTTTAGCATAGGTAATTAGATTAGCCTCATCTCAAAAAGATCCTTCTAGTCCCAGGTCTATTGAGAAATCTGGTTTAAATTTGTAAGGAACCATAACAACTCAATTAAATAGACAATGTAAGAACAAAAGGACAAGACAATGAAAAAGTAGACTGAATTATTTTGGGAAAGAGGGAATTCAGTTCCTTGCTTGCACAAAACAAAATCTTCATTTAAGAAAAGGTTCTCAGAATTCATCAGCTCCATATGTGAACATATAAAATTACAATAAAAAGTTATTCAACAATAAAAAGCATCCGATTTTTACATGAGGTGAATGAAAATTCAATATCTAATATCTAATGGAAATTTTGGACCCTTTGGACCTCTCTCAGAATACAGAATTCATCACTTCTGCAATTACCATAAAGAACTTCCAAATTAGGCCAGACTTCTAAACAATTTGGCAGGAGGCATCTTGCCAAATGCCAATAAGATACGTGAATACTATTAACATCAAGAGGAGAAAATAACTCTAAGGGAGGTACTAGGAATAAGCATACATTAGTAACTTGACCTTCTGATAGAAAGTTTCTAGAGTTTTTTTTTTTTTTTCTCTTTTAGGAAGGAATAATATATTTCCATTTTTTTCAGTTAAGTAGATATGGGTTGGGCAGTGGTGGCACATGCCTTTAATCTCAGCAAGCAGGAGGCAGAGGCAGGCAGATCTCTGTGAGTTTGAGGTCAGCATGGGCTACAGAGTGAGTTCTAGGAAAGGAGCCAAAGCTACACAAAGAAACTCTGTTTTTAAAAAAACAAAACAAAACAAAAACAACAAAAAAAGATAAGTAGAGATGATAATGTGATTAATATGGATAATTAACAAGTGAAAATATTTCTGGAATTTTGATATTACATTTTGTGAAAACTAACAAGCCATTTCTACACAAAAAACTAACAGTATCTCCATATGAAGAAGAAAAATATTGACTCCACTTGTGGTGGTGACTGCAAGTAGGATTTGCTGAAAGGATTGAGATTGAGACCAGCCTTGGAAGAATCTATTTCTAAGGAGAAGACATAAGCTTTTTGTGGAGTTATTTTCTTACCTAATCCCATTAAAACAGATTCTTTAATTCTTGAACAAACAGGTTTTAGTCAAATATGGAAGTAAAAGTTATGGTAGGAACTAGAAAATTTATGTAGAAAAATTTATTCTAGTTGAAAAATGTAGAACAGAATGGAAGAATGACAGAGCAAAGAAAAGATGTTTCAGAGATAATGGTGTTTGAGCTTTGAATCTCTACTGTTGGCCAATCTTGTGATCGTAGGCTAATAGTATATTTTCATCTATGAGACTGGCATAAAAGTACTTTCTTATCAGACTGTCCAAAAGATGTAATGAAACAGAATATAAAATAATGTAGGCCAGAGACTAGCATACAGTAAGTTTGTTAGATATATAAAATGTTATCATTTTCATGTTATCGTTTTATTTTTCTTTCCTTCAAGTTACAATTGAGTTTACTGTAAATGTAACATTTGTCTCCAGATACAAACCATCAGTGGATCCAGAAGAAACAGTGGTGTTGATACATAACTAAGATCATATAAAATGCCCTACTGGACATTGTTTGTCATTTCCTATTTTGGATGCATTCCTAGTCATTGATATCTAGAAAATACCAAAGGTATTAGAAGAAAGATCCTAGCCCCAGTGTCAGTAGTCGTGAATGGTTCCCTGACTCTTTGTTAAAAAACTCCTCACAGTCCTTAACCTTTCAGGAAATTATCTTATCTATCAGCATCACATGATCCCAGCTTTGTGTTCATTTGACAATTGGTATTTGTTTCTATCATCTGTTTGCTTATTTGGGTTGTTAGTCATATGCATGCCATAGTATGCATACGTGTGGAAATCAGAGAAAAATGCTCTGGAGTCAGTTCTCTTCTACCATGTGGGCTCAGGGTTCAAACTCAGGTTTTTAGGCTTGGCAGCAAGTACCTTTACTTAATGAGCCATTTGGACTACCAATATTCAGGTTGACATTTTCTCTTTTCTCTTTTAATATTTTATTCACTTGCATCTCCTCACCAAATTTACTATCTATACCATATATGATATTCCCAACACTTCTCTTAAATCTAAATATCACTTTATAATTGAGAAAGTGCTTTCAGATTCATGAACTCAAAGGAAAGCCTACTCAACATTCTCAACTGTGATGGGAAAATTAAATGTCTACTCTACTATAACAATTACTTCAGAAGGAGATTCCCTGTCCATTCCTGCCATACTTGCTTATTTGTTACATTAACTAACTTCCTTCCTCCCTCCACCATAGATAAATACATGGAGGAACGATGGAATGGAGTCACAAGACAGAATTCAAATGATATTAAAAAAACAAAATCTTGTCTAATAATAGCACAGAGCTTTGATATTTGCAAATGAATTTCTAAACAATCTTATTAAATAAGAAACACAAAGCCAAATACAGAGGTGCAAGCTGTAGAGATCAGAGCAATAGCTGCCAACTAACCTTAGCTTACCACATCGCCATAGCTTCCCAAGAGAGCCTCTTCCTGTCTAACCTGCGCCTTTATTGCCTTGTTGCTCAGCCTTCTCATTGGCTCTAAGCCCAGCCACATCACTTACTTGTCACTGCCTGTCTATACCGACCTCCTGGTCTCTATGCTTGGTACTGGGATTAAAGGCTCGTGTCACCATGTTTGGCTGTGTCCTTGAACACACAGAGACTCTGCCTGCCATGTATGTGATCAGATGAAGGGTGTGTGCTACCACCGCTTGACTTTTGTTTATGGCTAGCTATGACCTCTGATCTCCAGGTAAACTTTATTTATTAACATACAAATAAAATATTACATTTCAGAACAAATAAAATATCACCAGATATCAGCTCAGAATTAAGCAGAACGTACAATGTATGCTGCATTACGTTGTCCCAAATAGAGTCCTATTCCTTTATGTTATATTTGACAGTGTTTTGAATGAATTAAACAGATAACAAATACTCACTGAATCTACATAAAATAATTTTTGATGGAAATTTTAAAGGTACCTATCAAGTAAAGAGCTGATATAAATGAATCCTACAATGTTGACATTATGATGCATGCCAAAAAATAAATTAATTAAAGTTAAGAAGATGAATCCCGGGGAAGACAAATTTTAACAAGGTAGATATTGTTTGTAACCTCAGTGGCAGCAACAGAGAATTCCATCCACACTGAAACCACTCAAAACACATCCTCCATATCCTCAAAAATGGATGAAATGTAGGCTAAGTAAGGTTTTTCACAGAACATCTTAATTCAGCCGCTAGTTGACAAATTATACCTTATCTTGCTGAATACTACAATTAGCTAGCTGTACAAAAGAAATTCTCAAATCTTTCAACTATCCTGGACTCTGCTACTATTTACTGTGTAGGTGAGGAAATGGGATGCTGTTATATTGTTCTGAGCTGATTCTGTTAGCATTTAGGCATCTGTACTGGCCTACCTGTAGGGTCCTGACAGGATATGTTCTCTGTCCTCAGCTGCAGTTACTAACAGCACTCCCTCTGCACATTCACTACTTTTATTCCCTTATAAAAGGCAAACCTTGCCCACCTCCTGTCTCGTCCATTCCCTCCTGTTTTCAGGGACTGGTCTCAGCCCCCTTTTCTGCCCTTCCCCAAATAAACCTCCCACTTGAGCCCTGTTGTATGGCATGACTCCTTCATGCTGCTTTTAAATAACAGATTCTATTTTCTCCTTACCTATACAATCCTTTAATTCACTTTTGTAATGTCTATTATTGTGCAGTAGTATTGAGTTTTTTTTTTTTTTTTTTTTTTGGTTTTTCGAGACAGGGTTTCTCTGTGTAGCTTTGCGCCTTTCCTGGGACTCACTTGGTAGCCCAGGCTGGCCTTGAACTCACAGAGATCCGCCTGGCTCTGCCTCCCGAGTGCTGGGATTAAAGGCGTGCGCCACCACCGCCCGGCGAGTTCTTTTTTCTTAAAGTGTCACATTTTATATTTGTAACTTTACTTTTCCATTTAATCAAATCATTGCCTTTGCTCAAGCGGGTGATTCTCTCTGTCCATTATTTCCCTTTATAGCGTAGCAAGAGTAGTAATAGTTGTCATTTCACAGAGCAGGTGGTAGATTAACTAAGATAACAAATCTGGAAACTTGCTTTGAAATTTTTGTGGCATAGAACTCTACAGTATTGTTATTATATCTCAAAGTAAATTATAAAGTCTTTAATAAATAGTGTCTTGCATTCTCTCTCCTAAAGCACAACCCTGAAATACCATTGCAGATATGACAGTGCTGATATAGAGGCATGCACTCAACAAAGCAACAATGACCAAATGGATATATTAGTGCTGACAAGCACATAGCACATATTAGAGGGTATGCTAGTTCTTAAGCAACTATTACTAAAATTTCTGCTGTCTTCATTAAGTTCAATGAGGAACTGTTGTCAGGGCACCGAGTAAGATGTCAATAAGGAGTGTGTACACAGGGACACACAGTATATTTGCTTCTCTTTTTTCCATTGGTGGTGACTGAATAAAGGAACTAACATTTCCTAACATAAATATATTAATCTATGTATTGTTCATATCCAAGGCATCCATAGTTCTGCATAACTCATTTAGAAGTGTCTGAAGCATTCTTATTTCTAGAGCAATGGTATTTATGTTCCACCATTCACTGCTTATATGCATACATTAAGTAGTACTGTTTACATATTCATTTAACTTGACGCAGCAGAGTACATAGGCTCTGAAGTCAGGAAAACCTGGACTAAAATTCTAACTCTGTGAATCATCTAAGCATCGGTGGTGAAATTTTCTGAATTATTGGAGCCCATACATAAGAGTCACTGTGGGGGGGAATGGAGTAAGGGATATGTGATGTTCAGCAAAGTAACCTATCTCTCTCTTGAGAACTTTGTTTTTCTCACAATGATATGTTTGAAAGTGTGATGGTAGACATCCATACTCTAGTAAGCTACTGTCTTCAAAGGAGAAAGAACACTTATTCCGTTTTCTATTTTGTCCTAGATATACTGTGGCTGTCATTTGCAGATAAAATACAATTAAAACAAAGACATTTTCTTTATATTTAAATTGGCCCCAAACTGAGATTATCAAGGCCTCTGCTGTGTAGTTACACTTATAAGAATAAGAACACATCACACTGATTCTGTATTTTGGTCTCATTTGTTTCTGATTTCCCCAAGTATCTAATGAATTTAAGTAAACCAAAACAAAACAAAATAAAGTCCTGAAGGAACACACTGTGCTTTTTCCTGGAGAAATCAAATCAACTAGTTTATAAAAGCCTTCAAAGAATTATTGAGGAAGGCATAACAATAAATAAAAGAGGGATCACAGATTACACCAGGCTTTATATCTTCATATGCAATAAAAACTTGAGGCTTTCAGAAGTGGCAAAGCATTGGGATTCTTTAGCTTAAATGGTTTTACTACATGCTATGATAATTAGGGTCTAAGAGAAAAACTTAAATTTTAGTCACACACACAAACACACACACACACACACACACACACACACACACACACACACACACACACACACAAAACCACCCCTCAGAGTCAGGGGCCTAAAATAGTCCATACTCCTGGAGGAAAACAAGTAATTAAACCAACAGGTAACGAACATTCAGAAATAATTACCGGTAATACTCAGGCTCAAGACTGATGATTAATAGCAAATAGATTCCATGGTGGTGACTAATAAAGTGGCAGGCACTATAAAGATAATACATAAATTATTAACAATGAAATTCCTCTTAGGCCTTGAAGGGAGGAGGAAGGAAGACTAAGGAGTTTGCCTTTCCCCATAGATGTAAAAGGTCTGTATGGCATCCAGAAATGGAGACTTTGAAAATAATAACAACTTGCAAAATAGGGAGATGGAGAGATTGCTCAGTGTGAGGAGCACTTTTTCCTCTTGAACAGGGCTCAGGTTCAGTTTACAGAGCACACATGAAAGCTCACAACCATATGGAACTCCACTTCCAGGAAACTTGATGCCCTCCTCAGTCTCCCTGGAAACCACACACATGCATGTGCTATAAGTATAGACCTATATGCAGGAAAACACACACATTAAAAAAAATATAAATAAATGTAAAAAAAAACTTGCATGTTGACAGATCATTCCTATTGAGTGTTGAGCACATTATTTGAGGACTGTTTTTCAAGTCTCACCTGAAATGTAGCAAGATCATATCTCACATCTTTCCGAGATGTCTGCAAAGATTGTCAGAGAAAGATAAAAGTATTTTTATATACTAAAAACAGTGGCTGTGAGACAGAACAAAGACTGTGTCAAGACATAATAATATTAATAACTAGGAAAACAAAAATGCTGAATACCTATCAATAACTGATATTAAAATTCTCTACAATTCAAACTTAAAGTGATAGTCTTGGAATCAAGTTTGTGTTGAAAGATTGTGTAGAAATGGTACTCATCTAAATTCAACATTTTGCATAAAACTCTGTGTCCATGACAGGGATGTTTCCAAAGCTTACTTTGCTGAAAGTTTTCTGGGGGAAAAAAAACCTTTTTTTCTTCCAGAAAAGTAATTGTTCTTGAATGGAATGAGACTAGTAATAAACCTTGCTGTTGCTCAATTGGTATGTTAAATTTCTTAAAACTTGTCCTACCTAATATTTTCCTTGATATCTTTGACTGTTCGTCCAGCCTTGATATGATATGAGGGCTTGTGCCCAGTCTTATTGTATCTTGTTAGGCCATGTTCAATAAATATTCCTGGGAGCCCTGATCTTTTTTTTAATGTAAATTGGAGAAAGAGAGTATCTGGAGGAGAGATGATGTGAGGAGAGAGACTGGGAGGAGTAGGGAAGAGAAACTATTGTCAGGATATATGAGAAACAAATAAAAGTTTAAAAAGATTTAGAAATTAATAATTAATAAAAAATAAGTAAATAAAGTCAAAACAGATAATGAAAGTGGAATATTTTTTCATAAGAAACAATTCAAACAAATAGTCCAATGATTTCACTATGCTGGTGATGAAAATGACGTTTCAAAGATAGTATTCGGGGCTAGGAACAGGTAACTGTATAGAATCTGATCTTCAGTGGGCCCTGGAATGGAACAGAAGAATCTGTGAATCTGTGTCCTTTTACCTGCTGTATCATGGACTGCGAGCTTCAGAGAACCACTTGGACACTGCACTGCCATCTTACTCTTTTTCCCCCCTCAGGCTACTCCCTCTCAACTTAATGAATGAAATGCAATCAATTAAGATAAAATGAAACATTGTAAAACAAAGTCCTAATGTGCACATTGTGATTGTTCCTAGACAAATCAAATCAGTTAGTTTAGAGAAGTCTTTCAGTCCTTGAATCTGGGGCTTTCCACTCAGACATTCCAGGATTCTCCGATTCCATTCTAGTCTCACTTATTATTGAAGAGCACATCATGTGATCATAGGGTTCTGAGATTAAGTCCCAAGCCCAGGATGCTAGGAAGCTAGAAGTATTTTTGCTTTCTAAATGCTCCTATATTTATTTATTTATTTTCATTTGTACTTTCCCCACTGTTTTATTTTCTTAATTGATATGTAGAATCTCTGTATAATTATGGCACACAATGTGGTGTTTCAATGTATTTGTTGTCTAGTGTTCACATCAATGTAAACATGTCTATCTCCATGTGTGTCTATGTTTGTGTGTGTGTGTGTGTGTGTGTGTGTGTGTGTGTGTGTGTGTGTATGTGTGTGTGTGTGTAATAGTTCTCATATGGGGGTGAGAGGACAATTTGTGGAAGTCTGTTTCTCCTTCACTATGTAGGTTTCATGGATTAAACTTGGGTTGTCATGTTTGGCAACAAGTACCTTTCCTTTCCAAGCCATTTTACTGGACTCTTCTGGCTTTTATTTTATTGTTTCTACAGTCATGGTTATCTGTACTTACTCTACTGACCAATTGAATCATAACATTATACTCTTCAAAGGTCTTTCCCTGGTGTTTGGGGTCACTCACTTCTAATTTGGGGGCTCAAAAATATTCTATTTTATTCCCTTGTGGGACCTCTCCCATAAACAGAAGTATTTTGCTTAATATTTTGGCACACTGAATAATGAATTTGATTATTGGTAGGATTTTCACATACTCTTGAGATAGTTCTCTGCTTGAAAAAATGAAGTAAAAAGATTAATCTACTATGTAGTTGCACTCACAGAAGTCTTCCCAGGCTTTATCCTTTCTATCCATAGCTTTGTCCAATACTATAAAAATAAACGTTGTTCCCAAGCTCTGTCCCTTTAACTAACAAGGCATTCTCAACCAAAATATATGCTTGGCAGTTAAAACTGGCTATATGGTAGAAAAACAAGTATTTATTGCATGCTTATCACTAAATCTCTAAAGCCTCTTTGTAACTTATTTTTAATCCATTGGAAAATTCTACATTGCAAGAAGCATCCAGCACAATAAGAAGTGATTAATTTTTATTTATTGGTTATGAGACACAAAGCTTACAAACACTCTTGGGTAGTCAATAGGATGTTAGGATTCATGAGTATTTTGGATGACCTGTTGCTGAGTTAAATCAAGAGAAATAAGAAGCACAAAATAAAGCATGTCTCACAATTTTGACATCTACCATTTCAGTGAATATTAATAGCATAAGCTAGTTTTAGGAATTGTTTCATGACTTTTCACATATTTAGATAATAAAATGGACGTGAAACTTTATTCACAGAGTAAATTATAAAACTCTACTGTCGATGTCCTTTCAGCAACAGCATCCAGATTTATCCTCCAAGGTGATGTCTAAGAATATGAGTACCAACCAATTGTGATATATGTATCCATTAATATTTTTTAAATTTTAAAAGCAGTCTCATGTGTCCCATCCTAGCCTCCAAGTCACATTGAAACTGAAGATGACATGGAACATCTGATGCTTTTGACACCTTTTCTGTACTGTCAGTGTGAACGACTACACTTGGTTTCATGAACTCTTGGGAAATCAAAACCAGAACTTCATGCATGCAAGACAATCATTCAAGGAATTTAACTGTAACCAACTCCTATATTAGCAGTGTTTGCACCCTTAAATGTTTCAAATACTATTCCATAAGTCAAATCATATTATGTTTTACTAAATAGAAATTAGCTATTTCAATGTCAGAGGATTTTCTTGTTTGCATTACTGGTTATGATTTATTTTCCTTCCTGCCAATCTTTGTCATTATCCACTAAAGGCTAGTTATCTGTCTCCACTTTGATAATATGGGGTATTAGTATGTGATTCACTAAGTCAATGAAATGTATAAAAACATAACTAAAGATAACAACGAAGGTTCATACTGTTTTGCATTATTAATCATTGTTTCTTATACCAGTTATTCTATAACATATGCCATTTATTGGAAAGATAAAGTGAATTTATGAATTTTACTGGTTACAATGATTTGAAAACCTGGTAAGACATCATAAAAGTCAAGCTACCAACTTAATAATTGTTGTCATCATCACCATCACATTTTAGTGCCAGTGGACTGAGATTCACCTGGATTATGGTTTAATTAGGTGCTTGAAATGAAGGAACCTATACTTTGAACCAATGAGAAGAGAAAATTCCTGCCTATATATCAGAACATCTAACTTAAATTTGCTTTAATAGCCATTATATAACAGTCTTCAAAAGAACTCTCTAAGAGGGAGGAAAATGCAAAGCAGTAATACTCAAATTTTAATAATTAACAAAAAAACTAACTTAAGACTAGAAGACATTAAAAGATTTACCCTGTAATATCATGAGCCATGGTGTCAAAGGTATAATAGAAAGAAATGTCTTATCAGTAGTACAATTTTTGGAAGGCAGCTTACTTGTAAGTTGATTTTAAACTCTTAAGATTTTGGTATTGCTGGGAAATAAGCAGAAAAGTAGTTTTAAAAAAATGAATAGAAAAATGATGAGATTATAGTCCTTAAGAGTCTCTGGGAACAGTAGATCATTTTCCTCTTCTTCCTATAGAAATGTCTGACCAATGTTGCATGTCAATATATCTGCCCAACTTTCAACAACTCCAAAGTGGATTTCTATCCCTCTGACATGCCCTCTAGTGTTGTTCTTAGGAGGATTCCCTCCATCTCTCCTTTCATCTGGATGCCATGTCTTAAGTATCCTGGTTTAATTGCAGCACTTCTGAAAAATTCTCTGTAATTTACCTTGACATAAGCTGACCTACTCTTTCCATTTGCTAGCTACACACTAAATTCTGAAAAAAGAGGCCTGGGAAAGTGGTAATTATAATCAAGAGCATTTTTCACATGAATACATATGGCCATATATGTGATTATAAATTTTGAAAAGAATTATAGCATTAGGCACTCTGAATAAAGTTAATCTTTGACAAGCCTTGGCATATTTCAATATTTTTATGCCAAAACATGACTGAGAGGAAGAAAATAAAACTTAACAGTAACTTAGGTTTATAGAGTATTCCCTATGTTTTTTTTTTTAATTTGTTTTTAATTAGCACAAAAAATGGTAGGTTTCCTTAGGGCATTTTCATCCATACTTGGTTTTATTGATACTTTTCTCTGACTCTCTTCTTCTAACCCTTGCCCTGGTTTTATTCATTTGCTACCAGTAATACCCACCCTTTTCACTTTATGGTCACATGTATTCTATTACCCTTTCCTTCTTCCTTAAAACTTTTTCCTTATTTCACATTCCCCTTTAAAATTTCATGATCTTAAATCACCACCCACACCCACATATATACACACATAAATGCCTCAAAGTTATAATCTGTATATAAGACAGAACATGTAGTATTTGTACTTTGGAGTCTCAGTAAACTGGCTATAATTTCTAGATCCACCAATATTCCTGCAGATTTTATTAATTCACTTTTCATTACAGCTGTATAAAATACCAGTATATGCACATACCACATTGTGGGTTTTTTTGTTTTTTTGTTTTGGTTTTTTTTTGTTTGTTTGTTTGTTTGTTTCTTTTTTGTTTTTTCGAGACAGGCTTTCTCTGTGTTGTTTTGGTGCCTGTCCTGGATCTCGATCTATAGACCAGGCTGGCCTCAAACTCACAGAGATCCACCTGCCTCTGCCTCCCGAGTGCTGGGATTAAAGGCATGCACCACCATCACCTGACCACATACCACATTTGCATTATCCATTCATCTTTGATGGATGTTGTAACACCATTTTAAAGTAGAAATGGTGATCTTACAAATAACTAAAAAGATTCCACATGTTCTTTACTCTAACTAGCAAATCTGTTGTTGTTTGCCCTGAATACTTCTGTATTAATTCTACCTTTTTTAAACATTTTTTTATTATGATTTTACTCACCTAGAGTTATTCAATTTAAGGTCATTCAAGAACTCTTCAAGAATATCTTTTCTCCCTGGAATCAAAACAAGTATTACTAAATAGAAATGTGGAGAGAAGAAAGAAGGGCAGATCTGAGCTCAAGACCTTGAAATATTCTTATTTGATATGAATGGTTTGAATCAACATATTTGACCAACTTTTGATTAATATTTTAACCTGAATATTTTAAGAACAACAATTGGAAAATTAAGTGAGGGAAATTCTTTGGCTGAGGTCTGAAATAATTCTGTATAATACAAGTAAAGACAAAGATGGTACCCAAAAATATGGATGACATGAATTTACTTCATCGCCATCAGCATTTTATCAATGTGTCCAATGTAAACAAGGCATATCTCATTCCAGTTTCAAGTAATATTTGTTAAATTGCTTTGAGAAATGAAGCAAGCTGAGATCTGTCAAAATTTGAACCTATTTTAAGAAACATCTAAGAAGCCAACTTTGGGAAAACTTAAAATTAGCTTATATTATTTTCACTTAACAACACAGCAAATGATTTTTTAAATTTTTATATAAAAGAATGTAAACCCCCATTTTAATTCCTGAAAACCTTCAGTAACAGTTTAAGAGGCTGAATATGACTACAATTAATCAAGTTGTATGCTATTCTGGGGAACAGAGTATGAAAGATGTGTATGTTGGAGGGGAAAAGCTTGTAAAAGACAAGAAGCATCACTTTAAGGAGAGAGGCATGTCTGGAAATTGATTTCAGCAGTCCTCCCCGGATCCCTGTCTCTTACACTATTTGTAGCCACTCTTCTGTGATGATCCCTGAGGCTTGTAAGGAGATGGTGTTATGAAGATACGCCATTAGGGCTGGACAAACAATGGTTTGAGGACATGACAGGACTGTTGCACACCTTAACTCACAGTAGCTGTGGTTCCCACAGAACACCTGCACAAAATCAAGACAGTAACAGTTTCAGCATGGATGAAGCAGGGACTGATGAAGTCTGACCCCTAGCTAAAGACCTGTTGGCAATTGATGGCTAATAGAGGAACGAGAGTCAGTTTTCATCGAGAATGATGCCCTTTTGTAACAGTTTGTTCATGTTACCATAGATGGCCCTATACCAATGAACCAACTGGCAGCACTAATTAGACTCAGTGTGTTTAAAACAATAACAACAACAAAGAGAACATGAAGGTAGGAGAGAAATATGAGGGGAGGGTCTGGGGGAAATTGGCAGAAGGAATGGAAGATGGCTAGGATCAAAATATATTGTACACATATATGAAACTCTCAAAGGAAAAAAATAAAGATTTTTAAAGATGGGCAACAGAAACAAAACAACTTTTCTCTAGAAAATTAATCATGTGGTGATTCATGGGCAGGTTCCAAAGATAAGTGTACAAGGATATTCATCACAGTGTCCTTTAGAAAATTAAACTCTGCAAGCTGGGTTGTGCCTGTAATCCCAGCACTTGGAAGGATAAAGCAGAAAGATTGCCCCAAGTTTAAGGCCAGTCAAAGCTACATAGTGAATTTTTGATCAGCTTGGGCTGCAGAGTAAGATTTTATCTCACAACACTGAAATTTCAACAAACCAAACAAATGAGCAAAATCCCATTAAAAAGCAATTAAATTAAAAGACAAAGCATGAATATATATCTGAAAAAGAGTATGTATTCTCGAGTATGTCATTAGTTGGTTTAAGATCACAGTTTGTGCCGGGCGGTGGTGGCGCACGCCTTTAATCCCAGCACTCGGGAGGCAGAGCCAGGCGGATCTCTGTGAGTTCGAGGCCAGCCTGGGCTACCAAGTGAGTTCCAGGAAAGGCAAAGCTACACAGAGAAACCCTGTCTCGAAAAACCAAAAAAAAAAAAAAAAAAGATCACAGTTTGTGATCACACAGAGAAGGAATGAGTGCAAAATATCCTATGATTTTTGACCGCAAGGATGAAGCTAACCTACTATTATTATTTGATTAAAATGACACAGCATTATACTTCACCCCAAATTCTTATTTCTCATCAGAGAAGTTTCCCTGGGCAGTCCACAATGATTAATTCAGAAACTCACAACTGATCAAAGCAGAGAGAATACGTTACAACATTGTGCTCATCTATGAATGGGATATCTATATGACCATCAACACCAACATAGCAAAGCTCAAGAACTTAGGAAATACTTAGGGGAAACTATTAGTTGGGAAACTAAATAGTTAGGGAACTTAGGTGAAATAGTTCATAGAAGATTGGAGCAAAACTGTCCACAGAGCATGACAAAGTGGCAACACTCATGAAAGAATAGCAGCTATGGTTGCCTTTCACAAGACCTGCAAAAGGTCAAGTCCGTTCATATTATAGCATTATGTAAAGGCTCTCACAAGACCCAACACCTAATTGAGGAGTTATAGACAGTGGATGGTTTCTGGGGGAGAGAGAGTCAGTTTTCATTAAGGGTGTGAATCTTGGTAAGTTAATCATTTCTAGTAAATGGTCTTATACCTAGGAGTATGTGGCCAGCAACAGTTGGACTCACTGAATTAAAGTTTTAAAAGATAAAAGGACAAAAAGTTGGGATAAATGTGAATCTAGGAGTTGGGTTGAATATGACCCATGCTTGTTATCTGAGACTTTTTAAGAATTGATAAAAATATAAAGTTAAAAATAACTAAATACAATTTATAAAAGTAGATGTATGCTGTTGTTCTTTATATCCTGACATATAAAATTAACACTAAATACTTAAAGCAAGTGAGGGGTTTTTGAACAGAATACTTCTAATATGTAAAATTCTTTCTGTATATGTTTGTCTTGGTGCAGTGAGACAACAAAATGAGAGCAAGTATTGTAGTAAGAAGGAGATTTCCAGGGAGTGTTCAACACAGTATCCATAGCAGTGAGCTTTTCTATACTCTTCAGGTTTTCTCTGAAACTTGCAAAGCTATAACATTATAATATGATGTATATAAAAGTATGATTTTTTAAAGAAATTATAATTTGGATGGGTATATAGACTTAACACATAGTTTAAGATATATTGCTTAAATTCTTTATACTAATGCAATATGATTTTATAATTAGATAAATGTATATTCTTTTATAATAAATAAATTGAAAAGCATGAAACATCACACACACACACACACACACACACACACACACACACACACACACACGACGATATTTTTTTTAAATTTTCGAACCACTACAAAGAACTCTTCATAGATCTGATGATGCAACCATCTCCCACCTGCCTTATTTTCTGACAAAGTTGAAACTGCTCAAGAGAATAAGGTTGGGAAATAAAGCAGGGTCAAAGCCTGGTCACTATGTCACTTAAATATACTCGTTTGACTACATTCATATAAATATAACAGTTTTTTTTTATTTAAGACTATTAGAACCAACTTAAATAATTAACTTCAGGACTTTGTTTTATGAGTACTGTACATGCTCTCATTTAGCCCATTGTTTGTAAACAAATGAAGTTGTGAATTAGATGAAAAGACTCCTCAGAGGTGACTTCAGTTCATCAGCTTCAGGAACTCAACTTTTGCCTAATGGTTTAAAAGTCAAATATTTAAAGGTCAATGTTTCTTCATAGGTTATTTTGAATTTTTATTTTGATTGGTTTAACTAGAGACAGTGTGGCAAGGGTCATGTAATTTTTATACTCAGGGAAGGGCTACATCTCCTCAGGGTTTACAGTGAGTTCCACATCTTAGGCCACTGATGTCCTTGAAACCTGCTTACTAAGTCCAGCAATGTGTCTCCCTCTATTTTCTTAATTCTTTTCAACACGTTTGCACACATCTACTGAGTGACCTTAACTAAACCTTACATTTCCGTTGATTTCAAAGAGAAATTACTTTAAATTTTCTTTGAATATTTTAGAAAAATTTAAATTATCTTGATAATCGAGAAGTTTAGATGATGGCATATAGAAAATCTGCATACTTCTACAATTTTTATCAAAAGTTCGCTATTATTTCAAAGTAAAGCTGTTAAAAATAGTAACGGAGTTGGGCATGAAAATACACACAATTAATCCCAGCACTTAAGAAATAAATGAATAAAAAAAGTCAAAAAATAAACCAAAAATGAATACATACATATATTTATAAACATATGTAACAGATAAGTCAAAGTTATTCTTCTCTTGTGAAAACTGACTCTTATTTAATCCCAGACTTTTGACTTTTCAGCATCCCTGAGCAGATCATTGTCTGCTGGACCTGGGATTGGAGGACCTGAAGAAATGGGGCAGATGACATTACTGTAGACCTTACCTCAGTTTCAGTGTACTTTTATACAAGAATGGAACAAAGAAAGCAATGATCTAAAGATGATTATTTGAGTTCAGAAGAACATGTAAATAAATATTAGTAAGCACATACTAAATATTAGCAGCCCTTTCACACAATTTTTTCAGGACAGACCAATTTAAACACAATTCCCTGGAATGTACTATAGATTACATCTATACATCAGTTAATATATATATATATATATGTGTGTGTGTGTGTGTGTGTGTGTGTGTGTGTGTGTGTGTGTGTGTGTGTGTTAAAACAGTTACATCACCCCCTCTTTCCCTTCCTCCCTCCCAACCCTCCCATACCTACTCCCTTTCAGATCTTCAGATCTCTGGCTTCATTTTTTTATTATTAGTTTTTTTTTATAGAGAGAGATGCTCAAATACAGAAATATAACCTCATGAGTCTTGTTCTGTTGTTTATGTATATATTATTTCAAGGATGACAGATTTTTGTTGGATAACCAAAATTGGGAAATTTGTCCTAAGGAAAGATTACTTTTCCTTCTCCCAGGAGTTATCAGTTCCCTGTTTCTTTGTCTAAAGACTGGACCTCATAGGATTCTTCCATTTTCATTTTAGGATGTTTCTTAATCTTGTCATTGTTCAGATATTGCGTTGGCAGCCTCCTGTTCCTTTCCTCCCTCCATCCCCTCCCATGTAACACCCCCTTCTCCTTCTCAAAACCATGACCTCTTTTTCTTTAGTCTTTAGTTTATTTGTTGTGTGTGTGTGTGTGTGTGTGTGTGTGTGTGTGTGTGTGTGTGTATCCTGCTCAGTCTGTACATTGTTACTTTCATGTATATGATTTCAGGGAAGACCACTTGGTATTGGATAACCAACCAGTGGTTAGTATGTCCTTGGAGAAGACATTCTCAGCATTTCTTAGTCACTTGTTATTCTTTGTCTAAGGGTGGGGCCCTGAGAGATGTCCCCCTTCCAAGTTAGCATGTCTATTGGTAGCGTACTTTTTTAGTTGTTATTTAGGCAGTCATACAGTTGAGGTGTTAAGGGTAAAACGTCCCTGTCATTTCTTTCTCTTTTTTTTCAAAACATTTTTATTAAGAATTTTTTTTATTCACTTTACATTCCAACCACAGATCCCCCTCTCTTCCCTCCTCCTGCCCCCAGCTTTCCCCCTAACACACACACACCCATCCCCTCTTGCAACAAAGGCCTCCCATGGAGAGTTAGGAGAGCCTGGTACATTCCCCTCACCCTGCATCAAGGAGCTCCCTGGCAGTAGGATCAGGATCCATCCCTGGTGCATGAGCTGGCTCTTTGGAGCACCTCGGGCACCTTGCACATCCCTGTCATTTCTATGAGACAAAATCTTCCAGCAGACTTCCTGGTCCTCTGGTTCTTCCAGTCTCTCTGCCCCCCTCTTCAACAATGCTCCTTGAGCCTTAAATGCAAGAGTCATATTATGGATGTACCAATGGAGGCTACTTACCCTATGATCAGTTGTTCTCTCTATTTCATCCAGGTGTACTTCTGTGTAATGATCTCCTTCTGTAACAAAGAGAAGTTTCTCTGATGGGGCTGAGAAAGATGCACTTAACTGGGCACAAGGATCAATGCTTAGAATGTAGTCAGGAATTATGCTGGTTTAGTAAAGTAGTGATTGTCAGTTCTCCTCTAAGAACTATGACTCACTATCCACAGAGTGTTGACTACCTTTCTAATAGTAAGGATGATTTCCTTTCAGTTAAGTGTACCTTAAGCCAAATGTGAGAGCTTTTAGCTACCATCAATATATGAGTGCCATTATTGCACACTCAAATTTATCATGTTATGCTGATCATTATTGTGGTTCATAAGCACCCCATCTGGGTAGGACTTTTGGTTGTGTCTCTCCCCTAGAATGCTGCATAGTAACTTCTAGTACTATGAGAGCTAATCCTCAGGGAGGAAACTTTCAGGTCAGATACAGCTCAAATTCTCCAGGTCTCGTATTGTCAGCCCAAGTAGGATAACTTCAGTTGAACTATATATGTTTATGTAAACACACAGATTTATATGTATGTAATTCACATAAATAAAATTTCTTCCTTCATATCCATTTTTATCGAAGCATTGAAAGAAATATGAAGATGTGTGTCACAAAAGATTTTGTTCTTTGAAGAGGATAGTGATGGCAGATGAATATCTGTGCTTGATTCATGTCTGTCTCTCACACAGTGCCCAATGTAAGGGAGTATGAATAAAACCAATGTCAACTTCATCAGTGAGTGAGTGAGTTATTTACCAGATCCTAAATATCAATCATTAACAATCTTAATTTCTGTCCCTACTTTCCACCCCTTCCAGTGTCTCGCTTTTTCCCATTAAATGATACATAGCCAACACCTAGAGTCATGATACAGAATCTGCAGATTTAAAGATTGTGCTAAGAGAAGAGTAATTCACCCAATTTGATATTTTTGATATACTTCCAGAAAAATCATGAGAAGCAGAATATTATTCTTCACTGCAACTGGCTTGTGTCAGTCATGAGAACATATTCACCAAGTATTTAACAAGCACGTTCTACATGTCAAGTACTTTTTAATGCCTCATATCTATGAATGCATTTACTTCTTATACCAACCAAGTGAAACAATCAATATTCTTCAAGTTATAAGGAAAACAAATTGAAGCACAAAGAAGCTGAGGCAGTTACCTAAGGTTGTACTGCAGAAAAGTAATAGGACCAGGATTTGGGTCAGTGAGTCAGATGCTGCAAGCTACAAATTTAGTTCAATCTGGACATTTTTCCCCCAATTTAACTATTTTTTTATTGATTCTTTATGGATTTCACATCATGATCCCACTCATCCCCCCCTCCCTTCCCTTCTACCCTCTACCTTGCAACCTCCCCCAGGATGAAACAAAATAAAATTTGAAAGAAAAGAAAAGAGGAAAAAAAGGAAAGAAAAATCTCATCTTGGAAGCTGTAGTGAGACACAGTGATTCATACAGTATACCCTTTAGTCCATATATCATTACTTGTAAGTGTTACTGCAATGAGTCATTGGCCTGGTTCGAGGATTCTGGTTTTTGCTATACCATAGATACTGGGCACTCATTAGGGCTCCTCTTGGATATCCTGTCACTGTCCTGTGTCATGGAGATCCTGCAACTTTGGGTCTGCAGGGCTGAGATCTTCACATGCTCCAGAAGATCATAGATAGGGTGGAGGAGCTGGTTTTGGGTCTGGGCAATTGCTGAATTGGTCAGTCTACCAGTTCTCCTTCATCCTCAACACCAGGATGGGCTCTCTAGCACCACCCTTGCTAGTTCACATATGTAGTAAGCAGAAAAGGGTAGGATCAGTCATCCTACTCTCATGTCCTTGAGGTTTTCTGGCTCACACATACACCACCAGGGCCAGCTCTTCTGTATTTCCCAGGAGAAGTGTAGAGGCTACTCTTCAGAGTGTTGCAGCTGATATGAGGCATGGCCAGAGCCAACTCTCTTGCTCTCATGACTTCAGGGTCTCAGAGCCTCAGGGCCAGCTCTCCCACCTGCCACAGGACACAAGGAGTGCTCCAGGGGGCGCGCAGGGGGGGGGCATTCCTTCCACTTGCCCATGCCACTATATGACAGATGAGTGACAGGGACAGAGCCCTCACAATTGTGTTCTTGGGGCCAGCTCACCTGTGCCCCCCTCAATGGGGTTAATGCCACTGTATTTCCCAGGTGAGGTGCAGAGCCTGCTCTCCTATGTGCTGCATCTGGTGAGGGACAGGGTCAGCTCTTTGGCCTGCCACACGTGGCAAGGGGAGAGGGGGGATGGCATCTTTCTCTTGCCCTTATCATGTGGCATATGAGGAGTGTGAGGCCAGCTCTTCTACTCTCAGGATCTCAGAGCAGGCTCACCCATGCCCCTTCCAGCAGGGTCAGTACTACTGTGTTATCCAGGCAAGGGGCAGGGCCTGCTCTCTCAAGTGCTACAGCAAGTGAGGTGTGAGGCCAGGTCACTGGTTCTCATGACTTCAAGGACAGTTTCCTCACCTACTATAGGTGGTGAGGTGTGATGGGTAGGGTGGAGAGAGCATCACCTCCTTGCTCTCACCACCATCTGGTAGATGAGTGGTGTGACAAGATCTCTCATGTTCCCGTTCTCAGAGCTGGCTCTCCTGCGCTCAGTCAGCGGGGTCAGTTCTACCATGTTGCCCAGGTGAGGTGTAGAGCCTGATCTTCTGAGTGCTGCATCTGGTGAGGAGCAGAGGAAGCTCTCTCGTCTGCCTCAGGTGGCTAGTCCATGGCACACAGAAAGTCTGTCACTGTTATAAAGGTGTTTTAGATCACATTTATGCTTACGTTTGTAGGCTGAACAAAGCACTCTCTAATGTGCATGCATCAGACTCAATCAGTTGAAGGCCTTAAAATGAAAAAAAAAATAATTCCACCAAAAGAACAAATTCTTCTTCCAAGCTGCCTTCAGACTTACTCTGCAACATGAGGTTTTCCTAGAGTTTTCCACTTCTATGTAGATTTTAGATCCACTTGCTCTACAGTGCACCAAGTCTTCACATTGTCTGTTGTTCCTTGTCTATCTCCACATCCTATTATCAGGTGAAGTCTTACAGTTTTGATTGCATTTCAGTAGCAAGGGATCTGGATTGGCTGTATAACAATTATGCCAATACAAGCAGGAAAGTTGAACAAAGGACAGACCACAGAGGGTCTGGGCCATTAGCTAGATGAACTTAGATTTCATTCCATAACAATTTAGTTACATGTTCATTGCTGTGAAGAAACACCACGATCAAGGCAGCTTAGAAAAGGAAGCATTTAATTGAGGACTCACACTCCCAGAAAGTTAGAATCCATGACCATCATGGTGGAGAACATAGCCGCAGGTAGGCTTGCCACTGGAGGAGTATCTGAGGGCTGACATCCTTATCCATAGGTAGGAGTCAGAGAGAGCTAACTGAGAATGATGTGGGCTCTTGAAGCCCAACCCAGGTGGCAAATATCTTTCTAATTTTTCCCAAACAGTTCCACCAATTAGAGGCTAAACTCTCAAGTATATGAGCCTATGAGAGCCACTTGCATTCAAACTACCACACATGGACAATTGTTGTTCAAATCTTAGATGGTCTTTTAATAAACAATCCAGAGCAAGATATCAGGGTGAAAAATCAGAGAAGCAGAACAGTCAGCCACTAGTTCTTACCTCTATGAAATCCTCAGCCTAAAGAGAGTGAGTTCCTGTTTCCTCGTGGCTTATATACCTTTCTTTGCCCTGTCATATTACTTCCTGGAATTAAAGGCATGTATGCTTCCCAAGCAAAGGCATGAGATCTCAAGTGCTGGGATTGAAAGCAGCAGACTCCACCACCCAACCTCTCTGTCTAATCTAGTGGCTGGTTCTGTCCTCTGAGCCTCAACCAAGTTTATTAGAGTACACAATTTATCACCACAGACAATGGAGAAATGGAACATTATCTGTTAAAACATTCTTAAGAAAAGAGTGACAGAGTTCTTTAACAAACTGGATTCAACAAGTATAGGTGGGATTTTAGGGAGGAAAAGGTAGAGGGCCAGTTAGCTGAACATTAAAAAATGCAGTCAAGTAAATGAGTTGAAAAGTTCATAGGACAAGAGAAGAAACTGAAAAAAAAAATGTGTTGAAAACAAATAATTGTAAGGTGCAGGTTTCCAAGGCATTTTTTGTTTCTGAGTCATCCTAGAAGACTGTGCCAACTAAGAATTTTAAACAGACACACCCTTTCCATGCCCTTACCCAATCCTGAATTAACTCCTGGGAATATTCTGTTCTTTTCTTACTATCTCTGGAATAGAACATTCTGTCTTAATCTTGGATGTAGGAAACCTGTTGTCCTCTCAGTGTACAGTAAATACAACTGATAGCCTTCTTGACTCAAGCCCTATCTCCTGCAACAATGCTGCCCTGACTGTCTGGAAACACATTAGTTCTAGTCTCCAAGGATTTAAGGAGAGTAGAATAATGACATCTTCAGGAAGCCTCTTTCAGTACTTTTAAGAGAACAAAACACCCCTAAGTCCTTAAGAGTTAGAAAATGACCTCATTGCAGCTTAACGTTTGGAAAGTTATAAATCTTTTAAAATCTTCATTCAACTACAAAGATTCAGGGAACACAGCTTCTCCAACCACAAATGCTATATGGTACATGCTAAGGATCCACACTGTGTAGCCCCTTACTTGCAAGCGTGTTGCTCAAGGCAGATTGAATAAATTGATTTGTAAGAATGTGGTCCCCACTAAATATTTCTTCATCCATGTGCAGGGGGTGGTGGTAGGATTGTTGACCCACAAATAATGATAGAACAAAATAAATGACAAGTATCTTCTTCAGAGAAGTCTGTTAAAAGAAAGGAGACATAGCTTGTTCTGGGAAGTTAGGACACTAAATATGTCTTTTGAGACTATTGACCTGGCATCAAACCTAAACTTGCTAAGAGGATCTTCTCAAGATTTCTTAAATTTGCCTTTGTCCCTTATAAAACACAAATAATATTTTCCTGGAAGAGGTCTCCTAGATTTAAAGAGAATACTAGGAGCTCAGTGTCACTAGCCCTGATATCAAGCAGAGGCACAATGATACATGAGGATAGATATTCCAAAACAGTTGCAATGATAAAAAGGGATAAATATGAGCTTTACTTTGTTCAGTTAGTTTATAAGAGTACTAGGGACACTCAAAACTGTATGCTTGTTAATTCAGAGTAGCCCTGTCCATTTTGAATGATGACTACTGCCAGTAGGATCTTTCTTGCAAAGACTGACAAAAGGATGTGGGCTCATGGTATAGCTCATCAGGCTCATCATATCTCAGGAGCATGTGAGGTTTCTCATGGAGCACGATGATCTGAAAAAAAAAATCCAGCTGTTTCAAACTTCTAACTATGTATTAGAATCACCTGGGAAGCTTTGAAGCCAAAAAAATGTCTAACTCCCCTCAGATCGAGTCTGATTCGGTGAAGATGAGATTCAGGTGTTTATAGTTTCAGTAACTAACCATGGGATTCCAATACACCAAAAGGGAGGGGACCTAGTGCTCTGGTTCAACTCTTTTTCCTTTGACAAATGAGGAAACTGAGAAAAAAGAAGAAGCTGGGGATGCAGAGGTAAACAATAACACATCAAGTTTCTTTTGCTAGTCATTGGATTTCCACCATAGGATGTTTTTTTTATAACATATCAGTGAGTCCTAAGATGCCACCCCATTTATGCCCAAATCATTAGGGAGTCATTGCTTACTTATTTGGTTCTTTATTTAGTTTGAGATACAGTCTCATTTTATAACCTTGGCTGACATGGAACTCTCTATGTAGAGCTGTTTGGCTTCAGACTCACAGAGAACCACTTGCCTCTGCCTCTTAAGTGCTGGGATTAAAGGTATGTACTGCCACTCCTGGTTTAAGGGTCACCATTTAAATTGTCTGCTTTACTTTGAATGAAACAATTTTCAACCTCTCCAAATAATACTCAAGCACAAATTTGAAATCCATGATACTATACCATGTCATTGATGCACCCTTTCAAATGAAAACATACAGGTAGCATTTTGTGGACTTAACAGGTTATATTTAGGAATATATATATATATGTGTGTGTGTGTGTGTGTGTGTGTGTGTGTATTAACAATGAAAAAGAGGGCATAAATTTGAAGGAGAGCAAGGTGGGGTATATGGGAAGGTTGAAGTGGGAAAGGGAAGGAAGAAAAGTTAAAATTAAATTATAATTTCAAAAATGAAAAGAAAAGAAAAAGATTTGCTATTCTTTTTAGGTAGAATCTAATGTTATCACAGACATAAAGGAACACACAGTTGAAAGGAGACATTGCAAGATCAGAGATTTGAGGTCTAATTCTCAATTTGTTACACACTAATTGTACTATAACCTAGAAGCCTAATCGAAGTGGCTGAAAAAATTCTGATTTGAAAAAAATTAAAGAATGAGTCATCATCATCATGGAGGTTTAGGCAATGCTGTCTTTGCTTTTGCAACATAAATGCATTTGCTTTCAGTTCCTCAGCTGTTACATGACCTTTAAGCATGGGCCTCACAAGAATGTTGACTCTCTGATGTGTTTAATACATTGTCTGTCATAGAGCAGGTGACTCACAAAATGCTGCCTGTATCACCATTCATAACAAGAAATTCATGTCTTGATAGCATGGAATTGCCCTTACTATGGCAACTACTAGCCTGGGATGGCTCCCTGTAGTGATTTTTGTATGATTAAACTGTAGCAATTACAGAATTTATCCACAGTAGCCATCATTAAATTAGCAATGGATAAGAATCTGTAGTCATTGTACATAATACATCATGATCATTTAAAATTTCTGTGCTCAGAGGATGGCTCACAACCCAGTAATATCTACAACACCAGGAAAATGTTATAAATCCCTATTGACTGAATCAGAATCTTCATTTTAATAAAATAAGCAGTTGGGTTCTATACATATTAATCTTTTATAAAGCCCTGTATCCATCTTGATACAATAATATTGCTTAAGAGAGTGCTGTAATAAAAATGAGGCAGGGAATCTTATCATTTGCCCAGCTAACCACTCATTAATTCCATCTCTAAATTAAGAGTAATGATATAAATCCATAGTGTTCATCAGCACAAGGGAAGGACTTAGATGGAGTAAGACCCTGAAGACTTTCCCTAAGAATAGTTTCTACACATAAATACATAAAAAGATCACATGGATACTCTTACACAACAAATTGGTACTGAAACACCAAAGATAAAGCAGATGTTAGCAGGACAGCTGTACCTAATATAGAGCAAGATCAGGACCTGCCTCCTTTCACCTCCACCCAGACAGTATTAATTACCTGTTCATCATCTTTGTTTGAAAACCACAGTCCTAGAAGCCTTCCTATTGTGTATCAGTGGGGCATAATGTGTGAGGGTCAGGGAAAGTAACATGAATTTACACTCTTGTCCTGAGCTGAGTCAAGTTGGTGTATGAGTCATATACAGGGTGCCCTATATGATGGCATGATAAATGAGGAGTCAGCAATCAATGTTTGCAACGTGAGACTTCCACGTAAGCTCCATACCAGGGCATAACAGATCTATAGGAGACTCAAGAGATCAGATAAAGAATTAGGGTATTCATACCCAACTGAGATATATCCCCCCTATATAAAGCAGTCTACTGAGTTGGTTCCTAGTAAGACACTTCTTACAAACTATTATACAGATCTTCTATAGTGTACTGGGAGACTGAAGAATCTAGGAAAGAAATGGATGCCATAGTTGCTGGTGCAGCTGTTTAAATTAAAGAAGTAGTGTTTAGAACAAAATTACTATTGTCATTTTCCCAAAAAGCACATTTCAAAAAGTCAATGAAAAAAATGTTGCAAGGCATCATCATTTTTATAAACATAGGTGCAAGAAAAGGGGTTTGCAGGGAAAAAGGTCTGATTTTCCACTCAGTTTCTTGTTAAACGGAAATTCAGAGGCTGGAGTTGCAGTCTACAGCAAAGTTCCCTGGAAGATGAAATGCATGTAAATGTTCTGGAAACAGGAATGTTTGATCCAAGTGGTCTCCGTAACCTGCAGTAAGCAGCTATGGTTTCCAGTGTATTAAATGCATGGGTGTACAACAGGGTAAATATGCCTGGTGTATCCAGGAAATAACAATTTTAATAGATGATATTAATATTATTTATTTTATAACCAATTTTGATTGATAGTCAAGACAAGATCGTCTATAATCATTGGCACCATGAGGTTAGCTTGCATTTAAGTTTCATCTTTCTGCCAAAAACTTTTACATTTAATATGTCACTCTTATTCACTGATGATTCTCCTACAGTGAGAACATTTTGTGGTGCATAAAAGGAGATGACGTAGATGCATGAACAAAATGTAAATAATTTTCAGCCTCCTCACCAGGCCCTATGATAGCTATCATTACTTTTATTATATGGAGCATACGCAGATACTTGGATCAAATAGATACCACATGTCAGAGTCAACATAAGGCAAGGATTCTTCCCAGGCAGGATCAGATACTAGTCATTAGGAGGAGTAGGGTTTTAAACACTAATTTTCTGCCAAATACTTCACTAATGGGTTTATAAACCTTACTGCCTTTCATCCTCCTTCCAACTTCTTAAAAGGTAGGTATGTAAGTGGTCTCATTTGTAGAAAAGGAACATAAAGTTTGCAAATGTGTTCAGCCTGTTTTGCCTCACTGTTGCAGAATTCTTGTAACTGGGTAAATTATAAGGACTATAGAGATTTATTTCCTTCAATTTAGAAGCTGGAAAATTCATAGTTGAGCTGTCTGTATCTGGCAACAAGTCTCTTCTTGCTGTGCCTTTCCACATTGGAAGGACAAGAGAGTACATGATAAATATTAAGCAGAATGTCAAACTCATTTTTTTTCTGTAAGCTCATTACTGAAAAAAAAAACTTGCCATTCCCTTAAGAAGTTCCATTTCTCAGTACTGTTGTATTGTAGTTAAGTTACCAACACATAAAATGTAGAAAGCACATTCTTCAATCAGTGTTGTTTGACATTTTCTGGGCAGATGTGATTAAAGATCTATTCACCCTAGATAGGGCACTGAGGACAGACCAAAGAAATGATCCCTTCCCATTCTAGCTTAGTGAACCAGTGAGTTTATTGGAATTGCTTCCAGGAGCATTGATGACTCAAAGGCAGCTGCATCTCCAAACAGCTCACTCAAGCATGGAGATGAGTCATGAAATCTGCATTCTTGGAGCTCTGTGCACAACATATCAATATGTGGAATTTATTAAATGTATAACATTCTTCTAAACTTTGAACCACTGTAGAGTAGCAGTCTTCTGCATCTCTCCGATCTTTAGCAAGAAGCCTGCCACATGGAGACATTTGATGAAGGTCAGAAGAACCAAGCAACCTGAACATAACAGAAGCCTTCAATTCCAGTTACATGTTAGTCTAACTCACAAAATTCCAAGTTCAAGGCCAGTCTGGGATTCAGAATAAGTTCAAAGCCAACTTAACCAACTTATTGAAACTCCACTTTGAAATAAAAACTGAAATAGGAGCTGGAAGTATGGCACAATAGTAGAGTACTATTGTATAGGATGAATGAGGTCCTACGTTCAAATCCAAGTTCCATAAAAAATAAATAAATAAATAAATAAATAAGCAAATAAGTAGTCATTAAGCCTTTCCTTTCAGTTCTAACATTCTTATTATACATAATTCTAATGAGCCAGAGAATTATACTACTTCCATGTTAACCATGACATCTTTTGCCTGAACTATAAATACTCTTACATGAGATATAACAAAGTTTTCAGCTCAGATTAAAAAGTTGATAAACTCATAGTCTGGGCCCAGAAAGCACATTTTTTCCCTGAGACTAGCTAGCAAAATCAGTGGAAAAACTGCCATTAAAAGAAGATTCTTTCATAACCTCAATACAACTCTCAGTGGCCACTTCAATCAAAATTGGATTGATATAATTATTGCCAAGAATTAAGGTATCTAGCTCACCTATGCCAGTCCATTGACAAGGGTGTGAAGGAAGTAATGATGCTTTCCAGAAATATTTGCTGAGTAGTATTCTCACTCATGTTCCCTCAAATATTAAGCAAAATTTGGTAAGGTTTCTTTAGATAATACTGATACCTCATTTCTATATGGCATTTGACAGTGTACCAAGCATTTTTGCTTTCTTCTCATATTTGTTCCAACACAAGCTGAGAATGGCAAGGATGAGCTAAATGAAGTATCAAAGAAGAATCATGATTTTTCTTTGAAATACAATGTGGCAGAAAATAAATTTAAGACTTACAATTTATTTGGTAAATAACTTACAGCTCTTCCCAAGTGTGAAGTATATTCAATCTGCTTCCTTATGTTCTGGGAGGCAGTGATGTCATTCCCTAGTGAAGTCTGCAATGACTCAGCCATCAGAGAGAAAATCGTAGGTTCATCTCTGCCCCTTACCATAAATAGAATTCAGAAGCTAATGAAGTATTTAATATAGAAAATAGCCTGTATCCAGAATTTAGGGGTGGAATTTTCTTCTTTCCAGGGTCAGTTTGACAAAAAATTATGATAAAATGTGCACTGGTTCTGACATATGTTAGCATTTTTTACCTTCCTCCTGAGGAATATGCTCACTCTTCCATTTGATTTCTGTGATGAGGTCCTGAGGTATTGTGGAACTACTAGTGCCTATCAAAGTGGACAGAGTTCAAAGGAGAAATCCATGTGTGTGTGTGTGTGTGTGTTAAATTTTAATGACATGTTAATTATATTTATCATGGATTTCATTATAAAATATAAGAAATTCCATTCATATGATATATATATATAATGTGTATGTTTTATTTTGATCATATTTATCCCTTATAACCTTTTCCTGTCCCTCTTCCTCTCCCAACCAGTTGTATACTTTTTGCTTTCTCTTTTTCCTTTCTTTCTTTCATTTCTTTCTTCTGGCTTTATTTTTGGTGGGTCACTGTTTTAATTAGGTTTGCCCACATGAATATGAGTAAGGGATTATATGAAGAGGGATATGGGCATCTTGCCACCAAAGAAGGTATCTTTTCTTTCTTCAGCATCCCTTAGCCACATTTAAGTCATCAGAGAAGGAGGAAGCCTTAGGATCCTCTCCCATTTCTATGACAGAATGTTGATGGGTCCAATTTTGTGCAAGTCTTATACTGGTAATTAGAGCTCCTGAGAATTCAAGAGTGAAACAGACTTGTCATGTTGAGAAGAACACATTACACAGTACCCCAATTTCTCTAGCTCTTCAATCTTGCCATAATGTTATCTGAAACTTGGAGGTGTGTTATATATGTCTGATTTAGGACTTCTCAATCAACATTCAATTCTTCTCAGCACTTCGACCAGTTCTACATCCCTGCACTAACCACCACCTACTGCAAAAATAAGATTCTCCATCCAAGGCTGACTTTATTCCTGGGATATGGGAATAACCAAAAGTATTTAAAATGCAGTCTAACAGTTACATTAAGCCCATTTAGCAAGACAACAACAATAGCTTCTGTAGTGGGTAGCCATTCCAGCTTTGATCTGGAAGTTCCAACCCCCATTGAGACTTCAGCAACTGTCACGCCTACAAGGCGGGGCCAAGGGAGGCGCCTGGAGACCCGAGAGCTGGATAGGTGGGCACGCACTCCATTCCAGGGACCCTGGATAGTGGAGGTGGACCAAGCAGAGCTCCAGAGAACACCGCTGGACTGTGATACACCTTCCCCAGACCCCGCGACCTAACTATCCCTTAATTTGTAAGTTACACCATTAAATAAATCTCCTTTTAACTACGTGGAGTGGCCTTAATAATTTCACCAATAAGCTTCCTCAGTAGGAACTTTGTTCTACACTGCTGAGGGATTTTGACCAGATTTACAATACAAACTAAATTCCTTCCAGGGGAAAAAAGCCTCAAATACAACCAGAAAGTGCTTGGTTGGCCCCTAAAAAGGCTTTCCACTATTTCACCAGTTGGCATGCCTTAATCTGGCCCATTTGTAGCATAGCATGCATTATCCACAACTAAATAATGCCCTTGATGGCAGTTCTTCCCTGAGCAATCCACGTAGCATGTTCCTATGAGGACTAGCCAACAAGGAGGAAGCTACCAGATGATTTCCAACTTGATTTGTCTGAGTCCCCAAACCAAAACACGGATTATTTTCAGCTATAGGTTCTCACTATTCAGTTCTGATGAGCATCCAACAGCAGTGATGATAGCCTATATTGTTTTGAAGGTGGCAGGGGCCTCTGTGACCAACATCCTGTAGGGTGGTAGCCTACTCTTCACACCACAATCTATCATTTTTATCTATATTTTCATGCTGATGGGAAAGGAAGTGAAATGTTGTAAATCTCGGCTTGATGAGTAAAGAAAGACAAATGATAAAATGGAGTTTCCAATGATCTTCAAAGAGTCATATTGCATGTTGCTTTCCTAGTGTTCCTCTAGGTTAATTATTCCCTCCTTCTTTAGCTTAATGATAAGATTATAAATCACTTGAAAGACACGAGGAGTTTGGAGATGATGTCACAAAAGCACAGGCTAGATCATTAACTTCCTTAGACCCCTTTTCTAATTTACTGCTATTTCTGTATCATGTTGATTTGGCTCTCCCCAGAATACTGAGATGGATCACAACTCTGGGGATGGTGTTGTTTTCCTAAGATAATATTGTTTTTTCTCTGGGTCCTAGGCTACTGAAAACAATCATCTTGTGGATAAGAACAAAATGAAAGAAATAAATGATTCAGGATCCATCATCCAAGTAGCATAATTTCATTCCCACCTAAACATTCTCTGTAGCTATGTATGTTCTCTTTTTCCCATGCTCAAAGCTCCCACAGAGATGTCTTTTTACAGATCTTTCTGTTAGTCACAATGATGTCTGCCAACCTAGAAAGAATGAAGTATGAAAAAGACCCAGAAAATAAAAACTCAACATCCTCATTTACTAGCTGCTGTCCATAGCATATGTTCTAGAAAATTCAAAAGAAATACTAAGAAACATTGACATTTTTCTTCATTCATTTATTTCATTAGGAAATTTTAAAAAATCTTACCTTCAGATACCATCTCTAATTAGCAATCAAATCAGGCTTAACTCTAATTTTCAAAAGGTTTAAAGAATGTCTATCAAAGGCCTTTAAATTATACTCAGGAGATGCAAATATTACTTGGAAATGTATTTCAGATACTACATGAAGTTTAAACAAATGGCATGCACTTATAGTCACATGTTGCTGAGAATCTAAAATTAATTTTTAAAGATTAATTAAATGATCTGACACATTAAATTCTAATCAGTTTTCACCTCTCTGTTAACTGTCAGTGTCAACATTTGTAAATCAATGCATGTGTCTTTTTTTCCATGACAACTGGAAATTTGTACAATAAAAGGATATTATACAAACATAGTCCCAATAAAGGTAAAATGAGATAGCTGGTAGGATCTGTGAGCTTCCTCAACCTGGTCTTCATGGATAGTATGGTAGTACATCTTAAGACACTGTAAGCTTCAAAGTGATCTATTGATTTTCTCCAGTAATTACAAACAAACAACAATATTCTCATTAGACTACAACTTTCTTAGCATATAATCCTATGAAATGTGACCTTTAGGAGTTCCAACACTTTGAGGATTAAAAGCAGAAAATTAAATTGTAAGTAGAAGATGACTCTCAGACAAAATCAGTGTCATGGAGATATAAAATGTAAAGAAGTAGCTTAAATGGAACTATTCAGTAGAGCTACAAAACTCTATCTCAGTGGGATGCCTCTTGTGAGAATCCAAGTGATAACATGGATGGGACCATCGAGCATGGTGCTTGCATAGAAGATTTTCAATACATGAAAGCAATTAGAGGATGCTGAGATATAAGACACAAAGGCAGTATTAGAGTGTGGCATGAGCCCTGCTCAGACACTTATGTCAATTTCAAATAATCAAATAAAGCACTCTACAAGTTTCACAGAAAATTTTTAGGTAAGTCACAATCTTCTATTTAGAAACATTTCCAAAAAGTTATTTAAAAAACGATAGTATATGAATTGTTCAACCCTCAATAGGACAACTATATCACACTCTCTATTTTTCATGATTCAGAGACCATCTTGAGAGAGAAGTAGAAAGATTGTAAAAGCCAGAAATTGGGAAATGTTACTGAAAAATAGTATCTTCTGTGTATGATGGAACTGTTTCACTCATGAACACACAGCAGATGTGATTTCAGGAACAAGATTTTACAGGATCATGTCAGTCAATACTTCAGCAGGGAAAGTGAGGGAGCTCAGAAAGCCCCACCCATAACTGAGAAGTTATTGGTAGTTGGTTACAACTTGGAGAGGTTGAAACTGTTTTCTTCAGCAGTGTAAACCATAGTACATTGTTCATGCTTCACAGTGGATGGTGTCCTAAATTCACACACATTTAGACAACACTAATTAGACTCTAATAAGTAGAGGAAGAGGAGAGAAAGGAGGAGGAGAAGAGAGAGGAGGAGGAGGAAGTGGAAGAGAAGATCATGAAGTTGGCAGGCAGGTATGGTGAAAGGTCAAGAGGCTATAGAAGGGAGGAGTAGCTTTGAATATGATTTAGAGAAGTTGATTCTTACACAAACTTATTGGAGCATAAAATTATAACATAGTATATTTGCTTTAAAAGAACAGGCTTCTGCTTCAAGAAACATTAAACAAAACACCAAACTTTCTAAAATCCCATGTAAACCTGGACAGCTTATGCAAGTATTCATCACCACAATCATATTTACACTTTTGGCATTTTTTAAAAACAGCATGCATCTTATTTCAAGTTACTTCTTCCCTTTCTGGTAAGTCCTCTGAACTTCTACACAGGGTAATCTTTGCCCTTAGCTGGAGCTAGAGTTTTCCTGCCTGGCCCACAGTCAGGACAAATCTCTGTCACCCGCCAGTCCCACAGCCACTCAGACCAAACAGAGACTTATATTGCTTACAAACTGTATGGCCGTGCCAGGCTTCTTGCTAACTGTTCTTATATCTTAAATTAATCCATTTCTATAATCTATAACTTGCCACATGCCTCGTGGCTTACCGGCATCTTCACATGCTGCTTGTCATGGCTGTGGCTGGCAGTGTCTCCCTCTGCCTTCCTATTCTCTCCATTCTCCTCTCTGTTAGTCCTGCCTACACTTCCTGTCTGACTACTGGCCAATCAGTGTTTTCTTTATTGACCAATCAGCAACACATTTGACATACAGACCATCCCATAGCACTTAGCTTCTATTTGGATTCCAGGTCAGTTTCATATACCAGTAGAACACATGAACTAACTCACACATTATTTATGATATACTTATTTTCAGAAAGGATAGTGATAAATAAAAAAGAATACACAGAAATGAGGATGAGAAAAAATGTTTCCATATAAATCATTGTAGGTAGACTACATTAAAAAAGTAGAGATAATCACATAGTATGCAAATTTACCAAACCCACTAATCAAATAAATACCAAGTTCTGAGAAATGCATGAAGTGTAATTAGGGAAGGGTCTGAGAAACATTGAGAGTGAGGGATCAGAAGACATGAATACAGAAACACAGCTTTGTATTTCTGTCATAGATATCTATAGCTATATATCTATCTATGGTCTATGGGAAAATAGGGACAACTCCATCACCAGACCTGAGAACAAAGTCTGGTTTTCAGAGGGAATAGTATTTTCAGCAATACTGGGGCTTGTGTCTAAAATCTGTTGTTGCATCAGCTAGATGGAAAGTTGTGTATCACAAGAGAAAACTGAAACCTCTCACTGATACTGTTAAGTATGAGCAAAGGATCTACAGAACCATAAGTCCTTTATAGCCAGACATGCCATATGAGGGACCATGGTAGTGGTGTTAGAAATAAGTATCACTTTCTCCCACTCCCCAGGAAGATGACAACATTCTGCCAATGGTGCTCTAAGAGACTGATGGTGGCAGATGGCTGCTTAGTGACAAAAACTCATGAGAAAATTCAAAGCAACAGAAGAAGCTAGGATGCATAGAGAACTATGGAACAGAGGACTACTGTATGGAAAAGAGAGGACACAGCTGCAGTTGGTGAGGCAAGAGAAATACCCAGTGTACTTTGACACATGAGGGACAACTTCAACATAAACTACTACATCTTCTGCATAGGGTCAAAATGCTTAGCATCACCATTTCTGCTGCCTTAGAATGAGGCGTGGGCTTCCTTCCCCCCTTGTTCTTCACCTTCCTAAAGAGATTGTTATATAATTGCTTTACTGGTTCTCCAGATTTTTATGTTGCAGAAAATAGAAATTAAAGAAGCAGAATCAGAGGGACAGAGGAAGAAAGCAAAGAAAGTGTATAAACTGTAGAAGAAGAATTGTTTTCTTTGTGCAAAAGATGGGTTATATATAAGTGGGGTGGGGGATATTGAGGTTTCCCATCTTTTTCTGATTTACTTTAAGAAGTTGTGTTAGAAAATTGATGGATGTAAGGGAACACTCTAGAGGGAAAGGAGTGGCTTCCTGCAAGTTTGACTGCCGTTATATGTGGCATGACTACAGTAGTATTTGGAAACTGTAAGGAAAGATGAAATTATGCTGCAAATACATATGAATGACTGTACCATGTTCATGACTGTGAAACCTGAGACTGGCCTCCAAGGGTCCAACTTCAGAAGAGCTCTTCAAGCAAGGGAGTGTTAGTTGTCTCTTTGAGACTCTGCTGTCAAGAAACAGGGGAGCTACAAAAATAATGTGTTCATGGGCCTATGTGACAAATTTCCAGGGACCAAGCACAACATAGCAACAATAACAAAATCATTCAAAAGGGCCTGAGATAAAAGGAGGTTTCAAAAACAAAACTAAACTAAAAAAAAACCCCAAACCAAACAAACCAATAACAAGCCCCTAGTTGGCAGCTGGAAGGAGGTTGCTGGTACAATGTGAATTGTTGCAGCTAATGAGTTCATGGACTGATAAAGTGGGAAAGTACAGATACTATTCAATTAGTAATAGAAGTATTCTCCTATGTGCCCCCAATCACATCATAAGGAAAATTGGAATCATTTTAGTATATCAGAAGATGTTCATCACTGCAAGGCTTTCCCTTAGCCTCATCTTTTGACTCCTTCCCTGCAATCTCCATCTGAGATGATGAGGCTCGGTAGCAAAGATTTTGATCTCTTTAGAGACATTTGACATTTGGAGATATTTTCTATTTTCATGATCTTGGAGAAAGAAGACACTGATATTTAGGTGAGTAGAGGAAGGAACACTACTGAACACCCTAGAGTACACAAGTCAGGTAAGATTGCTGATAATTATCTTTCTAAATGCTAGTAGTGCTGAAAGTGGTGAATGTTACTTTAGAGATTGAATGATTTTAGTCACTCAGACTTGTCTTGGTTTCTCACAGACCCACACTCTCACTGCTAAAAATATTTCCTCTTCCTAAAATAGATCATCATTTCTGAGAAATCATCACTCTTCCTCCTTCACATTTCAGATCTGATGACCTATCTGAGAACTTTCTTAACTTTCAGAGGGTGACTTAGATGCTGTTTCTTGAGTTCCGCCCTGAGATTTGTACATATGATTTTGTGTAAAATTTTATTATTGCAATTTCCATAATTACTGATAGCATCTTGATATTTTCCCCCTAAACTCACTGTGCTGTAAGTTCTTCCGAGCAATGAGGTGACATTTTCACCATTGCCTTTGCAACCCTCCATAAAGTAACACCAATAACAATTAGTCAAATAGATAATAATAAGTCATTTAATCTCTGAAGTGGTTTCCTTCAATTTTAAAATGAGGGCACTCTAGTATCTATTGTTGCAGATTTTTTTGTCATGGCTGAATGAAAAAATTGATGGGAAGTGTTCAATATATTTCATAGTATTATCTACTTGACAAGCATCTCCTTGAACTAGCCACTGAGTAAGATCCTCCCCTATGTGTGTGCCTAGTGATAGAATATTATCCAGCAAGCATGGAAGTATTCCACCACTCATCACTAAGATATATTTCTAGTCCCATGAACTCTTTCTAATCATGGCTACAAAAGATGAATATACTGATTGAGCTAGTAGGGAAACTGGGCAAAAGAATTTAAAGGCACATGCCTAATATTTCAGTTAGTTGAAACAGATCAGAGGCTCAAATCCAAATTCCAAGCGTGAAGTGGTAAGTACAGATTTGACAGCACCTCAAAAGACCAGGGTTTCAAAGAGTTAGAGATTCCCAAGATATCAAATCCATCTAACATTACCAAGGAAAAATAATTTTTATTTCTTCCTCTTTACTGCCTCTTGAGATCTTCTTCACAGTACCTGCATCCTTAATAGAACTATTGCCCCAGCTGATTAATCAGAGTTGCTGTTTGTTTGTGCATGGAAAATAACTCATTATGGCAAATATGCATTATAAGGCCCTAATATATGCATTTATTCAATTAAGTCTAATGTATTATTTAAGGCTTGATGTGCGATATTTATCGCTAGCAAATGCTAATTTATACAGATTATCAGAGTCTAATTAGTGCATAGCCTGTGAGGACAGTCTGCACCTTGGAGAATGTAGCCATAACTTCTTCTTCTCTGGACCACTGAATTTGGTAAAGGATCAAGAAACCTGGGTCATGTATCTACTTTGGCTTTGTAAATAGGTTTCTCAGTAAATATTGGACCTCGTAATTTGCTCATTACTCCCTCTAATTGTTTGTAGAGGTGTCATTTACTCACAAGGGCTTACTGAGAGTCATGCACACTCTGTAGCATGAATACTGACCTTCACTCCAGGAACCAAGCTTACCTGGGTGGAGGTAAGAAATTATATTCTGTATAAAGCCAACATATCTATTTGCTAGATTCCAGAAGCAGGGGAGATCTTAAAATTTTTACTCAGTGAATAAGCAGTGAAAACTTATTCCAAGATAAGCTTTCTGTGACCATTGTGGTTATAGATGAATAAAGTCATCTTTATTAACAGAAAAACTTACATAAGAGTCCTAGACGTACATATTAGTTTTACTCTGTTTAGGGATGATGATTAAGCACTGGCTCCTTAAGTTCCATGTTTTAGGATCACGAATGAATCATTTTAACTCTCTAGTTCTCAAAATTTCCACCTATAAAGGGGCAGAGAATTGACTGTATACTCATAGGGTTGTCACATGTTTGAAAGAAGCTAGAGGAGCTGATGACAGAGCCGAGGATGGTGCTCAATGTTAAGGCATTTAGCTCATCATACTCAAAGTCCTGGGCTCAGTTACCAGTACCAAATCATAAGAGGAGAAATAACACCAAGAACACCTATTGTTCTGATACAGTAGCCCTTGAGACCTATCTGCCTTTCATCCAGAAAGTCAATCACAAATATTTTTTTTTTCTTTTTCAGACTTACAGGTTTTCCTGCAGAGGCAAGAGTTTGTTGTTTATATTTCTTCTTCAATATCTGCCTTTAAAAAATGCAACAGAAAGGTTCATTTTTCCTGGGGAACTTTTTTGCTGTCACTTCCCAAACCAGGGACTGGTTCTCTTCCTTTTTCCAGGAAGAACATATTTCAGTGTCCAATATCTATATCAAGTCAGCTCCTTGTCACAATGTCTAGGCCTTGCATGTCAGAAAAACAACAACAACAACAACAACAAACAAACAAACAAAAAACTCCTGATGTTTAAGGGACTTGACTTGCCCAAAATACTTTACAGAAGTCTGCCTCTATTGTTGGTGAGTCTTGCCAATTTGTGCTGCATGCCATTCACTTGATTTGGAGGGAAAAATGAGCATTATTGTTTATCATTTACTTTTGAAGAGAACTTTTCTTTGCAGAGAAAGAGAAGAAAGGATTCAGTGATCTTCAAGCAAGGCTAATATGATGCCAGATTTAAATCTTTTGCAGTCCTATAAAAGGCTATCTCTAGGGCTGGGGATATGGTTCAGCAGATAAAAGCACTTACCACATAAGCATGAGGATTGGAGTTCAACTCTTCTGCACACAGAAAAAGAAGTGGGAAAGTGTGATATCCTGCATTAATCTCAGTGCTCAGGGAGCGGAGACATGGAATCCCTAGAGTAAGCTTGTTAGTTCGACTAGTGAAATGTTTGAGCTCTTGGTTCAGTAAGGAACCCAACAAGTAAAGTCGAGTTGACTAAGGAAGACATTTGGCTCCAGTCTTCACCCAGTACACATACACCCACTCACACCATACACATAGGAGTCCAGACAAATCAAATATGCATGCATACATACAAACATGCATAAATTCATGCATACACATTAAACACACACACACACACACACACACACACACACACACACACACACACACACACACACTTTAAAAACACTCTGGTGGTTGAAGTATCAATCATTGCCTTGCAGTCTTTTACTATTTTTGTAGTCACTCTCAAGAGTATTTTATCAGATACAATTGTGAAGATGAATATTTAGCAGAATGAAAGAGACTGGGTCCCTGTGATCTTAACTTAGTTCTTCCAGACAGAGGAGTTGAAATTATAGGACAATACCACAATACACTCCACACCAATGATGGCCCAGCACTTGTAAGCTTCATAAGTTAACATGGTCTCACTGGTGATTTTTGTCTATACATGCCATAAACTCAAATTTGCTCTCTAATTCAGCATCAAAACAACTGAAAGTTTAATCCAAAGATGCATAATAGACTCTAATTACAAATTTCATCCAGCTCTGAAGTCTTATCATCTTGGTGGGTCCTGTTACTGTTTTCAATTCACACAGAAAGCAACTGAGCCCCATTGTCAAAGAGTTAATAGTCATTCGTGGAAGTGGGATTTAAGTCCTTTGATCTCACTCAATGTCTCCAGCCCTGAACTTCAATGTTTCATACCAGGTTTTTGCCTTCAAATGCAACGTCATGCCCTTCTCTGAACTTCACTTACGTTTACTTAAGTTTCTTTAATGCTCAGTCCTCCTAAGGCACTTTTCTCGCACTTAAATTGTGTCCCTCTTGGCTTTCTCTTACTAGACTAGATGACCCTTGACTCCACATCCATTTCATTTTCCTGACTAAAAAGTATGCACATACATATTACGGATTCAAAGAACATGAGTAGGGACGTAATACCCAGAAACAAAACTCACAATTTTTATGCAGAGTAGACTTGACTCTAACAGCCAAGAGGTTACTCAGGATCAAAAGTCTGCAGTCAAGCCGAGGACTCCCCCCCCCCCTTACTTGTTTCCTCTCGATGCGGTACTTTGGCTGAAAATGTTAGTTTATAAATAGACTGATTATGAGTGTTAGAGTTTGTTTTTTAGTAAGAGATTCATCTCCACAGCAGGTAATGAGGAAGGAGAGAGACAGAAGCAACTGCACAGAAGCCAGCCAATTTGATGTTTCGAACATGAGAAGAAGAAAAAATATATAATTTAACCAGGAAATTATCTCTAAACACACAGAGTACCTCCCGCCTGTCTGAACAGACCAAACATACAAATCTTCTCTGTGTTTCCATGGACTGTTAATTCAGTGCTGGCAGTGGAAAAGGCAGTTAGTATTGGGAGTCCATAAAAGCATAGTAGCAGAGGGGCTAACTGTGGGAGAACACCTGACACTAACAAAGGATGCATCGACACAGGTTGTGTGTGTCCTTAGAGGAGCGTAAGGCCACCTCTCCTTATATCAGTTCTTGTGTAATTACTTCAAGTGTTCCCAGACTTGTTTGATACTAAAAGTCTCCAGAGATGGTTGTGATAAACACAGGTCCCCAGCCTCTGTCCCAAACCCAAGACTAAAGTCTCTAAGATGCACCATAGACTCCTTATACTCAACAATATTCTCTCTTATATCTTTGAACCCAGATGAGCTAGGGGAACAATTCCTAGGCTGACAGTGGCATATGCATTTCTGTTCTGTGCTGGGCTAGAAAACAGGAACTAGAATGTTCAAATCCCTCAGACAGACTGAGAAAAGGGTTCCGGGTTATAATTTTGAGATCTGTTGATCACTGAGACTCTGTAGGAGTCACATGATTATCACACATGTTTTCTGATATATCCATTCATTTCCCTGAGTTCTGAGCAAATTCCTAATATGAAGCCCACAGTGCCCAATCTATAAATCCATAAAACCTTATGAAAACAGTGGAACTGTGATCAGATTCCTGAAGCTGACTGTAATGACATTGCAGCTGCCTTGGATGACTCTCCCCAGGCAAAGTCAACATCTATGTTGTATGGACACTCAAGCAACCTTGTGGAAAAATCCAGATACCTAGGAAATTAGACCTCCTGCTGCAGTCCCTATCAACCTACCGGCTGAACATCAGGGAGACAGGTCGTCCAGTCCTGGCCATCAAATCCCTCCAAAGGACCGTAGTCCAGGCCTACATATTAGCTGCAACATGCTGTAAGATTCTGAGCTAGAATCAACTAAAGCCTTTCTATAAATTCTGACAGAAAATACGAGGGAGAAATGTTCATTATTGTTGTTATGTGTGGTTACTTATGGATGTACATGTGTGTATCTTCGTGAGATTGCATTGTGTGGTGGTGTGGAGGTGTGTACATGATGTGTATGTGCTCATCATATGTGCAGAGGCCAGAACACAAGTGCAGTTCCTTAGGCACTGTCCACCATTGTTTTGAAACAGAGTCTCTCACTAGCATGGAACTTCCCATCTAGGTTATGCTGGATGATCAGCATGGTGTGAATGGAGTCTGGGTGAAGTGTGTCTTTGTCTCCACCACCTCTAGGATCACAAGTACATGACACCACACGCAATTTGTCATAGGAGTTACGGGGATTCAGCCAAAGTCTTTATGCTTTTTTTTTTTTAATCTACATTATTGGCTTAGCTGCCCCCACACCACCACTCTTACTTATTGTTTAAAGTTGCTACATCTGATGGTAATTTCTAAATAAATAGCAATTTATTTTCTCCCACTGGTATCTGTTAATGGTTTAAAGGAGGTTTGAGAATTTTTTAAGCCTTCGTGGATATTATCTGCATGTTAAGAATGTTCATGTATTGAACACATACTGGACATTTTACATGAGTTACATAATTTAATATTCTGAAGAGGCACAAGCCACTATCCCTACTTTCAAGGTAGGGAAACCAAAGTTTAGATGAGTCCACATAGCCAAGAATTTCTATCTTATGAGTGAGCCTGGAGCTTGAAACAGATCTCTTACCAAAAGGACTCTGAACTCTGGATTTATCCCAGCCCTGGTTGACTTTGTTCTATCTCACTTAAACTTGGTATTTATATCTATAGAAATATGTGTCTAACTGTCCTTTGATCTGAAAAATACAGTAGGCCAAATATTAGCCCCAAATCAGTACTCTCAGCCTTAGTTTCTTCATCAATAAAATGCATTAAATTTATAACTATTTCATAGGGGAATTGCAAGAACTCAATTTTGTAATGCAGATAGATGGCATTGTTTTATTAACCTTAACAGCTAGTACCAGAGTAAATTACTGTTTTTATCCTTGTTGCTGTTGTCTTCATCTACACTAGGCTCACAGAGATTATTGGATTAGCAAAACCAGCCATGACTGCCCACCCGGTGTCTTTGGAAAGGACCCCAACTTTAAAGGAAATCAATATATCCTTCTCTCTGAGAAAACAAAGGAAACACTGAATAGATATTTATTGTCTTGCAGCTATAATTGATTATAGGATGGGAGTTGTTTTGTCGATCTTCCATCACAGTCCTTGAATAAAAGGTTAGTAAATAATAATGATAACAAAAAATTCATAACATATTCTCCCTCGAATCCCACCCACGCAGCCTCTCCAACTTGTATCTTTTTGAAAATAGTCTTTACAAATATCAATGTGTGGGAAAATGTTTCTTAGTTGCTTCGTAAGTAAGAAAGAGAAACATCAAATGGAGAGATTATTACCTTGGCTCCCCTACTGGGGGTGAGGGGCCTCTGTGGCATAAATGAGGAGATAAGGAAACAGGTAGCTAAGGGGAGAGGGAGGAAACAGAAAACCTGCGCTTAGAATATCTAAGCCACAGAGACTTTTGAACAGTCCTTTTTATCCCTATGTAAGATTAAAAAACACAGAGCAATTTCACTCAAACTCTAAAGATATAAAGGAAGGGGGGATTTGGCTGTAGATGTTTAGAAATAATGATTTCTGGAAATCAATTGTGGCTTAAAATTTGAGTTCTGTCTTTGTTAAATAAAAATAGAGAAGAGGCACAATTTCCAAACAAACACCCATCTTTTCCACACAACCCGTTCTTATCTTCTGGTCACTATCCTTGTTTATTTATTTTTCCTTTTCAGATGTGAAACAAAGCTCCTTGTTGAGAGAGTTCCTGGTGTCAGAAAGCTATCTGATCAGCATCGGGTTCCTCTAGCCCTGTTTCTCATATCACCCCTCACAACACATGCATACATCACAAGCACACTCCAAAGCAGGGATTCTCCTACACTCTTTAGTTCTCTTCTTGAAATATCTACAGTTTTTTTTACCCTAGCCCCTAAATGTCCCACACAATTTCTATTTTAGAACAATAGAAATATGATGGAAACTGAGGCACTCTGGCTTGAAAGAGGATAAGGACTGAGAACTAAGACACATGTACACACCATCACACTGAGCTTAATCAATATGCATACTAAGCTACACATGCTCACAAATATGTAAATCACATTCATATATACAGATCACACAAAAGCATGATACATAATCATGCATGAGCATAATTCAAACACATACACACACACACACACACACACACGCACAATAATTATACATAAGCTTAGTGATATATGCATCCATGCCCACTTAATCACATATGAGCATGATCAATATACATTCATGTATACACAGTCCCACATACACCTACTTTTGTACACACTAGTGTACATACAATAACACATGAGCATAACTACACACAAAATCCATACACATATAGTCACTCACACGTCCAGGCACATAGGCCCCTCATAGATTTCACAGATGAGCAGAACACTGAGGAAGTGGCAGGCATGGATGGGTATTGGACTGTTGCCCCTTCCCACTCTGTACCTTTTCTAACAGATCCACATTACACTTACTTATCCGTCCCACTAACATATCGGATAGCAAACTCCCAAGAAATGGTCCCTTAAGCACAGGCATAACGCAGAGACAGAAAGAAAACAGGGAAGCTGGAGGATGGGAACTTAGTCATTCTCTCCTTTTTTAAAGGTGGGTATAATTCAGAAGTGCTCATTGCTTCATTAGCTACACTTTGAGAAGAACTTTTGAATCAAGCAGAGATACAGAACAATGGTACATGTGTATGATCTCATGATATCTGCTTGTGCCCCCTCAAGTAACTGTGACCTGTGGTCTGGAGTATCCTTATTTCTTGGTACTTCTAAAGCATGCTTTATAAATTCACACTGTTCTCAACCCCTTTCGTGGCCCTGCATCTCCATCATGTGGGAAGAACTGGCACTGCACCCCACTTAAGCTTTTGGAAAACTAAAGCTTAAATAGATGAGAAAGAGCAGGGCTGACCTGATAGATCAGGGATGGCATCTTCCCGGTTCCTGTTGCTGGCATGGAGTACAAATATATTTAGGGGCTTTTATCACAAATTTAAGCCTCCAGTACCCTTCCATGGAACATCTCTCTACCTTCTTTAAGGAAAATGCTGAAGAAGCAGCTTCCAAATACATTTAATTTCATGTATTGTGCTTGTAACACCTACCAAAATTTTAAACTGCTCATTGAGTGATATATGGTACTTTATTTTATTTTTTATTTTTTCCTTCTTTTTTAATTTTTGGTTTTATGTTTTTTGTCAATATACTTTATATTTAATTTTTTTTTCATTTTATATACCAAGTACTGTTCCCATTCCCTCCCCTTCTCCCGTCCCCTGACCTCCCCCCATTCTACCCCCCATTCACTCCTCACATGGGGGTAAGGCCTCCTTTGGGTAGTCAACACAGGCTGGTGTACCAATCCACAAGCCCAGAGAAGCTGGGTAAAGAGAGGGACCCTAAGAAGGACATGCATGGATCACCCCAGGAAGGGGAAACGGTTAAGATCTCCTGGGTAAACTGGGAGGTGTGGGTAGAGGGGAGGATATATGGTACTCTTAAGTAGTAGTGAGTTTTTAAATATGTTGTGAAGGAAAGCAAAAGCACAAATAATGATTCACTAATTCTCAACAAGCCTGATTTCCTTGCCTGGTTGACCTCTTTCCAGCTGTCTCCTAGTTCATTTCTAAGAATCAGAATCATATTTTTTCCCATCTAAACCTTGTGCCCTGGGTAAGACATGTTCATTTCCTAGTTTTTCCCAATTGGTTAAAGACAGTATTGTATTGCATCAATGTATGGCATCAAATGAAAGGTCCCTTTTCAAGGAGGTGATGTAATTGCAGATAAGCCTATACATGGTGGTTAATCTAGGCTGTCACCATATTGGATCTAGAATCAACCACAAGAATGGTTCTGGGTGGGTCTATGAGAATATTTTTGGAAAGATTAACTTACGCATGAGAAGATTGTAGTGGGCAGCACCTCCCAGTGCCTGCCCAGATGGGAAAAGATTTGAAAGAATTGCATTTTGCCAGCCCACCTTTGCTCCTTGATGGGATGGTGAGTGTATTGTCCCTGTCCCTACCACTGCCACTACCATCCTTTGCCAATATTGGAACTCAGCTTCTTCAGTCACCCAACATGGACTGAAAAACAGCATCTTTCCAAGAATCCCCCAAGCCTACCTCAATAGAGTAAGGCTACTTATAGACTGAGCAGCTACTGTGTTCTCAGCCTCTGTGTCATACAAACAGCCATTGTAAGACCATCTAGCCTGAACTGGATAAGCCACTCTGGCAAAACTCTTCTGTAATATACATTCATTCTATTAGTTCTGTTCCTCAAGAGAATTCTAGTTAATATACTATGACTTAGCTAGTGGCTCTGGATGTCCTGAGTGACAAGATGCATCACCATTAAAATCTTTTCTAATTACTCTAAAATGCACAACCTGATCACACACAGTAAGTATGTAATCTTCTAATGATATGACATGTAAACAGAGCACGGTTTATTAAGAAAGTAAAGTGGTCAGAGAATATATATACATTGACAGTACCCAGGAGTCAAATCATAAATTGCATTTTGATTGTTCTCTAGTAAGCATGCTATAATTTTTTTAAACATGTATGTTAGGGACTGGTGACATAATCTAGGCAGTCCTTAACTTTTAAGACAACTTTTCAAAGAGCATGCTACATTATCAGCCAAGGGACTCTGGTTTTAGATGAACAAAATGGTAGAATTTGGGAGGCACAGAGGAAAGAATAGTGAGAGTATTGCAAAGCAGACATGAACAGTGATCAGCATATCGTGGATTGTCAACAATAGATCCTTAGCCTGGCTTCAGAAGCCTCTCAAAAGCTACAATGTTAACATCTGAAAAGGCATCTTGCCACTGTGATGGAAACCTAAGCAGAATCCCCCTGAGGCTGGTCACTTTCTATTACATAGTTTATTATAACACCCATTCTTGTCTAGTTCTGTATTTTCACGGATGTACAGAAAGAAAAAGTCCATGTTCTGGAAGGCCACTTCCTATGCACAGTAGTGGGTGAGACATGCTATATATGCTTAATAAGTCATTCAGTATAGTGACCTACTGGTACTTTCCTATACCCCTAGTAATTGCAGACGTTCTAGAAAATGCTAGGAAGTGTCTACTCCCAATGCAGCCATTTGAATAATCATTACACTGGAAGTATAGAGTCAAGTGAAAGCTGGAAGGCTTTGCCTGCCACAATGGATGTTCAGTCTCAAGTGAAATAGTCATCACAACGGCTTTAGCTTTAGTCAATGAAATGCTGGGATCCTTCATGCTAATTGCTGGCTTATACATCCCTTTTGCGTATATATTTCCTTATAAATAGAGTTATGATTATTTAATTTGTAATGGACCAGAAGGGACTGATTTTACCATGGCTGATGGCCAAGAAAGGATTTTGCTGGTACCAATTTTTTTTTCAGATTGTATCTCAAAATAACAGATAATAGCCAAGAGTTTTCTTTTCTTGTTGCGAATATTGTGGGTGAGATTTCCTGTTGACATGGAATAGATTGTTTCACTTCTTACTCCTGCTGTCTTGTGAGACTGTTGTAACCTAGGAACTGTCAAAGGAATCATGGAATATGGAGTTCAGGGACCTTGGCAAAGGCTTTTCTGGGGGTGGGAAAAAGGGGCAATGATTTTGAAATTCTCACTGTTCCCCTCCAAGCAGACCTTGCTAATTCATTGAGTCCTTTGTGTCCTGAGGCATCTGTTCCACTCACTGCTCCAGATTCATCAAGGTTGGCACTTTAGATACAAGAAAATGAAAGAATCAGAACCAGAGCTCAGATTTTCTGCTACCAAAATGTCTCTCCATTCCCCCTTTCAGATACAAACTTCCTAATGATAAGCGTGATTTCGCTGTTCTTCTTGGTATTTTATTATGCACATTATTACTATTAATGAGCTTCATTCTCATTCAAGCCATGTCCATTTACTTGAGCATCCAAAATAAAATCTCCACTCTGCCTTCAAGAGTTAATTCTCTGATGCATCCAATTATCTCTAAACCCAGACACATTTTCTCATGTGGTTTTCAACACAGAATATACTTCTTTCCTTTCATCTACATGAAATTCTACTCAGAACACATACTGTCCATCAGGACCCTCGCTCTACCTTATATAAGACTCCATCATCTCCAATAAGCATTGTCTCCTGTCTCTTCCTTTCTTCTAGTACATTTTGTTAGTTATTGGAGCTCAGCTTCCATTCTGCTGCTTGAATTCTTACCTATCAGCTGTCCCGGGCTACTAGGAATACAAATTCATGTACGGATAAGTGAATACATGGTGCTCAGGATGTCATAGGCTTCTAAAAAAACTTAGTTGGATTAAATAAGATCATCACAAGGAGTAAAAAGTTAAATAATTAAAAGTTAGAATGGACCTTAAGGTCATGTGATCTAAGATTGAAAACAAGATCTACTTATTCTTCACTGTTAGTGGATGAATGGAGCACCGTTTTTAGAACTGAGGCAAAGCCCTAATTTGATAGTAAAGAACACTAAGTGTGGGTTGTGGTGTTTACCTGAAGTGAGAGAGGAAGAAGTAGAAATTTGTATGCCTTTTCTGCTATCAGAGTTCCCATATTCTCCCTTTGGTAAATTTTAAAGCCTGCACAATATACTGGATGGACTGAACTCTGCACTAGAACTCTAAATTTGAATATTCTTCTCTTAGTCCTTGGACTTCTGAAACTGGAGTTTCCTTGTGAGTTGAACATGATAGTGTTATTTATGCTTCCTTCAACAGATGCTAGGGGTCATGGAGGAATTTTTCCAAACACAATGTAGGATAGAAACCTATAGAGGCCCTATCCCATGTGGCACTGGCTTTGCAAAACCCCCTATATTTGGAAATAGAGAATCCAATCTTAAAATATTTTTCTATTATAAGAAGTGTCTCCTTCCTGGCCTCCAGTCTTACCTAGTCTCAGCCTGTCTCAGACACTAAGTTTTCTTACATCTCCACAATATAAATGCCTTCCTATCCTCTGCCATTTGTATTTGGAGATCAGTTGCTCCATTCCCTTGTATGTTGAATTGCAGACTTCCCCAGAATCATGAAAATGATGGTTCTACTAAGAAAGAGAGTCTCATTAAAAACTGAACTCATGCAGGCTCTGTGGAGACAGCCAGACCAGAAGAGAGTTCTTTTTAAATGTTGAATAAGAACTTGAGATATTTCTTGTTAGCTTTTGGTCTCCTATATTCAGTTCCTTTGAACTGCTCAATATTCCTAATCTTTTCATTGTCATTTACACACACACACACACACACACACACACACACACACACACACACACACTGCCTTGTGTAAGCTTGATCATCATGTCTAAATAGATTTCAAATACAGCCATACCTGTTTCTTTTCATAGCTGTTACCACTATATGAAATTATTCTGTGGTTCTGTTAAGTGTTTATCATTTACTTCCTGTTTCTAGAATTCAAGTACCATGAAGGAAGATATCATATTTATTTTGATTGTTGTTTCCTAATGGCTGGAAGAGTCACTATGTAAGACAGTCTGGATATCCGTATTTGTTAAATGGATAAGTCACTTCATCTGGTTGCTTAGGATATAGTTGAATGCATTAATTAATAATTACATTTTTGTTGGTAGCAACTGATAATTCTTTTCCTTTTAAAGTTAAATTGTTTTTGTTATCTGTGGATAAATTATTCAAATTGTAGAATATCCAGAAAAGTTCCTGAGGCTCCTTCATGTCAGCTTCATCTGCAAAGTCAGCTCTGTAAGCAGAGGAGAGACAGGGCAGGGAACTGAATCCAGTCACGGGTCTATCACTTTAGCACTTCTGGACAATAAATAAATAAACAGACTCACTTGTAAGTGTCAGGGTTGAACCCAAAGCTTGAAATGAAACTCTTTTATCTTCCAAGTTCTTCATTTCAGTTTTCCTTATTCTGTTTTCACCTACTTTCCCTTATCCTGTTACCCCCACCCATACATAGGCTCAGAGAGAACTAATTTCACAGAATTTCTCATGAGCCATAAATGACAGATCATTTCCTCAGGGCAGCAGGAGGAGGGAAGATTCAGGGCAGTAGGTGAACATAGTTGGACAAAAACAGTAATTTAAGAGTACATAAATCATCCATCTGGCTTACAACCAGACTTCCTGCCACCTATGAAGTCTCTAGCTACAACTCTCCATGCATGGAAGGCAAAAATAATGGATTAGTTATCCATCAAAAACAGAGAGCAGAAAACTCAGAGAGGTTAAGTGACTGCCCCAAGGTCACCCAACCCTCCAGGTGGCCAAGTCCAGCTGTGAGAACTGAAATATGTCCCGTCCATCAGCAGATTTCTCTAACACTGCTCTGGTACTTGGCTATGTGCCTATAACTCTCTTGGCCCTGAATACAAGGAGAATTATGGAAGAGAGGCACACTTAATAAAAATCAAACTCACCTAGCCAAGCCCTGCAGGGATGAACTGATCAGAGTAGACTGCTTATTAGAGGCTGAGATGGCTTAGAAAATAAGAGCATTTATTTGTTATTGGTTTATACCTACGTAGCTCTTTCTTGGAGCTGCCCAAGGCTCTTTCTGACTTAATTTTAAAGTTATAAATTCTCTCTTGGACCTTCTTGAGCCTTGACATATCCAAAAGGCACAACAAAGTGATGGTTCAAAGATTATGTACAAAGACCACTGTGTACTGTTAGACAAGCTACTTAGGTTTGGGGACTGAATCCCTCATCAAAGCCTAGAGGAAGTTACTGCAATCTGGACTCTACGAGTTAAAGATAGACTGGCTTTCATCTGATCACTGTTATTGGTTTAAAGATAAATACACAGCTCAAACTAAGCTAAAAAGGAACTCAATGGACCTCTTCAGAATTATCCCTAGGTATGTATGTTCTTCGGGATTTCAAGCTATAAGGAACATATGCAGGCATGAAGCTGTATGTTTATTGTTCCAAAGACTCCAAGAGCTCATTGCTGAATGTGGAAGTGAGGCTTAGTCAGGTTGAGGGAAAATATAAGTGATTTAGACTTTTGATGGAGCCCTAAATGATAGGAATATTTCTTCTGTACCTGGCATGTCTTTAAGCACCCCTGGAGTGCATCATTCAGGTACACTCAGACATCCCCTCTTTTCTTGGGAGTGGCAGATGTGTACTCTTTCTAGAATTTGATTTACTATCCATGATTTTATCCATTCTTCTTTACTTCCTCCTCAATTTTATCTATTTTTATTTATTTTTTTGCCATTCCAACAATGTTCCTCTCAGACTCATCCCACCTATCCTTGACGTTGATTCTGCCCCACCACCACCACTTCATCATATTGCTTCCCTATGGTGAATAACTGTTTTCTGTTCCACTTGGGGTCTTGACAACATTTCTTTTTTCTTTTTTTTTTTTTTTTGGTTTTTCGAGACAGGGTTTCTCTGTGTAGCTTTGTGCCTTTCCTGGAACTCACTTGGTAGCCCAGGCTGGCCTCAAACTCACAGAGATCCGCCTGGCTCTGCCTCCCGAGTGCTGGGATTAAATGCGTGCGCCACCACCGCCCGGCGACAACATTTCTTAAAACCTTTTACCATCACCTTTTACTAGCACCATGAAGACAGAGCATAACAATGGAGAAAGATACAGAAGAAACGTATTTACAAAGAGTCCCATCAGACCAGGAAGATTTGATGAGCTGAAAGACAAAGGCATTGTGGTGAGTTCTCAATGAGGAGGGCAGAACTTTCTGGCTCCTTGTACTTGGTCATTTCTGTATTCACTCTACAGTTTGGTAGAACACATTAAGCTGAAACTGTCAATGAAGTGTGACATTGAGGGTCAAAGTACAATGGTTGGGCCTTATCTTTTAAAAACTGGGGAGATACTAAAGTAGGTTAAACATGGCCTTCATCTATGGCCCATCTTCATTGCCCTTTCACTCAGCTTCCTGTCAGTTCACCTCGGCTCTTCTCACTACCCCTTGTACCTGTCACTCTCGAGCTCTATCAAGAGAGATTGGGGACTCTCTACTTAAGAATTCTGGTCTTGATTGTTGATCAGTCACCACCTTTCAGAACCTTTGGAGAGTGACATTTGTTAAAGCGCTTGAAAGGCCCTTGACACAAAGGGCATAACTTATTCGTGTCTCTTGGAAACCGGGTTCTGTCACAATTTTAGGTGTCCTTCATTAGCTGCATTTCCCTCTGAAGTAGTGTCGCCATCCTCTATTTTAGTCTATGACTGTTTCTGCTGGTCCACCTGGGCTGCTTTGATCATATGTCACTCTTCTTTCTCTAAGTTTCTGGCTTGGTAATTTAGACAGAACCAATTTCTGTCTACTAAAGCTGAACATCTAGGAATTGCAGTAGTTTATATATTTCTCAAATTAGTGGTATTTGGAACCTGTTATTAAGCAAATATTCTCACCGGTTGGAATAAGTGCCTATCAATCATAACAGCTTGGTCAATGAGCTGAAAACAGATGTGGTGGCTAAACTCTTAGGGCAGTACCTTAAAGCTCACTGGGTAGGATAATATTAGCAGGAGTGTGCATTTTCTCCATGACCTTGGCAAGAGAGGAAATTAGGCAATTACCTTGCCATGTGTCAGGAAGATATACTTCGCACAGAGGAAACAAGACAAGAAACTCGGTGAAAGCATCAGTTAGTGACACCTTAGATATATCTAGCATTGGGACTCAGTAGCACAGAATGAATATGAGGTCCCACTCCAGGATTATGGTGGAAAGGAGGAATTGTACAGAGGAAGGCAGGAAAGTCACAAAGCATCCATTCAGTCAGGCAGTAACTATTTAAAGCTTACTGTAGAAAGACACAGAAAGAAGCAAAAGCAAAGTCTGTATACTCATGCTGAGCACAGTTCCTTAATGCGCTGAGTGAAAACAAAACAAAACAACAACAACAACAAAAACCTCAAGTAAGAAATGAATTTGCCCATCAAGGTGGTGATTTACTGACAGTGTTGGCAGGAAGGCAAATGACTGTGGCACTGGGAAAATAATGCTGACTCTGATGTAGACAACTGACAGCAGAGATCAAAGTGGACGTAGGGAAACAATAGAGAAGGCTGTAGCAAGGATGGAGGCTGTATGTGACAGCTCAAAGTAATTTGAAAGTGATAAACTGAAGTGTCTATGTCCTCCCTCAGGTGGGTATGAGAGACATGTTGGTAGATTCTTCAGAATTTGAAAAACATATGGGCATGTGGTATTTCAAAGAAAGAAGAACCCAGAGGAATGTCACAATATAGTATAGTAAGCACAGTGCAAGAATGGACTATATTCTGATTAATCAGTTATGGCTGAAGTAGATAGCCCAAGAATTTCTTCTACTGCACAAAACCATGTGCTCTAGGATGCTTAGGTAGGGTATTCTAAGGAAATCTAGGCAGAAAGGACAGCATTAGAAACATGATAAGAAACTGATAGTCATGAAGATGCCAAAGAGTTATACTTCATCTTCAGGAGACATACTATGAACTGACATGGACTTGGACTTTATTGAATAGACAATAAATTGCAGAAATGTAGATAAAGAGATCATATGATCTGTTCTATTCTTCCCACAAATCATGTTAACTACTCTTAGAGCAGTGGTTCTCAACCTTCCTTATGCTGTGACCCTTTAATACAGTGTCTCATGTGGTGGTGACCCAAACCATAAAATTATTTCATTACTACTTCATAACTGTACTTTTGCTACTGTTATGAACCACAATATAAATATTTGATATACAGGATATGAGATATGCAATCCCCAAAGGGGTTGTGACCCACAGGTTGAGAACCATTGCTTTAGAATATGAAATGGAAAAGTAATGACTAAATGTCAGTATTTAGGAGGTTGTAATCATGTGAGAGATAATGAAGAAATCATCTGTAATAGTGACTGAAAATGGAAGGAGGAAAGAATAGAGATGTGAAATGTCAAGGAGAATTAAACGCCAAAATTGAGCAAAATTTAAGTCAGGAATAACTCCCTTGTCTGTGATTTGGATGCTAGATTGGATGGCAATACAATCTGTCATTTGGAAAGATAACCACCCCTGTGTTAAATGCATTGATCTTGAAGTATGCATGGACTGTTCCAGGGACAGCATACAATAGTACTTAGAATTAGACAGCTAGAACTGTAGACTGGGATTTGTTATTTAACAACAGAAGCCATTGGTTAAGTAAAAATGATCTGAGAATATAAAAACAACACACAATAGAAGGGTCAAGGGGGCCGGGCAGTGGTGGCACACGCCTTTAATCCCAGCACTCGGGAGGCAGAGGCAGGCGGATCTTTGTGAGTTCGAGGCCAGCCTGGTCTACAGAGTGAGATCCAGGAAAGGCACAAAGCTACACAGAGAAACCCTGTCTTGTAAATCAAAACAAAACAAAAAAAGAAGGGTCAAGGGAAGACTCATAACAACTATCAATATCTAAGGAGGATACAGACAAAGAATATAAGCCAGAAAAATCAAATATTGTAAAAACTGGGAGAAGTGTCCTATAAATAAGAAAAACAAAAAAAGCAAAACAAACAAACAAGACCAGAGATTAGTTTACAAAGTCAAATGAGTCTGGGCAGCAGAACTGAGTGAAGGGGAAATGACATCCAGCTGTGAGCTCGGGACTATTGTCTCACTAATAACAGAAGCATTTTAAATCTTCTTATGTCATTTCTTTATTATTTTGTTTTTTTGTTTTAAATTATTTGAGTTTTATGTAGAAGACAATATACCCACTGTGTGTGCAGTTTGAAGAGTTTGATTAAGTTGAGTTGTATAATCACTTGTGTAATCACCACAATGAAGGGAGAGGTTATCTCCCTCATCTAAAACACATCTCTCATGCAAATCATGGTGGTTAACCTCCATTGTCAACTTGATGATATTCCTAAACACTTAGGAGGCAAATCTCCAGAAACACCTGCGAGGGATTATCTAAATTACATTAGCCTTTGTGCATGCTGGTGGAGAATTATTTTGATTAGGTTAATTTAGGTGAAAGAGCTGCAGACTGTGAGTGACAAAACACCTGGAACAGGATCCTGAACTGAAAAAAAAAAAAAAAAAAAAAAAGTAAGGAGCAAGCTAAGCCCAAGCATCCATTATTCTCTTCCCAACAATGTAAGCAGTGGCTTCAAACACCAGCTGCCTAGATTTCCCTGCCATGATTGACTGTCCCACAAACTGTGAGTCAACGGAAATCTTTCCTTCCTTAAATGACTTTTGTCAGAGTATTTTGCCATAGCAATAGAAACTTAGCAGAGACACCTACATACACTCCACTGGCTTTTCTTCTCTACCACATCTGCAATTGCTAAAGTATATGCCTCCAAAATGGCAGTAGATAATCATCTGTGCCTTTTTTTTCATTTAGTCAAATGCCCTTGAATTTCACCTGGGATGAAGTGTGTACCAGCAGTTCATTGCTTATTATTGCTAAGTAACTTGCTACTGTGTAGATATAAATCACAGTTTGTTTATGAACTCATTCATTGATGGACATTTGGGTACGTTCCAGTTTTGAATTTAGTAATTAGCTGTTACAGATATTTCAGTTGAAGCACTTCTATAGACTCAAAGCCTTTACTCTTTTAGTACATAAAAATTGTATTGCATATACTAAGAGTTTGGTTACCATTATCAGAAGTTGCCAAACTCTTTACTAAAGTAGCTGTTATTTGGCATGTATGCCATAAATTATGAGAACTCTCTTTGAGCCAGGCACTTGACATCACTTGGAAGTGTCAGTTTTAAAATCCTGAGTCATTCATATGAGGATGTGATGGGTCACTCAACATTGTGCCTTTCTCTAGATCTAATGATATTGAGCATTTTCTCCTAAGCTTAATTGCCAAAATTACTTCTTTACTGAAGGGTTGATCTGCCTGAGGAGCCTCAGAGAATATTCATAAGTCACAGAATCCCAATTTGGCCTTCTATAAACTTTGAGTAAAGGAAGGACTAGAGAGTTATAAAAGTCAGGTAGACCAGACACTGATGTGCTAAAGATTGCAGGTGACAAAAGCCTGAAGGCAGCAGGTAGTTGAAATTCTAGAACCACCTTTCTGTCCTTCCCAGATGCATGGCACAAAATATCTGAAATTCCAAGGATACCAATACCCTTCTGGGTGTGTCTGTTCTACCTTTTAATTGCAATACGTAATTAACATAGAGTCTGCCAGGTAGAGACTGGCATGCATTCAGGTGTGGTTCCTTGTGCTGCTCTTACAGAAGGAATTTTCTTGCCTTGGAAAAGTAATCATAGTTCTTTTTTTTTTTCCTTAATTTTCTTTTGGGTTTCAACTCAGTATCTCTTAAGGGCAACAGATTTTTTGGAGTTCTAAACAGAGTAAGGAAGTCTTCGTTGGTTGATCGTTTTCACTGGAATTCCTTTTTGTTTCATTTGAAATATTGACTACATTTCATTGGATTTGTAAGCTTCATTGTGTTGGTAAGCTTCCAATTCCTTAGATGAATAAATCTGGGAATCCTGAGAAATCAGTAGTCAAGGGCTTCTTAGAAAAGTGCAAATGTTCCACACATTTGAGGAGTTGCTAGAGTGCTCCTTAGTTTCTATTACTAATGCTTTCATGCGTTCCTGGTCAAAAAATTGTTAAAAGCTACTTTTCCCAGTGTAGACACAATTGGTTTATCATTGGATTGTCACTGTACGAAAGATAACTGTTCATAAATTCCATTAACTTTGGGATGTTCTCATTGGACCAGGGATTTTTGTCTTGAGGTAACACCATTTTTTTAAATCATTGCTTCTTTGTGAATTTCACATTATGAACCCCAGTCCCACTCATTTCCAGTCCCTCCATATCTGCCCCTCACTCTTATAGTGTGCCCCAAAAGAAAGCTAAAAAAAGAATAAAAATAAGAATAAACATTTTTTTAAAGGAAAAGGAAAAATACTTCACTCCTCCATCTTTCCTGCCTCTTCATCACCTCTTCATTCATCTTAATGGCATTGGGAGTTATGGTGTATCATACAGTATACCTTCTATCCAAAGAGCATTACTTGCAAATGTTCATTATATAATGAGTTGTTGGTCAGGTTCAAGGCCTCTGGCTTTGGTATGCCACCAAAACTGGACCCCCACTGACATTCCTCTCAGATATCCTACTGTTGCCTCAGTCATGGAGATTCTGCAGTTATGGTTCTACAGGAGCAGTTGCTTAAAACACTACCAGATCATTGATGTGATAGATGTAGGGGTGTGCTAACTCTAAGGCCTGGACGTGGGCCTACATGACAGCTGAGTTGGTCAGTGAAGGGCAAAGCCAGTTCTCCCAGGCCCATGGTGAGGATTAGGGCAAGCTTTCCTAAATGTAGGGGGCCAGCTCTATTAGGGGTGGGGGCAACTTTCTGGTGCCAGGTCTGGACCTTGGGCAACAAAATTGCCTTCAGTGGTAACTGTAGTGGGACCATGAACCTAGACAGGGCCCTTGCCAACAGTTTGGACCTGGACAACACCATGACCACAGGTGGCAGTGCAGGCCACTTAGGTTGACATGATTCCAGCAACAGAATGTCCCTCAGACTCCAGAATGGATATCACCACAGAAACAAGTTGCAGTAGAACCAAGGACCCAGTCATGTTCCTGGGTGGCATTCCAGGATGGATGAACATGACACCATTTACAGTCTTTCTTTGAGTCACTTATAAGGTCTTAAGTTATGTGCATACATATGCAGGAACTAATATGAGATTCCTCATACTGAAGACTCAGCAGGTTTATTATTTTGAAAGTCCTGTATAAATAGACTTCTAAAATATACAAGTTTGATTCTGTATCTCTAAAGATTTCATAATTGTTTTTAACAGCATGCAAAGCAAAATACACTCAATTGGCTCAGGCATTCTGTGTTTTCTGGGCTCTCTAGAGGACAAATCTATCTTCCCATGATCTTCTCAGTTCAGCCACCTTCAGTGTCTCAGGGTACCTGTATAGTAAGTTTTTACTAATTAAAGGAAATTGTCATTTTTTTTACTGTATGCTAAATTTGTTAGAAGACTCTGGAGAATCCATTTTTTTCTCCTTTAGGCTTTAAGTTACTTTACAATTGATTAATTATTTGGAGGAAGGGTCAGTAAACTTTCATAACTTTTAATATTAAGCAATATATATTTCAGGGTATATAAACTATTCAGTCTCTGCTGAAATTCTCAAATCTGAAGTTGTAGCCAACATGGCTACAGACACATTATAAACAATGGGATGTATTGTGGTGGTTTGAAGAAAAATGGCCCCCATAGGCCAATAGGGAGTTGTACTTCTATGAGGTGCGGCCTTGTAAGAGTAGGTGTGACCTTGTTGGAGGAAGTGTGTCACTGGTGATGGGCTTTAAGGTCTCAGATGCTCAAGCCATGCCCAGTATGGCATTCTCTTCCTGCTACCTGCTGATCCAGATGTATAACTCTCAGCTACTTCTCCAGCACCATGCCTGCCTGCATGCCACCATGCTTCCTACCATAATGATAATGGACTCAACCTTTGAACTGTAAGTCAGCAGCCACAAATAAATATTTTACTTTATAAGAATTGCTGTGATCATGGTGTCTCTTCACAGCAATAGAAACTCTAATTAAGACATGTTTATAAATCAATTTCAGAAAGATGGGATGAACACTGAGACACAGTTAGTTCATCACAGATTTGCAGCCCTGTTGTTAAGCCTTTATAGATCAGAGTATCCAGGATCCTGGGTTTAATTCAGCCCAACTACTAAAACATGGCTCTCCTGAGGTCTCTCCTAAATGTCTATCCAGGAACCTCCCTTTCCTTACTAGAAGGAGCTAGAGGGAGCATGGGAAATCATCAGCCCTCAATAAATCTGACTGTTTTTCATTTGACTGTTGTTGTCTTCTGGCCCTGGACATAGAAATAGTGATATTTAGCTAAACATGCACAGGGACTCTTGCACATATTTCTGGGCCTTTTCACCCTGAAGGTTCTCTGCTTTACTTGTTCTCACTGATTTTCCTTCCCTAACTCCACTTTCTTTCTCAAATTCAGCAGAAGTGTTGGATTTTGTGTGTGTTTCACATCCTTCACCTCCTAACAATTATCTTTAGACAAAAGTGTGCCTCCATTACGCCCATTTCCTTGAAGCTCATAGGCCTGAGCTGTCTGTTAACCAATCTGCAAACAATCATTTCCCATAATATCTGTTTTTCTACTTGGTAATGATGATAGAGTTACCAGTCACTACTATCTTGTATCTTCATGGCCAGAAGTACAAATATTCCTAATTATACTGGCAATAACTTCATTTATATTATACTCACAATGGTAAATAAGTTAGGTCCTCCCACCCTCCTTCAAAAAATAAAGGTATCCAAGCACAGAGGATTGCAGTACTTGAATTACATAGTTAGGAAAAAATAGTTCCAATATTTAAACCAGGTCTCCTGATACTGAAAGCTATGATCACAGTGCCTGAAACCATAGTTACTCTGCCACAAAGACCTACTGTTTCTTTTAAATTATTTCTGCAAAAAATTTTAAACTTGTGGCATTTATTATTTAATAGTATATGTTCACACAGCATTAAAAATAATTTTTATAAAAGAGAACCTCACAGATTTGACTATTCAGAAAAGTCACTTGAGGCACTTGATAGAAATACATACATCCAGTCCTTCTTTGTGCAGATTTTGTTTCAGGAAGTCTTCTATGGGGCCTATACTTTTATAAATCACACCAGGAGACCTCTATGATGAGATAAGTTTGTCAAACATTCTATATAAGATGTCCTTTATTGGATATGTGAGATTTAATTATGTAGATATTCCATAATTTAATTTCCAGTTCTCTGCTGGTAGGTTGTGAGGTTTAATGACATTTTAATAGTGAAATAACACTGTGATGATCAGACAAGTCCACATCTCTGATTATTTCCTTGGAGAACTGTGGCATTTAAACTCATCTCTCCAGCTCTATGATTGAGTTTCCTGTGCATGGGAGCCTAGCATCTCTTCTTTTCTTCTGCAAATAATTCTGAAAATGTGGCCACTTAGGGAGGAATCATAGCTGAAGAATCAGGAAAGGCACATAAAGCACAAATGTACAAATGTAATTGTTTTGACTTTTTTCTAATGTTTACCAGTTTAGATGCTTTAAATGCCCATTAGCACTATGCTAGGTGTTTTCCTACACATATCAGTTGATCATCTGCAGCCCCACAAAGGAATATTTCCCTTATTTTACTGATAGACAAAACAGAATATAACAATGTTAAGCTTCCCTAGTTATGATAATAGGCACTGATACAGAAATTGAATGCATATTATGGGTCATTGCAAAATACATGACCTTTTTTTTATCAATTAGTCTTCAAGAAAGCTGTCATTAGGTGTGTGTTCTTATCATCAACACACTGATGAAGTCGTTACTATTATAGTCTTCTTTTTTCACATGAGGGAGTAGAAAAACTGCCCAGAGAACTGGAGGATTTCACTAACATTCCTGTAACTCTTAAGTAACAGATATCATATTTGGACACAAGTGTATTTTATTTTTAGACTATTTGAGTCTAAGACATTATAAATGCTTTCAGCTACCATCAAAATCTCACTTTATATCTTGATTTAAAGATTCCCACAATTTCTCTATGACCCTTATAAAATATCTAGTTGTCTTCCATCAGCTTATTTTTTCTGGGACACACACACAAAAAAGCAAGACCTTGTTACCTGGGTCTGGGATACAGATAAAGACCCATGTCCATTTGGTAAAAGCACACTTAAAGTCCAGAGAACAAAACACAAGAATGCTTTGAAGTGATTGCAGTTTTATTTTAGCATTGCATGGAATGTTGAAGAAGGTAAGGCTAAAAGCACACAAGACATAAGCATGTGGCTGTGGCTCTGTATAACTTTAATCTTCATTTTAGTAGATAAATAAGTCAGCTATCTTTTTTCTTACTCTGCAACTCTGAAAGGTACAGCCCAGAGGAGGCATAAGCAGAGGGCAGAGTTAACATCCTATTTTGATTTCAATGTCCGTTTAATAGCTAAATGAGCATAAGTTGATCATAACATCTCCCTGAATCTTGATTATTTCATTTGTCAGACAAGACAATATCTAATTGAATAATTATTATGATAGCTAAATAAGATGTTAAGATTAGAAATCTATGCACAACCTTGGATTCATAGTATGTCCTTCTTATCTGGTAGTTCTTTGTCCTCCTGAAAGGCTCCTTCCTTCAGGGTATAGGTGACCTGGCTCTCCATAAGAGTGCTTTCAAGTCAGCCCACTGGCTATATGAAATACTTTATGATAAAGTTTCCAGAAGGCAGAGACAACTGATCAGCAATCAGAGAGCAGGAAAGTCCTTTAGTTTTCAGATAATTATGTAATAAATGGTGTTTCAAAACTTTGATATTACAATTGAAAGAGTAGTTCCAGGGTTATCATTTTAACTGATATTTACTTAAGGATCCTCATTAAGTCAAATTAAATACATGTGTAATTATTCAAAATCAAAGTAATGATAAATGTCCGCTCGACACGGACATTATGAACACACCTGGGGGGAATTACCTCTCTAGTATATCTGGGTTCTAACCCTGACACACTACAAAAGAGTTCAAACACTTTGCCTCTATAGAGCAGTAATAGCTACACATTCAAAACAAAGTACTTGTTAAATGACAGAACAGATAAAGGGCATTGTTTTCAAGACCAAGGCCTGAATTCTGTCCTAGCAGTCCACATGGTGGAACAATAGAACAGAAACCCACAAGTTATACTATGTCCACAACATGCACATCATGCCACACACTTGCACACACACACACACACACACACACACACACACACACACACACACACACATAGAAACAGAGAGAGACAGACAGACAGATAGACAAACAGAGAGGGAGAGCAGAGTGCATGTGCATGTACACACACAAAAAAAATTAAAAATGGAAAAATTTAAATGAAGGATTTGCATCTAACAACTAAAAGCCCTTCTAGCTTTGCTGTTTTATTATTCTATAACCTGATGAAGGTCATATTTTGGTTGATAAAGCTCAAGTTGTCCCTTTCCTTGTCTGGAAGATTTCTCTACAATGTCAACTTAGGATTTGTACCTTTTGACGTGGAAGGAATCTTGTTCAAACAAAACATTTCCTGGTAGGATAGGTCCATGTACAATCCCTTTCTAAATCCTGGGAATATCTTCATATCATCAGCTGTGTCTCTGGGAATTAACCCACCTACCAGCCACTGTTATTTCTTTCATGATGTTCATCAGCATGACATTGATAAAGAAAACATCACCAGTGTGTAAAGAAGCCTAGAATTAATTCCATCTGTCCTACTCTAAGTTCTATGGATATACGTGTCAGAAAAAGAAAAAAAACTATTTAAATAGATATAAATTTGATGTTCTGTTGCATGTCTTCAAGAAAGACAAAGAGAGCTTACCACTGACAGAGAAAATAATACCTGTACTAGAACCATGACATTATCTTTCATGAAAAGATCAAGGATTAGCAGATTTATCGACAAAATTTAGTTATTCCTGGCTACTAGTTTAAGTAGAACTATAAATCCCATAGCTCTAGTTTCCACTGACCTAAAAAGCACCTTGCTATACACAGGATATTAAAATCAGTGAATTATGAACATATTTCTATGAGAAGTAAGAGAGGAAATAGGGATCCACAGCCACTACCCACATCAGTATTCCAAGTCTATCATTTTCTGCACTCACAAATACAAGAATCAAATTTAAAGCAAGCAGGAAAGAAATCCATGTCATCGTTTTCCCCCCAATTTCAACCCCTACTCTGTGGTTTGAAGTTGTTTATAAATCTCTTCACCTTTATACTTAATGTTTCTGAACTTCTAATCTTGTAACTCTATATTGCTTTCCTTTCTCAGAGTCTATTCAACTCAGAATAACTATTCCTAAAATCCAAATATAGATTCACCTAAATGCATGAGTTATGTTTTTTCACTCAGGCTAATTTAAAAAAATATTTCATTATTTGCAACTGGAAATATGTCTACCTAATTGTTATAACCCTCAAACCTAGTGTTTCTGTTTTAATAAATGATATAAATACCCAATAAATTAACATATTTTGCTTACCAATGAATGTTTCATTTACATGTAGTATAATAAAGTATGAGACTACAGTGACAAATAGGGTTAAATCCTTAAACTTGAGAACCTCAGTGTAGTTGAGGCAAGAAGCACGTATTTAAATAACATCAGGACATTCCCAACTATGCTTATAATGAAGTTATATGAAGACATGACTTCACTCCACTGGAGACATTGGACAAGACTGTATGACAGTGGCATTTGAACTGGATATTGAGACAGATTAGAACATTTTCAAGGTAGAATAACAGCTCTCAATTAGAAGTATGTTTAGCTATTTATTTTATCATAACTTGGAGAGTGTGACTGAAGCCTTGTAAGTACATGGCCAAGAACTTTGCAAAGCAACCTGTAATGCACAAGCAGCCAATACAACAAAGAGTTAACTGTCCCCAAATATAAATAGTTCTGGAAATATTAAGAAAAGAAAATCCAGAGCAAGGTTAACATAAAGCCAAGAGTCATGATCAGTTCATAGTGATGGAAATATCTTGATATAGAAAACTTAGATGGAAGACAGCTGACAATTGATCTCTGGGTGGAAGAGTTTTGAGCATCATCCTATAGGTGTGGGAAGCAATCAAAGTTCTTTTAAAACTGTGATAATAGAGGGAGAATCTTGAATTTGACATCTTCAAAGTGGGGAGATTCACCAAGACAATCAACCCTTTCTCTGTGACTCTGTGGAGTTACTAAAGATTAATGAGGTCAAACTCCCCACAGGAGAAAATATGGGAGAAATATGATCATTGGACAGTCATAAATTTCTATTACAACTAAGAAATTTGCCCAGAATTATTCTGGTTCTACTGATAATGAAGAAAACCAAGGGACCTTTCTTCAAAGACAGTATATTATGTTGTGAGTCAAACAGAAGCACTCCTATAAAAAAGAATGTTCCAACTCCCTTGAATCCCATTTCTTTTTGGACATTCTGCTGGTTCATCTTAGGAGAATCAAATATTTTTGTAATGGATCAGATGTTGGTGACAGCTGCCAGATTGACAACTCTGGAGGAGGATGCTTGATGAGCTCACGTTCTCATGCTGAGATGACATAGAGAAGAGTTATGTATGCTGAAAGATTTATCATCAAGCTGTCCACAGGCACCTCTTTGGCCTCCATTAAGTGGTTTAAAATTAGATGCAATCTGGAAGTCTTTCAGAGCCATGAAGGAATGTTATGTCATATGAATTTTCTTTCTTCCTGTTAGCTTTGTTAGAAATAAATTAGGGTTTATATTAACATAAAGTTTGTAGTTTGGTGCAAAAATTTGCATTTTCTGTTACCCTACATCCCTTCTCTTCCATCTCCCACTTTGTTGTGTCATTGAACTTTAGAATTAAGAGAGATTTCAAAGATCTCTTAATGTGGGGGTTCCCCTTTGTCTTCACAGTCATTTGACCATCAGTCTACGAGGACAAAGGGGCATAAGCAACAACAGAGATCCTCTCCTCATGTGGCCTGTGAACACTATGGAGATGACCCTCCAGGAGACAGACCAGTGAACCAGCTGAACTTTCCTCCAGATTATAGGAAACATAGGATTGGGGAGTCTGGGATAAACCCTAATTTGCACTAAGTGGCACGCTCCTGTCATAAGGCTTCTTGTGTAAGCCTTAGTTACAATATGTGTAGCAGGAGAGGCTGCTAGCAGTAATCTGTATCAAGGCTCAAGCTACAGATAAATCAGGCATCTGGTTTAGAGACAGCTTTCAGATAAGGTCTATCCTCCAGGCCCAGGAATGTTCTCCAGATAAGGGCAGGAAGAAAGCATAAAGTTTCACTGTGGGGTCAGGGGGTGAGGGAGTTCCATGTCCCTGAGCTTTGGAAAAGCTGCCAGACAATGATAGACTGTAGCTTCTGACCAGCCAGTAAGGCCTCCCAATGTCTTAACACACTCCATTTTACCTATTGGAGGGAAAAAAAGGTCAGAATTGGGCCCATGACTTACAACTATACTTGTTGTCCTGAAAACACAGCAATGACACTGTTCTTCTCCTTTGATTGCCTCATCCTTGATTTTGATTTCTTCTCATGTGAGTATCACGTCTGTCAACCTCATAATCCCTGGTATTTAACCATTCTGCTTTTGAAAACTACTGATAATACAACTACTCACATGAGGTCCCACTTTGAGTCTGACACACACCACACCATTCATACCAATTAATCCTGGCCTTATAACCACCTCACAAACTAAGTGTGAACTAAGCATTACTGAAGACACTTCATGAATGAGGACTCTGAGCCCCCAAAATATAAAATGTCCCAAATAATAGAGCAAACGAAAAGTAAAGATGAAATTCAAACCAAACCAAGATCTATGTAACTTTGTTACATAATTCACTAACATCTGTTTCATATGTTCCCCTTCTATTCCTTTCACTGTAGCAATTGTCATATCAACCAACTGGCGTGCCTACATAGATGTCAGAAAATTAAACCCATTGTGGAAATCTACATTAGTTTGATTTATTTGTTTGTTTATAGTATAGAGACCCCCTTTTTCCTGAGGCTTTCTTTCACATAAGAAGTTCTGTTTGCTTTTTGTGGATAGATATTGCCTTCTCTTGTTGTGTTGAGGATATTTACCATGCAAAGTTGTCAGATATTGTCAAATCTTTTCTTTATATCTGTTGAAAAAATTTTTTTTAAAGATGTGATTTTTCCAGTGTGTATATAACATCAATGACCTTTCCCACATTGAACCAACCTTGTATTCTTGAGATTAATCTAATTTGCTTATACTTCATAATCCCTTAACATGTTGTTAAATTCATTTGAATGGTACTTTTCTAAGGAATTTTACATCTATATTCATTAAAGATATTGGCCCCTCCATTTCTTTTACTATGATTAAGTGTGAGAAACACTTTATTATTGCAAAATAGGTCATTTTCTTCATCATCAGCTTTATCTGTAGACATAGGTTTATGTTTTCCACTCTCTTCCCTTCATTCTCTGATTTCTCTGTTTGCATAAAATACAAGCTAAAGGATTTTGCATCATTAAAGTCATTTATGAATTTGACAAAAATAAAAACAGAAGTCCCTTGATTATACTTATCAGGAAGTATAGTAAAAAAATAATCAGAGGCAACCAAGCAAACGTTACTGTATCATATGGTATTTGAAAACTCAACACTTGAATCAGAATTACGATAAGATATGCTAAATAGTGTTGGCATTTATAATTTCTGCTTCTTATGAGGTAACTGCATAATATTAAGGCAGGACTTTCTATCCTGTTAAACCTCCATTTCCATATTTGAAAATGGAGATCAAAATATCCATTTTTTAATCATGTTTCTTTTATTCATACCAATTGATGGGCTGGAGTTGGCTCTTACTGAATCAAAGGCTGATGCCTTCTTTCTTTCTTTACCTTTTCTGTCTTTCTTTCCCCTTTTCTTCCTTTCTCTCCATCCTCCTCTCTATTGTTCATTTATTTGTTCCTTCCTTCCTTCCTCTTTCTTTTTTCCTTTCTTTCCTTCCTTCCTCCCTCCTCTGCTTCCTCTCTCCCTCCCTCCCTCCCTCTCTCCTTCTTTTGCTCCCTCCCTTCTTTTGCTTCTTTCTTTCTTTCTTTCTTTCTTTCTTTCTTTCTTTCTTTTCCTTCCTTCCTTCCTTCCTTCCTTCCTTCCTTCCTTCCTTCCTTCCTTCCTTCCTTCCTTCCTTTCTTTCTTTCTTTCTTTCCGTTTCAGTTGTTTCTTTTTTCACTTTATTAACTGAATTTTTTTTCATACACTGCACTCTGATGACAATTTCTCCTCCCACCCTCCTCCCACATCCTTCTTACCTCCCCACCCATTTAACTCCACTCCTTTGTTCTCTCTCTTTGAAAAAAAAAATGTACCTGCCTTGTGGGTTTGGCTTTTGTTTGATTTTATTTTGTTTTGTTTTTTGGTTGGCTTATTTGTTTGGTTGTTTTTTTCCCTAATTCCACCTTGAAAGAAGTCTTCCAAAGATATCTGGAAATTGCACATGAGGGCTTTTCCCATCCAAGGGTAGAGGCCATGTTAAACATTTATCAGCATATCTAACACACAGGGTTCTGATAATGTCATGGGTCACAGAACTGAGTGTTGGGGTTGGAAAAAAAACTTGCAACACTAAACAGTTTTGACTTTGCAATAACCAAAACTTAATTCAAAGTCAAATGTGTAATGAATACAAAGTTTCTTTCCCATGCTGTATCCCATACCTTCACTATATCCTTGATTCTGATCACACATGTACACTTTGTACTGTGATTGCTGTTATGCCACATGATACCAATAAATGTTACCTAAAAAACCTCAGCTCATATTTGACACTGTTATGCATTATCAACCTCAGTGTTTTACTGTGCATTCAAAGATTTCTGCTTTTACAGAAATGTAGCCTTTTAATTTCAGGAAACAAAAACTTTCTGTATTTTCCTGCCAGCATTCCTCATCATACAAGTAAAAAATTAATATATTTATTATGTTATTTAGTGTGTGTGTGTGTGTGTGTGTGTGTGTGTGTGTGTGTGTGTGTGTGTAATAGATGCCATAGTTCATGTGCAGAGGTTAGAGGTTAGATGACAATTTTCACAAGTGGATTCTGCACTTCCACCATACGGATCCAAGAGATGTAATTCAGATCCTTAGGCTTGGTAGCAAATGCATTTACAAGCTAAGCCATCTGTCTGGGTCTCAAATTCATATATCTTTAGATTGTATTTGATTTTGAAAATTGTTGTTTGAGCTGTGGACTTCAGTTTAATTAAAAGATAAATCATTCAATAAATTTCAGCTTGGTATTAGGAGGAAATTTCCAACAATTTATCTAATTACCCTAAATGCACTTCTGCCATTTTGCATTATATACTTATGCAAAGTTGTGCTCTAATCATTGGTGATGATATTGATTAGGTCTGAAAAACATCTGAGATAATTTATATCCTGCAGTATCAAATATTTAGCCAAGTATTACTTCTTTTTATAAAAATGAATAAGTGCATCCATCTCATTAGTATGCAAATCTGCTCTTGTCCTTAGTAAATGATAAAATTATATATATATATATATATATGTATATATATATATATATCTCAAAGATTTCTTTAAAACATTTGAATGATCTATTACTAGTAAATCTTTTATTTGTATGTTTTTTAAAATATGTTTCTATCCATCATTGTAAAACATTTTTTTTGGACAATATGGAGCTGTGAGAGAAAACATTTAGAAAGTTCGGCTCTATCACTTGTGTCCATAACAGATGCTGCTGCCTCAGTTAATGTCTACTATAAGTTTCCAGAATTAGGTTTGTCTCTTTCTAGATGATAGACAAAGGCAAAGACAATACATCTGGTCAACTGGCATCCTGTTTTCAAAGAAAAACTATTTCTATGGCATACCACTCCCCACTTATCTCTTGCAAATACAGCTTGGAGAATTTATCTGATCACATGAATAGATAACTTCCAGTCTTTTTATAGCCTCTTTCCTATCACATCAAAAAAGAATAACAAAACAGTATTTCATGATAATTAACACTTTACAAAATATGCTTTGTATTTTTTTTGCTTTTAATCTTTACTTTTCTTTTATAAGTGGTGATTTTATTGAACATGTTTTTAGTTGTGGAAACAGAGATGGAAGAATCAGTCCAACCACAGATGCTTTGGAGTCCTTCCTCTTTCTTATTATCTACAACTAATCTGCATTAATACTGTTTCCTTGTATATTTGGACATTTTCTTTCAGGATCCTTTCTCTGATAACATAAATAGACTCAGTTTCACCAGTACTTTTTTTTGGGAGGGGGGTGCCAAGAACTTTTATTCATTATTGATGGAAATGCAAAATGGAATAAAACACTAGGAGACTAGCAGTCCTTATGCAAGGTTAAGCAGTTTTTTTTTCAATTTTTTTTATTAAGAGATTTTTCTATTCATTCCACATACCAACCACAGATTCCCCAGTCCTTCCCGCTCCCACCTTTGAGCCGCCCCCCCAAACCCACCTGCCATAGGCTCTAGGCTCCAAATGCCAGCTCATGCATTAGGGACAGGTCCTGATCCCACTGCCTGGGGGCCCCTAAACCGTTCAAGCTAAACAACTGTCTTGTTTATCCAGAGGGACTAGTCCAGTACCAGCTCCTCAGCTGTTGGTCCACAGTTCATGTGTTTCCACTAGTTTGGCTAGTTGTCTCTGCACTTTTTCCAATCATGGTCTCAAAATCTCTTGCTCATATCATCCCTCCTCTCTCTCATTGATTGGACTCCTGGAGCTTCACCGGGGACCTGGCCATGGATCTCTGCATCTGCCTCCATCAGTCACAGAATGAGGGTTCTATGATGATGGTTAAGGTATTCAGCCATCTGATCACCAGAGAAAGTCAGCTCAGGCACCCTCTCAACCATTGCCAGTAGTCTATGGTGGAGTCATCCCTGTGGATTCCTGGGAACCTCCCAGCACTCTGCTTCTCCCTATTCCCATGGTGTCTTCATTTATCATGGTATCTCTTTCCTGGCTCTCCCACTCTGGTTCCATTCCAGCTTGAACCTCCCGCTCCCCTAAGCTCTCATTCCCTGTCCTTGCCCTCTATTACCTCCCCTCACCCCTAGTTTGGTCATGTAGCTCTCATTCATTACTCCATCGCTGGGTGATCCATGTGTCCTTCCTCGGGTCTTCCTTACCAGCAAGCCTCCCTGGATTTGGGGGTTGCTGTCTGGTTCAGTCTGGTTATCCTTTGCTTTACATCTAGTATCCAATTAAGAGTGAGTTTATTACCAGTATTTTAAAAGAATAATCTGACCCATAGTGATTCTCTATTAGCCATGAGCCTGTTTTTTTTGTAGTCAATCTTTGGGAATATCTGATAATCTGTGCTATAGTCACACGTTTTCCTCTCTTATATTTCCATCAAGTATTCTTGGAAATGGAGTTCATGAAGGACATGAACTAACATTCTGAGTTCTAAACTTGATTTGGGTTATTCCATTGAGTAGCATTGCCTCATGCATCAAAAATTCTTCCATGACCCTTGTTTGGGCACCTATTAGTAGAGTCATAGCATCTACCTTCAAGGACAGCTGTTACAATGTTAGGATGCATTTAAAGCAGTCCCACATGACCTGGAAGTTGAAAAATGTCAGCTATTATTATCAACAATCTGTTAGATTTGACATTCTGAAATATTTAAATCTTGATAATTTATGTTTCTTGGCATCCATGTTGCATACTTAACTTCTTCCTGGTTTGTGTGTGACCATTTTCTCTGTCTGTATTATATTTCTCTTACTTTTCTCTGTACTTTTCTGCCTTTTATAAGTCAGTGTTCCCCAGAGTAGTATTGAACTAGTGCTCATGTTGCTACAGATGCACTCTGAATTATCTTGTTGGCTCTAAGGCTTACTGATAGATGGTGTCTACCAAATAAATCTCCTTTTAGAGCTCTTTCTTCAATCTCATAGCTATGTGTCTTTGCTTGGATAACCCAGAGGAATTTTAATTCATTCAGCCTAAAATATGACTCACCATTATAATACATATAAAACTGCCTTTCTGTTAATATTTTCTGTATTTATTGATACAAGAACCATGTATTTAGTTATGTAAAGTACACCTACATAACTCATATTTTATTTTCCCCTTATCCTTATACCATAGTTTTTCTATCTACATACATATATACATTTGAAATATTGATATAAAATATTTCATATACATGTTCACATCCCAATTTCTCGTATTTGTAAATGTCACCTTTTGAAAGAATCATCTTGTAAATGTGATTAAGGATATGTGATGTCCAGACATGATGACACACACCTTTAATTCTAGTATTGGGGAGGCAAAGGCAAGTGGATCTCTGTTAGTTTGAGGTCAGCCTGGTCTACATAGTGAGTTACAGCCCAGCTAAGTCTACATAGTGAAAACCTAAGGAAAAAAAAAAGATTGTGAGATACGAAGACCACTCAGGGTTATTGAAATAAACCCTATAGGTCATCATAAATATCATTACATGGAAAGGCAGATGGAGACTTATGAGGCCTAGAAAAGGTGATGTACATGCAAAGGCAGGGATTGGAGTGATATGACTTAACATAAGAACATCCAGTGATATAAACAGCCACCAAGTTAAGAAGAAGGTAAATAGAAGAGACTGGAAGCAAACTTTTCTATGAGCCTCTGCATGAAGTATGATCACTTTTCACTTTGATTTTAAGCTGTCTTAGAACACTGTAAGAAAATAAATTTCTGTGACTTTAAATTCTATACTTGTAATTTGTTACAGTAGCTACAGGAAGGTAATACAGCCCTCTTCTTTCCATGCTGGTGTTCTAATCTGATTTCTATTTAACTGAGTGATGGTAATTGCTTTTCTCCCCCTTTATTTAGTCTGGCCTCCTTCCAAACTAGCCTTCAGCAGATGCATATTAAGACACACTGCTTCTCTGCCTAAAGCATGGCCAACTCCAGAGCCTTCAGTATAGTGTTTACATCTTTCAACCTCATGATTTGTCCACATGTCATCAACATTGATACTATGATTCCTGCTCTGGTCTAGTTGCCTCTGATACTTGCAAAAAGTTTTTTTAGTGCCTTACCTCATGTATCATTCTTTCTTTTCCATTTCCATGTTATTCTGAACTGAGTATGTATTTCAGTAATTAAAGTTTTTGTTTAATACCTGTTCTCTCACATGCTGTCAGCTTCTGGGAATCAGAAATCACATCTTATTTTTTCTGTCATTTGTTTTCATAATACACTTTCTTTTCTAAATTTTCAAGTATTCCTCCAACCTCGAGAAAACAGATACTTAGCAGATCATATTTCTGAAGCAGCTCCAGTATGAGATCTCCCAATATAACTCTCAAATCCCTCCACATTTCTTAACATTCTAAGTTTAATGATACCTTCAAAGCTTGCTTTGCATACATCTACATCTGCTTTTGTCTATTCTTTCACTTAGTAGAATGACAACTGATTCCCTGTCATTATCAATCCATAAAGATTCAAAGATTCCTAAACTGAAAAACTAAAACTTTACTACTGTAGGGAGTTTTCTTCAACAAATGAAAGTGGAGCTACCCTTTGCCCTAGTTCTAAGTTACTTTAACCTTTTATCCCTCCACTGTGTAGTCTTCAGTCTCCTTTCTTCTGTTTTAATACATATACACTATAGACATGTAGACATCTATACAGAGATGTAGATATATATTTACAGACATTATCACCTGATTTTTGTGTGAGCATAGGTTTATATTAACTCAAATACTCACGTATAACTCAGTATAAATATACATATACTAATATAGCTGAGTGATAGTTAATATTAATTATCAACTTGGCAGGCTCTAGATTCACCTAAGAGTTAACCTGCTGGCCATATCTCTGGAGGACTACCTAGAGTAGGTTAGCTGCTGGGATGACTATAAGGGATTATCTTGATTAGATTAATTGAGATTAGAAGACTCACCCTAAAAATGAGCTATACCATTCCCAGAATCTGGGACCTGTATTTTGGAAAAAGGAGAAATGTAACTGAACATCAGTTCTCCGATTCCTGACTGAGGACACAGCATCACTGGTAATGTTAAACTCCCATTTGCAAGCTTTCTCTGCCATGTTGGATTCTATTCTGGTTTTTTTTTTTTTTTTTTTTTGGTTTTTTATTTTTCAAGACAGGGTTTCTCTGTGTAGCTTTGTGCCTTTCCTGGATCTCACTCTGTAGACCAGGCTAGTCTCGAACTCATAAAGATCCGCCTGGCTCTGCCTCCCAAGTGCTGGGATTAAAGGCATGCGCCACCACCACCAGGCAGATGCTATTCTTGTTCTGTGAGCTAAAATAAACAATTTCTGTCAAAGTTTCTTTTTTCACGTTATATTATCAAAGTGCTATAGAAAACAGCTAATATAATATGTGCAAACATATATTTGTATAGCTGTCATGTACATATTAGAAAATATACTTTGAAGGGGATAGTAGTGAATACAATTCTAAGTCACAGTTCTAAAGCTGAAGTGAATTTGGCAGTCCACAATGTCAATCCCTTCATTTTTCAGATGAGAAAATTAAAATTCAGAAGAGGAACTGACTTACCTATTGTTCTTCAGGGAAGCAGAAAGAATAGTGAGGCAGGACCTCTGGGCAGCTAACAAAGACAATGGCTTAAAGGTGAATGGCATTGTTCTACACTAAGACACTGAAAACTCAAATCCTCTTATTAACATTCTAAATGATTCATTCTTTTTTTGTATTTCTGGTAATCTTTGTTGTCTGACAGTCTTGCCAGTTGCCAAATGAAACCCCACAATTCTATTCTTTAACCAAGTACCCAAGCCTGTGTCCCTTCAATGAGGTCAACACTAATCAGATATACATTGCAATAGAATTTGAAGCTAGTGACGATAAATAGAAAATTATCCCCAATAAATACTTGGCATGGTTTTAAAGGAAATGAACAGTTTTACTTTTCTTACACTTTTTTCTAAGGTAAAGATCCTTGTGCCATAATTCTTTCCGAGGGAGACACCAGTTTTCTCTGGATCATTTTCTCTCCAGGTATGAAGATTTGGTGGAGTGGGTTACAAGGATTTGTTCTGCACATAAAAAAATTCAGACTTCAATATAACTGTTTACTAAGGTTTGGGAAATGAAGAATTTACTAAGCTCTGCCACCACAAATTTAATGAATTTTTTTTTGTTTTTGTTTTATTGATTTGTTTCATTTGTACATTTTCCTGTACAAATCTAAAGACTCTGTTTTGATCTTTGCCAGAGCTGTATTATTTCATATTTGATCTCAAGCTTGAGAAGCACATACAGGATGGTTGAAAGCACAACCTAGGATGAAAAGACATTATTTAATATCTCCACTTAGACAAATTCCATTTGATCTCTATGGATTACAAACTAATTGATCCGTGAAGGAAATCAATATATTTCAACACAGGAAATACCACAAAACACATGCTTTATGAACTGAGCCTTTCAAAACTTTCATTTGAATGTCCTATTTCTGCCTGGTTGAGCAACATGGGTCTAAAGTAAATCCTTCCTCTTAGTGACCACAGAAAAGTGAAGGTAACGTTATCTTCTAACCATTTGTAGGGACCTCCAAAGTTCTTGTCACGTGATCTAGAAGGAGACCAACACTAGCCACTGGCTGAAACAGAGTATCTACATACCTACGTCTGTGGTTTGTGTTCCCCTAAAAGTAGACCATATGGCAAGGACTCAAGTTCAACAGAATACTAGGGAAGTGATTTAATTAGAGAGAAGAAGTGACACTTGGGTATAAAGGATGAGCAGGTAGCAATCAAGTTACCATTGAGGTGGAGCTATGTCCTTTTGAGTAACTATGGAGACAATGTGGAGCGCACATAACAAAACTGTCCATCAAGAAAGGGGTTGAGGTTTTAATTCACCAGTTTATGTCAGCCATGGTCTGAGGGCTATACTTATAATTACCAAAGGCAGACTTCAAGTAAAGAACTATACATGGTAATGTCTGGAAGTCAGAAAAATTCCATGAGGAAAACAAGGACTGGATAGCAGTCAGGTAGGAAGTGACTGGATAGCAGTCAGGTAGGAAGTGACTTGATAGCAGTCAGGTAGGAAGTGACTGGATAGCAGTCAGGTAGGAAGTGACTGGATAGCAGTCAGGTAGGAAGTTTAGGCAGGACAGCCAAACTGAGAATGTTGGAGGACAGGTAAAGACATGAGTAAAGTGGCAATACTTAGATTAAAAGAAATGGGTTAATTTAAGTTTCAAGAGCTAGTTAGTAACAAGCTGGGGCTATCAATCAAGCACTTATAATTAATATAAGCTTCAATGTGTTTATTTGGAGCTGCTGGTGGGTCAGAAACTTCTGCTTACAATACCATATAAAAATCAAAATTCAGTGTATATAAATAAAGTTATTTGAAGATTAAACATTCATTTATATGTTGCTGTAATTGCTTTCACACAACAAAACAGAACTGGGCAATGTGGCCAAAACTACCACAAACATGTGTTCAATGTTTTTCTTTTGTATACTCTAGAGCAAGAAACTTGAGCACAAAATTTCAGAATTGAGAAAATAAGAAAAACCTCAAAGGGATAGTACAATTAATATTAATATGACTAAGAATTAAACATACTATCCAGAATGACTTAAGATATGAAAGTATTGCAGAAGTAAAAAGAAAAAGAAAAAAGATTATAATGTTAATAGAGACTTCTTCATATTATGGCCCATGCAGTTATTCAAAGAATCAATATCATTTTATATTCTTATTCTAACATATATCTCTTGTGAGATAATTTTTTTGTACACTGTGAAGATGTGTCCGTTTTACCATACCTGTCTAAGGTAACTTCTGATTGGTTTAATAAAGAGCTGAATGGCCAATACCTAGGCAGGAGACAATAGACAAGACTTGCGGGAAGAGAAAGGAATTCAGGGAAGAATCTAAGAGATGGGATTCACCTCCCAGACATGGAGAAAGTGGGACACAGTGTACTGAGAGGAGGTAATGAGCCATGTGGCAGAATGCAGATTAATATAAATGGTTTAATTTAAATTATAAGTACAAGTTGGGAACAAGCCTAAGCTAAGACCAGCATTTCATACTTTATAAGAAATCTCCATGTCATTATTTAGGAGTTGATGGTCCAAAGAAAGTCCAACTACATAGTATCTTTCCTAGGTTCTATGGACTTAAATTACTTTAAAACTTTGTGCTTATATTCTTAGTGTATGATGTGCGTGCATGTTTGAGTATGTGTGTGAGGGAGTGCAAATATGTGCATGACATGGTACATGTGTGGAAGTCAGAGGTCAACCTAAACTGTTAGTCCCAACTTTCCACATACCAGTTGCCACTATATTCCTTGCCTGTTAGGATTTATCCCTCCTTTATCTAAGATAAGAGGAACCATTTAAAGTGGCTTCATTTCACTGCCCAATTTTGTTTGTTTGTTTAGGACATTGAGCTCTGTCTAAAGTTACATGTGTATTACTCAGATTGTTTTTCTGTTGTCTATTTTCCCATATTCATAAAATGGATTACGAGCTGCAAGAGGACAGAGGCTGCAACTCTTTTCTTCATACCTTTATCCACATGTCCTTAATATCTGCAAACATAAAGTATTCAGTAAATAGCCATCAAATAAATGGAAGAATGGTATTTTTAAGATGTCAAAGATAATAGCTAAACCATACAACATTTAAAATAATTGTCATAGCTAGGTATTAATCCTGGCTTTGCTGTTGAATTAGTATGTAACAACTCCAGGTAAATTCTTTCTTGTCTTTGAATCCCTGATATGTGACAGCAATACCTATCTACTTGACAGGTTGTAAGCATTAATGGGATAAATGTTTCTAAAATCCCTGGATATATAGTAGGGTTCAATAAAGGGTAGCAGCTCTTTCTCTGCAATTATCATTCTGTTAGGCTGGATTTGTAGGCTTCTAAAATATAACTGTCCTATAACTAGGTCACAAGGATATAGAAGTACAGGAGAGCAAAGGAGTTCAATCACCATTGCATGGACAGTCCTGCCCTGCTGCAGATACAGGAACTGATTCCTCATCAGCAGAATTGAAGTACTCCTGTATCCTGATGAGTGATCATGACGCCTCTATCTTCACATCAGACACCAAATATGGTTGTTTAACTAGATACCTGAGAAGTCAAATGTAACCTCATGTATAAAAATCCCTTTGCTAACTAAATGATGTTTGTGTGAAATACTTCTGCAGCAAACTCGGAAATGATGTCCCTTATTCCCCCAGCAGCCTATACAGTCCATGCAGATCTTAGCACTGCAGACTAATCATATTCTGATGCTCCTGGTGCTTTTGTATATACTCATTTCAAGCCATTCAATGCCCTGGGACCATAATGCTCACTCTAAATAAAATGGAAAGATGACTAAGCCATCTTTCCTCTGCTCCCCTCTCTCGGTGTATCTCATGAGGATGAATCCTCCACTGCCTCTGGAGCAAACTAAGTTCTGCAGAGAATCACTCCATGAAAACAAGGATTACTCTGTGCTAAATAATAATTGGCTTAGAGGTTTGAGATTTGACTGTACTTCAGTGTGCCGGAGAATTAGCCCAAGATGTGAAGGGAGAAATTGGATGTAGTGGCACTGTGTAATATAAGAAGGACTGGATTGGGGATTTGGAGACCTGGGCTTAATATCGACCCTATCAAGAACTCTCTAGGTAGCTTTGGTGAGTTCCCCAAACCATTCTGGAATTCAATCTACCATAAGTGATGGTCAAAATGGACTATGTCTCCTTCCCTTCACATCTAATTTATTAGCACACTAATTAAATAGGAAGTAGGGGTAAGAGAAAGGAGGCAGGCGTAAGAGGCTAAGGGGCATGCACAGCCAAAAAAGGTGGATAGATAAGCAGAAAATCAATTAAGAGGAAGATAGAGAGGCAATTAACACAGAGTCGGGCAAGGAAAGGGTGGATGGATTTGCAGATCACCTTCCGAACATTCATGAACTGGGAACTCAGAAGGAGGCAGCTAAGAAGATTGGTGCATGTGCTTGAGGAGTCTCCATGAGAAACTGTGTTAATGAAATTTACATGCTGTTTGCCCCTTCCCCGAGCCTTCTGCTGCCTGGTGGATTACCTTCCAGATGGGAGTGTTTCTGATCTCATTTTATTTTGTTTCCACAGAGAGGAAAGGACACTGAGACCATCTGTTCTGGTGTTCCCTTCTGGATTCCACACCACTTTGTGGCTTGCTGAGCCATGGAGAGAGCTGTGTCTTCTCAATTTTTCCCTCCTGAAAAAAAAAAAAAAAAAAGGCTCCTGCAGTTCTGGAGTCCTGCATGTACTACCCACTTGTCCCCAGCGACCAGCACTGCCTCCACCTCACGATGAAGCATACAGCTGGCAACAGTGCTGTTACCATGGTGATGATGAATAACAACAGACAGTAATCAAGAAGGGTCGCTGGAGTCATAAGTCATTTCATATTGTGTTTAAAAGGACATAGCCACATTTCAAATGATAAATTACTTTTATATTGCCTCCCCTTGCCACAGTATTCCAGATAACAGTTTTAATGGCCTTTTTCTGTTTTGAATGTTTACTTTCCGTGTTTCTTTTCATTTCTCCCTGGAATAAGTTTGGTCCCCATCAGGACAGTCAGACCACACTCAATAGCTGCCCACACATCAACACTTAAGGTGTTTTGGAATTATGTTTTTCCAAAAAGGAAATCTTTCTTATATCTCTGGAAGTATCTGAAATTCAAAAATGGCATTCATTTATTGCATTCTTTATGATGGAAGTCCAAACATTTTTGAGAGTCATCTGGTCTTGGGAATTTGGTATCCACTGATATAGTAGGAACATTTTAGTCAAACATAAAACTTTACAATGAATGTGTGCTCAGAACACTGGGTCTTGAGTTTCATCCATGCCCCCAGATAGTGACATTGGCATGCCCCTTAACCTTTTACAGATGTTCAGCCCTTTGGCTTCTCTCAGCTACATTGTTCTTTACAAAATGTAGACTGAACAACTGTACCAGAAGACCAATAAGAAACTCACAGTGTTTAAAGTAAGCTTCAATGTTGTGTTAGGCCCCAGTCAAAGCTAACCTGGGCTAAACAACACTCACATGCCATGTACTAGAAAGTGCTGATGGCTGACAGCTCTGTATTTTAAATTAAAGGTAATAATATTTATTTTGGAGGGTGTTTCTGAGGATGAAATAATTATAATAGATTCAGAAATATCACATAAAACACATAGTACTTAATGCAAAATGCTTTTTTACATTAATGTTCTTTCAGTATAATAATAAAGATGTATTACTTATATTTGTGTGTGTGTGTGTGTGTGTGTGTGTGTGTGTGTGTGTGTGTGTGTGATTTTTAAAAAATCCCTTGTGACTAGGGATTTAACAGAGCACATGACTAATTTGTGTGAGGTTCTAGGTTTAATCCTCAATAATGCTTTAAAAATTGAAAACTAATTTTAAAAAGTCCTTAGTCACTTAAGAACTGTTTAGTGCCTGATGAGGTAAAATGGTACTCCAGGTCTGCCTTTTCTGTCTAGTTTTTAATGCCTTATTCCATCTGTGTGTGTTCATGAACAGCTAGGGTCATTTAGAAAGCCTCCTGTAGAAAAAAGAGTGGGGCACTCTACACACTAAACTTTTACTTCTCTTTTCCCTTCTACATGCCCTCCACTTTAGACCTAAAGCACTGACTTATTAAAGTACAACCTTCCATGATTTTAAAAATAAATTCCTCATTCCACCCCATCATTTACACTTGTATCTTGGCTGCTCCTCTGTCTGCAAAGTTGAAACTTCTGTTATGATCTTATTGACAATCTGAGATAAAATAAACATGTTAATGTGCAACACATTCATTTGACCTGGGGAGCCAGGGACTTGGTATTGGAATGGTTTCATGTAACAGGTATTTCTCATGGAAAAATGTAGTTATTTTTTAGATCTCTTTGTGAACTAATATTCAAACAAATTGCAAATCCATTAATATTACTGCCTGACTGACTGTGGATCTCAGTTTTTTAATTAGGTAACAGCTGGAGCAGGGCACATTTAGACACACAATGATCCATCTTCTCTATTAAGAGATATTAATAATAATATCAATGATTAATTATACATGTCACCTCACAGAAGTATGAATATGGATAGAGATCATCCACAGCATCGTAAGAGATTCAGCTGTGCTTATTCTTGTATTGGGTAGGTGGGCATTGGTATCTTCATTGCATAAATCTTATCATTAATTTCTCCTTTCAAATCATCTCACACTTGGTGGCTTGTTGCAAAAAGTATAAAATAAGACAAATTATGAAACTTTCAACTTGCATTTGTAACTTTAGAGAGTCATATTGCATCTGGAAATAGCATCACTACAGTTCCCATCTCATGATTGCTTATATTGCTATAGAAACTTAATTTAAGTTCCTTCATTTCATAGCGTTCTTCAGGTTAAAGGTGGTATATTAATTTAAAGTGCTATCATAATTGCTGGTATTATCATCAGTGCTATGTTGAATTTCTGTTATTTGAATTAATTTGATCTTATATTTTGATGTCATAAAGTGTACAGTTCCAGAAATGGTTTTAAATTATTATTATTTTTTTGCATTTACTTTTTATGAACCTCTGTTCCAACCTGTGGAAGAGACGATTAACCTGCGTGCAATAGGCACTCAACATGAGTGGAGATGTCTTTGGAATGTTACACTCTTCCTCCTTTTTCCCATCTCCCCAGCTTGAGCCGAAACCTGATTGCCTCAGCTCAATTGCCTGTTTCTCCTGAAGGTTATTTGATACCCAGCTGCCCAGTGTGTTCCAATTTCGTTATCATTCATGCTCATTTCCTACATGTGCAGTAAATGATGTAAAACCTCTCATGCTGGCTTACCGTCCATCTTGCTTTTGCTTAGTCTCTCATCTGTGGCTGAAAACTAGCAACTTAACTCTCAGTGTTGATTGTTTCCAGCCGTGTTCTGGCCCTGGGGTTATTCTTCATGACTGTTCTCTCAGCTATAAAGTAAATTTTCTTAACCTTGTCAATATTAACATTTGGAGTTGAGCTGTTCTCTGTTGTCAGCATTTGCCCTGTGCATTGCAGTATGCTAAGCAGTATCATTGGCTTCTATGCACTAAATACCAGTAACATGTCCTTTCCAAGTTGCAGTAGCAAAATGTCCTATTGGAAACCAAGCCACCCAGTTGAGTTTAAAGAGAGGCTCAAGTCACAATGTGGATAATCATGACCTTGAAAACAAACAGTAAGGAATGGCCCAGATGGCTCCCCATAAGACTTCTTGGTCTGGGGGACACAATCAACCAGAGGCTGCCCTGGGCCTCTGGTGTGGTCAGGCACCACCATACCAAGTGCAGCTGATGTATCTAGGCCTTGTGGCTGGGGCAAGCAGGACTCAACCAAGTGCCACCTGTGACCCAACCAAGAGCCCTGGTGACAGGTAGACAGGCACCAATGTGGTGAGAGAGTACAGGGTAGGGAGGTTGAAGAAATGCCGTGGAATGGTTCATGGACTGGGTAGAGAGGCTGATCTGGAGAGGTGAGAGTGGTGAGGAATCGGCTGACATGAATGGCCTTCTGGTTATCTGAGTCCAGGGTGATGTCCAGGCCTGGGCTTTAGGTAAGGGCTAGGTTTTAGTCTGGGACCCTAAAGCAGTGGAGGGGGCCTGTATTGATGGCTGTGGCTCCTGTTGCCACTGGGGGCCTTGCAGGGGCCTGTGGTCTGAGCCACCACCCAGGGCCATGTGGGTATCCAAGAGTCATGCTGCCAAGGGAGAGAGGGGGCATGGCAATCTAGGTGGCCTGCATGGCCACCTGGGGCCATGGTGACATCCTGTTTTTGTTGTTTTGTTCAGTTTGGTTTGGTTGTTGTTTTTTGTTTGTTTGTTTGTTTTTCTGTTAAATTTAGTTTAGGGGAGAGGTTGCAAGGGCAGAGGGCAGATGAAAGGGGACAGGAAGATAGGTGAGATTGGAATGCATGATGTGAAACCCAAAAAGAATCAATAAAAGTTAAAAAAAGAAAAAGAAATAAACCAAACAAACAAATAACAACAACAAAGAAACAGTCAGACTCCCTTTAGTAAATGGTACAGAAAAATCACATTCTGGTTAGTGTTAGAAATATACTTTTTAAAAAAGATGACTTGTTTGAAAATGATTTGAAATGGAAGAAAATTAGAGAAAATACTAGGAAGACACTCAGTAGTGTGGTATAGATATAATTAGGGTAAGAGCAATGAGGACAGATATAGCTATAAGAGGGGTTTTGAGTCAGGGAATATTTTGACAATGGAAGAAGGAGGATTAAGTGAAAAATTAGATGTGAGGAGACAGAGAAGATAAAAAAAAAAACACGGAGTAACCTCAGACTTTCTGCTTCTGTGACTGGAGTAATTTAGAAGTTGAACTCAAACTTGAATTTACAATCATTCTGCTATGTTATAGTACACAGGTAAGGAAGCACCTCACTTACATGGAAGACATCCAAAGCACAGGTGTGTTTCCTATTTACTTTGAGTCCTTTTACATCCAATATCTGGAATAAAAGAGTAGTAGTGGTCATCTTTTATTGAAAGTCAAGAGATACGCTGGAATAGACATGATATGTATTTCCTGCGACTCAGATAAAAGTCTTTGAAAGGTAAAAATTTTATCTCTCAATTTATAGCTAAGAAAACTGAAGAGCTGACAAGTTTAAGAAGAGACTGCATATGAAAGATGGAGGATGTCTCAAACCTCAGCCTCTCTGGATCTAAAGTCAGCGGTTTGAACTTCGCCTTCTGCCGTTAATTATAAGCTTTCTCAGGGCTTCTGATTCCTCTTACCCACAACGAGATGGTCTCCCCACTTTAGAATGGAACAAGTGAACAAAGACATACAGGAACATCCCAAATCCTGATCCCTTTCCTTTTGTCCTCTGCTACCCTTTTTCTTTGTCTCCTCTTGCTCCCCGTCCTTCTGACTTAAGAACTTCCATTTCTTGCACACAGGGATACTTTAGCCCTCTCTAAAGCACAGGGCAATGGCTTAGCAACTGCCTGCAGGCATCTGTGAGATTGGACTGTTCCTACAAGGCCAGAATGTTTGGACTGAATGTCAATGAATTTAAAAACATGATCGAATAATGTACCTTTCACCGGCACATGTGAGTTAAATGATTAGGAACAAAATTGCTCAGAGCAAAGCTGTGATATTTGATCAAAGCCAGGATGTTAGAAAAATGGTTGCAGTTGATTTTTTTTCCATGGGAAGTCCAGTTTGTTTTCTGTATCCCCAGGTGGGTGCTCAGGACCCCTCTATCTGTTCAGGAGCCTCCCAGGGAAGGAGAGATTACATAATTATGTTTCTCTTTTGTCACATCTGTGTTTCATCCAGAATTGTATAAGTAAACAAACTAGGTCTGCTTGAGGAACAATTCCCCTGGCAGAGGGAGGAGGATAAGTGGTGTCAATCATCTCCATACAATGCAAAGGTCCATGTCTCTAACGATCTCCATGCCCCTTGAACAACACTGCCTCTGTGGTAGAATATCAGCCTACTGTGTCTGTGCATGGTCAAGTAAGTCAAGATTGGCTCACTAGTGTCTAGAATAAAGATTATATGGGGACAGAGATGACTATATATAATAAAAGGTCATGCAACCTATAAATTTTGTGTACATCAGTCCCCATCCCACATATTTCATTTAAAAATGAGAATAGGAGTACATGCAGATTCTCATAATCACTTAGAAGGTGAGATGTGTTGATGGGAAAAGCAAGCATACATTCACAGCCACACATACAATACATTAAAAAAAAGAAAAAACAAGTCTAGTCTCTATTGTGGCCTGACTTGTCTCTCTACCTTTCCTATTCTATTGCAGTATTCTGAGAACCAACTCTGTCAGCTCTCATAAGATTCATTGAGCAGCCCCAACATTTCTTGGTTAAGTATCTTTGAGAAAGTAAAAAGCATAAAAAAGCATAAAAAAGTAAGGCATAGTTTGTGGTTAAGCTGAGGATAGTGGAAATGTCCTCTCAAGTGGTTATTGGCATGAACTGAGATAATCATACAAAAACAACTTCCTTCTACTTAAGACATTTTCTTCCTCTGAACCCTGTGTCTTCATCTATAGAAGAGAAGTGACTTTATCAAAATTGAGAAAGAGTACCATTTATTTAAGTTCATGCTATGTGGAAAACAACACACTAAATTTTGCTTCTTTATGCTTATGTCTATAAGTATATGTGAAACTTGATCACAAAATCATCTGTTAGAAAGATTAATGTACTACTTATAGTAGTGCATGCTAGTAGTCCCAGGAAGATAACTCCTGTGCATATGGCCATCCACACTGATCTACCTAATGAACAACCTATCTCAAAAACTAATGAAGGGGATGGTGAAGAATGAAGGAAAGAAGGGAGGATAGGTGGGAGGGAGGGAGGAAAGAGGGAAGGAGGGAGGGAGATAGAGAGAGAGGGAGGGAGGAAGGAAGGAAAAAAATTTTTGGATACAAGTCCAGAAATGGTAAATCTTGGTAATATGGTCATTTACTTTTAGCTTCTTCAGAAACATCCACTAATTTCCACAGTGGCTATGTGAGTTTACACTCTCACCATCACTCAATAAGAGTTCTACTTTCACAATAACATTCCTGGAATTTATTGGCATTGTTTTCCTTGATAATAGCTATTCTGAATGGGGAAAGATTATTTGCATTCAGGATATTGAATACTTTTGAAAAGTTATTTATTAAACATATGTATTTCTTTTGCTGATCAAATATTTTAAATGAAGAAAAATTACTCCTATTCGCAAATTTTATGTAGTTATATATTTTACATTTTACATGGTAATTTTAATATGCAAATACACAAAGTTTTAGTTTATTTTTAATTATATCAAGACTTGTGTGCAAGGGTGCAAGACTGTGTATGTGAATACAGGTGTCCATGGAAGAAGGAGGACATAAGACCACCCTAGCACTGGAGCAGCAGATGATTGTGAGCTACATACCATGGGTTCTAGAACCTCAACTAAGGACCTTGGTCAAATCAGTGTTCTCTTAGCTGCTGAGCCAGTCCTTACTTCCTGCTTTTATTATCTTTTGTCTCTATGTGTAAGTGATTAACGTGCATGCATGCATGTGTGTGTGTGTGTGTGTGTGTGTGTGTGTATGTGTGTACACTCATGTGTTTAGAGTTCCAAGTTGCCCTGCCATTGTGAACATGTAGAAGTCAGAGGACAAACTCCAGTGTTGATTTGTTTGTGTTTAAGAGATTCTCCTTGTTGTTTGTCACTGTTCATGGCAGGTTTGCTGGCCTGCAGGTTCTGGAAATTCTCTTGTCTCCATCTTCCATCTCATCCTATACTCCGCCTCTGGTTTTAGGTGCGTTCTGGGAACTGGAACTCTGTCCTTCAGGCTTACACAGCAAGTATTTTATACACTCTCCTGTCTTCCAAGCCCCTGTATGTCTTCTTTGGAAAACTATCTGTTCAGCTCTATAGCCCACATTTTAATTAAGTTTAAAAGTTTCTTGCTCAGAAAGTCCTTTCCTGTGTCTATGTTTTTGAAGCCTGGGTACCAGTTTTTACTCTATTGCTTTTGCAGATTGGTGTTTTACATTGAAGTCTTTAATCCACTTAGTGTTGATTTCTGTTGAGAGTGAGAGTTAAGGAACTAGTTTTAACCTTCTACATGTATATATGCAAATTTTCCAGCACCATCTGTTAGGGATACTGTATTTTCTTAATTACTACTTTTTGGTTCTTTGTCTAAAGAAATTCAGGTAAGTATAATTGTGTGGATTTATATCTGTATCCTATATTCTCATTTTTTTATGAGATGCTTATTTTTATTTTATATGTATTATTGTTTGCCTAAATTTATGTATCACCACCACATGTATGTCTGGTGCCAGGGAAAGCCAGAAGAGGGCATCATATCTCCCTGTAATTAGAGTTACACATGGCTGTAAGATCCATAAGGGTGCTGGGAACTGAACTCCGGTCCTCTACAAGGACAAAAAGTGCTCGTAACAGCTGAGCCTTCTCTCCAGCTTTTGCATCCTTTATTCTGTTTCATTGATCTATATGTCTGCTTGGTGCCAGTTCTATGCTGTTCTTATTACTGTACCACTATAGTATACCTTGAAATCAGAAATTGTCATACTTTTAGCAGTATTATTTTTGCTTACAATTCATTTGGCTATTTGGAGTCTTTGGGGCTTCCCTATAAATTTTGAGATTTAATTTCCATGAAGAATAGAAATATAATTTTGACTGGAATTTCACTGAATCTGTATATTATTTCTGGTAGAATAGATATTTTTGCAATGTTAAGTTTCCTAGTCTATGAACATTGGAGATCTTCCCATTTTCTAATGTCTTATTCGTTATCTTTTCTTTATTATTTCTTGAGATTGTAATATAATTATACCATTTCCACTTCTGGTTCCTCCCTTCAAACTTTCCCATACACCCTTCTTTGCTCTCTTTCTAACTAAAATCCTCTTTTTTCATAATAGTTGTTACATACATCTATGCATATGTTTGTGCATATATACTCCTAATTATATAAATATAACCTGCTCAGTCTGTATTATGTTACTTGCATGTGTATTTTCAGGGCTGACCACATTTTATTGGATATCCAATTGGTGTCTCTTTTCTGGGTAAGACTCTTTCTCCTATTCTTTAGTTGCCTGTAGTTCTTTGTGCAGGGTTAAGGCCTACTGGGCTTTCCCATCCACTTTGGTATGTCTATTGTTATCCTTGTTCAGTTCATGTTTAGGCAGTGGAGAGAGGAAGGGAAGGGTGGTGCGAAAGGAGAGCACATAGAATTCTACAACGGGTTTGAAGTTTGATATCAGTGTTTTCTGTTTAGGGAATTTATAGTGGGGAAAATTCACAGGATACATCCACTTTTTTGAGTTACTGATGTCTAGTTGAAAATCATGTTGACCAGGCCATCCCTATTGTTAAATCTCCTTAATTGCCCAGTAGCCATTGGAAATTTCACCAAAGCTTTCTTCTTTCTAGTTGTATGAGTGACTTTTTTTTTTAATTTCTGTGATAAAGCACCATGACCAAGGTAATTTATTAAAAATTGCATTTATTCTGGAACTTATGGTTTCAGAGGGTTAGAGTTCATGACTGCATAACAAAGGCATGGTGGCAAGAACAGCTAAGAGATTACATCCTTATTTTGATTAGAAAGTTCGAGGCAGAGAGAGAGATGGAGAGGGAGGGAGAGAGAGAGAGAGAGAGAGAGAGAGAGAGAGAGAGAGAGAGAGAGAGAGAGAGAGAGACTAAGAATGATATTAGTCTTTGAAACCTTAAAGCCAGCCATCAGTGACATGCTCCAACAACGTCACACCTCCTAATCCCTCTCAAACAATTCCACCATCTGTGAACCAAGAATTCAAATACATGAGCCTATGGAAGCCACTTCCATTCAAACCAACACATTAGTAATAGTTATTTAGTTGTTTTAGTCTCTGTTCTATTGCTGTGAAGAGATACCACAACGAAGACAACTCTTATAAAGGAAAGTGTTTAATTGTTTGGGGGTTGCTTACATTTTTAGGGGCTTAACTCATTATCATCATGGCAAAGAGCATGGAAGCAGGCAGGCATGATGTTGGAGAAGTAACTAAGAGCTACATCTCAATCCATAGGCAGAGAGAGAGAAAGAGAGAGAGAGAGAGAGAGAGAGAGAGAGAGAGAGAGAGAGAGAGAGAGAGAGAAAGAGAGAGAGAACCTTGTGTGACATTAATCCAAAAGCCCACCCTCAGTGATACACTTCCTCCAACAAGGCAGCATCTACTCCAACAAAGCCACACCTCTAATCCTTCTCAAATGGTACAACTGCCTGATGGCTAAGCATTCAAATATTTTATTCAAACCAAAACAATCCCCTCCCACCTCTATATAGAAAAACAATACAAATGTTCAGCTTCAATATACTATGTCAAATAGGCTCCTAAAGTCTTTGTATGTTCCTTCCAGCAGTGCCCAGAGTCCCTCTGGCTCCACACATTTGCTAAAAAGTCGTGTCAATAGTCTTTTTTCTGCTTGGCTCTTCTAGTGGATGTCTAGGAGTGATGCATATTGGTTTTCATTTCCTTGATGATTGTTGATATTGAACATCTTATTATATATTCATTGGCCATTTTATCATTTCTTTTGAATTACCTATCATCCATTTCTTATTGTCTGTCAAATATTTTTAAACTTACATAGATGGTGTTCGTTATGCTAATTTGCAAATTTGTCTACTTACTAAGATTTATTTGTAGCTACTATGTTGATATCATTACATTTGTCAGTGACAAACATACAAAGCCGTGAATAATGTGAGGAAGCTGGTGCATGGATTTCAAGGTAATATCCAAGAAGTCTACACTCCAGCTTCTTGTTTCATTCTCATTCTACAAACAGCTGTCATTTTGGTGATGAATTTCATGCCTCACTACTCACAGTTTCTGCTTTTTGGTAGTGATGCACCTGTTTAAAATGTCCCTCAAGCATAGTGCTGGACCAACCTGCAATCTGCAATGTGCTCCAAAGAGAAAATACCAGTGCTAGATAAGCATTACTAGCACCTGATTTTATAATAGTGCTGGCTGTGAATTTAAAATTATTGAATTGTTCATTTAGATCAAATCTCAAAACACATGTCTTTAAGCTAAAGCAGACACAAAACAAGATCATAAATTGATTTTTTAAGATGTTTTTTAGTGAAAATTTTGTGACCAGATACTTACGGGTTCATAATTCTTAGCTCATCTTAGCAACACCAATTTGATTTGTTAATTCAGCATTCATAGGATGTTATAGAACATTCTATTGTGAATGACAGGAATTGATTGCATTTGAAACACATTTCCTCACAAGTGTTATGTGTTCTCAGGATGGTTATTATGCCTCTGTTCAACAGAATAGAAAAATTAGGAACAAAGAGATATCATAGTTTTTCCAATGTTATCCAACCAACCAATTCAAGTTCAATTTCAGGTCCCTGGGTTGCTTGTGATGACTAGGATCTTTGGCATTCTCTTTCCTGAATATGCATGTGCCTGAGAACCCTCCACCTAGTCCAGGCATCTCTGATCTTGATGCATATTGGAACCCATTTCTTAATCAGCTTCTGTTCTTAAGATCAAAGGGTCCCTTTGACTCTTTTCTCCACAGAAATGAGTGGCAGTTATGATGTAGATTTTTACATGAATAGCAGACAAACCAACTACAGCTGAACTCTGTGGTGAGAGCTAGTACAAACTCCACCATTCATAACTCACTGGGTCTTAAGTAACTCGAGGACTACGTTTCTTCAGTTATAAGACAAATTTAATACTCCCTTCCCAACTTTCCTCCTGAGATTTTTAAGTTTCTGAGATGTAGCAAATATGAGCAGTTGCTGCACTAGGATGTGGAAGATACAAAAGAAAATACAAATGTTTGTCTCAGAAAACTGTACACTTGTTAACAAAGACTAAGTGTGAGTGTGTAGGGTGGGTATATAAAAGAACAAGTACCAAACACTAAATAAATAAAGTTTTGAAAAGAGGAGGAAGGATTATTCCCATTCAACAAGGGTCTGTGCCAGCCCCCACAGGAAAGAAGGCAAAGAGAGATGGTAAAAGCAAAGGCTACATAGAAATAACATTAAGAACAATCACAGAGGGCACTGGTTGACTGTTTACCCTTGACTCTAGGAGGGCATTACATTATGTCCATCTACAAGAATGAATTGTGTAAACTACATACAATGCAATACAACATTGTAGCATTTCTCAGCATTGTCACAATTGACACTTGGGGTAAAATAATTCTGTTTCAAAAGCACTGCCCTGTGTTTATTGGAAGATGTCTTGGAGAATTCATGGCCTCTACCCACTAGATGCCAGTAGTGTCCCTTCCAAGCTGTTAACTACTGATGCTGTCTCTAGGCATTGTGCAACATCCACCAGGAGCTGGGGTAGCCATGGCTGAAAACCAATGACATACATAAAATTTAGGGATGTGCTACTACAGAACATGATTGCATGAGTTAGGCAAATGAATGTTGAAATGTTCAATAACTGATAAATTTTGGGATTTCTCTGAGCCTAGAAAAAGGAAGCAATACTAAGAATAATATGGTAATTGAACAATATATATTATGTGTAGTGCTAATTTTGGCACACAGAAGGTAGAAACAGTGGGTATTACTTTTATTTAACCTTACAATAACCAAAAATTAAAAATTAACTTCATCTCTATTTTCTGTAGCATCAAAGAGAGAACAGAAAATATTTTTTCTCAGGGCCACTCTGTTCTCAAGGACAGAGACAAGTGGGTCTGCCTGAATTGCTATAGCCAATAACCATATTTCAAGTGACCAAGGTAGGATTGGCAAGGGGAGAGGTGTGTAGGATATAAATCAAGCCAAGAATATAAGCCATTGTATGGGCTGGTGGCCAACAGCTATTGCAAGGCTCAAATGAGACAGTCTGGTATAAGCAAGGAGAGAGGATTTTTAATATTTTCAGTGGGGAAAAAGTCTGACTAGGTAGAAAGTGAATTCAGGAAGGTGCATGTAAATTGGAAATTCAAACTGAAGAAATCTCTGATTACAAACACTTGGTCATTTACAAACTTAAGTCTAAAAGCATGCACAGAGATTTAGTGAGGCATACCTTCACAATATTTAAAAATAAGATCCCATGGCACCTATGAGGGAGAGTTTGATGACCACATTTTATTTATTATGAGCTACTAATAAAGTGGAAGATTAAAGAAAAGAAATTATTTGAGCAAGGCTAGTAGCTCACTATTATAACTGCAGCATGTAGAAGAATGGGTCTGGAGGATTACCATGAATTTGAAATAAGCATAAGCATGGTCTACATAGTGAGTTCCAGGCTAGTCTACCCTACACACTGGGACCTTTTCTCAAAATCTTAAAAATTCAGAAAGCTGGAAAAGGGTTAGTGTGAGGGAGAGTGGGAGAATGGAGTAAAGATGGGGGAATGATGTCATTTCATTTCATGAGACAATAATCAGACAATAAGAAAGTCTTGTTTTATTTAAGCAAAAAGCAAGATGTTCTTTCAATATCCAAAAATATTTACACCTGCTCACACCTCTCTCTGCTGACACCAAGCTCTGTGACTTTATTCACAGATTCCCATGTTCTTGAGATACTACCTGCAAAATGTAAGAGATTTGGACCAAATGTGATTGGATCTCTTTCTCCTCTGGTATACCTAGAAATGGCATCTGCTTCCCACGCTATGATCTTTGCAAAAGACCACATTATTGAAGCCCTCGTTTAAAGATAATTCACCTTTTCTCAAATAAATGTTGCCAGACATTTCATGTTCATTGTCCAGTGACTTCTCGGACAAGAGCCAAGGCTTCTTCCTGTCTCTTTCCCTTCCTGTCTCCTATAGTCCCACTAATCTAAGAACCATTCAGTGTCCAACCCAGAAACATAGCTACACTTTGGGCACACTATCTATTTCCCACCAAACTATTATTCATGCTCCCCCATGTCAGGGAGGTTTAACACTCTCACTGGTAACCATTTAAACTGTCAGAACAGAGAAGGGGCAGGGAGGCATTGAGATTCACTTCCCAGGAGAGGAAAACCCAGGAAAAGAAAAAATCACCATAAACCATAGAGCTAGTACAAGGGTACAGGGCCTTATAACTCTCGATCTGGTCACTGTGGATATCTGGATCCACTCAGTACCTGGAAGTTGATCAGATTTTACACACCAATGTACTCTGTCTTAATTAGGGTTTCTTTTGCTGTGAAGAGAAACCATCACCTCGGCAACACTTATAAAGGAAAAATATTTAATTGGAGTGAATTGCAGTTCAGTGGGTCACGGCGGCATGTAGGCAGATATGGTGCTGGTTACATCTTGAATAGAAGGCAACAGTAAGTGGTCTGGCTCACTGAGTGTGGCTTGAGCATACCTCAGACCTCAAAGTCTGCCTCCACAGTAGCCCACTTCCTCCAACAAGGCCACGCCTACTCCAACAAGGACACAGCTCTTAATAGTGACACTCCTTTTGGGAGCTGTTTTATTTCAAACCACCACATACCCCAAGTATAACAGTGTGTGGCCCCTAACAGAAACTCAGTTGTCCATTTGGCTTGCTGGTTCAAGTATAAATGTTAACATACCCTGTTTTGTAGGTTTGTGATGGATTGTTTTAAATAAATAATGGAAGAAAAACAATTTCACATTTAAAAAACTTTCACCCTAAATAAAGTGCTACTCCTCATTTGACCAAAACATGTCTTCTTACTCAGATGCAGTTTTCTCAAACAAAGAAAATTATCAATTTCCTAAGAGTGGCAATGTATTGGTGAACATTTAAAAATAGTTTAATGCAAATCTGAGACATTCAGAGAAATCTTAGATATTTATACTATATAAAACACTTTCAAGCCTGGAGATCGACTTTAGAAAAATTGCTTAGTTTAGAAGTGATATATAAAATTATATGGCATTTTTCTGACAAATGGGCACTTGGCTTTCATCCAAGTCTCAAGGACTTTCTTGATATTCAAAATGAAGTACTGCTCACATGAAATTTGTCATATTGGTCCTTTCCACTAGTCCAACATATCCCAGGTAATGGACATCCAGCTCTCTGTTCCTGACTCTTACCTGCCCAGAACACTATTCCTGGTTGTCTTACGGGGGTTTCCTAAAGTGACCATCTTTCCAACTCAAATTGTGCTTACTCAGCCTTATTCTGACTTTCTACTCTCAAAACCTACCTTGATCTTCAATTGTCTACTATCTGTTCTGTCTCCCTCATCCACATCTCTACCTTCCTGGGCACTTTCCTATTGTCCTGTTCTAATCCTACCTCCTCTACCTCCTCTCCTTCTATAACTGGTCCAGAATGTATATCCAGTGCATATCTTAATATAGCACTGTAAACTATCCCTTCAGTCATTACTTCAAGAAAGATTGATTTGTTATTAGATGTATATCCTTAATGAATCAATCAATGTATATATCAGTGTACTTACTATGGATCACAGTTAAGTATGTTTTTCTTTCCCACATGAAGCTTATATGAATTTGTAGATAGAAAAATAAGGTCTGGCTCTAGAAGACACAGAATACCTCAGCTTGATGCAGCACTCCCATCTAGAATAAGATTTCTAGTCTTTACTTTATAGACAATTGGGAGTCATTGAAGTTTTTAGGCAAGAACATGACATGTACAAAGTGATATTTTAGGAAGTAAATCTGGTGACATCTGCAGGCTAGACTGGAAAAGGAAGAGCCTAGAGGCAGGGAAACTATTATTGTAATTGCCAAGAAGAAAGGTAATTAGGGTTTAGGCTAGGATGAAGATTTGTGACATGGAGAGAAGTGAGACATGTTGAAAGCATTCTGAAGAGTCAAGGGTATGCTGTGGAGAACCATAAGTGAACAAAAAAATTTATTCCAGCATCCTAACAGATAACTGGTAGAATTTCAACTCTCTCTCCTCTGTAGGGGCATATTTCCCTCACTTCTAGGTTATATGGCTTTTAATATCTCCTTGGAATATATTTTAAGCTTCAACTGCCCTGTCTCCATCCATCGCCCACACTACCATTAAGGGGCTTGTTTGAAGAGGCTGGATACTCATAGAGGAAAATTGCAGGCTTGGGTTGCTCAGATGTCACCATGAAAGAGTATTTTAAAAGGTCATCCCTTCTTCTGGCATCTAATGACCCCTTCATTTCCTTTCACTCTCCTTCTCTGGTTGTATTTCAAGGAGCCCATGAGGGAAAGAAGAGCATCAACAGAGCACTCCTGTTGTGTCTGCTGCTGTACCAGGACCAGCAAACACGTTAAGATAAAACAAATGACAAGGGCATCCAAGGAGATGCAGTTAGGGGGAGGAACAGGGAGGGACTCAGAAGGCACCGTCACCTGCCATCTCAGCCTGCTTAGCAGCTGCATGTGCACACAGCTGGTAATTACCAGTAAGGGACTGGATGCCCAACCCTCCGAGAAAGGCAGACTCTGGGAGCATTTGCAGCAGAATTTAGGGCTCTGTTATTGATCCCTCTTCACTTCTTCATATGCAGTCTTCCCAAAGGACTCCCCTCGCACACATTCTCCACACTTCTACAAGATCTGAGCCATTCCTGTTGAGGGCAGAAAATACATCATTAGCTTCAGCGTCAGTATGTAAGATGTTTTGGATGAGTCAGGAATACCTAGGCATTCTCAAAATCACAGTTTCCCCATTCCTCAGTATTTCATTTTTCATAAATGAACCACCATTTTTGGGGGGTTTTGGTTACTCCCAATAAATCTATTTCTGGCACAGCAGCCTCCCTTCTCTTTTAATCTATTAGACAGTACTTAGTCAAGCTGTGAGGTTTCACTATTACCTTAGTTATTTTGCCTAGATCCTAAGACTGTGTGACTCTTGATTGCTTCTGCTGTATGGGTTCTCTGATCACTAAATTCCTAACAGCAGTCTGGGCATTATCATGAATGGGCAGATCAACAAAATCAATCTGTAGATCTATCTGATTCACTTATCTTACTGTCTGCCTGGAACCTCTGCTACCTGGTCCCTAATCCCGGACAATTTCAACCACAGAGAAAGCATCCTGGAAAGAGAATCAATGTAGGAGGTTGATGATTGACATGATATTGAAATTAAATGTGGGATCCTTGCCCCCTTGTTCTAATGTGCTTTAATACACATCATTTGATGCAGGTTCCATCACAGACATACCCAGGAAGAGTCTCTTGCTCCTGTTATGCAGCTAGATGACAAAGGACTAAGGGAAGTCACAGATTCCTCAAAGTAATTGACACAACTAGAACCATCATCTGGCACTTTGGGAGGAGGCTAAGGAAAAGCAACTTGATTGACTAGATCATTTTCTTTGGGCTTATTCCAAGCAACCTCTTTAGGTTGACTGTTAGATCATGGCTCAGATAGAGCACATATGCACACACACACATACACAGAGAGAGAGAGAGAGAAAGAGAGACAGACAGACAGACAGACAGACAAAGGCAGAGATAGAGGCAGAGACTGAGAGACAGAGACAGACAGAAGAGAGAGGAAGAAGAAAAGAGAGGTAAAGAGAGGAGCAGGAGATGGAAGGTGGGAGAGAACTAAGACAGCATAAAGTTAAAACTTTGAAGGATAATTTAGTCTATGCCTCTGGAAGAAAATGAACAGCCATCTTTCATTCTGAAATGTTCACTCTTTTTGATTCTGTGTTTCCAAGGTACAACCACAGCATTCCTTGCATACACAGACAACCTCTCCACCACTGCCAAATATCAATAATGAGCTGTCATCATTGCATGAAGTACTAGCAGATGATTTACAATGAAGTGGACAAAGTGTTATACATCTTGAGAGCAGGTCTGGACCCAGAGCTAACAAACAGGTGGTAGGCTCGATGCATCATATAATACCAGTTCACACCCGATGACACTGAGTTCCAGACAGGTAAATTTAACAGCCAAAGTTAGTAATGACTATGGTAAACTCCATGAGTGCTGCTAGGAACAATCCCTGACACACATTATTCAGTCAAGTATAAAATAGAGTGCATCGTATATTATTATTATGGAGAGGATTCTTTGCTGACTTATTTATTCATTTATTAATTTATACATTTTTATATGAATTGGAGAAAGAAGACAGAATATTGGTAAATGAGAATGTCTCTAAGAAGTCTGTAAGTTACCATACAATGCTTTCCAGCATTTGAATATTTCAGGCTGTGCATATGCATTATGTGAAAATAAAATGTGCCCAGTTAGTAATTAGTTGAAGTGAGATGCACACCCATGGGTCTACATTCCTTGAGCATTATTTGTTGAAATAAGCAATGCTGAGAAAGAATCTACAGGAGGTTGCAGTGAGCCACAAAACCACCGGGAAGGGATGTGAGCTGTGAACTCAAATGGACACATTGCAGAGGCATGAATGTCAGTGGCGTGCTCTCAAAATGGCATATTCTGGAAGACTTGTTCTGCTTAGACAGCTGGCATGTACCAGGCTCTCAGACAGATGAAGCTGTGTGAAGCTGTGGGGTCAAATGATGTGGGTGCTGAGAAACCGAGTTTCTCTTTTGGACAGTTCCCCTGCTGTCTCTTGGAGACTGTTGTGTTGGGGAGCCACTCTCTTAAATGCAAGCATTTATTAGCAATTGTGTCAAATTGCCTTTTCCTAAAGGTCTCTTCCTGGCTGCCAGAGCTTTAACGTTAATTGGACAGATTGTCTTTGGATTTGAAACACAAACTGTGATTAATGAAACAACTGTTAACGAGTTTGGCCCGAGGTGGCTTCTCCACCTTTCTTCTCCTGCTGATACAGAATCAACAAGGTCCTGCTGCGTGATTTTGGCCACTGTGCTTAGCTTGGGGAAATTGGCAGGCTAGGCTGAGAAAGATGGCTTTTTAATTTTGTCTTTACTGTCCTTCATTTTGTACAAGGAGAAAATTAGTCCAAAGAGAAAGAAGATCTCAGGTAATATGGGGAGAGGGTGGCAGAAAATGGAAACAAGTTAAAATTTGATTTTTAGTATAATAAGATAATTTATCCATGTTTGTCCTTCCTCAGTCCTTTTCAACTTTCTTTATTATTCCTCATTTATGCTATTTGTCTCTGTCTCACCACCTTTATGTTGTCATAAATGCATTCTCCTTCCTCTTGCTTCTTAATGTAGGAACATAACCTTCCTGTGGAAAGTTGTTGTTTGACTCACAGAGACTGACTTTGGGGTCACTGAAAAGAGGATTTATAGTTCATCTCTACTGAATACAGGTTTGTGATCTTGAGCAATTTCCTAATCTCTAACATCAGTTTTACATGAATAAATCCCCAAAGCATATAAAGTATTCCACTCCAAGCTAGATATTCATAATAGTGAACAATTTTTCTTACTCATTTTCATCTTCTAACCAAGTCAAGTTTTGCTTCCCACCAAAATCCTGTCCTCACATACCTTTGAGAGTGTAATATTTAAGTTTTGTTTTGGTGCAAGATGACAAGTCTTGTATTATGAGTTTGATCCAATACATATTTATCCTCTTCTATGAATGCCTGTAAATACACACTGTTTTAATAATGAATCAAAAATAAAACTAAGGTCAAAAGTGAGGAACTCTTAAAATTGATTATTCTGAATCCCCAAAACAAAAATCAAATAATTTCATGAAAAATCAAACAGAATTATAATAATATTTGACTATACTCTTGTCTTTTAAGATTAAGAATATCTTTAATTCTTCTATAGAAGTGGGCAATATGGCCTAGGTTCCTGAAAATAACTGTGGTGATTGTGGGAGACCAATATAATTCTACAAACCTCCATGAAGGGTATACCAACAGTGCTAAGTACCTGTGGCTAGGGTGTGATAGGTCCCGTGAGAAACCCTACTACTCTTATTCTATTACTAAACTGACCTCTAGTGGCACTATATATCCACAGATTAGTGCATTTCTCAACCTTCATCAGAAAAGCTTTTTGCAATAGGTAGCAATTAACACAAAGACCTACAGCTGGTCAAGGTACAGAGAGTAAGGGACTGAAGAATGTTCAGCCCTAAATGGGATGTCTGTATCTCATCTATATATAACTCCATCTCCACAAGGCTCAAGGATCACCACAGAAAAGGGGGAAGAAAGATAGTAAGAACCATAGAACATGAATGACAACAGTGAACAGACAAAGAAAGGCAACTGCACATATGAACTCAAAAGTTGTGAAACCATACATAATATTTGTACAAGCTCAAGTCTGACAAAAATCCCAGCAGGAAAGGGGAAGGTGGGCATAAAGTCTTACCCATAGTGGAGAAAGTTTTGGCAAAAAATAAAAGAGCTTCGAGGAGAGGAGAGACACTGTCTCTAAGGCTCTGACCCATGGTAGGTTGATCATACTCCAGGGGATGGCCCCACACTCAAGAGTATTTAGGCAAGAAAATTTGAATCAAGGGGGAAAAAATAAAGGACACAAATTTGGGTGGGTAGGGTGGATCTTGAAAGAGTTGGAGGAGGGCACCAAGTGATCCAAATATATTATATTAAACTGACAAAGAATTAATAAAAATATTATCTTTTAAAATGACTATATGCCAGGCAGTGGTGGTACATGCCATGCCTTTAATCTCAGCATTCGGGAGGCAGAGGTAGGTGGATCTCTGTGAGTGCAAGGTTAGCCTGGTCTAAAGAACAAGTTCCAGGATAGTCAGAGCTATTACACAAAGAAACCCTGTCTTGAAGAAAAAACAAAATCAATCAATCAATCAAATAACTACTAAATTTTATATCACTTTCATAATGCTTGGATCTGAAGTTAAGATACTTAAAGGAAGAAGAGGAAGAAGTTTACCTTGAAGAGCTCCTTTCTCCAGGCTTCTGACCCCTGGGAGCTTTATTATACACTATGAATTTTTTTTAAATCCCAACATATTAAATAGGACACATAGAATATTAGACGTAGCTAAACATAAGCTCACAAGACTAGACAAATATCTGAGGATATTGTTCAGACCACAGCAGAGTAGAATTATGAATGGGAGAAGGGACTATGAGATGCACAAGACAAAGAAGATTTTTGTTGTTGTTGTTTTAGCAGAGACTAGCAAGAGAAACAAACAAACAAAAATTAATGTTAGAAAAGACAAACAAAAAACTAACGTTAGAAAAGAAAATCACTATCATTTTCTGGAATTTAAAACCAATTATGAAAGGTTAAACTCTTCCACAAAGGATACAATTTCAGCATTAGAAATAAAATGAAGCGTCTTTGTATGTGTTTTATTTCCCTGCTTAATAAAACTGTTGGCTTCTTCTTTACTTTGAGTCTCAGACTTGAAATTGAAACACGTATGGTTTAGGCTGGTTATACAGTAAATATGCTTCATTTTTCAAGTCCTGTCCCAGTACTTGTCCACAGCCCTTACTGTCACCCTCTGCACTTGTCTTTAGTTCTCTCGTTATCCTTAGAGGAGAAACCCTCAAGCAATACTCCAAGTAGCTTCTTGAAAGGGGGTCTATGTCTCCTTAGGGCCAAATACCAGTGACCTACAGCAACTGTCAGCTCAAAAACACACCTTATATTAGCTCTCTCTAAATTCTTACTTTATTTTCTTCATTTTCTCTGTTAGTGTGTGAGTGTGTGTGCACATTCGTGCATGTGCCAATACCCACAGAGAGCAGAAGGTGTTAGATTCCCTAAAGCTGAAGTAATAAGTGTTCATGAACCTCCCAATGTGGGTGCAAAAACCAAACTCCAGTCCTCTTCAAGTGTAGCAGGTGTTTTTAGCTTCAAGCCATCTCTCTAGCCCTACTTCTGGGAATTTGTAACTAAACAAACTGTATGTGGTCCATGGCTGTGAATTCAGGATACTTCAGGAGAAGAGGGTTGGTACTGAAAGTTATCTTAGAAGCTGGATTTTCAGGACAGAACTTTGTAGCTGAGAAGTCATCAATGATATGATAATGAGAATTCCACTGCAGTCAGCGGAGAGACACACAATTGGTCAAAGTGTTGAAAATAAGAGTCTAGGTGCTCAGCTTTAAATGGGACATCTTATTATTCACTACCACCAAGAACTTAAGAACTGTATGCTTGGGAGGATGTTTGTGAAATGCTGTCTTCTGGAAATGATATAGATATCACCCTCACGAACTCACAGGAGCTGTGTTTACCTCCCCAAATCTTGTACAAATTCAAGCTAGTCAAAGTTGTGGTATGGACAGCATAGGTACTCTCCTGGCCCCACCCCTTACCTAGGACCTACTAGAATTTGATAGCTTCTGGTAAGTGTTTTTTTTTGAAGTTTTTGTTTGATTGATTGATTGATTTATGTGTGTTTTTTAAGTATATGGTTGTTCTGTCTACATGTATATCTGCACACCAGAAGAGGGCATCAGATCCCATCGGACTACAATTATATGCATTTGTGAGCCTCCATGTGAGTGCTGGGGTTTTAACTTGGGACCTCTGATAGACCAGCTAGTGTTCTTAACCACTGAGCCATCTCTCCAGTCCCAGGTTTTTGAAGATATTTGACTGGTAGCTTTCCCATGGTCTAGTGGATGGCCCCACATCTAGGCACGTATAGGCAGTTTTAATGGGCTTATCAAAAAATAAATAAAAAGACATGAAATTGGTAGAAGGAAAGGTTAAGGTGATACATGGAGTGTTATAAGAGGAAAATGGCACATGCATATGATCATATTTCATTATGTACATGTATTAAATATTCAAAAATAAAGAAAAAAATACAAAAGAACCAGATGTTGTGATTCATTCCATTAATCCAAGCACTAGGGGCAGCAGAGGCAGTGGGGTTCAAATTTCAAGGTGTCCTGAATTTGAGGCTAAGTGGGTTTACATAGGAAATTCTAGGACAGCCAAGGATACATGCTAAAATACTCTTAGTGTGTGTTCAATGGCATGGCATGAAGTAGAATGACAGTTGCTATGAATTTCTCATTAATTGTCTTTAACTAACTTGCATGTGGTAGGTAAGCACTAGGTTATACATAAGCTATAGTGCTTGAATGATTAACACATGGATGTGAGAGGTATAAAGAATGCAGGTTACCTGGTCTTTATGAACTTCCATGGAAGCTGTGACAAAAGAAAGTATCAAGTTAAGATCAGCCAACTGTCAACTCAATATTCATCAAAAGAGCAAAAGGTCTTCTGAACAACAGCACAAGAGACATTAAACTCCCTCAAGGACACACAATATAGAAAATTGAATGAAGGTTTAATTATAAGGTGCCAAAACTATAAAGAAGACTAAGTGACCAGTCTTGACACATTTCCAGAGCTGACGAGTATCTGAAAAGGAAAATAAAGGCTTTTGGCTGAATGAGTCAAAGAATCTTATACTTTGACAATTCCTCCCCTAATCTCCGACAACCATCCCCCCCCCAAAAAAAAAGCTTGCTGCCTACGTTTGTTGAGAAAGTATGCAGAGGCCATATCTGGATTACATACACTGCAAGATCATCGATCACTTTTGATACCCTCTAGTATGCCCTGTTGCTTCCTCCTTTGGTCCCAGACTAGTAACTAAATACAGGTCAGCACAGCGGAAGCTAACAAGGCACTCTCCTCTTGTGGGTGGATTAGCAGTAACCCAACAGATATCAGGACACCAATGTATGCTTCCTTTAAATTGAGAAAACACATGAAATGGGATTCGGAGATCTTTGGATCTGGAACGTGGAGCTTTGGGCTCTTCCTCCAAATGAGCAGTTTGGTGACAATTGTAATTTGTGACTCTATCTGTGCTCTACACATTCAAATGCATGTGTCCTTGATATTGTCAGTTGTGTAAAACTGATTAATAATGCCATGGAAATAGTCTATGATTACATATTCTGTATTTGCCCAATCAAATATTCAGGAAAGACTGCTACAGGTTTCTTTTCTTTCTTTCTTTCTTTTTTCTTTTTGGGTTTTTCGAGACAGGGTTTCTCTGTGTAACTTTGTGCCTTTCCTGGAATTCACTCTGTAGACCAGGTTGGCCTCGAACTTACAAAGATCTACCTGTCTCTGCCTCCCGAGTGCTGGGATTAAAGGCATGTACCACCACCGCCCGGCTGACTGCTACAGTTTTCAAACTAACTGTATCTGTTCTTTCTTTAAGTTCTATGTACTTTAGTGCTCCTTTGTCATGAAATTGCATTTTGGATAATTTTGAAGAATTGACTCATTATTTCAAATGTTCCTTTTTAACCTCTGTCAATACTTCTTGTTTTGAAATCTACTTTGTTTCATACTAATAAAACAGTACCAATTTCCTTGGCTTACAGTTTGTATATGAGGGTTAATTTCCATCCTTTTACTTCAAGCTTATCTATATCTTAATAAGTTTGTTTTTATACAGCATATTTTTGAAATCTGCTCTGGAAAATTTCTCAATACTATCATTTTTACTGCACTTACAGTTAATAAAAGGATTCTGAAGGTAGTACTTAGGATTATAATTATACCTTTGTTTCCAGGTTTGCTTTCCATGGACTCAGTTATCTGCCCTCAACAATATTCTGAAAATATCAAAAGGAATATTCCAAGCTGGGTGGTGGTGGTACACACCTTTAATCCCAGCTCTCAGGAGGCAGAGCCAGGCAGATTTCTGTGAGTTCGAGGCCAGCCTGGTCTACAGAGCGAGATCCAGGACAGGCACCAAAATTACATAGAGAAACCCTGTCTCAAAAACAAACAAACAAACAAACAAAAAAGGAATATTCCTATTATAAATAATTCTTACGCTTTGAGGGGGATGGTTAAGCAAATAGAAAGTCTTTATTACCTTTATTAGGTGACTACACTTCAACACTTCATGTTCAGGATCCTAGGGTAGCCCCAAGCCTTTCTCGAGGTGAACTTTTAAGTAGAAAAACCATGTTGTGGGTGAACATACTTTAGTTAACAATATTAGTTAGCCAGATGCAAAGCTACAGAACACAAAAAGCAAGGTTAGCACATTTAGAGACTTTCCTAGAACTGTGGCATTTAATGGATTGGGCCTTTGTTTTAGTTTTGACTGGTGATGCCATCTATATGCTGAGTTTTAGAGCCTTAATGGTACTTCCACTGTGGAGTCATTTGTGCTAAGGTCTAGGGCCCTGTTACTGTTTCTATTCTAATTCAGTGGTTACTTTCTTTTTCCTCATTGACTTAGGCCCAACCTCAAAGTCTTATTTAGTCTTAAAGTTCTTTGCGCACAGGAAATGAAGAAGGAAGGAAAAGGAGTCACTGCTTCGGGCCATCACATACTCTTACCCTGTTTCTTAAAGTATTAAAGCTGCCACATGGACTGTGTGATATTCTGAAGAGCTTGTTAAAATCTAATATTGACCCTCTGGGCTGTGGATCATCCCTTTGCTCAGAGTTTCCACTCTGTATATGTTCTCTGCCCATCAACAGTTTCCTCAATTATTAGGTCAGCTCTGTCTCAGCCCTTACATTTAATTTACTCCACCTAACAATAGCCCTAACCAAAGAAAATGTTACTGGGAATTTTATTACAGCAAATTGCTATAAATGTCATATGTTATTATCAGTTAGCATTAATATTGTATCATGACTAATTTATAATTTTATCATAGATATATGTCTAAAACAGTAAATAAATGCATGGTTCTGTATTATTTGTGGTTACCAGCACTCATTGGACATCTTGAAACATACACCCCACTGTAGTACTACACTGTTTGTTTCTCATTTACACCCTCTGTACATTGTTTTTATGCTGTTTCCATTTTCTATTGGTTAATCAATTGGAATTGGTAAATTACTCTAGCTTCTAGTGGATTTTAAACATATGCCTTAGTTGTTTGGCTATTTATGCTTTATTGTTTTCCCTAAGTATTTAAATATCTATCTGGAACTCCTCACAGCACATTTTAAAAACTAACTTTACACTCACTCATGCACAGTTTTATAAGATTACTATGGCACAATTCTACTTCTATTCACTTTCATTTTCTTCCATTATATATTTTATTTCTACGTGTTATGTGCCTTACATAAATTTGTGGCAGTTTTTACTTTAACCAATTGCGTTGGTTGGTTTTGTGAAGTTGACACTAACTGGAGTCATTTGGGAAGAGAGAATCTTTTTGGAAGAATTGCTCCCATCAGATTGGCCTGTCGGCATGACTGTGAGGCATTATTTTGATTAAGGATGGAGAGGTCTACCCACTATAGGCAATGCAATTCCTGGGCATGTGGTCATGTACAGGAAAGAGAACTGAGTGAGTCACGGACAGTATGCCAACAAGCAGTATTCTTCCATGGTCTTTCCTTCAGTTCCTGCTTGAGTTCCTGTCCTGACCTGCCTCAGTGGTGGGCTGTAATGTGATCAGGAAAGTATATGCCAAATAAACCCTCTATTCCACAGCTTGCTTTTCGGTTGTGTTATTTATCACAGCAACAGAAAGCAAACTAAAACATTAATACACTCATTTCAAATTAATTTAAGAAAAAGCAAATGATGTTTTATATGCACTTACTAGCTTATGTCCTTCATTGCCCTTCATGTATCTGACTTACTATGTTACAATTTTTGTTCTGCCAAAATAGTTTCCTTTAGCATTTTTGGAGTGGGAAATGCTCTTGATTTGTGTTTGCCACAAAAATTCACCTCTAAAATAAATATTCATTGAGTAAATTATTGTAGTTTTGTCTGAACATTCCAGACTTCATTATATTAGCATCTGTCTTCTAACAAGAACTCAGTAAACACCCCTCACATCTAATATGTAATTTTTCCTTCTTCTATTAAGATGTTTTCCTCATTTCTCCTTTACATTAGCTTAAATATTACAATTAGTTAGGGTGCTTCTTTCAGGTTTTCTGTTAAAGTTTTCTAAACTTCTTAGAGCTGTGATTTGTTCTATGTCTTCACATGGAGAATATTACTAAACAGGACTTTTCACATACAGTAAGCCTTAATCTTTCTCTTTTTGTCCTTCTGAGATTCCAGTTAACATACATAGATAGGCCCTTGATAGTGCAAAACAGGTAGTTGAGTGTCTAATATTGCCCTAGGAGTGTATGGACTAAAGGCAGAAACATGATGATTAACATATAAAGAAGGCAGTATGTAGAGAAAGCCTGAGAAGCCGTCTTCACCAGGGCTCCACACAGGGAACACAACAAGTGCAAGGCAAGTCCAAATAGTAACTTGGAAAAGGAGAGAATGCTATGTAAACATACTATAAATGTCTATACACCTTGTGACCAAAGGAATTGGGGCTTCTTCCCTCTGTTTACTAGCCCACTCCTGTTTTCTGTATTATTTGTCTTTTCTTAGAAATAAATAAATAAATAAAACCTCTATTTCTGACTATGTATCTCTGGTATAATCCTTTGTTTTGAGAAACAAGAGACTAGAATGGGGAAGGCTCCAAACACAGATCCATGTCAAGCACTCACCATTTTTTCCTTTACCTTCTCTTTATATCTTTTTTTAAATGTATTTATTTTTTTAAAAGTTTTTTTTTTTTCACTTTACATACCAATCCCAGTTTCCCCCTTCCTGTTCTCTCGATCTCTCCACCTCCCCCAATCCCACCCCCTATCCACTTCTCAGAGAGGGTAAGGCCTCCCTCTTGGAAAGTCAACAAAATCTGGCATCCTAAATTGAGGCAGGAACAACCCCCCCCCCCCCCCCCACCGTGTCAAGGCTGAGCAAGGTATCCCACCCTAGGGAATGTGTTTCAAAAAGCCATTTCATGAACCCGAGGTAAATCCTGATCCTACTGCCAGAGCTCCCCAAACATATCTACTCACATAACTGTCTCACACATTCAGAGGGTCTAATTTTGTCTCATGCATGTTCCCCAGCTGAAAGACCAGAGTCCATGAGCTCCCACTAGCTTGGGTCAGCTGTCTCTGTGGTTTTCCCCATCATGATCTTGTCCTCACTTGTTCCTGTGATCCCTTCTCCCTCTCTTGAACTGAAATCTAGGAGCTCAGCCCAGTGATTAGTTGTGGATCACTGCATGTGCTTCCATCAGTTACTAGATTAGGCTCTATGATGACAATTAGGGCAGTCACTAATCTGATTATAGGGGAAGGTAAGTTCAGATATCCTCCGCATTATTGCTAGGAGTCTTAGTTGGTGTCATCCTTGTGGATTCCTGGGGATTTCCCTAGCACCAGGTTTCTTGCTAACCCCATAATGGTTCCCTCTACCAAGATATTTCTTTCATTGCTCTCCATCTCAGTTCGTCCCTCCACTAGACCATTGCAGTCCCTCCTGTTCCCTTCACTTCTACCTGATCCCGTCCCAGTTTCCCCAGAAGATCTTAATTATTTTCCCTTCCTGGGCCCTCCGTGTGTGTCCCTCCTAGGGTCATCCTTTTTACCTAGCTTCTCTGAGGTTGTGGATTGTAGCCTGGTTATCCTTTGCTTGCATCTAATATCCATTTAACAGTGAGTACATATCATGTTTGTCTTTCTGAGTCTAGATTACTTCACTCAGGATGATTCTTTCTAGTCCATCCATTTGCCTACAATTTTCATGATGTCATTTTTTTTACAGCTAAGTAATACTCCATTGTGTAAATGTACAACATTTTTCTTATCCATTCTTCAGTTGAGGGGCATCTAGGTTGTTTCCAGGTTCTGGTCATTACAAAAAAATGCTGCTTTGAACATTCCTGAGCAAGTGACCTTGTGGTATGATTGAGCATCTTTTGGATATATGCCCAATAGTGATATTGCTGAGTCTTTGGGTAGGTTGATTCCCAATTTCCTGATAAACCACCATACTGATTTCCAGAGTAGCTGTACAAGTTTGCACTCCCACCAGCAGTGGAGGAGTGTTCCTCTTACTCCACATTCTCTCCAACATAGGCTACTGTTGGAGTTTAACGGTTTTGATCTTAGCCATTCTGATAGGTGTAAGATGGTATCTCAGAGACATTTTGATTTGCATTTCCCTGATGGCTAAGAATGTTGTGCAATTCCTTAAATGTCTTTCAGCCATGTGAGATTCTTCTGTTGAGAATTCTCTGTTTAACTCTGTACCCCATTCTTTAATTGGATTATTTGGTATTTTGATGTTTAGTTTCTTGAGTTATTTATATATTTTTGAGATCATCCCTCTGTCAGAATTGGGGTTGGTAAAGATCTTTTCCCATTCTGTAGGCTGTTGTTTTGTCTTATTTACTGTGTTCTTTGTCTTACAGAGGCTTCTCAGTTTCAGGAGGTCCCATTTGTTAATTGTTGCTCTCAGTGTCTGTACTACTGGTGTTATATTTAGGAAGGAGTCTCCTGTGCCAATGCATTCTAGGCTATCTTCCACTTTCCTTTCTATCTGACTGAATAGCTCAGCCATTAAAGGCTAGAATCACAACCAAAAATATATCTTCTCTGGACATTGTGAAACTCTGGCCTTTCTTACTGGTTCTTTGACTTCCATGCCTACTTTCAAAGTAATGATTTCTCTTCCTCTTTCTTCTCTCTTTCTGACAGTCACAGCATGACTTCCTTCTTCTGTTTTCCTCAAACTCTAATAAAATTGTTCTCAAGATTCTTCTGAGTCTGTCTGGAAATTATTTTATTAATACAATTTAGAACTCAAAGGGAAATTCAGCTTCTCCAAGTAATAATATTTTTTTGATATACTATTTTTTATAAAAAGTTTTTTAGTGTCAAATAATATACAATTTTAGTTCTACAATAATTATGTATTTTATTGTTGTCATTTTAATATCTTTCCTGAAATTCAACATTTTCTCCACCATTAAAGATTTTCTAAAAGATCGCCCTGGGAAGGGGAAATAGATGAGATCTCCATGAGAGAACTGGGGGTGAGGGGTGGACAATAGAGGGTAGGGGGTGGGGGATGAGAACATAAGGGAATGGGATGGCCATGCTGGAACAGGGATGGAGTGGGAAAGTAATGAGAGAGATACCATGATGGAGGGAGATATCATGGGGATAGTGAGAAACCTGGTGCTAGGGAAGTTGCCAGGAATCCCCAAGGATGACCCCAGCTTGGACTACTAGAAATAGTGGAGAGGATGCCTGAACTGAACTGGCTTGCCCCAGTGATCAGATCGGTGAATAACCTAACTGTCATCACAGAACTTTTCTCCAATGACTGATGGAGGCACATGCAGAGATCCACAGCCAAACACCAAGCAGAGCTCCAGGAGTCCAGTTAGAGAGAGAGAGAAGAGGGATTCTGTGACCAAGTGCATCAGGATCATGATGGGGAAACTTGCCGAGACTACCAAACCAAACTGTTCAGAACTCATGAAAGTTGGATCAATGGCTGTGGAGCCTGCATGGGACTGGACTAGGCCATCTATGCATGGCAAGACAATTATGTAGCTTGATTTGCCTGGGGGTCCCCCTGGCGGTAGACTCAGAATCCATCCCTGGTACATGAGGGGGCTTTTTGGAGCCCACTATCTATGGTGGGACACCTCCTGCAGCCTTGAAGCAGGGGGAAGAGCTTGGACTTGCCACTACTGCATGTGTCTCCCCAAGGGAGGCCTTGCCTTCTTGTAGGGGGGAGTGGGAGTGGGGGGGGGGTTGGGGAGACAGGAGTAGGGAAGAGGGGGATCTTTGGTTTGTAAAATGAATGAAATTTTTTTCTTAATTAAAAAATAAGTTTAAAAAAGAGTGATAATGTTTTGTGAAATTTATATGCTAATATTATTCTAATATAAACCTATAATTAATTAAATACCTTTACTGAATAATGTAAAAAAATTAAAGGCATGTGACACCAAAAAAGGGGCATTAACATTGTTGCATTTATTTTGAAATTATTGCCTGTTTATTCCAACATACAAGGTTGACATATCAGCTGATAATGTTCTTCAAAGTTACAAATAATACATTCCATATAATATCTAATGCCTGCCTCCTTTATTGAGAACTATATGTTCTGAATGACTAATTTTGAAAACAGTGAATTATGTTATTTCCGATTTAGAGTACTGAATTATGTTTTGTCACATAGTTAAATTACTAACAGAACACCCAATCTTGGAAGCTCAAATTTGAGTCTTGGAAATACGATTTCTATTTATTCCAAGGCCTAAACATACCATTAATTCTGAGACCTATATTTACTTCTATGTCATTTCAATGAAATCCAATGTATTTACTAATTCCACCTCTCATTATTGAACCAGAACTCTAATTCTACATGCCAGGCACTGAAGTCTCTACTTGGAAATTCAGAGTTCCTCATGGCTCTTTTGCCTGAATCTATATTCATTTCACCTAGGGACACACATTTTAGAGTCAGCTCAGAATTTGAGGAAAGTTTATAAGCATATATCCTGCCTCTGCTGCTCATCCTTCATTAGTGATCCACTTACTCATTTTTAAATTTCTCTTGGCATTACTAAACTCTGTCCTTGGAACTTTTCGGCAAACAAGACTGCTCACTCTACTTAACTTACAAGGCAAATGAATAGAAAGCATGTGTCCAGTTTCATATAATACTGAGTGAGTTCTTGCATTTTATTTACTTTTCTCTGCTGGACATAAGTGATTATATCAATGAGATCCAGAAGATAGCAGTCTCCAGGTGGACATTTATGACATAAATGTAAGCTACTTGCCCAGAAAAACATTTACTTAAGTTGTTCTGTTAATGAGAAATAAATTTTATTTGATTGAATAAAATAACATTTTAGAATCTAAACAAAGCCACTACAACTAAGAATGTTTAAGAATATGGTATTTTATGTGAATATGTACATTGAATATAATACATATATATTCTTCAAGCTCTTTTGCTCACAAATAAAATTGCTAAGTTCATGTTAGATATTATGTGTCAAAATTGGTATGTTTCAGGTTTGTTCAAAGCTAAACATAGGACTAAATACAAAAACTATATTTGCTCTGTTTTGTTTTAGAATCATAGCTTTATTCCCTCTCATAACTTATTTTTCCCTCTGCATTTTGTTCATATTGCCAAGGACTATTTGTCTCTGTAACTTGGCCTGAGGTCATTTACCTTCACTGGGTTCTCAAATGTGCCATCTATTATGACATATTTGGCAGTACCATTTTCTCATTAGCCTGAACATTTAAAATAGTGTGATATTCTCTTTTCCTGAAGCATTTTCATGATGTCAAATTAAATCCTTCATTCATCCACTAACTCAATAAATTAATTTCTTGTTCTATGGAAAGATCTCTAGTTACAGGTCATTGCTGAAAAAAGTAGTTTTGACATTATAAATATTAAAAACTAACTCTGACTGCAATGGTAGATGAAGAACAAGTTTTGTCACTATATACAATAGGACATGCACATTACACACTGTCAAACTTGCTTCCCAATATATTAAAAGTTTAATCCTGTCACTTGTCATCGTAATGTGGCATGGATGTAATTATGAAAAACAAATACAAAATTGGCTCTGAAATTAGATGGTAGTCTTGGTTATTCAAAACAGTAATTTAGAAAAATCTAAGAAGGCTAATAGTAATTATTTTCCAACTATTATCACAATAATTAGCAGGTAGACCCAAAGAGAAATATATTTTCTATGGCTTTGTTTACAATTATGAAATATTAAAAACAAGTTATTGCTTATCATATTAAGAATATAGCCTCTGGTGTCAAGCTCCAGCATTCACATACATATCCCATGCAGATCACCTAGTGTGTGACCTTGGCCAGGCACCTTGATTTTCTGTGTTTGTTTGTTCAAATGTAAAATGACAATAATTATGAGGAATATTGTCTGTTTACATTCATGATAACCCTGCCCTTCTCACTGCTTCCCTGGTTCACAAGGGCGAAAATATGATTTTCTGTTCCCATACAAATGGCGTTTCTTATTTAATAGTTTGAAGCACTCTGTACACTGTCAGAAAACAGAGGGAAAAAACACATTCTCTTTTTGAATATAATCTTAATAGCATCAGTCAGTTGAGATGCATTCTTACAATAAACCCGAGATCAGCAAGATGTGAGATTTCTCTTCATGTTAGCTACAGCTGACCTCTATGTATAGCAGCCATGCATTACAAGACATCAGCAGGTGGCCGTGTGCATTAGTCAGCTTTACCATCAACATAACTAAATATCAGAAAATAACTTAGTGGAAAATGGTTTATTGTGGCTCATGCTCTTGAAGATTTTACTCCATAATCCTTGTCTTTATTGATTCTGGGTCTAATGTGAGGCAGAGTATTATGCTTTGGGCTGTACAATGAAGAAGTATGAAAACAAAGAGTAGAAACAAGAGGGGATATAGACAAGATATAAGCCCAAGGTCACACCCCAGTGACCAACTGTTTTCTAACTAGGCTTTACCTTCTACATTTTACCAACTCCCAAAGTTCCACCAAATGTTAATTCTATCAAGGAATTAATCTATTCAACAAATAAAAGCCCTCTTGTTCTAGTATTCCTGGAAACACCTTCATAGATGCACATGCAGGGGTGTTTTGCTGATCTCATAAATTTCTCAATCTAGTCAGGTTACTACTGAGGTTAATGTGAATACCTCATGAGCCATTGCTGTGATAATGGTGATGTCATCTCTTTCTTCAGTCTTCTTTTCTCCTTTGGGACTTTCAACTACTAAGCAGTTCAATTCTAGTAATCTATCTTTGCCTGAAGTATCGAAATTGGTTTCCGGCTTCTTAACTCCATTTTAACTAATAGAATAACTGTATCAAAATAATAGGGGTTTCCATAAGGACTGGCATTATACATATAGAAATATGATGGCCAGGAACATAGTCTGTCTCATTAAATATTAGCTTCTACTGTTGTATAGTCATTATTCACTAGACCATGTGTCTCTCATTCTTGTTCTTTTATATACCAAATATTCTCTCTATAGTTCCCAAACATTGTAAACTTTTATGCTGTGAACATGAAAGATGTTGTTGTACTTTCCCAAATATTATGAAGCATTATTTATTTGTTTTAATAGAAGTTAACTGGATTGGAGTAAAGCTGTTTCTTGGGTAGCAGTTCCACTCTCAGTTGTCATTTTTGTTCAGTTAATCTCCTTCCACACATGATTGACTCAGTTGTCAATCAGAAATGTGGAAAGGTTGTATCAACAGATTTGGAGAACTCTCTCTGGTTTCTTTTGTCCTTTCTAAGATTTTTCTTCACCTTCCAGCAATCAAGATTATTCCTGCCTAAAATTTTCTATTGCTTTGATAAAGTACCCTTAACCAAAATCAACTTGGGTAGGAAATGATTTATTTCAGCTTTCACATCTAAGGTCTCGTTCTCATCACTGCAGGAAATCAGAAGATAAACTCAAGCAAGGCAGAGATCTGGAGGCAGGAGCTGATGCAGAGCCCACAGGGGAGTGCTGCTTGCTGATATACTTACTCCCTATGGTTTGATCAGCCCATTTCTTATAGCACCCAAGACTACCATCACAGGGGTCCCCATCATGAGCTGGACCCTACCAAATCAATCATCCATCAAGAAAATGTCCAACAGGTTTGCCCACAAGCCAATCTGGTGGGAACATTTTCTCAATTAAGATTATGATTCATCTTTCCAAGTAACTCTAACTTGCATCAAGTTGACAATAAAAGTAGCCAGCACCCCTCTTAATTCTAGCTTCTTTTTCTGAGCCCAGATTTACAGAAATTACTCTACTAGAGTTTTAGTTGGCCTCCAAATTGCAAGCTAAAGTTTTAAAAAAGAACTTAATTCTTTCATGTGTCAATGCCCCATCAATGACATGCCTACCTTGGATTCTTCTCCAATATCTTTAAGTAATTATTGCTGCTACTATTTTTAATATTTTGTTTATTGTTCACTGTTGTTATACATGGAAGGGCCAAACTAATAGGGGTTTATTAGATTATTAGTGGAGACAGCTGTTGGCATGCATACTTAAAGTTTTTGATATTAATGCTTACAAATATTTCACTGATCCTCAGATGCATAAAAGTTGCTCCAAAACTTAGTGGCTTTATGTAACAACATGTTAATTTTTTTTCACAATTATATTGGCTGATCTGGTTGAAGGGTTGGGTTACTGCTTCCTATTGAATAGGAGATATTCGGTCACTCAGCTGAACTCAGCTAATATAATACAAGGGCTAGATATTGTTGCAAATCTTTGTTCACTTATTTGGAGCCTTCAAGTCTCTTCATGTTGTCTTTTCACATTCCTAGCCTGGTTAAAGTCTACTGGACAGCAGTATTCCCAGAGAAAGAAATCAGAATCTTCCAGACTCAAAGCTTGAGTTTAGGTGACTCGGTCATTTCAGCTATATATATTGTTCAACATATGAGACAAGCCCAGATTCAAAGGGAGAAGAAACAGTCTCCACCTCTGGATAGAAGTTATTGGAGCACACAGAAAATGGGGGGGGGGGGGGAGGTGGTGACCATTTTAGGAAATTATCTAAAGAATTACACATACATACTCACAAGACACAATACATCAGTAAGAGGCAAAGAGCTAGATTGACTTCTGACAACCTGTCTAGGTGCTAGGCTCCAGAGCTCCTGCTGAGCCCAGAGTGTTTTGTTGCCAGCATTGCTCTTGAGTCAACCCCCTACTCACTCAACTCTAACACAATTCTCTTCATTTTGGTATTTTCAAACCCAGAACACTACTTATTTCTCTACCCTCCATCTCATTATCAATGTGCTGCTCAATTTTGGCTTACTTAAAAATGATCTGCCATTACAGCTCTCTAGAAATGATCCAGACAAACAGGAATCTATCTCCCCCTCCATCCATCAAGCTGAAGGAGTGATTAGAAAAATTGCAGAAGCCAAGACTCTCTCAACTAGGGTCACATCAGTAGTCCTGATACTCTAGTCCCACAGAGGAAAACCCTCAAGCAGTTTTGAAATGAAAGGCGAATTCTGAGAAGCTTTGATGACATAGAAAAGGAAATCCATTAATTAATCCAGAAATCTGTGTTCTATGTAGAAATGATAATATACCAATAAAGATAAATAGCCTAAAAATAAATAAAAGGTAAAAATATTCATCTAAACTTATTTGTAAGACTAGACTATTAGAAACAATCTAAATATTTCTGTCTTTCATAATTACGTTGTTAAATCATACTACTTGCTCACAATGGACCAATACTCAGCCTTTTTAAGAACTGAGATTATTGTCATAGGCCCTGACATGGAGAGATACTCATGTTTTAGATTAAGACTAAAACTTAAGAGAAGTTTTCATAGCTGTGCAATATGATCCTTCTTTTTGAGGATTTTGTATAAGTTCCTATTCGTACAAAAAGAAAATTACTTGTAGCTAGCTGTCCTCTACTGAGTGCTTTATAGCTGCCATGCTCTGTTATTTGCTGAGCAAATAACCTCATTATTCATGTGATTAGCTTTATTATTAAAATTTTACAAATGTGGAAACAAAAGCCCCAATAAGTTGTGAAAGCAGTTGATAGTTTTCTAACTCCACATAATCAAATTTGCATATGATTCTTGATGTGCCAACACAAGACTATATAGTTGATGATTTCATCACATCACTATAATCCTTAACTCAATTACTTTTGTTATCAAAACTATGTCAGTAGTCAAGTTTAATGACATAGTCCTTGGTCCCAGACACCCAGGACATTGAGGCAAGAAGATTAATAATGCTATAAGTATGTGAATGAACTCAAAGCATGAGTGACTTAGGAAGACCTTTGTGAGGGATGTAGCTCAGTGATACAGTGTTTGTCTGTTATGCACAAGGCCCTGGATTTCATTTTCTACCAACCATCACAAAGAGAAAATAAAATGTTATCTCACCCACCAGCTTTGCCCATGCTTTTATCTCTTCCGATATTCTTTTTAAACCCCTTATTCTCCAGATGAAAAGGTCTTTTTGAAGCTTTCCCACATAAAGTAATATGTGCATGAAGATTCTTAAATCTGTTTTTTAAAAATTGCTAAAACATATATATGGTTCAAAATACAAAAAGCACATTCGATCCAATTCCCTAGCAACCTGATTCACATAAAACTCAATACGATGCCTTCAGGCAAAGTATTATTCATACATAAATAAATATATGTAGACAGTTAGACAATCATTTTATTTTTTACACAACCCTTTACTATTGTAAGGAATGCTGCAGCCATTTTTGATCATTTTGCATGAACTTAAATATACATTTATAATCTATTACCACACATAGAATTTTTAATGTATATGTTTATTTGAGATTGAAATTTACATTTTCCAATTGTCTCATACAAACTTCTTACAAAATTATACCCCTACCAGTGATGTTTGAGATTATCAGATTCCTCTCGGTTTCAATAAAAGGCACATGAGATTTGGGAATCTGACCAACCTAGAACTTGGTCTCAATGTTTATCTGCACCGACTTGAGCATTGTATACGTTAATTACACTATCACATGATTTAAATAACAGAGCAAACTTCAGATAAGATAAACCAAAGTCATACAATGTCATGAAGCCCTGCTTTCCCAGAACTTGGAATGTTAAGGCAGGAGAATCACAATCTCAAGTCCAGTCTAGGATATATAGTAACCCTAGCTCAAAAAGCAATATGAAGTAACAACAACTAACCCAGAGCAACCAAATAAATAAAAACAAAAGGTAAATAAAAGATCCATGCAGTGAATATAACACACACACACACACACACACACACACACACACACACACTCCACATTACAAAGCTAGAAAAAGAAGACATATTGGTTGTTTCATAAAGAAATGATAATAGATGCTTGAAGACACAAATGAGCTCAATTTGATTGATACCTAAAACCTATACAGATATCAGACCATCACAAAGCATATATTAATATAGAAAATTTTCACATTTTTATATATTTGTTTAAAATTAATTTGCATAAGAAATCCATAGAAATATGAGGGAAATTTATTATAAAATTATTCTGGAAAAAAATTCTGAGGGGAATATTATCCCCATGCAGGAAAAGGGAATCTGAATAGTGGCAGACTCTTTATTATGCCCCAGGGAGACCAGAAGGAATTGCCACACATGCTGAAAAAAAAGAATTGCCAAGTAAAATTCTACATTTAAAAAATATTCTTCAGAAATGAAGGTAAAAGCAAGACATTTTTGACAAAAAAAGAACAGAATTTGGATTTCTGCTCTAAAGGTAAAGCTACAGAAAACTTCAATAGAGGAAGAAGAGGATATTAGACAAAATATTGGAAATGTCAGAAATAGTGAGAAAAATAATGGAAAAGCCAAGATATAACTACATTTTTCTTCACTGAGATTTCCAACTCTTGTACACCTAAGATTTAAATGTGTGCAGAAGAAATGAAGTTGGCAATTCTAAATAGCAAGAGTACTGGATGTAAGGATTTTTATACATCATTCAGGCTGATAAGATATAAGTATCAATGTGTTAGTTATACTGGTGAATAGAATGTGCTGCCTAGACCAACTCTGTGTGTTGCAAAAAGATACGTTAAGATGAGTGAAGAAAATCAGAATCAAGTTCTGTTTCTATGTAACCCACAGGAACACAAGAAAAATAAAATAAAATTCAGCAAACAGAGAAAACAAGTATAAACCAAAATACAATGAAATGAATGACAAAGTACAATATAACAATTGTTATATCAAATTTAAGTGGGTAAGTACACCAATTAAAGGACAGAGGATGACAGAGAGTACTGTGTGTATACATACATGAGTATGCATGTGTGCATGAGCTCTCACACATATTAGGGGAAGATTGTTTTCATGACATACATCCAGAGGCATATTGAGATCCTGGATCCCTTGGACCATTTGTTTTTATTGGTGTCTGGTCCACTTGTAATGTTTAATACATAAACATTAAAGGTAACATGCATATCTGCATTAGTACAAGTATAGACTGTGTGTTGTACACAAGTTAGCCTAAGATGATTTTTTGTTTTATGTTTGAGCAGGTAAAATATATGTCACGTGTTTTGTAGTTTTTCTAGGTTTTTGTTCTTTATGTTTGTAGGTACAATTTTCAGGGGGTCTTCCTCGATGAAACCTGATCATCTTTAACCTGGAAGGAATCCACAGCCTCTCATTTCCTGTAGAAATAGAAGCATGGCTTCCCTACCAAAGCAACACAACTTCTGACGTCCATTTGAAATAAAAATATTTTAAAATATATTGGTTGGTTTAACCTTTCATAATCCAGTGTCTTTTAGCAGCCAAAAAATTTAAAGACAACACAATAACATACAGGATCCAGAGTCGCTTGGTATTTTCTATGTTTACATGACTTTTTTAAAAAAAATATTACTTCACTCCCCTTTAAAGGACTTTATTATTTTAAAACTATGTTATTTTTATAACTGTCTATACCTTTTTTTTTCTCTCCCAAGCCTTTGTACATTTGTAAACACACTGCAAATTACAGACTTTTTTGCCATCTGGATCTGTCTTTACTGAGTCTCTGTATGTAACCTTTTCTGTCTTCATGAGCAAAACTCCAAAACAACCATGCATCAATTAGAGCTTGCACTGGTGACTCAAGCCCATAGCCTCTATACCATGGCTCCTGTGAAAGACTGCAGGAATCTGCCATGTGGGTTAGCTCATAGTGTGGTGGCAGCTGACAGCAGACTCATCTCTGTACTGTGACTGGCATGAGAGACATGAGACTAAGAAGCTGCTTTAGGCTCCACTTTTGTGTGTTTAGAACCTTCCTAAGGACTTAAACCCTTTAAGTCTCAGGACTTATGAGGATATAGCTACAGGACATTTGGGTGCCATTTGTAAGTGAAGTTTTTTTTTTTTTTTTTTTTTTTTTAATTTATTTTAATTTATTTTGCAATACAATTCAGTTCTACATATCGGTCACGGATTCCCTTGTTCTCCCCCCTCCCGTCCCCCTCACCTTCCCCCCAACGCCCCCCCCCCATTCCCATCTCCTCCAGGGCAAAGCCTTCCCCACAGACTGAGGTCAACCTGGTAGACTCAGTCCAGGTAGGTCTAGTCCCCTCCTCCCAGGCCAAGCCAAACAATCCTGCATAGGCCCCAGGTTTCAAACAGCCAACTCATGCAATGAGCACAAGATCTGGTCCCACTGCCTGGATGCCTCCCAAACAGATCAAGCCAATCAACTGTCTCACCCATTCGGAGGGCCTGATCCAGTGTGGACCCCTCAGCCATTGGTTCATAGTTCATGTGTTTTCATTCATTTGGCTATTTGTCCCTGTGCTTTATCCAACCTTGGTCTCAACAATTCTCGCTCATATAAACCCTCCTCATTCTCGTTGATTGGACTCCCAGAGATCCACCCAGGGCCTAGTCATGGATCTCTGCATCCAGATCCCTCAGTAGTTGGATGAGGTTTCTAGCACAACAATTAGGGTGTTTGGCCATCCCATCACCAGAGTAGGTCAGTTCGGGCTGTCTCTCGACCATTGCCGGCAGTCTGTTGTGTGGGTATCTTTGTGGATTTCTGTGGGCCTCTCTAGCACTTTGCTTCTTCCTGTTCTCATGTGGTCTTCATTTACCATGGTCTCCTATTCCTTGTTCTCCCTCTCTGTTGTTGATCCAGCTGGGATCTCCCGCTCCCCCAAGCTCTCTTTCCCTCGACCCTCGCCTTTCATTACCCCCACTCATGTCCAGGCTGTTCATGTAGATCTCATTCCATTTCTCTGTCATTGGGCGATCCCTGTGTCTTTCTTGGGGTCCTGTTTTCCGGGTAGCCTCCCTGGTGATGTGAGTAGCAGACAATTTATCCTTGTTTCATGTCTAGTATCCTGCTATGAGTGAGTACATACCATGTTTGTCTTTCTGAGTCTGGGTTACCTCACTCAGGATGATTTTTTCTAGATCCATCCATTTGTCTGCAAACCTCATGATGCCATTGTTTTTTTCTGCTGAGTAGTATTCCATTGTGTATATGTACCACATTTTGTTTATCCATTCTTCAGTTGAAGGGCATCTGGGTTGTTTCCATGTTCTGGCTATTACAAACAATGCTGATATGAACATAGCTGAACAAGTGTTCTTATGGTGTGGTTGAGCATTTCTTGGGTATATGCCCAAGAGTGGTATAGCTGGATCTTGGGGGAGATTGATTCCCAATTTTCTAAGAAATCGCCATATTGATTTCCAAAGTGGTTGTACAAGCTTGCATTCCCACCAGCAGTGGAGGAGAGTTCCCCTAGCTCCACATCCTCTCCAGCATAAGGTGTCTTCAGTGTTTTTGATCTTAGCCATTCTGACAGGTGTAAGGTGGTATCTCAGAGTTGTTTTGATTTGCATTTCCCTGATGATTAGGGATGATGAGCAATTCCTTAAATGTCTTTCAGCCATTTGAGTTTCCTCTGTTGAGAATTCTCTGTTTAGTTCTATAGCCCATTTCTTAATTGGACTGTTGGGCATTTTGATGTCTAATTTCTTGAGTTCCTTATATATTCTGGATATCAGTCCTCTGTCAGATGTGGGGTTGGTGAAGATCTTTTCCCATTCTGTAGGCTGTCGCTTTGCCTTGTTGACCGTATCCTTTGCTCTACAAAAGCTTCTCAGTTTCAAAAGGTCCCATTGATTGATTGTTTCTCTCAGAGTCTGTGCTACTGGTGTTCTATTTAGGAAGTAGTCTCCAATGCCAATGCGTTCAAGACTACTTCCTACTTTCTCTTCTAGCAGGTTCAGAGTAGCTGGATTTATGTTGAGGTCCTTGATCCACTTGGACTTAAGTTTTGTGCACGGTGATAGATATGGATCTGTTTGCAGCCTTCTACATGTTGATATCCAGTTTTGCCAGCACCATTTGTTGAAGATGCTTTCTTTTTTCCATTGTGCACTTTTGGCTTCTTTGTCAAAAATTATATGTTCATAGGTGTGCGGATTAATGTCAGGGTCTTCAATTCGATTCCATTGGTCCACATGTCGGTTTCTATGCCAGTACCAAGCTGTTTTTATTACTGTAGCTCTATAGTAGAGCTTGAAGTCAGGGATCGTGATGCCTCCAGAAGTTGTGTTATTGTACAGGATTCCTTTGGCTATCCTGGGTTTTTTGTTTTTCCATATGAATTTGAGTATTATTCTTTCCAGGTCTGTGAAGAATTGTGTTGGTATTTTGATGGGGATTGCATTGAATCTGTAGATTGCTTTTGGTAAGATTGCCATTTTTACTATGTTAGTCCTGCCTATCCATGAGCATGGTAGATCTTTCCATTTTCTGACATCTTCTTCAATTTCTTTTTTCAGGGACTTAAAGTTCTTGTCATATAGGTCCTTCACTTGCTTGGTTAGTGTTACCCCAAGGTATTTTATGTCATTTGTGGCTATAGTAAAGGGTGATGTATCTCTGATTTCCTTCTCCACTTCTTTGTCCATTGTATATAGGAGGGCTACTGATTTTTTTGAGTTGATCTTGTATCCTGCTATGTTGCTGAAGGTGTTTATAAGCTGTATCAGTTCCTTGGTGGAATCTTTGGGGTCGCTCAAGTATACTATCATGTCATCTGCAAATAGGGAAAGCTTGACTTCTTCCTTTCCAATTTGTATCCCCTTAATCTCCTTATGTTGTCTTATTGCTCTGGCTAGAACTTCAAGTACTATATTGAATAAGTATGGGGAGAGTGGACAGCCTTGCCTCGTTCCTGATTTTAGTAGAATTGCTTTGAGTTTCTCTCCATTTAATTTGATGTTGGCTGTTGGCTTGCTGTAAATTGCCTTTATTATGTTTAGGTATGTTCCCTGTATTCCTGATCGCTCTAATACCTTTATCATGAAGGGGTGTTGGATTTTGTCAAATGCCTTTTCTGCATCCAGTGAGATGATCATATGGTTTTTTTCTTTGAGTTTGTTTATATGGTGTATTATATTGACGGACTTTCGTATGTTGAACCACCCTTGCATCCCTGGAATGAATCCTACTTGATCATGGTGGATAATTGTTTTGATGTGTTCTTGGAGTCTGTTTGCCAGTATTTTATTGAGTATTTTTGCATCAATGTTCATGAGGGAGATCGGTCTGTAGTTCTCTTTCTTTGTTGTATCCTTGTTTGGTTTAGGAATTAGGGTAATTGTAGCCTCGTAGAAGGAGTTTGGTAATGTTCCTTCTGTTTCTATTGTGTGGAACAATTTAGAGAGTATTGGTATTAACTCTTCTTTGAAGATCTGGTAGAATTCTGCGCTGAAACCATCTGGTCCTGGGCTTTTTTTGGTTGGGAGACTTTTAATGACTGTTCCTATTTCATTAGGGGTTATTGGACTATTTAAATAGTTTATCTGGTCTTGATTTAACTTAGGTATGTGGTACCTATCCAGAAAGTTATCCATTTCTTTTAGGTTTTCCAGTTTTGTCGAATAGAGGTTTTTGAAGTATGACCTGATAATTCTCTGGATTTCCTCAATGTCTGTTGTTATGTCCCCCTTTTCATTTCTGATTTTGTTGATTTGGATGCTCTCTCTCTGTCTTTTGGTTAGTTTGGATAAGGGCTTGTCTATCTTGTTGATTTTCTCAAAGAACCAACTCTTTGTTTCATTAATTTTTTGTATTGTTCTCTTTGTTTCTATTTTATTGATTTCAGCTCTCACTTTGATAATTTCCTGGCGTCTATTTTTCCTGGGAGACTGTGCTTCTTCTTGTTCTAGAGCTTTCAGGTATGCTGTTAAGTCTCTAGTGTGAGATTTCTCCAACTTATTTATGTGGGCATTTAGTGCTATGAATTTCCCTCTTAGTACTGCTTTCATAGTGTCCCATAAATTTGGATATGTGGTGTCTTCATTTTCATTGATCTCTAGGAAGTCTTTAATTTCTTTCTTTATTTCTTCCTTAACCCATTGGTGATTCAGTTGGGTATTATTCAGTTTCCATGAGATTGCAGGTTTTCTGTAGTTTTTGTTGTTGTTGAAATCCAACTTTAGACCATGGTGGTCTGATAGAACACAGGAGGTTATTCCAATTGTTTTGTATCTGTTTAGATTTGTTTTGTGGCCAAGTATGTGGTCAATTTTAGAGAAGGTTCCATGGGGTGCTGAGAAGAAGGTATATTCTTTTTTGTTAGGATGGAATGTTCTGTAGATATCGATTAAGTCCATTTGAGTCATAACATCAGTTAAGTCCTTTATTTCTCTGTTAAGTTTCAATTTGGGAGATCTGTCCAGTGGTGAAAGTGGGGTGTTGAGGTCTCCCACTATTAATGTGTGGGGTTTTATATGTGATTTAAGCTTTAGTAATGTTTCTTTTACATATGTGGGTGCCCTTGTGTTTGGGGCATAAATATTCAGAATTGAGACTTCATGTTGGTGGATCTTTCCTGTGATGAGTATGTAATGCCCTTCTTGATCTCTTTTGATTGATTTTAGTTTGAAGTCTATTTTGCTGGATATCAGGATGGCTACACCCGCTTGTTTCTTAAGACCGTTTGATTGGAAAGTCTTTTCCCAGCCTTTTATTTTTAGGTAGTGTCTATCTTTGAATTTGAGATGTGTTTCTTGTATGCAGCAGAAAGATGGGTCCTGCTTTCGTATCCATTCTGTAAGCCTATGTCTTTTTATAGGTGAATTAAGTCCATTGATATTGAGGGAAATTAATGACCAGTGATTGTTCATTCCTGTTATTTTTTGGTGGTGATGTGTGGGTACTTCTATACGTTGGGGTTTACTGCTGTGGCTTTATCTGTTGCCTGTGTTTTCGAGGGTGTATCTGACTTCCTTAGGTTGGAATTTTCCTTCTAGTGCTTTCTGTAGGGCTGGGTTTGTGGATAAGTATTGTTTAAATCTGGCTTTGTCATGGAATGTCTTGTTCACTCCATCTATGGTGATTGAAAGTTTTGCTGGGTATATTAGTCTAGGCTGACATCCATGGTCTCTTAGTGTCTGCATTACATCTGTCCAGGTTCTTCTGGCTTTCAAAGTCTCCATTGAGAAATCGGGTGTTATTCTGATGGGTTTGCCTTTATATGTCACTTGGCCTTTTTCCTTTGCTGCTCTTAATATTCTTTCTTTATTCTGTACGTTTAGTTGTTTAACTATTATGTGGCGAGGGGACTTTTTTTGGGGGTCTAGTCTGTTTGGTGTTCTATAAGCTTCTTGTATCTTCATAGGCATTTCCTTCTTTAAGTTGGGAAAGTTTTCTTCTATGATCTTGTTGAATATATTTTCTGTGCCCTTGAGTTGGTATTCTTCTCCTTCTTCGACCCCTATTATTCTTAGGTTTGGTCTTTTCATGGTGTCCCAAATTTCTTGGACATTTTGGTTCATGACTTTGTTGGCTTTAGTGTTTTCTTTGACTGATGAATGTATTTCTTCTACTGTATCTTCAACGCTAGAGATCCTCTCTTCCATCTCTTGCATTCTGTTGATTATACTTGCATCTGAAGTTCCCAATCGTTTTCTCAGATTTTCTATTTCCAGCATTCCCTCTGTTTGTGTCTTCTTCATTTTTTCTATTTCCCTTTTCAGGTCTTGGACTGTTTCCTTCATTTGTTTCATTGATTTTTCTTGATTTTCTCTCAGTAGTTTATTGTTTTCTTCCAGGACTTTATTGATTTCTTCTAATTTGTTTGCCCTTTCCTCTAGTTGTTTACAGCGTTCTTCACATTTTTTTGTCTTTTCCTCTACACAAGCCTCTAGCTTCTTCATGATGTCATTCATAAGGCTGTTTTCTTCTGCTTCTTCCAATTTCTGATGTTCAGGTCTAGGTGTTGGAGGAGGGCTAGGGCCTGGTGATGCTGTATTGCTATTCATTTTGTTGTATATGTTTCTGCCTTGACGTCTGCCCATCTCCTTGTGCTTCGTTACTGGCCTAATCCGCACACTTGGTTCAGCCAGACCAGTGTTCCAAAAGGGAAGTCCGGAGCAAGATGGGAGCTGGGGGCCAGCCTCTAAGTCTCAGGAAGAGGCTTGGGGCTCAGGGGGATGGGAGTGGGGGCAGGGCGTGGAGTCTGCAGGGCCTGCCAGGGGTCTTGGAGAAGGGGATCCTTCCCGGTGGGGCTAGCAGGGAACCTGCCCGGTGGCCAGAACCTGGGGCCAAGTTGGGTAGGTCTTCCCTGGAGTGGCTGGTGCCCAGGGATGGGGTCTGGGGCAAGGAAGGGTACTCACCAGTTTTCCAAAAGGGAAGTCCGGAGCAAGATGGGAGCTGGGGGCTGGCCTCTAAGTCTCAGGAAGAGGCTTGGGGCTCAGGCGGATGGGTGTGGGGGCAGGGCGTGGAGACTGCAGGGCCTGCCAGGGGTCTTGGAGAAGGGGATCCTTCCCGGTGGGGCTAGCAGGGAACCTGCCTGGTGGCCAGAACCTGGGGCCAAGTTGGGCAGGTCTTCCCTGGAGTGGCTGGTGCCCAGGGATGGGGTCCGGGGCAAGGAAGGGCACTCACCAGTTTTCCAAAAGGGAAGTCCGGAGCAAGATGGGAGCTGGGGGCCAGCCTCTAAGTCTCAGGAAGAGGCTTGGGGCTCAGGGGGATGGGAGTGGGGGCAGGGCGTGGAGACTGCAGGGTCTGCCAGGGGTCTTGGAGAAGGGGATCCTTCCCGGTGGGGCTAGCAGGGAACCTGCCCGGTGGCCAGAACCTGGGGCCAAGTTGGGCAGGTCTTCCCTGGAGTGGCTGGTGCCCAGGGATGGGGTCTGGGGCAAGGAAGGGCACTCACCAGTTTTCCAAAAGGGAAGTCCGGAGCAAGATGGGAGCTGGGGGCCGGCCTCTAAGTCTCAGGAAGAGTAAGTGAAGTTTTTGTAGGGACTTCTGGTTCAATAATAAATACACGGAGACTTAATATTAATTATAAATGATTGGCCAATAGCTTAGGTTTGTTCCTAGCTAGTTCTTATACATTAAATTAACCCTAGGTCTCAGCATAGGACCTAGGTTCCAAAAAGCCAGCTCATGCACCAAGGACAGGTCCTGGTCCCACTGCCTAGGGGCCTCCTAGACACTTCAAGCTCATCAACTGTCTCACTTATCCAGAGGGCCTGGTCCAGTTCCGTGGGGGCTCCTCAGCTATTGGTTCACAGTTCATGTGTTTCCACTAGTTTGGCTATTTGTCCCTGTGCTTTTTCCAATCATGGTCTTGATATTTCTTGCTCATATAATTCCTCCTCTCTCTCATCGCTTGGACTCCTGGAGCTCCACTTGGGGTTTGGACGTGGATTTCTGCATCTGCTTCCACTAAATACCCAACAGTCCAATTAAAAAATGGGCTATAGAGTTAAACAGAGAATTTTCAACAGAAGAAGCTCAAATGGCTAAAAGACATTTAAGGAATTGCTCAACATCCTTAATCATCAGAGAAATGCGAATAAAAACAACTGAGATACCATCTTATACCCATCAGAATGGCTAAGATCAAAAACACTGAAGACAGCTTATGTTGGAGAGAATGTGGAGCAAGGGGAACACTCCTCCACTGTTGGTGGGAATGTAAACTTGTACAGTCACTTTGGAAATTAATATGGCGCTTCCGTAGAAAATTGGGAATCACCCTCCCTCAAGACCCTACCCAAGGAATGCTCAATCATACCACAAGGACACATGCTCAACTATGCTCATAGCAGCATTATTTGTAATAGCCAGAACCTGGAAACAACCTAGATGCCCTTCAACTGAAGAATGGATAAATAAAATGTGGTACACATGCACAATGGAGTATGACTCAATAGAGAAAAACAATGACATCATGAGATTTGCAGACAAATGGTTGGAACTAGAAAATATCATCCTGAGTGAGGTAACCCAGACTCAGAAAGACAAACATGGTATGTACTCACTCATAAGTGGATACTAGATGTAAAGCAAAGGATAACCAGACTGCAACTCACAACTCCAGGGAGGCTACCTAGTAAAGAGGACCCTAAGAAAGACACAGAGATCACCCAGTGACAGAAAAATTGATGAGATCTACATGAGAAAACTGGGAGTGGGAGGTAATGGAGGGCAAGGGTCAGGGGAAAGAGAACTTAGGGGAGTGGGAGATCCCAGTTGGATAAGGAACAAAGTGGGAGAACAAGAAGAGATGCCATGATGAATGAAGACCCCAAGGGAATAGGAAGAAGTAGAGTGCTAGAGAGGGCCCCAGAAATTCACAAAGATAGCTCCACTATAGACTAGTGACAATGGTCGAGAGAATGCCTGAGCTAACCTGCTCTGGTGATTGGATGGCCAAACACCCTGTCATGATAGAGTAAGAATTTTTTTAATGCAAAAGAACATACAAAAGAAGGTAGCAAAAACCAAAACCAGGAGAAGAAGAGAAATAGTAAAAGGCAAACAATAAAACTGGCAATGGAAATAATTTATAAATCAATAAAGAAAGGAGTTAATTATTTGTAAAATAGACAGCTATGTAACAATAATAACAACTGAAAAAATATACAAATAACCAATATCACAGATGGAACAGAGGATCATTACAGATCCTAGATGTCATAAGAGTGATAGGAGAATGTCATGAAAACTCTACACACAAAAAATGGTAACTGTAGATGAAGCAGACAAACTTCTTGGAAGGCTCAAATGTTTACATTTAACCAAATACAAAGAGATAATTTTTATGGCTCTAAAATCAGCTAAGAAAAATGAATTGATAACTTTAAACTCAAAAACATTTCATTCCCACCACTATAATAGAAAAAATATTTCCAAAATAAAATTTCAGTTCAGATATTTTCACTGCAGAATTTATCTGAATATTGAAAGTTGAATTAGCACAAATTCTATGTGTTGTCTTCCAAAACCTAGAAAAAAAATCACATTTTTGATTCATTTTATGGAGTTAGTATAATATTATACTTCATGTAAAGATAGTGCAAAATTGGTGCAGGCAAATATTGGACATGATGAAACATAATACCTTTAATGAAACATTAGCAAGTAAGATTTATATAGGTACATTATTCACTCTGACAAAGTAGAGTTTATTAGGGAGATGTAACTGATGAAATTTTTAAAATATTGGAAGAAAATTTTAATATTTCACCCAGCTGTAGTCTGGTTCAATATTTAAGATAAACAAAAGTAATTCATGATTTTAAAAAGCTAAGGAAGAAAAAATTCATTTCATATCTATTGATTCACACAAAGAAGTGACGAAATATAATGGCTACTCATACTACTGATGGTCAGAAAAATGGGAATGGAAGGTACTGCGGTTTGGATTTAGAATGTTTTCCAAAGGTACAGGTGTTGAAGATACATCTGCAACTTGGCACTCTTGGACAATGATACAAATCATCAGGAGGTAGGGTCTAGTGAAGACTGATCAATCACCAAGGCAAGTTTCCAAAGGGGTTTGGAGGCAACAGTCATCTTTTTTCATTCTGACCATGATATACTGCTAAGCTGCAAGCCCAGGGGCAAATGAGATGACCTCCCTCCACTGCATCCTCTAAACTTGTGAGTCAAAAACAATAACAATAACAAAACTTTTTATAAATAATACAATATGAGTAAACAAAACCTGCCATCACATTGGAATAGGACAAAACAAATAGAAGAAAAAGCACCCAAGAGAAAGCACAAGAATCAAGAGGCCCACTGGTTCGCACACTCAAGAATCCCATAAAAACACTAAATTTGAAGTCATAATATAAACTCAGAAGACCTGGTGCAGACCTGCAGGCCCTTGTACACACTGCCTCAGTTTTCATGAGTTTATAGCAGCTTTCGACTTGTGGATTTAGAGGACCTTATTTTCTTGGTGTCCCCCATCCCCTCTGGTTCTTACACTCTCTCTGCTTCCTCTTCCACAGGGTTCCATGTACCCTGAAGGGAGGAATCTGTTGGAAACATCCAGACCACAAACTCTTTGATCTACAATGTGGTTCTGCCTGCAAGATATGCTAGGGTAATGGTAACACAAAGTTTACGGCAGTAACCATCAATGTCTGAATTAACTTCAGGCCCACTCCACCAGATGGGACCCTTACCTGACACTGCTTGGGTAACCAATAACCTGAGACTAAATAGCTCAGGGACGGATGGTAAAGCCAAATACTACTGGTGTGAAAACAAACAAAAAATATAGCAAATGACTTCTTATGACATTCTGCTATATTCATAGATTAATGCCTCACTCACCCATCATCAGAGAAGCTTCTTCCTGCAGGAGATGGAAAAAAATGCAGAAACCCACAGACAGACACTGCACAGAGAGTGAGAGAACTTGGAGCACTCAAATAAACCTTTAGTTCCGTTCAGTTGATTGTATGAGTTTTGCTGTTACAGATTCACAATCTGGGTTATTAGAGTGAACTTCCTCAACTTCCTCAGAGCATCTGTAAGATAAACATAACTGTAACTGGAATAATACTAATATTGATAGATAAAATTCCCTTCCTAAGAAAATCAGAAGCAAAACAAAGATACCTATGTTCATCAGTCTTACTCAACATGGTGTTATAAGTTTTACATAGTACCATAAATCAGGAAAAAGCAAGAGAGATTATGCATATTGGGCAGGAAGATACAAGTGTCCATTGTTTAGGATGCATTTGTACATAGAATAATCTAAGGAGTCTACAACAGAGACAAATACAAACTCTAATTATATGTTCTTGCATCATCATTAAATACATAGACATTGAAACTTAAAGTAGTTCCATGCATAATAACAAATACACACAGGTGTATCTCTAACAAAACCAAGGAAAATTTTGGAGTAATTTGCAGTTTTTGCTCCTTTTTTATTTTTAAAGAGTATTAAAATACTCTTTAAAGCTATACTCTGTATAGCTCAGACTGGTCTCAAACTCACTATATTCCTGCCTTAACCTCCCAAGTGATGAAGAGTATAGGTATGCTCTATGTGGTCATCTAGCACATAACTTGTATCTGAAAATCATACAAAATTGGTGCAAGGAATCAAAGATCTACTGAAGTCACCTTAATTTTTGGTTTAGAGAGTCAATATAATAAAGATATCCATTGTATCAAGGTTAAAATACAGATTTCAGATAATTTTTTATTAAAAACCTTACTCATATTTTGTAGATGTTAACAAGATTATTTTAATGTTATATGAAATGGCAAAGTTATTAGAAAACACAAAACAGTTCTGCAAAATGATGAGTAAATCAAAATTAATCTAATTGACCTCAAGATTAATTACGTAGCTGTGGAAATATAATATTGGTAGAATGACAGATAAATAGATCAACAAAAGAGAATAATGTACTAAGAAATATATTCATCACTAAATAATGCCTACTGGCTTTTGATAAAGATATAAAAGTGACTCAATGGTGAAAGAATGAACAATTTAATAAATAATAGTAGAGCAACCAGACAATCATGAGAGAAGAAGTAGGGGGAAGAAGTAGCAGGAGGAGCCTAAGTCAGCTTTTTAAAATGCACTCAATAGAGATTGCAGAATTCAATGTAAGTGCCTTCGGGTTTGAGAGACAGCTCGGCTGTTAAAGGCACTTACTGCTCTTGCAAAGAACTGGAGCTGGGTTCTTAGTACCCACATTGGGCAGCTCACAACAGAGTGAGCTATAACTTCAGCTCCAAGAAATCTGATATCAGCTTCTTGTTTGCTTTGGCACATGCACTTGCACACACACACACACACACACACACACACACACACACACACACACACAAAGAGTTAAAAGTAAATATATGTTTTTTAACTATCTAAGTCTATTGGAAGAACCATGGAATGTTTAGGATACAGCAGAGCTCTACAAACATTCAGGTTCTTAATTATTTTACAATGCATGGAACACTTGGGTCTAAGAAGAGTTCTTTTCGAATTCACTATACATAATGTAAAAAACTAATGAACTGGGCTTTATCACATTATAAAACATGTTTATACAAAATACCATATTAAAGAATGAAATGACTGGCTCTAAAAGAGACTAAACTATTTGAGAAGTAAATACTAAAAAAAGAAATGGAAAAGTTTCTAGGATGCATGAAGAACTCTCTGGCAGCAAAACAGAGAAAAAGCTCAGTTAGAAATTAGAGGAAAGACACGAAAATCTTTTAATAAAATTAAATAGAATATACAAATAAAGTATAAACATACACAGAATTATGCACTATTAGGCATCAGAGAAGTGAAAATTAAAACCAGTTTATATCTGCATACATCCACTAGGAAAGCTACAGTAAAAATGATAGACAACATCAATGCTAATGAGGGTGTAATGAATTTGGATAACTTTATAAGTTGCTAGTGTGAATGTAGACAGGAACAATCATATTTGTAGCATTTTGGCAACATCTTAGAAATATAAATATGAGCCGGGCGGTGGTGGTGCACGCCTTTAATCCCAGCACTTGGGAGGCAGAGGCAGGCGGATCTTTGTGAGTTCAAGGCCAGCCTGGTCTAGATGAGCGAGATCCAGGAAAGGCGCAAAGCTGCACAGAGAAACCCTGTCTCGAAAAACCTAAAAAAAAAAAAAAAAAAAAGAAATATAAATATGAAAAGGAAGGGCATGAAATTGGGAAGCAGATGTGATTGGTAAATCCTGGGCAAAGTAGGACAGGGAGAGTCCAGTACTGGGTATGTTCAAAATAACCATGGAAGTTTATTTAAATGAGGAAGATTCTCATATGCTCCCACATTTGAATATCTGATCTCCAGTTGTTAGAAATGTTTGGGAAGCATTTTGAGGTGTGACTTTGTTGGAGGAAGTGTGTCATTCCCACATACCTTTGAAATTTTACAAGGCTCCTGTTATTTCCAGTGTGTGCTCTCTGACTCCTTCCTTTTTGTTCAAGATGTGAGTTCTTAGATGTTCCTGCCACTATACTTTCTCTCTGCCATAATGGACTGTAACTTTTGGAATCATAAGCACAGTTAAGTGCTCTCTTGCCTTATGCTCATTGTGTTTTATTATAGCAATAGAAAAGTAACACAGTAACCTTGTGTGCATGTATGAAATTCTCAAAGATAAGATTTAAAAGTCTATATATGCAGCAAGAAAAATACACAGAAATTATGTTCTTGCATATTTATCCTAAATATATAAAATATGATAACATAAATATCCATAGCAGACTTATTCATAATAAGCTAAACCTGAAAGCTAACCCTGACACCCATTACCTGTGATGATACTTGGTGTCATTTTGGACTTTTTTTTTTTTTAACAAAATTCATTGTACTATGCAATTTAAAAATAATACAAATGGTTTACTTATTACCCTAGTTGCTGTGTAATGGTAGTTCTGTATGCTGTGAATGTGTGTTGCTCTAATTGGTTGATAAATAAAACTGTTTGGCCAATGGTGAGGCAGAATAAGGTTAGGTGAGACATTCCAACTAGAGAGAGAGGAAGGAGAAAGGCAGAGAGAGGAGCCGCTGCCAGCCGCTGCCAGAAGGAGCAAGATGTAAAGTACTAGTAAGCCACAAGCCTTGTGGCAAAGTATAGGTTCATAGAAATGGGTCAATTTAAGATGTAAGAGCTAGGAAGTGAGAATTAGGCCATATACTTTGAAAATAATATAAGCCTCTGTGTGTTTATTTGGGTCTGAGCAGCTGGAGGACCAGGTAGGACACAGGAAAACTTCTAACTACACCTAGTTGCTTTAAAGGGTAAATATTTTCCTATAGGTAACAATTTCCATGTGTACTTACATGGCAGAAGGGACAAGGAAGCTCCTTAAAAATCTCTTAAATAAGAGCACTAATCAGTTCTTAAGGGGGAATCTTTCATGACTTAATAATTTCCTAAATATCCCACTACTTTAGCACTAATCCACTGGACCTCAGACATCATATTAAATGGGGACCACTAACATTCAAAATAGAACACAGGGAATAAAGCTTTGCAATAAAAACAATAATGAACTGTTATAATTCCTCATAATAAGTCCTAATTATTTGAGTGAAAGGTTCCCTTTCAAAAGATTTGTTGTAAGGATTTAAAGACTATCATTTAGGAAAACAATGTTAAATATCTGTGATTCCTACATATTATTTGCTACGAACTTGGCTATTATTACCTCAAAATGAAAAGTTAACTTAAATCTAAAATATTGAGTTTTCCCATTTAATAACATTATCTATCTTCTTGCTCAGTGTTTTACAGAATTTCATTTCATAATCATAAAAGTATCCTAAATTTATTTGTTGCTGTTATAAATGCAATAATGTCTTTCATTACATTTCCTAAATGCTTGCTATTTCTACAAAAATTATTGATTTCTAGATATTAATATTGTTCCTATAATCTTTGTTGCATACTTTGATTTATTTTAGGATTTATATATTTTTTATTTATGTGTATTTTTGCATGTCTGAGTGTGTACCAAGTGTGTAGGTGCCTGTGGAGGCCAGAAGAGGGTATCATATCTCCTTGAACTAGAGTTATGAGTCATGAACAGCTGAACATTTGTGCTGGAAATCAAATTCAGGTCTTCTGGAAGAGCAGCATGTGTTCTAAACCACTGCACTCCAGATTCTTTGATATTTTACAATCACTTTTACTTTGTTTTTTTTTTTTAAGTTTTCTAAGTACATAAATACATTACATTCAATTTTGATCATTTTATATATTCATTACTAACATGTATATCTTTGATTTGTTCCCCTATCCATAGCACTGCCTCTTAATGTCTATAAAAGCATAGTAAACAGTTGTTGCAGGTTTTCCTTTTGTCTTTGCTGATAATAGAATTTTTACTTGTTTCTAATTTTAATAGAAAATTTTCAGTATTTTCTTTCTTCCCATCAATTAGCAAATATATTAAGGAAATGTCCATCTCTGAATAATGTTGTTAAATCTGAACACATACTCTCTCTTGTCAAAAACCTTCCAACAAAGTCAATAGAAAACTCAGGCATGCCATAAATGCAATCTGCAAATATAATTTTAATTTGTCTATTAGCAATAATCTTAAAAGTAAAGACAAATGAGAGTATAATTATTTTAATTATAGTCTAAATACAGTAAACAAAGAGAACTCCATTTACAAGTAATTAAGATAATGATTATTCACGAGCTATATTGAAATGTCTTTAGTACTAAGTTTTTGACTATTGTGTTTATTTTATTGACAGCACATAACAGTAGCCTATATTCAAGGCTCAGTAGTCATGGGTCTCTAGTATAGCTACTTAGCTTTAACATTGTTTTATTGTCTTTAGAAAAACACCTATCTTTTTTTTTGTATCACATGTACACAACAGAAGGTCTGCTCCTGTAAATTCCATTTTGTTATTCTTCTCTGAACCTCAGGAAACCTATTTTCCTACTTGGAGCAGCCTTGCTCTGTCACTGACTTAACTCCTGGGTTTCTATTAGTTCATAGTCAAACTTACCTGATCTCAGGAAGCCTTCTGTGTTCTAAGTCTGGGTATATTTTTCTGCTTTCTGAATTTTGTCCTAACTTGTTATCAACATTTTCTTCTTTCCTTTCATTTACTTGTCTTTATTCTATGCTCTTGAGATCAGGGACTCCACTTTATTACTCAAATTATATTTACATATGAATGCACAAAGGTCACAGTAGGTCATTGGCAAGTACTTACTTCATGATAAGGACATGTGATGACGGCTTGTAAGGTCAGGACTCATGCCCAGCAGAGGAAAGCAATATGTTCTGGGCACAAAAGAAGAAAGAGAAAAGTTTGGTCAATAGGAAGGAGGGCAGAAAGTTATATTAAAGTATTAAAAAGAAGTGATCAAAAAATAGAATGATACTTGGGTGGCAGAAGCTGGCAGATCTCTGTGAGTTCAAGGCCAGCCTAGTCTACAGATCAAGTTCCAGGACAGCCAGTGTTATACAGAGAAACCCTGTCTTGGGGGAAAAAAAAAAAAAAAAAAAAAAAAAAAAACAACCTGGAATCACACAGTATTAAGATCCTACATTAAGTTTCATAAATCATGACTTCTTACCATTTAGGTCATAGTTCATCAGGAACAATGAAAGAATGTGTCAGTATCTATCAACATATTCTTGGGAAAAGAAGTGTAAATTGCAGGGAGCTGATGACAAAATGAACAGCTTTCTGCTTCACTGCACTAGGAGCAGAGTAAGTATAAAATGCCTTTTCGTTCTCTTTGTCTTGTTAATGGCATGAGGAAAGGATGCTTTACCAAGCATTATCCCGAAGTTTTAGAGTATCATACTCAGGTAAAGTGACCCCTTTTCAAGGCAGACTACTGGCCATAAAATCGTGGAAATGAGTATTGTTGAGTGATTTTGATGTTGAAAGTCTCTCTCTGCCTCTGGACTTAATGTTTTATATGTCTTACTTTCTAAGACATCTCTCATTGCTCCTAGAATGTTTATGAGCTCTCAACAAAAGAAAGATGCATCCCTTTTCTGAAGATGACAACCAGCATGACCCATTTCTATATTTCTTTAGAAAAATCACTGAATAACAACAACAATGGTAATAATAATGGATGCCATGTCTACATACTTGTGAAATGTGTCAGATACTAGACTAAGCACTTTATCAACATCATTTCACTCAGATGCCACAAGTGTTACAAGCAAGTGATGAGTCTACAGTTACATAGCTAAATTAACTGAGCTGGGACTTGCTCCCAATCTATCTAATTTCAAAGCCCATATATCCCTATTTTATATTTTATTACTTGCACTTTGTCAAAGCATATAGAATGGTATATTGAAAGCCACTCATTAATCTCCACTTTTGGCTGACTCCAGAACATCTGAATATCACTTCAATTTGCTCAGCTTCAGGGAGGAGCTCATCCTTGGTCACATCTGCCTTATGCTTAGACCAAAGAGAGGTGCTTTCCCAGTCTGCTACTTCATTTTTCCCTTGTGAGGATGAGCAAAATGATTGGCCCAGAACCCTGCACACATGGAGACCACTGCAGCTCAGTCAGATACTTTCTGTGTAAAGATCAATTAAAATGTGTGCTTGATTTTAAACCAAAGAAATAAGGGACAGATGGAAGAGTTCAGTTGCGGTGACTGACAGCACTCTCACAGCTGCTGGGATGATGACATTGCCAGCCACTTGTTTTCAATGAGATTGTATCTTGCTGATAACTCTTGAACAGACACAAAGTCATTTGTCTTTGAGATCCCATCTGTAAAAGCTCTAATGCTTACAGGTAGAAATACTGCCAGACACTCTCTGCCAATGGTATTCAGGTTAAACTGCACATTAGAATCAACCTAGGGAGTTTTCAAACTCTCAATGCTGGCTTAACACCCTAGGGGCCAATTTCCTCAGAACCCCTGGGATGGAGAGTCAGGCATCAGTATTCACCATTCTCTTTCTCCCCTGTGACTCCAGGGTTCAGTCAATGAGAAAATGACTGCCCTGAAAAGTATGTCTTGATTCATCATAGTTATGGAAAAGAACAAAAGGTCTTACTCTTATTATCAATGTAAAAGTCCATTGCACAACAGAAATGAAAGTGTCATCTTTTCATTAATTAATTCCCTGAAATATTTCATAATTTAGTTAGGATCACATGTCATAAAAGTGCATGCATCTGCTTGAAATATGTGTGCACTCTGGATATTTTAGAAAATATTATAATATTGAATATCAGTGTTATTAAATTATATTTATGTATGCCAGAATATATACAGAGATATATTAAATCTTATTAATTTTGTTTGCTATGTATTTCTATTGAATCACTTAAATATTTCTAATAAAAACATTTTAAAACTCTTATCAGTGATACAGTACTTGTAAATTTTATAAATGATGTATATTTAATTTTTCTGTTTTGAGGATAGGTTGCTGAATGCATTAGTGTTCTTTATTATTTATTTTGCTGGGCATTTTTTTCCTTTACTTAAATGATCCATTTCTTATTTCCAACAGTGTTACTTATTTGGACTTTATTTTCTGAAATGAATTATTGTCTCATTACTTTTGGTTAAATTAATAGATTTTTCCTTTCTTAACTTTCACTTTTGTTACAAATTTGATTTCACATAGTTTAAGAAACATTATAACTGAATTTTTGGAATGTAGTCTGAAAAATGGGACTTAAAAGGAAATTTATGTTCACTGATATTAACTGGGACTATAGATATCTTTAGAACTGCTTCCATTTTACTTTTAATTTTTTCTTCAACTTTCTCATTTCGAGATTTTGTATTTTTTATTTTCATCCATACTTTAAGAGGACCAAGGTATATGTCTGCACTTTCAGATGTTCGTCCATTTTTCCACATGCAAAATTATAATAATTTCAACTGTTAAATATTCAAGTTTTTAAATTATCTTCTTATAAACAACAAATACCATAATACATGACTTACCATTAGCTACCCATTGTCGTTGTTAGAAATGAGTCTGAGGTCCCAAGAAAATTATCAAACAATCCAAACTATTTCAAAAGGGCAAAAAGATTTGTTTCTGCAGAAGGGTACATAGTGAAGCAGGCAAGCCTATCCAGTTTTGACCAGAAGCAGTGTTCTTTCTAACCTAGTCGTTCCTGTGCCTTGATATGAGGAGTCAGCGCTTAGCCCCACACTTTTATGTGGTTGTTAACTCAAAATGGTGCAGAAAAATTTTAGCGTTGAGGAATAGAACAAAACCTTGTGCAGATACCTTGCTTTTAAGAAGTGCTTGACCCTGAAGGAATTTGAATTTCTGCCAAGTGGCCTCTTTACATTTTTTTAGTAGAATTTTGCCATTTAACCCTTTGATATAAAAACAGTTTATTTTGTTTACAATTCCTGCACCATCATGTAAGCTATGGTTAAGCAATTATTTTAAATGTTTTATACAGCAATAATATTAAATTTACATGCAGTATTATTGGTGATTAATAAATCTGTGTTCAGAGAAATCCAGTGTTTCATTTGCCATTGTTTCTCAAATCCTTCTTACTGCATGTCTAGAAAGAGACTAAAAGTATTGAGTCCTCTTAAATAATGCTTCATCTTCATTATAACTAGGCTAATAGTTTAACTGGGCATAAAAACGTTTTTCTTCAATACATGGAGGTATTCATGGTTAGTTCTTTGAATACCGTGACTAACAAAGGAAAGGCATCATGTCTTGTCAGTCTGCATTCTCTTCCTCTCTTACCATCTGTCTTTTACCTCTGAAGATTTTTAAAATTATTCCCTGTTTTTAAGATTGTAATATAATTTCATCATTTCTCCATTCCCTGGACATTTTTTAAGCCTGGGGTTTTGTACTTGTTCTACATTTTTGTCCAGTAATATGCCATGGATTTGTTAACATAAATTCTTCTGTATAAACTCTTCGATGAATGGAATTTTGTGCCTTCAGTTCTAGAACAACCCAGAAATGATCCATTCACTTATTTTTCCTTCCTATTCCCCTAGGAAATCAACTTGATCCCCTACATTGGAGAAGTCTAAACTGGAGCTTTTCAATATGCCCTGGGAATGTATGTCACCCCTCTTTTTTTTTTCTGGTTTTTTGGTTTTTTGTTTTTTGTTTTTTTGTTTTCCTCTCTGGAGACTCCTGGCTGAATTTCTGATGTGCATTATATTCTAAATCATTGGCTGTCTTTTTTGTTAATTAATTCATACTTACTCCATTATGTTTATATGATTAATTATCTAATTTCACAAAATTTCTACTTTTTATGTTCATGATGTATTTTCTCATTTTTGTCTGTTTTCTAATTTCTGCTATAGATTCATGTACTCTTCTCTGGGATCAGCCTATGCATTCTTATTTTTAATCTTTGTCTAACACGTTACGGCGATAAGTTACACACATTGATTTAATTCTTTGATTATTAGTTTATGACGAATTTTTTTTAGCATTAACTTTCCACATATATGTGCCTGTGTCGGTGTATGGTATTTGATCTGTTTGTTCTATTTTTCCTTGTATCCGTCTTCTCAGTCATCCTAGGATAAATCACACATTTATATGCAAATGTTGTTTAACTTCACTAAACACTAGTCCCTATTCTGAGCTTTGGAGAAATCTAGTTCATAAAAAATGTAAAATTCCCTTCCTGCATGAGGATTACATTCCTAAAGGGTAAACAAACAAAAATCACAGCATACTATTAAATCCTGGTATCTGTTGATGGTCTGCGTCTATTCTCACAGGACTCTTTATCCCGAATGTTCATTAGACCCTACTCTATAGTGAACACTGGAGCTACAGACGGATGCTGATACATAAAGCCACTTGTAGCCCATCCTTGGGGAAACAAGCACAGAAATGTAGAAAATGGCACTGGAAACTTTTATATCAATTTGACAAAGTAATATTGTTTCTGTCAAGTCTAACACAATGTGTCCTTGTATTTTGTATGTCTATTTTAATTTCATTTTCTATTTCACTTTAATTGAATTTTACTAACAAAAATATGCCTGAGGTTTAAGGGGAAAAATAAGACATTTCAGCAGAGAGAGTCTGATAATCGTCAGTATGGAAGTTCTTTGGCCGTGGACACCAAGTCAGTCAGGCTTTACTGTAGTCTCTTTGCCTCACACAGCTCAGTCAGTACCCTCTTCTCCTTCTTCTCTGTAGTATTCTAGAAAGGTCTTGAAGCAGGAGCACGAAACAGGGTAATGAGAAGGGTGAATATGTTCTAATTATATTACACACGTGTATGTAGAGCCACACTGAACCTCATTATCTTGTTTAATTAGCATATGCTAATGTTTAAAGAAAGCCCAGTAGCAGTTAGATGTCTGTGCTTTTCAGTTCACCATTGTAGGGTGACTAGCCTGGTCCTGACTAAACTGTTAATTTGGGACAGAACCTTTGCCAAATATCAGGCTAAAGAAGTTATTCATCTAATTATATCTATCACTAGCATTGTGACATAAAGTACAGATCCTTCTGCTTCTGGGGCATCTGAAGCAGTCAGATGAGACACTGAAGGGATGGGTAAACTCAGAGCAATGAAGCATTGATTTCCAAAGCTGATGTGAGCATTGATGTGATGGTTGTCATTAGCTCTTCACTGACCTGTTTCACCAGTTACCTTTTAAATGCATTGTGCACCAGCTCTATGGTAAGTAAGAAAGTATTCATCTGTAAAGAACAACGCATTAACTTGCCCAGGCACAGCTCGGCTAGTCCCTCCCAAAATCTTTATGCATTATTTTGTAAAACATCAAAGTTTCATGGAGCTCTAATATCCAAGGGAATATAATTCAAATTTTGTAAAATACATCTTTATCAAGGCAGGAATGTGTGTGTGCTCACTGAGCCCTGCCTCTGGCTAATTCAGCATTACAGGCAGATGCTTACATATTAGAACTGACATCCAATAAACTCTTCTCCATTGTTGGGGTTCAAAAACTAATACTGGTAGATACTAGACAAGGTGGGGGGCACATGACCTTGATATCAAATAATGTGTGTTTACCCAGATATGCCATGGGAGTTGCTGGGCAAAGGATTCGTATCACTGAGAGTCAGATCTGTACTGTCCTGATTAACGCATTGTTCTGTTCTTTTCTCCTCTTCATATCGCTCTCTTTTGCTATCTATAGTCTGCTGCACATTTTGAATCCAACATTTAGCCATATTATCTCTTAAGTAGACATCAAATTCCATTCCAAACTTACAACATAGAAGATTTCTGTAGAACAAAACAAAATTTTGGTATTTGACTGCTATGTGATGTTTTGATTCATTTTCTTCTTTCTTTATCTAGTAACATTAAAATTTGAACTTTTCTTTTACAAACACAATACTTGAATCTTCATTTTCTATATAATAATCAGTCCTAAAGTGGTATTTCTTCATGTAAGCTCTGCTCATGGAAGTCATATTCACAACCAAATGTCATCTGGCTTGAGCTTTACAATAGAAATTGAATATTAATATGGAAAGTGTGCTTCTATTTCACAGGTTAGGCCACTGAGATTCCAAATAGATAGTCAACCAAGAATCTATAACTGTTAAAGTGCAGTAGCACCATTTAGGGCCTTTAACAATGTTCTCTTCTGTGTAATGTTCTAACACTATAGTCCTGCGAGAACCATGATTCACAGAAAATTAAGAATAGAAGTATAAAAGTAGTAAATAAGGTGTTGGTATATTCCCACCAAGGAGTAAATGGTACATAAAATTCACAAATGTTGGCTAGAGTGAGATATCACTTTAGTGTTTTTTATTGTCTTTCTATCTCTGATTCCTTAACCACCAAAACAAAATTGGGAATTAATATATTCATACTATAGGGATGAGGCAGTAGAAATGGTACCCTTTCTTCCATCCATTCTGGTTTAAGATACTAGAATTCCCTTCTGGAGCTGAGATCATCCATATTTGATCTTCAAGTTTAGGGATGTAATGCTTCCTCCAGAACATGAAGCTAGTCTTAGCAGAAATAGCCAGAAATAGAAGCAGAAGCAGTGCTGCCACCAGTACACATTGTTTAATGTCTATAATGATAGGTTTCTAATCAAAGCAAAATCACTTCTCAGAGCAATATGTATTCTAAGCTGCACAGGCTGGGTGAAATATGTCCAAGGAATGCTATTCACAGAGTACAAAGGTGTAGTGGGTAGCTGTTCCATCTTTGCCCTGGAAGTACTAACCCCATTGAGGCTTCTGGTAACTGTCACACCTGTGAGGCAGGGCCAAGAGAGGAGCCCTTAAGACCCAAGATCTGGATGTGCCGGCTCTCTTGGTTCCTGGATCCTGGACACTGGAGGTAGATCGAGCAGAGTTCTATAGAGAACACCGCTGGACTGCACTTCACCTTTCCCGGACCCTGTAACCTATCCCTTTACTTGTAAGTTATCCCACAAAATAAACCTCCCTTTTAACTACATGGAGTTGCCTTAATACTTCCACCAATACAAAGAGTTATGCAAATACTGATTTTTGTTTCACCCATATTGAATTTCCCTACAAGGCATGCATTTTATTGTAAATAATGGGTTAACTTGTTGAGCTTCCAAACTTCAAGCACATATCATAGTAGTAACAGTAAATTAAAAACAATTTGATCTTGACCTTATAGCAACTGTTTAACTTTTCTGTGTTGCTATATTCCTCATAGAACAGTCAAATAACATCTTGAGATAGCAAGATTGAATATAATTAGGACTATCTAATTACACATTTACAAGGTATGTTCAGACACACATATATATTTTCACTTTGTAAGTGAAATGCAAGTTCCTTGAAGTAAGGAATCACATTTCTTCTGTCTGTAGCTTTCACAGAATTACAGTTGAAAAAAATAATTACTGTTAGATCAGGAAAGCTTTGGTGTCCTTTAGAATAACCCCCCTAATTTTACAGGTAATGAAATAGGAATCTAGTATCTTAGCAATGGAGGACTTGCCTAAACTTAGATGGAAACTGTTCTTTGATGTCCACTCCATTATACTTTGTAGAAGGTATTGGACATACAATTTTCCAATAAATGAGGGACAACCAAAAGGAATTTTCTCTTTGTCAGTGGTGCCATTTTTTCCTTTGGGACTGCATTTTCCCCTCATTTCATTAATACAGTTTCAAATGAAAATATTTCCACTGATATCAACCTGACCCTGTAGCAGGAGTTAAGAGTTTTATCTGTGTGTGCCATATCCAAGCTGTAGCATCTTGTCTCCTCACTAAGATTTTCTCCTTGGAGTCCCTACTCTGCAGCTAAAGCTGGTCTCACTGCTCCCCACCATTTTCATTTGTTCCCTACTCTCTAGACACAGTCCTTAAATATTCCAAATTATGTTCCCATTTCCTGGTTTTTCTACTTATTTCTTCTGCCCTGGAAATGCCTTTCCCTTAGAGATTTGCTGAGCTAATCAGCATGTATTGACCTTCTGACTTCCTTACAGAAACAAAGCCTCAATAGACATAGTCTTTCCATAAGGACAAAAATATTTTGACATATTCACCTCAATTTCACCTCAGAGTGTAGCCTAGCTCATATTCATTAATTCATAAGTTGACTAGAAATCTCCATGCTCATAAAACCTCTCAAGGTAGACAGTGTTGCTTTCCTTTTATAGTGGGAGAATCACATACTCCAAGGATGTAGTCATGCAGGTATGGAAGAAAGAAAATACTGGTCATCCCCAACAGTGTCAGAATGGTTTTTCTGGAATCCATCCTCTAAACACTCACTGATTTCAAACTTCTGTTTGTATAGGACCCAAGGGGAGGGAGACCTCAGAGGAGATATTTGGGCAAAAGAGTGAAAGATCTGAACAGAAGCCAAATTCCAATCAAGGTATTTAGACTGTGTTGGCAGCACAAAGGAATGCAACCATACAACCCAAAAGGCTTTTATTCTTTGTCTGTGCCTAGGCATCATTCTGCAGCAGTCCCTACTCTCAAGTCTGGGCCTGGAATATCCTGGAAGGCCTTAGATATTGCTCCTCTTCAGCTGCCAACCTCTAGCACAGATAACTACTTTCTTGTCAGCAGGCTTGGATATGCATCAATAATAAAGGAAAAGGGATGGAAGCCTCTGGTACTCCCTGCTTTCATGTTGGGCAACAATGGGTCTTGCTTTACTAGTGAAATGCACTTTTTACATATCCAGGAAAGGAAGCCAACAGATGGCAGAGCAAGAGTGACCCCTGCACATGCTTCTTCCTGTGGGGATTTGGAATACAATTCTCTGTGTTTGATTTTCTACAAAGTTGGACCTCAATGAAATTGGCAGAGGGAATTATTTCTGCTTTGACATAGCCAAATCAGAAAAAAAAAAGCTGAGTTCTCTCCCATTCTTCATGTTGAATAAAAACCTAAACAGAGACTTGGAGTAGAATAAATTCAAAGTCAACAGAGAGTAGGATATTACTAATCATCTAGAATGTTTTAGTTAATGTCTGATACTCAACACATTTAATGTTTATAGCAATCTTGCAAAATTAACTTTGTTAATTTAAAGAAAGTTGGAAGCAAAAGAAGTTAAATGACTCATTCAAGATCCCACAGCTAGAAAAATAACATTGAACTTGAGACTGGGATCCCTAGGTTATATCTATGTCCCTACCTAGGTCAAGCTAATTGGTCATGACTTTTGGAGGAGGTATCACTTGAGATCTTTCCTCTTTGCTACAGGGTCACATTTGAGTGCTCCTTTTACAGGCTTTTGTCACTGTCACCACCCAGTAACAGGGCTGCACAAAGGTTCCTGCATCTCCATGGCAACTGCCACCTCTGTTCTCATTCCCAGTTTCACTTTCCTAATCTCAAAGCAGTTTTGTAGACAGGTGTGATTCCAGGTTACAGACAGAGTGACACAGATGGTGGAAACAAGGTAGCCACAGATCTCAGGTCTCAAATGTGTGGCTGCCCTCTCAATATGCAGGAACTAGAGCCAGCACAGTTTATGACTCAGAGCAAATAGCCAGAAAAATGGAAGTTTCCCCAACAGCCCTTCTCTTCAAGACAAGTAACTGGCCTGGAAGTCTCCTAACCTGAGTACCCTGTGAACCGCCCCCCCCCCAAAGTAATTACTTTATTCTCTTCAAGTCTTGGCTTCTCCTCTATAGAATGGTAACAATGGCAATAGTAAATGAGAAGATTAAGTACAACAATGCTTATAAATACCCAAGGTGATACCTGACATTTACTCAACAAACTCTAATTCTTTAGTCTCTCTCTCTCTCTCTCTCTCTTTTTGTCTCTTTCTGATTTTATAAGCCTGCTACTTAGAATGACTTAGAATGACACTTCCAGTACTTGTTTTCATTGCTCTGGCCAAATGTTTGCGCTTTGTTTCTCTGAGAAGTTCACACTGTCTGCTTATAACTTCTTAAGAAATAGCACAAAAAGCCGGGCGGAGGTGGCGCACGCCTTTAATCCCAGCACTCAGGAGGCAGAGGCAGGCGGATCTCTGCGAGTTCGAGGCCAGCCTGGGCTACCAAGTGAGTTCCAGGAAAGGCGCAAAGCTACACAGAGAAACCCTGTCTCAAAAAAATCTAAAAAAAAAAAAAAAAAAAAAAAAAACCAAGAAAGAAATAGCACAAAAGCATGGGGCTCTGCTATTTCTAACACCCATAAGACCAGCCCTGGCCTAGTGCAAGTTTCTAGGCTTCACCTGGATATGCGAACCCCAGAGACCAAAGTCAGCAGGTCTCGCAGGACTTAATTAATACCCAAGACATCTCTTTTCCAAAAATGCTTGTTGTATTGATTTCGGTACATCAGAGATTAGCTCAAGCGTAAGCCAAACAGAGCACTCATATGAGTTGTTGAATTTCTGTGCAAGGCCATATCTTTTTATAAAGTCCTTGATGGCAGTAACAACAACAGTGCAACAATTGAACACTAAGCATGGTGAGACATTTCACGTACATCATCTGCGAGAGTACTCAAAGCAAATCCACTGTAGAAGCTGGAGAACTGACCTCAAGAGTGGACCACAGTAACAGAGCCAAGATTGACCTTAGACTATCAGATGTCAGAGAACTCCTTCAAAGATCATTTCTCAGTTTTCACTCAGGGCCATTCTCCTATTGTTTCCAATCCAGCTAGCAGAAGCCAGCACCTCCAGTTGCGGGGAGCTTGTTACTGCACAAGGCAAGATGGGTTTGCCTCACTTAGTGCTGTCTTGGTGGGAAGTTCTTCCTTTGGCTGTGCCTGATCATCATAGTCTAGCTTTTGTCCTCCTCAGCTCTGGCTCTGCCCTCCAGAAGAAATAGAAACAAGCTTTCCTGCCTTTCCCATCTGCTAGCTGTATGCCAGAAATAAACCAGTTCCCCTGCTGACTCCACTTGGGAAGGAACATTCAAAGCAGAGAAGGTGAGCATGTATTAACAACAAGAATTGCTTAATAAAATATGCACAGACTTGATAATGCCTAACACGTGATCAAGTGCTTATTTTTTTAAGTGTGATTCTCCAAATAGCTAGGTATCTACCTACCAGATCCCTAAGAAAATTCTTCCATTACTATTGAAAGAGTCATCTATTATTGGAGACCTAGGGTCTTTGGCATAGTAAGCAATAGAAGTGCGATGCAGCAGAATATACAAAGAACAAAGAAGGGCTTGAATCAGACGTTAGCTCCTGAGCAGAGAAAAGCCGGTAGTGACCAAACAGATCAGACTCCTCTAGCAACAAAGAAAAAGGCCAGCTTTTAATGATTTACTGGGATGGACTGGGGGGGGTGATCAAAAGCCTGAAGAATTTCAGATGCCTAGGAGCACAAGGCTGGGATAGAAGATGGAGAAGTCCAGGTGTAAACATCTGCTGCAGTTGCTGAAATTGCAGGAGAATGGAGGAAAAGCTCCACCAAGCACTCCACATGTTAGCGAGTCAGGCTGAATGGAATTTGACTCACAAATGAAGGCCATATAAAAGGAAAAGGTGTCCATCCCATTCTAATCACAGACCTAGTCTCTGCAGGCCAAGTGAAGCTACAGGTTTTATTTAGGTTTTCCCTCAATAGCAATTTTACCTGTGAGTCACAATTCCTACTGCGTTTTACCTCTTAGTCAACCATGCGTGTGTATTCCATAAAGTGAAGCAGACTGGGTACAGTTTAGTGGATTGGAGTTACTTAGCTTTGGTTTCTTTTCCCTTAAACTTTTCCATGCAAGAGTGGATTTAAAAAAAAAAAAATAATCTTTGTATTAAGAATAGGATCTGACAAACTGGTAAGGACATGCTCATGGAAAAATCAGAATGATTAGTTAATAAGCCTTTCTGGAAATTGACTCTAAACTTCATTTTAATCGAGGACTGATGATGGTGCTAAGTGAGAAAGGACAGTAAGAATAATGGGGATGACTCAGGAATTGCCTCAGTGACAGTGGCATAGGAGTGTATACTATGATGCTCCTCTCATATCCCCTTGGCTCATGCCAGAGGTTACCAGACACTTCCTTTCCAACATGCTTGCATTTACCCACAAGTTCTCTGAAACAACAGGAATGGTATCAGCCCTCATTGCTGGGCTGGGGTGGGAAGAAAATGGAAGAATCCAAGGGTTAATAGCTCAGAAACAAATTTAACAAGCAAGAGATGGGAATTGAAACCCCAAGTACTTCAGCTTTCTTGAACTTCAGTGGGATAGTAAGACATGTGTTCTGCATTTTCCAAAAGTGTCCTATGAAAGATTGGCAATCAATTCCCTTTTCAACAGCACATCTATATTCACTCCACCTCCCCTTCCTAGATGACTGGTGTAGTCCCTCACCTTGTTTTCTAGGATGGTCTTGGAGATAAACTATATGCAATCTAAAGCTTGTCCAGTGTCCACCTGCAAAGAAACCTCACTGCAAGGTCCCTTTAGTATTAAAATGGTGGCTGTAGCCTTTCTGTTTAGGATGAACATGAAACAGTATTTGCCATAGTTTGGCAAAGCCTGGACCATGACTTCTCTGTAGTTTCTCCTTTATCTTCTGCTGGCTTCCTTCCTTTCTCATCACTTCAGGTGACTGAAAATTTAATCTGAAGGGGAGAGGCAATTAGTTACTGTGCAGAATGCTCAATGAGCATTCAAGATAAACCAGTGGATACAAAAATAGGTCTGGCATAGGAACACATATTCATAACTTTAAGATAAGAGGCTGTCATGTCACCTTCACTAGGCACCTACTGGTCTGCGTATAAATTTAAGTGAGGAATTCCTGAAATGATAAATATCCCTCTGCTCTGTAAGCCACATATTCTATAGAAATTATCAAAGAAACATTGTTCAAGAGGGCAGAAATATAAAAAAGAAATTCTTTTTGATATCAGATATAGGGGACTTGGGAAAGGGTCAGTAGACTATAGTCCATCATCTGTTCTTATATATAAAGTTTTATTGGGACACAGCCATCATCACTTGTTCTTATGCTGCATATGACTATTTCTGCATTACAAAGAAAAGGAGGTGTAAATATTTGATATCTGGTTCTTTGAAGAATAACTTTCCTAAATCCTAGTCAAGGACACCACTTTCATAAAAAATATGTACACAGTAGAAGACAGTATAAATATGAATATATGCGCGTTTAGGTGATGACCTAGCCCGTCATGTACCTGCCACGCAAACATGAAGGCTTGAATTGGGATTCCCAGGACCCATGTCAAAAGCTGAAGGGAGTGGTGTGTGCCTCTAATACTAATACCAATGCAGCAAGGGCCGTGATTAGGAGATACCTAGAGCCTATGTGAATTGTGAACTCAGGTTCAGTGAGAGACACTGTCTCAAAATACAGAGCAAGGAGAGATAAAAGACACACAAAAATAAAATAAGTATATTATAAAAATGTGCATATGTATGTACCCCTTCAATGTATATATTCCTTATATATACATATTCCTTCATATATGAATAGTTGTTTTTTTAATAGTTACACACTGTGAATTGCATATGATGTTCCAGTTTCCCAGTTGCATTTTTCTTTACTTTTCTTTTTGTTCCAAAGAACAATTTAGTGGGCAATAGAACTACCATTTAAAAACAAAAACAGAACTGGTTTTGCCTTTTTTAATTATAAAAGAGACATAAAGATTCACACTGGAAATGACAAGATGTGACAAGGCAATATTGTTGAGCAATGGCTAGCCACTATACCCCCATTTCCTTGCTAATGGGCAAATAAAATCTATTCCAAGCGATGCTCAGGCCTTAGCAGTTCTATATATAACAAACACGATCCTTTTAAAAACAACCAAATTATACATAATACATGCTCATATTCTTAAACTGATCTGTTAAAGATGCTAAAAAAAGATTGCATATATTTCCATTTTCCCAAAATGTCTCATTCTCCAACACTATTTTTTCTCCATATAGAGCTCCCAAAAAGTCTGGAGATGTTTTCCTTAAAAAACATGCAAACCAGGTCTGAACATGTTATTCCACTGTGTGAAAAACTCCAACAATTATATCTGTAGCCAGGATTACTTTAAAATATTTTGGTTCCCCAGGTCTGCTTAACGTGTCAATCTTTTATCCTGATGGTGACATGTCCATACTATTCTACCCTGAATACACAACGTCACTCTTTCCTTCTGTTCCCTCAATTGTATCCTCTTGTTTTAGTTCACATTGCTCTTTTTATCCACAATATACCACTTTCTCTCATCTTAGTCTTTTTTTTTCTTTTTTATTTTTGAGATTATAGTATAATTATAACATTCTCTCCTCCCTTTCCTTCCTTAAAACCCTCTTACATATTCTTCCTTGATCTCTTTCAAATTCATGGCCTCTATTTCTTTTCATTCTTGCTACATACATATATGTATAAGAACGTACAATATATTCCTAAATACATTCATCTCAGTTTGAATAATGCCTAATCTCAAGACTGACCAATTGGTATTGGACAAAAATTGTTGTGCTCTCCCTTGGACAGGAGAAGCTACAACCACTTTCCTAAACCAGCACAGTCCCTAATGGTATTCTAGATGTTTGTCCATATATCCACAGGTACGTGTAGTTCGCCCTCTGCAACCAGGAATTTCCTGTTTCCCTCTGAGTGTTTTGATTGTCCTCCTTCCTAACTTCTATCCAGATATTACCTACCTCAGGGGACTTGCTAAATTCTATTGTTCAAAATTAATTTCTACTCCATCCCTCTCTACTTTGGTTTCAGTTCTTTCACTTACCCAGTTGTATAAACCTGAACTTAAACTCATTCATAACATTCCTCTCTATTATTTTTTGTTTCCAATTAGTCTCCCAGCTCTGTCCACCTACTATAAACTGTTATGTGACTGTTGGGCGGTATGTTATCTTTCCACTACATTCTCACTTTCTTCCAGTCTCTGTCCACTTCAGTTGATTAACCTTTCATAAAATACAGATCTGACTACTTCAGTCCTCTTTTTTCAGCTTTCTTATGGTCTCACTTTATATTTGGAATGAAATTCCTATTTCTTAACAAAGACTTCAAGGTAATGTCTGACACTGAACTCCTCTGATACACTTTGCTTTTATGCTAAAGGTCAGTCAACAAATCTGAGATTCTTAATTCAATACCTAGAATAGTCTTTCCTTCATTCTTTATATTCTTATCCTAAGTTTTACTCATAACGAACAAAATGTCAAGTTTTTTGAGACATATTCCTCAACTCTTGAAACCAAATCAGAAACACCTTCATAACCATGATGCTCTTCATTCACAGAATCATTACAACATTTCATCACGTGTTTACCTCTATGGTATTTGTTTGTCCTACCTTTCTGTAAGCACTATGCTTAAAAATAGTCTCGTCTTCTTCAACAGTCTTTACTCAATGCTTCAGTGTTTCATATTGAATAGGCCCTTATGAAATATCTGCTCAAAGAAGTGATTGAATAATTAAGGGAACAAGTTATAGCATTCACAATACCTTGATGAACTCAATTTATTGCACTTATACTAGGTTACAGAGATTCAGATATCTTTAAATGCAGTTACCTGTCCCCCTTCTTAAATACCATGCATAAATAGTATCAGTTACTAAGTGTACTGTCTCTCATATTTAATGATCATAAATATATAACCAATAGGAATCATATGCATTTTTCATTCAGCCATCATGTAATCTCCTTGAATATAAGCATAATATATACAGTTTTTATATTTACTTTTTGAATTTCATAGATGAGTACTGTATTTATATCACTTCCATCCTCCTCTCCCCATTCAAATTTCTCCAATTTCCCTACTCCTTTCAAATTATTAACCATATATTATATATATATATATATATATATATGTTGCTTTTAATCTTCAGTATCTGATACATACTATAGCTTAAGTAATTACTTGATTAAGGGTCACATGTAACTTTCAGAATGTTGACAAGTTAGCCTTCTGCCAATGACCTCAGAAATTCAGAAACAAGGAATTTGACCTTTCTTATCACTATTTCTGGGTCATTTTGTTTGAGATTTAGGACATTAAGCATGAAAGTTGCTGATATGAAGCACTTTGCTAGTCATAAAGGACATTACACAGTAGGATCTTCTGAAAATGGAGAGGGATACATGAATGAATGCCAAAGATAATTTGGAGTAGGAGATTGTTCGGAGCCTTACTCAGATGCTGTCTATAGTATGGAGTGCATCCAGATTCTAGCTTTTGTGAATGTTGACTGTTGTTTTGAGTTCATGACTTCCTGTACTCTTTTCGTAGGAGAACTACAGTTGTCTGTACAGATCCACCATCTCTACTACAGGAGTACCTCAACCAATTGGATGCTGAGATAGCAAAGACAGCCAAGTTGCTCCAAGGAACACAACCTTGGAAGAGTTTCAGCTCTGGTAGCCTTTCCCTTTGGACCATGCCAAAGCTAAGCTATGACTCAGACTATGCCTGTGCTTCATTACCTACCCTTTCTTATACTTCCTCACTACATCTCTTAGAGGGTTTTTACTGAAGTTTTGTGAACACCTCTGAAGCCATCATGTTATAGATATTTTCATGGGATACATCCTCTGCCATCACACAGCTGAGGTTTCAGGTATGGCTTACAGGTCAAAAGCCTAAGACTTCCACTAAGGTGAGTGGTATTCTGTGTTCATCTTGTTCATAGGGACGTATTTGAAGTGTATAATAAAGTCTGGTTGGCAGAAAAAACAATATAAGGAAACATATTTTCCAACTGCACTATTTGTATTTTTCACAGAAGCTTCCACACTCAAAAAGAATTAGTGAAGGCTGGGTGGCAATGGCGCATGCCTTCAATTTCAGCACTTGGGAGGCAGAGCCAGGCAGATCTCTGTGAGTTCGAGGCCAGAGTGGTCTGCACAGAGCGATCCAGGACAGGCACCAAAACTGCACAGAGAAACCCTGTCTCAAAAAAAAAAAATAGTAAAGGGGATGGAACAATGGCTTAATGCTTAAAAGAACTTGCTGCTCTAGCAGAGAATCAAGGCTCGGTTCCCAGAACCCAGACAGTGGTTTATAATCATCCATAACTCAAGTTCCAGGGAATCCAGTGCTCTCTCCTGGCCTCTCTAAGCACAAGACCATGTGGTGAACATGCAAGTATGAAAAAAGTCACATAAATAAATATTATTAAATAAACAATATTTAAAAACTATTTTAAGACATTAAAATTACCAACTCAGTATAGAAGTTTTATGTGGCCACTTTTAGTTCTAAATTCCTCTATCTTAAAATGATCTCTTTTACTTGTGACATGAAAATTGTATTCCTTTATTAAAATACCCACAATGTATAGCACAATTGAATGTTATATAAAAAGTACATATATAATTTTTATAGAATAAGTAATTACCACATATAAGCCTTGCCAATTTTCTCCTTTAGCCTGATTACTATGTTCTATGACCTACCCATGTAAGTTTACATGAGTCTTGACATGCATTTTGATCAGAAGATAGCATTCCATCAAGGTTTCTTGTCTTGGTTTCATCTTCCCTCTCTTCTTACCATGTACTAGATTTACAATGTTATTCTTCCTAAGTTGAAAATTATGCATTAAACTTAGATTTAGAAAATATTCTTCAATTTGAACATGTATTCTATGTTTAATAAGGCTTGGAATTAATCAACACTTCTGCTTCCTGTGTGGCACATAAGACTATAACTATGAAATTCCTTTGGCTAGATTCCATGTAATTGACAAGTACTTTACTTCTGGATCTTTGTAACCTCTTTTTAGTGCACATGCCTATGTATAGATAGCCTGTGAATATGCGCATATTTGAAGCTTATACTAATTTACAGAGAGCTAGTTATTTTAATATTATTTTTCAGAATTGAATCTCATATTCCATACTTTCAATTTTTGTTCAGTTTCAGTTTTATCCCCAATTCCTCCCTTAATATCCCCTTTTTAAAGGCCAATGAGTAGACATCTTAAATTCTTGTTTTTCTGTCTGTGTGAAGAGGCTATCATTTTAATTTTACTTCCAAATGATACATTAATGTGGGCTGACCACTGTGAGGCAAATGATCATCTCTTGCTGGTGATCTCTCTGCCCTTTTGTTCCTGCTTTAAAGAATTTTTTCTTTGATATTCTATCATATTGATCTAAAATTTCTTATGCATGGGTTTGTTTTTACTTATCTTGACCAAGACTATGTATGTTGTTTCATACATTTTTTAAAACTAGAAAAGTTATCTTGTTTCTGTTTGAATAACACTATGCCCTGCATTCACATTCTTACTATCAAGATATATGCAAGCTATCCTTGGTCTTTCTTACAGGTATATTTTTAAATAATTCTTTTGTTAGCCTCATAGCTATATTTCAGTTCTCTAACTCTTTTCTTTTAGTCAGCTATACCATTCATTTTTAACATTTACTATCTATACTAATTCATTTCTAGACAATTGGTTGCTGTTAACTTGTATATTTATTTTCCTATTCTTTCAGTACTCTAGATTAAGCATAGGGTCTCTAACATGTTAGAATATATTCTACTGAGTACATTACCAGCCCCCCTCATACTTAGTTTATAGAATTTTCTTTCATTTTGGAGAAGTTTATCTTGCACTCACTTTGTAGGCCAGGATGTCTTTGAACTTATAATCCTCTTTCCTCACTTAACCTCACAAATAAGAGAAATGATAGGCATATACCACCAAGCATTATTCTTTTTAATTCTTTTCTTCTTACCTTACACAGCTTTAAATCCAGTGAAATAAAATCACAACTGCTCTGACAAGATATGCCCACTGGTAAAATAGTGACATGGATGTCATTGGAGTAACCATATAACTTTCAGATTGGATTTAGGCTCATTCCAACAGTTGGAACCAATACCTGGCATGGTTATCAAGGCCAAGAACCTATGACCCTATAATCAATAGTCTTGAAGATAGAAGCTAAAATTATAATTCTTCAAAATGGGGATGGTATTAAAACAAAACCTAATAATGTGTTTCTATACCCATACCTAAGTGCTTTGCTCATCATAGAAGCTTCTTCTTGTAGTAGATAACAATTAATATAAAGACCCACAACTGGTTATAGTACAGAGAATATGAGATTTAGGAATTTTCATCCTTAAATGTACCATTTATATCATATACCTCCCTAGGCTCTGGGATCATTGAGGAAGAAGATAATGGAAAGATTATAAGACCCAGTGGTGTTGGATGACTATGAGGAAATTTTTTTGTTGTTGTTCCTTTTTGGTTTTCCAAAGTCATCCCTCGTAAGAAGTAATTTCAAAACAGATGAACAAATTCATAAGTCTAATAAAAACAACTACAGAAACTTAACATGAATTATAAACCAGAGTATTCAATATCCCAGTGTATCCTCTCAAGTAAGGTGAAGGAAACCACCATGGCTCACCCATCCCGTTAAGTGTTTCTCCATCTTTTGACTTAAGTTTCCAATAAAAGAATGAAGTCATGTCTTCAAAAACAAATGACTTTTGACATCTGGGCTTGCATCTTATCTTCTAAGAGAAGCATAGTTACTCTAGGAAGAAAGGAACACTAAACCTTTCATTCTGGTTGGCTAGCAACTAAAAGAAAGACATACATGGGCTGAGGCAAGCTTTCTAAATTTCTATTGAATTTCTGAGTGAATTTTAAGCTGTCTATAGAAAAGGTTGAAAGACTGGATTATTTAAATGAAGACTACTCATGATGTGAGTGATAGGACTACAAAGGAAACCATCTGTAAATACTCAAAACACATTAAGTGAAAGAAAGATTTGACTCATTCTGCAACCTGAAGGAAAAAGCTATTGGTACAACATGAAATGGACTGTCTGCAAATGTCTACTAGTCAACTTTGCCTGGGAAATTATAGTGTACTTTAGAGAGAAATTGTCAACTTAAAATTGCCCATTGTCAATCAGTCTAGTTTCTTAATTGAATTTTAATAGTCAAATGACCACGCTTCTTGACATTTAACACCCCTTTAAATCTGAGGTCTTAATGACTCTCAAGCTATGACAAGCATGCTGATTCTTAGCTGCCTCCGATAAAGAAGAACAGAGGCTTTCTCAGCATCCAGGGGCCTCTGATCCAAATTGCACAACCACAAAACAAATCAAATCCTTTGAAACCAAGGAAGCAATGGTCAGCCTCCCTTTCTCCAATAACCTTAGTTGCAACTCATAGACCACTCCTTTTCAGTGGCTTTACAGCTCCCTCGGGAATCCTAGCCCTCCCTGCAATTGATAGCTAGCCACTGAAACACCTGCACAGCTCCCACATCCTATTTGGAGGTATATTACTGGCCCTGGAACCTACAGGGTTGAGACAAGCTGTGTTCTTTCCTAGTGCTGCAACTCCAGTAAAAAATAAATAAATAAAATGTTCTCTTTCAAGATGGATGACCCTCTTGCTAGCAATTACTTAGATGGAGTGTTCATTCCTATACTCTGGGTTACTTACCAGCTCTGAAATTGTGCAGGTAATTTCTATCTAACAATCCGTTGCTTGCCTACCTCACACCAGCTCCCATTCTGTCCTTCCCAAGATAGATGTAACATTATAAACACCACTTTAGGATTTCTAACACAGAAGGTGAAGTTAGAGACCTTCAACACCATATTAATAGGAGTTCTAATGAAGAACTCAAATAACCTACCTGTCACAGGAGTTGTGTCTCCCCCAGGGAAAATTAAAGTGGCAAGGCACTCTACCAGTGGTCTATTTTTATTTTTTTCCCTTCATTCTTCTGCCTGATCTCATTATTTTCTTCTTTATGTAGTATTAGTTCTTGGAGGATGATTTCTGCAGATCTCAATTGGGGTTGCAAAATTGCCCATCCATTTGTGTGTCATTGGTGAGATGTGCACTGAGCCACTAAACTGAAGAGCTGAATAGGAGTTCCCAGCATCCTCTCTAGCTCTCTGTCCAGCAGGAACCTGTCATTTTAATAATCTACCCCGAGCCAAGATGAAATGTAGCTAGAGTTTTCCTGCCTGGCCCACAGTCAGGACAAATCTCTCTCACCCGCCAGTCCCACAGCCTCTTAGACCCGACCAAGTAAACACAGAGACTTATATTGGTTACAAACTGTATGGCCGTGGCAGGCTTCTTGCTAACTGTTCTTACAGCTTAAATTAATCCATTTCCATTAATCTATACCTTGCCACATGGCTCATGGCTTACCGGCATCTTTACCTGCTGTTTTTCATCATGGCGGCTGGCAGTGTCTCCCTGACTCAGCCTTCCTTCCCAGCTCTATTTTCCTCCTTCTCCCGCCTATACTTCCTGCCTGGCCACGGGCCAATCAGTGATTTATTTATTGACCAATCAGCAACACATTTGACATACAGACCATCCCACAGCAATGAAATGATACTGTTATAAAGACAGAAGATGCAAATTCTCATCAGAATGACCCAATGTCTCTGATGTTGACTGCTGCAGATTCAGTATTGAAGAACAAGCTTCTTGACCTAAAATATTTTGTTTAGTGCAAGGGTCAGAAAAAATTTTCTGAAAAGAGACAGGTAGTAAATAATCGAGGCATTACAGGCCATAGAATCTATGATGCAGCCATTTAATTCTACCATTATATCCCAAGGACAGCCATATACAATATTTTAGCATATATCCATTGTGGTGGTTCACTAAAACTTCAGTCAGGCTGTGGGTGTAGCCCAGTGTAGAGCAGCACTGGCTTTGCAAGGGTAAATCCCTAGATTCAATACTTAGTGGTACCATAAAATGAAAAAAAATAAAAATTTATTCACAAAAATATGTACTTGGTTGCATTTGACCTTCAAGATATTATTTTACAAGTCCCCAAGATAATGACATGCAGTAGTTTGAATAAGACACACTCCCAATAAGTCTTAGGCATTTAAATACTTGGTCAACAACTTGGTGGCCATTTGGGATGGATTAGAATGTGTGGCCTTGTTAGAAAAAGTGTCACTGAAGGGACATTTAAGGATTTTAAAGCCTCCTTTATCCACAATGCATCCTCTGCTTTCTGTTTGTGGATCAGAAGGTAAGCTCTCAGCTGCTGCTCCAGTGCCAAGCCTGCCTGCCTGCTGCCATGCTTCCACCATGATCTTGATGAACTCCTAGCTCTCTGGAATTCCAAGACCCAAATAAACCCTTCCTTCCATAAATTGTCTTTGTCATAGTGTTTTATCACAGCAATTGAAAACTAACTGGTACATGACTCAACTGTTGAAATTGTGAACTTCTCAGAAAAAGAAAACCATAGGGGATTGATTGATTTGAACTTCTGTGTTTTGTGAGAATGGAATGTTGTATGCCCAGAGCCAAATTATCTTGGGCTATCTTAACCCACCAAATAGCTATGTGTTGGCAACCCCTATGTGTGACCTAACATCCTGTGATGGATAGGTAAATATATTTGGAATATACAAACAAACACATCCCTAGTTTCACCCAACCTAAAGCCAAGAATATGATCAGGTATCTTTTGAAGCCTTTAACAGAGCTTCTCAGGCTCTTCCGTAAACTACCTGCCTAATGTTTCCATCAATGCATGTTTAAAATTATCTTGATTTATTTTTTTAATTCCATGACTATGAAGAAACTTCATGTAACAGTTACCACAGGAGAACACAGTATTAGGTATAACTAGCATCTGTTCACAGGGTATGCTCACTCACATTTGACTTCATAATAAACGATCTCTCATTTCCTTGGAGGTGAAAGCTGTGTTTTTAACATTGACTCAATGGTCAACAATGGATAATTGAATAGAAGGGAAATTGTAGAAACCATCAAGGAAAACTTCTGTACAACCAATGCACAGTTACTGGATTGAAAGGTATAAAAACACTCTCCTGACACTGTCCAAAGATGGAAAGCCTGCTCCACTACAAACTACTACTGAGTAGAAATTTATCTGTGACAGAGAGTTCTTAGAGATTGCTAGTTCTTAGTACAAATTCTACAGTAAGGAGACACCCAGAAGCATGCTCTCCAGTTCAGTAGGTGTGTGAGCTTAGACAAGTCACAAATCATTCCCAAATTTCAGCATCTTCTTCTGTTAAAAAAAAAAAAAATTAGAAATGGGAGATTTATCTGTGGGAAATCACTTACATTGCAAACCTGGGGATCTCAGTTTTATCTCCCAGAAGCCATATAAAAAGTTAGTCTCTGTGCCATACACCTGATTCCAAGTACTGGAAAAGTGGAGAGCAGTGGATCCTTGGGGCTTGTAAGCTAGCCAGTCTTGCTCCAGGTTCAGTGAGACACACTGACTAAAGGTTAAGGTATAATATGATAGAGAAAGACACCTTGATTCCACACTCACAGGCACACATGTGTATACCGCTCATTCACATCTGCACACCCACATGCACACCATCCCCAGACATGCAGAGAATAATTATAGTATACCCTGTGGCATATTGTAAGGTTTGATTCCACTATTTTGAGTGGTTCTTAGCATAGAGTAAAAGATCCTTATATGCTTGCTGTTATTAACATGACAAAACCAAATCCAGTTCCTCCATAACAACCTTGTACTTCCATGGTGGGAGGGGCCAAGAGAAACTGCTGGTACATGCTAAAAATCATTTGAAAATTCTAACCAACTTCTTCACTCCAGCCTTATTTGTTTGTTGTTTTAATCTCTCTGCCCTCGGCTGCTGCAGGAGGAGAGGAGTTGATTGACAGCTTAGCTGTTTAAAATCAATATGAGAAGCACTTGAAGATTAAAGCAATTTGAGCAAGGTACTTGCTACAGTTGGGAGCTAAAACTGCTCTTGAAGGAAGCAACGAAGTAGATGAAGAAAGTGGGTCAGAAACAGCGTAAAACTGTGTGAGTGGAGGTGAGATTACAACAATAGAGCAGTGAGACTTTGCCTTCAAAGACTGTTTCTTTTTATAAAAAAATAAAATAGAATCCAAAGCCCTAATCTCAAAATTGCCCCTGCCTAGTCCTGACTTGCACTAATTTAAACACACCTGCCTCTAACCTCTCCTTACAGCCATGCCCCTGCCCACACATGTACTCACTCATCACACCCTACCCCACCCCGTCTTTCATCTCCACAGGAGCTGCCTGGTACCTGTTAGCAATGGAGAAATTAGTATAGATCACCTTTGGAGTTCATGCTATATAAGACTGAATTCCATGGGAACTGAGCCATGGAGACTAGGAGGAGATGTAAGGGAAGAATGGTGGATCACCCCTGCAACCATGCCTAACTCAATAGACATTTAACATTAACCTAGTCTGATCCCCATAGTTAGGGACACCATTAAAGGAAGGTAATTCTGTGCTTCATTCAAAGATTTTAAAGTAGCAAGAGAGTCTCACTGTCTCCCTTTCCTACCTATCTCTGAAATCCATTGAAACTTCATTTCTTGCTCATTCCCCTCTGCATCCTCCCATGTAGTCCAGGATCACACAATCAAACTTTATTGACTTGATAATGTTTAAGGTAGTTCTTTACCTACAACCATTCCAACCTAGCCTCCTAATATTTCTTGCCATATTTGTATGCCAAAGGGGTTCCCTATCAAGTTCCACTCATCCTGTAAAATGAATCCTGTACACACTTCACAAAGCTGTTTTCTGCTTATATAGATGACATAAACTCCTCAAGCAGCTTTGGTGGGGTGTGCTTATGACCAGAAAGGTAGAAAGAAGAGAGTATCTGTGGCACTGATCAACCAAAAGCTCTTGGAAACTTTAGATCACACGAAAGACCAATCATTAAGGAAAGAAACCAGTCACATATAGAGTAGTTTGAGCAGAATGTAGTCAACACTGTGGACTTCATGATTATGTACTTTGGGCTCTTTTTTTTTAACATCATAAAATACACATGTACACACCTGAAATAGGAATTATTTTTTACAAAAGAAAACCAGTCAATATATATCATGTAACTAAGAAGAAATAATAAAAATAGAAAACTTCCTTTGTTAAACATCAAAGAATTAATTTGCTTAGCAAAAAGTCTATAGAAGTATACACCTTTGTGTAAAAGTTATTGACAAGCAGTATGTTCATTCAAAACTATCACCCTACATGTTGTTTAATTGCTGGACAAAAGTATAATCCCTTTCATTGTAGGTGTCCGGCAGCTACCAATATAGCCAACTGATCAAATATAGCAATAGCAATGGTGGGATGAACTGACATTCTGAACCTGCAGGTATGACTCAATGTCAATTACACAACATCTTGTCTTAAACCTTTAACATGACTCTTGTCATAATTCCTTATGACAAACCCCCACAAAAACCAAAAATTTGGGAACACTCTTAAGGGCATTTCCCTAACTAGTCCAGACTCTCAAACATTTCCACTGACAAGACAATAAATACAGTATTGATAGATATATACAAACATAGATTGCACTCATTACTTTTCTGTTGCTGTGATAAAATACAATGACTAAAACCAACTTACGGAAGAATTTGTTTGCCTTACATTTCCAGAGGAATAAGAGTACATCATGACAGGGATGTATGGCAGCACCAGGCATGGTGATTGGAACAGGAACAACTCAACCATGAGCATGGAGCAGAAAGCAAACAGGAAGCAGAGTGTTCCTATCTAATCCCAAAGCCCTCCTCTAGTGATGTACTTCCTGCAAGAAGCCCACACCTCCTACACCTTTACAAATGGACCACTAACTGGAAACCAAGTGTTCAAATACCTGAGCTTATAGGGGACTTTTCTCATTCAAACCACCACCTAGGTAAATAACCTGTATGCATGACTAGAGTAGATGACTGCTACATATTAAAAGAGAATAAAGAAATGAATAAAAAGGAAGTGCAATAAGAGTTCTATTTCTATTTAGTTGTATTTTGGGATTAATCCCTGGAGTCGATTTAATGAGCAAAGGAATTTATTTGGGGGTGAACTCATGAGACAGAATAAAGGGATTTGTCACAGGATCCTGGAAGGGTGAGGCACGGTCCAATGCAGTTCTCTGGCAAGCTCTGCCCTGGTCTGTACCAGCATCCAAAACCATGAGGTAGTGAAGAGAGGAGAGCAATCATAAGTGCATTCCAGGTCTCAAGGGTCCCCCAGTGGCCATGCCCCAGGGGCATGTACTTCAAGGTCATAGGCAGGTGTAATAGCTACCTGCTTCCTCACTAGGGGCATTGCTTTAGGGCATGGCTCAAATAGCCATCCACCAGAGTTGTGTCCTTGTTTTTTTTTTTATTTAATTTTTTTAATTTTTATTTTGCAATACAATTCAGTTCTACATATCAGCCACGGATTCCCTTGTTCTCCCCCCTCCGACCCTCCTCACCTTCCCCCCAGCCCACCCCCCATTCCCACCTCGTCCAGGGCAAAGCCTTCCCCGTGGACTGAGATCAACCTGGTAGACTCAGGTAGGTCCAGTCTCCTCCTCCCAGGCCTTGTTTTTTAAATCACTGTGAAGGACATTTGAAGAATAATGCTTGTGGAATTTTGTAGTTGTAAGTATCCTCCAATCCCACCCAGCTCCACGGTCCCACAGCTGCTTATCAAATAATCACTCAGGGGCTTAAATTATATTATATTAAACTGTATGGCCTAAGGCAGGCCTCTTGCTAGCTAGCTCTTATATTTTAAATTAATCCATTTCTATTCATCTATGTTTTGGCATGAGTTCCATGGCTTTACTGGTCTGCTGGCATGTTGCTCCTTGGGCAGCAGCCTGGCATCTCCCTGCACTCTGTCTTTCTCTTTCCTATCTCTCTCCACGGATTTCCCACCTGCTTCTAAGCTGCCCTGTTACAGGTCAAAGTAGCTTATTTATTAACCAATGGTAACATATATTCACACTGTACAGAAAGATATCCCCCAGCAGGATTTGAATATGAGGTTATCTGTTAGACAGTTATTACCTCTGTGTAATTTCCTGGATGTGATAATGAGAGCATATTCATGAAAGACAAGGTCCTCCTACTCTGCAAATACATCTTAAGGTAGTTAAGGTTGAAATGTTGTGTTATCTACTAGTCATTTTCCAATGGCTCATAAAGAAATTTTCCTCTGTGTCAGGGTGTGTACATGCATGTCCATGAGCTGTGAATCTAGGTGAAGGATAGAAATGCTTGCCATAGTTTATTTTCAGCATATCTGAGGGCTGGACATATCTGATAAAAGTTTAGAAAGATAAGAATACCACCACCTCTTCCTTACAGGTATAGTGTCTTGAACTCTGAGACAAAAACAAAATAAAACCACAACAAAAAACAAACAAACAACAACACAACTCCTCTGAAATTCCTGTGTCTTCCTCCTTCCTTTCCCAATCATTAACAAATGTTTAGACTTTGTACCAGATTTTCTCCATTTTCTACACTGTCTTACTATGTGCGGGATCAGTGATAGGTTGTTGTACAGCTGATGCTGAATAAGAGAGAGAGGAGGTCAAAGTATATAGGATGAGGCTACAGAAGAACAAGACAGAAGACAAAGACCATGGCTTGTAGTAATGGGTTAGAAATCATTAGGGAGGAAGGAGGGGGATACCAAACATCTACCTCAAGGTCGCCCTCTCTTCTGCCTGTTACAGATGCTTTCCTCTCCCTTTCCACTACCTTTCTCTCTTCTTTACCCTTCCCCCAAATCTACTCTTATTTCCATATTGGCCAGATGTTGTTCACTGCATGCCCTGTACCTGAATGAAGCTGGGTACCTCCAGCTTGTGTATCTTCAGATGTGATTATAGATAAAGTCTGACTGTTTAAAGCCCTTCTTCTGATCCTACTCTCCATAAATTATAGTTTGCTCCATCTTAAGCTGCAGTAGACAGGCATTCTTTCTGATTGGCCTATTTCAGAGGCAAGAGACCCCAAAAGTATGGAGCTGCCATCTCTCTCTCTCTCTCTCTCTCTCTCTCTCTCTCTCTCTCTCTCTCTCTCTCTCTCACACACACACACACACACACACACACACACACACACACACTCACACACACTGTCCATTTAAGTGACAGTTCACATGGTCTTAGCTCTACTTGAAAGTCTCCCTGAACGTTGTGTCATAGAGAACAAGCAAGGTCTCGGCACTTTTCTGCTTCTGTTGCTGTTGCTATTGTTTTGGCCTTTAATTAAATCTGACAACTCGGCAAGCATGTTTGAGCTGGAGGCAAAGCAAGGCCAAGCAGAATAAGGGCAGGTGTTCCCCGGCTTGAGAGCTGGAGCCACAGAACAAAGCAAGGAGAAATCAATAGTCCTCAGCCAGCCCCATTCATAATTGTGAGTGGGGTTTGCGATTCGTAAGGAGGCGTGTGCTGAAAAGTTTTTCTCAAATTGTGTTTGTCACATTCATAGCTGTTGTTTTATTGTTCTTGCTGATCAGTCCAGTTCACCATTAATGTGAAATTTAGAGCTGAATAATGACCAGCTCAGAAAACTAACATATATTTAGGATATCTCCTCCTGTTGCATCATTCATCAAGTAATTGTTGATATCTTCTGAGTCATGTAGCAGCATGGTGGGCTTATTCTCATCTGAAGGGAAATTGTTTATAGAAGGCCATTTCAAGCGCATAGTTACTTACACAAATGGGTCTAAACCACTAAAGATGTCCCAAGAAAAGTAGCAGTCTACATGGAACAGGGACAGAAAATGCATTGGTGAGGAGATGATAATAGACTGAAATGTACAAAATGACAGCTCTGAGCCAGCATGGTATGTCTGTATGTGTGTGTCCTCTTGTCAGGTGTGTTCAGGGTGTGGAAAGACTGTGGCTGTGAAGTAACCAGTGGAATATGCAGACACAGCACCTACCCACTTAGGAGGGAGGAGAAAGGGTAGATGGTGTATTAGCAGATTCACTCTACTGAGAGGAGCTGTGAGAGCTGAGAGATGGTATACATGTGTGACTAAGTGATGGTGGCCTGAGGTTATCAAGAAAGTCTTTTTTACCCCAGAAGTCTCTTCATTGTCCAGTATCAGCTGGACCTTAAATTCTACCGCTAACCTATATCACCTTTAAATTATTATTGTTATTTATTTTATAGTGCAAAAAATAAGCCATTTATTCATTAATGGTTCTTCCAGCCAATATGCATGAAGTGCCTTCAATGGGCCAGGAAAAACTGATAGTATGAGTAGAGGTTTTGGTAATGACCTTGACATGAATATTGCCTTCCTATATGGAATTTAAAGTTGGTCTTCCCACTCTGTAATGTCCCTATTGCTTGAAACTGCTTGTAAGGGAGCAAGAAGGTAGGATAATCTCTTTCTCATGTTCTGGTTTTTCCATTTAATCCAGTGGTTAAATTGATTAAGAATAGGCAATTTGCTAGCTGGGCCATGATGAAGAGAGAGCTTAATTCCTCTGAATTAAGAGGGCTTTGATTTTATCAGACCAATTCCAGAAAAGAAATGATGGGCACACTATATCAGCTGAATAAAAGATGGTACTGTGTGGTGTGTGTATTTTCCTGGTGTGTATGCATACATACATTGTCATGGATTGGATATTAGTCCAGAAAGGACATTAAGAATTTTCATGCCATAGGGGTGGGTATCCAATGAGAAAATGCAGGTTTTATCATGGCCAAGGGCTTTAATTGAATAATATGTTAAATTTACATAGAATTCATATTATAGATTGAGATAGATATAATTCCTATCTTCCACAGAGAACAAAGCACAAGACAGAATAGTGAAAGGTAACAACACCCAATCAAAATACTTTACTACTTTACAGTTTAGTTTATTTTAGTTAGCTTTCCTCTACTGTGACAAAACACTAGATATATATTGGCTTAAAGGACAAAAGGTTTATCTGGTTCACAATTTAAAGGTTTCAGCCCTTTGGTAGTTAACTCAATTGCTTTCAATTCTGAGGCAAAAGAGTCCTTATGGCAGGAGGACAAGGTAGAGCAAATTGCTCAAGTCATGTCGGGCAAAAAGTAAAGGAATCTATGAGAGTATCCATAGCTAAGATTCCTAGTAATGGTGAGATGGAGCCAGAAGCAGCCATTTCTTGTAACCAGGCAAGACTTCCAATGGAAGGATTGGAACACCAACTCAGCCACAAAAACCTTAGACCTACATTTTTTTTATGCCTACAAGATATGCTGGGGTAAAGGTAGCACAGATATTGCAGGAATGGCCAACGAATGACTGGCACAGACTGAGACCCATGCCACAGGTTGAAGCCCACCCCTGGCACTGCCTGGAGGGCCAGGACTCAGAGGCTGGATAGCCCAGAGATCTAGGATAGAACCAAATTCACCCAGCAAAGAAGAAGAAGAAGAAGAAGGAGGAGGAGGAGGAGGAGGAGGAGGAGGAGGAGGAGGAGGAGAAGAAGAAGAAGAAGAAGAAGAAGAAGAAGAAGAAGAAGAAGAAGAAGAAGAAGAAGAAGAAGAAGAAGAAGAAGAAGAAGAAGAAATGAAATGATTCCTGGTAATATTCTGTTATATTCATAGACAGGAGCTTAACATAATCATCACCAGAGATACTGCATCCAGCAAATGATGGAGACAGGTACAGAAACACACTGCCAAACATTAGGTAGAACTTGTTGAATCATACAGCAGGAGGGAAGAATTGTAGGAGCCCGAGGGTTGAAGGACACCACAACAAAAACCACAGAATCAATTAACTAGGGCTCATAGGAGCTCACAGAGACTAAATCCACAATCAGGTGGCCTGCATGGATCTGACCTAGACCCTCTGCATATATGCTATGTTTGTGTAGCTTGATGTTTTTGTGGGATTCCTAACAGCTGGAGGTGGAGGTGTCCTCGGCATGCCCTTTCATAGCATGATCTCCAGTGGTCTGACTTCCTTCAAATGATGTCACATGCTAAAACATCCACCAGTAGTCCACTAAGCTACAAATACATAGATGTGGGTTCATGAAGTGAATAATTCATTTTTTATGAGGTCAAAGATCTCATGACCCAGTCACTTCCCAAAGGCCACTCCCTTGAAAACTGCTATATCAGACACAAAACCTGAAAAATCCCACGTTTGAAAAGATGTTTAAGATACAGAGCAGAGTAACTGACCATGATATGATAGAACTCTGTGAGAATGGTGTGTTTCTTCAAGTGAGACAGATGTGTGAGGCCAGTGATCTCATGAGAGGAAGAAAGAGAACTCCTTAAGCAGTATGATAAAAATAATGTTATTTACATGCACGTAGTTAGAGGAAGATGTGAAAGGAACAGTGTTGTAATCCCAGGGGCCTAATCATATTTTATGGTTCACCAAAGACACATTTTCTTTTGTTCTAGGGTTGAAAATGAGCATGGTAGAATTCTAAGAGACACTTGAAAGGAAAAAATTAGCTTCTTGAATATAATATGAATATAATGTAAGTTTCTTCATATCAACATCTCTGACAGTATTAGCTGTTTATTCATTTCCACTTCCAATAAGCCGCTTTGTCAGACATATTTTCTTCTCTGTCTCCCGGAAATATTATTGAGTATGTGGAGTTTTGCCTACTAAATAATAGGAAAAAAACAAAGTGGCAAGCATGCAAAATATCATGGCAATTCCAGAGAGGAAAAGACTACAGAATAGCTCAATAATTTTCCTCCATATTTACTGTAACTTACAGAAATTATCTCTGGAGATCCAAATGTCATAAACCTTGTGGTCTGTGTTGTCCAGGTGAAAATACATCCTATTGATTCAGCAAGAAAGAAAGTAACACTTGTAACCATGGAATGAAGTCCTCAGGAGGGTTTTCTAAGACATATTTTACCACTTAAATTTTTCTTACTAATTGGGAGAAAAAGGTGAAAGAAGTAGTCTTCAACTCTCAGAGATACTGAGAACCCATGTATTTGGCAAGAACTCAAGGTTAATTCAAGAAAATTGGTGTTTCCTAGCAGCATAGGGACACTAAACTGATGATTAACCCAGCAGCATCCACATAGCCAAATATAGGTGGGGAGAATGTATCTCAGAAGCATAAATATATGCTCACTGACAGGGTTTCAATCATTTGTTAATTTTTCACATATACATAAAACAGAGGTATATAAATATATGTGTGTGTATAGATATGTTTCATATATATTTGTTTATATATAAGCAAATGTATCTTTGTAATACGTATGTGTACACAAATACCTAATGTATATGCAGTGCATATAATAGGTAGTGAGCGTCTGCGTTTTATGTAAAATGACTACAAATGAAGCAATTTCTAGTTGACCTTAGGGTGTTCAGTTCTGAATAACACTTTTTAGCCTGGGGAGATGGTTCAGTGTGTGAGAATATTTGCTGCACTAGCACCAAAACCTGAGTTTAGATCTCTGGCACCCATTGAACCACTGAGTATGACCAAATGCATATGTAATACCATCTGTGCTGCAGGTCAGGAGTGTGAAGACAGGAGAATGGCTGAAACTTGCTGGCGACTAATCTTGGCAAAATAAAAAATTGAGCTTCAAATTCAATGTGGGGTTGTCTCAGAAGCAGAGAAGGAAAGAAGAGGATATCCGATGTCTTCCTTTAACATCTCAGTATATATGTGTACACATGCACACATACATGTACACACATACTACTCATAAACTAATGATAATAAAATAATAATTGAACTCCTTGACATGACACTATGTAGTGGGTAGCCATTCCAGCTTTGATCTGGAAGTTCCAACCCCCACTGAGGCTTCGGTAACTGTCAAGCCTACAAGGCGGGGCCAAGGGAGGACCCCGAAGACCTGAGATCCAGATGCGCTGGTTCTCTTGGTTCCTGGACCCTGGATGCTGGAGGTAGACTGAGCAGAGTTCTCCAGAGAACACCGCCGGACTGCGCCACACCTTTTCCAGACCCTGTAAACTATTCCTTCACTTGTAAGTTACCCCACAAAATAAACCTCCCTTTTAACTACGTGGAGTGGCCTTAATAATTTCACCAATAACACTATCCATTTTAAAACTTTGATATAAGTACTGTAGACTGTCTGAGACAGGCCACTTACCCTTATATAATATGAAGGAGCTAGCAGAAACCTCATTACCTTGAATATAGATCCTTCTCAGGAGCATTGGTATTGCATGTATTACCTTATTTGTGTTTCACTGAGTTTCAGACCCAAATACTAGAGTCACCTTATATTTCCTTAACATTAGAGCCATGGTCATCAATAGCACTCACTCTTCCTTAACCACAACCAGATTGTTTCATATAAGCCCATGTGATTGGGTGTCTGGGACTCTAAGGTCAGCTGGGGAAATAGAGCCTGACATCTGTCAGTGCACACTCAGACTATGTGTGTGTTTGGAATCGCTATAAATTTAGCAATTGCATGGAGGGACAAAAGTAAAATAATGTATCTGGAGGTCATGTGTAGACTACCTTGTTTCCCAGCCAGAAGTTTACTTTTTATACCAAGTACAGACCATTGTAAATAAAATCATACCCAAGATATAAGAGAACAGTTTTTATCTAGCTCTCTTATTAACTCCCTAGCTGTTACAAATTTTTCTTCTTGTGCAGACCTACAAATTGTATGGTATGACTCATTTTGAAACAATGCTTCCTATTTTTCTAAGCCTATAAAACAGTTTTATTATCCCTCTGGTTATTTTGCCCATTTCACAAGTTCTGTACTTTGAACACTGATGTCTTATTGGCGAATGTAGCCCATTATATAGCAGCTAAACACTACCTGGCTTGTGTAGTGTGAGCCTGGGTACAATTTCCCATAGCAGTGCCCCCGCCAACCATGACCTCCAGAGCAGAGCTGTTTTCCACACTCAGGATTTCAGTGCATCTACATGGAGACTTATTTCAGTTTAACACTGTCCTTTCTTACATAGAGTTTTTAATAGCTGGATGGCTTTGAGGTAATTTGGTATGATTTTATCTACCCTGAAGCCATGTAGATCCAGGTAAAGATTCAAAGGCTCCATCCTTCTGCCACACAATTCTGTTCTCCAACGGGGTCAGAAGGTTGTGCTCTTTGCTATGTGGGATTCCAATTATCTTGGCAGGTTCATTACCCCAGACCAAGTTGTACAGAGTGATTTCTTGAAGGCTTCCACTGCTTAGAGTTCTAGTGAACACTCTGTTCAACATTCTCTCATGTTAAGAAGTACTGACCTTAAATGCATGTATCAGTGGCAATACTCCAGGATACTCTTTATAAGTTCAGTTTGCACATCCATAAGCTAATGATTGTCCTGTTGGTTCAGCACAGGAATTATCATTCACCCATGGACAGCCCACTTATCACCTTTTTCACTTTAGAAAAGGGACAAAATAACATGACTGAGGTTTCTGTGTATGTACACATCTCTTTCTATCCCCAAGCACACAGAGATATTACCATTCTTCCTATTGCCTTCTAGTGAGCCAGGATCATGTGTTTAGCGATGACCAATGGAATGTGAAAGGGGGTGGTGCCATTTCTGAATAAAACTGACTTCTGAGACTCTCTATATTCCTTACCCTGTTGACTATGGAAGCCATGCTTGTTCAGTAATACACCCATGTCACCATCTGGAGGCCAGTAACTTTAGCTGGCCACTTGGAATTTAATGTCTGAGTCATATCTGAATTTTGCTAAACTATTGAGATGTTGAGATTGCTTATATTTGCAGCATGATTTGTCTTTTATTGAGAAATGAAGATTTTTCTCACAGTTGGAGATCATCTCATATGGCCTCCCCTCCACAGCAATTTGCTTTAGGGTTTTAACAGCATGTAGCTGTAAGTTTTATACTGCTGAGTAGTACTCCATTGTGTATATGTGCCACATTTTCTTTATCCATTCTTCAGTTGAGGGGCATCTAGGTTGTTTCCAGGTTCTTGCTATTACGAATAATGCTGTTATGAACATAGTTGAGCATGTGTCCTTGTGCTAAGATTGAACATTCCTTGGGTATATGCCCAAGAGTGGTATAGCTGGGTCTTGAGGAAGACTTATTCTAAGGGGAACACTCTTCTACTGCTGGGAAAACAAAAGTCTTTTTTATTTAAAATTATTTTTAAATTATGTTTCCCAGAGTACTATGGAACTACATGTTCAGTATTTCTTAGCTCTAATTCCTTTGCTTATATTTACTTACTAAACCTTTTTTGCTATTTATTTATTTATTTGTTTGTTTATTTGGCCTTGGTCACTTGGTAGGTAGTCTTTAGCTTGCCTCCTAATTTAACAAAGAATATTTTCACATCATTTTTTTATTTATTTTTAAATATGTATTTACTGATATGTATGGATTTTTGTCTACATTTCTTCTGTGCACCAAGTGCCTGCCTGGTGCCTTGGAAGGCCAACAGAGCCTGGAGCCTGGGGACTGCAGGAACAGTTATGAGCTGCCATGTGAATGTTGGGACTTGAACCTGGGTCCCCTGGAGGAACAGCCAGAGCATTTCACTGCTGAGCCATTTTTCCTGTCCTGACTTAATTATTTTTTATTAGTAGAAAACTGGCAAATAACTCCTGATTTAATCAGTTTATTATCATAATATTGCTCCCTGAGTTGTATAAACAAAGATACATATTATATTTTTTTTCAAATTTACTACTGTTTGTACTACTGTTTTCATCTATATACCAGCTAATTACAAAAGTTATTTCAGCTTCTCCTTCAGTTGAGATTTTACAAAGAGAAATTTAAGATTACTTTTTGGGTTTTCAATAGCAAGATCCCTAGGACCCTCTTCTAATGAATGGCCATCTGAACACTTACCTTCTTTGGATACAGAAGCGGAAAGCAAATCATTTGCTTGGAAAACTTGATGAAATGGCTAATTAGAAAATGCATGGTCTTAGAACCCTAAGCACCTTGCTAAAATTTCAGGTTGGATGTTTTGAGGTGAACAGACCTTCCTGTGACCTCTGCATGGCTCCTCCAGGCTGCTATTTGTTAGTACTGCCCGAGGTAGAAGAAACTATTGACATTTCAGAATGGAGCCAGTTCTTTGTGTGCGAGTGCTGGGAAATGATTACTCTCACCTTATTTCCAAATATATTTAGGAAACACCTGTGTGTTAGGCTCTGCTGTGAATTCTGATGACAGAGAAACAGACAAATTCCTAGCCACTATGGAAATAAGATTTTTAATAAGATACTAAGGAAACTATATATATATATATATATATATATATATATATATATATATATATATAGAGAGAGAGAGAGAGAGAGAGAGAGAGAGAGAGAATCTCACTATGTAACCCTGACTGGCCTTGAATTCACAAAGATCCACCTGCTTCTGCCTCCTGATTGCTAAGATCACAGGCATAGGACACCATTCCCAGCTGTGGATATACATTTTTAATCATTGTCTTGAGTCCTCATGCATTTACTAGAAAAGCAGTCTAAGGAAAATAATAAAAAGTGTCTTCCTTTTGTATATTAATTTTAATCTCAGCTGAGTGTGATCCCAGCAGCCTGAAGTATTTTAAGACTCTAAGAAGGTTGTTGCTGAAGATATAAAAGTGGTAACAGTGATTGTACTTTGTTTCCCAGGTACTGCTGATTGTAACAGTGCACATCCCTGGGGTTTTCCTCTAGAAGTATTGATTCTCATGCTTTTTGTGTGCCCTGGAATGATGATAATTTACCAGAGGTGGAATGGTGATATTTATGAGCTCCCCACCTTGAGAAACACGACTACAGAGAAATCAAGCCACGGGCCCAGGCTCTGAGACTCATTTTCTTTAACCATCCAACTTTTTTTCCAGACAGTAAGTCAAAGTTTCCAACCTGTCCCCCAGAGCCATACACTTCCAGCATACCACACTCTCTCTTTATTTGCTCATTGTTCATTCATTCACTCTATCAGTTCATTAAAGAAATGTTTATTGATTCTTAGTCCTGGGGATATGACATGTGAAAAGATGAATGAAAATGTTAAGAAATTTAAGGAACTCACTGTCTACAAGGTACTCACATTTGATTCAAATTCTTAAAGCATGCCACAGGAACTCAAAGGAGATGAATGACCAGCCACAGCTTGAGAGAACCTTCCTAGAAAAGGTAAAATTTGAGAATGTAGAGAGTTGAGGCTAGATTGCCTAGCATTGTATGTAGTAAGAATAGCATGTAAAAAAGACCAGAGATTAGAAAACACAAATTACAGAGAATTTCATAACTAAAGAAGGCAGATTTACACAGCCACACACTAGTTTTTGAACATTTGAAGCAGGTTGCACCTATATAGCTAAGGATCTTAGAATCCCTTTGGAATATTTAAAGAAGAGTGATGCAGGTTTAGCTTTCTGTTGGGCACTGTCTACTGAAGCTAAGGCAGCACTCACACTTGTACTGTTTGCTTGAGCTCCCTACCTGATGAGGGTAAGAAGTAGAGTAATGGCAACAGGAGAACTTAGAAGAGAGGTGGTGGTAAGCACCTGCTGGTTCCTTACCCCAGGGGAGAGTGGCAAGGGTGACTGATGGTTCTTAGTCTGTTGTGAGCTGCTTAAGTAAGGCCCTACCTCTGTGGGTCAGTACAGCCAAGATACAGACACATCCGTAGGTAGATAACTTAGCTCCTGCTTTGGGATGTATTGTCTGTTAAGCCTTTCAGGCAGGTTGTTCCACAGACAGGAAGTGGGAACATGGACAGGTATGGGAAGTTTGGGCCTGTGAACTTAACTGAACCTTTTCTGACCAGGTAAACTTAATTGATGACTATGGAGCCCAACCTCTCCATTATCACCGTGGGGCCTGTGCAGTAGCTTAAATGTTAGCTCACTTCAGACAGCCAGGAAGGCAGAAATGGTTTTCGGTGAAGGGAGGAGACGTACAACTTTCTAAGATTGCTTTACCATTCTTTGAATCTAGTGATAAATGCTCACACGGAGCAGAGTGAAGCTAGGGAGGCTAAGAAAGACTATGTAAAGGAGATAGGGGGAAAGAAAACTGCAAAGAGAGAAAATTTCAACAAATATCTATTGGGCCTGTTTTATTTGCACAGAACCCTTCCCAGTGGTCAGACTAATAGCCAGACAGGTTTTGTGTTTTCCCTTTTGTTCCGTTCCAGGGCTATTTTGTTTATTTTTTTCTGTTTAGCAGACCATCAGCACTATAGAAATTATTTGTCACAATAAAAAAATACACATACATGAAATCCCCAGGTGAGTTAAGCCACAAGCAGGTAGAAGTTCCATATCAGAACCAGCCAGTTGTGTTCACCTAAACGTGCTTGAGCCTGATTTTCATACGAAAAACTAAGTAGAGGGATGGTGGTTTACTTCTGGAAAGTTGGGGCTATGACAAGAACATGAGTTTTAGTGCCAAGTTCATGGCTAAAAGCTGTACCTCCTCATGCTCTGCAGACGTCATAGGGCTTCCTATTTTGTAGGAGAGGCAATTGAATCGTCTCCTTTATTATGTAATATAATTTAAGTGAGGAGTGGAATTCACTGCAGTATTGTTCTTGATAGTCAAATTGTGGAGCCAGTTAATGTATCTATCAACACAAAAACAGACAAAGAAAACATTATAATTATACTCTATGGGATTTTTTCTGACACAGAGAAGAATATAATTATATCACTTTAAGGAGATGGGATAGAGCTGCAGATCATCATGTTAAATGAAATCTGTCCAACTCAGAAAGGCAAATATGTCTTCTCTCATACATTCATCCTAGACACACACACACACACACACACATATATATGTATATATATCTATATCTATCTATATATATAAACACATGTATACGGCCTTATTTATCATATATTCACACATACATATATTATTTATATGTGTTATGTGTGGCACATATATATGCTGTTTATATATGTTATATATATATGTGTGTGTGTATATATATGTATGTGTGTATGTGATACATACACACATGCACACACACACAGAGCAGGATGACTATTTGACACAGGAAGGAAATTACTAGAAGGAAAGACAAGAGTAGGGGTTGTTGGTTATGGTCAGAGTACATGAAACGATACTCTTCAGTGGAAAAAAATGTCTTTATGAAACCCATTACTTTGTACCAAGTACACATGTTAAAAGAGTTAAGAAATCACATTTTAAGACACACAGTAGGCATTTTGTACATAAGACCTCATTATTCCTTTCTAGCTTTCTTAACAACATTGCTTAAATCATTAGCTCTTCTGACTATTTCTGTTCAGTCTGGAGATTAGAAAATGGAATGAATTCGGGTCTCCCAACCTCTAAGTGAAAGCTAATGAAAAATAGATGTTCTCTTACTTCCTTATTTGGCTGCCTGCAAATTATGTTTCCTACTGCATACTGGCTCTGCTGCTATTCCTTGACTTCAGACACTGAACTTTGAATCTTTGTCACATCAGCAGTGCCGAGTAATTCCATACAGAAGTCTGACATTTCCAGCTGAAAAAAATAAATTGATTAAAATTCAACAGGCATGTAGTGTTCGGCATTTAAAGGTCGAGGAATCTAGAGAACTATCAACTGTAAGATAATTCAACATTTAAGGTGGGTGGGGGCAACAGGCATGTGTTTCTTTCCTTCGCAGCCCTAGCATTTGACTGCTGGGAACATAATTGTGGCAAATTTAATTACAGCCCCAGACAGGCTATCCATCTTTGGCGTAGGGGTGTCCTTGGTGGCTATGCTTCTCAAGAGATGAGTAAGATCGGTTTAAATTTCCATAGACTATGGCTTCACCTTGTAGAGAAACAAAGATTTTCCTCACCTAAGCTTAATGGATCTAACCTTTTCATCCTGGAATTCCTGGGGTGATTGCAATCCAGCTGGTCATTTGCTTAAGGAGAAAGAGGAAATAGACATCCTATAGAGCACCAGTTCTGTTCTGGTTCTTTAACTTCATGGTTAACATGGTATGGGTAGGAGAGAGTCCTGTTCCTGGTTATGGAGCAGATGTGTAGCACTATAGTAGCATATCATATTAGGTAAGGCTACAATAAATACTTACTAATGAAATTAATTAAAAGGCTAAGTTGAAATCTAAGCTTTTTTGGATGTTGTTATGTCTTACACAAGTTACCTACAACAGGACTCAAATTCCACCTTAGTAAAATAGAAACAATAATACTCATTTCAGTTTTGATGTCCATATACTGGCTTTTAGTTTATATTACTCTCAACCAGTCAGTGAGTTGCTATAATAATGGGACTGGGCATGTAGTTTAAGGAAACTTTCCACTCCCTACAGTGCTCACCACAGTATCAGGAAAAGGGTAAGGGTTCAATCAATACAACATGAATTATAATACACGTCACAAAGCAGCAAAATACTGACATGGAAGTCTGAAAATATGAGGTTTAAATCTTCATTATGTCACCAATGTATCACAAGACCTCTAGGTCCCAGTGAATATTGATATGCTTTGATTCCCATTTCTGTTTTATGGGGGTTTTATTCATTAAATAAAATTTATTTATTCTTAGCAGAGATTTCAAATTACAGCAAATAGAAGAGTTGTTTTGTGAAAAGGTGAGATAACTAAGAGATGACATAACTATTCTCTGCTAATATCTAAAGAGTCTTCCTGACAGGGCTGCTGATGGCTTGCTCTCATTTTTACTAGGAGGTGTGGGCTTTGGTTATTCCAGGCAAGGATGCAATTAAATAGAATGAGAGATTTCTTGATTACTTCAGGGACGTCTACATTCAAACTTCTCTACAGGTGAAAGCTGGAGTCCCCAATGAATTAATCAATGAATCAACAAATATTTGCTAAGCCTGCTTGCTGCTCATTTCACTCCACATGACATTTTACCCCAAGTATGGATCATGAACCACCTGCATCTGAATCACCTGGAGCTCATGTTCAAAATGTAAATTCTTATCCTCGCTCCTGCTGAATCTGACTCTCGGGGCTAATGTCTAGAATCTGTATTTTAATAAGCTGCCCAAGTTAGATAAACACCATCCTTGAGTTCAAGAGTTCTCAGTAATGTTTTCTCCCAACCATCGGCTATTAAATTAATAATAATGACAGACACCACTGTCTTATCAGTGCATGTATAACATTTAAATCTGCCCTAAAGTAGGCATTATGTCTACCTGAGAAACAGACAAATTGACACCAAATGACAAAGTGACACCATCAAAAATCTTCAAGATCAGGAGGTGAACCCAGCTCTCTCCATTCTCAGCCTGCTCCTCCATAGCTGCCTTACTGACATAATGACATGAAGGCATCCGGTGAGCACTATATTCTGTAGGCATGACCTTATTTGGGACTGAAAAAAAGAGATGAGGTTGAAGAAGATCACAGAGGCAAGCTCACCCATATTCACTTTGGTCTGTTAACTTTGACTTTCACAGAGGTGACTGATTAAGAACCGGATGGCAAACTCCCCCTGTATACCTCCAAGGATAAGTTGCCTTAAAATGAAGGTTTCCCCCATTTCTATCAAGGAATAAAAGGGTTTGGTGTGTGGTCTTACTGTGACCTCTACATGTTATTCAAAACAGAATAATGAGACCTTGGGGCCCAGGGAGGACTCCAGAGAGTAACTGTCAAATGGCCCCATTTGTACTATTCATTATAAATGCAAAGCAAGGACTCCCTCTAGACACTGTGTCTGGAGATCAGCAAAGGACATGAAGGGCTATCCCATTCTTGTGTTAATCAAGGAAGGTTAATAGATTATTACCTAGCAAAACTGACAACATTTACAGTAAAACTACCAAGTAATGATTTACATCATCGTCAGAGATTACTTGTATGTATATTGGCAGTGAAAAACAAGTTTCACCCAAATGAAATGGGTCATGTTCAAATGCAGATGGTTTTAGAAGGCACCTCCTCGTTCTTTGTTCAGCATCACTGAGGTATTTAGTAGACAGACACAGAGCATCACCATGTTTCCAGTCTGAGTTTTTAAAAGCTAAGATACCATCTAGAGACTATAGGCAAATCATGAGAGAAATATGATGGGTACAATTTCATTCCTCTGTGTAGTTCTTTCATTCAACTCCCCTTCTTGTAGGCAAAGCGTCAGTGGAATTCAGGGGTTGCTTCATAAAATTCTCATTCTGATCTGGGGTCTTCCTTGTGGATTCCTGGAAATTTCCCTAGCACCATGTTTCTCTCTTAGCCCATAATGTCTCCCTCTATCAAGATGACTCTTTCATTGCTCTCCCACTCCATCCCTCCCCCAGCTTGGCCATCCCGCTCCCTCATGTTCTCATCCTACATCTCCTCTCCTCTATTCCACCCTCCCTCATCTCCAGTTTACTCATGGAGATCTCATCTGTTTCCCCTTCCCAAGGCGATCCATGCATCCCTCTTTGGGTTCTCCTCGTTTCCTAGCTTCTCTGGAGCTGTTTCAGTCTGGTTATTCTTTGCTTTACATGCAGTATCCACTTATGAGTGAGTACATTTTTGTCTTTCTGAGTCTGGGTTACCTCACTCAGGATGATATTTTCTAGTTCCATCCATTTGCCTGCAAATTTCATGATGACACTTTTTTTTTAACAGCTGAGTGATACTCCCTGGCGTATATGTATCACATTTTCTTAGACTACTAGCAATAGACGAGAGGGTGCCTGAACTAGCCTACCTAGTAATCAGATTGGTGAATATCCTAATTGTCATCATAGAGCCTTCATCCAGTAACTGATGGAAGCAGATGCAGAGATACACAGTCAAGCACCAGACCAAGCTCTGGGAGTCCAGTCGAAGACAGGGAATAGGGATTCTATGAGCAAGAGGCATCAAGATCATGATGGGAAAATCTACAGAGACAACTAAACCAAGCTAATAGGAACTCATGAACTTTAGACCAACAGCTGTGGAACCTGCATGGGACTGGACTAGGCTCTCTGCAGACAGGACACAGTTCTATAGCTTGGTCTATTTGAGGGGCCCTGGCAGTGAGATCAGGATCTATCCCTGGTACATGAGCTAGCTTTCTCGAACCCATTACCTATGTTTGGATGCCTTGCTCAATGGGGGGTGTAGGGAGAGGATTGGTCCTGCCACAACTGAGTGTACCAGGCTTTGCTGACTCCCCATGGGAGGCCTTATCCTTTTGGAGGAGGGGAAGAGGGGTGGGTCCCTGGGGGAGGAGGCTGGGGGGAAGTGGGAGGAGGGATAAGAGGGAGATCTGTGGTTGGTATGTAAAATGAATTTTTTTAAAAAATAATTAAAAATAAAAAAAAATTCTCATCCTGGAAGCACTCATGTTTTTTTGAGGAAAAAAAAAGAAGTAACTTATACAAGAGGAACTTTCAATATTAGAAATGATAGCAGAGCAGGATTGTCACAAGAAAAAAGGGTGAAATGAAGGTTATGAAGAATGGACAAAGAGCAGGCCTCTCAAGTAGCCAGAGAACCTTTGGGTGAGTTGTTTCACCTCCATGGACTCTGGCTGTGTTACCTCAAATGGAAAGGAATCATATGAGGTGATTTCACTTATCTTTTCATGCTTTAATAGTGCATGATCCCGTTTCTATTTTTATAACATAAATGCTACTGTAGTTAGATGTATGATTTGTACAAAAGATTAAAAAAATAAAGAATTAAAAATGGCCAATCTGAATATCTTTATGAAATTCTTTCTCCAAAGAATGAAAAGAGGGACTGGGAATATAGTTCAGTGATAGACTACTTAACTAGCCTACTACAAAACCGCTAAAATCCATTCCCCCACTCTCCAGAAAAATTGATACCTGCTTTATTATCCAAGGCTCCTTATTGAGTAATTGCACTAATCATACACATTTAAATATGAGTATACTGAAGTTTGAAGTCAGAAAATAGCATGCCCAAGGTCAAATGCAAATTAACGATTGACACTCTAGGAAGGCTGACTTCTCAGATCTCAGTCACAAGGAAGTTGACCAAATGCATCTCCACCCCCATCTTGGTAAGTTTATGCTAAGTCCTTGTGCATTTTAAATATTTTGTTTTAAATGGGCTTTGTGATCCCAGATTCTGAGGAGGCAAAAGAAGGAGAATCACAAATTTGAGGTCGGCAAGTATGCTTAGGATACAGAGTAAAATTCATACCTCACTAGGCATCTCAGTGAGACCCTGTCCCAAAGAGTAGAAATACAGACAAGGGAATATAATTCAGTGGTATATTGCTTAACTAGGCTAGAATAAAATCATTCGTTTCAGAACATAAAATGCTGAACACAACATAGCCAGGATTGCATTGTGAACCAACATGTTTAGTGATATAAAGGTGAAGGAAAAGAGGTTTTGTTTTGGTTTGAATACTTAATTTTTTCCATATAATACATTTTGACCACATTTCTTCCTCTCCATCAAGGGCTCCAAAACCTTACCCACCTCCTTAGCACCCCAGTTTCATGGTCTTTCTCCTCCCATTTGATCATTTAAGGACAGCTGTTGAGAGACTAAAGGCAGAAAGGTAGAGAGGCTTGGTCTGACCTTAGGCAAGACCATGTTTGTTCACTGTGAGGGGCCATCTTTGTCACCCATGTGTGTGAATGGCCAAAATGTCTACAGAGGAAGATGGGATGAGGCAACTTATAGGGGCATATATATATATATATATATATATATATATATATATATATATATATATATATAGTCACAAGTGAAGGAGCAAAGTGTAGTATTTCTGCAGGAAAGTATCATTCCTAAGTCTAAGAAAATATTTTTAAAAATGCAGGACAGAGGTGTTATAACTGTTTGCTGCTGAGGAAGATCTTCAGAGGGTAGTTCTGGGTCTTCTGGTCATGTACCAGCAGAGAGTCTCAACTTAGTCAGCTGTGATCAATCAGGCAATTGCTATCCTGTATTCTTGAAGAAACTTGGGAAATCATTATTAGAAGGCTATAAGCAGATGATTTGGTAACGGAATAAAGGGGCCAAGGTAAAATTTAACAGTTGGCAAAGATCCAGAGTGTAAGTCTGGGGTAATAACTGTATATCTTTGTGGGGAACATTAAGAAATAAAGTTACATGAGGTAAAATTTTGCATCGAGATTAACATGTTTAAATGCAATTGTAGAACTGCCTGGACCATGTACCAGTGTTCTGTAGAAGGATAAAGTAATTATAATTAGCTGTTTGTTATATATCAGTCTCTTGCATAAGAGATAAGCACCTGGAAGATTTGTGGAAGAAGTCAGTAAAAGTCTGTGTCTAATGAATGAATCTGAACAGAAAGTATCTAATATATTCCTTGCGTTTACATATGATAAATTTTATGTATTTGTTTTAAATATTAACAATACCAGCTATTATTTAATGAACAAAATCACAGTATCTCAAATTAAACATAATTTTGATTAAAAACAATTTGATAAGGTAAAATTTTTAAATTTGGGGCTTTTATATTAAATGACTGTATCTGGTATTTGAAAAGATGAAAATTTTAATTTACATTAAAAAAAACTATTTTGAATTTTCAATTTAAAAATACTCCCAGAGATAATAACTGCCTTGCTTTCATTTTGATGTGTGCTTCTCTAGAACATTCTAGAACATTCAAAGTTACTACCTGAGTCAGTGACTCATGTCAGTAAAATATTGATTTCATGTCAGTAAAATATTGATTTTTACCAAGTTTACAATGAACAACCAAAATGTTTTAAATAACCCTATTAATAGAATCTTTTAAAAAATCCTCCATAACATTTTTCTTCCATACACTCAACCAAGAGATGAAAGAAGAAATCAGTCAGTCATGTCAAATCTGTAATAAAGTCATGTCAGCTCTGTAATAAATGACTTATATGTAACCGACTGAGTTGGCAAAGAAATCTAAAGCGAAGTCTTTAGTCCTTTTGTCAATGGGCACATCTCTAGGTCACCATATTCTGACAGCATTAATCATATATTTAACATTATTTTATTTAAAAGTAGATTGGTTGTTTAGAGGCATAATTTGTCAAGTGAGATAACCAAATTAAGTGAGCTTTAACAATTATTGGCTTTTGGAATACTTTTTTATAAAACAATGATAAGCACAGCTCAGCTCTCGGGAAAGAGTGATGTCTCCTTTTCATTCACGCATTTCATTTCATTGACAAAGTCTGTACACTCTTTGTAGGCTTCAAGGTAAGAGTGTCAGCACTGGCCCTCAAGTTCTCTATCTGGGTAGGGACTGGATTTTATTTTCGAAGCACAAGTGAGCCTAGGTTGGGGACAATCTCCTTCATCTAAGTCCTTTCCTCCTGAAGAATCTGGGGGCTTGGGATATCACTTAAGAGAATTGGTTAGTTACTCTACAAATACAAAACCAGCTGTCAAAGACACTGCTTGACTATTTTGAATAACTTGCTAAAGCTGTGAGTTTGATGACAGAGTGTCTGGCATCCTCCTTAATCAGGGAATATGGAATTAGCTTTTACTAGGAGAAAGAGTTGAACACCAGTGTAAAGGATACCAGTAGTTAAACTAGCATGCAGGCTTAGGCACAAGGTTCCCCTATTCACAGCACCCTCCTATTTACATTCAGGAACAAGTGAGGGCAGAGTAATTGATGTTTTCCTCTTTGCTGTTTGAGACATTTAGGATGTGGGTTCAGATTCTGATATCCTCCACTGGACAAGGAAATACATTCCGCTGCCATGTGAGATATAAGGAGTAATTCATCTTTTCTGTAGATAAGGAGGGATTTTTTTTTTTTTTTCTGATTTGGTCCACATGGCCAGAGATGGTCAGGCCTACATAGCTGGCGCTGGTCAGCCCTACCCAGTCAAAGACACTAGCAGCAGAATTCTGGCATATCTTCTTTGCTGTGCATCATTGTCCTGTAATGAGACTGGCATGAAACTTACTCTGGTGGGATTGTGCTCCATCAAAGGGAGTTTGTACTCCACCCAAGGGAATAACTATTTGAGACTGGGGGGTTTTCTTCCATTGAAATGTATTATAAATTTAACCCATTTTACTTAAGCATTCAATTTTTTATAACCATTTTTGTATACCTGATTCTGAATATTAAACAAACTTTAAGATCACTTTAAAATTTTTACTTTTATGTTAATTTTTAAAATAGATGCATAATAGTATATGATGGGAGACAAAAGAAGACTATATGATGAAAGATAAAAATTGGTCTCTCCCTCCAAGCTTGTCTCTGTAAATAAGTTACATCTGTATTTAGCATGACTGATTATAAACCTGTGAGTCTTAATTATCTTTAACACTTTGCAATTCATAAGTAGATTTTTATAAGATTTGGATTTTATAATTTTATCCCTGTTAGGTTTGAGGCTTAAAGACTATAATTCTTGAATTAAAATTTTTTAGTATCAAAATAAACTTTAAAACAAAAATACAATCCAAAGAGGGACTTGTGATGATATATTGTGTACCCCAATAAAGCTTGCCTGGGGATCAGAGGACAAAGCCAGCCACTATATCAACATAGAAGTCAGGCAGTGGTAGTACACGCCTTTAATCCTCACATTTGGGAGGCAGAGATCCATCTGGATCTCTATGAGTTCAAGCCCACACTGGGAACAGAGCCAGGCATGGCAGCACATGCCTTTAATCCCAGCACTAGGAAGGAAGGAAGATGGCAGGGCACAGAAAAGTATATAAGGCATGAGGAAACAGGAAGTCTCTTACTTGAGGCTGAGAATTTCGTACAGGTAAGAACGTGGCTGACTTGTTCTGTTTCTCTGATATTTCAGCTTTCACCCCAATATCTGACTCTGTTTTTTTTTAATTAATAAGACCATCTAGCAAATTGTGTTACAGAGACTGACCTTTTTAGTGTACTTTTACAAAATGCTAGTTTTTTTATATGACTCAGTTTCTCCAAACAGCTAAAGCATAATAAAGTTTGCAAAAATTTCAGTTTTTATATGATTCAGTTTCACCAAATAGTTACAGTTTAACTAATGGTAGCAAAATACCACAGTTTTTTGTATGGTCCAGTTTAAAAAAAAAAGAAAGAAAAAGAAATCTTGGAAGCCTAGTGTTGCCTCCTGAGTCTAAAAACAGAAAATGTAATGGCAAGTAGAGGGACATCATGTGATCACATTAAATAAGATGGCAATAAAGTCTTGTGGCATGCTTCCCTTCTGATGAGGTCACCAGACAAGACAGAGGAACGCCCCCCTGGTTGTTAGTTACTCCAAGGTGAGCCCATCAGGCACACATCCTTTTCCTAAACAAGAGTTGAAGCCAGGTTGCAAACATGGTATGTTAGAAAGTGTCTGGTACCTTCTACGAAGTGGGTATTAAGGCAGACAAAAGGAAGCTCCAGTGGGCTCCCAGACCTAACTAAGGCACAGCTGAGTTAGGTCCACAGGTACATTTTGCTATGTTGCATTTGAGTTCTGGTCAAATACAGAATAACCTTCCACCTAGCTCAGACTGTGTCAGAGTAAGTAAGACAGGAAGGTGAGAGAGAAAGGGCAGAGATAGTGAGTGAAAATAAAAAGATGCCTGAGAAAAGCTAGTGACACCACTGGGCCTTAAGGTCCTGGAGCAAAAGCCTTTGCTTAGAGCTTTCAGTTAGGGGTGGAGAGTGGGAGGATGCTTCACACGTCTTCCATTATACTAGATTATTTAAGGACAGCTGTAGACAGTTGGAAGGCAGAAAGAAAGGTTTAGTGTGACCTTAGGTGGGATCATGTTTATTCACCAACCTGTGCCTGTGAACAAGATGCCTGCAGAGGATGATGAGATGTGGCATTTTATAGGGGCAGAAATGACTTCTGTAGTCTGAAATGGAAGCTGGGAAATGTAGTCTTTTATGAGGAAACTATTATAGTCTCTGTGTCTGTCTGTGCCTCTCTGTCTCTCTGTCTCTCCTTCCCTTTCCCTCCCTTTCCCTCTCCCTCTTTTTCTCTCCCTCTTTTTTCTGTCTATCTCTCCAAAAAAAGCCAAACATACAAAAAAAACCCCACAAAAAACGAAAAGCACACTCAAAAATAAGTAAATAAAAATAAAAGTAAAACACATAAAGTAAAAACACGAACATCAAGAAAAGGAACAGCCCAGTTTAAAAATGGGGTATAAAACTAAAGAGAGAATCTCAGAAGATAAAACACAAAGGCTGAAAAAGACAAAGAAACACATTTTTAAGTTTGTTCAACATCCTTTAGCCATCAGGGAAATGCAAATTAAAACTACTTTGAGAATTTGTCTTTACCCAGGTCAGAATGGCCAATGTTGGTGAAGATGAAGGAAAAGAGAACACATTTTCACTTCTGGTAGGAATACAAACTTGAACATCCAGTATGGAAATTAGTGTGGCAGCTCCCCAGGAAGCTGAGAATTGATGTACCTCAATATCCAGCTATACCATCTTAGGCGTACACCCAAAGGACTCTGAACCATACTACAGTGATAATTGCTCATCCATGTCCACTGATGCTATAGTTATAAAAGCTAGCAATTGGAAAAGGGGGCATTTCAAAAGGCAAAAATATTAATAAAAAAGCAAATATTTTCTCCACATAAGCCTTGCCTTCTTTCCTTCACAATTTGTTCTCTCAAGGACTTTGAGAAATGAGGCTGTGGATATTGCAAAGATAAGCTTAAAAATGATAGCAGTTAAGGAATAATGATATCAATACTGGTAATGTTAGCAAAGTTTCTCAATTTGACTATACAAATTTCATATTTTAAAAATGTCAGGCTCAGAAAATAAAGGCATTCATTGCATCAAATACATAAAATGTGGACAGGTATACAGATAAGCTTCAGGTTAGGATAGATCCATTAGAACTCCTAAGTCACCAAGGAAAATGGCTGTGTGATTCTGTTTCCTCTTACTACATCAACATAGGTTTTATATTAAGGTTGATTATGTTTATGATCTTTAATCTGGGGTTCATACCCAATTCTATTATTCTGTTAAAGAAGACCATTTCCAATTTTGATTGTCCTATAAAATTCTGATTCTGCTCCCATTCACTAACTTGAATCACTTAATCCATCTCTGAACCAGTAACTACATAATTACTATTGTTATGTTTATTGGAATACTGAAATACCTGCCTTGGTTTTTTTGTTGTTGTTTGTCTGTGTGCTTGTTTGTTTCTATTGTGAGAAATGTAGTGAATTGTCCAATTCTGTGGGTTCTACAAAATGGATAGGAGGAAAAATAGAGGCCAGAGAGATCATGTCACAATGTCAAAGATAAAGGCTGTAGGTGCCATGGTATGGATAATAAAGGTGCTTATGATGAAAGAGACAGTAAAGCCACTGAAATGATAAAGATGATGATGATAATAATGATGATAAAATTGAAGTTGATGGGAGTGGCAAGATCAGCAAGAAAAGCTACGTCAGTGAGCAATTATCTGGAGATAGTAAATAAATGAAGATCAGTGAATTTACATGTCTGACCCATGCACACATCTTAAAATGTGTCCATTTTATTCCTTTGTATAGAGTTTATACAACAAATAGTTTTTTACCACAATTAATAATCAATTGTCTTAAAAATGGACACTTCAGGAAGACTAACTCATTATTTGGGCTATTCTAAATGAGTATAAATGAATAAGTCATTCCTATCAAGAATTTTTTAGTATGATACAACTTACAGTTAAATTTGAAGAAATGGCATGTTTGAGGTGATAATGCCAATGTGTTTTGTTATTATAGATCATACTGTTTGTTCCATTTTTCTGTTTCTTTGTTCACCATTGGCATGCTCCCTCACCTGTTGACTCGGGGTGCTGCCATGTGGAAACCCAGTGGAATTCAAAAAGTTAAGCTGCTAAGGTCCCATGAACTTCTTTCTTCTGCTTCAATCTGCTTGTGGCTTATCTGGGTCTTTATACTCTAGGCCAGTCTATGAGAGAAGAATGTTCCAAGTACTGGCTTCTCTTTGAGCCTGGATTCAAGAATAGGAAGGCAGATAGAGCCCAGCTGAATATAACAAATGTTTGGTTGACATCATCCTGAACAAACCTGAGTGAGAATTAAATGAATGTGGATGCAATTTTGAAGTGATTTGTTATACAGCATACCATATAGAAACCTGACTGATACACTAATGGGTTGGAACTGTAATATTTTATGGAAAAACACATGCAAAGAACAGTTATGAGATAACGGAGAATCTCTAGGAACTCGAAGGAAGTTGTTCTGCAAAACAATTAAGAAAGTTTAATTTCTTTCCCAAGAAAACTGGAGGAATAAAATTGTGCAAAATACATATAGTAGCAGGTAAGATAGCTCTAGTCTTCAAACATAGCTGGATTTTCCTTCCTTTTTGGGCAATGTGAGAAGATTCATTTCCACACTGAACTAAGGAGCTTCCATAGTAAGAGAAAGCTGACTGCTCACTGATGTCTTTCTCCTTCAGGGTAAGCCAAAGAAGAAGGCATCTCACCCCAGTGTACTCAACTGCTTTCCCTTACCAGTCATAATGTATTCTATAAATCAACATTGATTGAACCACATTTAATATTTCATAAACCAAATATCCTTTAGTCTGGGTCCAGTTTTGCAACACAAAATTGTCTTCTGATTCATTTATAGATGTTGGTAAAACACAAGCATTAGGTGACTAGCTGCATTTTCTCCAAGAGAGAACTTACAAAGATAAGTTTCTATACACAATCAGAAGCCTTCCCTCATTTTTAAACAGATCACATAAATACTAGATAATCCCCAGCAGAAATTTCAAAGATTACTCTAGACTCTCAATTTCACCTGTAGAAAAAAAGGAGTAAGAATGCTTGTCTTGAGTATCCTGTGCCTAGAAAGTTTTCAAGTGCCTGTCAAATATTAAGTATTTCCTAAACAAAAACTGTTACTAAAATTGAGGTAAACTATAAAGTGGGAGAGATACAAGAAAAAAAGAAATGGGATGAATTTTGGAATTGAATAAAAAATACAGAGATCTACTTGGGAGCTGTTTAGTGGAAGGGAAATGACAAGTTATGCAAACAGCAGACCTGTCCAATGCTAAAAAGAAAGAAACCCAGAATGGATCCCATCTGTTCTCTGCTTGCACCTGCTATTTATTTACTTTTAGTTTCATCAGGAGAGGACACATTGTTGTTTTTCTAAAACCATAAAACATAAGGAGGGAAGAGTTTAGGGGAAAGGAGAGCAAGTAGGGAGAGAAGAGGAACAAGGCAATTGTGGCTAATACTTGCTGAGCTCATACTATGTGCCTGGTACCTGTAAATGCTTTACATGAATTACCACCCTTACTAAACACAAATACAGGAGCAGGTTACTCTTGTCCCTATTCTTTAGAGAAGAACTGGCATAGAGATACAAGTGTTTTTCATAAAATCTAGTAGCTGGGAAGCAGGAAAATTCACATTTATCCTTAACAATCTCATTCCAATGAATGCTTAAAATTGAGTGTCAGGATGAGAGGAATGGCTAAGCATATAAAGATGCTTGCCACCAGGTCTGAGGATCTGAGTTCAATCTCTGGAAAACACGTGATGAAAAGAGAGAACTGACCCCCCACAAACTGTCCTCAGATCTTTGCAGACTTGTACATACACACCCAAACACACGCTAATAGAGAAATAGAGAGATGGGAGATACAGACAGACAGAGAAATAGACAGACAGATGTAAAAGAATTTAAAGCATCTACGTCACAGAATGAGCTAGTATGGCATCAGATATTGTGTTTAGAGAAAAAAGACCAAGAAGGAATATTGTATATCAATTATCTGTGGTTGGGCAGATTTTTTTGTGTGAGGAAAAAGGAAATTTGATCTGAAAGCAATATACTTTGCAGGTTAGAGTCCATTCTAAGTGCATTTCTCTACAGGTGACATTTAGTCAGTCACACTTCGGGGTTCAGACACCTTTGAACCTCAGTTTCCTAGTTGCTAAAATCTGTAATATTCTAGTTGAGCTTTGGATATCATATAACAGTAATGCAACACTTTTGCAAATACAGAAAAAAATAAATCATATATTGTAGGTAAGGAAATTAGTGCTCAGATGCTACTCGATAAATGGTTACTATTGTGATAATTATATGTTATTGTTAAATTAGTTGAGTAGAAATAACAAAAAGGCTCACCACTTCACCAGGTTCTTGTGGGTGGAGAAAATATTTTCTAAATGCAAATAAGGGATTGCATGTTCTTGAGGGGAGAAATGAGCATGGGGACACCTACAATCAAAGTTCCAAATTTCCTAGTTTAAAAATTAGAAAAGTATGTGAAATGCAATAGTCTAAAACAATTTAAAGAAGTACTGAGTAGTAAGGCTGACTGTATTAGTCAAGATTAGCTGAAGGAACAGCAGCAATACTATGAAGTTACATTCTGAAGAGTTTTTATTAGATTGGCTTACTCATTGAAGGCTGGGTAGTCCAATAATAAATGTCCATACACTGGCAATGCGGAAAACTCTGTAGCTGCTCAGCCCATGAGGCTGGATGCTTCAGCAGTAGCACTTTAGTACTAATGTCCCAGAGGATTCCTGAAAAACCTCTGGTCTTCAGTCCATGCTGGAAGGCCAAAGAAGCTGGCTTCCAACATAGACAAAGGATGGCAGCAGTGGGATAGATGTACCCACCAGCAAGGAGTGCAGGTAGGCCAGCCAAAGAAGCAATGATTATCATTTAGAATAACACCGGAAAGAGCTGCCCACTTTACGGGGTCTTTCCATCAGTAGTCCTTCCTGGGAAGACACTCATGGTCTTACTTAGAGGCTTGTCTCTTAGTAGAATCCAGGTTAAATCACACCAACAGTTAATACTAAGTATCACACAAACATTCAGTTATTTACTGACTTCCATTAAATAAAGGAAGAATTGGGAGGGGGCATGTTTAGGGGAATCTCGAAGCTAGAGGGTTTTATCATAACAAGAAAAAAGAGATTCAATACATATTTCTGCAGCAATGTAAAAGTCTTTCCATTTAAGTGTCTGTTCCCTCAGAAATATTTTGACTTCTCTATTTACTTTCCACTGGCTTTCTGGAGATCCTCTGGAACAAAGATAGGTAAGATGCAAGTTCTAAGAAGTTGTGTTTAAATCAGGATCACATATAATTGAGTTTATTTAGATCCACCCATTTTTGTATCACACTTACAGGGAAAAATGCCCATGATAGGAACAAGCAGAATTGGCCTTCAATGAGAACCAGCATGCAAGGATGAGCTAGAGACCATAAAACCACACAGGACAACCCTGCTTCAAAGGATGAGAAACTGATGTCACAATGTCAACTGGATGTTGCTTCACCCTCTTTAACTTAAAAACAGGTGATGTCTTCAATAGACATGGAGTCTAGGCTGTGAGAGCAGCTCCCTGGTTTACCCTGGCTTTTTCTTCTCTTCCATTCAGGACTTAGCCAGCTGCCTCCAAACTCCAGTCCCTCATGTGCTCACCCTGCTTTGGACAAACAGTCTTTGTTCAGCACTCAGTACACTTCTTAACCAACCTATTGCCTACAGGCAATTGAAGGCTTGGGTATCTTTAAAAACAGGAGAATCTCTGCTTTTTTTTCCGTATTAATGATGTATTGCTGATATAAACCCCTCAAAAGGCTTGTGGACTTCTAAATATCAGATTACAGTCCAAACATTTGACAAATCCCATATCTACCAACTTTTTAGCATTGCCTTCTTTATGGTAGACATGTTTTGTGTGTTATGCTATTGTGGAAAAGATACCTCCAGACGTTAAGAAACCCTATCTCTGAGAAGAATGAATATTCCAATGCCCTACACTCTTGTTTTCATAAAGTTCTTACAAGTTTTTTCAAACATGATTTTGGCCCCAAATTAGTCACTTATGGTCATTTGAGTGCAGCATAGGTGTGACAGAACACATTTTACACATCTTTAAGCCCTTTGGTCTGTACATCACAGTTACAGTTCTATACAGCTTTTGAAAAAGTCTCAATCCAGTATTCCCACAAACAATGTCAGGTTATAATGCCCTATTAATCATATTTTTTCCCTGATTTAGCTTCACAATTATACTCCTAAAATAGGATTTTAATTTCAATTTCACAGCTAGAAAAAGAATTGCTTTGAGCAATTAATGGACATTCCAAACTCACATTGCTATCAGTGTAACTAGTATTTAAACTCCCATTTGTCTGTCTTCAGAGCTGGGAATTGACCACTTTGCTCTGCTCTATTTCACCTTCTTAAACTCCTCCTCTGGCATTATACTTTACCATTTACCAAGGATAATCTCATTTGACCTTATTGAATCCAAGCCTAAGATTAGAAAGGGAGTTCTCCATCATGAACAGATAGACAACTATTGTAGAGTATAAAATGCCCTGTTCTTTTGCCCTCATTTAAAACAAAATAATGTTGTGGTAGAATATTTTAAGGAGTGTTACTTTTGTTTATACGGCATTTGTTTAACTCTGTGAAGCTCTGTTACTGTGCCTGTGTAAAACACCTGATGATTTAATAGAGACCTGACCAATAGCAAGGCAGGAGAAAGGATAGGCGGGGCTGGCAAACAGATAGTATGTATAGAAGGAGAAAACTGGGGAGAGAGATGTAGGAGCCAGAGAAGAGGAAGGACTCCAGGGGCCAGCCATCCAGCTGCACAGCCAGCCACAGAGTTAAAAACAAAGAAAGGTATTTAGGAATAGAAAAGGAAAAGCCCAGAGGCAAAAGGTAATTTAAAGGATAATTTAAAGTTAAGAAAAGCTTGGCTAGAAACTAAGCCAAGCTAAGGTTGGGCATTCATAAGTAAGAATAAGCCTCCATGTGTGATTTATTTGGGAGTTGGGTGGCAGGCCCTATAAAAGAGTAAAATACCAACAACAACAATGTATCTCTAAGCAACTTCCCTGGTGTTCTAGGGATCCAGAAAAGTTATTTTACCTAATCATATCAACCAACTCTCTCAATGTCATTCCCAGGAGGGAATACCTGATAGAAACAACACCAGGGAAGAAGACTTTATTTTAGCTCAGAATTTAGTCATCAAGGCTGTATTTATCCTGGGTCTGTGGAGAGGCAGAACATTCATTATAAGGCAGAAGCAGGCAGGAGAGGAGACTGCTTACTTCCTGGCTGACAGGAAGCAGAGTGTAAGGAAAGAAGCATGAGGTAGAAGAAATGTAACCCTGAAACAGTGGGACACTCTTCCTGCACAGATGTGAACAAACATCTACTCTCTTCCCACAGGGAACCAATGACAGACCAAAGTACAGGTACCACCAATGTCCAAATCAGTGAACCAGTAGGCTTTCTTGGAGGTGCTGACAGGAATAGAAATGATTCAAGGACAGCTGCACCACCAAAGCCCATTCCAGCCAGGGTACAGCTTACAGAAATTAAAACCTGGAACTCACTACACAACATACAGGCAGCTCAAGGGGTTGGTGAGTATTATTTCTCAGTAGCTTAGTTGGTCTGAGCCTCTTCTAGGGAGCTAAACTGTTCTCTGCCTCTTCCAGGTGGCTTAGCTTGTGTCTGTTTCTATTTTTCCAGTAAGCATGGCTGGACTGAACCTCTTCTTTATTTTATAAAACATTCTATTTTTCTTTATATAACTGTCTATATTCCTCTTCCTATCTCTTCCAAACCTACGTATATTTTTACACACACTGTAAACTGTTTAAGGTTTATCCCATCTGAATCTGTCTTATTGTGAATCTATAATCCTTCTCTAACCAGAGGAGATTTTAAACTGCTAAACTGCATGTTTAGGACTGAAGTAGCAGCCTTGGCTGCTGACTCTGCCCACCTCAGCTTCCCAATATGGAAGAGGTAATTCACCAGCTCTGGGAGCGATGCTCTCTGCTGACTCTGGGAGGCAGTGGGTCCATGCCTCCATCTAGTAGCGTGTAGCCCAGAAGCCTCTTTTTTTCCTGGTACTAGCAAAAGCTATATCCACCAGGTACCATGCTGCACAGCTTTCAAACACCACTGTGTACAGTGGCATGTATCTGCCATGCTGCACTCAAGCCTATATACCATGAACCCGCCATACTGTAGCTCAAGTCCCCATGCCATGGCATCTCTATACCTTGGAGTCTCTATATCTTGACATGCATGAGATATGAAATTGAAAGCTGTTTTTGCCTCCGTTACCGTGTGTTTATAAGCCCCCTTTAAACTCTTTGAGGCATTATGGAAATTCGAGAGCCCCACATTGGAATGTCAAATGTAGCTGGATGCTTTCCTGTGTACAATCCGGCCCGCGGTCTGGACAAATCTCTCCCACTCACATCCCCCAAGTAAACACACAGAGGCTTATATTAATTATAACTTCTTGGCTGTTAGCTCATCTTATTACTGACTAGCTCTTATGCTTAAACTAACCCATAATTTTTATTTATGTTTAGCCACGTAGCTTGGTACCTTTTCTCAGTTCTACCTTGTCTTCTTGCTTCCTCTGTGTCTGCCTGGTGACTCCTGACTCACCCCTTCTTCCCAAAATTCTCCTCATCTGCTTACCATGCCTATACTTCCTGCCTGGCTACTGGCCAATCAGCATTTTATTTATCAACCAATTAGAGCAATGCATAGTCACAGTATACAGAACTACATCCCACAGCACTTCTTGCTAGCTCATCTAGTCTGAAGGTGTTTCTTGGTTGTCCTTAAAGCTTATTTGTTTAGAGAGGAAGGGTCCTAATGAATCTGCTCAGTTTCAGGGACTCACAAAGCCACTGAGTTGTTCATATCCTGCGCTTAAAGACCTTTCTTGTCAG